>NW_023425348.1:28074833-30474833 GCF_014108415.1 Molossus molossus
TTTAACCTCACCCGAGGATATTTTAACATTTTTTGTTCAGATAGGGTGGGAAGGAGAGAGAGGAAGAGAGAGAGAGAGAGAGAGAGAGAGAGAGAGAGAGACTGACGTGAAAGGGACACATCAAGTGGCTGCCACGCACACGACCAACCGGTTTGGGCCGGCGACAAACCACAGCCGAAGTACACGCCCTTAGCGGGAACCGAACCCGGGTCTCTCTGGACCACAGGCCGACGCTCTAACCACTGAACCAAAACGGCCAGGGCTTGACCTATTTTGAATGATAGCCTTGCTGGATAGAGTAGTCTTGGATTCAGATACTTGTTTTTCATGACCTTGATTACTTCATGCCATTCCCTTCTGGCCTGTAGTGTTTCTGTTGAGAAGTCAGTTAATAGCCTTATAGGGGTTCCTTTGTAGTTAACCTGTTGCTCATATCTTGCTGCCTTTAGGATTCTCTCTTTGTCTTTAATTTTTGGAATTTTAATTACTATGTGTCTTGATGTGGACCTGTTTGGGTTTTCTTACTTGGGGCTCTCTATACTTCTTGAATTTGAATGCCTTCTTCGTTCACCAAGTTAGGAAAGTTTTCTGTCACTATTTCTTCAAATATATTCTGTAACCATTGCCCATTTTCTTCCTCTTCGGGGACTCCTATGATGTGAATGTTATTACATTTCCAGTTGTCTCACACTTCTCTTAAGCTATCTTCCTGTTTTTTAATTGTTTTTTCTTTTGGTTTACTGATTGGCTGATTTTTTTCTACGCTGTCTTCTAATTCACTGATCTGTTCCTCAGCTTCCTCTACTCTGCTGTTTAGTCCTTCCAATGTATTCTTTATTTCTGCTATGTCATTCTTCATTTCCACTTGGTTGGTTTTCAGTGTTTCTGTATCTTTACTCATGGTGCTGATGTTCTTACTCATACTGTTGAGCTTCCTCAAGATCATGACTCTGAACTCTACCTCTGATAATTTGCTTAACTGTGTTTCATTTATCTCATTTTTGATAGAGTTCTCTTGTTCTTTCATTTGGGATTTGTTTCTTTGTTTCACCATTTTAGCTATGTCTGTTGGTTTTGGAGCCTGCCAAATTTTTCCTGTGTGTGTTGGTGTTCTGCTGTTTGTGGCTCCCTCTACTAGGTTTGGATGAGCCTGGGTGGGCCCACATTGAATACCACTGTCAAGTCTTACTTTCCTGGGTAGATTTGCAAGCCCATGAAAGGTTCAGTTATCCTCTAGCTTTTCCCCTGGAGGCTTGTAGTCTCAGTTACTCAATGCCTTGGAATGTAGCCCTGGTGTTCTGAGTAAGAAAATTTCCAGAGGGTGGGACAGCTGCTGGTTGTTAATGAGCCTCAATTTGCACTTCTTTGCCTCACCTGGAAAAGGCTGAATCTCCGAGGAAGGGGCTGCTGCTTTTCCCCACAACTCTGTGAAGGAGCACACTGGCCACCATCCTTTGTGGCCACAACTCAGCAAAAACTCTGAGTGCCCTCCAAATCCTGGGTGTTCCCACAGAGTTCCAGTCCAGTCTGCCCTCCCTCTGCTGGAGCCCCATGTGAGTGGCTAGAGCCAATTCAACGCTCTGTTCTGGCCCTCTGAGCTGTGGAGCAAGCTTAGTATTTTATCCCCGAGGGCAATGCTCACAGTTAAGACCGCTGCTGTCTGTGGGCTCCCAGCCCACCACCCTCTCATGCCTCCACAGATCCTACTGGTGTCCTTGGTTATATGGTCCTGTCCTGATGTTTTTCTGTTGCTTTTTTCCAATGCTTTGTCTTTATTTTAGTTGTAATTCCTGTTTGGTCCTGGGAGATTATCTGTGTAGCTTCCATTCACTCTGCTGCCATTTTCCTCTCTCTAGAACCCTTATTTTTAACACATTGCCTGTGTAGTCACCTCATTCCCTTAATAAGGTTGCTCCATACTGGATGGCTATGATTCAGTCAGATCCTCTCCCTCTGAAGGGTATGTTGAATGTGACCCTTATAGGGTGAGAGGGTGGAAACAACAGAAATATAAAAGAAGTAAAGGCAGAGAGAAGAGGCTTAGGAGAACAGGCAAGAACCAGGAAGCGTGAGATGATAGCTGTGTCACTGGTGATAAGGCAAGGTCACAGAAATGCTGAACACACTGAATGACCCTGAATGATATTCAACATTCCAGCTCTCCTCAGGCCTGATGTGTGACATTTTCTCTCTGGCCCTTGCTCTCCAAGCAAATCTAACTAACATGGAAATGACCTTTCGCTTGGGTAAGAATCAGGTTCCTAAATAAATTGTCATCTCAGGAAGTTAACTCTGACAACATCCTGGCACTTAATTAAAGAGGAACATGGAGCACTCTTTAATTAATGACATAGATTACCAGCACTTCAAGAGACTTTGGGAGCTAAACTGATTATGAACTGAGACCTGCTGGAAGCTTACTTGAAGCAGTTTCCAGGACAGAGTCGAAGAGACTTATTAGTTTTCCAGACCTTCAGCTTCTGAAAATTCTCTTCCAGAATTAAATTAGGCCACCATTGAGTAAAGATTTGGTGTTATTGTTTTTGCTCTAATGAGAGAGTCATGTAAAAAGCATCATTTAAAATAATAAATTCCTTTTGTTTCACTGGGAGGAAAAGTTCATTTTTCCAGGTGAAAAACATATGCTTCCTTTAATTATAAAGAGAATTTTAACAGCAGAATAGGTTTCCTGCCTCTAGTAGCTGCCAGGAAACTCGCAGACACTGTATCCAGTCTAAAGGCCATAACTAATGGATCTCAGATGCCTGGAACCATTTACATATCTGCTGTTCCAAGTGCTTTTTGTTCTCTCTCTTTTTTAATGACCGTTTTATATATTTTATTATTGTAAGTTATCCCCAGACCTGTTCACAAGTGTTAGGTTGAACCATCTGAAGTTGCCAGTAGTCAATGACTTTTAACCCACAAAAGGAGCAATTCCAGATGGTTCACCCTATAAATGAGAAGTAAATGCAAGATGGATATATGTGCATGGAGAACTGACCCGAAGGGCATATGGCAAAATTTTAATGGTGAAATCCTGTGGTGGGACTCTATATGTGTTTTATTTTCTCATTCCAGCTTTTTGTATTTTCTACATTTTCTATTGCTTCTAATTTTCTCACCAACATTGATGCTTCTTTCTCTTTGTCACAGATTGTGTCTTATTACTCTGCACTTATTACCCTGTATTTACTACCCTGTGTTGTACCTTTCAGCAAACAAACAAACAAATAAATCTATGTGTTTCTTCTGTGAATTTCTTGAGAGTAAATACTGTGTCTTGTTTATCTTTATATCCACTGTACCTTGCACATAGGAGGGATTCAATGAATGTTTGCCTAATTGAATGAATAAATGCACCTATGTCTGGCTCAACCAAATCAGAACATAATTCATTTATAACTTTTTAAAGTAATTGATTTTTTGAAAAATAAGTGAATAATGCTTCATAATGACTTCTCGTATTTCACATCTTGTCTTCTATTAATGTGCTAACCTTTGGATGACACACATTGTTAGATTATATTCAGGTGACATTTACATTTCTTTTCAGTTTATTCTGACCCAGCAGTGGCTTTTAGCATTGCATGACTATAGCTCTAAGATCATACTTGGATGTTTTCCAGATTTCTTAAATCGAACAGAAGCTATGTTCAAAGGACGTCCTTGACTCTTGTCCTTTCTGGCTCGGAATTGTTTCTTTGAATGAACCCAGTATCTATCTCACCTCTACAACAGATAATCTTGAGGGCATTTGGACTCAGAGCTTTTCTCTGTGTTTTACATCAGTCAGCCTGTGCAGTTTACAGCATCCCTATAAGAATGACCAGTTTCAGATCATTATGATGCCCTGGGCCTGAAAGAAATCAACCGCTTCACTCTCCCATGTGCATGAGGCAATAGGCTGTGATAAAAGTGAACGCTTCTTAAAATTTAATGTGCATGCAAGTCACCTGGGGATCTGGTTAAAATGTGGATTCTGATTCACTTGGTCTGGGGCAGAGCCTGAGGTTCTGCATTCTAAGAAGGTGCAGCTGGTGCTGCTGGTCCAGGAGTAGAGAGACTATAAGCCCTCTTGTGTAGTCCTGGGTCTGAAGAGGCCTCATCTCTAGTAAACGCAAAAATTCCACAGGCTGGTGTCATTGCATCTGAGCAGTGCCCCAGGTTAGCTGAAGGTTTTGGTGATTCTCCAGTTCCTTTCATCCTTCCAGGTGCCCTCTGCAAGGTGCCTTGTGGAAGCCCAGGATTCTCGCCAGGCATAGTCTTTCTCTGTGCTTCAAGTTGTCCTGTCATGCCTTCAACCAGTTCAAGTTCCCACTTGAACCTAATGGGAGGAACCAAGGCTCAATAATGTGTCAATAAAAAGGTTTAGCCCTGGCCGGTTTGACTCAGTAATTAGAGTGTCGGCCTGCGGACCAGTGAGTCCCGAGTTCAGTTCCCACTAAGGGCACATACCTCGGTTACCTTTTGTCCCCAACCCTGGTTGGGGTTGTGTGGGTGGCAACCAGTCTATGTGTCTCTCTCACATCGATGTTTTTCTCTCTCTCTCTCTTCCTCCCTCGCTCCCTCCCGCACTATCTGAAGATAAATGCAAAAAAAAAAACAAAAAAACAAAAAAAAGTCCTCAGGTGAAGATAAAAACAAAAACAAGGTTTAATATGGTCATTTCAATTTGAAAACAGAAGTCTTTGGTTGACATCCTTGCTCTGCCTTTGCCAGCTATGGATCTCAGCAAGTCGATTAGTGCCTGTGGTAGGCTGAAGAATGCCCCAAATATGTCCACATCCTAACCCCTGGAACCTGTGAATGTTACCTTGTATGGCAAATGTGATTGCCTCGTATGCAAATGTGAATACATTAGGATCTGAGAGGGGGAGATTATCTGGATTATCTGGGCATGCCCAGTGTAATCACAGGAACCCTTAGAAGAGGCGGCATGAAAGTAGAGTGGGAGGAGGAACGTGAAGATAGAAGCTGAGATTGGAGAGATGCAGCCACCCCAAGGCGGTCTCTAGAAGCTGAAAGAGACAAGGAGCACACTCTCCTGGAGCCTCCAGAAGAAGCCAGTCCTTCCTACACCTTGATTGTAGACTTCTGGTCTCCAAAATTATAAGACAATAAACTGGATTGTTTTAATCCACTAGGTGTGTGGTAATTTCTTAAAGCAGCATTAAGACAGTAGTACAATATTTATATTTCTTAGCTTTCAAAATGAGGCTGGTGAGAACCAGGCTAATAGTGGCACTGGGGTGAGTTTTAAAAGGGATAATACAGGCGGTTGGCAAACGTAGGTTTACAGTTGTGAGTATGCAAAACAGAATTTATTCTTTTTAAAAATATTTTTATATTTTTATTTTTAGGGAGAGAGAGGAAGGGGGGGGTGGTGGAGGAGAAACACCGATTTGTTGTTCCACTTTTTTAATGCATTCATTGGTTGCTTCTTGTATGTGCCCTGACCGGAGATGGACCAGCAACCTTGATGTATCGGACGTTGCTCTAACCAACTGAGCTACCTGGCCAGGGCCATAGTTTATTCTTGTATTAGTATTTATAAATTATTATATTATTTTTCACACAAACAACTGTAAACATACTTTTGCCACCCCCATACATATGAGAACATTTTGAAAACTAAAGCTATAGCTCTCAGACCTTACTGGATATGAGAATAGCTTGAGAGCTTGTGAAAATGGAGATTTTTCTACTTCAGAGATTCTGATATTATACATTTGGATTTGGGCTTATGAACCTGCATTTTCAACAGTCACCTGAATCTTTCCGACTCAGGTGGTCCATGGACCACACCCACATACATTGCTCTAATGTGTGAGTATTGATTAGAATTCAAGCCCCTTGGCAGGCCAGTGCGGGAGATTTTGGGGAAAAGGAAACAAAGGTCTAAATCACCCCACAGTGGGGTGTCTCCCAGGAATGAGTGTATCTTTGTAGGGTCCCCTCAAATAGGGTTGGAGTGCATCATTTCAGAGATGGCATTTATACGATAATGGTTATGATTTCTGCCCACCAGCAAGAAGTGACAATAGTCCGGGCAGGCCTCAATCATGGGGTCTTGATGCGCCCTGCCATTCAGAGATGCGGCCTGTCCCTGCGAGAGTTTGTCTGTCCCTCGCATCCAGAACACAGCAGTAATTTCTAACTGAAGACACCTGGTCAAAATGCATCGTATCTGTTAAGAGCAATGCTCAGAGAGGAGGACAAGCAGATTAAAAATGATGACGATAATAATAATAAACCTTATTGAGATCTTACTTTGTGCTAGGCACTAAGATTCTGTTCTGAAGGAACTCCCAGTGAGCTGG
Organism: Molossus molossus; assembly: GCF_014108415.1. NCBI lineage: Eukaryota > Metazoa > Chordata > Mammalia > Chiroptera > Molossidae > Molossus > Molossus molossus. The sequence continues at coordinate 28,081,157 of NW_023425348.1, forward strand.
GCATAGACATGTAGCCATCACAGGGACAGGTGTAAAGGGTCAAACAGACTAGAAGAATCTTATAGTAGAGGAATAAGAATACCTAACACTTAAAGTGCTACTAATAACTTTAAAGAGCTTAAATGTATACCTTGTACCTTTCTTTAAATATGCCCGTCCTTCAGTGTTACACGAGCCCTTACGGGATACCTAACACTGCCTGGGGATGACGTGGTGATTAATTTTATGTCAACTTGACTGAGTCACATGTTGCCCAAATGTTTGATCATACATTATTTTGAGTGTTTCTGTGAGGGTATTTTTGAATGAATTTAACATTTAAATTGATAGATCGAGCAAAGTGGATTGCCCTTCTTTATGTGGGTGGGCCCCAACCAATCAACTGAGGGCCTGAGTAAAACAAAAATGTTGACCTTTTCTCGAAAAGAGGGAATTCTTCCTGCTTGACAGCCTTTGAGCTGGGACATTGATTCTTCCCCTGCCCCCACCGGCTACAGGCTCAAATGGAAACATGGGCTCCCCTGAGTCTCCAGCTGCTAACTTCAGATCCTGGGACTTGTCAGCCTCCACAACTATGTGAGCAATTCCTCTCTCTCTCTCTCTCTCTCTCTCTCTCTCTCTCTCTCTCTCGTTACATCTTTTTGATTCTGTTTTTCTGGAGAACTCTGATTAATACAGATGGTAATGGGAAGTCTTCACAGAGGAGATCACTTTTCAGAGAGATGTTGAAATAATAGATGGTCTATTTACAAATATTCTGCATCCTAATGATAAATTGTAAATTCCTCTAGCATTTGTTCATTTCAACATACATTTAGGGTGGAATACTCATTGTGTGCCAGGAACTTTGCTGGGCATAGAAGTGGGGCCAAAGACCAAGACATCAGCCCAGCCCTCTGGCTTGAAGGCTGAACGCTGCAGAGTTGTCATAAGTACAGGTGATCTTGCAAAGTAGCAGTCAGATTGTTACAAAATGGAAACATGCTGCCCAGTTAGGCTGTCCTTTAGGATCAGAAAGGAAGAGGCCTTTCTCTGCACTCCTAGAGTATTGCATTTGGCTCCGCCCTCTCTGCACCTCCCCCACCCCCACAAACCCTACCCCTAGAGACTTTCACTGCAGACATTGCCCTTCACACCTGCTGACTGCACATCTCATTTCAAAATGGTCTTTGTAGAACAGCCCTGCTGGAACACAGGTGAACAGGGGGCTACATGGCCTGACTCTAGATGGGCTTATCCCAGAGCCCCACCTGCCTGCATTAGCTGTTAGAGGTACTTTTACTTCGTTAAGCCTAGGGCCAGGTTGCGGAAGATACAAGCACTCCTTAGGACTCACAAGTGGAGGTTACAGCAGGGAATTTAGAATTAGCCAGCCTGCATTTGAATTGTTGCTCTGTCGCTGACTTGCTCCAGGAACTTGGCAGGTGATTTAACCTTCCTAAGCCTCCATTTTCTTTTTTTAATTCTACAGATATTATTTCCTCTTTCCTTACTGAACATTCGCACCTCAAAGCCCTGTACTTTGTCTTCAGACCCCACCTCTCTACTGAAAATCCTAAGCAGTAACTTCCCATGGCCAAATCCAGTGGGGTTTTGAGTTCTTGTTCTCACAGACCTCCGCGCTGCCCGTGACAGCAATGGCCACGCTCTCCCTTAGAAACTCTCTTCCCCTGTTCTTCTGGGTGCAAACTTGTGGTCTCTCTCTCTCCTCTCTCTACCTCTTTGATCATTCTTCCTTTTCTTGTTTAAATCCACTGAAGGATAGCATTTCTGTTCATTTTGTGTTATACGTTCTGATTTTTCTATGTTTCACTTATTTGGGCTATTTATTTTTGGTTGTATTTCAGAATACAAAAGAAAAGACAAGCCATTTAAAAATAAAATCCTTCAATTCATATTGTTTCCATTTGTATCAGAATAGAAATAGGACTGAAATACCTAGAACATTCAGACTTGACTCTAGGTACGCTGTAGCATGACTTGCAGCCCCTCAAATGCAGAGTAACTTGATCAACGTGTCAACTAATAGGATTTGCCTTTTTTTCCCCCCTCATTGATAAGATGAGGCAGCTCACTCTGCTGGGAGGATTAAATAAGGACAGTGTCTGGTACGTAAGGATATGTGCTCAGTAAATTGTAGTGGTTGTTAATGCTCCTGGGTCTCTCTGACACTAGTTTATTACTGTTTTTGTTTGTTTGTTTGTTTGTTTGTTTGTTTCAAATATGCTGCTGTGAACATTTTTGTGCATTTGACCTTTTTAAAGTTTTAAATTTGCTTTCTGGAGTAAATACCTAGGAGTAGTATTATTTTGTCAAAGACTGTCAGAGGCACATAGTTTAGATGCTGAGCATAGTCTCTGGAGCCAGACCACCTGGGATCAAGTCCCAATTGCTCTACTTCCTGGCTGTGTGATTTAGGGTAGGTTCCTTCACTTCTCTGTGCTGTGGTGTTATAGGATTTAAATTGGTGTTGGTTGTTATTATGAATTTGTGACAGATCTTAATATATATGGGCAGGTTGCCTTCAAAAACTATGATAATTTGATTATCATATTAACTATCCCGTATGACTAAGAGCAGACCTTATTCTTTGTCTATGGTTTTATTAAAAGTGTTTATATTTTCTCTCTGTTTTCTTTATCTGAATTTTGTTGTCTTTATCATATACTTGTTAATTTTTGTTTTTTCATCGTATCTGTGTTTTCCATTATAAAATTTTCTGTTGCTTCAAGAGTCAAAAGTTATATTCCATTTGCCTCATGTAAATGACTCTAATCTGACGATCCAGGAAGTGAATGGGGAAGCTATTTGACTATAAAGCCTTTTTAGTGTGTTTTATGTATCATTAGTGATGAGAAATTTGAGTGCAGTAGCAGGAACCAGGAACTCTGAGAACCACAGTAAGACTGGCTTTGAATCTGAGGTACAAGTATTCACAGAGTGGGATAGGAGAAAAGTGGAAAGAACTTCCGATTCAGGATCAGAACCTCTTTTTGTCAACAGCATACTCTTTGGTAGGTCTTCTGGTCCAGTGCAAGTCATTTTCAGAGAACCTTTTAGAATTTTGCCTGCTGCCATATGCTGTTACCAAATTACTCTGTAGAGAAGACACTTTAAAAAGGGAAGGTTGCCCTGGCAAGTTTGGCTCAGCGGTTAGAGCATCAGCCTATGGACCAGAGAGTTCCAGGTTCGGTTCCTGCTAAGGGTGCATACCTTGGTTGCAGTTTGTCCCTGGCCCCCATTGGGGTTGTGTGGGTGGCAACCACTCGATGTGTCTCTCTCACATCGATGTTTCTCTCTCTCTTCCTTCCTCTCTCTCATTCCTGCTCTATCTGAAGATAAATGCAAAAAAATGTCCTCGGGTGAGGATAAAAAAAAAAAAAAGGGAAGGTGGGGGGGTATTGTAATTTTGACAATATAGGCAAAAAGAAATCTGTAGAAAATGGGACGAATTGCCAAAATGGCACATCCTTCTACCCCTGGCTCTAGAGTACACTGCCCTCAAGGGTAGGCATTTTTATTTTTGAGATGAGTGGAAATAGATGTAATGATTTCTCCAAGACTAGTTGAATTCCACTATGCCTGTACACAAGAGCTGCAGAAGCAAGCAAGTCTGTCTTGGGGTATCGCCTGGACAAGGTGGATGTGAAAGGAACAACTTCTTAGCTCCTAGGACCTCTTCTCCTGCCATACCTCACCAAATATTGTCCATTGGTTCAGGGTGACCCCTCATTGTCCCCCCTCCTCACCTCTGCCACATCACAAATAGAGGCATAATTCTCACTGGTTTACTTTCTCCTCACACCCAACCAAAAAAGCAAAGGTCCAGTTTTTATCGGCTCACAGTTTTTATCTGTTTATGAAGACAAGGTTAATGAAGCACACTATTCTCCTGACTGACTTGAGCCACCTGGTTAACAGAGTTTTAAGTCCAACCATACTTACTATCTGAATTCCAAACGTGATAGCATGCACTTATTCCTCTGCAGGGGGTATAGACAACAATGTTAGGAGCAGGAGAAGTCCCAAGCGGAGACTGGCACCTGTTTTACCTTTCCTCATTCTCCAAGGTTAGTGAATCCCAGATGAAATTTAAAGAAACATTCAATACAGTAATCTGTTAGCATCTCTCCATCTCAATTTCCTCACTTGTAAAATGGGAAGAAGAGTGAATTATGTTAGGTGAAACCCACCAGAGTTGTTATGTTAGGTGAAATAATGCCTATAAAATTATTTTATAAACCACTAAAGTGTATATACAAATATTATTAGCTTCAAAAGCTAAAGCATAATTCCACTCAGTACTAACAGAAAAAAGAAAAAGACAAATATATACACATATACCCGAAAATGCTTTTCTATTTATCTTCAGATAGAGTTTGAGGAGGAGAGAGAGAGAGAGAGAGAGAAACATCGATATGAGAGGGACACATCAACTGGTTGCCTCTCAAATGACCCCAACCAGGGCCAGGGACTGAACTGCAACCGAGGTACATGCCCTTGATCAGAATTGAACCTGTGACTCTTTGGTCTGCAGGCTGACACTCTAACCACTGAGCCAAACCAGCCAGGGCAAGACCAATATTTATAGACACATTTGCCCTGAGTTTTGCACTCAGTCTTTTATACTCTCCTCTGATGAATTCTCTATCTCTTCTCTGAATATTTCTCAGTTGATGCTCTCACGACACTCCATCCCATTTTGGAAGCTAATCATGTCCTTGGGGTGACTCAGTTCAAAGTCACATACTTCCTCAAGTCGGGCAGCAAAGTAAATGCATCCGTTTCTAGGATGGGAATGACAACCATTTAAGAACCGACAGCCAAATTACAGATGTACTTGGAAAAGGAAGTGTCTGCTGACAAGCAAGTCATGTATTCGTAAATGGTGTAGGTGAAGAATTTAAAGTCCACCTTAAAAGAAGGTTTGAAGAGGTCTTAAAAGGAACAGTGAGGATTGAAATTGTAACTTACACTCTACAAAAGTCCCTATACCTAATCCTCAAAGATAACAGAAATTTTTAGGGCTGACTTTTTCATTATGTACATTCTCATGCCTGATACATTCAAGGCCCATGAAAATGCCTTATTTTTAATTTTGTTTCAAAGCAGAAGAAAAATGACTATGATAATAATAATAATAAAAATAGTGAATCCAGCCTGGATTATATGTGCCTTTATACCAATGCAGTCTTAAAATATAATTTATATTATAATTTATATATAATATGGAAGAAGGGAGCCATGAAGGCCAAAGCTCCCACACTGCATGAAAATCATGATGAGGTCCTGGAAATAATTATCCATTCAACATGGTGATTGGTCAGCATCTAAGCAGAAACCTTATGAAGGTTATTTGATATGTGTTTATGCATGGTTTGGTTTTGTTATTTATTTATTTTTTAATTAAGTTTTTAAATTCTCACCTTGGGACATTTTATTTTATGTATTTATTTATTTTATAAAAATTTTTTTCTTTATTGCTTTTAGAGAGAGAGGAAGGGAGAGAGAGAGAGAGAAACATTGATGAGAGAGAACATCGATTGGTCTCCTCCTGTGTGCCCCCCACTGGGGATCTGGCCCACAACCTGGGCATGTGCCCTGACTGGGAATCGAACTGACAACCTCTTAGTGCATGGGTTGACGCTCAGCCACTGAGCCATACCAGCCTGGCTCAGGATATTTTTAAAAATTGATTTTAGAGAGAGAGAGGAAGGGAGAGAAATAGAGAGAAACATTGATGTAGGACAGAAAATTCGATCCATTGCCTCCCATATGCACCCTGACAGAGGATAGAACCCACAACCTGGGTATGTACCCTGACCAGGAATTGAACTTGCCAACTTTTGTGCAGGGGATGATGCTCCAATCAACTGAGCCACACTGGCCAGGGTCTGTTTTGTTTTTCATATGTGTGGTTTTGAAGCATTGTTTAGAATAGATTCTATTCTCTTAGCAGAATGGAAACCAAGGCTGTGTAGCCTTTGTGTGTCTGTGCTTCTATTTTCCTGTTTTCTTCACTCTGGCTCTTTCTTTCCATTAAGTTCTTTTACCTGCTTATTTTTTTACTCATGGCCCAACAATCCCCAGCCCCAACTTAGTATCAGATTCATTGATGTGGATTTGAATTCAAATTCTGTGCTAGAGCATCATCTAGTCAGGTGTTCTCCATAGGTTAAATCAGCTGTAACTCATCTTCCCCCCTTTTCTCCTGCATGCCCCGCAAGCTCCATGGTATGTATGGCTGACTTTTCTGCAAGCTATGTTGGGGCAAGTAATGAAATGTCTTCAAAAAACCATATGGTTTTAATATGACTTGATTAATTAAAAAATAAACAAACAAAAAACACTTGCCCGGAAGGTGTGGCTTAGTGGTTGAGCATCGACCCATGCACCAAGAGGTCATCAGTTTGATTCCTGGACAGGGCACATACTCAGGTTGCGGGCCAATCTTCAGTGGGGGCATTCAGGAGGCAGCCAATTGTTGTTCTCCCTCATGGATGTTTCTATCTCTCTCTCTAAAATCAATAAAGAAAAAATAATTTTTTTAAAAAAGAGAAAACACCACCACCACCATTCACAGGAAGAAAGAGCCTAGCATAAAGTAGTGGTCTTACTATGATTACATTATTACACTTTCTCATGCCCTTAATTGTCATTTTGCCACATATTCAACACATGGGAAACAGCAGGCCCTTCCTCAGAAAATGCCATTTGCAGAAATTGTGTCTAATCTAGGCATCTCTCAGCAAAGAGCCACATTGCATAATCAGGCAGGACTCCTGCCTGAAGACTGAGCCATTCTATGAAGATGAACAGACACCCCGCTGAGTCGCTTTTTGCTGGATGAGTGACCTATCTGAGAAAGTATCCACATCACATACACTCCTGTCACTTCAGATTGTAATAAGCCCTCTTCAGTAATGATTATATATTAGGAACATCGAGTAGATGTGACTTTAACAGTAAGCTGAACTTTATTTAATTATCACAGTGTCACACACCTCTCTACCTCTGCAGAATTTTAATACTCAATAAGCACAATATTGTTTCACTATAAAGAAGTGTGATTGGTATAGCAATTTGGTATTACCAGGATATATATTATCTATCTCAAAAAAGATGAGCTCTGAGATGCAAAAAAATAAAACCTTTTATGTTCTATTTTATGTGTAATTCCTATTCAAATGGAAGAACAGGAAACATTATAGTCTTTTTTTATATATAAGAAGAAAGCTTTGAGCAAAAATACTAATCAATGACAGTTGTTTTCCTTTTAATATTATCTTACTAAGAGAGAAATAGGAAAAATTCTGTTATGAACATTGTATCAGCCAGGGTTAAGCTTTGAAGAACAGATTTATTTGGCAAGTTTAAGAGAAAGGGATTTATGATTTACTGTACCATTGGGAGGCAAAGAATTGCCCTCAAGGCTGAACTTCCAAGATCAGTTTCCAAGACCAAACTGTGGAACTGGGTCAATAGAGTGGTTGCCTCTGCAATGTCAAGAGGTTGCAGATTCAGGAAGCTGGTCTCCCAGCTAATGGCTCCTGGACACACTGTTTCTCTGCCAATGCTGCTGTCCAGACAAGCCAAGCAATGAGACATCTTGTCTCTTGTGCCATGTGGCTTAGTTCTAAATAAAACTCTCACTTGATTTCACTTGAAGCTCTAGCTCAAGAAAGTCTAATAGGCATAGTTCTTAGCTTTCTGGTCTCTGCATCATAAAATGGGGCAGAATGGGCCAATGAGTCGATTTACAATACTTACCATGGGTATATAATTGGGTAATACTGAAAAGTGGAGTAACATTGAAGATGCAAATCAGATATGGTCATCTTTTAGTGTTTTTTCCCTTTCAGGAATGGACTTATATCAATCACAATCTTTGGTTCATGATACACTGCCATCAGTGATCTGTGTATGGATACCAAATTACTTAATATAATAAAATTATGGACCCCCCATCAACAAAATAAAAGCTAGATCTGTGACAATAACCTATATCTAATCAAACATCCCTCAACATTCTCCTTCCTAGAAAACCATCACTTTGAATTTCATGTTTTATATTCTTACAAAATACCTTTTTATTATAGCGTTTTGATACTATTATAAAAATGGGATCATACTGTATGTAATCTTTTGGCTTTAACTTTTTAAATTTATCTTTATTGTTGACAGTATTACAGATGTACCTCCTTTTTCCCCCATTGACCTGCTCTACCCTGTTACCCATTGCCCCCCAGCCTTCATCACACTATTGTCTATGTCCATGGGTGATGCATATAGGCATATAAGTTCTTTGGTTCATCTCTTCCCCCAACTTTCTTCTGAGATTCATTGGTCTGTTCCATGCTTTCATGTCTCTGGATCTGTTTTATTCATCAGTTTATTTTGTTCATTAGATTCCACATGTAAGTGAGATAATATGATACTTGTCTTTCTTTGACTGGCTTATTTCACTTGGCATAATATTCTCTAGGTCCTTCCATGCTGTCTCAAAGGGTAAGAGATCCTTCTTTTTTACAGCCGCATAGTATTCCATTGTGTAAATGTACCACAGCTTTTTTTTTCCTTTGAAAGTTCTATTGCTAGATCCATCATAGTTTTGTATTTTACTATAGTCCATTTCAGCTGCTGTATTCTGTTGCTGAATGTGACAACATTCCATTATGTGAATATTCACCCATTTTTCTCTTAATGGCTATTTGGATTGTTTTAAAGTTTTGGTACTGTGAACAGTTCTGCTTTTCTTTCATATGTAAATGAGCTTATTAGGGATATTTACCAAAGATGGAATTACCAGGTCATGAGGTCATGGGGATTTTTTAGTTTGGATTAGATTTCTCATGTTAAAATTCATAAAAATTATATAATGTTCAGCCAAGTCTGGTTTAACATTATTGTCAAAGAATATGAGGTATAGGAATTAGAGCCCCTCCCCCAGCAAAAAGGCTGTATTCCATTTGGAGAAACAATTAAAAGTTTATCTTTGACATTTTTATACCTATTCATCTTCTGAAATTCCTCTTACCCAGGCACTCAGCACACACTTCCCTCTTGGTTGAGATTGCCCAGCTAATAGAAAGTCCTTGGTATTTCTCAAGCATCCTTCCTAGACCACAACCTTGGGACCCTGATCTCTATCACACTTATTTATTTTTGGTACGGTTCCTAGCGGGAACCAAACCCAGGACTCTCTGGTCCGCAGGCCGACGCTCCAATCACTGAGCCAAACTGGCCAGGGCTCTATCACACTTCTCAAACCTCTTCCTGTTCACACTACATTCCTCTTAGACACAGAACACAAAGCTAGTCTGCCACACTGCAGGGAATTCTCGGGGCTCTAACCACGCCAGTAGGAAATGGATAAGGACATAGAGCGTCCATTAAATCCAGCTTGATTTAGTGTAACACAATCCTTAGGCTTGATTTACATCAGCCTGCCTAAGCTATAGAGAGAACCCTTCAATTTCATATCTGTCATACGGTGGGTTCCCCTGGAAAGATGCTCTGAGATAAAGATTTATGTGCCTGTGGTTTGTTGGGAGGACTCTCGGTTACCACTGATTTCAGGGAGTGAGGAAAGCAGGGTTGAAAAACAGGGCAAGTTGAACTGCCCAACAGTTGCAACAGGGGTCTCGGCTGAATTTCTGGGAAGCTCTGGTGCTGAAATGATGAACTTCGGCTGAAAATCTTTCAGTGTTGATTCCTCTTGGCTTCCAGCTTTCAAGGATTTTTTAAAAGATTGCCCTTTGATCGGATAATGAATGTATGCCTTTTTTTCCTTCCCACCACTTGAGGCCTGGCCTAAGTCATTATGATCCCACACAACTAGGCTATTGCAATAGTCTCCTACCATGACCTCCCCTCAAGTTTCTCTCGATTTAAATCTTTTACACAGACCTGAGTAAAATCAGTGGGATAGAACCTCACTCTCTAATAAGTAGCCACTAGCCATGGTGGGGGGGGGGGGGGAGACACATAAAACATGCACAGATGAAGTAACTTGAATTAACTAGAAAATAATAGATCAGCCAAATCATGCACTTAGAGTAGCCTAGAAGAGTGTAATTCAAACTGAATATATAAGTGCAGAGGAAAAAGGACTCTATTCCACACATGTGTACACAATTCAAAGCCAGGGCTCAGAGGACTGTTTTATGGTGATTGGGCTGCCTTGCCCAACAGTATATCCAGATGGAGGCTTAAGAAATATTTCCTCACCTCTACAATAGTAACATTTATGAAGCTGAACCTCACTCTTCTGATTCATCAATGGTCAAGGAATAAGCAGGGGGTTAAAGTCAAGTTTCTTTCAACAGAAATACCTGGAGAGATAATGTTCTAAGTAAAGATCACATGAAGTGAATGTCGAAGTTAAATAAATTCCTCCTCAGTGTCCTTTACTTTGGGGAGGTACCTGTCAGACCCATACAACTCTCTTGATTTGTGCAAAGGATAATATAAATTCCAGAAATGTATACAAAGACAATGGGGTTATCTCGAGAAGGTGCAGGTCTCAGGGTAAACTGCAGTATATGGGTTTCCCCACAGCCAAAATGTTCCTGCCATTGAACTCTGGATAAAAGAAACTGAATTCTAGTTTTTGAGACAGAAAACTGAAAGCGAAGAGAATGTAGATTGGCAAGATGCAGCCTGAAGAAAGAGGGGTCGGGGGTGGCAAATGTCTGGCAACAGTTCCATTCCCCAGTTAGACATTTAGACTGGGAGATGCAAAGTAAGATGAATAGAGTCCAGTAGGTCAAAAAGAGGAGAGAAGCAGCTGAGAAAATGACAGATACAGCCCCAGACGCTGAGCTTCCCCGTAATGAAGGCATAGGGCGTGGCTGGGGCTCGGCGGCTGTAGCTTGCGTGCCCCAAGAAGGAGGGCACGGCCTCCCCATGCCGGTCACTTGCTGCCAATGGGCATGAAGGCCCAGTGTTGGCAGAGCTTCTGATTCTATAAGATAAATATTTAAAATCTGGATATTTTAAATCGGAAATATCCCATTTTTAAAAAATTCACGGGGAGCAGGAGAGATTGTAGGAGCAAGGAAGGAATATAGTATATTTAACTCTAGAACTATTTTTAGAGCTAATGTCAAACCCCAGGAATTAGGTATTTTAGCATCTGTTACTTGAAAATCTATTAATGAGGGGGAAAACTTTTATTAAATCAACAAAGCCTTTTAGTAAATTTTTACTTTATTATCTCATACATCACAACAGCTCTATCTATTTATAAAACAGTAACATGTATTTGTGTGAACCAAATTTTTCATTTGTAATTGCATTGGTAAGGTTTTATGTGAACATTTCATTCATTCATCATTCATTCACACAGCTTTATTGATATCTACTTATAGATAGGGGAACCCACCCTAGACACTATATCCATTGGTTCATGGATCCCAGGCAATGTTTCTAAATCCCCTCTGCACACCTCTGTGGTGCCCAGGTTGAGATCATTGCTTAATATCACCTCATTTCTATGCTGAGGACTTCACACAAGCAAGTTAACAGGACACAGATCTTGCCACACCAAATAAAAAGGATCTGATGCAAAGTGGTGTCTCTGCACAGAGCTACCTAGAAGGGACCAAATCCAATGTATTTCTTTCAGGGTGTTGTCTCTTTTGTTTTTCCAGCAGCCATTATCCGCATAGGTTTCATCATGAGCACCAGATATTGCTCTGGTCCTCAAGCCTATTTTATTTTTTGTTCACTAATTTTAATTTTTTATTTTATCAAATTCATATCCAAATCTGCCCCTTTGTGCAGTGTAGCATAAGAGGTAAGATTATGGCCTCAGAGTCAAATTTTTACTCATGACTTCAACAAGTAATGTATCTCCTATGTTAATGAAGATCCTTTTGGATGTAAGCATCAGAAAACCTAGCTGGAGCTATTTTGCTCATGAAAGTGGGAGGTCAGGATGCACCTGGTCCAGGCACAGCATCATCCAGGATGTCACACAATCCCTCTAATCCCTCTTGTGTGGTACTGTCCCTATTATACCTTTGCTTTCTCCCCCTGACCCCTGTGGAGCTCAGACTCTGGTGAGAGAAACCATATGACTGCCAGGTGTCTCGCATCCTGCCTGTGCTGGTCCCTGTCTGGAGTTTCTCTGTTTTATATCATCCTGCTGTAAGATTTTGTGTTTCTGAGCCCCCCCTCACCCCCCCCCCCCGCCACTGCTCTATCCCAGTCAGTGCCCACCCACTTTGATGAATTGCTGTCCTGTCATCCAGCTGTTTGAATTTCAGAGTTCTCAGACTTTGTGCTTGTGATGGCCAAAAGGTCAGACTTCTGCATGGTGACTGCACACATTCCATCCGGTAACGCCCATCCCTCTGGCTCTTCCTTTTCGCTCTGGTGGAAACCCACATGGTGGCAGGCTATGTCCCTCAAATCTGCATGTGTTCTGCAGAAAATGCTCTCTACCCGGAACACCTTCTTCAAAAGGTCCTGTTCTCCGAGAAGAGGGTTCTTATAGGCTTCCCTAAATTTAAGTGGAAAAAGAATATCTCTTAGGAGCTATGGCCCAAAGATATCCTTGTTGGTCAGAAATTGTTTTTTTTTTTTAGGATCTCATTGTCAAATATGTCTTATGCACCAACCTTGCCTAAATCCCTGCCCTCTGGGCTAAAAGTTCTCCTTTTATACCCCTGGGCATAATCCAACACAAATTATGCACTTGTTCCCTAAAAGACATGCACAATACTGTTTATTGTAGCACTATTTGTGATAGCCTCAAACTGGAAAGAACCCAGATGTCTATCAACAGTAGCGTGGGTAAACATATCTTGGTATATTTATACAATGGAATGCTATATATCCATGAAAGTGGCCAAACCATAGCTATACCCAACAATAGGGATGAATCTCACAAGCTAATAATGAGCAAAAAAAGCCAGACACATAATAATGAATAAAGCATAATTCCATTTAAATAAAGTTCAAAACTAGGCAAAGCTAATGTCGAGTTTTGAGATGGCTCACTTTAGGGTAGGAGGGAGGGACAGTGTTTGGAGGAGGGCATGAGCAGCACTCCTGGGTGCTGCTGACGGTTTTTATCTCGATCTGGTTTCATAGCTGTGTTCATTTTGTGATAATACATTGAGTTACCCACTTATGATTTGTGTACAATTTTTAACCAAAAAAGGGTTTTTCTTAATAGAAGTTGCCCATTAGCTTCATTGTGAAGGTTTTGTTTAGGTCCCACTTTTGCAGGAGAGCTGCTCCTTACCAGGCAACTCCGGGGGGCCACTCTGGGCTGGGAGGGTTGTTTCCTTGAGTAGCTGGCAACAGTGTGTGTGTGTGTGTGTGTGTGTGTGTGTGTGTGTGTGTGTGCATGCATCTGAGAGAGAGAGAGAGAGAGAGAGAGAATAAAATTGTTCTCCAAATGGGGAAAAACCAAGAAGGTTGGAAGAACCTTCCTTAGATGATGGAAAGGAGGCAGAAACTGCTGGGATCAGGACCTAGAAAGCAGAAGTTACAGATCATGGAGGTTACATGCGGAGTTTAGAGCCAGAATCCTTGGGCTGATAATCCCCAGTCCACTAACTTCTGTTTCAACTTGCAGGGGTCCTCATCTAGGAAACACACCTGATAAGTCAAGGTGTGATCCGCGTCAAGCGCTCTCAGCCATGCTGTCCCATGGTGGGCACCCAACACAAGTGAGTTACAGCTACTACTGCATCTGCATCACTTTTTGGCTTCACAGTCCTAGGCCAGAATACTGCCCATTGCTTTGGAGTTCGAGAGGAAAGCAGAGAGACCATTCTCTCCCTCCCGCTCCTAGTTCCAAAGTTCCCACATCAGGTACCGTCCCTGTACATGACAACTGTGACGGGAGAGCACGGGGACATTATACAAACGACCACTCACACCACAGTATGAGAGTTGAGGGTCATAAGTTCAAGAAAAGGGGGAACAAGTCAGTTTCCAGAAAAACAGAAGGGAGGAATGACTTGAGAGATGACGTAACAGGAGCACACATCAGTGGCCCACTTTATTCAATATGAAACCATCTCTCTATCCTCCCCATGCCCAAGCGTACACTAATCCTGAAGATTTTCCCCAGAAACTCTGTGCTTAGCCAAGTCAAGACTGATATTTCTCCAGCTAGAGAAAAAACAGGTCATGCTTCATGAGATCAACACTTTTATTTTATTTTATATCTCACTGGCTTTTTATTCTGTTGCTTTGATCTCAATGCTCTGTTTCATCTCACAGTTTCTGGATGTTCTCCTCTGACAACCAATATCAACCCAGTAGACTGTGTAGCAGTGAAGAGCAGTGATAAAGGATTGGAGGCACATTAGCGCCAAGCCTCCACGGTCCCCGAGATAACGCAGAGAGCATCATGGAGCAGCTGGTGGGTGGGACTCTGGAAGAACTGACTGTGCTGGGGATTGTGGAGTGGGGAGAAGATTGTGAGCTAAATCAGGGTGCTAAATTTCAAGTGTTAGCAGAATAGTGAATAGGTATGTTTGTAGGCAATTATAAATATAAGATATGCTAAGAATGGTATCTTCAACAGAATAAGTGCTAAATAAATATTATTCAAATGGATGTGTGAATGAATGAAGAGAGGAAAAATCAAGTATTTGCTATCATTAGCCTACAGAGATTTTGAGAAATCATGGAACCTTAGAATTAAAGGGACTCATCATGTCCCTTTGTCTGTTCCCATCAATGTGGTTTCAGCTTGAGCATCTCAGAGTTTCGGGTTAGAATTAGGAGTCAGTAAGAATATAAAGAAAAAGAAGTCAACACTGATGCATAGATTTTTTTTTTAAAGAAGAATAGATCTTTCTGGAATAATGAGTAGCTGAAGGACAATTTTTAGCAAAAAAAACCAAAACAAAACAAAACAAAAAACAAACTATTATGGGAGAATTGGAAAGGACATCAAAGAGGTCATTTATCATGTCATCTCTCCTCTGGCTGTAAAATACAAAAATCATTAGTGAATACCAACAATATTATACATTTGTATAGTACTTTTAGTTCCCAAAGTGCATTCAAAGACATCTCCATTAATCTTCACAAGGAGGTAGGTATTCTTTTCTGAGATGAAAAGAGTTATTAGCCCAGAAGTGATAGGTGCTTTCTGACTTACAGAAGTCCAGTGACCTTAAGACAGAATACGCAATGCCCTCATAAAAGTGACCCACAGAAGTACATGTTCGCTCATGGAATGAATTCACACACAGGGAGAGTTGTTGAGAAGTCATTGGTATCTTGTTTTTTTGAAGCTGTAAACCCACCAGTATTAATTTGCAAAGTATCTTTCTCTCCCCTTCCCAAGATGAGTCACAAAGGTGCTTTGGATGATTGTCCAAAGAGAGAGGGGGAGATAGGGCGTGGCCCCGCCCTGGAGATGACTTTTCAGGGAAGGGTGAGGTATCTGTGTGTTCTGGGACTTACCTTGAACCTGTGCCCCAGGACTTAGATGGGAGGTGCTGCTGGTAGGGGTCAGAGTGATAATACAGCTGTGAGAGGTACAGCTATGACCCCCCAGAGCAGCGAGCCCAATGGGTAACAAAGGGCCAGAGCTCAACAGCGACCATGGCAGCGCAAAGGCAGGGGTAGGGGCCATAGGTCTTTCACCACTCTCTCCCTCAACTGCATAGCCCTCAGAACTCTGGGCTTTTTCCTGGCCAGTGTGGCGCAGTGGTGTAGCGTCGATCCCAAGAGGTCGCCGGTTCAATCCCTGGCCAGGGCACATGCCTAGGTTGTGGGCCCGATCCCCAGTGGGGGGCATGCAGGAGGCAGCCAGTCGGTGTTCTACCTCATCAATGTTTCTATCTCTCTCCCTCTCCCTTCCTCTCTCTCTAAAATCAATAAAAAAAAAAATTAAAACTCTGGGATCTGACAATGAACCCTAGGAAGTAGAATAAAATTTAAAAAATAATGAAAGATTATTGGACTTGCTGCTAATCTTGAGAAGCTGAGATTTGATTTGATTGAGAGATATGAAGACATATGATGTTTCTTCCACTCGAGGTGTCACGGAACAATTGTACTTGGGTTAGACTTTATCCAATAAGCATTTATTGAGCACCTACTGTGAGCCTGGCTTCATGGTAGGTGTTGGGGATGTAGCAAGAAACAAGACAAAAACGATCCCTGTCTTTGAGTAGCTTGTTACATGTCTAGGAAGGATAGACAGTGAAATAAGGATAACAGTGCAGTGTGCTGAGTGTTACAGGAGAAGTACAGGGATCTGACACACAGGAGTGCGTAACCTCCTCTTGGGGCCCGGGCAGCATCCCCACCGAAGCCACAGTTAAGCTGAGATCTGAAGGTCTGTCCTCCACCACACTGCACTTCATTGCCACCACTACCATGCCACACACTTCCATGGCTACACAGAATTTGCTATTGTCAAATCTCTCACTCACCATTGAGCTCCTGGAGGTCATGGAGCGTGATGTAAAACTAATTAAAAAAAAAAATCTTTGTATCCCTTGCACCTCTTGCAGAGCTCCTACAAATAGTAGGCTTCTGATACATGGCTGCTAAGTGGGACAGACATGAAATGAATGAGTGAGTGGATGAATGACTAGTATCCTAATTGCACTATATGGCAGAAACACTAGCATTCATCTGCAGAGGGCCCAGGCTGGGTGCTACCTCCTAGCTAAGTGGTGCTACTGCAATGCACTTTTCCAAGCAGCTGGATGGTAAGCATTAGCTAATTAAGGCTATACTGCCACTGTGAGGACAATCCAGGTAGTGCCAGGATTGGACAGGCCTCTGCTGCCTGCTTTGTTTCTCAGCTGTGGGCTAGTGAGAGACAGCCTTAGCTGGGAAGTTCCCCCAGCCCCATGGTCCCCTTTACTTAGGTGGTGACCAGCCATACTACAAAGAAGGGCATAAAGTCTCCCCTTAAAAGTGGTAGGCGAGCCCTGTCTGGTTTGGCTCAGCGGTTAGACCATCACCCTGCAGACCAAAAAGTCCCGGGTTCAGTTCTTGCTAAGGGCATGTACCTCGGTTGCAGTTTGTCCCGGCCCCGGTTGGGGTCCTGTGGGTGGCAACCACTCAATGTTGTGTCTCTCTCACATCGACGTTTCTCTCTCTCTCTCTCTTCCCCCCTCTCCCTCCTGCTCTATCTGAAAATAAATGCAAAAATGTCCTCGAGTGAGGATTAAAAAAAAGTGGTAGGCGGGCCAGGGTGGGGTGGAGCGCCAGTCCCATAGACTGAGAGGTCCTGGTTCGATTCCTGGTCAGGGCACATACCCCGGTCGCGGGCTCCATCCCCAGTAGGGAGCGTGCAGGAGGCAGCTGATGGATGTTTCTCTCTCTCTCTCCTTTCCCTTCTCTCTAAATAATCAATAAAAAGGGGTATGAAAACAATTGCATTTTTATGGCAGAACCTTGGGGACACAGAGAAACTGTGTCACATCCTTTCTTCATGTGTAGGCTGGAAAGGAGACCTTCAGACCTGCCCCACTTCTCTTATTGCCCATGTTGATCATTATCTTAGTTCAAGTTCAAGGGCATGCCACAAAGCAGCTGGTCTGTGCTTCTCAAAAATATCAATGTCAGAAGAGATGGAGGAATGCTGGGGAGACATTCTAGATTAAAGAACATGAAAAAGCTGTGACAACTAAACACAAGGCATCACTCTCTCTTGGGTGGTCAACTGGGTGGGGGGAACCCACAGTGCTATAAAGCAGCGGTTCTCAACCTGTGGGTCACGACCCCTTGGGGGTCGAACGACCCTTTCACAGGGGTTGCCTAAGACATAACAGTAGCAAAATTACAGTTATGAGAAGCAACAAAAATAACTTTATGGTTGGGGGTCACCACAACATGAGGAACTGTATGAAAGGGTCGTGGCATTAGGAAGGTTGAGAACCACTGAAAGGATGTTATTGGGACAACTGGTAAAATTTATATATGAACTATAAATTACATAATAGTGTTACATCATTGTTAAATTTTCTAAATGATCATTGCTCCATGTGAAAGAATATCCCCGTTTTTAAAAGACAGATGATAAAATGTTTAGGAGTGGATGCTCATGATGTCTGCAACTTGCTATCAAATGATTTATCAATAACGTTATCAACAACAATATAGTTATATCTGGAGGGACAGAAAGCAAATGTGGCAAAGCAATTGGTGAATCTCGGTGAAGGATAAATGAGGGTTCACTGTTGTGATTTTGCAAGTTTTCTATAAGTTTGAAATTTTCAAAATAAAAAGGCGAGACAAATATTTTAAGTCTTTGGGCGCCGTTTTCTCTCCAGCCAGATGACATAAAAATTACTTTCCCTTTATAGCCAGGGGTCTTCCACTAATGGTCTTACTGCCACCTTTTTCTGGTGGTACCTCTCATTGCCCTAGCTCGGGCAGCTGGTGGGCAGAGGTGATGGGTACAATTTGGGTGCAGTACATTGGAGGTGTTGAGGGGAGGTCCAACGAGACAGGCGCTCAGAGAGAGGTCTGAGCTAAGTCATGGAATGAATGTCAGGTGGTATTACTCCCTTGAGAGTTATCCTGGGGGAGCTTGGAGAATAAGAGTGTCAGCCTTGGCCAGTTTGGCTCAGCAGTTAGAGCATCGGCCTGCGGTACAGAGAGACCCGGGTTCGGTTCCTGCTAAGGGCATGTACCTCGGTTGCAGGTTGTCCCCGGCCCTGGTTGGGTCGTGCGGGTGGCAGCCACTCGATGTGTTCCTTTCACGTCGATGTTTCTCTCTCTCTCTCTCTTCCTATCTCTCCCTATCTGAAAAAAAAAAAAAAAAAAGAGTGTCACCCATGAGGGAGACTGAGAAGTAGCCCCCATGAAGGGAGAACCCAGGGCGCCATGTCTCATGAGTTCAGGAAGGACAGAATTTCAGTAAGCAATGTAAAATGCCCTGAGGAGCAAAGCAGACACCCGAAAAGTCCACTGTACTTGGCAAGTAGGCACTCCTCGGTGACCTGGGCAACCCCAGTGTTTACGGGGAGGGATGTGGGGGCCATGTCAAACCTTGCTGCGGTGCATTAATGAGCAGTTGTGGGGTCAAGTGTGCTGAGTCTGCTCTTCTGATAAGCCCCTACAGAAGGGTAGGAGGGCAGTACCATAGAAACCACAGCGACACTTGGGTGACTGTGGGGTTTGGGCTTTGATTTTTAAAGCTGAAAGGGATTTGTCCATAGATAGGGGAAAGTTGCAGAAGCAGAAAAGGGAGGTGCTTCAACTAGCAAGAGCCCAGAGGAACCGGCAGGTAGAGGACGTGGGCCCCAGGGCCTCACCTTACTCCCCTACAGGGTTCTCCTCTCCTCTCTCAAATCCAAAGAGAATGTCCCCTCCTTCCCTGGTATCTCCCCTGCTGAGCCAGCCACAGCGCTTTGCAAATCAGAGTACTGCTGTGGGCAGAGCTCAGAATTTGGAGTGAGAAAACTTAGTTTTGATTGGTTTGTTTGTTTGTTTGACTTCTTGAATGTTTTATCCTTCTCCAGAAGCAATTTCCTCATCTTTAAAATGAAAAAATTTACTCCATTTCACAGTGATCCTCCCTGAGAATAAATTGTAATATATGAGAATATCTCACAAACTCTAAAGGGAAATGTGACTAGGTGGCTTTTGGTTTTCATTTTTTGCTGTGTGTTGGTTGGTTGGTTTGATTTGGTCTGAGTATTGTGGCAAAGACTCATCTGGCAGTCATTTGTCAAAGGCTTACCACGTGCCAGGCCCTCTGCCCCTGCGAGCTGGCAGGGTTCCAGTGACCAGGCGACCTGACAGTGGCCAAGGATGTCCTGCAGGGGTCACTGGTTAATGACTACGCCACTCACACAGGATCATGTGCTCATTGCAGTTTTGGAGAAAGAGAAAAAAGAGAGGCATCAACACAGACTTGGGCTCCGTGTGCGGTTAGGAATTGTGGCGGCTGTGCCACAACACACGTCAAAGGGAGCCGGTAGGCAGTGATCACGTGAGGTGTTCCCCGAGCAGCTTGTGTTAATTAACTGTCCACTAGGTGACAGCAGAGCCCACAGTATTATCTCAGCCATCTGTTCTCTTGAACAAATAGTGTTTGAGAATCTTCTGAAAGATGCTGCTGTTCTGGAGAGAGTAACTATTGCTAAGTAATTATGACATACGACCTAGAGATGTCAAGGTTGTTCTCTTGAGATATCTAACTCCAGATTTTAAAAACAGATTTTAGTTTTTGACATTCTAAGTCACTTGAATGTATAGAAACGACAACAATAATAATAATAATTTTAAAAGCTAACATTTATGAAGGATGCTAGGCACTGTTTCAAGTGTGTAAGGCCCCTGAGACTACCACACTTTTTAGGGGTTCCACAGGGACTGAAGGTCCCCTCCTGTAACCTTAATGCAGCTGCTTTACAGGGTTTCATAGACAAGGTTCAGTTATAACTGGTGTTTCTCAGAGTGTTTATCTTCTTATTTTTATTTTTAATCTTTTTTTTAAATCTCCCCCACCCCCTGTAGATTCATGTCAACCTTTGGTTGGGTCCTCCTTTTCTGCTTCACCCATCTTGGGAATGTCTAGTACGTTTCTGGGTGACCCCATGCAGTCTTTTGTTAGGGGCCGAGGCTGAAAAGCCTGGCAGAGTGAATTTGGCCCATCACGGTACCAAGTCTTATGTCAGCAGGAAGTGAGGATGAGAGCTGGTGGCTGGCATTTGACTCTGTCCCTGGCCCCTGCATGCAGACCTGTCTGGAACACGCTGATGTACAGCAGGACTGCTTTCGTTTTTACTGTCAGAATGTACCGTGGACCCCGGAGAGCCATTCCAGCTTGGTTTTATAAAGCTACCTGAACAGCTTTTAGAAATTCTAATTACACCCTGGCCGGTTTGGCTCCGCGGTTAGAGTGTCGGCCTGCGGACCAAAGAGTCCTGGTCAGGGTTGTGCTGGAGGCAACCAGTTGAGTGTCTCTCTCATGTTGATGTTTCTCTCTCTCCTTCCCTCCCACTTTATCTGAAGATAAATAGAAAATATCCTCAGGTGAGGATAAAAAAAAAATCCTAATTATTTCTGTCTCTGAAAGAATGCTGTTATGTACATAGACAAATATTTTAAAGGCACAGTAGGTCATACAGTTAGAAAGTAAGTTTTTCCTTCCTCACTGTTCCCCACAGGAAGCCACTGTCACCACGGTTACCAGTTTCCAAGCTGCCCCGCCTTGCTTGGCCCCGAGAGAACTGCTGGGCTGGGCAGCGGGCAGAGAAGCTGGTCCTGCTGTGGCAGCGAGGGGGTCCAGGCGCTGGGGTTTGTTAAGCACCTGTGACATCCCTGGTGACTTGGGCTAGGACATCAGGGTACGTGGGAACATGAGCTGCGGGAAACTGGGGATTTGTGACAAGGTGGCCTTATGAGCACCCATAGACTGGGGACTTAGTGTCCTATCATTATAGAAATGGCAGATGTTTTCAAATAAAAGTTTAAAAATACGGGAAAGTAAATCTCCTTACGTAAGTGCATAAATATACATATATGAGTACATATACATATATGTACTTACACACACACACATGAATTTATATATGATGCAGGTCTTCTCTGCAATATGGAGCCTAGGCCCCAGTCTCCAAGTCTCGTGGCAACCCGAGAGTTAGCAAACTATGTCTCTGGGAGAGGGAAGCTGAGACTGCTGGGGTCGCCGGGAGTCTCGCCCCACAATGCCAGCTGGAACCGCAGGAAGGGCAGCCATTGCAGAGGGGCAGCCAGCCCAGGCAAACATCTGGCAGCCCCTGGCGCTGGTACAGCAGTGAGCAGGTGTGCTGGTGGACCCCGACAGTCTCAGTTTCCACCTGGAGTAATTATTACAAGAGTCCTGTTACAGTCTCAAAAATTGTTCCAAGTTTGTCAGTAAATTATAGGATCACTCTGAAAAGTTCCTCTGTGCTTCTTCTCCCCCAGCACAGCTCCTACAGGGTGTTAGAACATTGTGACCTCTGAGCTAGGGGGGCTCAGGTGTCTAGCATTTTACAGACCCGAAGCTGCAACGTGCTCTCTCCCTGGGGCCTCTCCTGGAGCCAGCAGGCCCTGGTCCGGGCCCTCGAACCCAGGAGGGCCAGTTCCACTGTCAGTCTACCAGGTTCTCAACCTGTGGGTCACGACCCCTTTGGGGGCCAAACGAGCCTTTCACAGGGGTCGCCTAAGACAAAACAGTAGCAAAATTACAGTTATGAAGTAGCAACAAAAATAATTTTATGTTTGGGGAACTGTATTAAAGGGTCTTGTCATTAGGAAGGTTGAGACCCACTGGCTAGATCCTGGAACTGCCTGGCCTCCCTGCTCAGTCTGGCTGCCCCAAAGCCCCATATTCCTTTTCTTCAAACCAGACCTGAGCTCAGTCGCACACAGGTAAGTCACTGCGGTGAAGGGTAACTTCTCAGGATACTTCTTTTTGCCCATTTCTAACCCCTAGCATGTCATCTGCAACAGAAGAATAAGAAGGAAAGAAAACTCTCCCGTCATCCCCAAGTAGAAATTTATAGTAGTTAATATTATTAAAGCACATTCTTCTGGATATGTATATATATGTGACTATACACACACACACACACATATATATATATATATATATATATATATATATATATATAGTCTTTTATGAGAGCTAGCAGTTTTTCATCTGATTTTGTGGCTTTTCCAGGTAGACAGCCATAGTTTAAAACTAATAATTATGTTGACACCTTTTCAATATGTACTTATTTCATCCTTTAAATATTCTGATTTTAGAGTCTAAAACTTCTAGGATGACATTGAACAGTAACAGTGATAACAGGCTTGTCTTCTTTCCGTTTAGTAGAATGCTCTGGTATTCTTCCCTTTAAAAATGATGTGTGCTATTCATTGAAGATAGGGTTTGTATGAAGAGAGTATCCTTCTATTCTAAGTTTACCAACAACAATTTCTCTGATTGTAATTTATAGTATGAATTGTCGGATTTTTAATTTTCACTGTTGTCCAGAGAAGCGGTACTGGGACCAGAGCTTAGCTTCACTCAGACAGGCAGCATTTTCATCGCTTTCTCTTTTTACCTGACATAAAATAGTAATTTTCTAAACCATTAAGTGCATGAGCTTTGGAATCAAACATACCAGAATTTAAACCTGGCGGTGTGACCTTTAACCCTCAGTGTGTTAGAATCTGAAGATGGGACTAATGATACCGATTCCGCAGCTTTGCCGCATCGACTACCACATTGCCCAGAAGGTAGTAATCACCCAGGAAATGCATTAGTGCAGCTGTTGATAGTAATTGCTATTATTTTATCTTTCAATAGAGTTGGAAAAAACATCCTTAGAAAAGACTTTTGAATGAACAAAAGCACTCATTCTAAGGCTGCATAACGATCATTCTAAGGTCACTGTGTTCTTTTCTTTAGAGGTGGTTGGGGTTTCCAAGGATGAGCGACTTGTCTTTTTTTAATCCTCACCCGAGAATATTTTTCTATTTATCTTCAGATAATGTGGGGGGCAGGGCAGAGTGAGAGAGAGAGAGAGAGAGACAAACACTGATGTAAAAGAGACACATGGACTAGCTGCCTCCCACACGACCCCGACCAGGGCTGAGGACGAACCGCAACTGAGGTACATGCCCTTGACTGGAATTGAACCTGTGACTCATTGGTCCACGGGCCAATGCTCTAACTGCTGAGCCAAACTGGCCAGGGCAGGATGAGGGACTTTTAATGCTAAAAGCAAGAAAGTCCATCCTGGCTTGTCTGGCTCAGAGGTTCAATTTTCAGTCAAGGGCATGTACCTGGGTTGCAGGTTTGATCCCTGACCCTGATGGGGTCATGCAGGAGGCAACAAATCAATATGTCTCTTTCACATGGATGTTTCTCTCTCTCTCTCTCTCCCTCTCCCTCCCTTCCACCCTATCTAAAAAATAATCGATGGCCCTGGCCAGTTTGGTTCAGCAGTTGGAGCATGGGCTTGCGGACCAGAGAGTCCTGGGTTCGGTTCCCACTAGGGGCACATACCAAAAAAAAAAAAAAAATCAATGCAAAAATAGCCTCAGGTGAGGATTAACAACAACAACAACAAAGCAGGAAAGTCCTGGGAAAATCAGGGTAAGTTGGTCACTCTAGATTATGGTGCTATTTGGTTACTTTCCGATTTTTATCTGATCAGTCAGGCTTCCCCAGAAGACAAAAATTGTATTCAAAGAAAACAATTAAAGACCTGCTGATTGAAAGTATCATCATCATCTTAATAATAATAATAATGATAAACCATATTTAGAAGGGAACCTAGATCTTGCTTTCTAAAGAAAGCACTTCTGGATGGATTTCACAGGAGAACCAGAGCTCTAAGGATCAGCGCTAGGAAACTGGCTGTTCCGATGGAGAAGGAGGTAGGAAAGAGAAGCTGGGGGCGTTGACATACTTCAGGTAGGACAAGTCTGGTCCCCACAGGAGGGTGTGGAGCTGGTCAGCCCCACCCGCGGTGTGAGAGCAGCAGGAAGAGGTACAGCCATGAGGGGTCTGATTGCCCTCTAGAGAGGGTGGGTCAGGTCTGGAGGGGATGCTGGCTTCATGGGCTGCAGCCAGGGCAGTTGCTGCCCACCTGTGTCCCAGCCTGGATCCAGATAAGTCATTGCCAGACTGCTGTGATGGGTAGGAGTAACCATGGCTGAGGATATTCAGAGGGATCAGCGTCAGACCTGGATCCCTGGGCTGTGGCACTGCTGGGGATGGGGGGTGAGGAACCAGGATCAGGGGCACGGTGGGAAATAGAGGTGACAGCTTGGTAAACGCAAATAGTTCAAGACATAGGCTGCGGTCCTGGCTGAGGTACCAGAAGCTCATTCTTACTGGGTGCTGGGCAGGTCGTGGTGGGACTCAATGAGATAATACAAATTAATATGTAGCACTACTCATGGCACATAGTTAAAACTTACTATATGGTAGCTATTTTTAGTTTTGCATCTCAAAAGTTATCAATGAATATCCCCTGGTGTATAAACAAGAGACTAGACATTAAGGAATGGATTTCTTTACCATGACTAAACGTTGTGGAAGTTGTGTTTGTTCTGCCAACATTTTTCATTGACCCTAA
Organism: Molossus molossus; assembly: GCF_014108415.1. NCBI lineage: Eukaryota > Metazoa > Chordata > Mammalia > Chiroptera > Molossidae > Molossus > Molossus molossus. Next base: position 28,106,209 of record NW_023425348.1, read on the forward strand.
CAGGTGGCGTGGAAAGACAAACATTTAGGTCTACAGTGACCATTGCAGAAACAAGCAATGATGCTAAGAGCATGTCTGCCAGGATGAGGCCACTAGTGATCTTTCACAGGCCTCCCACGGTCACCCATGACCTCAGTTACCAACACAGACCAAAACCCTGGTTTTGTTGATCTATGAAGAAACAGCGTATCTCTAAGGATTAGTTCCATACATTAATCAAACTCACTGTAGGAATCTACAAACCATTGTATGCTATTGTTTTGTTGTGTTGTGTTTTTGTAGTTTTAGATTCTTATTGTTTTTATTTTTATTTGTCAATACTGTAATAAAATGAATGAAAAAGGGCCATGCGTGGACCAAGGGTGACAATGTGTCACTAAGCAAAGATACTGGCTAGGCAACTAGCAATGTTTGCCCTAAGAAGGTATCAACTAATTAATTTTCAACAACAAACTACTATCAGAAAAATGGAGTTTTCCCCATCATGAGCTAAAGACCCCAGTTGGGGTGACTGCCCGGCTTTGCTGACACTGCTCCCTCGGCCATAGCGGATTGTCCCAGGAAAAGGAAGAGATACCAACCGGGCTAAAGCACAGAATTCGCTGGAGCAAAGCTGCATTGGCGGCTGTGCCACCTACAGCAAGGGCTTGTGAATTCCGGGGACACCGAGCTCCCCGGTTCCTCTTCCTCCCAAGCCTTTTTGCTCACCTCTCCCAAGGACTCTGTCTGAAGTGTTCCAGACCCTTCTTCAGGCACTGCCTGCACTTCCAGAACCGCTTCTGTTCTTGTTTTGTTTTGTTTTTTTTATCCTCACCCGAGGACATTTTTCGATATTTTGTTCAGATAGAGTGAGAGGGAGAGAGAGAGAGAAACATCGACATGAAAGTGACACATCGAGTGGTTGCCACCCACACAACCCAACCAGGGCTGGGGACAAACTGCAACTGAGGTACGTGCCCTCAGCGGGAACCGAACCCGGGTCTCTCCGGACCGCAGTCCGACGCTCTAACCGCTGAGCCATACCGGCCAGGGCGAACCGCTTCTGTTCTTTATACCCAAACGCTCTTAGGCAGTTCACACTCTTACCCTCTTGAACAATTTAGACACTGAAGAAACCCTTCCCTGCTGAAAATCTTTTCTCTGCTGACTCTGCATTCCTGTGGCTTCTTCTCCTGTAGCACCTTCTTTGTCTGCACGGTTATTCCTCTTCTTTCCTCAACCCCTAGTGGGAAGCTTCCGAAAATGTTGTTTGGGAATCCTTTTTTACATTCTCTTGCCACATAAATGCTCTTTTGATTTAAAGGGCTCTGAGTCAGGTTTGGACCCTCAATGCCTAGTCGATGAGTCTCAGGTTTCTCATTACGATATTTGACACACCAACTTTGCTTTGTGCCGTATCTCCCTTCATTCCTTACACATCCCAACGTCTGGCCAAAACGGATTACACTCTACCATTTCCTGAATGCCTCCAACCTCACGCCTCTCCTTCATCTTATCTCGCTACCAGGAACATCCTTCTTCTCCTTTTTTTTTTTTCCAAGAACAAGCTTAAATGAGCCCAATTCAGATAAAAATACTTTTAAAGTACTGAGAATAGCTCTTGAGTCATAATAAGCCTTCCACAAATACTAGTTTATGTCATTATTATGTTGATAAATAATCAAGTTTACCTCCACGAATCTGTACTATCCCCTAAGTCAGAACATCTCTCTCCTTCCTCTGTTTTCATTGCCCTTTGCATCTACTCCTATTAGGGGACCTAACTCCTGTTGGGTTCCACTTCACTCTACAGTTATTTTTGCACCTGCCTTACCTCTCCTGGCGAAGAGCAATTTGTTGGCGAACTCTGTCTTGGTCAGAGATGACATCATATTCAAAATTCTACAGTCTCTGTTTCATCTTGCTCATAATATATGTGCAGCAAATTTTTACTCTATCAGATTGGTTTCTAAATGGTCTGTGCTAATTGCCACCCCGGCCAGAACCAGATGTTCAGGGGCATTTCCAGCCTCCTCACCCAGCACGTTTTGTCTCAGAGCTGAGCAGAGGACAAACCTGACTCAGAGCCCTTTAAATCAAAAGAGCATTTATGTGGCAAGAGAATTTCCAATTAGAGCTGGGGAAGAAGACATGAATATTTGATTGCATACTGTCTGCCAGGACACTCTGGTCTGTTTGCCCTTGGAACATCTGGGTAGCGTGGGGCTGCTTCCGACATTCTGGCATTCTTCCCTCCCATTGTTTGTTTAATGTAACTTTTATGTCTGGTATTTGCTCAGCACACCTCTCGGTTGTTTCTGAGCATTGTAAAGAGGAAACAGTTCATTGTTGGAAATACCAGGGACTTAAATTTTCCTCTGGGTATTCGGGGCCATAGCTGTTGAGCAGGGCAGGACTGTTTTTTTATTTATTTATTTATTTATTTATTTATTTATTTATTTATTATTTATTTATTTATTTATTTTTCTTTATTGCTTTTAGAGAGAGAGGGAGAGGGAGATAAAGAGAAACATCAATGAGAGAGAACACTGACTGGTGGCCTCCTGCATGCCCCCAACTAGGGATTGGGCCCACAACCTGGGCATGTGCTCTGACCGGGAATCAAACTGGCGACATCTTGGTGCACAGGTCGCCGCTCAACCACTGAGGCACACCAGCCGGGCGCAGGGCGGGATTTGTAACTGATGAGCCAGCAGTACTGTTTGAGAAGTATAACATTCTATTAAAAGTAAAACTATCTGGACAATTTGTTTATTACTATCAGAAAGGTGGCTCTTTAAATGGTTTTTGAAAGAGGATGAGTTTCAAAGAGCAGCAGTCTTGCCAGGGCCGCACTGAGCACACTGGCCCATGGTGTCATGTCCCAGGGAACAGTCCTAGGAATATAGATCCACCTTGGGGGCTAAGGGGGCAAAAGTGGCTTTCTGAGCACACACTCCCATGTTGGAAGGTACTTAATATTTCCCCCTCACATAAAAGCCCAAGATGATGTGAACCGCTCTGCTGTAGGAAATCTTTAAGGGCCCAGGCTCTTTATCTTTTGTCAACGCACCATCCCCAGAGTGGGGCTCTTAATTGCATGGTAATGAGCAAGACTCAGGTTACACATATTCTTTCTGCCTGTATCTCATTGGCCAGAGTCTAGTCATGTAGTAGAGATGGCTAGGCTGCCACATGAACAGTTAAATGTTGTATTTCAATAAAAGAAGGGAAGGGAAAATAAATGTTTCTGTTATAGCACTAATGCTAAAAATATAAATTGCAGAAGGAAAGGGAAAATGGAGGGAGGCATGGGAATGGCAATCACTTAAGGCATTAAGATATGCTTGTGTGTTACTGGAAACTTGGTGGAAAGTTCTGTTGTAGAGCATACCATTTAAATATTTCCTGGCTTATATGTTTTTCTCAACAGTAAAAGAAGATAGCTACAGAGATGGTCGATGTTTCAGCAACAAACGTTTATAATCACAGTTTTATGACTTTCAAACACTCCTCCTGTAAGGAACCAATCCCTGTAATAGCAGCAGTTAACAATACAGTAATACCTACTTAGTTGTGGTTTCATGTTCCAGGGTTTCAGTTACTTGTGGTTCAAAAATATTAAATAAATAATCCCAGAAATAAATAATTCATAAGTTTTCAACTGCATGCCATTCTGAGTTGTGTGATGAAATCTCGGGCTGTTCCTCCTCATGCCCAGGATATGACTCATCCCTTTGTCCAGAATATCTGTGCTGTATAGGAGACCGGCCAGTTAGTCACTTAGTAGTCATGTCAGTTATCAGATCAACTGTCCAGGTATCCAGTGCTTGGGTTCCACTAACTTTAGCTTACTTAATGTCCCCACAGCCATTCACATAACTTCTATTACAGTGCATTGTTATAACTGTTCTATTTTATTATCAATTATTGTTAATCTCTTAACAATAAGTTTACAAATTAAGCTTTATCTTAGGTGTATATGTATAGGGAAAAACATAGTATATATACTATGTATCTGTGATTTTGTTCATACCATCGGGGTCTTGGAACTTATTCCTTGTGGGTAGGGAGGAATACTCCTCTGATATTTTGAAATATGGTAGTATTTTTTTAATTCTTTGACCATTCAGTTGTAACAACCTGGTATTCAGCCCAACCTGGACTGGAGGCTTCCCTAATTCCAGGACACACCTAAAGAAATCAAGCTGTGGAACATGAACAGCAATTGAGATGCACTGTTGAGTACAGCCTGAGGCTATAAGTATAGTCAACTCCAGGAGGCACCTTCTTAAGTGTGGAAAAGCTACCTCTCCAAACCCCCACCTCCCACACTGTGACTAGAAGGTCTCCTCTGTCCCCATCTACTGTACTAGTCTGAGTCCAGAAGGTATGAGGCTAAGCCAATTTTACCCAGGGAGCTCTGTATTTCAGAATTAAGTTTTGGTAATTGACATGAAAATAAAGATATAATGAAAAGTTTTACTTTAAAAAAAAACCTGATTGTTGTGCTATAGACAACATATTTTTATTTCCTTAAAGAGTCACATTTGAATGATCACCAATGAAGATAAGGTCAAACTTGTTAGATGGTAAAGAGTTTTTGATACAACTAATGGAGGTCCGGAGAGCTAACTAGAAGATGAATTAGGAAATGTTTATATCATGCAAAATGACCTGTTCCTTGGCCGATTTCTCACTTCTCTGACTTAATGCAAAGGCTCATCTTTAAGAAATCAATCACTGACCTAATGTATTATGAAATGGATACAATCTATTGAGAAAATCAGATCAAAAAGCTTAGCTGTTTTCATGAGGGAAAAATCAAACAGTGAACAATTATATGTCATTATGATTGAAAAACAAAATTGACAGGAATGGTATCATATAAATAGAACTTAAAGTGATTGGCAACCAGCCAGGCCTTTAAGGAAGCAGGTTGGTGACATTTTCTAAGGACTTCCTGTCTTAAAAACTTCTGAGGACATGAGCTAGAATGCAACCCTGTAATCGTGACGTCTCCTTCTTCCTGAATGAAAGCTTTCTAACATCTATGTCACTTCTTTTATTACCAAAAAGCAGGTCATCTGTTTGTGTTTATTTTCTCTAATGAGGTCCAGTGGGGATTAGCATCTTTTAGGCAGATTTTTCTAGTGAGGTATGGTTCTATTTCTTCCCAATATGGCTGGTATTACTTAACAAGATTATCAACTTGTGAGCAAGCCTCCTGAATCACCATGGAAAGTGTTCCAAGTAGCGGGAATTGTAAGATTCTTCATGCATGACATATGTCCCAGGTGACCTACTTACCATAGTAAGTCTTTCACATACTGCCTTTGAACCGTGATGAAAAGTAGGCTACACGAAAGCTGACAGGTACAACCTGTCAAATCAAATCCCAAACCAGGCTTTGATGTTAAAACGAAACAGAGAGAACTTATTAATTTACATGTGAGGATTATGAATTCTTAGTGTACACAGAAAACCCAGACTTTTGTACTCGGCACAACAATAGTTTCACTAGAAGACCACACAAGTTAAGTGGTTTCCTTATAGGTTAGTGTTTGACTAATACATGATGCTTAACATGGAAAGAAGCACATTTCTGAAAGCACGTCTTTTCTTTCTGAGCCTTTGGAATTGCACTTGGGGTTTATTTAAGCACAAGCTTACAAGCTTGAAAGCCTTTTTACCATTTGTTAAATACCAAGAGGAATAAAGACCATGCGGGACAATAAGTGTGTGCTTCCTAGCATTTGACATAAGTTGTTTTCTCTGTTGCCCTTCAAAGAGTAATATTTTCAGAAGACAATGTTGAATATGTTAGTGGGGACATTTATGTTAAGGCTCAATAGTGAAGCTCAATTGCCTGATTTCATGATGATTTTCCCAATATTCCATTACCTATATGAGAATGAATGGATAGACACATACAATGCTCTAATGGCTAAATCACACCACCGACCTGGAGTGGCACCCGCAGCCTGCTGGCCCAGGAGCTCGGGTCCTGAGCGCAGGGCCTTAGAGCACATTTCCTAGAGTTGCAGCTGAGCTTGATTTCCAGCTGTGGGATTTGGGGAAGTTGCTTAGGCTGTCTAAAAAATGGGGTAATACAATACCTGTGTCATGGGGTTATTGTGCAGGATAAATGAGGTAATGCTGACATGCACTGAACATAAGGCCTGGCTTCATGGAAGTTATATTTTCTCGTTATTAAATGTATTTCTATACCACTTTGTTGTTGTTGTTAATCTTCACCTGAGGATTGTTTTTTCCATTGATTTTTAGACAGAGCAGAAGGGAGGGAAGGAGAGAGAGAGAGAGAAGAAACATGGATGTGAGAGAGACATATCAATTGGTTGCATCCCGCACAACCCTGATGGGGCCAGGGATTCAAACCTGCAACCGAGATATGTGCCCTTGACTGGGAATCGAACCCACAACCCCTCAGTCAGCAGGCCAACACTCCAACCGCTAAGCCAAACCGGCCAGGGCATACTGTACTACTTTTAACAAAATTAACTAAGCCACTGTGCTGTGAGAACTCTTATTTTCTTAACTTTTCAATGTGACTACAAAAGAAAAAGTGAAGAGCAAAAATCTAGTTAAAGGAACTGAACTAACCTTGCTCTTATCATTTTATCCCGTTTTTACCCCAATCCTGCCCCACTGCCAAATGACAGAAAAAATGGAGCCTCCATGGACAATTTTCCGGGATGATTTACAACCCCCGGTCCAGTTCTAGGACAGTGTATGCTAGTAGGACCCTCCAGGACAGAACAAGAAGAGGGAAAGACCAGAGAAGAGGTTTGCAGAGAGTTCTGTTCCCAATTTAACAACCTTGAAGCATGAGGAAGAGGCTGATGGATAGGCAAAGTGAGTGACATAGGACAGGGACCCTCACTTGCTACCCAAATACCCTTCCATTCAGCATGCTTTATTTATTTATTTTTTTGCTCCGTGGTCTGGGTTTTGGCCCAAATCAAGGCAACAGCTGCTTCTGTAACTGCTGTCCTCCTCCCTGCAATTACTGGCCTCTATCAATAACCATTTCCAACGAAGTTATTGAGGTGGTTCTGAAAGTCCATAGGATTCCACATTTTAAGAACTTTCTGGGAGGGGGATGTCATTTCCCATTGCCTGAATAAATGTTTCTGGAGTCAGTGTGGTTAAATCGAGTCTACCAGCGGATTTGGGAGAAATTGCTTCTCTTCTCTTAATTTCTATTTCTTCACTTGTAAAATGGAGACAACAGTTGAAGTTATTTTTAGAGAAATAAATGAGATTGTATGTGCATTTATAATAAGGGTCTCACTAGGAAACAGCACACAAAGTGCTAATTGAGGGGGTCAGGTAGAGGACTGACTTGCAATGATGGGCAAGCTTTTAGGAAAACCAACAGAGTGATGTAGTGCCCTGGGCAGGCAGTGTGAACAGGAGCATTGCTACCTGTAGGCTGGGACAGGAAACAGGAAGGAATGTTCACAGGCAGCCAGGAGAGGGCTGCCTGACAGAGCTGCGGCTTTCTTAGAGAATACAGCCAACCTGTAGTGGGGAGGGCGCCCGGGGAACGAATTCCTGACCTACTTCACCTCTGCGCTATGATCTCTTCCGCCACCTCCCATGGAAGCCAGAGCTCAAGGGAGCCAACTGAAGCACTCAGTACAGTATATTTATAGCCTTCCAGACTGTGGAGCAAGATGGACAAGGAGCAAAAGTGGATCTGGAGGGAAAAGTGAAAGTTAACTGGAGAATGTTGTCATGTGCATAGCGTTTTCTCCTGGCACTTAGGTAGTAGATAGTAGAGTTGACCCTTGAACAACATGGTTTTGAGTTGCGCAGGTCCATTTATTTGCATATTCTGTTTTAAAAAATATATTAGAAAACATTTTGGGTAACTGTGACAATTTGAAAAAAACTCACAGAACAACTACATAGCCTAGAAATATTTTTTAGAAATTAAGAAAAAGTAAGGTATTCATGAATGCATAAACTATATGTAGACACTAATCTATTTTATCATTTACTACCATAAAATATACACTAATCTATTATGAAGACTTAAAATTTATCAAAATGTATGCATACAACCACAGACCACACACAGTGCCATCTGCAGTGGAGAGAAATGTAGACAAATGTAAAGACACTATTAAATGATAAGTGCATGAGATTTATTGTAGCACATACTGTACTACTTCAATAATTGTGGAGCCATTTCCTGTTGCTATTGCAAGGAGCTCCAGCATTGGGAGTATCCCATTCAAATGCCAAGTGATGCTAATCATCTCCACGTGTGCAGTTTGCCTCTCCAGTAAACTGCGTTTTGCTGTAAAAAGTGATCTCTCACGGTCCTTGTGTATTTTTCATCCTCTTTAGTGCAATAACATAAACCTTGACTAACGTCATGGGACCATACGAAGTACCAGTAGTGATGCTGGAAGTGCTCCTGAGAAGCAGGGAAAAGTCACGATATTACAATTTGAATTGCTTGATATGTACTGTAGATTGAGGTTTGCAGCTGAAGTTGCCTGCCATTTTAAGATAAATGAATCCAGTATAAGGACCATTGTAAAAAAAAAAAAAAAAAAAAGAAAGGTAATTCATAAAGCTGTCACTGCAGCTACAACAGCAGGCGTGAAAACCTAGCACATTTTGCAAAATACATTTTTATCTTTATTGAAAATTCAGGTTTTATGTGGGTACAGGATTGCTGTAAGAAAAACAGACCTATAGATCCCTAACATGATTCAAGGAAAAGCAAAGTCATTATATAATATCTTAAGGCAAAAGGAAGGTAAAGGATCTAAAGCTGGAGAATTTAAATGCCAGCAAAGGATGGTTTGATAATTATACAAAGAGGTTTGGCTTTTAAAAATGTCATGATGACAGGAGAAGCTGCTTCTGCTGAACAAGAGGTGGCAGACGAGTTCCCACATGCCATTAACAAAATCATGGAAGAGCAAGACTATCTACCTAAACACGTTTTCTTTTTAATTGAATTTATTGGGATGACATTGGTTAATAAAATTATATAGGCTTCAGGTGTACAATTCTATAATACATCATCTGTATACTATATTGTGTGTTCACCACCCCAAGTTAAGTCTCCTTCCATCACTATTTATCCTCCCTGACCCTCTTCTACCTCCCCTACCACCCTTTCCCTCTGGTAATCATCATACCATTGTCTGTGTCTATGAGGCTTTTTTCCCCCCACCCTAAACAGGTTTTTAATGCAGACAAAAGTGTCCTATTCTGGGGGGGGGGGTATTTATTAGTAAGAATCATCAATGCCATGAAAGAGAACCCCGACAGAGAGAATATAGAGAATATAATGGAAGTCTGGAAGGATTACACCATGGAAGATGCCATCATTGTTACAGAAAAAGGCAAAATCCATCAAGCCTGAAACAGTACATTCCTGCTGGAGAAAACTGTTTGCATGTTGTGCATGACCACACAAGATTTATGACAGACCCAATCAATCAGGAAAATCATAGAAGAGATTGTGGATATGACCAAAAAAATAACAAAAGGCAGGATGTAAAGGGTTTTAAGATATGGATCCTGGAGAAATTCTGCAGCTACAATACTCCACACCAGAGGAACGAACAGAAGACGGCTTGATGGAGCTGAGTGCTTCTGAAGCCGGAACCAGACCATGAGGAAGACGGAGAAGCAGCACTGCCGGAGAACACGCTGACACTAGACAATCTGGCAGAGAGTTTTGATTATTCAAGACTGCCTCTGGCTTCTTCTTTGACAACATGGACCCTTCTGTGACCCGGCACTGACACTAGTGCAAACTGTAGAAGAGGATTGGTGCCATATGGAAACAGTTTTAGAGAAATAAAAAAGCAAATAGGTTAGACAGAAATTACAATGTAGTTCTATAAAGCTACACTGAGTGTGCCGGCCTTCACATCCTCCTCCACCTCTTCCACCTCTGCTACTCCGGAGACAGCAGACCAACCCACCCCTATTCCTCCTCCCCCTCCTCCCCCTCTCTCTCCCCCTCCTTCCTCTCCTCCACCTACTCAACCTGAGGACAATGAGAATCAAACCTTCATAATGATCCACTTCCATTTAAGAAATAGTACATCATCATAATGCAGTACAGTTAATAAATGTATATGTTGTGTATGGTATGTGTCTTCATGTGAAAGCCGAATAACTGTATGAGACATTTTTGTGTCATTATCATCACTTAAGTGTTCACGGAAGTGCATAGCCTAGCCTTATATAGGCAGGCATAAGGTGATAATATTTCATATAAAATTAATAATGTGTTAATTTCTTTACTATTTAATAACTTTGATTTCAAAGAATTACATTACACTATGCCTTGCTCTCTCTCAATTGGAGAAACTGTGTATCAGCCTATCATTACAAGAAAGTGATAATTTTAAAAAGTAACTATTTCCAATACTGTATTATGAATGACTGCAATACTGTATGCCATAGATATTTTATAATGATTTATTCATTAGTGTATAGCTAGGCTATCACGACATAATCATATCAATCACACCAGGTTATCATAAAGCAATCATATTGCTGCTTTTTTGTTATCAATGCATGAGTCATTATACCTGTAAATGAATATGGATTATTTTCACTTTATATTTTCATTTTTGAACCTAATGTTAATAACATGTGTAACATATACAGTGTTTTATATAAGACAATATTTATGTAGGTACTGACAGATGATTCATCATGTAAACAGATGACATGAACTTACAATATTGGCAAATATAGTACTATAAATGTATATCCTCTTCCGTATGATTTAAAAAAAATTTTTTTTTTCTTTACTGATTTTAGACAGAGAGTAAAGGAAAGGGAGAGAGACATAGAAACATCAATTAGAGAGAACATCGATTGGCTGCCTCCGGCAGGCCCCCCACTGGGGATTGGGCCCACAACCTGGGCATGTGCCCTGACTGGAAATTGAACCAGTGACCTCTTGGTTCATGGGTTGATGCTCAACCACTGAGCCACACTGGCCAGGCTAATTTTCTTAATAACATTTTCTTTTCTCTAGTTTATCTTATTGTAAGAATAGCATATACAATACATGTAGCATATACAATATGTGTTAACCAATTGTTTATGTTATCATAAGGCTTCCGGTCAACAGTTGGCTATTTGCAAAGTTTTTGGGGAGTTGAAAGTTATACACAGATTTTCAAATGCAGGGGGTTGGCATCCCTAACATCAATGTTGTTCAAGGGCCAATTGTATTTCCTTTCATGGATATATAAGACTATATGCAACAACTTTCAATTCCTGCAGGGCATTCTACTAAACCCTATTGAGACAAAGACGGACAAAGATACATCTTGTCTCCTGCAGAGACTCACAGTATAGCGTAAGGCTCAGACAGGGAAATCATTATTATACAAGGGGAGAAGTGTATAACAGAGATGTGAACAAAGTGCTGTGGTTACGAAGAAGGAAGTAATTGAGATATGATCCAGGAAGCTAAAGTGAGGAAAGGAAAGAAATTACCAGGGTTCAAACAGTTAGATTCTTTATCAAGTCTCTGTTCCAATACAGCTTTTCCCTATACCCTTTTCCAATCTACAAGACCTGGAGCAGAAGTCGTAGTAAATATCAAGTAGTGACATATGAAAATCATAATTCTCTTGATCTTATGATCACCCCTATCACTTGGCTTATCTCTACATCACTCTGTGAAGACCCTGAGCATGGCTGCCCACCTCTGCCCAGGCTTCTCCAAAGAAGCCCAGGTCAGGCCCCTTCCACACTGCCAGATGTGCTTTTCCTAATGCTGAAATTGCAGAACAGTGACTTGGTCCCTTTTAAAACTCAAAGGATAATGTTCCTCTTTCAAGACACTACCTCAAGTTCTCATTTACAATGGGTGATTTTATGGGCAGTTACTGGCCTGATGCCTGTCTTCTCTCCTTCTGATCTCTAACCAGGTGCCTCACCCCAACACGGGGTAGGGACTATGCCTCTAGTTATAATTCTGGAGAGAGTTATTTTTTTCTCTTTCTCCACTACATCTTTGTTACGTGTCAGAAACATTTTATTTATTTTTAATCCTCACCCGAGGATATTTTTCTATTTATCTTCAGAAGGGAGGGAGAGAGAGAAACATCCACGTGAGAGAGACACATTGAGTGGTTGCCTCCTGCAGGACCCCCACTTGGGTGGGATGAACCGCAACTGAGGTACATGCCCTTGACCGGTATTGGACCCGCGACTCATTGGTCCACAGGCCAATGCTCTAACCGCTGAGCCAAACCGGCCAGGGCATCTCAGGAACATTTTAAATAAAAACTTTCTTTGGGGGTGTCATGTGTATGTGTGTGAGTAATTGGGGTTGACCTAAAGGAAAACAAAAGGTTTTGGCAAACCATCATTATTACTAGTGAAACCTACAAAGGATGTAACAGGAGGAAAGATTTAAATACTATGTAATTGTGAAGCTTTTTGATCTTGGACTTTTAAATATTTAACACCATCACCATGGAGTCACATCAGTGATCCTAGAAAATAGACCCCCCCCCCCAAATAAAGAACCTCACAATTTTTCTAAGAAGACCCCCACTGAAATGGAAACCACAAAAAGAAAAAGTGTTGTCTGGTGTCCTGACTTGAAAGAACTATGGAATGAAAAAAAGAAAGCAAACTCAAAAATGGAAATAATTTTCCTTTCTACCAAAAGCTTACTTCATCCATTGATTCAGCAAATATTTATTGGCACTCACCTACAAGCCCCGGCTCTGGCTGCAGATAGGATTTCAGCTTTGCCACTTAAGAGTTTACTATCCTTGAACAAGTTACTTAGCTCTGTGTCCCTTAATTCCTTTGTCTGTAGGATGGACAGAAACATTAGAATCACCTCACAGGTTTCTCAGAATAAAATCAGACAATGCATGGATAGGGCTTAAGAGTGTTTGACACCGCCCACCGATGTGGCTCGGTGGTTGAGCATCGACCCACGCACCAAGAGGTCCCCAGTTTGATTCCCGGTCAGGGCACATGCCCAGGTTGTGGGCCAGATACCCCGTGGGGGGCATGCAGGAGGCAGCCAATCAATGTTCTCTCTCATCGATGTTTCTCTCTTTGTGTGTCTCCCTTCCTCTCTCTCTCTAAAATCAATAAAGTATATATATATATATATATATATAGAGAGAGAGAGAGAGAGAGAGAGAGAGGGTTTGACACCACATCGGTGTAATTACTCTTAACCTTAATTTCCTTTGAGCGCTGCGGTTAACATCAAACATTGTTGAAGAGCATGGAAAAATCCTTCAAGTACAATTTTTTGACAATTAAATTCTACTCGAGTGCCTTCTGAACCTCTAAATCGGAGCATAGGCAGATAACCAAGGGGTAGTCAGAGCTCCAGCAGGGATGGGGCAGAGCCCCCACTTTGCATTCTCCAAGGGGTCTTGGGGAACGCTGAAATCTCGCGAATAGAAGGGCTCCTCCAATTTAAGTTCGAGATCATCTGTAAAGACACCCCCGTCCTCCATCCCCAGTTATTTCCGAAACGCCCCTCCTCTCCCGTTATCCTGCTTTTCTCCAGCCCCGCCTCCCCTCACCCAGGCGTGCTACCCCAGGGCCTTTCGCTGACAGCCGCCCCCGAGCCGCAGGAGGGCCCCTTGCGCCCCGGCGCCCCGGCGCCCCGGCGGGTCGGGCCGCCCACTGCGCATGCTCCTCGCCGCGCCGGCCGGCTGCGTCGGGGCCGTGGGCGGGCTCCGGGCGTAGGTCCGCTCAGCTGGGGAGGTGTCGGCCTGACGCCGGTCGGAGCGCGCCTGGGCGGCGGCGTCCTGGAGACCCCCGAGAGATGGAAGCGGCGGCGCCGGCGGCGGCCGAGACGGCGGGGCACGAGGAGCTAGGTGAGTGCTGCGCGTGGGCAGGGGCGCGGGCCGACGTGGCGCGGGGCTGCGTGTCCGAGGGATGAGCCCGGGCTCCCGGCCTGCACTTGGCCTTGGCCGGGGAGGGGAGCGCGGACGCCCGGGCCGCCCCGCCTTCACGTTGTTAGTCCCTGAACAGGGAGAGCGGCCGGATGATTTTCATTTTATTCTGTTATTGTTTTATTATTATTATTTTGGAGAGTGGGGGAGCAGGGTTCTTGGGATTGTGGGTCCAGCAAGGGTTTGAATCTAAAACCCAGTGAGACAAACCCTCTCCGAGACTGTTGGAATGAGCTGAGGCTTGGAAGGTGACTCACCTCGATGTCAGAGCCCACGAAGGCGTCAAAATGGGCGTGTGCGTGGTCAGCGCAGAGAGGACTTGAACCTCTGTCGATTTAAGGAAAGATTTTTAGTTGGGCCCATCGCCTGAGAGCAGAGTTCCAAGAAGTCCTGACCTGGTGCTGTAACGTTAGGCGAGGGAGGGGATGTTTACATAGGCAGGAGGGAGAAATATACCTGCATCAGCAGTTTTAGTTACATGCATTCGGTTTTACAGCAGGTGGGGAGAATATGCAGATAAGGTAGGGTCGTGCGGACAAACACCTGTAGTCAGGAGTACTGGGAGGCAGTTATTTTTACATTTTTAAAAGGATAAAGAAAAAACAGGCACTTCCTTCTATAATTATTTATCTTTTTAGTTGGAATTGTTTGAAAGTATATGTGGCTGTCCCACGGAAGGCCTTGATTAGGAATTGACTGTGTTCCCTTGGTTACTGATCGAGTTGAAGTAGCAGCCAGCTTAAGACATCCTTTCTCAGTGTGTGTTGGGGGTGCCAGGGAAAACATCTTGGTTTCCAGCTGTCAAAAGGAAAACAGACGCCAAGATCAGGGTAGTAATGTTATTGTTTCTCTCAGTTATATGCATTATATATTTTGGAATATTTTTAATTTGATGCTAAATGATTTAAAAAGTTGAGTTTTAAAGAAACACTTTATTACAGTGACTGATTGGTGGGCGTTCCTGTAATAATGTACAGGGCATTTCAATTAGATTTCTTTGAAAAAAGTCATAATAATGGTAAATATAAACTCAGCTTTTTATTGAATGTTTACTGTGGGTCACATAGTGTGCTAAGTAAATGCTTTCAATATGCATTGTTGCCTTTAATCCCCACAACAATGGGGTGAGGTAGATGCTACTATTATCCTCATTTTACAGATACAATCATTTAAGCTCATTAATGGCAGAACCCAGGTTTATCTGACTTTTAAATTAATTAATATCCCATCTAGGCAAGATGTGGGGAAACGTGCATCTCATGACTTGCTGGTAAGAGAAGTATAATATAGTTATCCTTAAAAATGCACACATCCTTTGCTCCAGCAATTCTGCTTCTAGAAACATTTCCCAAGGAAATAAGTCATGTAGCAAATACTTATATCAAGAAATGTTCTTTACATTATTTATAATAGAGAAAAGATGGTAACTAAGTGTCCAGTTAAAGAAAATTATTTAGGTAAATGGTGGTATGCCCATATAGCCATGTATTGAATAGCCATTAAAAGTAATATGGGAAGATATTCATCATATATATTTTTATTAACTGAAAAGAAGGATCCAGATGATTTTAATTAAAGTTATGTCTGTTCATTAATTTAGCTCATTCATTGAGCTGCTCCTATGTACCAGGCACTGTTTTAGGAATGTGAGATGCATTCATGAACAAAAACAGATAAAGATTCCTGCTTTTTTGAAGCTTATATTCTAGTAAGAGGTAACAGACAATGATCAGTTAATCATATAATACATTAGGTGAAAAGTGCTATGGAAGAAAAAGCAGAGTAAGGGAAATGAGAAATAAGGGTTGGGGCTGGGGAGTTGATAGTATTTTATAAAGTGGTCAGGAATCTTATGAAAAGGTGAGATTTAAGCAAAGACTTGGAAAATGTGAGGTAATGAGTCAAGTGGCTACCTGGGGAAAGACCACTGTAGGCAGAAAGAACAGCTAGGGTAAAGACAAAAATATTAAGGGGGCCAACGTGGCATAAGCACAAGAATCAAGGTGATGATGAGGCCAGATTATGTAGGGTCTTGAAGGTCATGTAAAGAGTTTGGCTTTTACTCTGAGAGAATGGGGAGCCAAGCAGGGTTTCTGCAGAGGAGTGACATGATCTGACTTAAATTCTAAAAGGATTGCATTGGCTGCTGTGTGAAGAATAGACTATAAGGGGGAAAAGTAGAAGCAGAAGGGTATTTCAGCAATTCAAGAAAGATTTACCTGTCCTTCACAGCAGTATGGGAGGAGCAGAGGGAGTGGAGAGAAGTGGTTAGACTCTGGATACACAGGGTGGGGCAAAAGTAGGTTTACAGCTGTGAGTGTGCAAAATAGAATTAGTAGAGCTCTTGTGCCCTGGCTGGTGAGGCTCGGTTGGAGCATCGTCCCATACACTGAAAGGTTGTGGGTTTGATCTCGGTAAGGGCACATACCCCAGGTTGCAGGTTCGATCCCAGTCAGAGCAGGAATGTGAGGCAACCCATAAATGTTTCTCTCTCCCATTCTCTCTCCCTCTCCCTCCCTCCTCCTTCCTCTGGCTTGCTCTCAAATCAATAGAAACATCTCCTTGGGTGAGGATTAAAAAATAATAAAGCTATTGTAATAATCATAACTTGCATGCCTTTTTCCATACAACAACTGTAAATCTACTTTTGCCCCACCCAGTATTTTGAAAGTAGAACCAGAATGATTTTCTAATAGATTGGATAAGAGACAAGGAATTGTGTTCAACTGAGATGTTACAGTGGTTTTATAATATGTCTTTAATGTTTATAATATTTGATATTTCTCTCTTCATGAGGAGGAACTTAATTTCCTTCCCTTTGAATTGTGGGCTGAATTTAGTAACTTGCTTCTAATGAATAGATTATGTTGGAAGTAAAAATGTGTGACTTCACAGCTAGATAGTAATTGGCATTGTGCCTTGCTCTCTGTCGTTTGGATTCACTCACTTGGGAGGAGGCCAGCTACCATGTTGTAAGAATACTTAAGCAGCCATAAGGGAGGACCCGTGTTGAATGTAACCGAGGCCTCCTGACAACAACCATAAATTGTTGCACCAACATTTTTAAATGCTGTAAACAATCTAACTGCCAACCTAGAATTCTGTACCCAGCAAAAATAGTCTTCAAAAATAAAACAAACAAAAAAATATTGCACTCATACTATGATTATTCAGTTTTATCCCACTCACCATATGGTACACTTTTGCCTGTTTTACTCAGATGTCAAAACCATAATTTAATGTTATTGTAATACTTTATAAAGTGGATGCACTATATAGTTAATTTAGCAATTTCCTGATTGTTGCACATTTAGGTTGTTTCCAAATTCTTAACATGTTTCAATTAATGTCTTTGTGCAGAAATAATAGCTCATTAAAAGTGCAATTACTAAGTGAAAACAAATATTTTTAAGATTTCAATATATATTGCTTAATTAATGTGATTTTTATTTCATCTGATTAAAACTGGAAATTTAGGCTGATTTCAGGTTAGGAAATTGAGGTTGAAATAATTGTCTGAACAGTATAAGACAGCATACAAGCACTGCCTAATTTAAGAATGTTCCAGTTGTATGCACCATTAATGTATATATGTGTATAATGTATATGTATAATATTGACTGAAGCTAGTGTCTATTTCTATTTCCATTTATAAATAGAAATTAGGTCTAGGTAGTTTGATATCCATTGCCTAATAGCATTTATTTTTATAAAGTATTGTTAATTCTTACTTATAGTAATCACATAGCATTTTTCAGAGCTTCTCAATTCAGCACTTGGCCAAAAATTATAGCAAGACATTGGCAAATAATAGACTTTATATATAATGCAAATTGGATTTTGTAATTTTTAATTATTTTGTGTGATTTTATTTCATATGTTTTAATGTTAAAGCTTTTACCATGTTAGGTTTTGAAATATTTGTCTCCTCTACTAGTCTCTATTCCTTCTGGCTAGCATAACATTTTGTTTATCTTTGTATATTCAGTATTATAGCACAGTTTATAGCTTATACATACTCAGAATTATTAATTATTAACAAATACATTTCTTGTCAATTTACATTTAAAATTTCTTTGTAGCATAATTTGCTTCTAATATATCATTATGTTAGAAGGGGAAGAAAACTAGTAGGTATTGATACTGTGTGCCAGGAGCTAGGCTCCATGCTTCATATATATTATCTCACTTCTTTATCATAAAACCCTCTGAGGTGACTACTCTCATTTTACACATGCAGAGATAGGCCCAGAAAAATCCTGGTTAAAATACAAATCAGATCATGTCATTCCTCTGCATAAAACTCTACTGTGGGGTTGTCTAGTAAGGTAGCCTTTAGCCATATGTGCATTTGAAACGTGGTTTGTCCAAATTAAAATACACTGTAAGTGTAAAATATACACTGGATATCCAGTACATAGTATGAAAAAATAGAATGTAAAATAGCTTGTTAATAATCTTTTAAGTTGATAACATGTTGAAATGATAATACTTTAGATATATTGGGCTAAATAAAATATATTATTAAATTAACTTCACGTGTTGCTTTTTTCCTCTTTTAAGAAATGTGGTTATAGAAAATTTTACATTATGTTTGTGGCTCACGTTATATTTAAGTTGGTCAGCACTGCTCTAGTGGCTTTCATGCCCCTTGGTGCTGTCTAGGAGGCTGTTTGCCATCTGTCCTTTGTTGTGGCCTGATCTCTCTCACTGCTCTCCCCTCGCTCACTCCTCTTGCTCACTCCTCTCTAGCTACTCTGGCCTCCTTCCTACTTAAACACACCAGACTCTCCACATCCCTAGAGCCTTTGCCTTCCCACTGCCTGATTGTTCTTCCCTGAGATAGAGCTACATTGTTTATTCTCACCCTTCCTTCAAGTCTTTAAAATTCCACTTTCTCTGTGGGGCCTACTTTGGCTATCCTGTCTAAAATTACAGGCTCACCCGCCCAATCCCTAATTTTCTTCTTAGCACTTAACATTAGCATGGTCTCTATTTTACCTATCTTATTTGTTGTCCCCTTCTCCCAATAGAATTTGAGCTCCATGAGGACAGGAATTTTTGTTAGTTTCAGTGATTGCTTTATTCCCAGCATAATAGTACCTGGCATATATTGAGGCTCCATTAAATACTTGTGCAATTGCTCTGAAAATGATTGTATTCTCTTTTATTGAATACATTCAATCAGGAGGCACAGACCTTTTGTGAGGAGGGGCTATTGTCAGTAGATGCTGCGGAGAGGAGATGACAGTCTATTAATAGAAGCTTTCGAGAAGGACCAGAAACCAATAAAATTTGTGGGAGAACTTGTGCTTCTGCACTGGCTACTCTACTGTGCTCTGCTTGCAAAGCTGATGTGTATAAAAGCCACCCTAATCTTTGTCAGCCCTCTCACTAGCAAATCAAAACGTAAGCTATCAGAATCTGTTATAACATGAAAAGCAACTCCTGTGTCTTAGTCAGCTTGGGCTGTTTTAACAAAGTACCATAAATTTAAGTGGCTTATACAACAGACATTTATTTCTCACAGTTCTGAAGAGGGGGGAAGTCCGAAATAAATGCTAGCTGATTCAGTTCCTGGTAGGAGCCCTCTTCCTGCTTTATAGGTGGCTGTCTTCTTGCTGTGTCCACATATAGTATAAAGAGGACTTTATATTCTTCTTCTTCTTATAAGGACACTAATCCCATCATGGGGCACTACCCTCATGACTTTATCTAAACCTAATTACTTCCAAAGGCCCACCTCCTAATCTGTTACAGTGGGGAGTAGCATTTCAGTGTATGAATTTTCAGAGACAGAACATTCAGTCCGTAGCATCCTGCTGACCACTTTCATATACTCATCTTTATGATTTTCTACAATGGAGAGGTTCCAGGAGAGAAGGTAAACATGGATTCTTTACCCCATACCTTTTGACAAAGAGGGAACACTCAGAGGAATGAGCAAGGGAAAGAGTGGCAGGAGATGAGATTAGAGAGGTAGCAGTGACAGGACAGGGTGAAATGACCAAGGGAAGGATACGGCAGTGGTGATGGATGCTGCCTTCTTTGAACCTGAGCTAGAAAGGGATTGTGTTTGACTTCAGAACTGGTCTTCATAACGCAGCCTACTGTAGCCCTCATGGACATATATTAGTAATAGCTGGATGTGGAAATCTGAGAGGACAGATGAGAGTGTGGGATGTTGAACTACAAACTTATTTCTAAACCAATGGCCTCTGATTCTACATGTTGTACTAGATGCCCAGTTGGTGAGGATATTTTAACAGCCACATGTGCGCTCAGGTTATGTGTTCATAATGGGTAAAGATTTGGCATTATACTGGCTCTGTCTTAGATGTGCCATCAAATGCAGAATTGTGGCAGGTTTCTTGGCAGCCATTTTTAGATGGAATGTCTGCAGCAAAAACAGTGACTTACCGTGCAGTTCTAAGTGACATACTCCGTGAAGAGCCTACAGTTGCAACAGTTTATAGACCTTCAGCTTTAAGAAATGAACCAGTCACCAACTCTAAACTGCATGAGGAACCACCTCAGTATATGAAACCATAAGCCAGGGGTGGGGAACATCTGGCCTGAGGGCTGTACAAGGCCCTTGAAATCAATACCAGCTAATATCACATGTCTCAGCAAATCAGCCTGACCAAATAGAGCAGGCTAATTTTTAAGTTGATAATTTTGTATGGCCCAAAGATGATGTAAATATTCAAATAGCCCTTGGCAGATAAAAGGTTCTCCCTATTCCTGCTGGCATAAGCCATTACCAAAAATAACCCTCAAAAATTAAAGGAAAGATAAAGTTAAGAGGGCTGCAAAGCAGGAAGAAAGAAGTGATGAGTCCAGATGTGGCATCTACTCTGGCCCCACAGAGCACAGCACAAAATTCACTCACTCAACTTCTGGAGACCCCGAGGTAGACAAAAATAAATTAACCTAAAGAAATGGAAAGTAGTTGACAAAGCAGAAGAAGTTTGCATTGAATATTTATTATGCTTTTCACTTTGTACTGCTTAGTCCAAAATGAAACATTCAGCAAATAAATCTAGTTTTGTTTTGTTTTTTTAATATACTAAAACTCAGGATATTAATGTGAATTATTTTAGGGTAGAAATAGTAAAGATGAGTACCAATGGTATGTACTACTTAAAAATTTTAATTTATACTAGCTTTAACTCAATTTTTAAAAGAATAGTTAAGTGTTTTGTTTTTCTCCTTAAAGATATGGATGTAATGAGGCCCTTAATAAATGAGCAGAACTTCGATGGGACATCAGATGAAGAACATGAGCAAGAGCTCCTACCTGTTCAAAAGCATTACCAGCTTGATGATCAAGAGGGCATTTCGTAAGTATTATGGTTTATATGTCTCCTTTTCTTTTCATTCAGTATATATTTAGTAATCATCATCTGTTGGCAAGGGACGTGACTAGATAGTACAGAAAACACAAAGATGGATAAGACATAGTGCCCACCCTCATGGTGTTTAGTCTATTTGGGAAAGAAGAAATACATCTGAATTACAGAGCAATGTGTAGGAATTACTGCAGTGGTGATACATATCAAATGCTATGGATCTTGAAGGGAAATCTGATTGACAGGAATAGAAATTTTAAGAGAAGGTACTTCTGAAATGGCTAGGAGTTAGACAGACCATGGGAGGTAGTTAGTAAACCCTTCTTTATGCAGTGGAACTATTGTAAACATTTTTTATTTTATCATCATTATAGATTAGAGTAAGTTCTTATTCTAATAGTAATTTAATGATTAAGCAGTTATGTTTTGATTGATAAGAAGAGAACAGTATAAACTAAAATATTTTAAGCAAGCATTTTTGTTTCATGAGTTTAAAATTTGTGCTATTCTTCCTAGTTTATTTTTTTCTTGGTCAAGAGACCTCTTTCAAATACCTCTTGGAAACTTTTCTTAGGTGAAATCCCTTAGGGAGTTTATAAAGTCTAAAAGTGAATCAGTATTTATCTGACCTGATGATATACACTGTTTTAAAACTTGTATGTTTTTTCTTTTATGTTTAGTACCATGATTAAATAATGTCAATAAATTGCTCTGTCTTACAGCCTAGCTATAATCATTAACATTGTTCTGAATATTTTAGCTGCAAAAAATCTTATGAGAAAATTACCTTTTTTTTAATTACTTTAATATGTACAAAAATAATTTTACTTAGATATTTCATTTAATCTTAATAACTCTGTATCTTACTTTTATTTAATTTTTTTAGTCAAGTTTTTGGGTAGTATTGAGAACTTTTTTATGGAAAATAAATTAAAACTGCTATTAAAAAATTCAATCAGGCCCTGGCTGGTTTCACTCAGTGGTTAAGAGCGTCAGCCCTTGAACCAAAGGGTCTTGGATTAGATTCCAGGTCAAGGGCATGTCGTACTGGGGTCAACCAGTGGAGGCAACCAGTTCATGTGTCTCTCTCCCATCGATATCTCTCTCTCTCTCTCCCTCCCTTCCATTCTATCTAAAAATCAATGGAAAAATATCTTTGGGTGAGGATTAACAACAACAACAACAAATCAATCAGTTGTATTTTACTTTCAAGTGGCAGAGATGGGATTTGAACCAAATATGACTTTTGGCCCATTTTACTTCTGCTTGAATTGAAATGTTTCCTTGCCTAGATCAAATTTTAGTTATCTTCTAACGATAAAACCATGATCCTGTGATTTTAATAGCTTTGTTCTAAAATGTTTAATCTTACAACTTTTACTTTTCAGATTTGTACAAACTCTTATGCATCTTCTTAAAGGAAATATTGGAACTGGCCTTTTAGGACTTCCATTGGCAATAAAAAATGCAGGCATAGTGGTAAGAATTATCATTGTACTATCCAGTTAAGATACAGCTATCAGTCTTAATTTACAGCAAAAATTACCACAAATTAACATCTATCTGGCCTGGTCACTAAAAACCTGGTCAGGTGACATTTAGTAATTATTTAACCATCATATTGATACAGTTATGTCAGTTATAATAGTATCTAACAAAAAATGTTAACAATTACTCTTTTCATATCTACCTAATTACTAATACATATTATTTGACAGAAAGGGCCTAATAGTATTTGATTTTTCCAGGTATGTTTATATCTTATTATTCTTGGATTTTCAGGGATATAAGCAGTGTACTCGTATCAACAAATATATTTGTAGAGCAGATCATTTGTATTAGTGAAATTTATATTTTTTAGATTCAGAATATAATATGTAGTTTTCAGATTTCAAGAACAATAATTAAGAAAAGGAATAATATCATCTTTTGAAAATAAATATTTAAAGTATTGTTTGAACCAGTTATTGTAATTACAGAGAATCTAGATGGAGAGAATTCACTTATGAAGTAATGAAATTATATTTTTTTAAATGACCAGTTTTCTAAAATAGTTTTAATTACCATCTTTCTCTGCATTTGACTTTGAACTAATTTAGAGAAACTTAAAAATTTCTCATCTTAAAGTAAACGTTGGCAATATTTTATGTCTCAGTAACCCAAGAATAACTTTAATTTTAGTATAAATACTTGAAATTTGTTATGTACCATTTTTTCAAATAATTATTTTCTAGACACAATTTTTCACACATACATAGTAAGTGCTCAACAAGCAGTCTGTAGAAGAAGTGGATTGCCCACAATCCCAGATTGATATATTGCTTTTGTAGTCGTTTAGATAATTCATAGTTGCATATAATTATTCTGGCTAGTGATGGACTTGCCATCTCATTTTAAATAAGATATATTCCACCTTTGTTGCATATCTATATATTCTGTATTCATAGGTTTAGATAGCTAAGTTGATAAAATGGAATCATATGTGGTTATTACTGAAATTCTTTCTATATGCAGTTTATTGGTTATCCCATATGCAAATGATTATTTAATCATTTTGTCCAACAAATATTTTTCTGCAAATGAGTAGTTTGTTGTCTTATGGCTTCTAAAGCAACTTAATTTTTGTTAAATGTAAATATTTAAAACTTGTAATTTTTTTTCCTATAGCTTGGACCAATCAGCCTTGTATTTATAGGAATTATTTCCTTGTAATTTTTTCCCCTACAGCTTGGACCAATCAGCCTTGTATTTATAGGAATTATTTCTGTTCACTGTATGCACATTTTGGTACGTTGCAGTCACTTTCTCTGTCAGAGGTAAATGTGGATTCGTTAAGTCTATTTAATTTATTTTGAAGTTGTGTAGTTATTTGAAGCATTAGATAGTCTTATAATTCTACTCTGCCTTGCAACTAGCAGTTGCATTTCCTGTAATCTGTTGTATAGACAAGTTTAAGATAATGAATTTGGAAAATGGTAGCATTTCATTTGATTGAAATCTGGTCAGAATATATTTACTTCTTTTAAAATATAGCCTTCTTGCCCTGGCCAGTTTGGCTCAGCAGTAGAGCATCAACCCATGGACTAATGAGTCGCAGGTTTGATTCTGGCCAAGGGCACATACCTCGGTTGTGGTTTGTCCCCGGCCCTGATTGCGGTTATGTGGGAGGCAACCAGTCAATGTGTCTCTCTCACATTGATGTTTTTCTCTCTCTCCCTTTCTCTCCCTCCCACTCTATTTGAAGATAAATAGAAAAATATCCTCGGGTGAGGATTAAAAAGAAAAAAAACAAAAAAATGGAAAAAATAAAATAAAATATAGCCTTATTGGCCCTGTCCAGGTAGCTCAGTTGGTTAGAGTGTCATCCCCATACGCCAGAGCACATACAAGAAACAACCAATGAATGCATAAATAAGTGGAACAACAGATTGATGTCTCTCTCTCAAAAATGAAAATAAGTAAAAATATTGCCCTATTAGTGGTAGAATGGTTTCTTTATTTAGTGTAAATGAAAAAAAAAAATCAGAAAAGATATATGGGGAAATGGAGGAAGCAGTACTGCTTTTAGTTATAGTGTAATGGTCTTTAATTTGTTAGTAATTCAGTTTGGGGTATAATGACTTGAGTTCTTTTTGCTGATATGTGGATTGGTAGATAGCCCATAAGATAATATATATATTATAATCCTCATCCGAGGATATTTTTCTATTTATCTTCAGATAAAATAGGGTGGGGTTGGGGGTGGGGAGAGACATCGATTGTTTGCCTCTCGCACGACCTGACCAGGGCCAGGAACCAAACCCGCAATGGAGATATGTGCCCTTGACCAAAATCGAATCTGCAACTCTTTGGTCTGCAGGCTGACACTCTAACCGCTGAGCCAAACTGGCCAAGGTTGTTCTTTTTTTCTTTATCTTTATTATGAAATGCTTCTGCTGGACAATGGACCAACTTTTAAAAAATAACTATTATCTACTCTAGTAAACTAATATTCTAATCTTAACTCTTGTTTTAAATATTCTTAAAAACGTTGGGCAAGTCATTTATGCTCTTTAACAATGTATACTTGAAAGAAAAGTGGGAGAGAGGACTTGGGGAAATAATACCTACCTCATGGGGCTATTTTGAGGATTAAATAAGATAGATTATGGAAAATATATTGTAAAGCCCTGTACAAATGTATTGAGTAGTGCTATTCCAAGAATGGGATAATTGAGGCATAAATAATGTAGTTGATGTTTTTAGGTAATTGAAATATTTAAATAAGTGAAACACAAATATTATGTTGTATGAGTTCTACAAATATGTAAACTTTAACAATAGATAAAACTAATATATTGGTAATAAGGACAGATGTAACATTTTTAAATTTCATGAGACATACTTTAGGAGTATGCAGATCTTAAGATTTCAAAAACTCCTCTGTCAGAGTATAGCCCTGTATTCATTAATTCCCATTTATTTGATGTTCTTTTCAAAGGAAGAATTTATGAAACACCTTTTTTTTTTTTTTTTTTTTTTTAATATACATGTATGTCTTTAAATTTACAGGTTTAAAAAGTCAACATTAGGTTACAGTGACACTGTGAGTTTTGCTATGGAAGTAAGTCCTTGGAGTTGTCTTCAGAAGCAAGCAGCATGGGGACGGTAAGTACTTGCTATGTGATTACTATCTGGTTTTTGAAATTACATTAATTTTTAAGTATTTTAATCTGACAAGGTACATGAATACGATCAAGTTGGGGGAAGAAACATAATCTTAAGAGTTAGACAGATTTTTCAGATCTCAACTTTACCATTTTTCAATTTTATGACCTGGGTCAAATTATTTTGTTTTAGTTTTCTCACTAGGAAATGACTTTATAATAATACTCGATTCACAGGTTTACTACAGTAGTTTAAGTAAAATGATATTTATAAAGCATCTGGCTTAACCTATGATATAATTATGTTCACTAACTTTTTAAGTAAAGGAAAAAAAGAAAAAAATTGTGATCTCATTTCAAATAAAATTATGCTGTTAAGCTACATGCTTATAAAATATTTGAAGCATGTATTATTAGCATACTCTTATCTTATTGTTTAAATGTAACTTTATCATTTAATGTAACTAATCAAAGTCAGATGAATACAGGCCTAGAAAAATAAGCATAGGCAATCAACAAAATGCTGAGTATGGTACAAGTGATATTTGCAGTGAAAATTAAAAGAAGAAAAAGAATAGTGTTAATCCCTTTCTAGGGATTTTTAGGAATTTATATTTTTTTATGAACTACTCAGAGTTCTTGATATGCTGAGTAGCAAAAGGAAGAAGAGTCTCATGCCCTAGAGATTTGCCCCCTAGAACTGTATCACTGTATCTTCTTCCTCCTGCCTCAGTTTAGAGGCAACCTTGTCTGTTTTTTTCTATCAAGAAGAATGGCTTTCACATAGAAGTTTCTGGAATGATTATTGGTGAGATATTAAAGTCAATGGTGAATGAAGAGATCTTAAGGGAATACTTAAATGTAATTCATCAAAGAGAAGAAACTTGAATTTATTTTAGGGTACCAAGATTACTTACAAATGAAATCCCTGAGGAGCCATGGAGAACTGTAGAGAGAGATGGCAAGAATGAAGATCTAGGCAAGGGCTCTTGTAGTTTCAAATGTCAGAGGAGGGTCTGTAGATTGGTAGACCAGAGTATTTGACAGCTTGGCAATGATGGTCAGAGGAGACTGTAGTGAATTAGTAGGTGCATGCAATTATAGTCACTCATTGTTCCCAGAATGAAATTGAGAAGTATTGCCCTGCTGAGTGGTTCAGTTGGTTGAGAATCGTGCTGTACACCAAAAAGGTTGCAGGTTTGATTCCGGGTGAGGTCACATACCTAGGTTGTGGGTTTGATCATGTGAGGGCATGTGTAGGAGGCAATTGATTGATGCTTCTCTTGCACATCAATATTTATTTCTCTCTCTCTAAAATCAATAAAAATTTTAGAGAGAATTTAATTCTTGGTTGAGAATTTAAAGAAAAATGAGAAGTATAGGCTGTATAATTAACATGCAGGCAAATTTATGACTTGATTAACTGCCATACCCAAATAATGCTAATTTGACTGGTGATATACCTTTTCCTTCCCCATACACTATTTTAGGTAGCTGGAATTTTCTAGAGTATCTCATTAGAAAATAAGGACAGAGCTAAGCTACCGAAGAGGCCTCCGATGGTGTGGTTGAGGGCCGTGCCCCCAGTCCTCTCCCGTTCCATGTTCTTGTTAGGGATTTGGTAGCAGGGAATATGCTCATCATACTGCAAATGAGATGAAGCTGGGAGGGCTGGGAACACACTGGGTTGATCTGAAAAATGAGAAGTAGGAGAGAGGTGCTTAATCTAAAAGAAGACACATTTTCATTAAATCATTTTATAAGCAAATACTCATAAACTGTTGAATTGCAGAAATAAGTGATGGGAAAATTTTGGCCTTTTAACTTAATGGAACATTATTTTGCTCAATAATAATTATAGTGATATACTGATCATAAATGTATGATATTTGTAGAAAATAAATATTTTAAGTGTTATTTTAAGGAACTGAAAAGAATACACACTATTATGAAGTGTTTTAAAGTAATTAAAAAGGGAAATATATATTTACATTTCAGCAGCTCTTATTATACTCATTTGTGGGTATCTCTTTTCAGAAGTGTGGTTGACTTTTTTCTGGTGATAACACAGCTGGGATTCTGTAGTGTTTATATTGTCTTCTTAGCTGAAAATGTGAAACAAGTAAGTATTTTTCTGCATTTATTGAAATAATTTTCTTCAGTGCCATAGTTATAGCATCATATTTCCTCTGAGTAAGCCATGGTTGAATATGCAAATGTGTTTCATTAATTATGTTTCTTTCTAGATTTTCCTTTAGTTGTACTTTTTACAAGTTGGGTTTCTGCTATTTTTTATCTTACTTTTCTTGTCATATCAATAATGCTTGTTCTTTCAGATCAGAACAGGACATAATTCACTGATTCTTAAGCTACTTGAAATTTAGATACATAGATGTTTGGGAGCATATTTTTGACATTGATGTTTTATAAAGACATATATATGGCTTTAGTGAGGAACCTAAACAGTGAAGTACAAAAGTGGACATTACTGAAATCCAATAATTATTACTGTTGTCTAAAAAGATGCTGTGTCCAGAAATGTACAGTGTTCTGTAATTCTCTCCATATTTAAGTGTTTGCTTTAAAAGTGGTTTACAGTCTTAGTAGAGACTGTCAATTTGAACAAATATGCAAAGCACTGAAATAAAAAAGCTCCCCTATCAAAACAATGCCAAAGTCCATTTCTTTATGTGCTTTAACTGGTAGTTTGCTTTATTATTCCTGCATTACATACTGCTCTTTAATTATTTTAATTAATAATATTAATTATCCACATGTGCATGGTGCAATATTAGGCATTATACAATACATAGTAATATGAAGATCTTGTCTTGTAGGTATATTAATGCAAAATTATTATGTGACTGTTTTCTAAAGAACCCATATGTATACATATAAGTATGTCTGACTCATTTTTCTAAGTATAAAGAATGCTTTATTTCATATTTAGACCAAGAATTGGCAAACTTTTTCTGTGAAAGGCCAGATAACAGTATTTTCAGTGTTGCAGACCATCTGGTCTCTGTCTCAGCTCAGCTATAGACAATAGTACATAAACAAATAGACATGGCTATATGCCAGTAAAATTGTATTTGCAAAATAGGTTGGATTTGGTCTGTTGGCAATATTTTGCTAAAGTTACTAGCTTAGATTTCCAATGTTGGAAAGGCTTATTGAGTCAGTCCCCCTTTTATAAATAGGAGAATTGATGCTTTCATTAGCATTACTCATTATAGATAATGTGCTTTTAATTTTGCAAGTGTTTAATTCCACAAGTTGCATATTCCTAGGACCACTAACTCAGTTGAGAGGCCATTTATTGTCAAGAACTGAGAAGACATATCATCTTACCAATCATTTGCATAGAATATAATGCAGATGATGCTTTTCTAGGATTGTGCAACAGGGAAGTGTACTATATCTTTTTAGTTCTCTCCTAAGAGAGCAACCAACAAGCTTGATTTGAATTTATGAATAATGGATAATGCTAATACCTTATAATCTTATATTTATAATCTGTGACATATATCATTTAATCTTTACAACTATTCTGTAATGTAAGTACTGTGCTCATAGCCTTGCCATGCGTGAGCAGTGTGCCCTACGTCATGTGAATTAGGCTGAAATCTAGGTCTCTGACACAGCTTCCACCCAGTACATTAATTGCTCATCACTGGACAGAACATTGTCTGATTTTAGTGTTGTGTATGTGTGTGTGACATAGAGAATATAAAGTACATAAAATACATGTCTGTAAGCTTAGAATTGGTGACTTTCTCCTATAAACTATTATTAGTTGCTTCCAAAGTTAAATAGAATTTAACTCATTTGCACATATGCTAGAATACCAGGTAGAAAAGTGACTCTTTGAGAGGTAAGAAGAATGCCTGTTATAGATAGAAAAATGAAAGTCTTTTTGAGGCATGAAGAGCAACATGGAAAAAGACATTCATTGAGACTTGAGAAGAGTTGAAAGGAATGATGAACGTGGCGTCTCGGCAGATCAGACATGGTCACTGAAACAGCAGCAGCGGGGAGTTGACTCTCTCTGCAGAGGCACTCTCACATTTGGTAGCAGTCTCCAGTAGTGGACACACAGGTGGATTAAACCTTGCCAACTGCTACTGTTACAGTTCAAAACTGTAAGATTATTACTACCTTCATCTAAGTAAACTTGAAAGTGTAGTATTTCATCAGACTAAAGAAGGATTTTGTTATTATACAGATGTGTAAACCTTCTGCCCTGTAGCTGCCATGTGGCTGTTTGTTCTTGGTCTCATCAAGCCACATGGACACACGGAGAGTGAAAAAGCCGTAGTGCTTCCCGTAATTTAGTCTATTGTGGTCATAGTACCTCTCTGTTCTTAACTAAGATCCTCTAGAACATTTCAGATAGATAAAATGGTATATATATGGGCATGAAGAGTGGGGAAGGGATATTACATTAAGAAAAAAAAATGTAGCTGTACCAAAGACTTGGTATGGACTTTAGAGCCATAAGATCTGCATTCAAATCCCTGCTTTCTGTTTTAACTCACACATTGGGCAAGACTCTTTTATCCCTGCTGAAGTCTCACTTTTCTTGTTTGTAAAATGGGAATAGTAACAGAAGCTCCCCTTGTTCCTCATAAACTTTTTATGAGGCTTAGCTGATAGGTTTGTGAAAGCCTTTGCGAAATGTAAAGCAGCAGACAAATGTAGGTGTTACGGCTTTGATTTTGATTTTAGCTTTGCTGAGAAATGTAATCTGCCTTGGAATTTTAACCATTAAATTACTGAATAATTGAAAATTTAATAAGTAGTGGTTTTTAGTCAATTTGAGCTCTAAATGGAAACAACTGAATTTAGTAATTTTATTTTATAATATTTATTTCAGTGTTTTGCATTTTGGTAAACATGTGAGATCATAGGAAGTCCTATTAGATAGCCAATCTCTGTCTCTAGAGGGCACCAAAGGACTCAAATGTTTACCTGAATCTTGCTCTGGGTATGTATCTACATTTTTTTTTTTAATCCTGAAAATTTTTATAACCATTGTTCTGCCAAAGAATACTAAATTATGAGATATTTGTGATAGAATTAATTTCAGATTCCCAAGCACCTAATGATTCAAATAGCCCTTTTTAAAACTGGTTATGTAACTGCTTTTCTCTTGCCAGCTATCCTTCTTAGATCTTGACTCTGATCATTACCTAATCTGATTATTAGAGTTACTACTTTGATGCAGAAGTATTTGGCTCCAAATAAAGTGGTTACTGAGAAAATTGAGTCAACAAATAAAATATCTTCTTAAGAGCCAAGTAATGTGGATCACCAATTTAGCTTCTATTTCATATTCTAGAAAATAAAATGTAAAATTTTGATTGCCACTTACAAGATTAAAGTGAGTTACCCATTTTTTAAATGGTGCATGGTGTAACCTGAGAGGTTGTTAGAACAGTATGTGTAATAAATTGCCTTTATAACTTGAAACTAGTAGATATAGTCCCTGCAGTTTCAGATGAAGTACACATTTTTAGTGACACTAAATGTTGCTTATTGTGGATTACAAGTATAAAATTAAAGGAGACACTTGAATTATTAATCATATGAGAATTTTGTTCTAAACCTCTGATTTGTTGACCTGTTAATACTTACTGTATTTAGAGAGAGAGATGTTGGAGGCCAGGTGGCCACTTGGGCAGGGTTGCAGTATTTTGGTCAGGTTAACAGGTAGCTGTTACACACTAGATTCTGGGGTTTCACGCCTAGGTTTGAATTCTAGAACCACCACTTACTGGCTTGTTATTATGGACGGTTTTTTTACCCTCCATAAACC
The DNA here is from genome assembly GCF_014108415.1 of Molossus molossus. Taxonomy (NCBI): domain Eukaryota; kingdom Metazoa; phylum Chordata; class Mammalia; order Chiroptera; family Molossidae; genus Molossus; species Molossus molossus. Next base: position 28,137,965 of record NW_023425348.1, read on the forward strand.
TCAGTTTCCTCAACTATAAAATGAAATTAATATTACCACCCACATAAAGGAGTTGTTTTGACGATTAAATGAGATGTTATGTAGACACGTAGACATGTAGGAAGTACTAAAAAATTGTTGCTATTATTACTGTAGGGCCTAGTTCTTAAGAATTTATGTATTCAGAAACTTGATAATGTCATTGTGTTCAAAGGAGGGTACAGAGTAGGGGGCAAATAGATTTTCACTGGTATTTAAATTATGGTGTGATCTGCCTCTGCTCTGAATTTTAAGATTGTTTTTAAAGTTCTCTATCATTTCATTTCTATTTTAGTGAGTTGGGTTATGTGGCTAATTGAATCAGAGACAGTTTTTAATACATGGATCCTATAAATCATTGTATTGCTTTTGAAAACAATATTGGTTTATAAAAGTGGCTGAATAAATTTTAAGGTAAAGTTGATTTATCTTAAAGAAATTTTTTGCTCTAGCAAAAATGTATCTACTGTCTAGCATATGGCCATGCATAAATTTAGTGGATTCTTAGTAAATATTGATATAATTTATAAACAATTGATTTGATTTATAAAACAGTTTTAAAGTTACTGTGATTTCTAAATTTTATTTTGACTACTGCACATTTCTTAGAGGTACTTAGAGTTTTCTTTTTTTGTTTGTTTGTTTAATCCTCACCTAAGGATATTTTTCTATTTATCTTCAGACAGAGTGGGAGGGAAAAAGAGGGAGAGAGAGAGAAACATTGACATGAGAGAGACACATCGACTGGTTGCTTCCTGCATGACTCTGACCAGGGCTAGGGACGAACTACAACCAAGGTATGTGCCCTTGGCTGGAATCGAACCCACAACTCATTGGTTTGCAGGCTGATGCTCTACCGCTGAGCCAAACTGGCCAGGGCTAGAGTTTTCTACTGTGAAGAAAATAAGCTGAAGTAGCATAGCAATGGCCATTCTAGACAAGTATGCCTCCTCTTTAGATTATCTCAGGAGCAGATTGAGCCTTTGCAGGGATCATGAAGCATCATGGTTAGTCACAAAGCTTCAAAATAAATCAGCAAATCTACCCTCATAATTGTCTAGTGACCTTTCTGTTCACAGTATGGTAAAAAGTTATTTTGCAAAGAAGAGTGTCCTATTTTGATTTTCCTTAAATTATGTGTGTACACACACACACACACACACACACACACTTCTAGAAAGCTGGATTATCTTGAAAAAATGTAAATATTTTAAAGGAATTTATCATTGTGTATAGATCATAAGTTTCTTTGTATTTCCCTTTTATGATTATCCCCCCCACACCTTTCCTGTTCTTTTAACAATCCTGTGTAGGTTCATGAAGGGTTCCTGGAGAGTACAGTGTCTGTTTTGAATGGTACCAATTCATCGACTCCATGCGAGAGAAAAAGTACTGACCTAAGGATATATATGCTTTGCTTTCTTCCATTTATAATTCTCTTGGTCTTCATTCGGGAGCTAAAGAATCTGTTTGTGCTCTCATTCCTTGCCAACATTTCCATGGCTGTCAGTCTTGTGATCATTTATCAATACATTGTTAGGGTAAGTATAACAAGTTTTTACTGTCACGTTTCTTAATAAGTAAATTCATTGTTAACTTTGGGGGTAAAAGTAGTGATATGTGAAGACCCCTACATCACATGCGACACACAGGAGATAATCAGTCAACTCTGCTTTTCTTTTGGAGGATATTGCTTATTGGAAAAGTGTATGACCTAGGGATTTAAAGTGCAGGCTTCATAGTCATATCTGGTATTGAATCTTGGCAACTGCTTCTGGGTTTTATGGTGTTGCTTCAGAGGATAGTAATACCTCCCCTGTTAAAGTTGTGCAGTTTAGGGCCATGCCCTGGTATACTGCCTAACATGAAACAAAGAACTTAGTAGTGTCTTGTTTATTCCTTTAAGATTGAGCCAATCACAAGAGATGGGACTATATATGTAATTTTATAATTTCCTTTCACTTTCGAACCTTTATTTGTTGCCACCCACTTCAGTCCACTAACACTACACTAGTCTGTAACCTCTGTATCCGAAGTATGCACTAACCTGAACTGATTTTATTGTTCATAGTCCTGGATTCTTAACCCACTTTCCTTAAAAGAATCTATTGATGGGCCCTGGCCGGTTTGGCTCAGCGGTTAGAGCGTCGGCCTGCGGTCCAGAGAGACCCGGGTTCGGTTCCCGCTAAGGGCACATACCTCGGTTGTAGTTTGGCCCTGGTTGGAGTCATATGGGTGGCAACCACTTGATGTGTCTCTCTCATATCTATGTTTCTCTCTCTCCCTCACCCCACTCCTGCTCTGTCTGAGGATAAATGCAAAATAAAAAATAAAAAAATCCTCAGGTGAGGATTAAAAAAAATAAAGTATCTATTGATGGGATAAAATCCCTTAAAATTATTTGTAAGAGTTAGCGTTTCTCTGTATATAAATGTGCTTTCTATTGAGCAGCTGTACAGCTTTCATCTCTCAGACGGGCTAGTGACTCAAGGAAGGTGGAGACTCCCTGTTCTAGTCTTTCCCAGTCCAGTCCATCTTACATATTGCTGCCAAAGGCATTGTTCTGAAATCTCCAACTGCAATTCATTACAGACTCTCTTATGATGGATGTATTTTCCACCCCCCCAATTCCAAACCCTGTAGACACTTTCTCACAGCACGTAAGAGTGGAAGGGGATAGGCAGGAATACCTCAAGGCTTTCTGAACAAGTTAGTGGAGCAGAAAAGGAGGTTCCTTAAATAGAGGGAGCAGTGTGAGCCTTGAATAACAGTTTAATGCTATCAAATGATCCAAACACTTTAAAACCCTTTTTATTCTGACCCTAGCTTATGTTTTAGGTCATGTATCACCATTAATCACCCAATTCTACCTATGTTTCAGATGTTCTAGACCTCTCTATTTCTCAAATTACCTGTGTGCTTTCACACTTCACTTTCTTAGTTCACCTTTTTTCCTTGGCCTTGAATTTCACTCCCAGTCAGATAAGGCAGAGAACACAGGATGACGAGGAGAGGAGGGACCAGACTTGGGGAAGCTGGAGGAAGTGGCCATTGTGGAGCCAGAGATCCAGATGGTGAGAGCTGGAACAAGGCTATGAGTCAGGACCGAGTCGTCAGAGTCAAGGCATGTGCACAAGTAATAAGGTTAATGTCACCTGTCAGGTCAAAGACGAAAACACTGAAAACGAGGAGACCTGTGCTAGGAAGCAGCAGAGTGATGAGGTAGAAAGTCAGTCAGGAGCCAGGTTCCTTAGAGATAGAAAGCAATGAAAGTAGAGTGGAGGGTGAATTTTGTGAACACCATCTGTAGTGGCTGGTAACTGATTACATGGCTCTGCTCAGCCCTTGAGTGTGCTTATATATTTCCTGTTGTGGCAGGAGCCATACCCAGTGTGAACAGCCTGAGACTTGCAGGTGGAAACAGGTAATAAGGAGCATTTAGCTCAGATGGAATGTGTGGGCATGAGGAAAACAACTGCTTTTGGCAGTGAAATCCTAACAGCTTGGCTACATTTAACATAGGATGCTTAAAGTGCTTGTTGAAAGAATTAGTCACTTTTATAACACATACAGGGTGGGACAAAAGTAGGTTTACATTGGTTCATATGGAAATAATACAATAATTAATAATATAAGAATAAAGTGTTTCGGGTACTCATAACTGTAAACCTACTTTTGTCCCTCCCCATACTTGCTGCTGTGAAGCTCAGAAGTGTGTGATTTTGTGAATTTCATTTAAACTTCTTTTCAAAATAAGTACAGATGTAACTTGCCTTATTTTTTTCTTTCTTTCTCCAGAATATGCCAGATCCCCACAACCTTCCAATAGTGGCTGGTTGGAAAAAATACCCACTTTTTTTTGGTACTGCTGTGTTTGCTTTTGAAGGCATAGGAGTGGTAAGAATTTTGTCTTTATTATTTTTTTAAATTGTAAGACAAAGATTTATTTGGTCAAGCTACATTTAAAAATGTATACTTTTCTTTCTAATTATTTCTGGAACATGATTTGTATTTTGGCATAACAGACGAATTATAGTTTAGTTCTTCCACTAGCCAAGAGTTTAGTCTTTGATATATCATTTAAACTCTAATTCTCTTTATTTTAATCTGTAACATGAGATCATTAGATTAGATGATTTTTAACATTTTATTATGGAAAACTTCAAACCTGTACAAAATTTAGGGAATAATATGATGCACTTTTATGTAAGCATCACCTAGCTTCAAAAACCATTAATTCACAGTCAATTTTGTTTTATCTGAATTCCATCTACTCTGCCAAGCCTGGGTTGTATTCAGACAAATTCCAGATGTCATATTGTATAGGCTAGATGATTTGAAGTGATTGGAATTGTTACAGTGTTACTATTTCATAAGAAGTCAAATATAAATTCTCCCTTTAGATTTGTGCATAGTTGTTTTGAAAAATAGTGTTAGCATAAAGCTAATTCCAAGAGATACAAGCTTCCTTAGGATTTTAAGATCTTAAATGTTTCCATTCAGGATGCTTTTTAAAGCCTAGAATGTGTAGATTTGTGGAAAATAGAATATTGCTGACTACCCCATAGCTTATGTTTCATAATCTGATGGTTTTGTTATGGGAGCAGAACTACTTCTAAGCACCTGTTTATATGAACGACAGACAAAATAGACCTAAAAGTCAATTTTACTTGGGTTTCTGCTCTCTGAATTCTCCTTTAGAGAATTCTCACAAGTTCTTAGAGCTGCACTTATCACTTATGCACAGGCATATTCCATTCAGATTTTCGTTCTGTCATTTCCTACCAAACCTCAGTTAACTATTGGACATTTAGAGTTAAGTGTTGTTTCTCTGACATCTCGAATTCAGCATCTCCAGAGTCTGAAGCATACTTTCTTAGGCAAAACCAGCTTTACTTTCTCACTTCCCTGTTTCTTGTAGCTTACTTTTAGTCACTCAGACTGGAAACATTGGAATAATTCTTTTCACTCTGTCACTGGTTTACTCATTCCAGTAAGTAATTACGGCCTGTTGATTCTTCTTTCATGTTTCCTCACATCTGTTCCGTGAGATTATATGCAAAGCACCTACAGTGCTGCTTCACACAGAGGGTGCCCTCACAAATGTTCATTTTCTCCCCTTCCCCTTTCCTGGCTTCACTGGCACCATTCTTGACCGTAGCCCCTTATTGCAGGCCTGGACTATCTCTACAGCATCCAAATTGTTTCCTGTTCTCTCTCCTATTGACCAGTTAAGATTTCCATGTGGATCTGATGTATTCACCTGAAAAGTGGAAATAATATTAGAGGAGTTATTCCATAGCGTTATTGTGAAGATGATGTACTATGGTACATGCAAAGCTTTTCAAAAAATATATGGCACACTCTAAGCTCTCAGGAAATAATTACTATTGTTACTACTTAGTGTCTTTTACAGTATGGTCAAATCATATGGCAAGAATCTATGAAGATTGCCTAAAAACTTAACTTTTCAATTAGCCTTTTTTCTTTTCCTTTACTTTTTTTACATAATGAAAATAATTTATTCATCTCACTAAATTAACAGACAATATATACAGATGGAAAGATACAGAAAATTATAGACATGTGTATACATGGGTTACTGTACGTATGGTTTCCAGCAGCAAGCACACCACACACCCAGATCTTGATTTCTAAATACCATTTCCTACAAAGTTCTTCAGAGAAATGGCCAATTTTAGGGCTGAAGCATGAAAATTCAAGATGAGTCTGGAGCATCTTATAGTGCCAGAAAGTATGGAAGTGCTCAAAAAACAAAAGAATGGGGGCAGGTCAGTAGGACACAGCAGCCAACCTGGTAGAATTTACAATGACCAAAGCTGGGACAATGAGTAGCATCAATAACAGTGTTTTGGATTCATATTCAAAGTATAAAAAAATACATGAATCCATACTAATATAAACATATGATTAAATAAGTACATAATTTAATCGAATAAGGGGGATTTCCAAATAATTTTTGTGACTGCTCCACCTCCAGAAGGTGTAGCTTGATCCCCCACCTGGTCCCTGGAGTGTGGGCTGGCTGCAGTGAATGACTTGCTTCCAAGGAACAGAGTAGGTTGAGGGGGAAGAAATTAACTTTACCAGCAGAGAAACCTGGCAAACACTGCCTTAACCAAGTGATCAAAATGAACTTCACCAGTGATAACTAATGTTGATTACAGGTGTGATGAGAAGAGCACTTCACCCCTGTGATATCCTTTCCTAAAACCTACAATCCTAGTCTAGTCAAACATCAGACAAACCCAAATAGAGGGACATTATACTAAGTACCTAACCAGTACTTCTCAGAACTTTCAAGATACTGAAGAATAAGGAAAGATTGAGGAACTTTCTCAGACCAGAGGAAACTAAGGAGGCATGGTGACAAAATGCAATGTGATGTCCTTGGTGGGATGGACCCTGGAACAGGAAAAGGACATGTGGAGAAACTAGTGAAATCCAAATCAAGTTTGAAGTTTAATAGTAATGTGCCTTTGTTGGTTCTTAATTGTGACAAATATACTTTGGTTATGTAAATTATTAACAGGGAGAAGTGTTCAAGTTTATTTTTTTAAAAAACAAACCTGTTTGACTGTTAAGAGCTTTTAAAATCTGTAGTGTAAAAAAATAAAAATAAGTATATATATAAAACACCTAGAAAAATACTTCAACAATTATAAATGTTTTAAAGGAAAAAGATTTGCATATTAACTATAGAAACATTACTTTGTGTATATATGAGACAAGATACTAGATTGTTTTAAATGATTTGTATTATTTGTATTTTCTTAGGTCCTTCCACTTGAAAATCAAATGAAAGAATCAAAACGCTTTCCCCTAGCATTGAATATTGGCATGATAATTGTTACAACTTTGTATGTAACACTAGCTACCTTAGGGTACATGTGTTTTCAGGACGAAATCAAAGGCAGCATAACTTTAAATCTTCCTCAAGATATATGGTAGGTAGCTATGAGTTTCTTAATCCTAGGTTTTATATTTTATATAGTTTGCCAATATTTGATAAAGGTGAATTGTTAGATTTATAGTTTAAATATGATTTTTTTGTGTAATCTAGAATAGTTTTGTAAACTTCAGAAGAGGCCACCTTTGATTTTAAAGATCCTTGTGGGATTTTTAGAAAGCTTAAAAATTGTAGGATGTTTCAAAATTGAGTAAAGTAGAAGAGTAAAACATGGATTCTTTTAATATGGACACTTTAATAAAAAGTTTAACACTTATCCTTGCTGCCAAAAAATCCAACACTTTGGGTTCCTGGTAAAATAATATAACCTGTCACTTATGTCCCCCACTGTTGTAGTGGTCAGCTTTAGTAGTGTAAGTACCCCAAATGCTTTCAGAACACAGGGCACATTATAAATAAATAATATGGTGTCTTAAATTCTCTTTAATAGTAGAACCATATTCTGCTAAATGAAGCAATATATAGGGTGTTTCCTTTTTCAGAGATTGGTTTTTGGAGATTGAAGAGAGATTTTGTCTGTGATTACCATGCATGTTTGCTTCCTTATTTATAGAATGGAAGGTAACTCCTAGTTTTGATAAACGCAGACAATAAATGCTAAATTGATTTAATTAATGTCATGCTGCTTCTTTAGCTGCTTAAACCTTAAATGTTAAGTATCTTATGACTGCCTGATGCAAGTTTGTCTCCCATTAAGTAATCATTTGAATCCTATATCTTTATTGGAGTCAGAACTGGTGTCTGAATAAATGTATGTTAGAAGCCAGTGATGATAGAGGGAATGTACCTAGAGTAGTGTCCAGGTTGCACAAGGGGCACATGTGCAGTGGGGTTCTTTTCTTTTGATTACAATATTGAATAATAATATACTGGCCTTCGTTTGTGTTGGATTTCTTGTCTATCTTAACCTGAAAAATAAAAAGGTAGAAAGCTAGATTTATATTACGATAACAATGCGAATGAACCTGGAAGGTATTATGCTAAGTGAAATAAGCCAGACAGAGAAAGACAGATATTGCATGGTGTCACTTATATGTGAAATCAAAAGAAGAAAAGGAAAAAGTCCAGTGCATATAGACAAAGAGTGCATTAGTGGTTGCCAGGGGCTAGTGGATGGGGGAAGAGAAGAAAGCTCTATAAAAGGGTACAATCTTTTAGTTATAAGATGAATGAGGTCTGAGGATCTAATGTATAACACGACGACGATAGTTGGTAATACTGAGTTGTATAATTGAAATTTGCTAAGAGAGTAGAACCAAGTATTCTCACTTAAAAAAAAAAGTAATGTGAGGTGCTGGGTCTGTTAACTCGCTTGTGGGTATCCTTGCACAATGTATATGCATCTCAAGTTATCACATTGTAAACTTTAAATATATTACAGTTTTATTTTTAAGTTGTACCTAAGTAAACTGGAAAAAAAGAATGACTAGATTTTGAAAATTTTTTAACAGGTTATATCAATCAGTGAAAATTCTGTATTCCTTTGGCATCTTTGTGACATATTCCATTCAGTTCTATGTTCCAGCAGAGATTATTATACCTGTGATCACATCCAAATTTCAGGCTAAATGGAAACAAATCTGTGAATTTGTGATAAGGTCCATCTTGGTTAGTATTACTTGTAAGTATCACTACATATTTATATCATACTTTTTAAAAAATTTCTTATAGTAAAGCAACTTAAAGTATATTTTTAAATATTTCTGAACAATTATATTAACATAGCTGGGATACTTGTTGGTTTAAAATTTTATTCTGCTATATAAGAAAAACACAACCAGATACTATCACATTTAGAAGGACTAATCAAATTATATTTTGAAAATGACATCAGTTGTGATTAAAATATTAGTATATTTAAGGTCTGGCCAGTTTGGATCAGCGATTGGAGCGTCAGCTTGTGGACCAAAGGGTTGCGGGTTTGATTCCCGGTCAAGGCCACATGCCTGGGTTGCAGGTTTGATCCCGTCTTGGTGGGTGTTGTGCAGGAGGCAACCAATCGATGAGTCTCTCACATCGCTATTTCTCTTTTTCTCCCCCTTCTGCTCTATCTAAAAAGCAACGGAAAAGTATCCTCGAGTGAGGATTAAAATAATAATAATAAAAATATTTAAATCAAATGTATAAGGGACCCCTTATATTGTTAATACACATTTTACTTTGGTTGTAGCTTTCCTCGGGGTTTTTTCCTGCTAACTCTTGTATATTTAACAGTTTAATTGTCTATGGAAATGAGTTTTGTTTTGGTCTTTAATAATTACTTATTTGAGTGTATATAATGTGCTGTTAAGATTTCACATTAGGAGATACCTCTACAGGCATTACTAATGCAGACTTGTGAAAAGGAGTTTGGTATACTGGAAAGAGTGTGAATTTGGAGTCTCACTAAACTGATGGTTCAAACTCAGACACCACTTTCTTGTTGGTGTCTTTAGGGAAGTTGCATACCATCTTTGAGCCCCTCTTTCCTCAACTATGAAATAAAGATAAGATTTCCTTATGGCACTTTTGTAGAGTTTAAAAATATTTAAAAAGTAGCTGAAAGTTATTATCATTACCATGATTATTATAACTACAAATAGAAGGATAACTGCAACACTAAACTGACTAAAAGGATTGCCTAGAATGATACCAGGGACCAGATTACTGGTGTTCTGTGGGAACAACCAGCTTTGGACATTCTGTGGAAGATACTTTTAACCAAGTTGGCCATTCAAAGTTAGAGGATGGTAGAACTAGACATTCTGGGCAACTCTGTAAATTGCATTGAGTAGTGTGGGGTAGAGCTTATGCCTAATTATAAAGAATTCGGTGTATTCCATTTTGTTTAAAGAAAAAGCAAAGCTGGTTAAAGTACATAAAACTCATTTTCAGAGCAATCATTTATTATAGTTGGCATACAATATTATATTAGTTTCAGGTGCACAACATAGTGACTCGACATTGATATATCTTACAGTGTGCTCACCACACTGTCTAGTAACCATCTATCACCATGCACATTTATCAATTATTACTGACTATTCCTTCACCTTTTTCACTCATCTCTCCACCCCTCTGTCTGTTGTTTTGATGAGTCTTTTTTTGTTTGTATATTTAGATTTTTTTCTTTAGTTTCGCATAAAAGGAAATTATGCAGTATTTGTCTTTCTCTGTCTGACTTATTTCACGTAGCATGATACCCTCTAGGTCCATCCATGTTGTGGCAAGTAGCAGGATTTCATTCCTTTTTATTGATGGGTAATATTCCATTGTATATATGTACCATATCTTTGTTACCCATTCATCTATCAGTGGACACCTTGGTTACTTCCATATATTGTCTACTGTAAATAATGCTGCAGTGAACATAGGAGAGCATACATATCTTTGAATTAGTGTTTTCCTTTTTTTAGGATAAATACCCAGAAGTGGAATTGCTGGGTTATATGGTAGTTCTGTTCTAGCTTTTTGAGGAACCTCCATGCTGTTTTCCGTAGTGGCTACTACAATTTCCAGTCTCACCAGCAGTGCACAAGGTGCCCTCGCCAACGCTTGTTATTTATTTTTGGTAACATCCATTCAGACTGGTGTGGAGTGGTATCTTATGATTTTCATTTGCATTTCTCTGATGATTAGTGCTGGTGAGCATTTTTTCATATGTCTATTGTCCATCTGTATGTCTTATTTAGAGAAATGTCTCTTCAGGTTTTCTGCTCTTTATTTTTTTATGAGATTATTGTTTTGTTACTGAGTTGTGTGAGTTCCTTATATATTTTGGATGTATCAACCTCTTATTGTATATGTCATTTGTGAATGTATTCTCCTATTCAGCAAGTTGTCTTTTTGTTTTGTTTCCTTTGCTGTGCAGAAGCTTTTTAGTTTGATGAAGTCCCGTTTGTTTATTTTTGCTTTTGTTTACCTTGCTTGAGGAGACGTATACAAAAATATATTACTAATACTGATATCAAATAGTTTGATACCTATGGTTTCTTCTGGGAGTTTTATGGTTTTAGGTCTTACATTTTTTAAGCCCTTAACCTATTTTGAGTTTTATTTTTGTATATGGTGTAAGAGAGTAGTCCAGTATTCCCAGTATTTGTTAAAGAGACTGTCATTTCTCCATTGTAGATTCTTGCCTTCTTTCTTGTAGATTGACCACATAAGTGAATGTTTATTTCTGGGCGCTCTCTTTTGTTCCATTCATCTATGTGCCTGTACCATACTATTTTGATTATTATAACTTTGTAATATAGTTTGATATCAGGAAGGGTGATATCTCCAACTTTGTTCTTCTTTCTCAAGATTGCTTTGGCTATTTGTGTTTTGTGTGTGTGTGTGTGTGTGAGAGAGAGATTCCATATAAATTTTAGAATTATTTGTTCTGAGAAGAATGCCATTGGTATTTTGATAGGGATTACATTGAATCTATAGATTGCTTTGGGTAGTGCAGTCATTTTAATAATAATCCTTCCAATCCATGAGTACAGTATGTCTTTCCATTTTTTGGTGTTCTCTTCAATTTCTTTCTTTGGTGTCTTATAGTTTTCAGATATAGGTCTTTCACTTTAAATTTATTTATAGATTTTATTCTTTTTGAATTAGCTGTAAATTGGATTTTCTTAATTTTTCTTTGTGATCATTATTAGTATATAGAAATGCAATGGATTTATGTAAATTAATTTTGTATCCTGTTACTATACTGAATTCATTTATTCTATTGGTTTTCTGAGAAATTCTGTATGATTTTCAATATATAATATGTCATCTGCAAATAATGACAGTTTTACTTCTTCCTTTACATTTTGGATGCCTTTTAATTCTTTATCTGGTTTGAGGACTGTGGTAGACTTCCAATGCTATATTGAATAATAATGGTGAGAGAGTGTCCTTGTTTGTTTCTGATCTTAGAAGAAAAGCTTTCAGCTTTTCACCATTTAGTGTAATTTTAGCTATAGGCTTATCATATATAGCCTTTATCATGTTGAGGTAAGTTCCTTCTCTACCCATTTTTTTGTATTTATCATAAATGGATGTTGAATTTTGTAAAATACTTTTTTTTTTTATCTGTTGAGATGACCATATAATTTTCATTCTTGGTTTTGTTGATTGAATGTATCACATTAATTGTTTGGGGGATATTGAACCATCCTTTCATCCCTGGTATAAATTGCACTTGATCATGGTGCATAATTCTTTTTTTTTTTTGGTATGTGGCCCTAGTGGGAACCAAACCCAGGACTCTCTGGTCCACAGGCCGAGGCTCCAACTGCTGAGCCCAACCAGCCAGGGCATAATTCTTTAAATGTTTTGTTGAATTCAGTTTCCTAGTATTTTATTGAGAAGTTTTGCATCTATGTCCTTCAGGGCTTGTAGTACTCTTTTTGGTAGTATCTTTGTCTAGTTTGGTATTATGGTAAAGCTGCCCTCATAGAATGAGTTTGGAAGCAGTTCTTCCTCTTTATTTATTTATTTTTGAATAATTTGAGAAGGATAGGTATTAATTATTCTTTAAATGTTTGGTAGGATTCACTTTGGATTTTCTTTGTTCTTCTTTCTAGTTTCTTTAGATGTAAAGGTAGATTATTTGGCAGTTTCCATTTCTTGAGGTAGGCCTGTTTAGCTCCAAATTTTCCTCTTACAACTGCTTTTACTATATTCCATACATTTTTGAAAATTGTGTTTTCATTTTGTCTCAAGGCAGTTTTTGATTTCCTGTTTGATTTTCTCTTTCATCCATTGGTTGTTTATTAACATGTTATTTAAATTTCATGTATTTGTTTTTTATCCAGTTTTCTTCCTGTAGTTGATTGCTAATTTTATACCATTTTGGTCAAAAAAGAGGTGTGTTATGATTTCTGTCTTCTTGAATTTGTTGAGGTTTGTTTTGTGGCCTAATATGTAGTCTGTCCTGGAAAATGTACCACATGCGGTAGAGAAAATGTGTATTCTGCAATTTGGGGATGAAATATTCTAAAAATGTCTATTGAGTTGCTCTAGTCTAATGTGACATTTTGAGCCATTATTTCTGTACTAATTTTCTGTTTGGATGATCTATCCATTGAGGTGAGTGGGGTATTAATTTCTGTATGTCCATTAACACTTGTTTTATATATTTGGGTGCTCCTATGTTGTATGCATATATATTTACAATTGTTATATCTTCTTGGATAGGCCTCTTTATAATTATGTAATATCTTTGTCTCTTTTTAAATTCTTTGTTCTAAAGTCTATTTTGTCTGATATATTGTTGCTACCCCAGATTTCTTTCATTTCTATTTGCATGGAATATCTTTTTTCATTCCTTCAGTCAGTCATTGTGCATCTTTTGATCTAAAGTGGATCTCTTGTAGCCAGCATATAGCGGGGGTCTTTTTTTAATCCATTCTGCCGGGGTGTGTCTTTTGATGGCAGCATTTAGTCCATTTAAATTTAAAGTATTTATTGATAGGTATGTGCTTATTGCCATTTTGTTAATTTTTTTTTTTTTTTTTCTATTTCTCTCGATTTCTTTCCTTGTGGTATGCCGGTTTTCTTGAGTGTTTTGTTTGGGTTTCTTTTTCTTTATTTTTTGGGTATTTTTTGTAGGTTTTGGTTTGTGGTTACCCTATATCCATCTTTATCTATAGCAGTCTATTTTAAGATCACATGTGTTTAAGTTCATATGCATTCTAAAAGCACTACATTTTTACTACCTCTCCATGCTTTGTTATTAATGGAATGTTTTATATCTTTTTGTTTTATATATCCCCTATTTATTGTAGTTGTAGTTTATTTTGCTAGTTTTGTCTTTTAACCTTTTATCTTTTTTAAGTAATGGATTCACTGTGTTTATTATGTATTTGTCTTTACCAGTGATATTTTTTCCCTGTATTTTCTTAGTTTAGGTTATCACCTTTTCTTTTCTGCATAAAGAAGATCCATGGTATTTCTTCTAAAGCCATTTCAGTGGTTGTGAACTCCTTAGTTTTTGTTTGTCTGGAAGCTCTTTCTCTCTCCTTGGATTCTGAATGATAACCTTGCAGGGATTAGTATTCTAGATTTTAGGTTCCTTGTTATCAGCACTTTAGTTCCTGCCATTCCCTTCTGGCCTTAACATTGCTCCTGAGAAATTAGCTGATAGACTTAGGAGTTTTCCCTTGAGATTTCTTGCTGCTTTAGAGATTATCTCTTTATCCTTAACTTTTGCCATTTTAATTGCAGTATGTCTTGATATGAGTTTCTCGGTTCATCTTTTTTGGGACTCTCTGCTTTCTGGACCTTGATGTCTTTTTCCTTCCTCAAATTAGGAAAGTTTTCAGCCATTCAGATATACTTGCTGTCTTTTTCTCTTCTTTTTCTGGAATCCCTATAATGTGAATGTTTGAGTGCTTGACGTTGTGCCAGAGATCCTTTATACTTTTCTCATTAAAATTCTTTTTCATGTTGTGTTGATTGGGTACTTTCCATTACTCTGTCTTTCAGATCACTAATCTGTTCTTTTGTGTTAACTAACCTGTTACCAGTTTCTTCCAATGTGTTTTTAAGTAGTTGTATTCTTCATCTCTGATTGGTTCTTTATTTTATTTTCTAACTGTTGAAGTTGTCTCTGAGTTCCTCTGTTCTGCTCTCGAGTATCCTATGACTGTGTCTTTAAATTTTTTATCAGGCAAATTATTGATCTCTGTTTTAGGTTTTCTCCAGGTTGTTTTTTTTAATTTATTGGGAGCATATTCTTCTGTCTCCCCATTTTGTTTGATTTTCAGTGTTTGTTCCTGTGAGTTAGATGAGATAGTGATCTCTCCCAATCTTGGGGGAAAAAATGGTCTTGTTTAAAAGTGGCATCTGTGTAGACGCTGGGGTGTGGGATTCCTGAGTCGCTGCCTGGCCAGAAATTGCAGATTCTGGGTGGTACAACCTGGTGTGTATGAGCTTTTCTGCTGTCAGGTGAAGAGGAGCTTCAGCACCCTCTTGGGCCTGCTGATTATAGCTCCAGATGTGGCAGGGGGTTGCTGTGTACACCTACTGTGGCTCACTCTTGTTTCCTGCTGGAGCTAGCTCCATGAGAGATGGCTGGGGATGGGCTGCTGCACCCTTGCAGGTCAGCCAGAGCACCTGGTTGAGCTCCTGTTGGTCTGTACAAGTGCAGGGGGCATGTGAACAGTGGTGTTCACCGGCTTCTCTGTTCTTGATGGGTTCCCTCATATTTTTGGTGGGCTCCCACTGTTCCTTAATCTTCTGTGTGGTCTTTCTCTCTCCTTTGTTGTGCAAAAGCTGTTCAGTTGTCTCTCAGGAGGAATTGCTCAAATATAGGTGTACATTCAGGCATTTGGTGTGTTCATGGGTGGGGGCAAACTCCGTGTCCTCTTTCACCACCATTTTGGACCTACCTCCTACAATTATTAAAACCAGGAAATTACAATTGATACAACACTACTAATCTATAAACCTTATTCTAATTTTCCAGTTTTCTCACTAATAACCCTTTTCTGATCCAGGAACCAATGCAGCCTGATTTGATTTAGTTGTCTACCTAGTTTCCTGTAGTCTTGATAGTTTCTATCTTTCTTCCTGACACTTTCAGTAAGTTTATAGAATTTCCTTTAGTTTAGATTTTTATGATGCTTTCTTATGATTAGGTTGAAGTAAAGCATTTTTAATAAGAATTCCACTAGTGGTGATGCTTTGTATTTCTCAGTGCATCATCACACTGATGGTATCAACATGTTTTATTAGTGACAATGTTAACTTTGATCGCTTGGTTGAAGGTGTTTGAGGGATATCTTCACTGTAAAGAAACTCTTTGTCCCTTTATAATTATCTTATAAAGAGATAGTTTGAAACTATGCCAAGTTATAGCATCCTTCAGTGACTTTTCCAACAACAGTTATCACTGTGGTGTTTGCTTAGTTGAAATTCTGGTGCAAGAAACAGCTAGCTTCCTTTCTCTCTAATTTATTTATATCACACAGCCTCATCTACAATGAGCTGAATGTCAGAATCATGAAAAAGCTTTTGGAAATAAATTTTCTAAATTTCTTTGCCCAGAATCTCACGGCAAAATACTAAGTTTTTTTATAATTTTTTATAAACTCTATTGACAGGTCCAAGTCCCAGAAATGTCACTCACTGTTCTTTGTCTTCATTTTTAGCTTACAAGAAAGTATGACAGATTCTTCCACAAGCAGTTTAATAGTGCCTCCTTGCATTAATTAACTTTAATGTATTGGAAATATACCTATATTTAGTACTCCTGTAAGTATTAAATATTTAAGACATTTATTTTCATCTTCTAGGTGCTGGCGCAGTTCTGATTCCTCGTTTAGACATTGTGATTTCCTTCGTGGGCGCTGTGAGCAGCAGCACCTTGGCCCTGATCCTTCCCCCTTTGGTCGAAATTCTCACATTTTCTAAGGAACACTACAATATATGGATGATCCTGAAGAATATTTCTATAGCGTTCACTGGAGTTGTTGGTTTCTTGTTAGGTACATATGTAACTGTTGAAGAAATTATTTACCCTACTCCCAAAGTTATATCTGGTACCCCACAAAGTCCCTCTCTGAATTTGAATTCAACATGCTTTACATCTGGTTTCAAATAATTGACGTGGAATTATGAGTCTTCTACTTTTGTCTCAATTCTGAAAATGATTAAAACAGGAACTAGTAGAGTACATTGCCATATACTTAAAAATAGAACCAAACTCTCTTCTTTTGACAAAATATTGATATTTTGGCAGTAAATTGTATTAAATATTAGCAATAATTTTTAAAATTTAGTTTTAAAAATTGAAAAAATTAAAATGTTAAATAATTAAAGAATAAAAAGACACCTGCTATTCTTTTTTCAGTCAGAAAAACTTTAACCAAAATCTTTTTATAATGCTGCTATTTTGCAGTTGAAGAGAGAACAGGATTTCAACAATAAAAATTAGAGGCTGTAAGTAACAAAACTCCAGGCCACTCAGTGAATGTCAAAGCATACTCTGTGTATAATGTTAAAATATCTCGATTATGTTTTTATTAGAGAGCCAAATACTTATGATTAACCCCTGGAAGTATAGGAAACTCATTAACCATAATGTTAGCATCAGAAATCCATAAAAACCAGAATTATTTTTACACTATTCTGTAATGGTAGTTGATCTTCGTAATGAAAACTCTGAGGCACTGTGCAGGAGTCTGCCTGGGTATTGCAATCAAATTCCAAAGACTCTAAGGGTTGCGCAATGCAGTTCCCTGGTTTTCACCTGAGGAAATCGGTGCCCAGAAAGGCTACGTAACTTGGTCAAACTCACTCAGCCTTGAGAGCAGGAGAACTGATCATTCGATTCCCGTCTAGGGTTCTTTTTATTTTTCATATCACAGCTAAGAAAAAGAATAAATTCAGTTTAGTTTTAGTGTTGTGTATTTAATTTTTTTATGCTCTGAGAGCCGGTGATGTTTGAACTGTGTGTGCGCCTGGAGCAGAGTGGGCGCCCTCAGCCCGCAGACAGCCACACGCACCCACAAGGGGCCGCAGCAGCTTTTCTTTCAAAACACAGAACAGAAACCATTGCTGGTTTGACGGCTGGCTGGTAGAAGGTGCCAAGCTATCTTGTTTTTTTCCTTTCTAGGTTTTTTTAGGCACCATCTTTTTTTAAAACAACAACAACATGTTTTTATTGATTTTTTTAGAGAGAGAAACATTGATGTGAGAGAAACATTGATCAGCTGCCTCCTGTAGCCCCCCACTGGGGATTGAACCCACAACCCAGGCATGTACCCTGACTGAGAATCAAACCTGTGACCTCTTGGTGCATGGGGCAATGCTCAGTCCCCTGGGCCACAGCCGGGCAGGAAATAGATACCTGACAAAATACCGAATTTGTGCAGTTTCCTACCGTGTGGCTTTCCTGTTACTGATCTGAATGGGCAGAAGAAACCATAAAGAGATTCATGCCTAGAAAAAATAAAGACAATAATAAACTATTAAATATTGAGATACTCCATTTTCTTCCAGAGAAATACTTCTTTCTATTCCATATTCAAGCCCAGTTCTTAGCCAAAACAAAGAAACTCTGTTGATATGGAAGATTAAAATTAAGTGTACAACATTAAGAATCTTCCTGCTTTCTAAAAAATTCATCCTTTAAAACATTTTGAACTTTTTAATCAGGCTGGTGGTACTCTAATTTGTAATAGTACAAGATACCAAGATCACTAGTGTATACTATATTTTTATATGTAAATGTTAACTTAGTTCAAGTATTTTTTGCTTACATCATGAATGAGTCATCAAGTAAAATCCTAAAGAAATATCAGAATCTTTATTTTGGTACAAATTCATATGAATCAAAATCTTTTTTAAACATTTACATTATTGCCAATAATTGTTTGTGATACTTTTATGTCAAAAATGTTATGGAAGAAGTTATAGGAAAAGTAATTTTCATTGAAACTAATGCTGTATAATTTTGAATCTAAGAATAAATTAGGCATTTTTTGAAAATGTATAGTGGTATAAAGTGATTTTAAAACCATTATCTAATAGTAAGCACTGTCAAGTTTTTGTCAGCTGTCTTTAAATAATATTTCTAGTCTGTGAAATTTTATTTTTATACATTTACCTGTTTATTTTCCTAATGAATCCATCTAATTAAATTTCAATGAGTTTATGATAGTAATAGATAAAATTTAAATTTGGCATGAATAAATGTTGAGCACATTGTTAACCAGGCTTCCTCATCCAGCAAGTGCTGAACTGACATCCAGCACTTAATCCACTAGATTATCAACACTCCAGGTACAAGAGAAAAGTTGAAATTCAGAAAAGAACTTAAAAAGGGCGACAGTCGTTTTAATTCTTAACAGCAAACACTATTTAGATGTAAAGTATAAATGTACTCATAAAGAATTTTTGTGATGTATTTTATTTGTAAAAAAAATCAGTGGGCAGTATTTTTCCTCTGAAAATTTAGTTTTCTAAAGATTTTTGGAGAAGATATTTTGAGTAGACCAGCTTTCGCTTCTATATTAAGGGCCTGGACGCCGGAGAGGGAGACTGTGTCTGGCATCGCTGCTTCATCGCCCTCTGGCGGATGACTTCATTTCACCCGCTCCCAGGCAAGTCCCCTTTGATCTGGACGCTAGCCGGTGCCCGAGAGCCTTTTCTACCACTAGGGTGAAGCTTTATTTACCTCCGATAACCTCTGTTCTAGTCCATTATCACTATTCTTTCACATCCAAAAGGGTTTCACCAGTTTTAAAATGGACTTGTCAAAACACTGGTTCCCAGACAGTTTTCTTGGGAGGATCTGTTCCTGGCACAGCCAGTTTTCTCCACAATTAAGTAAGAACTAGGGTTTTTTCTTGGTTAAAGACCAATTTGTATGGTGTTGCCAAATGAAAGAAGAACTGTTTTGCAAGTGCCACATGTTTTAATTCTGTTCTTGGATTCTCCTTTGTTAAAACCATTCTGCCTCTCCCGAGGATGCACTTAACACTTTGAAGCGTTTTATACAATGTGCAGCTGTCAGTTTCCCCGCAGGCCCGCTGTCACTCTGTTTCACAGTCGTCACAGAGGGTGCTCTAACCACAGAGTACTGCACAGTAACTGAAATAGTAAAGTTCTACATTAGAGCCCTTTCTAGCTGTGGCAACGCACAGGTCTTACTGGAGCTCACCTGTGGGCCTCTCCCGGTCGATGTCCGGCCGCAGAGCTCCGAGGGCATTTGTTTACTGGTGGTCATGCTCACAACAGGCCTTGACCTCACTTCTTTCTCTGAAAGGAAGAAGATACAGAATAGAGATCATGGAAGTAATAAGTAAAATTGCTCAATATTTTCTGTTGAGGAAAAAATTTGACATTGGTAAGTTGAACTGAGTTTTTAAAAAACAGAGTCTACTTTACCTTTCTGGCTCAACTAGCTTCCCCTTCATAAAATTGAGAAACTTTGATTAAAAGTATAACAAGCTACTTCCTCACATGAAATGGCTGCAATCGTTCCTACTTTGGCAGTACTGTGGTTAATCTGGTTTATGCCACTAGTGCTCGACTAGGCTAAGCACCTGTCCGCAGTGGTTGGCTCGAGTGAGCAGGGGGCTCTGCAGCGCCCTGTGATGGAGGAGACGTGTTCTTCGGGTTAGCTAGTTCTTAGGCACATATGCACACACACCAGTGATTTATGTGAATTAGATACTAATACTAATGTGCCATTTAAATTGGGTCGAGAAAGATGATGTGTTGAAAGATCACTCTGAAAATTATTCCATTAGACTTTTCTTGATAATAAATAGGAAAATATATGTTTATCTCATAAAGAAATTAAGCTGTGATATTTGTTTTCCAAAATGATTGTTAGTTTAAATGAAAACTAAATGTCATTGCACTTGAGTCGTTCTTTTTCTTTTAACTTATTTTTCTTTCTAATAAGTAAAAATGTCTTAAAGTACTGTAACTTCTGAATTTTCAATAAAATACAATTATTTTGCTTGCAAATGCCTTTTTAAAATAAATTTGTCTTGTATAAGGTTAAAAGACATTGACAGATGTCTTAAGCTGAACATGTCTAGTATATGTAATATTCTCATAACATTTTAATAAGTGTTTGTGGTTCATTCTTCGTCATGGGATCTTCAGCCTCGGAAGCTGATATATATACCTCTAAGAGAAGAAGTTGATTAAAAATGAAAGGACGTACTCAAAATCATGACCTGGACTGCCTGCAGGATAAATGCAGAAGGAGCAGTCTGCATTCATGATTTAATTTATACTTTCTTAAGGTAAAGAGTATCTATCAATCACCCTTGAATACATTTTGCTTGGATTATTCCAACCTCATTCCCAAGACTATAACCATACTTAATACCTTTTTGTCAATAATCCTGCGCTTGTGAACCTAACACAACAGCACACCAGAAGATGCCTAAAGGTTCATTGGAACATTGTTTTAATCGTGAAAAACGAAACCACCTAAATGTTCAATAAGGAAATCATGAATTATGATAGCTTAACCTAGAATACAATGAAGATTGAATTAATTATACTAGTGTAATATTTAAGGTTAGTAATTTGGGAAAGAATAAATACATAAAATTAATTTCAATTGCAGCTCTGTGAAAATATGCTTTTGAAACTTAAGGAGATATGCAGAAAGTGGAACCATAGTGTTAGGAAAAGAGAGAAGTTTTACTATTTTTAAATGGGTAGTCAAGGGAGGCTGAGAGAGAATTAAAGAAATAGATTTTGGGAAGGGAACAGGTAGTTTATAGAGCCTTAGAACTAGCAGTGCATGCTCTTGGCAACAGAAGTAACACAAAAATACCATGGGGTAGGGATAAAAGGAGATAACAGAGACATGCAATGAAAAGCCCTATGGGATTCTTGCTGAAAGGAAAAAAATTGAATATGGCCACTTTGTAAAATTAATTTTAGTGAAGTTTTTATGCAAATTCTGGTTTTAAATAGATACAACGTAACTCAAAAATTGTGAACATAAATTGATGGGGGGGGGGTTCACGTTTCAAGGGGTCCACCAACCTGAGGGGGAAAGTTTCTTGGCAGAAAGGTGCATCAGCTTTTGAAGGACAGGTTTGGCTCAAAGTTTCTCTATAAATGTAGGTGTGAAGGCTTAAAATGGGTGAGGGAATCAGGTCCTTTGGTCATGCCAGGTTTCTGGTTCCATGAAGCATAGGACCACCTGGTAGTAGATGATGGAATGCTTCTCAAACTAAAGCTAATACGTTAATCTTGCTAAAGAATTGGGGAGTAATTTTGTCATATCCTCCGTCCTGGATCTTTATGTGGGCAGAAGGACAAGGACTAGACACCAACTACCCAGCATGCACTGAGCAGAGAAGAAGGTATGGATCAAGGTTGAGCCGGTCTAGAGTAGAACAAGAAGTAAAGAAAGCAAAATACCAGGCAGTACAGGAGCAAGCACTGGAGCTCAGGCACTTAGCAGCACCACACGGGCACAGAATAGGCACTGGAAACTCTGAGCTCGACACTGCCTCAAATCTTCTGTACAGAGGCCAAGCTCCTCAATGTGGTCGCTGGCAGCCCTCACTCCCTGCCTTCCCCCGCCCCCTCCTGCAAGTCAGAGTAACGCCAAAGCTCTGGTTGCACCACAAACATCCCACATACCTTCTGCAGGACTCCATCACCCCCTCGTGCGGAAACGACTTTCTTCTACTCCCTCCCCAATTTCTTTCTTGACTAACCCTTCATTGTTATGATTCGGTTGAGGTTTCTTCTGCCAGGAAGCCTTCCCATCCACCCATCTTCCTACCCAGAATGAGTTGTGTATTCCTTCCTGCTAGCAAATGCCCTTTGGTTTATATCCCTTTCAACATTGTTTGGTGATTCAATAGCTGTGTTTCTCTCTCCATTCAACTGGAAATTTTATAAGCATGTTATAAAAGGAATATATACATTCCTTTTTTCCCTTTTCTGTCCTCCTCTAGAGAATATAAGCTTCATGAAGGAGGCAGTTTTGTTGTGTTCACTGCTGAAAATTCAGTGCCTAGAAGTGTCAGGCACATAGTAGATGTTCAAAAAATAATTTAAATGAATGAAGTGACAAAAATAGCAAGGAAAAGTCTGTCTTGGAGCTCTGGTATATAACAACATTGTGAAGTGTGGGGCGAAGTCATGTTTTTTTCTTTTTTGATTTTTAGAGAGAGGAAGGGAGAGAAACATCAATGAGAGACAGCATCGATTGGCTGCTTCCTGCACGCCCCCCACTGGGGATCAGGCCCACAACCTGGGCATGTGCCCCAACCGGGAATTGAACAAGCTACCTCTTGGTGCATTGGGCCAATGTTCAACCACTGAGCCACACCGGCTAGGTGAAGTTGTGATTTTTGTACTGTGCCTTCACCCCTGTGCCAGTCTGACTGCAGCCAAACCATTTTCTGCTTGGCATGCTAGTTCAGCAGGTTACAGTATTGGAAAGCAAAGCCCTCCAAGTCTGAGGTCTTACAGAAAATCCTGTGAATCACTAAAGCCTTAAAACATATTCAAGAGTTTCTGATAATATATGTGAAGTCTAACAAGGAAAAGACTGAAAACCCTTCCTCACAAGTCTTTGTCTTCCTGTTTCATATGAGCAGATTACATTTTGTAAAACAAAAAATAGAGGTTATAGTTCCTACCCATTGTTTAAAAAAATCACGTATGACCTAGAATGCAGGTGGTCAATTTCTGTCTAAAAAGTATAAGAAGTATCTGCCTAAAATATACCGTCAAACCCTGATGAGTATCTTCCTGCACTGTTGATGCCTGGGGGTTCCTGCTTGTACACGGGTCACTCTTGCAGCAGCTTCTCAGAGTCCTCTCACAACGGAGGGTCTTCTCTGGCTGTCCTGAGAAACCACCTGTTGTCAAGGTGCATCCCAGTACACGTCATCACTAGACCCCAGGAAAAATCAAGAATGGGAGTCTGCAAATGTGGAGAAAGGTGACTGTCGAGATGATAATTTTTTTTAGAAAGAGCTAGAAGTGAAAATAAAAATAGCAATGGATATCTGGAAATTGAAATTAATTTAACAGAGAATCCATTTGCTCCATATTGTCTTTCATGTGTTATTCACACATAAAGCAGAGTGTGCTCTGTGACCACAGTTACACTTTTCAGTATAAAATAGATGCATTCTTCCCCCACTGGAAAAGGCAGGCTTTTCTATAAGGAATTTTTCCACTGCAAGAAAACAAGATCCAATTCCTCACGGTAGAAACAGACCCAGGTCACCTTCTTCACTAGGCCAGCGTACCAGCCACGCAGTGCGGATGGCTGCTCAGTGTCCCAGCTGAAAGGCACTGCTGAGATCGCCGACAGCACCGGTGTAGGCGTGGAAGGTGCTCATCAGACCGGTGTGCAGGCAGCAGTTTCGCTCTTTGGCTCCTGCTGGGTACACTGTGCAAGTGAAGGAAGTGTCTATGACCTGTGGCTGCTGTGGTACAGAGGCCATACCACAGAAGAAGAGATTTTTAATGTCATTTTGGAGCTGTTATAGACTGGAGGCGTCTTGTGCTCATTTCTGCAGAGGCCCAGATTCTTACAAGATTAGAAGAGTAGCCCCAAAGTGCAAATCCACAACTGGCTTGATTTTCAGAGATTAATTAACTGTCTCCCTAGAGTCTTCTGATTGCAATTTTATGTTTAAGGAAATAGTGGAAGTTTTAACTGTGAACAACTTGCAGCTATTGAGTGTACACCTTTCCAGCACATTCTGCCAAGAAATGGACAGTGACCATAAGTGTTTCCCCACTGAAGAACGCTGCTTGGCAGAAATACATGTGCTGAGGAACATGAAATACGGGCTGGGGAAATTTCTTCATGACACTGACAATGCCAACAAAGACCGTTTCTGTCAGCTCAAGGGTGCGGTCTATCTCAGCAATACCCTCAATTATTTTGACAGGCCTGAACCTATTCCTGCAGGGATGAGCCACAACCAGTTTTCAATGGTGAGGGTGACGTGTCCAGATTAAAACGAAACAAAAGAAGCAGCGGTACCAAAGTCTCAGTCACTAGGAATTTGACACATTCACAACATCTGATTATTTTCGTTCTCATTAGAGAACTCAAAGCAATAAAATCTAGGGGATGTTTAAAAACCACATCAAGGTGCTGCAATAAAATAACCACTTGACAGAACGCTGTCGCAGTCAAAGCGTAGATTGGGAATGTATTTGTTACTACGCGCAAGTAGACCCGAACCGGCAGCCTTCAACTGATGGAGGACTTGAGTTTTTAAGGTACTCATTCATTAAATATCTCCATTAATTCTGGGTCCATGTTTGACCTGAATTATCAGAGGAAGCCATCAAATACTTGCTGACATTCCCAATCACCTATAATTATAATTTTAATCCTATAATTTAGTAGCAATAAAGAGGCAGGAAAGAAAAAAGACTGCATGTAGAACCTAATGCTTAAATTATTGAGTTAAAAGCTTAGTAAAAGGTTAGTAATGAGATCATTTTTCTTCCACTGACATGAAACAATTATTCTTGCCATTATGCTTGGTTTTTATAATTTACATACTTATCACGTCTCTTTCTATTCACTTAAAATTAGTAGTCCAAGAGTACACCAAGTAGCCATTCAGTAGTTTGGGGATAACAAAAGTTTGAGAAACACTGGTCAGGGAATTCTCTAGGGTACACAAGGCCCGAAAAAGGCAAAGGAGCTCCCTCAAGGGGTTTTTCCTGCTTGTAGCTGCAGAAAATTGGGAATAAATGCTGAGAGCTGGTGCAAGGGAGGGGGTGTCACAAGTCCTAGGATTTGCACTTGATAAAGACTGAATGTGAGGATGATCGAATCTTTTGATACTTTAAACATGTCTTGGAAATCATCACCTCAGTGTAAAATAAATTGCATCATTATTCATCATTTTCCAATAAAAACTGAGATACTAATAGAATGACAGTGGGTCAGAAAACTTGAAACCTGTCCAATGATGCTAACAAGTTTTCCTCATGACAAGACGACTCACTTGCTAAAATTTCAACCTAAACTAGCCTGAAAATACTGCATTTTTGCACGTATTCAGGATATCTTCTCTAAATGATTACCCTGAGCGAGCTCACTGAGCTTCAGGAAAAAAAAAAAAGCATTATTTTTGGTATCCAGATATTTTTGTGATCCTGAGGTCTAGAAATATTGTAATAGCAAGAAAGGAGAGAAATTGCCTGGCTACCAAATCTGAGGGTGTCATCATCCCTCAATTCAGTGCCACTTTCAAACCCAACTCAGTGGCACTGCATCTTGGTGAGTACAGCTGGCAGGAGGAAAATGTTCTAATGCTGTATTAGTCAGGCCAAGTCATATAGCTGCTAGAACAAACCAAAAGTCAGTGGCTTACCATAATGAAAGTGTATTTCTTGCCCATGTCACAATTTGCTGTACCCTGAGCCCCTCTCCTCCACATGGGGATACAGGGATCCCTGCCATACTAAACAGGTAACTTCCAAGTTCAACATGGAAGAGCTCTAGATGGTGTGGCAGCCTTGCGTGGCGTTTTGTGGTCAGGCTTAAAGACAGTACATCACTGCCACCCACACCTTGTTACCCTGAACCCAATCAGTGGCCCTGTGTTACTAATGCCCAGAGAGACTAGAAAATGGAGTCTTTCTGAGTGCCCAGGAAGAGGTAATGGGATTGGCGAACATCTAGCAAGTCTAAGCCAGAGATGGTAATAGAAAATACTATTTTATACCAAAAAAATAATTATATTATTAAGATCTGAAAAGCATGTGATTTAAAGAAAAATATAGCAAGAGACCTCAAAGAAATTTCGAGTTTAAGGATTTCAAATTGGGCTAAACTATAGTCACCTGAGAAAAAGCAGTCACACTCTGCTGTCCTAACAGAAATCTTGGTAAAGAAGTTTTAAACATTTGCAGCAATGGATTCAGACATGATCTGCACACTCAGCACAACATTTCTTCACACGTTTCCTCCCACCACTCACTCCCTTCACGAAGAGAACCGGCTTGTCTGAGACAGAAACAGCTGCGATGCAGAGCTAATTAGTACTGTGATCTGAACTGTGGTCTCTTCCTGGGAACCTAAAGGGAGGTAAGATTTGCGGATTAATTGCTTTTATAAAAAGGTGACAGGAATCCACTCTGTTCAGTTTTTAAAATTCAAAAACAGAGAGGAGAAACATGGACACTGGAGAGCAACCTGGAATGATGTTTCACTTCTGCGATTTGCAGGTACATTTTTCTCTTCAAACCTTAGTGATCAGAACAAAACAAGCATCAAACAAGGAACACAGCCAAGGAACTACATTTAAAAAACCCGTCTGAACACAGCAGGTGTCAAGAAACACTGATGAACTGAGAAACAGTGATAAAATAATACTGCAGTCTTGAAAGCTCCTGAATATGGCACCCGACCATTTTTCATTGAAAAGATAAAATTAGTCATTAAACTTGTTTTGCGTCTCCATACTTATTCAAAGAAAATGAACTTCCTGGAATTGCAATAGCTTTACATATGTAGTCATAATATGATTGCAAATAAATGGTTACTATAAATTTCATATTTTTAAGTAACGAGCATAGCTTAATATGCTATTAGAATAAATACCTCTGGAAATAACAGGTAAAAACTAAAGCAACCAAACCTTTATAACAGAGTGCAGACGCCTCCAAATCACAGATCAACTTTATATGGATTACAAATATTTTCTCCCAGATGGTAGAATGCCTTTCCACCCCTTTAACAGAGTATTCTGTGGAGCAAAATTATTTTGATGACATTCAATTTATAAATTTTTCATTTTATACATCATACTGTTGGTTTAAGTCTAAGAACTCTTTGCTTAGACCGAGGTCCTAAGGACTTTCTCCTACTTAAAAAAACACAAAAACTTTAAATTCACCCCTGCCGGTGTGGTTCAGTGGTTAGAGTGTTAGCCTGTGGACCAAAGGGTCACAGGTTCCATTCCCAGTCAAGGGCACGTACCTAGACTACAGGTGTGATCCCCAGCGGGAGACAATTTAGATGTTTGTTTGTTTTTTTCTTTCTCTCCCTCCACCCCCCACTCCTCCCTTTCACTTTAAAAATCAATGGAAAAAATATCCTCAGGTGAAGATTAGCACACAGAAAAGGCATATACTTTTACATGTTACATTTTAGAGTTCATTTTTCTTTAAGGTGTGGCACTTGTCCAGATCCATTATTTCCCTGCATGGATGTCCAAGTGCTCTAGACACACTGAGTTAGGAAGGCTACCTTTCCTTCACTGAAGGGCTTTTGTGCTTCGTTAAAAATCATTTGGGAATATTTGTGGATCTATTTCTGGGTTCTCTATTCTGTTCCACTAGTCTGTGTGTCTGTTCCTCCACCACCACCACACTGTGCTGACCACATTGTCTTGATATTTGGTAGACTTATTTCTACAGCTTTCATTTTCCTTTTCAAAAAAATTTTTTTTAGCTATTCTAGTTCCTTTACATTTCCGCATAAAATTTAAAAGATTCTATCTACTACACTCTTTTAGAGTTTTTAGCTTAGTTATCTGCTCACAACTTCAAAAACAAGCATGAGTGGTCATTGTGTGACCATTTTATGTTCCTATCAGTTCGGCTCCCTTATTACTGGAGGGTTCCAGTTTCATCCTGTGGTTACCAAGCTTTATCTTAATGGAAACAGGCCCCCAAAGTGGGCGCACAGAGCGCACCGGCAGACAGAGGTGAGGTCCTCCGGCTGGCTTCCAACAGCTGCTCACCCAGGAGCAAGTGCCTCCCAGGGCCGCCTGGGTAGGTCCAGCGCTATCAAATCCCTGCTTGTGTGTGTTGCTGGCTGGTTTCATCCTGCCACCCTCCCTCTCTATTAGGCTCCACTAATGAAGCCCAGAGCAGAGGAAAAGCGAATCCAAGAACAATTCCAGCTACTTCTGACAGCCACTTTGCCAATGGTAGCTGAGAGAGGACCCCAGCAAGCATCGCTGTCTAAGGATCTTTCACAGTAAAGCTCAGCAAGACATAACGGCACTTGATTTCTCTGAAATGAGCAAATCAGAAGTAACTGAGAATAAAAACTGTTAAAAACTTAAGAGACATTCCATATGTTCTTCTGGGCTTAAAGAAATATTTTAAAAAATAAACGAAATCTCCGTTATTGCCTTCAAATCAACCTCATGGATAGCAATGACAATGAAAATTCTCTCTTAGGTAATTCATAAGGACATAATATCTCATTGTTCAGCTTTAGTTAATAAACAATGAAAACAAATAGTTATGGGATACCTATTATGGGCGGAGCCCTTTTTATAGGCAGCAGTATCTTGTGTAAACTTCACAACCATATGAGGAAGGCAGTAGTATCATCCCAACTCACAAAAGAGAAAACTGAGACTTAAGAAAGTGAAACAAGATATCTAAGAAGACATAGCTGGTGAGACGGAAAGCCCGGATGAAAACCCAGGTCCGAGCCATGCGAACCCCGCTCTCTCAATCAATATGTGACATCTAATATTTGATTGCTTCTTTGTGGAGGGAACACTGAACAGTTAAGGATCAAATTAATTATCATCCCATGACATTATTCAACTTGAGTGATAGTAGCTCTTGGCATTTTTCAAAAGCCAGACAACAAAGTAGTAACTTCTTTAGATGATTATGTGAATGCTTCCAGGATGTTCTACGGAGACGAAAGAAAGGAGACGAGCTCAAATTGGAGCAAGTCAGATATCAAAAAGACATTCCCAAGCATGTACTAAGTGTGGATGTGGTTTACTGCGAGATGAAAGTGCATTACTTTGAGATGTCTGCAAAAGAGTGTCATCCCACAGCAAAAAGAATTGAGCAAATTACTTCCGCAAGTCTTCAACGGTTTTCATTATGCAAAAAATTCTGAACCAAAATTCATGTCCTTCGAAACACACACCTGCAATCTCTTTGCTTATAATACCAAACAATTCTAAATCTCTCTGAATTTGGGGATTATTTAAACAATTAAGGTTTTGGTAACATTTTATTGCTAATTAAGATCTCCAAAAAAGAGTAGTCGGCTTTGCAATGAGAATTCCACTGTTAATACAATATGGCTGCCACATCTTGGATACACATACATGTACATATATCACACATGTGTGTTACATATGCATATGTGTATATAATTAAAATGTAAATGTCTAAAAATAAATAGTCTGAGTTGCTTATCTGAAGATAAAAAGCAAACCAAATGATATTCCAATTTTATAAATACAAAAATCTAGCATTATATATATATATATATATATAACACATTATAAAATATTTCAAAAATTATAATTTTTGAAATCCCAATGCTATGGATTAATTGAATTCAATTTCGCAAACATTAAGGGAGAAGCTACTAGGTGTTAACCTCTATATTGAGTGCTAGGCTTTTATCTGACGATGGTGGACTGAGCACACATTTAGCTGTCTCCTTTTATCAGGCCCCTTAAAATAGCAGTGAAGAAATACAATGGAAATAAAAGCATTCTAGCCAAGAGAACTGTAAGAGAGTCATCAGCAGGTGAAAGATTGCTGAAATATTCTAAACTATTGAAAGTATGTAACTAGATGGGGATGGGGCCAATCTTCTCGGCAGAACCCTGGAAAGCACGGAGCCCCACACCTGCAGATATGGGAGCTAGCAGTACGAGAAGGAAAACTGAGATAGGGAAATTAATCTTTAGTCTACATACGGAAAGCTATGCTAGTTCACTCTGCTTCCCAATTCCAAAAGCTGTGCTAGTTAAAACAAAAAGAATTAACATGAATCCTTCACAAATTCTTCCTTAGAATAGAAGAGGCAGGAAGTGTACCAGTTCATGCTGTAAGGCCAGATGCCAAATATCTTATACAAAACCAGACAAAGACATCACAAGAAAACTACAGACACAATATAGACACAAGTCTTCAATAAAATACCAGAAAACTAGATCCCACAATATATAAAAAGGGTTATACACCATGACTAAGGCGGGGGGAGGGGGGCCTAGAAATGCAAGATTGGTTTAACAAACAAAAATCAATTAATGTAACCCTTTATCAATAGAATAACTAAAAAAAAAAAAAAACCACCATATGATATCTCACTAGATAAATGTTTTTTTTTTTTTCTGTAACAAAATTAAACACCCTTTCATGATAAAAACTCGTAACTAACTAGGAATAGATACGAACTTCCTCAATAAAGGACATTGGCCCAAAAAAACAAAACAAAAAAACAATCTGTAGCTAACATCATCCTTAAAGGGCAAAGACTGAATGTCCATTTAACATTGTACTGGAAAGGTTCTAGCCAGGTGAATTGGATGAGAAAATGAAATAAAAGACATCAGATTAAAAATAAATAACTACAACTATCTCTATTTGTAGGTGACATGATCTTGTATACATAAAATCCTAAGGAATACACTAGAACAATATTATAATTAATAAATGAGTTGCAAAATACAAGCTCAATATTCAAAAATCAATTGTATTTCTATACAAGTCCAATAAATAATTCAAAATTGAAACTACAGCACTCATCACAAAAACCAAAAGTGGAAACAACCCAAACATCCTTCAACAGATGAATGCATAAACAAAATGTGGTCTCTATGTACAGTAAAATATTATTCGACCTTAACAAAGAACATCTGATACACGCTACAACATGAATGAACCTTGAGACTGAACCTTTACTTATGCTAAGTAAAATAACCAGACACAGAAGGACAAATATATGATTCCACGTATACAAGGTTCCTAGAAGAGTCAAATTCATTTAAAAAAGAAAGTAGCATAGTGGTTACCAGAGGAGAGGAAACATGGGAATACCTGTTGACCAGGTACAGAGTTTTAGGTCGGGGTGATGAAAAATTTCTGGGGATGGGTGGTGGTGACGGTGCACAGCAATGTGAATGTGTTTAATGTCACTGATCTGTACTCTTAAAAATGGTTGAAATGGTAAATTTTTGTAGTCTCCCTGCATCCATCTTGCCTTCCTGTAGTCAGTTATCCTTAATAGCCAAAATATTTTAATGAGATCTTATAGATTGTCATGTGAAAGAGTATATGCGACTTAAAGAATAAACATCCCACAGCCACCACCCAGCTGAATACAATTTCCCAGCACCGTAGACGTCCCATGTCCCCTCCCAAACTGCATTTCCCTGTCTTCCTGAGAGGTAACCCACATCCTGATTTGTGTGTTAATCCTTTTTAAAATTTCATTTTAAAAAATAAAATTGTATTTCTAAATGGTGGGTAAATGTGTTGTTTTGGACTTACTCTTCCCTGACTTGCTTCATTTTTCAACATCATGTTTTGCAATTCATCCACGTTGAGTCGTTTTACAATATAAATCAGATTACGTTCGTCATTTCTTCAAAACTAATCTTTTTTTCCCCTTGGAGGCTCTACGTGATTGGCCCTTGCTTGTGTCTCTTACCTCCTCTCCCACGTGTTTCTCATGTGCTCTACTCCAGCTCCGCTGACTTTGTTTGCCGCTCATGCCAGTGTTGTTCCTGCCTCGCTGTCTTCGAATCGGCTGTGCCCTCTGCTTGGCGTTCCCTTTCCTATCTTCATGTGACTTTGCTCCCTCACTTCAGTTAGGACTCTTCCCAAATGCCACCTCTCAGAGGAGCCCTATTTCATTTATTCCATTTAAATGTTTCCTGCCACTCTCTGAACTATCTCCTTTCCTTGACTTACTTTTATTTATAACACACCACCATTTGTCCTTCTATATTAATTTATGGTCAACTTCCTCTGTTTAAAAAACAGGGTAATTACCTTGTATCATTCCCTTGTCAATCAGAACCTGGCATATATGAGGCCTTCAGTATCTTTGTATTAATAAATGACTGAATGAACGAATGGGTGGGGACATAATGTCCATCAGTCCACCTCTTCAAATCACCCAAATATATAAACAATCTAAATGTAAACATTGCATTTGCATTGTAAATGCAGCTTTTAGATAGGTACCTGCCCCTACTCCAGGTCCACCTGCTGTAGCTGTGCTGGTTGCACACTGCACAACATTAGGGGGCGCCATGCACACACACTAACATTTTGGAATAGCCACTGGCTCATTACTCACTAGAATACGTATTTGCTCATGTTTTCACCTTTACTTGTCTTCAGTGGTACACACTAGAAACTGCAGTTCCAAATGGGATAAACAGAGGGTTTCTGGGTCTATGTTCCTATAAAATCCCGCAGAACAGCAGCAATGAGCCTGGCTGATCCAGCAGCTCAGAGATAATCAGGACTAGACTTTCTTTGCACTTCTCTCTGCTCTGCCTCCCAGAGGGATAGCGCCACAGACATCTTTATCTCAATAGGAAGCTGCCCAACTTCTAACTCAACACTTGTAGGAGAGAAGACACAGCTTCTGCCCCAGCATTCCAGCAGGAATCCTGAATGGACTGGATTAGGTCACGTGCAAAGTCAAGAGAATGGCGTGGCACAGGCAGCCTCACAGGTGCACTGCTGCTCAGCCCTGGTTACCCAGGCCCACTGCAGGCAGAAGGGTGAGGCTAGTCTCCCCAAGTGTAGGGTCTGCATGGGGCAGGTGTGGAAGCCTGGGTACTACAAGCAAGATGGAAGGAGCTACATGCACTGGATAGACTGCAGTCAATGTCCACCCAGTGCCTATGAAGACCCTATGGGAACTGTGAGGTTGAGATCCTAGATCTGTGAGTGACTGAATGAAACAGGCGTATAAATAAAATAATGTTGGCCATGAATTTTGTGAGCATTTCCTTCTGGAGCTAAGGGCAGTCACTAGGTAGAGGGCCTGTTTGTTTTCAGTTAGACAGTGAAATCTATTTTTAGGAGTCAGATCTGAAATTGTACCCTGGCTGCATAGAGCTCTTTCCTTGGCTGGGTAGCTCTCCTCTGGGCTTTAAGCAACTTGGCTGGGGTCGGGAAGAAAAGAATGCTGTGCTTCCTGGAAGTCCGTGCCTTTGACCTCTCTGTGTTGGCGGATTTGCATTCCAGGGACAGAGAAAATAACTTGAGATTCTGCTTCTTTGTAGCAAAGCTCACAAGGAGATCTCAGCAATCAGAAAAGTGCTTAAGCCAAGTGTCTGGCAATAATCTGACCTGGGAAAAGGAAGCCCCAACCTTGGGGTAAGTGTCCCTTAGAAAATCGGTGGCTGCCCGGCTGGTCAGTGGTTGAGCGCTGATCCATGCACCAAGTGGTCACCGGTTTGATTCCTGGTCAGGGCACATGCCCAAGTTGTGGGCCAAATCCCCAGTGGGGGGCATGCAGCAGGTGGCCAATCAATGTTCTCTCTCATCCATGTTTCTATCTCTCCTTCTCCCTTCTTCTCTAAAAATAAATAAAAGAAAAAAAAATCTCAGGCATCTATGGCCTGGAACTCGCCTCTCTGCAGCTCATCTCTGCAGCTCACCTCTCTGCTTTGGGCCACTTTGTACTCTGGGAAGAATTTGACATTTCAGGACTCCTGGGTTTTCTCATTGCTCTGCTCCAATATCTGATCTGGGGAGCAGGGATGATAATAAATATGATGACAGGAGAGGAAAGAATGGTTGAAGCGTGTGCAAATGTGTGTCTACATGGGCAAGGGTATGTGTATGTGTATGGGAGATGTTATTAGACCAGTAGAGGTATATTGATGACTCCTGGGGGCTCCTTCTGGACATAGCCCAGAAAGTCCTCTGACTCTGTGTCCCCTTAGCTTTCTCTGCTTGAAGAACAGGAACTCTCTCCAGTTAGTGTAGATGATGGGGACCCCAGTGCAGCATGCATAGCTGTGCCTTGTGGGGCAGCTGACTGCCCTCTCCACCTATTCTCCACGTCCTCACAGCCTCTTAGCTTGGTTCTCGCTGCCCTTCTGCTCGTCTCCTCTCCGCAAACAGCTTTCCCTGCCTCCCCATAAATTCAGCTTGCATGTGGTACTCCATGGTGCGAGTTCTGACCAGCTTGACAAGTGAACCACTTCATGTGCCAGTTGGTTCGATAACAAGCAGCGATGTGGCCAGGGTGGCGTCTACACTGTGACCACTTTGGCCCGTCTCTTCAATATGGGCTATGAAGGGGCTGTCATACAATTATTTGGGGCATACTTAATAAAAACTAATTACTTATTTACCTGGCTGGTCAGTGGTTGACCTATATTTTGATTGGCTAAGTCTGGCAACCCTAGAATGGGGCACCCCGAAGGAATCTACTATAGGGGCCCAGGAGTCATCTTTA
The DNA here is from genome assembly GCF_014108415.1 of Molossus molossus. Taxonomy (NCBI): domain Eukaryota; kingdom Metazoa; phylum Chordata; class Mammalia; order Chiroptera; family Molossidae; genus Molossus; species Molossus molossus. The sequence continues at coordinate 28,172,623 of NW_023425348.1, forward strand.
AAGAGCACCTTTTTTTGGTCTTTCAATACAGAGCTGAAATATCAGCTTTGCCATTTATAATAAGCCTGAATCATGTAATCTTCTGAATATAAGTTCCTAAATGGGAATAATTATCTTAATAAAAATAATTAGATAAAATAATGTATACATTCTGCTTTGTTCCAAAATAAAATATGAAGTGGAGTTAAAAATAAAGCTAATGTGAGTGTGCCACAAAGATGAGCCTGTGCCCGGAGGCCAGACGGAGATCCCATCCGCCAAGTAAAGGCTGCTCCTGGCAAGTGGTGGAGACTCAGTCATGTTTAGTTCCACTTCAGCCCTCACCTCTGTCTGTCTGTCCCATAAGAACCCATGATGTCTGGCCCATGTGGCTCATGGTTGAGCATTGACCCATGCACCAAGAGGTCGCCGGTTTGATTCCTGGTCAGGGCACATGCCCGGGTTGTGGGCCTGATCCCCAGTGGGGGCATGCAGGAGGCGGCCAATCAATGTTCTCCCTCATCGATGTTTCTATCTCTCTGTCTCTCTCACTTCCTCTAAAAATCAATAAAGGAAAAAAAACTTTTTTTTTTAAATAAAAAAGAACCCATCATTTTTTTGTGTGTGTGAGGGCTTCTAATCAGTCACTTAAGAAAAAGTAATTAATTGTAAACTGCATCTAATGATGTATCTATGGAATAATGACAGCCATGTTTGAAAAAATATATAGATAAGAATTACAAAGAAAATTCAAGAATTGTTAAGGTAATAGGATTGTGCGTGGTTCCTTGTCTTTATATTTCATTTTTGGTTAGTATAATGTATGTACAATAAATATGAATTATGAAATGCCTTCCTGGGGGTGTAATATGGGGGTGTTGTATGAAACCTACTGATTAACTGTTCAAAAAAAGCCTGTGTTCTAGTTGTTTAGAGATATACTTGGGAAAAGGTTTGCAGTAGTTTCTTCCAGTCAGTAGCAGCTGGTTTGATGAACAGAAATAAACTGGCAAGCAATGCCGTTATTAACCTAAAAAGGCAGACCTGGAACTCTAAGACTCAAAGCTGGAACGAGGGACGTGAGGAGGTCACTCTGGATGCAGCTTATAAAATCTGAGCAGACCCAGGCTGCGAGGTGAGGAGCCTTGCCTTTCAGCCAGTCTGTGACATGGTTACGGGCCGGGCAGCAGTCTGGCGGGGCATCAGGAACTTCTGAGCCGGGACGCAGACAGCAGCAGGACGTGCTCTCTTTGTCTCCAGGTTGTAGAGAGAAGACATGAGTTGATGTTGGTAGTGCTTATGACAGACAGGCATGTAGAAGCACCTTGTAAGTATTAGCTATTAGTATGGTTGCTGACTTCATATCAACTTTATTTTCTTGTGAGAATTATTTCTTCTACGTGGCAGGAAATACAGCTCCTGAGGGTGTTTGTTTTATGTCTCATTATTTTCTTCACTGAAAGGGGTTTGTCTCAATTTCCAAATCGAGTTAGAAAAATTCCACAGGTGTAAAGATAAGTAAGAACCCTTGCAGAAATTGAACACCAGGTCCAAATCTATGGGGTGACCAAAGATATCTTTTAATCTATGGAACTATATGAAGATGATCCTTAGTCTATGGAAATGGATTAAGATTACTCATGTCACTTGCCACTTGATAGAAGAAAACAACAATCCTTTCTGGAGCAAGATAAAATAATTACAGTCTTTAAAATATTACTCTAATTTTTTCAAATACTATGTCTGGCACATAATCGATGATAACTAGGCATTTGAAGACATGAGACAATAAGAACAAACATCAGCAGAAACAAACAGGCAGGGACTCCAGGTATTAGAGTTATTTGACACAAACATTGTAATAAACTATGCTTATTATGTTCAGAAAGATGAAAGACAAGTTTGGACATTTCAGCCAAGAGCTGGAAACTATAAGTGACAAACATTTTGAAAGGGCTTCTGCTTTCTGGGATGAGATACTAGCAGCAGACCAGCACCCCCACTAGAACAGCTAGAAAATATAAATACAATTCAAAAGCATTGTCTGTGAGGCAGTGGAGGGCTGCAGAGGCAGTGAGAATTAATGGGCCCAGGACTCCAGAGAGGGAAGAACATTGGGGAGGTGAGCTGACCTCTGCAGCCACTTTTATCCAAAGGCATGTGCGTTCTGAGCGTGGTAAGGAGGCCGAGAGCCTGGTGAAAAGCCTGCTGCAGTTTGGAAGCTGTAGAACAGAGAAACTTGTAGAAGAACTGCGGGGCACCTCAGTCATAGAGCTACTATATTCCTCAGTACATCCAGAATACTAGGGATGCGTGGGCAGACGAAAACGCTTAATCAGGAAAACTAGTTTTTAGCTATCTTGTGAGGCGAGGTGAGAGTTTGGGGACTACTGGGGAAAAGAGGCCCTATTACTACACAAGGGTCTCATCAAAGGCAGGTGTTCCCAATAGGATTAAAGTAATAAACAACCACTCTATCTCCCCAGTAAAGAGGTTAACCCTTTATAGAGTCAGGTTGCATCATATGAACCTTCAACACAGTTTTATACACATGGTATGGCAACAAATAAAAATATTAGGCATACCAAAGACAAGAACCTGTAACCAAAATCAAGAGAAAAAATAGATATAGATCTATAGGTGATTCAAATGTTAGAGTTGGCTAACAAGTATTTTAAAAGAACATGATTAATATATTTTTAATAAATGAGGACATGGAGAAAATAGATGAAAAGATGTAAATTTTCATTAGAGATTTGGAATATAAAAATAAGCCCTGGCTGGTGTAGGTCAGTGGTTAGAGCCCACAGACCAAAGGGTCATGGGTTTGATTCCCAGTCAAGGGCACATGCCTGGGTTGCAGTTTCCATCTCCAGCCCTAGTTGGGGTGCATGTGGGAGGCAACCAGTCAATGTGTCTCCCCCACACACCTCTCCCCCACACACCTCTCCCCCACACACCTCTCCCCCTCCTTTCCACTCTATCTAAAAATCAATGGAAAAATATCCTCAGGTGAGGATTAAAAAGCAAACAAGTTAAAATTTTAAACCTGAAAAATATTGTAAAAGAACTAAATAAAAATTTTGAACTTTGGAATAAAAACAAATAGTAATACTCTAGGGGTTGTCTTTGACAGTAAAGACAGCTGAATAGAAAATTAAAAAATAGAAGGTAGGTCAGAATTATACAGAATAAAACATGGGGAGAGAAAGGATAAAAAATACCGAAGAGAGGGCAAGAGACCCAGAGGAGCCTGTGAGACGGTGAACCATATGCTTAAATGGGTTCCAGAAAGAAAGGGGAAAAAGTGGGACAGAAGGAATATTTGAAGCTGTAAATGGCTGAGAATTTCCCAAACAGATGAATTCAATGCACGGATGAAAATAAAATCTGCAAAGCCCAATTATGATAAATAAAAAGAAATCCACACCTGGACACCTCAAAATAAAACTGGTGAAAATAAAAGACAAATAGAGAATCAAAAAAGTAGACAGAGAAAAAAAGATCACATTCAAAGGAGAAATTATTAGATTGATTTGGCTTCTCATCAATAACAACCACCATTCAAAGTTAAAATAGGGAATTTTGTAACGTCTAGCATTCTATACCTCACAAAAATTTCCTTCAAGAATGAAAGTAAATTAAAGACAGTTCAGACATACAATATTGAAAGAAGGAATTGCCAGCAGACTCTAACGACAAAAAGAATATATCCCTGAAAAAGTTTACAAATACTAAAATAATGAACAACGGAAAAAGGCAAATATGAGTAAATCTACATGAATATTGCTTCTATAAGATAATATACTGTGACATATATCTATATGTTAGAGAGCAAAGATGAAGGCAGAAAGGGAGGGAAGGAGAGAGGGAGGAAAAAGAGACAGAGAAAAAAATTTAAATATACAATAGCATATACATCAGCAAAAGCATAAAAGTTGGAAGATTTAATAATTTAATAAGGTTAAAGTATTTTAAACTTGCTCTACTGGGGAAGAGAATATTAATCAACATTTAATTTTGATAATGCAAGAATTCATATTAGTTCCTAAGAGACTAGTAAAAGTATATGACTTGCCCTGACCAGTTTGCTCAGTGGTTAGAGCGTTGGCCTGTGGACCAGAGAGTCCTGGGTTAGTTCCCGCTAAGGGCATGTACCTCAGTTGTAGTTTGTCCCCGGTCCCGGTTGGGGTCCTGTAGGTGGCAACCACTCAATGTGTCTCCCTCACATCAATGTTTCTCTCCACCACCACCACCCCCCCTTCCGCTATATCTGAAGATAAATGCAAAAATGTCCTTGGGCGAGGATTAAAAAAAAAAAAAAAATGAACACAGAAAAACAAAAGAAATTATAAAAAAATAATGCAGCCCCCCCCCAAAAAAATACACAAAAAATGAAAGGAAAAGGAACATAGAATAGGCAGGACAAATAGAAAGTATATTTATATTTTACTTACTAATATATACTGGATATAAATCCAAATATATTAGGAAGAACATTGAATGTAAATAGCTTAATTTCTCTATAAAAAGAAAAAAAATTCAGACATTCATGCAAATACATGCAGCTTACAAGTCTTAAATATGTGGATACAGAAGGTTGAATGTAAAAGGACGGCAAAGACGTGGCTATACTAATATCAGACAAAAGAGCTTTTAATCCTGAAACATTACTAGAGAGGAAAGAGAGGTGCTTCAGAATGATAGAAGGTTCAATTCACCAGGATAATATAGTGATTCTAAATTTGTATGGGGAAAAATAAGGCCACAAAATATATAAAGCAAACCCTGACAGAACAAGGAGAAATAAACATTAACAGTAATCGGAGGTTTAACATACCTCTCTCAATCACAGAACAAACGGTAATCATCAAAGCCACAGATGTGAACTGCAAGATAAGCTTGACTTGATGGACATAGGACATTGCATACGACAGCAGCAGACAGACCTTCTAATTGTCATGTTGCAAGTTGCAACAAACTTCAGAGTGGAAATCATGCTGCAATATTGTGATATCTCAGGGAAAAAAACGTATTTTGTCATTCAGATGACCAAAATGTATTTCTCATATACATTTGGTCTTCTTCCATGGATCCTGGCTCACAACTCCCCAAATCCTTGGACTTTCCTAAGTTTTGAGAGTGATAAAAGGTTCTGTTGTTATATAAATGATGCGAGCTTCAGGGAGCACCTAAGGATGGGGCTGGTTGCCAGTGGAGCTGACCATAAAATTAGAGGATTAGAACTTTCAGCCCAACCCCTTGACCTGTGGTGAGGAGAAAGGATGTGGAGATTGAGTTGAATCACGAGTGGTCAATGATTTTTTTTTTTTATCCTCACCCGAGGACATTTTTCCATTTTTTGTACAGATAGAGTGGGAGGGAGAGAGAGGAAGAGAGAGAGAGGGAAACATCAATGTGAAAGGGACACATCGAGTGGCTGCCACCCGCACGACCAACCAGGGCCGGGGACAAACTGCAACCGAGGTACATGCCCTCAGCGGGAACCGAACCTGGGTTTCTCCGGACCGCAGGTGGACGCTCTAACCGCTGAGCCAAACCGGCCAGGGCACGAGTGGTCAATGATTTAATCAAGATGCCTGTGCAATAAAGCTTCGATGAAAACCTGAAGGGATGGGATTCAGAGAGCTTCCAGGATGGTGAACACGTGGAGGTCTGGGAGAATGGTCCTCCCTAGAGGGCATCAAAGCTTCACACCCAGACCTTGCTCTATGCATTTCTTCCATCGGGCTCTTCTGGAGTTGCATTTTTATATAATAAACCAGTAATCTAGTAAGTAAGATATTTCCTTGAGTTCTGTGAGCTGCTCTAGCGAATTAATTGAACCCAAGGAGGAGGTTATGAGAACCTCTGATTTATAGCATGTTGGTGAGAAGTACAAGCTTCAACCAGAATTTGCGACTAGTGTCTGAAGTCTGAGGAGGAGGTCATGGTAACCTCCGATCTGTAGCCGGTTTGTCAGAGCATAGGTGTTGGGGCCTGGGAAAGGGGCCTGCTGTTTGATAGAGGCCATGGTTCAGGACATGACCTGGAACTGGCTGCGCAGGCACAGACATGTTACTGTTATAGAAGCATGACACAGTTAAAGCTTAGCACACATGCACCATGCACTGTCTTGTGCACCGCCCCGTGCAGAGTATCCCGCCACACGAGTCTATAAAAGCCGTTAGCTGTATTGGATAAAACTGCTACTGTCGCTGCCACTACTGAGAATAAAGATGCTGCTGCCATTTGTTGATCCCTCCAGATGTTGGTTCCGCGTGTTTTCTTTAACTTGGATATCTCACCTCCGCAACCCCCCTTGCATCCCACCATGTCCCTAGGCCTGCGACTGGCATCAAGTGGGAGGAGTTGGGAAGGCAGGGACAGTCTTATAAAACTAAACCCTTAACCAATGTAACCTGACGTTATCTGTGAAGAGCTAGTATCAGAAGTGAGTTGAGCTGTAGGACACCCAACTGGTGTTGTTGGGAACATTTACAGGAGTTGAGAGACCAAAGAGGCTGACAAGTTCAGAGTTGCATCAGGGGAACTTACAGACAGAAGCAGTCACTTGGCAGCAGCAAGATGGTGGAGCTCCACACCCAAGAATGGTTGGGGCTGTTATAGGGCCAGAGGCAGTGCTGACTCAGGTGCTCACCGCCACATCCCTGTGCTTGCTAAAAGCTGTTTAAGAAAAAAGCTGCTCCATCCAAAGCAGTGAACAACTTAATGGGCCCACTTATCTATGCAAGAATATTTCCTTCAGGTGGACCAGGGGCCCACTCCTCCTGGGGTGAGCTGGAGGTCAGCTTACTGATGGTGTTGGTCATGTTAAGTACTGGGAATTGTTTTGCCTTATAAGTGTCCAGAGAATTGCTTGGTGGCATGGGGAACCCTCACACCCTTCGTCTCAAAACCAAAAGACACATATTTTCTGACAACAGCGCAATTAAGCTAGATATCAATAGCAAAATATAACTGGAAAATTCTTTTATGTTCGGGAATAAATATATTTCTAAATATTTAAGATGTCAAATGGTAAATTAGAAATATTTTGAACTGCATAACAAAAATGGTACCCATTAAAACATTTGACTATAGCTAAAGAAAAAATGCTCTTAAATGCATCTATTTGAAAGATAAAAATTAATGAGCTCAGGAATCATCTTAAAAAGTTGGAAAGAGAACTGTAAATTAAATCTGAAGAAGGAAAGGGATAATGATGAGACAGAAATTAATGAAATAGAAACAAGTACACTATGTCAACAAAGCTGACGTGGTTTATGACACCCAGGGAGAGGAATTAAGTTTGCTGCATGCCCGTGCGGTGCTTTAAGGTCTGTGGGGCCTTCAAATGCACCCTGTAGGCAGGCTGGTGTAGCTTGGTGGATTGAGCACTGTCCAATGCACCAAGAGGTCATCACACTGATAACCTCTATCATCAGGGCACATACTGATCTCACTATTTCTCTCTCCCTTCCTCTCTTTCTAAAAAATCAATAAAAACATTTTTTTAAATGTGCTATTTAATTCTTTTAAGTAGCTTTATTGAGTACAATTCACATACTATAAAGTCCATCTATTTAAACTGTACTATTCAGGTGGTTTTAATGTATTCACAGGGTTATGCAAATGTAATCACAATCTAAGTTTCAAAGCCCAGGGCACAGAGAAAGGAAGGGGAGGGGGTATAGATATATAGATCTAGATATGGGGAGGGAGGGAGGGAGGGAAAGGGAGAGAGGGAGGGAGAGAGAGAGAGAGAGAGAGAGAGAGAGAGAGAGAGAGAGAGAGAGAGGCAGACATACAGGTGATGACTGTGTCTTTCTTTGATATAGAAAACCTGACTGCAACATGCCTGTTCTTTGATTCAGAGGTGGCCTAGAGAACTCAGCCCTCCTGCAGAGCTCCCAAGAGATAAACTGAAGCACCTGAAATCCTTCCCTGGGAGAAAAAACTGGCAACAGTAGGAGAAATGGACCCAGCAAAATGTGCTGACATTACAAATGCATTAGCATGAACTTGAAAGGAGAATTTTGCTTTGGACTTACTGTCAGTAAATTCAGGCAGCTTTAACAAAACACCATAGATTGAGTGGCTTAAACAACAAGCATTTATTTTCCACTTTTTGAAGTCTGGAAAGTCCAAGATTAAGGTACCAGCAGATTAGGTTCCTGGTCAGAACTCTCTTCCTGGTTTGCAGATGTCTTCTTTTTGTATCCTCACATGGTTGAGAGAGAGAGATCATCTCTCTGCTGTCTTTTCTTATAAGGGCATGAATCCCATTCATGAGGACTTACCTTCATGGCCTGATCAACTTCCAAAGGTCCCACCTCGAGGTAGCATCACAGTGGGAATTAAAGCTCTAACACATGAGTTTTGGGGAACATGGTCAGTCTACAACACTTACTAAAACATCCATAGCATAATGTAAGGAAAAACAGATTACTCAAGAAGAATTGAGTGAGTGTCACACAAATACCCTACAGCAGTGGGAGTCAAGAGATGTTTTATTGTTGTCATTTTAGTAGCAAACATATTATTTTTCAAATGAAATCTTTCAATCTTTCTCAGAACTTTCAGTGTGAAAGAAGCAAACACAGAGTCAGTCTGATGATAGTGGAGAAGATGACCCAGGACCCTGTATATTCTGTCTCCTCCACTTCCATCTAAGATGCCTTTTGTAAAGCATATTATGAAAACCAGTGCTGCTCCAGAGCAGTAACATTCCTTTTTTTAAGCATTAAAAATATTTTAAATGAGCCCTGACCAGTTTGGCTCAGCCGTTAGAGTGTCAACCTGCGGACCAAAGCGTCCTGGATTTGATTCCTGGTCAAGGGCACATACCTGGGTTGCAGGTCTGATCCCTGGCCCTAGTCAGAGTCATGCAGGACACAACCAATTGGTGTGTCTTTTTCACTTTGATGTTTCTCTCTCTCTCCCTCCCTTCCACTCTATCTAAAAATCAATGGAAAAATATCCTCGGGTGTGGATTAACAACAACAAAAAGTTTTAAATGAAATGGTGGACTTATAGATGGCAGTCATTCTGTTTTTTAAGAGTTGGCTTGGCAGAAATCAAAACAAAAAACCTGGCAATTTTACAGTGGCTTCTCAAATAAAAATAAATAAATCTGTCAAACTGGTGTGGGTTGAGTTGTGTCCCCCTAAAAAAGAGGTTGAAGTCCTAACCTCCAGTACCTCAGAATGTGATCTTATTTGGAAATAGGGCCTTAATAGGAGAAAGCGGATTAAAATGAGGTCATTAGGGTAGGCAGTAACCCAATATGACTGTGTCCTTATGAAAAGGGCCAATTTGGACACAGAGGCAGACATGTGTAGAGGGAAGATGTGAAGACACCCCATGGAGAACACCACCTATAAGCCAGGGAATGCCTGAGGCTACCAGAAGCTAAGATAGCAGAACGGACCAGGTCCTTCCCTCAGAGCCCTCAGAAGGAACCAAACTGCCCACACCTGATCTCAGATGTCCAGCCTCCAGAACTGAGAGACAATTAAGGTCTAAGTCACCCGGTTTGTGGCCCTTGGCCATGGCAACCAGTACACAGAGAGAAAACATTGCTGATGCCTGAAGTCTCAGTGTCTGGGGGACACTGGATAAGCACATTCAAAAGAAAAACAAACAGTGTCTTTTCCCAGAGGAGGAAGGGTCTACGTCAATGGCATCCAGCGCACATTGCAGGCACAGGCAGGGTTTCTTCTACTCAGTATCTCATGTAATCCTCGTAGCAGCACTAAGACATTGGTTATGAATCCAGGTCTATGGATAATGACGTTAAGGCTCAGAAGAATAATTTGACCTTCTCCAAGGTCATACTACCAATAAGTGGTGAGTTTGATTAAAAAAATAATGATAGCTAATATTATTGAGCATTTCTATATCCCGGAGTTATGATAGGGCTTAATATGTATTAACTCATTCAATCGTCACAACAGTCCTGTAAGGTTGCACCCGCGAGTGTGAGCTACTTCTCAGCCATTTTTAGATTTAAAAAAATGGAATTATGATGCCCTGGCTGGGTGGCTCAGTTAGTTGGAGTGTCGTTCCATACACAAAAAGTTTATGGGTTCGATTCCCAGTCAGGATACATACTGAGGTTGCAGGTTCTATCCTCGGTCAGGTCGAGAAAGACAACTGATCAGTGTTTCTCTCTTTGTCTCTCTCTCCCTTCCTTTCTCTCTAAAATCAATGAAAAAAATGTCCTGGGGTGAGGAGTGCAAAAAAATAGAATTATCATCAAGAAATTTTCCCCATAGATATCTTGTGATTCTTAGATTAATTCTTCGAGACTATAGTTTTGTTGCTAATATAACATTTTGCAGTTGGTTACTGCTGGTAGAAATTAACCTTCCTGTGACTTACATAACACTAGGCCTAGACACACACTGCAGTTTCACTACTACCCTGTAACCTTGAGCCAAATATTTAGTCTCAGCTTCCTGCCTTAGTTACTTTATCTGTGTTATGGGGATAATAATAATGCCTATCTAATAGGGTTGTTGTGATAATTAAATAAATTAATACATTTAAATCATCAAAATAGGCCTAGCTTATAATTTGTTAGCTCTTACATTTAAGAGCTATTATTATCATCCCATTTTACAAATGATGAATTCTGTAAAATCTAGTTTTTTCCTTTTTGGCTAGAGATACACAGATTTTCAAGTCAGGCCGACCTGGGTTTGACTTGCAGTTCTGTCATGTCCTGGCTGTGTGGCATCCTCAAAGTTCTTCTCCACGTCTTGGGTTCCTAGTTGGGGAATTTCAACTCGATTTATGAATACATAAAATTCTGAGCTGCTTTAGGCTTTCTTAAGGTTGCCAGAGTATATCTTTTTTGAAGCAGTGCAGACAGAAAATAACATAATGACTGTTATCTAAAATGGCAGAAAATATTTAGAGTTACTTATGGTGTTGAAGAACAGAGTTTAGCTTTAGGTTGGAAATGTGCAAAGTTCTTAGCACAATTGTGTCAATAAAAAAATAATCAGCCTTGTCATTATTATTCTTTCCTGGAAAGTATAAACATTAACTTTCTATCAGAAGGAACATAGAGACAATTCCGTATTAGCAGCCAGAATCTTTTAGTTTCTTAGGAAAATGCATTCTTCCACTTCTCTACCTTCCTGACTATAAGCTTTAAGGTGTCTTTTTTTTTGGTTAATCTTCACCAGAAGACATTTTTCCAATAATTTTCAGATGGAGTGGAAGGGAAGGAGGGAGAGAGAGAGAGAGAGAGAGAGAGATTAATGTGAGACACACACTGATTGGTTGTCTCCCACATGACCCTGACCTGGGCCAGGGATTGAACCTACAACCCAGGTGTGCCCTTGATAGGAATCAAACCCGCAACCCTTCAGTCAGTGGACTGACACTCTAAAGTGTGAGCTAAACTGGCCAGGGCAAAGTGTCTTTTTCTTTTTTGTAAGTTAGTTGGCTATGTCAAGGCCTTAGCTATTTACAAAGCTTGTATTTTTTATAGTCAATTTCAAAAAGCATAGAAGAGGACCAAAATATATTTGAAACAGTATTTGACAGTTTGGTCAAAAACACCAATGTCTTTGATTTATTTCTGAGCTGGGAAAATAAATGCCATTTGTTGATGTTGGCATACATTTGTTCTCCAGAAAAATAATATATAAACCTTGCAACTCAACTCTGTAGAAAACCATCCAACCATTTCACTTCATCACTTCTGGAAAAGTTTGCAATGTTGCCTCCTAGGAAAAACAAGGAAGAACAGATGCCATAGCCCTGGCCAGAGGGCTTAGTTGGTTGAGCATGCTCCCATACACCAAAAGGTGGAGGGGTCGATTCCAAGCCAGGGCACATGCCGAGGCTGCAGGTTTGATCCCCAGGCAACAGGAGGCAGCCCATCGATGTTTCTCTCCCACATCAATGTTTCTCTCTCTCTCCCTTCCTCTCTAAAATCAATAAAAAATATATCCTTGGGTGAGAATTAAAAAATAAAATAAAATAAAAAACAGATGGCACAAAAGAGAAGCTCCACAGAGTAATAAGAACACTTCCTACTATTTTGAGTTCTGCAAAAAGAGCTGCAGTCACCTCAAATTCTTATATAGTCGTAACTGAACTGTATATATCTGAACATATGCATTTACACTCACATCTGTTTCTTCAAAGGATTTTAAAGTAGCTCATAATAAAGGACTCTCAAATGAATAACACAGAATAGAAATAAATATGGAGAAAGAAGACTATTACCAATTTTCAGAAAGTAGCATAGTTAAAGTAACTCATGTAAAATTTTGTTCTTTCTTGAAGCCCAAGCAAAAAGGTATTCTCATTATAGGAAGAGAGAGAGAGAGAGAGAGAGAGAGAGAGAGAGAGAGAGAGAGAGAGAGAGAGAGAGAGGGGGGGGAGAGAGAGAGGAGAGAGAGAGGAGAGAGAGAGAGAGAGAGAGAGAGAAGAGAGAGAGAGAGAGGGGGAGAGAGAGAGGAGAGAGAGAGGAGAGAGAGAGAGAGAGAGAGAGAGAGAGAGAGAGAGAGAGAGAGATTGCAAGGCTGTTAGAATTGAAAAATGGAATAAGCACAGAGCCATTGATGAGTGCATGGTGCTCTCTGCTGGACCTTCTGTATGGATAAATCCTGGAAGGTCAAGTGAAGTTACCTAGATACTGATTCCTAACCAACCCCACACACAGCCAACCAAAGGCTGAAATAAAAAGTCATGTGTCACTGCAATGCCCACACAACACATTTGCTTTGTCCATTTAATTAACAGGTATTTTGTGGGGTTTTTTTTGGCTGACATGAATTTGACCAGTTAATTTGATATGATCAGAACTCCCTTATATCATTTTGGCTGATACATCTGGTTGCATGTAAACAGGAACACAATTTATCTAACTAGTCTTATCCCCTCTCCCACACACAAAAAAAAATGGTTTATTTTTTTCACATGGAAAAAAGTCTGGAGTGGGGCAGAGGATGGGTTAGGAAGCTTCAGGATGAAAACAGGAATCTGACTTCTTTCTCGCTTCTTTCCACCATTCTTAGTGTGTGGCCTGTTTCCTCATCTTTGAAAGATGAATACGTCATCTCAAGGTCTGTGTTCCAGGCAGGAAGTAGTGGGAAGGCAAAGGGCAAAAAAAAAAAAAGAAAGTGTGACCTTTTTTTTATCCTCACCGGAGGATATTTTTCTATTTATCTTCAGATAGAGTGGGAGGGAGGGAGGAAGAGAGAGAGAAACATCAATGTGAGAGAGACACATCGATTGGTTGACTCCATGACCGGGGACCGAACCGCAAACAAGGTACATGCCCTTGGCTGGAATCGAACCCTTGACTCATTGGTCCACAGGCTGATGCTCTAATCACTGAGCCAAACTAGCCAGGGCAAAAATGTATGAACTTTTTAATAAGCTTTCCAAGAGCCTCATCTTCTGTGTATCTCATTTCCCCAAACTTGGTCACATGGCCGATTCTAAGGCAAGGAAGCTTGGAGAAGTGAATATTTTTAACTGGGCATCTTGATATCCTAAACAAAATCGGGTGTTTGTTGGGAAAGAAAGGAAAAATTGATCTTGGGTACACAATTAACAATATTTGCCACACAGCTGTTTTGTTGTTGTTAATCCTTGCTTGAGGATATTTTTTCATTGATTTTTAGAGAGAGTGAGAGGGAAGAAGGGACGAGACAGAGAGAGAGAAACATCGATTGGTTGTCTCCCCAAAGCACTTTGACTGAGGCTGGCGATTACATCTGCAACCCAGGTACAGGCCCTTGACTGGGAATTGAACCCGAGACCCTTTGGTCTTCCGACGGATGTTCTAACCACTGAACCACACCGGCCAGGGCTGCCATGCAACGTTTGACATCCTTACTTTAAACAGATTAAGGCATATCCATTTCCCTATTGACATGCCTTCCCTGAATTTCAGAAGGGGAGGATTTGTGTATATGTATAGGTGATTTCTGAGTCTTTTATATTTTTTAATAGACTACTTTTTAGCACAGTATTAGATTTGTAGAAAAGTTAAGAAGACAGTATAGTTTCTATATACTCCCTTACTCAATTTTCCCTAATATCTTATTATATGACACATTTGTTACAATTACCGAAATGAAATTGATACTTTATCATTAACCAAAGTGCATCGTTTACTCATATTTCCTCAGTTTTACTTCATGTCTTTTCCTCACCACCCAGGACACCACCTTGCAGTTTGTTGTCATGGTTCCTTAGGCCCCTCTCGGCTGTGACAGTTTCTCAGACTCTCCTTGTTTGGGTGACCTGGACAGCTGTGGGGAGTACTGCTCAAGTATTTTTTGCAGATGCCCCTCTACCGTAATTTGTGTGACATTTTTCTCATGATTGGAATGGGGTTACTCACTCCTGAAAGGAAGATGACAGAGTTGATGGGCCACTTTGATCAAATAATGTCAAGTGCACATACTATTAACACAGTGTGTGACTGTTATATTGACCTCGCTCGATCACCTGACAGAGGTAGTGTTTGTCAGGTTTTTCACTATGAAGTTACTCTTTTTTTCTCTTTCTTTCTTTCCAGACTGTGCTCAGCACAACTGCTCTTAAGAAGGCAGAGTATAGGCCGGCTGGTGTGGCTCAGTGGTTGAGCATTGACTCATGCACCAAGAGGTGGCTGGTTCGATTCCCAGTAAGGGCACATGCCCAAGTTGTGGGCCCGATCCCCGGTGGGGGGCATGTAGGAAGTGGTCAGTAGATGTTTCTGTCTCTCTCTCCCTCTCCCTTCTTCTCTCTCTAAAATCAATCAAAGGGGAAAAAAAAAAAAGCAGAATATTGACATACATTATCTGCAATTCTTATGCAAGGGAAATTTGTCTCTTCTTATTCGATCATTTATTTATATCAGTATAGAGCCACGGATATTTATTTTATACTTAGGGTTATAAGCCAATACTACTTTTATTTTGGTGCTGAAATTGTTCTAGCTTTGGCCATTGGGAATTCTTTCAGCTGGGCCCAGACAGATCCCTTTGACATTTCCCTGTCAATGTAGGTTGTTGGTTTTTCAGTACATTTATATTTTCTGGCACACAAATGCCTTTTTCTCACTACTCCCTTCATGTTTTCATCCCCACTGCCACCCCCTGAAACATCGCAGCCTTCAGATGTCCTTGCAACTTGCCTACTATTCTGCTGTTTCCACTTGCTGAATCCCACTTGTCCCTTGGGATCCTCTGTGAAACCTTCCTTGTTCTCACAGACCTTGTCCCTCCCCTCATCCATTGTACATTTATCACTACTGTCTGCTACAAAGAACTGGACCTGGCCCAGCCTGTGTGGCTCAGTTGGTGGAGTGTAGTCCCGTGCACCAGGAGGTGGCCGGTTTGATTCCCAGTCAGGGCACATGACTGGGTTGCAAGCTCGACCCCCAGTAGAGGTCATGCAGGAGGCAGCCGATGCATGTTTCTCTCTCTATCTCTCCCTCTAAAAAATCAATAAAAACACACTTTTTTTAAAAAAAGAAAGAGCTGAACATGTGCTTACAGTCTGAAAAGCACCTTCCCACTGAAGGCAGAGTGCAAGAGAGAAATTCACATGGGAGGCAGACTAGATTCTCTTGCTCACGACTCAGTCTCCACTGCCTACTGGGTATTTGCTGAGTGAATGATTATTAAAGTTCACTGGAAAAATCCCGAGGTCAGTGGGTTTCTCAGATTCTCATGCACAGCTTTGTTGCCTGTGTTAGGATGACATGAAAGGCAGTGGTAATTCCTCTCTGCCTTTTTGACATCCAAGTTCAGCTCTTACCAAAAAAAAAAAAAAAAAAAAGAAAAAGTTGCTCAGGTTGTATAACCCAGTGTTTCAAACATTTTCCTGAGAGCAGAACATTCTTGTCCAAGTTCTTGCCCCTAATGAACAGAAATGACGGGCCCACAGCCTTCTCTGAGGGCCAGTGGCAACACATTTAGCTTGAAGCACCCAGTCACACCAGTGCAGCAGGCCAGTCCTGATGGCACCGGGTGGTTAGTGCTGGGGCTACTCCCCATCCCCCACTACCTGGACCACAGGAAACTCCAGTTAGATCTGGCTCCCCATCACCGCTGACACTAGGCAATGCTCTTATTCACTTGGCCCATAAACACAGACACGAGATTTACGCAGAAAAACAGGAACAAAGTTTTACTACACAGTGTGGACAAGACAAAAGGGTTCTGGGAGGTAAACAGGGAGAGAGGAGGAGTCAACCATAAATGGAGAGGTTCGGGGTACCAACTGCTCCAGGACTGAAAGGGAACTGGCTGAGAACCTCTGTCTGTGGTCTTGAGGCCTTTGGCCACTGAGACTGGACAACAGCCTCACACCACCCAGCTTTGGGGAGAACTGCAAGGCAGGGTTGGGAGGCAGATGCTGTCTCTGGGCGCCCAGTTTGTTTCCAGGTGGCAGCGGTCAGAATTCCGCTGCACGTGTGAACAAGGCCCAGTCGCAGTCCAGCCTGACAGGAATGTGGACACTGGCCTTTCTGGAGGAAGCTGTTCTTTTGGGCCAGCATTTGCCTGTTCGATCCCAAGAGAGTGCATGCTGACCAAGAGGAAAATGATCTGGTTGATGATCCCATGATTTTCTGTCCATCCAAGCCCTGGACAAGCAATAAGGGGGCCCTAATGGCAAGTCTTGTTTTCGCTGTACCCACCACAGAGGCAGAGCAGTGGGGGGTGGAGGTGAGGGACAAACACCCCTCTAAAGGCAGCCTTGCTGGCAGTGGCACTGGGCCCTCAAATGGAAGGAAGGAGGCTCTGCTTGGGCACACCCTCGAAGATGAGACATCAGGCATGGGTGGCAGTGCCTCCAAGCACATGGGCATCCTTCGTGGTGAGGAGGGCTGCAGGAATTCAGGCTCAAGCTTCTCTCATAGAAGTGATCAGTGCTTGGAACCCCACGTGTCCTCTGTAGTGCTGAGGTCTCCAAAGGTGCAGCTGAGATCTGGGGTAGGGCTCTGCCCTCAAAGCCCACAGGTGCTGCTGAGACCCCAGTGGACTTCACCCGACAGTGTGCTATGTAATGTAGAGCAGCGGTGCCATCTGAAGGCTCATCTTTGGTCACAGCAGTGTTTCTCTGCACCTGCTGGGCACCTGGCAGAACAAGGCAATGTATTTTTCATAGGCAGGGAATAGCCTGTGGTGAGCCACAAAGAACCAGCTTAGAAAAAAAATTGCATCCCACCAGTGTGGCTCAGTGGTTGAGCATCAACCCATGCACCAAGAGGTCACTGGTTCAATTCCTGGTTGTGGGCCCAATCCCCAGTGGGGGGCATGCAGGAGGCCACCAATTGATGATGTCTCCCATTGATGTTTCTATCTCTCTTCCTTCTCACTTCCTCTCTCTCTCTGTAAAATCAATAAAGGAAAAATATAAATTAAAGGGAAAAAATGGCGGCAGAGTGAATGGAAGCTGCACTGACCATCTGCCAACACCAAACTAGAATTACAATGGAAATAAAGTCATCTGAATAACCACCTGAAGACCAGCTGGAGACAACCATTACAACCAGGGATGGAAAGAGGAGCCCAAGTTGAGTGTGGTAGGAGGTGCGGAGGCAGGAGAGGCTGGCTGGGCTCCCACAGGCAGCAGCTGAGGGCTATCTTAGCGGTGAGAAGTTCCCCCTGAGAAGTCTGGGGTTTAAACCCCAAGCTGGGCTCCCCAGCCAGAGCAGTGGAACAAGGAAAGGTGCCCACATGACACCTGGCTGTGAAACACACCAGAGCAGAGGTCCTGTCCAGCAGGGAGAGGCACTAGGATCACGGGTACCCACCTGAAGGGACAGCGCACTCAATTTCAGCCGCAGCCACTCACCTGGGCTCCGGCATGGGGGGGGGGGGGGGCTGACTGGACTGGAGCTGTGTGAGGAGAGTCTGGGGAGAGAGCTGGAAGAGGGGCCATCAGGATTCCTGTGCTGTCATTCTCTCACGCCACAGAATCCATTTTTCTTAGGCAGACTTTTCCCATCAAATCGGCTTAGCCTGGAGGAAAAGAAGCTGCCCCACCCCTTGGAATTCCACCCTGTCCACCAGGTGAGTTTGCACCTAGCACAGAGCTGCAACCTGAGGCCCATTAACTGTCAGAGACTACCATCCAGCCTGCAGGCAGAGATGGGTTTCTGGATGCTTTGAGCCTTGGCACTGCCTCGCAATGGTTGGGTTTCTGGGCTCTGGCATCTGAGCTGTGAAGGTGGCTGCCTGGGTCCCGGTGATGAGCCATTAACCCACACTCCAGAAACCATTTTACTCAAGCAGTTTTCTTTTTAATTGTTGACAGTATTACAGATGTCCCCGCCTTTTCCCCCATTGAATGCCCTCATCCCCACTCCCACCCCCCTCATGGTTTCCCCAAACTATTGTCTGCGTCCATTGGTTGTGCATATATGCATATAAGTTCTTTGGTTTATCTCTTCTCAACCCCACCAGCTGTCTTCCCTCTGAGGTTTGTTAGTCTCTTCCCTATTTCCATGTCTCTGGATCTATTCTGATTGACAGCTTATTTTTTTCATGATGTTAATTAAATAAGTGAGATCATGTGGTCCTTGTCTTTCTCTGACTGGTTTATTTCACTCAGCATAATACTCTCCAGGTCCCTCCATGTAGTCTCAAAGGGTGTGAGATTTTTTTTTTTTTTTTCTTACAGCTGCAGAGTATTTCATTGTGTAAATGTACCACGGCTTTTTTATCCATTCGTCTACTGACAGACCCTTGGGCTGTTTCCAGACCTCAGCTATAGAAATAGTGTTGCTATGAACACAGGGTTGCATATAGTCTTTCTGATTGCTATTTCAGGCTTCTTAGGATATATTTTTAGAAATGAAATCACTGGGTCAAATGGCAATTCCATTTTTAATTTCTGAGAAAATAACATTATTTGCGATAGTGGCTGCACCAGTCTGCATTCCCACCAGCACTGTGCTAGAGTACCCTTTTCTCCACATCCTCCCAGCACTTGTTTGAAGATTTGTTGATGGCGGCCATTCTGGCAGGTGTGATACCTCATAGTCATTTTAATTTGCATCTCTCTGATGATTAGTGATGTTGAGCATTTTTTCATAAATCTCCTGGCAATTTGTATGTCCTGTTTGGAGAAGTGACTCTTCAGGTTCTCTGCCCATTTATTAATTGGATTGTTTGTATTCCTTTTGTTGAGTTGTGTGAGTACTCTTTATATTTTGGAAATTAACCCCTTATCTGATATATTGTTGGCAAATATGTTTTTCCGGAGTCATTCCCATTCCATTTTGATACTGGATTCTTTTGCCATACAGAAGCTTTTAAGTTTAATATAGTCCCATTTATTAATTTTTTCCCTTTGTTTCTCTTGCCCTAGGTGATGTATCAGTAAAAATTATGCTACCTGTGATATCCGACAATATTCCGCCTACAATTTCTTCTAGGACTTTAATGGTATCATGACTTACATTTAAGTCTTTTATCCATTTCATGTTTATTCTTGTGTATGGTGTAAGTTGGTGGTTTAGTTTCATTTTTTGTTGTTGTTGTTGTTGCTTGCAGCTGTCCAATTTTCCAAACACCATTAATGAAGAGACTGTTTGCTATTTATTGTATGCTTTTAGCACCTTTGTTGAATATTAGTTGTGTATACCATCTTGGGTTTATTTCTGGGTTCTCTATTCTGTTCCATTCATCTATATGCCTGTTCTTGTTCCAGTGTCAGACTGTTCCATTCATCTATATGCCTGTTCTTGTTCCAGTGTCAGACTGTTTCAACTATGATGGCTTTGTAGTATAACTTGATATCAGGAACTGTGATCCCTCCAACTAGGTTCTTCTTTTCAAGATTGCTGTGGCTATTCAGGGTCCTTTTTTTGGTACCATATAAACTTTTGGAGTATTTGTTCTAGATCTGAGAAATATGCCATTGGTACTTTATATTTAAATTTATTTTTAAATTTATTTTTTTATTATTGAAAGTATCACAGATGCTCTGCCCCATTTATACCCAATTGACCCCCTCTTTCCTGCTCCAACACCCCTCCTGTTTTCCCCAAACTAATGTCTGTATCCATTGGTTGTGCATATAATCTGATAGTTCTTTGGTTTATCTCTTCTCACCCCACCCTACACCTCATCCCTCTAAAGTTTGTCACTCTGTCCCCTACTTCCATGACTCTGGATCTATTTTGATTACCAGCTTATTTTGTTAATAATAAACCATAAATAAGTGAGATCATGTGATTCCTGTCTATCCCTGACTCGCTTCATTCGCTCAGCATAATACTCTCCAGGTCCCTCTATGTTGTCTCAAAAGGTAAGAGATCTTTCTTTATTACAGCTGCATAGTATTCCACTGTGTAAATGTACCACAGCTTTTTAACCCACTCACCAACTGATGGACACTTGGGTTGTTTCAACATCTTAGCAGTTGTAAATAGCACTGCTGGGAACATAGGGGTACATATATTCTTTCTGATTGGTGTTTCAGGCTTCTTAAGATATATTCCTAGAAGTGGAAACAGTGGATCAAATGGCAATTCCATTTTTAATTATTTGAGGAAGCACCACCTTGTTTTCAATAGTGGCTGCACCAGTCTGCATTCCCACCAGCAGTGTGCTAGAGTCCCCTTTTCTCCACATCCTCCCAGAACTTGTTGTCTGATGATTTGTTGATGTTAGGCATTCTGGCAGGTGTGAGGTGATACCTCACAGTCATCTTAATTTTCATCTCTCTGATGACTATTGATGTTGAGCATTGTTTCATATGTCCTTTGGAGATTTGTATAAACTGTTGGGAGAAGTGTCTATTCGGGTCCTCTGCCCATTTTTTAATTGGATTGTTTGCCTTCCTTTTGTTGAGCTGCATGTGTACTTTATATATATTGGATACGAACCCCTTATCTGACGTATCATTGGCAAATATGTCATCCCAAAGAGTGGGTTCCTTTTCATTTTGGTGCTGGGTTCTTTTGCCATACGGAAGCTTTTTAATTTGATGTAGTCCCATTTATTAATTCTATCTTTTGTTTCTCTTGCCCTAGGCAATGTATTGGTGAAAATTCGGCTATGTGTAATGTCTGAGATTTTGCTGCCTACATTTTCTTGTAGGATTTTTATGATTTCACAAGTTCCATTTAAGTCTTTTATTCATTGTGAGTTTATTCTCGTGTATGGTGTAAGTTAGTGGTCTGGTTTGATTTTTTGCATGTACCTGTCCAATTTTCCAAACATCATTTATTGATGAAGAGACTGTCTTTTACGCATTCTATGCTCTTGCCTCCTTTGCAAACATTAATTGTGCATAATGTCTTGGGTCAATTTCTGGGTTCTCTGTTCTGTTCCATTGATCTATATGCCTGTGCTTGTGCCAGTACCAAGCTGTTTTGATTACAAGGCTTTGTAGTATAACTTGATAACTGGTATTGTGATCCCTCCAATTTTGTTCTTTTTCAAGATTGCTGTGGCTATTTGGGGTCATTTTAATTCTATATAAACCTTTGGAGTATTTTTTCTAGATCTGTGAAATATGCCGTTGGTATTGGAATAGGGATGGCATTGAATCTGTCGATTGCTTTGGGTAGAATGGACAATTCAGTGATGGTGATTCTTCCAATCCATGAGCATAGTATGTGTTTCCACTTTTTTATATCTTCCTCTATTTCTTTTTCAATGTCCTGTAGCTTTCTGAGAACAGGTCGTTTACCTACATGCTGAAGTTTATTCATAGGTATCTTAACTTTTTTGTTGCAATGGTACATCGGACTGTTTTCTTAGTCTCCATTTCTGAGAGTTCATTATTGGTGTATAATAATGCCATCAATTTCTGGATGTTACTTTTGTATCCTGCTACTTTGCCAAATTCATTCATTAAATCCAGTATATTTTGGATGGAGTCTATAGGGTTTTCAATGTATGATATCATGTCATCTGCAAATAATGAGTTTCACTTCCTCTATTCCAATTTGGATGCCTGTTATTTTCTCTTCTTGTCCAATTGCTGTGGCTAAGACTTCCAGGCATATGTGAAATAAGAGTGGTAAAAGTGGACCTCACTGTCTTGTTCCTGTTCTTAAGGAAAATGCTTTTAGGTGTTGCCCATTGAGTATGATACTGGCTGTAGATTTTTCATTTACAGCCTTTATTATGTTGAGATATGATCCCTTCATTCTCACCTTGCTGGGCGTTTTTGTCAGAGACAAGTGCCGTATTTTGTCAAGTGCATGTGCAGAAACTACTGATATGATCATATGTTTTTCATCTTTCATTTTGTTTATGTGATATATCACATTTATTGATTTGTGAATATTGTACCAGCCTTGTATCCCTAAAAAAAGTTCAGGTTGGTCATGGTGAATAATTGTATTGATATACTGCTAGATCTAATTTGTTAATATTTTGTTGCGGATTATGATATCTCTGTTCATCAGGGATATTGATCCGCAATTTTCTTTCTTTGTAGTTAAAATGTCTGAGCCAGCGGGAGATCACATCCACAACACAAGGCCAATGTAGGGCAAAATGGCTTTATTGCATGTGCCTGGGTACAGGCGGGCTGAGACGAAAAGAGTTCAGCCTTGAATTAGGGTCGGGTGTCAGTTTTATACCCTACTTTTAGCTTCTGGCAGTTCCTGCTGATGTACTTTTCTCTGGCCGATTGTCCGCCTTGCAGTAGAGCTGGTCTGGTATCTCCTCCCACATCTGCTGGGTTATCCCTTACTTTGTGGATCATCGAGATAATCCTTATCTGTACTCAACAAAAGGCTGAGCAAAGGTCATGCAAGCAACACAATTTCTAGTTTCAGACTTTTGCAAACTTTTACCTTTATCTTTTAAAGATTACTAGCCCTTTTCATTCCTACCTTATAATGATGATAAAAAAGGGAAAAGGGGCAAAGTTTCTCTTTGTCTACTTCCTGCAGGTGTGGGGTCGTCATGGACGCCAAAATGAATTTGTTAGATAACTTCTTGGGGAATGGGGCGATAGGGTCCTTTAACCTGTGCTAGAATAAATTGTCCAACTGTCTGCTTGACTAAAATTTGCAGTCGATTTTGTACAAACCTAGCAATCAGGCGCAAGAGGCAGGGTCTGAAAAGCAATAATAAGAAGGCTAAAATTAGGGGCCCTGTGAAGAGGAGTAGCCGGGGTAGTTTACTCCAGGCTGCTTCTATAGTTGTCCAGATAGATTGGGCTAGGTGATCCTGACTAAATCCCTTTAGCCACTTGGCATTATCTAGAATCCGTTGTGTCCTCTCCTCGACCTGTCCTGTTGAGTTAACATAGAAGCAACAAGATGGATTTCCTATCATGCACACGCCTCTTATTTGGCTAGTAAATAATCTGGTGCAATGTGATTATCTATTACCACGCAGGCAAGAGAGTCGAGGGATTCCGAAAGAAGCTTGAAATTTTCACCGGTATGTCTACCTCTCTTTGCCATGCTGGCAGTTATATTTTTTGCTGTTATGGCATCATAAGTAATTTCCTGCCACAAGGCCCGCAGTGGTGATTGCACCTATGACTTCTCGGTCTAAAAGGTGGGTTCACGTAGAATGTGAAGAACCCACGGATCCCCGTGGGACTCTCAGCTCAAAGAAGAGTATGTCTGCACGTATTGCGAACACCCCGCTGCCAAGATGGGCGCGCTGCAGACGGGCAGTGGCGAGGCGATGGCTGACATCACTGCAGATTATAACAATGAAATGGCAGTTGAAGGCCCTGAAGACCCTGTGGTGATTCTGGAGCAAGCAGTCAGTAAAGATGCCAGCGGTCAGGAGTCCACACCCGGAATTGTTCCACAGGCAGTTCAGGTCCACGCTGGAGAGCAACAGAAGAGTAATCCACCAGACACTCTCGACACACACGCCCTTCTCATTTCTGAATCGTCTCAAGATAAAATGCATCCTAAAGTGGAATGAAAATGAATAAATGTCAATAATGAAAAAATGGAAACGTCTTCTA
The DNA here is from genome assembly GCF_014108415.1 of Molossus molossus. Lineage (NCBI taxonomy): Eukaryota > Metazoa > Chordata > Mammalia > Chiroptera > Molossidae > Molossus > Molossus molossus. The sequence goes on from NW_023425348.1 coordinate 28,196,533, forward strand.
AAGTGTGCCACATACTTGTACTGAAGATCACAGTGAGAGCAGAATGGAGGTGACAGAAAACGTCAAAGTCCTTGCACACCCTGGCACCGTGCAAGAGGAGCTGCAGTTGCTGGAGGAACCTAAAATGACGGGATCCACTGAGGAGTCCAGGCCTCCCACAGAGATCGTAGACTCCGTCCCCGTTCCACCAGGAACCTTGGTGTCCCTGTGTGAGGAGAGTACTGTATGCATCAAGGGGCAGTCGCTGTAGAAAGGGTCCAAGAAGAGATGGAAAAGAAAGCTAGTTGTGAATCTCCCACTGCCTTTATGGACTTTGAAACGACTCCTGCCACTGAGAGTTGTGCGAAGGATGGTTTATGCCAAGACAGATCTGTACAGTTACCATCTGAGACGGAGTCACCGTTTCCATCGGCAGTGGATGCCGGCAAGGCCAACATGTCTGCCTCTCCACCCCGCCCCTCAGACGTGCCTTCCCACGACATGCTGTACAGCTACCCTACCGCACGCTCAACGCCTCCGTTGGAAACATCACACCAACCCCTTACTTCTCAGTCATTCCAAAAACGGCATGGGTAAACCAGCTATTACCAAAAGAAAATTTTCTCCCGGGTTGCAGCACCAAATAAAAATGTCTGAGCCGGCAAGAGATCGTGTCAACACAAGGCCAATGTACAGCAAAATGGCTTTATTGCATGTGCCTGGTGCAGGCGGGCTGAGCCGAAAGGGTTCAGCCTCGAATTAGGGTTGTGGTGTCAGTTATATACCCTACTTTTAGCTTCCGGCAGTTCCTGCTGATGTACTTTCTGTGGCCCATTGTCCACCTTGCAGTAGTGCTTGTCTGGTATCTCATCTGGCATCCGCTGGGTTATCCATTGCCTTGTGGATAATCCAGATAAACCTTATCGGTACTCAACAAAAGGCTGAGCAAAGGTCATGCAAGCAACACAATTTGCACAGTTTCCGCCTTTTGCAAACTTTTACCTTTACCCTTTAAAACATTACTAACCTTTCAGTAGTGTGTTTATCTTGTTTTGGAATTAGGATAATGCCAGCCTAATTAAAGAGAGCTTGGAAGTCTTCCTTCCTCTTGAATTTTTTGGAATAGTTTGAGGAGATCGGGTGTTAGCTTTTTGAATGTTCAGTAAAACTCCCCAGTGATGCCGTCCGGACCCAGGCTTTCATTTAATGGGAGTTTATTGACTACCTCTTCAATTTCCTTAATTGTTATTGAGCTGTTTAAGTTTTCTGACTCTTCCCGGTTCAGTTTTGGCAGACTGTGTGATTCTAGGCATTTGTCCATTTTGCCTACGTTGTACAATTTGTTAACGTATAATTGTTCCTAGTGTTTTCTAACAATCCTTCATATTTCTGTGGTGTCAGTTGTTACTTCTCCCTTCTGTTTATTTGGGATTTGGGTCCTCTCTCTTTGTTTCTTAGTGAGTCTGGCTTAAGGTTCATCAATCTTGTTTATCTTTTCAAAGAACCAGTTCTTTGTTTCATTGACCTTTCCATTTTTATTTTATTTTTTAGTCTCTATGTCATTTATTTCCACTCTGACTTTTACTATGTCTTTCTACTTGCTCTTGGTTTTTCCTTTTGTTTACGCTCAGGTTCTTTAAGTTGTAAGGTTATATAGGCTATTAAAATTTTTCTTCTTTCTTGAGACAGGCCTGTCATGCTACGAACTTCAATCTCAGGACTGCTTTTGCTGCGACCCATAAATTGTGTGGTGGTGTATGTTCATTATCATTGATTTCTAGGAAGTTTTTGATTTCTGCCTTGATCTCCTTGGTAACTCATTCATTATTTAATAACATGCTATTTAGCCTCCATGTGTTTGAATGTCTCTGAGTGTTTTTTATTGTAATTAATTTCTAGTTTCATGCCATTGTGATCTGCGAAGATGCTTGATACGTTTTCAGTCTTCTTGAACTTGTAGAGACTTAGTTTGTGTCCTAACATGTGGTCTATCTTTGAGAATGTCCCATGTGCACTTGAGAAGAAAGTGAATTCTGCAGTTTTGAGGTATATTTCTCTGTAAATATCTGTTAAATCTATCTGATCTAGTGCATCATTTAGCCCAAGTCTCTGTTTCCTTGTCAATTTTTTTGTCCAGAGGATCTATTCAGTGATGTCAGTGGGATGTTGAAGTCCCCTGCTATGAATGTATTGCTGTTGATTTCTCCCTTGAAGTCCTCAACAAGTTTTAAAATATATTTTGGGGCTCCAATATTGGGTACATATGTGTTTACCAAGGTTACATCGTCCTGTTGGATAGATCCTTTCAATATTATGTAGTGGCCTTCTTTCCTCTTGTTATGGCCTTCATTTTGAAGTCTATTGTATCAGATATGAGTATTGCTACCCCGGCTTTCTTTTCATTTCCAGTTGCTTGGAAATTTTTTCCATCCATTCAATTTCTTTTATTTTTTATTTATTTTGGTTACGGATGTTTCTCCTTTTTCCCTCACTGATTCCCCCTCCCCGCCCTGTCCCCAGCTTTGTTGTCCATGTCCATTGTTCATGCACACATGCATATGAGTTCTGTGGTTTATCTCTCCCCCACCACCCCTTCTTCTGGGGATTGTCAGTCTGTACCCCACCTCCACATCTCTGGGACTACCCCATTCCTCAGACTGTTATGTTCGTTATATTTCACAAATAAGTGAGATCATATGTTACCTGTCTTTCTCTGTTTGGCTTGTTTCACTTAGGATAATACTTTCCAGGTCCCTCCATGTACTTTCAAAGGATAAGAGATCTTTCTTTCTTACAGCTGCATAGTACTCCATTGTGTATATGTATCACTGTTTTTTTATCCATTCGTCTACTGATGGATATTTGGGCTGTTTCCAGATCTTAGCTACTGTAAGTAGTGCTGCTACAAACGTGGGGGTACATATATTCTTTCTGATTGGTGTTTCAGGCTTCTGAGGGTATATTTCTAGAAGTGGGATCACTGGGTCAAATGGAAGTTCAATTTTTAATTTTCTGAGGTAACACCATATTGTTTTCCATAGTGGCTGCACCAGTCTGCATTCCCACCAGCAGTGTACTAGAGTCCCCTTTGCTCCACACCCTCGCCAACACCTGTTGTTTGATGATTTGTTGATGGCGGCCATTCTGGCAGGTGGGAGGTGATACCTCATTGTTGTTTTAATTTCCATCTCTCTGATGAATAGTGATGTTGAGCATTTCTTCATATGTGTCTTAGCCATTTGTATGTCCTGTTTGGAGACATGTCTATTCAGTTTCTCTGCCCATTTTTAATTGGGTTCTTTGTCTTCCTTTTATTGACTTGTATGAGCACTCTCTATATATTGGAAATTAACCCCTTATCTGATATATTATTGGCAATTATGCTCTCCCATACAGTGGGTTGCCTTTCCATTTTGATGATTATATCTTTTGCTGTGCAGATGCTTTTAAGTTTGATGTAGTCCCATGTGTTCATTTTCTCCTTTGTTTTTCTTGCCTTAGGTGATGTATCAGTGAAAATTCTGCTGCGTATGATGTCTGAAATTTTGTTGCCTACATTTTCTTCTAGGATTTTCATGGATTCATGAGTCACATTTAAGTATTTTATCCATTTTGAGTTTATTTATGTGTATGGTGTAAGTTGATGGTCTAGTTTCATTTTTTTGCATGTAGCTGTCCAATTTTTCTAACACCATTTATCAAAGAGGCTGTCTTTACTCCACAGTATGCTCCTGCCACCTCTGTCAAATATTAATTGAGCATATTGCCTTGGGTCCATTTCTGGGTTCTCTGTTCTGTTCCACTGGTCTATGTGCCTGTTCTTGTGACAGTACCAGGCTGTTTTGATTACAGTGGCTTTGTAATATAACCTGAAATCTGGTAATGTGATTCTTCCTACTTTGTTGTTCTTTTTCAAGATTGCTGTGGCTATTTGAGGTATTTTTTGGTTCCATATGAGCTTTTGAAGTATTCACTCTAGTTCTGTGAAGTATGTCGTTGGTATTTTGATGGGGATTGCATTGAATCTATAGATTGCTTTGGGTAGTATGGACATTTTAATGATGTTGATTCTTCCAATCCATGAACAAGATATGTGCTTCCACTTTTTTATATCTTCCTCTATTTCTTTTTTCAATGACCTGTAGTTTTCTGCAAATAGGTCCTTTATTTCTTTGGTTAAGTTTATTCCCAGGTATCTTAATTTTTCTGCCGCAATGGTAAATGGGATTGTTTTCTTAGTTTCTCTTTCTGTGAGTTCATCATTGGTGTATAAGAATGCCATCGATTTCTTGACATTAGTTTTGTATCCTGCTACTTTGCCAAATTCATTCATTTAGTGTAGTAAATTTTTGATGGAGTCTTTGGGGTTTTCTACGTATAGTATCTTGTTATCTGCTAATAATCACAGTTTCATTACTTCATTCCCAATTTGGATCTCTTTTATTTTTTCTTCCTCTCTGATTGCTGTGGCTAAGACTTCCAGTACTATGTTAAATAAGATTGGTGAAATTGGTCATCCTTATCTTGTTCCTGTTCATAAGGACAATGCTTTTAATTTTTGCCATTGAGTATGATGTTGGCTGTAGGCGTTCTAAATATGGCATTAATTATGTCGAGATATGGTCCCTCTATGCCCAGATTGCTGAGCATTTTTATCAGAAATGGATGCTGGATTTTGTCGAAGGCTTTTTCAGCATCTATTGATATGATCATGTGATTTTTATTCTTTATTTTACTTATGTGGTGAATCACATTTATTGATCTGTGAATATTGTACCAGCCTTGCATCCCTGAGATGAATCCCACTTGGTCATGGTAAATAATTTTTTTGATATATTGCTGGATCCGATTTGCTAGTCTTTTGGCGTCTATGTTCATCAGGGATATTGGCCGGTAGTTTTCTTTCTTTGTAGTGTCTTTTCTGGTTTTGGAATTAGAATTATGGTGGCCTCATAAAACGAGTTTGGAAGTCTTCCTTCTTCTTGAATTTTTTGAAATAGGAGAATGGGTGTTAGTTCTTTTTTGAATGTTCGGTAAAACTCCCCCATGAAGCCATCCGAGCCTAGGCTTTTGTTTGCTGGGGGAGTCTTGATTACCTCTTCAATTTCCTTAGCTGTTATTGGTCTGTTCAATTTCTGTATCTCTTCCTGGTCCTGTTTTGGGAGACTGTGTTGCCAGAAATTTGTCCATTTCGCTTAGATTGTCAAATTTGTTGCCATATAATTGTTCATAGTAGTTGTTAACGATCTTTTGCATTTCTGTGGTGTCAGTTGTTACTTCTCTTTCATTTCTGATTTTGTACATTTGGGTTCTCTCTCTTTGTTTCTTGGTGAGTCTAGCTAAGGGTCCATCAATCTTGTTTATCTTTTCGAAAAAAACCAGCTCTTTGTTTCATTGATCCTTTGAATAGTTTTTTTTTTTTTTTTTTTTTGGTCTCCATGTCACTTATTTTCGCTCTGATCTTTACTATTTCCTTCGTTCTGCTTGCTCTGGGGTTTTCCTTTTGTTTGCTTTCTCGTTCTTTAAGTTGTGAGGTTAGGTAGTTTATTGGAGATCTTTCTTGTTTCTTGAGGTAGGCCTGTAGTGCTATGAACTTCCCTCTCAGAACTGCTTTCACTGCATCCCACAGATTTTATGTTGTTGTGTGTTCATTTTCCTTGGTTTCCAGGAAGTTTTTAAATTCTTCCTTGATCTCCTCGGTAATGCATTCGTTGTTTAATAACATGCTGTTTAGCCTCCATGTGTTCAAACGTCTTTGCATGTTCTTGTTGCAATTGATTTCTAGTTTCATGCCATTGTGACCTGAGAAGATGCTTGATATGATTTCAGTCTTCTTGAACTTGTAGAGACTTAGTTTGTGTCCTAACATGTGGTCTGTCTTGGAGAATGTCCCATGTGCACTTGAGAACAATGTGAATTCTGTAGTTTTGGGGTGTAATTCCCTGTAGATATCTATTAAATCCATTTGGTCTAGTGTTTCATTTAGAGTCTCTCTTTCCTTGGTAATTTTTTGTCTAGAGGATCTATCCAGTGATGTCAGCGGGGCCCCCTGCTATGATTGTATTGCTATCAATTTCTCCTTTGAAGTCTTCGAGAAGATTTTTAATATATTTTGGTGCTCCTATATGGGGTGCATATATGTTCATCAAGGTTATATCTTCCTGTTGGATAGATCCATTCAATATTATGTAGTGGCCTTCTTTGTCTCTAGTTATGGCCTTCATTTTGAAATCTATTTTATCGATATGAGTATTGCTACCCCAGATTTGTTTTTCCTTTCCGTTTGCTTGGGAGATTTTTTTTCCATCCCTTCACTTTCAACCTACACGAGTCTTTTGTTATAAGGTGGGTCTCTTGTAAACCACATATATATGAGTCATGCTTTCTCATCCAATCAGCTACTCTGTGTCTTTTTATTGGAGCATTCAATCCATTTACATTTAAGGTGATAATTGATATGTACTTATTTATTGCCATTTTTGTTTAGTGTGGTTATGTTTTTCTTCCTATTTCTCCTGCTAATTACAGCAGTCCTTTTAACATTTCTTGCAGTGTTGGTTTGGTGCTAATGTATTGCCTTAGCCTTTTTTTCTGTCTGGGAAGCTCTTTATTTGACCTTCTATTTTGAATTATAGCCTTGCTGGATAGAGAAGTCTTGGATTCAGATCCTTGTTTTTCATGACCTTGATTACTTCATGCCATTCCTTTCTGGCCTGTAGTGTTTCTATTGAGAAGTCAGCTGAGAGCCTTATGGGGGTTCCTTTGTAGGTAACCTGTTGCTTATCTCTTGCTGCTTTTAGGATTCTCTCTTTGTCTTTAATTTTTGGCATTTTGATTACTATGTGTCTTGGTGTGGGCCTGTTTGAGTGCTTCTTTACTTGGAGCTCTCTGTGCTTTTTGAACTTGAATGCCTTCTTCCTTCACCAAATTAGGCAAGTTTTCTGTCACTATTTCTTCAAATATATTCTCTAACCCTTGCTCATTTTCTTCTTCTTCGGGGACTCCTATGATGCCAATATTATTAGTTTCCAGTTGTCCCACAGTTCTCCTAAGCTGTCTTCCTGTTCTTTAATTGTTTTTTCCTTTTGTTTTTCTGATTGGTTGACTTTTTCTCCCGTCTTCTAATTCACTGATCCGGTCCTGCGCTTCCTATACTCTGCTGTTTAGACCTTCCAATGTGTTATTTCTGATATGCCATTCTTCATTTCTTCTTGGTGGTTTTTAATTTTCAACTGGTTGATTTTCAACATTTCTATGTCTTTACTCATTGTGCTTATGTCCTTACGCATGCTGTTGAGCTTCCTCAAGATCATGGCTCTGAATTTTAGTGCTGTTAACTTGCTTAACTGCACCTCATTTATCTCATCTTTGGAAGAGGTCTCTTGTTCTTTCCTTTGGGATTTTATTCTTTGTTTTGGCTATTTCAGTGGTCTTTGGAGCCTGCCAAATTTTACCTGTGGGAATTGGTGTTCTGTTGTTTGTGACACCCTCCATTGGATTTGGATGAGTGTGTGAGGACCCATGTTAAACACCACTGTCAAGTCATACCTTCCTGGGCAGAGTTGCAAGCCAGGAATAGTTCCCTTATTTTCCTGGTTTTTTCCCCTGAGGGTAGGGCAGATGCTGGTTGCTAATGAGCATCAATTTGAATTTCAATTACCACCGGGTAGGGTAGAGTCTCCAAGGGAGGGGGGACTGCCTCTCCCCAGAGCCCTGGGAAGGAGTAAGATGACAATTGTGCTGCCCCACCTTCGGGAAAACCCCTTACATTCACACATGAGGAGGTATATTATTCAACAGAGAAGCCAAGGCTCTTCACGTAACTGTGACTAATAGCCTTCAAGCAAAAAGCAGGCTCCAAAGACCACTGAAATAGCCAAAACAAAGAATAAAATCCCAAAGGAAAGAACAAGAGACCTCTTCCAAAGATGAGATAAATGAGGTGCAGTTAAGCAAGTTAACAGCACTAAAATTCAGAGCCATGATCTTGAGGAAGCTCAACAGCATGCGTAAGGACATAAGCACAATGAGTAAAGACATAGAAATGTTGAAAATCAACCAGTTGAAAATTAAAAACCACCAAGAAGAAATGAAGAATGACATATCAGAAATAACACATTGGAAGGTCTAAACAGCAGAGTATAGGAAGCGCAGGACCGGATCAGTGAATTAGAAGACGGGAGAAAAAGTCAACCAATCAGAAAAACAAAAGGAAAAAACAATTAAAGAACAGGAAGACAGCTTAGGAGAACTGTGGGACAACTGGAAACTAATAATATTGGCATCATAGGAGTCCCCGAAGAAGAAGAAAATGAGCAAGGGTTAGAGAATATATTTGAAGAAATAGTGACAGAAAACTTGCCTAATTTGGTGAAGGAAGAAGGCATTCAAGTTCAAAAAGCACAGAGAGCTCCAAGTAAAGAAGCACTCAAACAGGCCCACACCAAGACACATAGTAATCAAAATGCCAAAAATTAAAGACAAAGAGAGAATCCTAAAAGCAGCAAGAGATAAGCAACAGGTTACCTACAAAGGAACCCCCATAAGGCTCTCAGCTGACTTCTCAATAGAAACACTACAGGCCAGAAAGGAATGGCATGAAGTAATCAAGGTCATGAAAAACAAGGATCTGAATCCAAGACTTCTCTATCCAGCAAGGCTATAATTCAAAATAGAAGGTCAAATAAAGAGCTTCCCAGACAGAAAAAAAGGCTAAGGCAATACATTAGCACCAAACCAACACTGCAAGAAATGTTAAAAGGACTGCTGTAATTAGCAGGAGAAATAGGAAGAAAAACATAACCACACTAAACAAAAATGGCAATAAATAAGTACATATCAATTATCACCTTAAATGTAAATGGATTGAATGCTCCAATAAAAAGACACAGAGTAGCTGATTGGATGAGAAAGCATGACTCATATATATGTGGTTTACAAGAGACCCACCTTATAACAAAAGACTCGTGTAGGTTGAAAGTGAAGGGATGGAAAAAAAATCTCCCAAGCAAACGGAAAGGAAAAACAAATCTGGGGTAGCAATACTCATATCGATAAAATAGATTTCAAAATGAAGGCCATAACTAGAGACAAAGAAGGCCACTACATAATATTGAATGGATCTATCCAACAGGAAGATATAACCTTGATGAACATATATGCACCCCATATAGGAGCACCAAAATATATTAAAATCTTCTCGAAGACTTCAAAGGAGAAATTGATAGCAATACAATCATAGCAGGGGGCCCCGCTGACATCACTGGATAGATCCTCTAGACAAAAAATTACCAAGGAAAGAGAGACTCTAAATGAAACACTAGACCAAATGGATTTAATAGATATCTACAGGGAATTACACCCCAAAACTACAGAATTCACATTGTTCTCAAGTGCACATGGGACATTCTCCAAGACAGACCACATGTTAGGACACAAACTAAGTCTCTACAAGTTCAAGAAGACTGAAATCATATCAAGCATCTTCTCAGGTCACAATGGCATGAAACTAGAAATCAATTGCAACAAGAACATGCAAAGACGTTTGAACACATGGAGGCTAAACAGCATGTTATTAAACAACGAATGCATTACCGAGGAGATCAAGGAAGAATTTAAAAACTTCCTGGAAACCAAGGAAAATGAACACACAACAACATAAAATCTGTGGGATGCAGTGAAAGCAGTTCTGAGAGGGAAGTTCATAGCACTACAGGCCTACCTCAAGAAACAAGAAAGATCTCCAATAGACTACCTAACCTCACAACTTAAAGAACGAGAAAGCAAACAAAAGGAAAACCCCAGAGCAAGCAGAACGAAGGAAATAGTAAAGATCAGAGCGAAAATAAGTGACATGGAGACCAAAAAAAAAAAAAAAAAAAAACTATTCAAAGGATCAATGAAACAAAGAGCTGGTTTTTTTCGAAAAGATAAACAAGATTGATGGACCCTTAGCTAGACTCACCAAGAAACAAAGAGAGAGAACCCAAATGTACAAAATCAGAAATGAAAGAGAAGTAACAACTGACACCACAGAAATGCAAAAGATCGTTAACAACTACTATGAACAATTATATGGCAACAAATTTGACAATCTAAGCGAAATGGACAAATTTCTGGCAACACAGTCTCCCAAAACAGGACCAGGAAGAGATACAGAAATTGAACAGACCAATAACAGCTAAGGAAATTGAAGAGGTAATCAAGACTCCCCCAGCAAACAAAAGCCTAGGCTCGGATGGCTTCATGGGGGAGTTTTACCGAACATTCAAAAAAGAACTAACACCCATTCTCCTATTTCAAAAAATTCAAGAAGAAGGAAGACTTCCAAACTCGTTTTATGAGGCCACCATAATTCTAATTCCAAAACCAGAAAAAGACACTACAAAGAAAGAAAACTACCGGCCAATATCCCTGATGAACATAGACGCCAAAAGACTAGCAAATCGGATCCAGCAATATATCAAAAAAATTATTTACCATGACCAAGTGGGATTCATCTCAGGGATGCAAGGCTGGTACAATATTCACAAATCAATAAATGTGATTCACCACATAAGTAAAATAAAGAATAAAAATCACATGATCATATCAATAGATGCTGAAAAAGCCTTCGACAAAATCCAGCATCCATTTCTGATAAAAATGCTCAGCAATGTGGGAATAGAGGGATCATATCTCGACATAATTAAGGCCATAGGTGAAAGACCTACGGCCAACATCATACTCAATGGGCAAAAATTAAAAGCATGTCCCTAAGAACAGGAACAAGACAAGGATGCCCACTTTCGCCACTCTTATTTAACATAGTACTGGAAGTCTTAGCCACAGCAATCAGAGAGGAAGAAAAACTAAAAGAGATCCAAATTGGAAAGGAGGAAGTGAAACTGTCATTACTCGCAGATGACATGAGACTATACGTAGAAAACCCCAAAGACTCCATCAAAAATTTACTAGACTTAATAAATGAATTTGGCAAAGTAGCAGGATACAAAATTAACGTCAAGAAATCGATGGCATTCTTATACACCAATGATGAACTCACAGAAAGAGAAACTAAGAAAACAATCCCATTTACCATTGCGGCAGAAAAATTAAGATACCTGGGAATAAACTTAACCAAAGAAATAAAGGACCTATTTGCAGAAAACTACAGGTCATTGAAAAAAGAAATAGAGGAAGATATAAAAAAGTGGAAGCACATATCTTGTTCATGGATTGGAAGAATCAACATCATTAAAATGTCCATACTACCCAAAGCAATCTATAGATTCAATGCAATCCCCATCAAAATACCAACGACATACTTCACAGAACTAGAGTGAATACTTCAAAAGCTCATATGGAACCAAAAAATACCTCAAATAGCCACAGCAATCTTGAAAAAGAACAACAAAGTAGGAGGAATCACATTACCAGATCTCAGGTTATACTACAAAGCTACTGTAATCAAAACAGCCTGGTACTGGCATAAGAACAGGCACATAGACCAGTGGAACAGAACAGAGAACCCAGAAATGGACCCAAGGCAATATGCTCAATTAATATTTGACAAAGGTGGCAAGAGCATACAGTGGAGTAAAGACAGCCTCTTTAATAAATGGTGTTGGGAAAATTGGACAGCTACATGCAAAAAAATGAAACTAGACCATCAACTTACACCATACACAAGAATAAACTCAAAATGGATAAAATACTTAAATGTGACTCATGAATCCATGAAAATCCTAGAAGAAAAATGTAGGCAATAAAATTTCAGACATCATACGCAGCAGAATTTTCACTGATACATCACCTAAGGCAACAGAAACAAAGGAGAAAATGAACACATGGGACTACATCAAACTTAAAAGCTTCTGCACAGCAAAAGATATAATCATCAAAATGGAAAGGCAACCCACTGTATGGGAGAGCATAATTGCCAATGATATATCAGATAAGGGGTTAATTTCCAATATATAGAGAGTGCTCATACAAGTCAATAAAAGGAAGACAAAGAACCCAATTAAAAAATGGGCAGAGAAACTGAATAGACATGTCTCCAAACAGGACATACAAATGGCTAAGACACATATGAAGAAATGCTCAACATCACTATTCATCAGAGAGATGGAAATTAAAACAACAATGAGGTATCACCTCCCACCTGCCAGAATGGCCGCCATCAACAAATCATCAAACAACAGGTGTTGGCGAGGGTGTGGAGCAAAGGGGACTCTAGTACACTGCTGGTGGGAATGCAGACTGGTGCAGCCACTATGGAAAACAATATGGTGTTACCTCAGAAAATTAAAAATTGAACTTCCATTTGACCCAGTGATCCCACTTCTAGAAATATACCCTCAGAAGCCTGAAACACCAATCAGAAAGAATATATGTACCCCCACGTTTGTAGCAGCACTACTTACAGTAGCTAAGATCTGGAAACAGCCCAAATATCCATCAGTAGACGAATGGATAAAAAAACAGTGGTACATATACACAATGGAGTACTATGCAGCTGTAAGAAAGAAAGATCTCTTATCCTTTTGAGACGACATGGAGAGACCTGGAAAGTATTATCCTAAGTGAAACAAGCCAAACAGAGAAAGACAGGTAACATATGATCTCACTTATTTGTGGAATATAATGAACATAACAGTCTGAGGAATGGGGTAGTCCCAGAGATGTAGAGGTGGGGTACAGACTGACAATCCCCAGAAGAGGGGGTGGTGGTGGAGAGATAAGCCAACAGAACTCATATGCATGTGTGCATGAACAATGGGCATGGACAACAAAGCTGGGGACAGGGCGGGGAGGAAGGGTAAGGGGGAATCAGTGAGGGAAAAAGGAGAAACATCCGTAACCAAAATAAATAAAAAATAAAAGAAATTGAATGGATGGAAAAAATTTCCAAGCAACTGGAAATGAAAAGAAAGTCGGGGTAGCAATACTCATATCTGATACAATAGACTTCAAAATGAAGGCCATAACAAGAGGAAAGAAGGCCACTACATAATATTGAAAGGATCTATCCAACAGGACGATGTAACCTTGGTAAACACATATGTACCCAATATTGGAGCCCCAAAATATATTTTAAAACTTGTTGAGGACTTCAAGGGAGAAATCAACAGCAATACATTCATAGCAGGGGACTTCAACATCCCACTGACATCACTGAATAGATCCTCTGGACAAAAAAATTGACAAGGAAACAGAGACTTGGGCTAAATGATGCACTAGATCAGATAGATTTAACAGATATTTACAGAGAAATATACCTCAAAACTGCAGAATTCACTTTCTTCTCAAGTGCACATGGGACATTCTCAAAGATAGACCACATGTTAGGACACAAACTAAGTCTCTACAAGTTCAAGAAGACTGAAAACGTATCAAGCATCTTCGCAGATCACAATGGCATGAAACTAGAAATTAATTATAATAAAAAACACTCAGAGACATTCAAACACATGGAGGCTAAATAGCATGTTATTAAATAATGAATGAGTTACCAAGGAGATCAAGGCAGAAATCATAAACTTCCTAGAAATCAATGATAATGAACATACACCACCACACAATTTATGGGTCGCAACAAAAGCAGTCCTGAGATTGAAGTTCGTAGCATGACAGGCCTGTCTCAAGAAAGAAGAAAAATTTGAATAGCCTATATAACCCTACAACTCAAAGAACTTGACAGTAAACAAAAGGAAAAACCAAGAGCAAGTAGAAAGACATAGTAAAAGTCAGAGTGGAAATAAATGACATAGAGACTAAAAAAAAGATAAAAATGGAAAGGTCAATGAAACAAAGAACTGGTTCTTTGAAAAGATAAACAAGATTGATGAACCTGAAGCCAGACTCACTAAGAAACAAACAGAGAGGACCCAAATCCCAAATAAACAGAAGGGAGAAGTAACAACTGACACCACAGAAATATGAAGGATTGTTAGAAAACACTAGGAACAATTATACGTTAACAATTGTACAACGTAGGCAAAATGGACAGATGCCTAGAATCACACAGTCTGCCAAAACTGAACCGGGAAGAGTCAGAAAACTTAAACAGCTCAATAACAATTAAGGAAATTGAAGAGGTAGTCAATAAACTCCCATTAAATGAAAGCCTGGGTCCGGACGGCATCACTGGGGAGTTTCACTGAACATTCAAAAAACTAACACCCGATCTCAAACTATTCCAAAAAATTCAAGAGGAAGGAAGACTTCCAAGCTCTCTTTAATTAGGCTGGCATTATCCTAATTCCAAAACTAGATAAATACACTACTGAAAGGTTAGTAATGTTTTAACGGGTAAAGGTAAAAGTTTGCAAAAGGCGGAAACTGTGCAAATTGTGTTGCTTGCATGACCTTTGCTCAGCCCTTTGTTGAGTACCGATAAGGTTTATCTGGATTATCCACAAGGCAATGGATAACCCAGTGGATGCCAGATGAGATACCAGACAAGCACTACTGCAAGGTGGACAATGGGCCACAGAAAGTACACCAGCAGGAACTGCCGGAAGCCAAAAGTAGGGTGTATAACTGACACCCCGACCCTAATTCGAGGCTGAACCCTTTTCGTCTCAGCCCTCCTACACCGAGGCACATGCAATAAAGCCATTTTGTTGTACATTGGCCTTGTGTTGACACGATCTCCTGCCGGCTCAGACATTTTTATTTGGTGCTGCAACCCGGGATAAAATTTTCTTTTGGTAATAGCTGGTTTACCCATGCCGGTTTTTGGAATGACTGAGAATTAAGGGGATGGCATGATGTTTCCAACGGAGGCGTTGAGCGTGCGGTAGGGTTGTTGTGTAGCATGTCGTGGGAAGGCAAATCTGAGGGGCGGGGTGGGGAGGCAGACATGTTGGCCTTGCCGGCATCCACTGCCGATGGAAACGGTGACTCCGTCTCAGATGGTAACTGTACAGATCTGTCTTGGCATAAACCATCCTTCGCACAACTCTCAGTGGCAGGAGTCGTTTCAAAGTCCATAAAGGCAGTGGGAGATTCACAACTAGCTTTCTTTTCCATCTCTTCTTGGACCCTTTCTACAGCGACTGCCCCTTGATGCATACAGTACTCTCCTCACACAGGGACACCAAGGTTCCTGGTGGAACGGGGACGGAGTCTACGATCTCTGTGGGAGGCCTGGACTCCTCAGTGGATCCTGTCTTTTTAGGTTCCTCCAGCAACTGCAGCTCCTCTTGCACGGTGCCAGGGTGTGCAAGGACTTTGACGTTTTCTGTCACCTCCATTCTGCTCTCACTGTGATCTTCAGCACAAGTATGTGGCACACTTTAGAAGACGTTTCCATTTTTTCATTATTGACATTTATTCATTTTCATTCCACTTTAGGATGCATTTTATCTTGAGACGATTCAGAAGTGAGAAGGTCGTGTGTGTCGAGAGTGTCTGGTGGATTACTCCTCTGTTGCTCTCCAGCGTGGACCTGAACTGCCTGTGGAACAATTCCGGGTGTGGACTCCTGATCGCTGGCATCTTTACTGACTGCTTGCTCCAGAATCACCACAGGGTCTTCAGGGCCTTCAACTGCCATTTCATTGTTATAATCTGCAGTGATGTCAGCCATCGCCACGCCACTGTCCGTCTGCAGCGCGCCCGTCTCGGCAGCAGGTTGTTCGCAATACGTGCAGACATACTCTTCTTTGAGCTGAGAGTCCCACCGGGATCCGTGGGTTCGTCACATTCTAAGTGAACCCACCTTTTAGACCGAGAAGTCATAGGTGCAATCACCACTGCAGACCTTGTGGCAGGAAATTACTTATGATGCCATAACTGCAAAAAATATAACTGCCAGCATGGCATATAGAGGTAGACATACCGGTGAAAATTTCAAGCTTCTTTCGGAATCCCTCGACTCTCTTGCCTGCGTGGTAATAGATAATCACGTTGCACCAGATTATTTACTAGCCAAAGAAGGGGCGTATGCATGATAGTAAATCCATCTTGTTGCTTCTATGTTAACTCAACTAGACACGTTGATGAGAGGACACAACGGATTCTAGATAATGCCAAGTACCTAAAGGGATTCAAACAGGATCACCTAGCCCAATCTATCTGGACAACTATAGAAGCAGCCTGGCATAAACTACCCCGGCTCCTCCTCTTCACAGGGCCCCTAATATTAGCCTTCTTATTATTGCTTTTCGGACCCTGCCTCTTGCGCCTGATTGCTAGGTTTGTACAAAATCGACAGCAAATTTTAGTCAAGCAGACAGTTGGACAATTTATTCTAGCACAGGTTAAAGGACCCTATCGCCCCATTCCCTAAGAAGTTATCTAACAAATTCATTTTGGCGTCCATGACGACCCCACACCTGCAGGAAGTAGACAAAGAGAAACTTTGCCCCTTTTCCCTTTTTTATCATCATTATAAGGTAGGAATGAAAAGGGCTAGTAATCTTTAAAAGATAAAGGTAAAAGTTTGCAAAAGTCTGAAACTGGAAATTGTGTTGCTTGCATGACCTTTGCTCAGCCTTTTGTTGAGTACAGATAAGGATTATCTCGATTATCCACAAGGCAAGGGATAACCCAGCAGATGTGGGAGGAGATACCAGACCACCCCTACTGCAAGGTGGACCATCGACCAGAGAAAGTACATCAGCAGGAAGTGCCAGAAGCTAAAAGTAGGGTATAAAACCGACACCCCGACCCTAATTCGAGGCTGAACCCTTTTCGTCTCAGCCCGCCTGAACCCAGGCACATGCAATAAAGCCATTTTGCTCTACATTGGCCTTGTGTTGTGGATGTGATCTCCTGCTGGCTCAGACATTTTAACTATAAAGAAAGAAAATTGCAGATCAATATCCCTGATGAACAGAGACATCATAATCCTCAACAAAATATTAACAAATTAGATCTAGCAGTATATCAATAAAATTATTCACCATGACCAACCGGAACTTTTTCCAGGGATGCAAGGCTGGTACAATATTCACAAATCAATAAATGTGATATATCACATAAACAAAATGAAAGATGAAAAACATATGATCATATCAGTAGTTTCTGCACAAGCACTTGACAAAATACGGCACTTGTTTCTGACAAAAATGTCCAGCAAGGTGAGAATAAAGGGATCATATCTCAACGTAATAAAGGTTGTAAATGAAAATTCTAAAGCCAGCATCATACTCAATGGGCAACACCTAAAAGCATTTTCCTTAAGAACAGGAACAAGACAGTGAGGTCCACTTTTACCACTCTTATTTAACATATGCCTGGAAGTCTTAGCCACAGCAATTGGACAAGAAGAGAAAATAACAGGCATCCAAATTGGAAAGGAGGAAGTGAAACTGTCATTATTTGCAGATGACATGATATCATACATAGAAAACCCTACAGACTCCATCCAAAATATACTGGATTTAATGAATGAATTTGGCAAAGTAGCAGGATACAAAAGTAACATCCAGAAATTGATGGCATTATTATACACCAATAATGAACTCTCAGAAATGGAGACTAAGAAAACAGTCCGATGTACCATTGCAACAAAAAAGTTAAGATACCTATGAATAAACTTCAGCATGTAGGTAAACGACCTGTTCTCAGAAAGCTCCAGGACATTGAAAAAGAAATAGAGGAAGATATAAAAAAGTGGAAACACATACTATGCTCATGGATTGGAAGAATCACCATCATTGAAATGTCCATTCTACCCAAAGCAATCGACAGATTCAATGCCATCCCTATTCAAGTACCAACGGCATATTTCACAGATCTAGAAAAAATACTCCAAAAGTTTATATAGAACCAAAATGACCCCAAATAGCCACAGCAATCTTGAAAAAGAACAAAATTGGAGGGATCACAATACCAGATATCAAGTTATACTACAAAGCCTTGTAATCAAAACAGCTTGGTACTGGGACAAGCACAGGCATATAGATCAATGGAAGAGAACAGAGAACCCAGAAATTGACCCAAGACATTATGCACAATTAATGTTTGCAAAGGAGGCAAGAGCATAGAATGCGTAAAAGACAGTCTCTTCATCAATAAATGATGTTTGGAAAATTGGACAGGTACATGCAAAAAATCAAACCAGACCACTAACTTACACCATACACGAGAATAAACTCACAATGAATAAAAGACTTAAATGGAACTTGTGAAATCATAAAAATCCTACAAGAAAATGTAGGCAGCAAAATCTCAGACATTACACATAGCCGAATTTTCACCAATACATTGCCTAGGGCAAGAGAAACAAAAGATAGAATTAATAAATGGGACTACATCAAATTAAAAAGCTTCCGCATGGCAAAAGAACCCAGCACCAAAATGAAAAGGAACCCACTCTTTGGGATGACATATTTGCCAATGATACGTCAGATAAGGGGTTCGTATCCAAAATATATAAAGTACATATGCAGCTCAACAAAAGGAAGACAAACAATCCAATTAAAAAATGGGCAGAGGACCCGAATAGACACTTCTCCCAACAGTTTATACAAATCTCCAAGAGACATATGAAACAATGCTCAACATCAATAGTCATCAGAGAGATGAAAATTAAGACGACTGTGAGGTATCACCTCACACCTGCCAGAATGCCTAACATCAACAAATCATCAGACAACAAGTTCTGGGAGGATGTGGAGAAAAGGGGACTCTAGTACACTGGTGGTGGGAATGCAGACTGGTGCAGCCACTATGGAAAAGAAGGTGGTGCTTCCTCAAAAAATTGAAAATGGAACTGCCATTTGACCCACTGATCCCACTTCTAGGAATATATCTTAAGAAGCCTGAAACACCAATCAGAAAGAATATATGTACCCCTATGTTCCCAGCAGTGCTATTTACAACTGCTAAGATGTTGAAACAACCCAAGTGTCCATCAGTTGGTGAGTGGGTTAAAAAGCTGTGGTACATTTACACAGTGGAATACTATGCAGCTGTAAGAAAGAAAGATCTCTTACGTTTTGTGACAACATAGAGGGACCTGGAGAGTATTATGCTGAGCAAACGAAGTGAGTCAGGGATAGACAGGAATCACATGATCTCACTTATTTATGGTTTATCATAAACAAAATAAGCTGATAATCAAAATAGATCCAGAGTCATGGAAGTAGGGGACAGAGTGACAAACCTCAGAGGAAGGGGGGGTGCTGGGGCGGGAAGAGGTAAACCAAAGAACTTATATGCATAACTAATGGTCATAGACAATAGTGTTGGTAAGGCAAGAGTGGGGTGGGAGTGGGTAGGAGGGGTGAATGGGGGGTAAAGGGGAAGGGCATCTGTAATGCTTTCAACAATAAAGATAAAAAAGTGCAGATATAAAAATGTTAAATACATTAGCAAAAACGCCCACATAAACAGCTTAATCCAGTTTGATCCATCCTCCTTAGAATCTAATCTCCATGCTACATGGCACACCCAGCAGCTCCATGACCATCGACAATCACCATGGCAATGACCAGAAGGGATCCATAAATGGACAGAAAACGTGGAATCCTGATTCGGGGGAAAACTACCACCCCTTTCCTGGAAAGACCATTAAGATGTCTCCTCCTTATTTGCCTGTAGGATCTCTTCATTTCTAGCCTCCTGTTCTATATAGGACAAGATTTTAGAGTTTCAAATCCCTCTTCTCCAATCTCTGGCCACTGAACAAAGCCTGTGCTTGCCACTCTCTTGATTTTCATGATTGTCCTCCCAATACCTCACAGGCAAACAACCCTGGATTGGGGCTCAAACACAGGGCTTGACTTCAGTAGGGACTTGGTTGATGGCCCACGAGTTTTGTGGCCAAGGGAGGGCAGGATCCTATAGAGCACGGCTCTTCCTCTCTGAGCCTACTGCAGAGGCAGGGTTGCTGGGGGTGGAGGCTGGGATGGACAACCTTGTTGAGGTAGCCTTGAGTGGTGCTGGGCCCTCGGCTGGAAGGATGGTGGCTCTGCTTGAGTGCACCTCTGAGGATGGGACTGGCGGTGGGGGCAGTAGTGCCTCCAAACACAGGGCTGTTCTTAGTGCAGGGACACACATGCTTACATGTGTTTCTGCCCAAGCTTCTCCCACAGCAGGCAGTAGCTGTGCCAGAGGGGACTATAGCTGGGGTGGCAGCAAAGGCTGGCCAGGTGCTGGCATAGTTGCCCAAGGTGGAAGTTGTGGGTAGTAAGCCCCCAAAAGTGGCCTGTGTGCTGCTTCCTCAGGTTGGCTGGCCTGGAGCACAGGTTGGGGCCTAGGCTGGGGCTGGAGCTGCCTGTGTGCCACCACTAGAGCTAGGGGAAGCCCCTGGGAGAAGAGTGTAGACAGGTAGAACCGTGTTCATGGGGGTGAGCTCTGTGTCAGAGGCAGGCTGCGGAGCCAAGCCTGCACACGTGCCGGTTGAGGTTCCCGCACTGAGCACAGGACTCACTGACAGGCTGGTGGAGGGAGGGGTACTGAAACCTTGACAGGGGCAGTCCTTGCAGCAGGCAGGAGGGAAGAACACCAAGGCTCTGGTGCACCGCAGCCCGAGTTGGCCTCAGTCTCACCCCACAGACCTGGTGAGGCGCTGGAGCACCGCCTTCTTCTCTGCAGCGAGGTCCTCGGTGACGCGGAAACAGCTCCTAAGGCAGCGGCGGCAGCTTCAAGGGTGTCCCTCGCCTGTGTGGCAGCAGAAGAAACTTGTGTTTTCTCGCCTTGGAACTGTCAGAGGTCGGGAAGCAGTTCCTCTGGGATCCTTGCTGCCCGCTGGTGTCCTCTGTGTCCTTTTCCTGCTGGCTCTTCCCCTGGGAAACTGCGGAAGCAGAGGAAGGAGCCTGACCCCCTCCCCCTCCTCCCCTCCTCCCCCCCCTCCCCTGGGCTCACTGTCTTTGAGGGCCTTGGGGCAGCCTAGCGACACAAGTGGCGGGACTCCTCCTCTTTTGCACCGTGGGGAACCCCGAGTGGAGCTGTAGGAGCTGGTGATGGCATTTCTTTGGGGGCAGGTCATCACGGAGGCCTGGCACTCCCTGTGCTGTGCGTCTTCTGGCCTCTGCCCGCGGAGGATTCTCTGCAGAAGCCCAGGCCAGGGGACCAAGGAAGTCAGGCCTCCCTGGACCCCCAGGGGCCTAAAGGCTGACTGGGTTTCTCCAGAGCCATCAGGGCCCGTCCCTGATCAGCCAGCCTCTCTAGGACTGCGCGGTCTTCCCCCTGCTTGGCCATCTCTTTCCCATGCTCTCCAGAGGCCCTCAGTTCATCTGCTCTGTGCAGGCGTCTTGGGCACCCCTGGGTATTGTGGGTGACATGGGGGTGACTACCTGCTGCTGTGCCTCACAGAGAGTGACTTTGCCCCCTACAGACACTGAGCTGCAGGACATCTTTGGGGTGGGAGCAGACAGTACCTCCTTCCCGACGGCGACGCCTGCAGACTGAGATAAGCATCTGCAGCCAAAAGAAGCAGGATCTGCAGCTCCGAGACCAAATCAGCACATGCCTGCACCTCGCAAGCCACGCTGCGAGGTGGCGGCACATGGACAGCTCAGTGCCGGTGCCGTTGGGCAGACCCAGGGAAACCTGTTGACATCTTGAACGTGGTGCTGGGCCCCCAGGGCGAGGGGCGGGGGCAGGGCCTGCCCAGGTAACAGCCCATTGGGCGCTTGGGTGCGGTCTGGCCTTGGACAGAGAGGGGGCTCCAGCAAGCTCCTTCAGCAGCCAACACTGATGAGAACCAAGGGCTTAACTGTTGGGCCTGTTACTGGGTTACACTTGTGACCAGGGAGCGTGCGCGCAATAATGCCGGGGTGGGGGTGGGGGGGCGGCACGCACAGAGGACACGCAAGGACCCAGGGCCAGCAAAGGTGCAGATTTCGCCCCAGACCCTCAGGTGCTTCCTGATCTGCGGAGGGTTGGCTGTGTCAGATTGAGGGCCATTCGCATATGGACAGGGAGTGGCCCCTGCTTCCCTGGCCTGCCCTGCGGCCCTAGAGGAAGTAACTATGGGCAGCCTACAGAGGGGAGGGGTTCTCGCAAGCTGAGGGGTATTCCCCGGAGCTGGCCCAGCTGCCCACATAGGTGGCAGCTTTGGCATCAAAGGAGCGAGTTCCCTGCCCTTTCCCCTGAGGACTCTGGAGGGAGAGGGGAGGGTGAGAGCCAGGCAGATCAAAAGTGCCAACACCACTCAGAACCCCTGGGGTGACACCTGAAGTGGCAGCCACCCCAGGTTGTGGGGTGGGGGTGCTTACTTAACATATGACCCTACAATTCTACTTCAAGGCAATTAACAAACAGCAATAAAAGTTATGTGGTCACAAAACCTGTATGAGAATCTTTTACTTATTTTATCCACCATGCCTAGATAGAGGACTCTTGAAGTTGTCCAACTTGTGTTAAATGAATTTGTCATTATTTTCCAGTTGTTCTGGGAAGAACACTGAGTAATTTTTCACAGTCTAATCAGAGTTAATATTTTATCAGTGTAGTGAAATTTGAGCCTGACAGCCATACAGATCCATTTACCTTCCCCTGCTAGTCGTCAGATGTGTTGCCTTTGCGGGCCTTGAAGGTCACCCTCTGAGTGTGTGGTATGCTCCTTTTGTCCTTCAAGTCATACACATATTACACAATGTGAGAGCAGAAAATAGGCCATTACACAGACCCAGATTCTTACCCTTTCTGTCGTTCTTCCTTTGTTCCCAAAGTTCCCAGCTTCGCTCTCCTGTCATAGTCTGGCGTTGCCTTGGGTTGAGTTTCCCTAAAAGCAGAGAGTGAGTCAAGGGCTGCCTTGAGTGTGACCTGTTTGGGCAAGTGATCCCCAGAGACAGTGGAGAGCGATGGAGAAGGAAGCACTGCTTCAAGGAATCTTATTCAATGGCTCACTACGGTGTGCAGCTGGCATTTGATTCCACTCGGGACCCTGAGGAGCAGGGTGGAACGTGCCTCACTTAAGAGGTGGAACAGGGCAGTGCAAATTCACTAGTTCCTGTCTCTCCATTGGTCAAGGGTTGCTCCATGGGGTGTTAACTCCCTTGAACCTCCCTGTTTGCCCATGTATTTAATGGCTGATTGGGTGCCAACTGATGTTTTTTTATGGGGCAGCAGCATATATCCTTGGGCTATTTTCCTTGCTGTGTGGAGATTATCCAAGAAAATCTAGAAAAATGCTCTCAATATTTTCCTATCCCAGTATGCACACCCCTGTGCAATGCTGACTTTGCAGTGCCTTCCATCAGTTGCAAGTGAAAGGATGGAAAGGGATATTCCATACAAATAGTAACCGAAGGAAAGCAGGAGTGGCTATCCTAGCATCAGATATAATAGACTTAAAAAAAACAAACAGATCAGACTCAAATGTAAGAGCTAAACTATACAAGCCTCTGAATGAAAAAGGGGATAATCTTCATGATCTTGGATTTGCCTACGAATTCTTAAATATGACGCCAAAAGCACAAGTAACAAAAGGAGAAATAAATGACTCTATCACAAAATTTTTTGTGCTTCAAAGAACATCATCAAGAATGGTAATAATACAACCTACGGAATGGAAGAAAATATTTACAAATATCTCTGCTAATTTCTATTATTCACAATATATAAAAAACACTGGCAACTTAACAATAAAATGTCAAATAACCAAGTTTTACAATAAAAAAGAATTTTCATGTTAAAAGAAGAGACACAAATTGTCAAGAAGCACATAAAGTCATGTTCACAATTATTAGTCATTAGAAAAATGCAAATCAAAACCTCAGTGAGATACCACTTCGCACCCACTGGAATGGATATACATCTTTTCAAAGGACAAGTGTTGGCAATAATGTGAAGAAATTGGAACCTTCGTACATTGCTGGTGCAAATATAAAAAAGGAAATAGTGTGTCAGGACTTTAAAAAGTTAAACAGAGTGACCATAGGGCCCAGAAATTCCATTCCTAGGTATATACATATGCCCAGGAGAAATAAAAAAACATAAGGTCACACAAAAACCTGCACAGGATGTTATAGCAGCATTATTCATAATAGCCCCAAAATGGAAACAATCAACTGTCCACCAATCAGTACATGGAAAAACAAAATGTGTTATATCCATACAATAGATATTATTCAGCCATAAAAGTATGAAATACCGATATTTGCTACACCTTTAATGAACCATGAATACATTTTTCTTACTGAAAAAAGCCAGACACAAAATGCAATACATTGTATAGTTCTATTTATATGAAATGTCCAGAATATAAACATTTCTAGAGACAGAACCAGGGCTTGGGGGTAGGAGAGTGGAGAGAGCAAGAGTGACTGATACTCAGTATAGGGTTTCTTTGTGGAGCAATGAAAATGTAATGGAATGAGACAGAGGTTATAACTGCAAAACCTGAAGATACTAAAAACTACCCAACTGTACACTTTTAAAAAGGTGAATTTATGGAATGTGAATTATATCTCAAGAAAAAAAAGTACATGACCTAACATTTTAAAAAAATCCTTACTCGAGGATATTTTTCTATTTATTTTCAGATAAGAGTGGAAAGGAGTGAGAGAGTGAGAGAGAGAAACATCAATATGAGAGAGACACATCGACTGGTTGCCTCCCACATGACCCGACCAGGGCTGGGGATGAACTGCAACCGAGGTACATGCCCTTGACCGGAATTGAATCCAAGACTCATTGGTCTGCAGGCCAACGTTCTACCACTGAGCCAAAACAGCCAGGGCCATGACCTAACATCTTTATAGTTTGTCTCAAATCAACTTATTGCTGGAATTCCCACAGTGACTCTATGGTATGGCTTGTGCAGATGATAGTTGAAGCTCAACCATATTTGACCAGAGCCTGTTTTGATGCTGCTGAATGACTGCAGGACCAGCTGGTATATTTTTCTTCACTGAGGATTAATCCCATATGCATCCTTTGTTTGAATCCATTACCTTTTTCTTTTTGTATTACTGATGTGAGGTACTGGGAAATGCATTCACGGTTGTAAGAGTTATTGACATGTTCCAGGCAAAAATATTGATAAATTATTTCTAGGCTTGACTTCTGGTCAAGATGGCAGAGAAGGTAAATGCTGTGCTTGCCTCCTCCCATGACCACATCAAAATTACAACTGATTTATAGAACAATCGCCCTGGAGAATCATCAGAAGGATAGAAAGAAAAAGCTACTCCTAGACTGGTGGTGGGGTGGGGGGACACAAATGCAAAATGGTCAGGTTGCACACCCACATGTGGCAGTTGAGAACTGGGAGGGTATTCTTGGCTGTGGAGGTCACCTGAGAAACAAGAGGTCCCAGCCCCACACAGGTTCCCCAGCCTGGGACACCACTGCCAGGAACAGTGAAAATCACTGGCTGTGAAAATCAGCAGGGATTCCATCCAGGCTAGACAGAGGCCTCCTAGAAACACTGGCATCCTCTTAAAGGGCCCATGCACAGACTCACTCACAAACACTCACCCTATGCTCCAGTGAAGGCACAGCTGGAAAGGCAGGAAGGAACTGAATTATTTGACTTCAGTGCAAGGGCTGGGAGAGACTAAAGTCCCAAAAGGCACCATTGTCCCTTTCCTGAGCCTCCTCCTTGCCACAGCCTGCAGGTGCAGGCTGGGGCCAAATATGAATCTGCCTGGTGAACACTGCTCACCCCACCCTGTTGACTCCCTCAGTGAGACCCTGCCTTACCCAACTCACTCACTGCCTGAACATCTTTCAGCATCTGTTCCTCATGGGTAGTTGGCCTCAGCTCATGCTGAAGACTTTCCTAAAATATCTCTAAGGTCTGTAGGCCCTGGGCACTGGCCGTTGGCTTGGTCATGCCCTGTCCTACATGTTGAGTGGCCCCAGGCCCTGCACTGGTGGCAGCTGGCCTTGGTCTGCTGTGTGGCCTCTCCTAGGTGCCTCTGGGCTCCACACAGGCAGATGCCAACTGTGGATTGCTTTGTAGGTCCTACCAGGTTGCCCTTGGCTAGGCACAGGGACAGCTGACCTTGGCCTGCACCAAAGCCCCTCCCAAGGCCCCAGAATCAATACACCCAGTGGCCTGCTTCATACAACAACATTAGCTCCACAGATGACAGGACCAAAGGGTGGTCTTGGCAGGCACCAGAGCCCCACTCTCACAAAGGCCACCCCACAGTGTCAGCCTGTGCACAGCAGCTTGTGTGTTGTGGTCGCAGACAATCATCAATAGATAGATTATCCAGAGACAAAACTAAAAAAGAATAGTGGTCTTAAATAATACATTAGACCAGATGGATTTAATTGATGTTTTTAGAACATTTTTACCCCAAAGCAACAGATTGTACATTCCTTTTAAGGAGACAGAGAAAATTTCCCAGGATAGATCATATGTTAGGCCACAAAACAAGCCTCAATAAATTTAATAAGATTAAAATCATATCAATAATCTTCTCCTATCACAATGGTATAAACCAAGAAATCAACTATAAAAAGAAAAGTGAAACACATGCACACACATATACACACAAAATCTAAATAATGTGCCACTAAATGATGAATGGGTTAACAACAAGGTCAAGGAAGAAATTGAAAGATACCATGAGACAAAAAATAAAAACACAACAACCCAAAATCTACAAGCTAAGACAAGGTAGTTCTAAGAAAGAAATTCATTACAATACAGGCCAACATCAAGAGGCAAAAATCTCACAAAAATTATCTAACCTTATACATAGAAAAAGTAGAACAATAACAACAAAAAAGCCCAAAGTGCATAGAAAAAAGAAAATAATAAAGTCAGAGTGAAAATAAAACAAATAAGAGTTAACAACAATAACACAAGACATCAATGAAGCTGAGAGCTGGTTCTTGGAAAAGGTAAACAATATTGATAAACATTTAACCAGACTCATCAAGAAAAACAGAGAGAGGACCCAAGTAAATAAAATCAGAAACAAAGAGAAGCAGTGTCAACTGACTCCACAGAAATATGAAGGATTAGAATAAAATACTACAAAATATTATATATCAACAAATCAAACAATCTGAAAGAAATAAATTCATAAAAACATGCAAATGTCTAAGACTGAGTCACAAAGAAACATAAAATCTGAAATGACAGAAATTTATTAATGAAATAAAATCAGTAATCAAACAAATCCCAACAAACAAAAGTCCTGAGGGGGATGACTTCACAGGTAAATTTTATCAAACATTCAAAGAAGAATTAACACCTATTCTTGTCAAAACTGTTTTAAAAAATTCAAGAGGAGGGAAGGCTCCCAAGCTCATTCTACAAAGACAACATTACCCTGGTTCTGCAGTCAAATGCTCTACCACTGAGCTATACCCCCATTACCCTGGTTCTAAAACCAAGAAAGAAATTACAAAAAGAGGAAATTATAGGACAATTCCTGATGAACATAGTTGCAAAAATCCTCAACAAAATATTAGCAAACTGAATTCATCAATACATTTAAAAAAATCATATACCATGATCAAGTGAGATTTTCCCAGGATGCAAGGTTGGTTCAAATATTGAGCCAATTAACATGAAACACAACATAAACAAAATGAAGGATATGAATCATATGATTATATCAAAAGATGCAGAAAAAACATTTGACAATATCCACAATCTATTTATGATAAAAAATAACTTTCAAAATGGAATAGAGGAAATATATCTTAACATAATAAAGGTCATATATGACAAACCCACAACTAATGTCATGCTCAACAGTGAAAAGCTAAAACTGTTTTCGTTAACATCAGAAACAAGACAAAGATGTCCATTTTTGCCACTTTTATTCAACATAATATTGGAAGTACTAGCTACAGCAATCAAACAAAAATAAATAAATACATAAATAGGCATTCAAATTGTAAAGGAAAAGTAAAACTGTCATTATTTCATTATTTGCAGATGACATGATACTATTTATAGAGAACACTGAAGATTCCACCAAAAAGCTATTAGAATTAGTAGTTTCAGAAGTGACAGGATACAAAATTAATATATAGAAATTGGCTGAATTTTTATACACCAATAATGAACTATCAGAAGAAGAAATTAAGAAAACAATCCCAGTTATTGCATCGAAATAAAAAATACCTAGGAATAAATTTATAAAAGAAAGTAAGCCCTGGCCCGTTTGGCTCAGCGGTTAGAGCGTCGGCCTGCGGTCCAGAGAGACCCGGGTTCGGTTCCCACTAAGGGCACATACCTCAGTTACAGTTTGTCCCTGGCCCTGGTTGGGTTGTGCGGGTGGCAGCCACTCGATGTGTCCCTTTCATGTCAATGTTTCTCTCTCTCTCTCTCTCTTCCTCTCTCTCCCTCCCACTCTATCTGAACAAAAAATGAAAAAATGTCCTTGGGTGAGGATAAAAAAAAAAAAAGAAAGTAAAAGACCTATCCTCAGAAAATTATAAGATATTGAAGAAGAAAAATGCAAATAAATGAATGCTTGTGGATGGGAAGAATGGAGATCATTAAAATGTCCATACTACCCAACACAATCTATAGATTCAATAAAATCCCTATCAAAATACCAATGGCAGTTTTCATAGAACTAGAACAAATAATCCTAAAATTTATATGGAACCACCAAAGACTCCAAATAATGAAAGCAATCTTGAGACAAGAAGAACAGAGTTGGAGGTATCACATTACCTAATATCAAGCTATACTACAAGGCTATTGTAATCAAAACAGCATGATATTGCATAAAAATAGACACACAGATCAATGGAACAGAATAAAGAGCTCAGAAATAGACCCATGCCTACTTGGTCAATTAACATATGAAAAAGAAACCACAACTACACAATGGGGTAAAGACAGGCTCTTCAGTAAATGGTGCTGGAAAAATTATACAGATAGATGTAAAAAATGAAATGACCATTTTCTTATACCATGTACAAGAATAAATTCAAAATGTATTAAAGACTTAAATGCAAGAAGTGAAATCACAAAAATCCCAGAAGAAAACATAAGCAGAAAACTCTTTGACATTGTTCTTAGTAAAAATTTTTTTTAGATGTATCTCCTCAGGCAAGGGAACAAAAGAAAAAATAAACAAGTGGGACTACATCAAACTAAAGATTTAGCACAGCAAAGGAAACAATCAACAAAACAAAAAAGGGAACCTATCAAATGGGGAAGATAAATGCCAATGATACATCTGATAATATTCAAAATATATAAAGAATTCATACAATTTACCAAAATAAACCTCCTCCCCCCAAACTAAATAGTTGGATTAAAAAATGGTCTGAGGACCTGAATAGACATTTTTCCAAAGAGGACATACAAATGGCCAATTAATTTATGAAAAGATGTTCAACATCACTAATCATCAGAGAAAGGCAAATGAAAACTGCAATGAGATATTACCTCGTGCCTGTCAGAATGGCCATCAACAAATGACAAGTGTTGGCAAGGATGTGGAGAGAAGGGAACCCTTGTGCACTGTTGGTGGGAATGCAAATTGGTGCAGCCACTGTGGAAAACAATATAAAGTTTCCTCAAAAAATTAAGAATAGAACTGCCTTATGACCCAGCAATTCCACTTTTGGATGTTTAGCTGAAAAAAGCCAAATCACTAAGTCAAAAAGATATGTACATTCCTATGTTCATTGAAGCATTGTTCATTTACCATAGTCAAGATATGGAAGCATCCTAAGTGTCCTTTGATAAATGAATGAATAAAAAAGATGTGGTATGTAGATACAATGCAATGCTATTCAGCTGTAAAAAAAAGAATGAAATTTTAACATTTCTGACAACATGATTGGACTTAGAGGATATTATGCTAAGTGAAATAAGTCAGACAAAGAAAGATAAATGCCATATGATTTCACTTATATGTGCATTTAAAAAAAACAGACAAACACACAACACAGAAACAGACTCATAGACACAGAGAACAAACGGATGGTTGCCGGGAGGGAGGAGGGTTGGATGGCTGGGTGAAAAAGGTGAAGCGATTAAGAATGACAAATTGGCAGTTACAAAACAGTCATGGCGATGTAAAGTACAACACAGGGAATATAGTCAGTAATATTGTAGTAACTGTGTATGGTGCCAGGTGTGTACTAGACCTACGGGGGGAGTCTAGTGTACACCTGAAACTAACATAATATTGAATGTCAACTATAATTGAAAAAAAGTTATTCTTAGGTCAAACTTCAGATCGCCTTGTCAGTAGCTGCCCGAGGAGCCACCTGCATCAAAGTAGGCTGAGCAAGATGGATCTTGCCGTTTGGAGTGAACTTAAAATAACCAGTGGACTAATTATATAGGGATAATAACTTTATTCAGATGAGACAAGAAGAAAGTCAGTACAACACAGTGACGGAGAGGGGGCTGCCTGGTGGCCTGAAAGCAACCCCTATTTGAAAGCCACATGGACCTGAGAAGGTTACTTAGCCTCCTCGTTTCTCGGTTTCCTGGTCTATGATATGAAAATGTTAATAGAACCTGCTTATTAATATTACAAGGCTCAAAATAAATACAGAGCCCAAAGAAAAATGATCGGTGCTTCATAACTGCTACCTACATAATGTTCAGGTATTAAATGTCTGGAACAATAAGCAGGAAGTGGCATACTGGCTGCCTCCAAGGAGGGTACACGGACGGCTACCAGACAGGAGGACGAAACCTTTAGCACACTGACATGTTTCGGAGCTCACGGAAAAGCCTGCTGCACCTTAGAATGTTTCCATCAGCACTGCAGGTGAGCACAGTGAGGGCTGTGACCCATATTTTATGGTTCAGGGCATTGAAATTGGGAGAGAGTAAGTGCTTGCCCGAGTCACAACACTGATGACTAATAGATCTGCGGTAGGGGGTACAGATGTTCCCCAAGGACAGAGGTCACTGAACATAACATCCAAAGACATTAGTTCAGCCCTGGCCGGTTTGGCTCAACGGTTGGAGCGTCGGCCTGCGGTACAAAGACATTAGTTCATGCCCTGGGCAGCCGAGCTAAAAGCTCTCCTCACTGGCTTTCCCACATCCTCCTGCCCCAAAGCTGTTTTAGGAGAAAGCTTGTGCCCAGTGGAGGTACCGGGCCCAAGAGAATGGCTCAAATCCTGACCCAACTTCAGGCTCTATATTTCAATTGCTGTTTTTTCAAAATGAAGTCTTCTCCCCTTGATGGACTGGGGAATCCAAACATGTGTCCACGTCTCCCTCACTAGCCCCTAGCACTTCATTTTATCAGCTGCCTTGCAGTGAGTTTTCCCAGTGGGCAGGGAACCACCCCGAATGACCCCAACTGGCTCAGAACCGAGGACATTCCAAACCAACTGCCCACATGACAGTTGCACCAAGAATCAGCTTTGTCTTCAACTGACCAAACCTGGACACTGAGCAGTGAACCTGGGAAAGGGTCTGCAGGGCGGGTGCTTTGGTGGCTTCATGGATGAAGTCCAAGCCCCAGGGTCTCTCTGACTACTGAACAGAGCAGCCTACACGTAGGCCTGGCTGAGTGGGCAGTGGCTGCGCTGGCGCTGAGGGTGCCCCTGCCCTGCCCGGGTCCTTCCTCACCAAACCCAGTGTCTGCTGTGCAAAGTCGTCTAATAACTGCCCTCTGCTGGTGTTACTCCTGCAGCACCTCCAATGCAGTGGGTGGTGGGGGACATTTGTCCTCTACCTGCCATTTGGGCAGAGGCCCGTTTTCATGCTCCTGAACCACTGCTGGGGACGCCAGGAGATTGTCTCGACTGCAGATGATTTCCTTGGGAATCCTGTGTTTGAATCCCTCATGGTGCTCCTTCCTCTTGTAATCTTGAGCCACGGTCCTGGAAAGATGAATGGAAAGAAGACTGTGGGGAGGTATGCATTCATCCCCAGGTCCCACTTCTGTCCTCTTCTTACCCGTGGCCTAGGGCAGCCAACTAACTCTGAGTCAGGCTTGGACGAGGGACGTTGCCGTGTGGTGTGGACTTCAAGCACCCAGCTCACGGACTGCCGGGGACCTGGCGTTGTTTCGATGAGACAATACAGAACGTCAGCACAGCACAGGGACTGAGCATGGGAGCTGGTGCGTGATGACCTGTAGGAAATCATCCTGGAAGCTTCACGAACCTGTCCTGTTTCCCGTTGTATGAAGTGGGGCTTGCTTATTCATATATGAGGCTAAATATAAGAAAATCCAGATGGAGCCTGAAGAAAAATGACTAGTCCTTCATAAGTGCCTCATAAGTGTTCAAATATTAAGTATCTGGAAAAATAAGCAAGAAATGAGACAGTAGCTGCCTCCAGAGAGGACACTTGGGTAGCTACAGGGCAGGGAGGGCAGAAGGTTACATGGTGTGACACTTTGTAACAGCTCATGAGCAAATCTTCTTTATCATCTCCTGTGACCTCCACATGAGCCCTGCGGGGTGGGCAGAGAAGAAGCTGTGACCCATATTTCACTGTTCAGGGCACTGAAATGTACAGGCATCAAGTAACTTTCCACTGTCACAAAACTGGTGGCAGGTGGATCTAGGACAAGAAAAGTTGGTTCCTGGGGACAGAGACCCTTGAACCCCTAAGTATTCCAGATCATGCCCTGGATCCTGAACCATGAGCCACCCTCCCTCCATTGCCCAAATTCCCCTGCCCTAAGGTTGCTGGGTGGAGACGGGAGGTGTCTTGGCCAAGAGAGGGGTACATTCCTCACCCATATTTCCACCCATGCATTTCAATTCCAGTCCCAATGATGTTTTCTTTAAAGAAGTCCCTTGAAGGACCAGAAGGTCCAAACTATGTCCCTCCTCCCCCCGCATCTTCACACATCAGCACCTTAAGGTGCACCTCCTGAGGGTCTGACCAGTGGTCTACCTGACTCCCATGCTGCTGAGAGCTCAGGCCTTTCCAAGCCTACTGTCCACATGGCAGTTGTCTAACGAATTAGCTTGACCTTCAGTGACAAACTATGATAAACAGCTAGTGCTAACTCATGTGGACCGTGAGCTGTGGGGCTGGTGCTTTGGTGGCTTAATGAATACGGTTGGCATGCCCCTCTGTCTGCTGACTATGGATGTGAGCACCCATCCGCGTGGCCTGGACAAGGCCTGGCTGAGGGCAGGCTGTGGCTGCACAGACTCTGAGTGTGCACCGTCCCTGCTCATTCCTTCCGCACTGCAGTCCAGTGTTTACAACTCCGCATCCCTCCCTAGACCCTGAAGTGGCAGGGGACAGGGACCCATGTCCTAATAGAGGGGCTCTTCCTTACCCACAGGCCTTGACCCCACCCCAGGAACCCTCTCTGATAACCACCCAGACCCTCCTGCTCTCTGTCAACAAATGTTTATTCCACCTACCCTATGACTGTCCCTTCGCACCCCTCTCCCGGGTAACATACCAGTACCCTGTGATCCTGTGCACATCAACCGTAGAAATCCCACCATAAAATCCTAGTTCCTTTCCTTTAGAAAAATCTCTGCATCTAGACTACTAATGTTTGGTTTTAGGTTTTGCCATTTGCAATAGTGGGTTGACCTAGAATTCCTGGTTCCTGTCATGTCTGCTGCCGGGGTGCTATCAAGGTTCTCCTGAGCCAGTGGAAGCAGGGTGGGTGTGTCCCTCTGTATCTGTGCTCTGGAAGACCGTGTAGGAGACTGGCATTATTTCCGAAATATTTGGTAGAGATCAGAGGAAACCCATGTGCCTTCCTTGATGCTGGGACTACTAAGTACCCACAGGGATGCCGAGCTGGGCCAGGGAGCTTCCCAGCTTGCAAGAAAAGGAGCCCCTGTGCCTCCAGCCTCCTCACCCTTTTCCCAGGAGGCAGAGTGGGGAAGGGCAGGACCACCAGACACCATCTGGTCATACCCAGGGATAAGGATCTAGCATGAAACCTCCAGCTAGGGGGCGCTCCCAGTTGATTTTAACGGGGTCAGCGGTGCAGAGCTGCACACTGCAGGGCGAGACAGTAAATATATCCTGGAGGACTCTTCACAAAGAACACAGTGTGAAGTACACAACTGAAGTTATGCACACATGGTGGCCTTACAGGAACCCACAGCCCTCCTCCCAACCAAGGACTCCGTGGGGGCTTGGCAACAACCTTAGAGGTTCCTGTGGCTGAGCATCCTCTCCACGGAAGGTGGCTCAGGACACCCCAGAGCCCCCCTAAGTTTGGTTGCTTTCACTACAATGCAAAAAAGAGAGTTGGGAGGCGACGGAGAACACGCACACTTACTCGCCTTGCCCTTTCTTCTCGAGCTCTCCAGCTCACACCTTCTCTCTGATTGCTCCTCCCCCCATGTTGCTCCCTCCGCTCCTCTGGAAGCACCTCCTAGGGACTTCCTGACAGCTGGAGGGAAGACAACAATCATGCGTGTCCAGACACCCCCTGCAGGAAATCCCAGGCAGAGCGGACTTCACAGGCCCTGTTTAAGGTGCTGCTCTATGCCTGTGTTTTATTGAAGTAAACAGTATATTCCAAGCAACTAGATGTAGCTAAATATTATTTAAATCAAAACCTTCCACAGTAAATATAGAACATAGAGCAAAACTACACTAAATCTATGCAATAAGAACGACACCTGCACGGAAGGAGGAGCCCAGGGCAGCAGTGACTGCTCCTCTTCGTTCGTCCTGCCTGAATTTCCTGACAGTGTGGACGCTCCGCTCCCTGAGGTCCAGGCTGGTCACGGCCAAACAGGTGTCAGTCAGAACCCACAACACAAACACAGGTGCTGAGATCACCCGGGAGGCACTGAGACAGTGGAGGAGGGCTCCCAGGAGGGTGTGCAGGACCCAGAGGGCTCCTCAGACCCTGGAAGGTGACCTTGGGCTCTGACATCCCCTGTTGTCAGATTCACAGGCAACTAGGGCCTTTTTGCTGCTCTGGGATGAGTGTATTGTCTGCTGAGGAGTCTCTAGATGTCTTAGGAGGTCCGGTCACAACATAGGTCTGGTCAGGGACATGGTCACAGAAAGGAGTGTGGGCCCCACTGGGTGCCCCCAGGCATTCCTAGCCAACGGCATCACTATTGATAGGCAGAGGCCAGCACAATGTTATGGCATCTTTATTCATAATCACCAAAAACTGGGAGCAACCACAATGTCCCTCAATAAGTGAACAGAGAAAAAAGCAAAAACCCTGCTACTTCCACACAATAAAATATTATTCAGGGATAAAAATAATTGAGCCATTAAGTCACAGAAAAACATGCAAAGACCTTTTATGTATATTGCTTGTTGGAAAATTCAGACTGAAAAAGCTACAAACATTCCATGATTGCAACTATATAACATAAGGAAAAGGCACAAGTAGACAGTAAAAATATCAGTGCTTGTCAGGGGTTTCAAGGAACGGGGAGAGGGAAGAGTGGAGGGTTGTTAGGGCAGTGCAACTGCTCTGGTTGGTTGATACAAGACACTGCACATTTTCCAAAAATTGTGGGCATGTACAACACAAAAAGTGAACCTTAGGGTTAACTATGGATCACTGCTGGTTCACTAACAGTAACAAATATACTGCACTAATGTAAGGTGTTAACAGTAGGGGAAACTGGGAAGGGGGAGGGGGCATATGAGAACTCTCCTATTATCTTCTTAATTTTTCTGTCAGTCCAAAGCTCTTCTAAATACTGGTGTATTCATTTAAAATGATCTGGAAGTACTTTCTGGGAGAGAGATCTATTTCCACTAACATTCAACATTAGCTTGGGACGTTGTTTGCTGTTAAATGTGAACCAAACCCGAGTTGTAAATGTGTCTTTGCTTCTGTGGTCACAGCACTACGATGGACGTAAAACTTGCACACATGGTTCAGCACCTTTATTGTTTTCTCTTACATTCCGTACACTGAATGAACTCCAATCACTGCTCTTCAATCTGCTTAATGAGTGCCTTTCCACAGGACCTTCAGTTGACTTGTTTACAGGGTGCGCCCTGAAGGGGCAGGGGGCCCACTCCTCTGACCTGACTCTGGGGGCTGGCTACATAGCTTCTTAAATGAGGAGCCAGCTTGCTCTCTGTGTCCATCAGGCAGGATCCTGGGAAAAGCATTCACAATAGAGAGCTACTAACATTTTGCTGGCAGAAGACCACAGGGAAATTAGTAATACTGTCTTCACAGTTCAAACTTTTGATCTCATTATTCACCAGCTGCCTGTAGGAGTCACCTGAAGCACAGCTGGGCCTTAGGAAGACCTTGCAGTTTGGTGAGCACTTGAAACCCTAAAGGACCAAATGCCTCTATTGTGATGAGTCCATGCAGAAAATCAGCAGAGCGCACCGGCTGAGCGCATGGGTGCTGGTGCCTGAGGACCTGGGTTCAGATCCCACTAGAAGCCACATGGCCTGGGAAGGTTATATGACCCCTCTGTGCCCCAGTTCTTTGCACTGTCCTTCAAAAACTTTAGTGGGTCCTACTCTTTAGTGTTATGGCAAGAAGCTAAAAATTATTAAATACAGGGAAAGCCTTAAAAAACGGTTTCTTCGTAAGTGTTCCATTATCAGGTATCTCTGGAAGTTTGGTAGTGGCTGCTTCCAGAGAGGGGACTTGGGTAGCTACAGGACAGGAGTTCACTCTTCTGTGAGATGCTCCACAGCTCATAAAGAATGCCCGTCATCATCTCCTGTCATCCCGACGTCGTTCCTGAAGTGTGGACAGAGCAGAGGCTGTACCTGCATTTTATAGTTTAGGGCACTGAAATTTAGAGAGTTAAGTGGCTTTTCTAGAGTCACTAGTGAGAGATGGGTCTGGGAGAGAAATGTCGTTGGTTCCCTGCATGCCCATGTCCTCTAGGATCATGCCTCAGACCCCTGAACCAAGCGTTTCCACTGTTCCATCTCTCAACTCCTCCTGTCCCAAGGTCTCTGCAGGGGCGTCAATGCCCTGGAGGAGGTGCCTGGGCCAAGAAAAGGGACAAAGTCATGACCCAAAGGACTTTTCTCTTTGTTTCAATCCCTAACACAAAATATGATGCTGTTTTCCCCAAGGAAGCCCCTCTGAAGGACCAAGAAGTGCAGACTTGTGGCCACCCTCCCAGTATCTTCACAATGTCAGCTGCCTGACACTGAGCCTCCCGATGACCCGATGACCCCTGAGTGACCAGTGATCTGCGTGTCTCCCAAGCGGACTCAGAACTCAGAATGCTCTGGACCAACTACCACGTGATGACTCTGCCAAGAATTGGCTTTCCTTCTACTGACAATCCCGGATGAGCAGTTAATGTGCATTAACCAGGGAAGTGGCCATTTGGGCTGGTGCTTCGGTGGCTTAATGAATAAGCCTGTGGCCCTCGCTGTCTCACTCACCACTGATGCGAGCTCCCGTCTGAGCAGCCTGGACTGACGCCTGGCTGTGGGCAGGCAGAGGCGGCACCGGCTCTGAGTGGGCACCTTCTCTGCCCAGTGCTTCCCACCAAAACCCAGTCTGCACACTCCTCCTCCATCCCCAGATGCTGCAGTGGCATGGGACAGAGTCCCATGTCCCCTTAGAGGGTCCTCTCCGTACTCACTACATTAGAATGGGACCCCCAAATGGGACCCACAGCCTGGAGACCCCACCCAGCACACTCCCTGAGGATCACCAGACCCTCTAATCTCTGCCAGCAAATGTCCGTCCCGCCTGCCCGATGGCACTGTCCCTTCTCACCACTCTCCCAGGCAGCACCCACAGAGCCGGGGTCCTGTCCACATGAACCCACGAAATGTCTCCATGAATCACAGTTTCCTTTCTCTCTAAAACATCTGAGTCTAGATGGCTAAACATTGGTATCGAGTTTTGCTACTAACATTCAGAAGAGTTGACCTTGGATTCCCCTTTTTTGCCACGTCGACTGCTGGGGTGGCGTCAAGGTTCTCCTGACCCAGTGAGAGTAGGGTGGGTGTGTCCCTCGGTACCTGTTCTCTGGCAAGACATGTTAAAGAATGACACTATGTTCTACCCTCGTAAATATGTGGTAGAATTTAGAGCAAGGGGACGTCTCTCAGCCCCTGCTGGGGACACCAGCACAGGTGAGTCGCCTTCCTGTCATCTCTGCCCTTAAGACTTGCTCTTCCAAATGTCTTCAGGACACAGTCACTTTTCCTCTCCTCCACT
Organism: Molossus molossus; assembly: GCF_014108415.1. Taxonomy (NCBI): domain Eukaryota; kingdom Metazoa; phylum Chordata; class Mammalia; order Chiroptera; family Molossidae; genus Molossus; species Molossus molossus. The sequence continues at coordinate 28,234,437 of NW_023425348.1, forward strand.
AGATGCTGCTCTGCACCCACCTACAGCAGCCACCATCCCGATTCCTAGTCACAGTGTGGAAGAGACACTGGTGGTTGGTCGGTGCTCCTCGTTCTCCAGAAGACGAATGGAGACCGGGGTACTCACCATGTTCACTGACACTGTGGTGACAGCATTCACCCCAAGAGCTATACCTTGTCGAGTACTCAGCATGTGCCAGGCTCTTTTCATAGACTAGCTCCTTGAACTCCCACAGGACCCGGTGATGTGAGTTCCCATCCTCCACAAGAGGAAACTGAGTCTCAGGGAGACGATATGATCTGCCCAAAGTCACACAGCACAGACGTGGAACAGGCTGTTATTGGACAAAGTCCAAATGCCAGAGGCATAATATTGTCTTGTTGCCCATAGCTTTTACGAATAAGGGAGCTCCTACTATGTGCTGGGCACCATGGGAGGCTTGGAGAATACATAGGTGAATAAGACAGACCCATTCTGTGGTGGTCTGTGATGTGCCCACTCCCCAGAGTCCATGTGTCCCCAGCACCCAGCACAGAACTTGGCACAGAGCACGACCTCAGCTGACGCTGCTGAATAAGTGCACAGACCGCTGCAGGTGGTACACGGAGCACTGACAATACCTGCAGCTAAAATATCCTATTCTTGGAATAAAAACAAAAATCTAGCCATCCTCTTCAGTACATATTGCCAGCCAGTTCTCCATATGGAAATCTTTAATCTGACCTCATATCCAAAAATCAGTTCCAGGTTTATTGTGGATGTAATTATGCAAGGTAGAACAATAAACTTTTGGAATAAAAGAAAGGAGAATGTTTTCATGATGTTGGGGGTACGCAAAAATTATTTAACTACGATAAATGGTGCTAACCATGAAAAAAATCCACTACTATAAAATAAAGAACTTCTGTTCATCAAAATGCACACTTAAGAGAATGAAAAGATAAGCCATGGGTGGGAAAGGCTTTCTGCATACATACATCCAACAAGGATTTGTGTCTGAAAAAAAAGAGAGAGAAAATGGGCATATGATGTGAATAGACGTTTCCCAAAAGAGGATATATCCCTTGCTAAAACTCAAATACATATGTGCTCAACCCATTAGTCTTCAGGGAACTGCATTTTGACAACCCAGTGTGACACCCCACACATCACCAGGTGGTCTGAAATGGAAATGGTCTGAGGAGGAGCAGGAACTGGAACTCTGTGCAGTTGCCAGTGGCTGGGTGAGTTGATACAGCCCTCTGGACAACTAGGTTCATATCTCCTAAAACTAGATACATTTGAACCCTGGGACTCCGCAGTTCCCCTCTGTCAAGTCCTAACACGAATGTGTAGTTACGTTCACAAACACACACAAACTGGAATGCTCATAGCCCCACAATTCCTAAGAGCCCCAGACATAAAACTATCCAAATGCCCATCAAGGCCAACTGGATGAAGTGTGGCGTAGTCACACAGTGGGCACTACAGAGCACTGGGAACGAGCAATGTCCACCTGCATGCAACCACGTGGACAAACCTCACAAGCAGAGCAGGCAAAATGCACACCAAGGAGTACCACTGCTTGCCAGATACACTGGTACCCCCTTATCTGCAAGCGATATGTTCCAAGACCCCCAGTGGGTGCCTGAAACTGTGGATGGTACCGAACACTATATAGACTATGTTTTTCCTACACATTCATACCTATGATAAAGTTTATGGCTTCTCTTTGGCATGTCTGAGTTTCCAGCATCACTGATCTTGAACATGGGGCCATTATTGAGTAAAATAAGGGCTGCTTGAACACGAGCACCACAAGCGACTGTCCGTCTGATGACCCAGGTGACCGCTAAGTGACGAATGGGCAGGCAGCATGTACAGGGTGGAAGTACTGGGCAAAGGGCTGATTCACATCCTGGGCAGGATGAAGGACAGTGCGAGATTTCATCACATTATTCAGAACGGGGCATCATTTGAAACTTCTGAATGGTTTCTTTCTAGAATTTTCCATTTAATATTTTTGGATCACAACTGACTATAGGTAATTGAAACCTCGAAAAGCTAAACCATGGATAAGGTGGGTTGGTTGCGCACACCTTATGATGTGATAAGCAGGTTGCACACATTATCTTCTTGGTGATCACAAGACCCTGAGTTACGATAATTATCCCATTTCACAAATGACCAGACTGGGGCCTTAGGTCCCCTGTCTACACTCACATGGAGCAGACGATGCACTCAGTACACGTCTGTGGGACTCAGAACCCACCAAGATAGGGAAACAGTGACCAGCACCTCTTTCCTGAGATTCTGAGGTGCTGGGAGGCACCCGAAACTCTAGGGTTCCCCACTTCCTCCTCTCTGAAGAGGGCCGAGAGATTCCACCCTGCTGGGGTTCAGAGCATCACAGGATTACCTAAGTGAGAGGGAACATTTGTTTTTGACAAAAGAACATGTTTCCACCGACCAGGAGAGAAAATTCTCTTCTCCATGATGGCGTTTATCACAAGTCCCCTTTGTTTTCTAGCACCTTAGAAATACAAACCTGGACATGCAGGGACCTGCTGTCTGGCAAAGGGATCTTCTGGTGCAGAACGGGCAGGTGTGCCACAGCCCCGTCTCTGCCGCACCTGTCCCCATCGTCCTTCACCTTGTCCTTGGGCCCCTGACCTCTAGTCCAGCACTGTTCAATAGACAAATGATGTGACCGACAAGTGGAAAGCACATATATAATTCTAAACACTGAGTGCCATACTAAGAAAATAGGCAAAATTAATTTTAACAATATATGTTGTTATTTCAACATGCAATCAGGTGCTTAGTTGGTTGAGCATTGTCCCGTACACCAAAAAAGGTTGCAGTTTCGATGCCCAGTTGGAGCACATACTGGAGGCAACCAATCGATGTTTCTCTCTCTCTCTCTCTCTCTTCTCTCTTCCCTTCCTTCCTTCCCTCCCCCCTCCCTCTCTCTCTAAATTCAATTTTTTTTAAAAGTGAAAAAAATATATACAAATCAACAAGGAGATAGTTAACACTGTTTTCTTTCTAAATCTTCAGAGACTATTTTACAATCTGGAACATCTGGATCCAGACTTCAGATGCTCACCGAGCACATGCAGCGGCGGCTGCTGATCTGCAGTCTGGCCCTGCCAGTTCCACACACGACTCTATCGCGGGGTCCTTGACTCGGACCGAACGGTCGCATTGGCTGAGTGCCCCACACTGTGTGTGCGTCCTCTCGCCATAACCCTGAGGCAGAGCGTGTTATCTCTGTTTTACATGTGAGAAGTCACGGAGAGGCTACATAATGAGCCTGAGGTCACAGGACTCATACATAACACAGGCAGAATTTGAACCAAGGCTGACGGGCATTTCAGCCAAGCATGTGACCACAAGTCTTTGCCAAGAATTTTTATAAAATACAAGTGTATTTTTATTGTAAATAGCATACTTTAACATGTAGGATTGCTTTAAAAGCATGACATAAATATTAATCAAAATATTTGGCTAATTCAAACATATCCTATTCCCAGTTTACAGAAACACCCACTGGTCACGAAGCATGCTGCTCATGACACTACTTAGTTATTCCAGTCATTATACAGAGAATGAAGTTCAATGAAGGCAATACCTCAAGTTCAATTCATTAGGGTTGCCTGGCACATTTTTTATTTTTTATAGTCTTTTGGTTTTCTTTTCCGGGATTACAAAAAAAAAAGCATTAAGTATCAATATAGCCCAGTTGGTGTGGCCCAGTGGTTGAGCGTCGACCCGTGCACCAAGAAGTCACCAATTCGATTCCCGGTCAGGACACATGGCCAGGGTGTGGGCCTGATCCCCAGTGTGGGGCATGCCAGAGGCGGCCAATCGATGTTCTCTCCCAACGATGTTTCTATCTCTCTCCCTCTCCCTCCCTCTCTTTCTAAAAAATTAATAAAGAAAAAAAAAATTTTAAGTATAGATATAAATGCTTTTACATAATCCTTTTGAAGATATCCTTTAAAATAATTTATAAAATGGCTTACTTCACGTCTCTTGATTATCAGGACCCATCAAAGTCACTGTCAGCTTTGATTAGTTGGTGGAAAATTTCAGAGCAGAAGTAACTTATGACTGTTTCCCCAATCCCCGAGAATCATAGTCGTCACGGAAATACCGTATCCTTTCACGATGAACCCGTGGAAAGGAGATGCCTCGGCTCATTGTTAATAGGACGCCAGTCAGTGCCATAGAGGATTAGTCCATGTAAACTGGCTTCCACCCATAAAGAAATTTTCTGAAAATCACAGATATAAGTTAGAAAAAAATAGCAAAGAAGGAGAACGGCATAGACCATTCTGCAGCAGCAGTGGTCACAGGGACACATCACCTTGTCCTCGGGGTCCCTGTGCGGTTCTGTACTGCCTCAGCCCTAACTGCACCACACGGGTGATGAGCCAGCCGGCAGGCCACACGCCCTGACTCCACACCAGCAAGCCAACCGCAGTCCATCTCGAAGATCTGTTTGCCATGAACTCTGGGCTGCGTTTGGTAGGGAAGGATGGTCTGAGCAAACATCCACCGTGAGCCCACACCAAAGGTGAGCACAGCTCCACATACATGCACAGTAAAAAAAGGTTGTGTTCCGGAAGTTTGCCTCAACAGAAAGTCCTAAACAACCCAGCCATGTGAGCACAAGGCCAGCCTTGTTTAACCTGGTGATACATCTCCCTTCAGGATCCCGAGCATGAACTTGCTTATAATGAACATAAATGGTGGCAACGCATAGAACTGCGGCGAAATGGAACATTGCCCCAAACAACCAGTGTCACTGATGCAAGGCCAGCAGGGCCAACACGGTAACGTATGAAATATGAAAGCAGAAGGTGTTCAAGTTACAAGGGCGGCAGGAAGGAAACAGGCCTTGCTGAAACCACCCATCTCAAGCAAGTCTTTGTTATTTGCTTGCTTGGTTTTATCCTTCTCACTAAACTTGATGTTCTGTGAGAGCAGGAACCAACTGGTTTGTTTAGCATTATATTTCCAGCTTCTGTTTTAGTATGAGTCTTCAGTCTTCCCAAACCTGTCCCTTTTGCAGATCCTTGCTAGGACTAGCCTGCCAGGGCTGAGCGTTGGGTCCGGAGCCTGTGGTCTGGATGGGGATGGGGCAGGCCCCCGGGGCATGCCACTTGGCACATTCTACTAAAATGATAAACAGAGCAAGGTACAGGGGTACCCTGACTGACCAGCTGTCCCACCTTACCTTTGATGGAGGAGTGCAGTGTCCTGATTTGAGACTTTCAGTGCTAAAGTCCTTGGCAAACTGGACAAGTTCCTCTTCCTACCTACAATGGCACAGGTTGGTCAGAACCATGCAAATGGGCCCTGACTGTCTGGATGGCACTATCCAGTGGACTCATCTATCTCCCCTGACCCCCTGGAGCCCTTCTGGCCTCTTACTCATACTACAGCCAGGGAATCTTTCAAATAAAAAATAATGTCAAGACCCTCTCCTCCAGTGCTAGGGGCTGAAAATCCTCCAACAATTCCCCAGTGCTCCATTTACCAGTTCATTGGATGGTACCAACTAGACAGTCACATTGACTAGGACCAATATTTGAACCAAAAGCCAAATTATTCAAGGGTCCCAAAGAGGAAGATCATCTGGAATGGAAAAAATCAGTTCTTCCATAAAGTATTAGGAATGAAGTTCTGGGATAAAGAGCAAATCCCTGGGAAGCCCTTCAGACAAGGCTTGGCCTCTGTCTACTTCTTACCTGAATCTCATGCCATGTTCTCTCTACTCATTCTGCTCCAGCCTCACTAGCTTTCTTGTTGACCTCATGTTCATCATTTTCCTTTGGGCCACAGGGCCTTTGCTCATGCTCTTCCCTCTGCCTGGAATATTCTCCAGGCCTCTATCCTACCAACTGATGCTTGTCCATCCTTTATATCTCAGCTCATGAGTGGCTTCCTTGGGGAAGGCTTCCCTGACCTCACATCACAGTCCACATAAAAGCCCCCTCTCCTGCAGCACCCAGTACCTCTCCTTCATAGCTCACAAATTCACACATGTGTGTTTGTGTGTATCTGATTCATTCTCATCTCCTCCATGAGCTCCTTAAGGGAATGACTATTAGATTGTATTCCCCAGACTACCCGTCCTAGTAAATGTTCAATAAGTACTTGTTATTAGAATAAATGATGAGTAGTAAGTGTTCAGTGTATAGTTGAGATTTTTTTGAATGGGGTAAAATATTACTAGGGCTGTAAAGTTACCAACACAATTCTTGTTGAATTGATAGCATCTCAAATTTACTCCTAGTTCAGCACAATAGCTTGGTCTTCAGAAGAAATGGTCCTAGATCTTGGATTTTTGTGGCCTGAAGACTGGCGGGGGAGGGGAGGTAGGAGGGGTGGGGGAGGGGTGAAGGACATAAAACAGCAAAAATTTTAAATTTTGATGAAGAATAATATATATATATATATATCTCCATTGTCTTATAATTTCATAAACGAAAGACCATCCTAACAGCTAAAGAATACAAAGGACATAACTTCAGAAAATAATAATCACAGCCCTTCTCAGGCAGGGACAGTTGGTGTCTTTACACTGACATTTTGCTGTAGAAAACTGCCACTGGTGTATGGATTTGCATTCTGTCTCCAGTACTTCCTAACTGTGTGACCTTGGATAAGCAACTTGCGTCTCTGCTTTTCAAACCGCCTGCTTGGGAGCCTAATGAGAATTACATGATTTAACATACATACAGCTCTTAGCACACTCCATACACTACAGAGGCCAATGCAGTTAGTATCTTCGTCATTCACTAGACAACAGCGCCACCTAATGGCTCTTCATCCCAGAGTACAGACCAGCGGCTTCCGCAGAGCACTGTGAAGCATCCACAGTCAATGAGGCTGAGGCAGAAGCTGGGAGAAAAGCCATAAATATTCATGACATCATTTAACGCTCATGCCTTTCTGTCTTCCTGAGAATAAAGTTCACTTCTTGGAAGCTACTGCCCAAGCTGTCAGCTCTAGAAGAGGAGAGAAAATGAAATCTCTCTCTCTGGTCCCACAACCATGAGGTCTGCTTTATTTGGGGCGGGAGAGGGGTCTCTTCACTGGGGCGGACAGGAAAGTGGGGCCTTGGCACCATCACCCACTGGGTGGGGGCTGGGTGTGGGGTTGCTGTCATCCACAGCCCTCCCTGACTCTTGCTTTCCTGCGAAATCTGAAGAATGAAAAAGAAACAGCAAGCTGAATGTGGAAGCCTTTTTACGATGGTCACAGAATAGGGACAAGTGTTGGGTTCGGTGCTCTCACCCATAAGGGTCTTGCACTGTCGGAACCATCGGCCAGTAGAAACAGCTCTCTGTCCTCAGAGGTCATTGTAGGAGAGTCTGAGATCCAAAAGCAGACTTGAGCACTCTCTCTTCATGTCTTCCCCAGTGAGAGAGATGGACACTGATTGTCCGTTCTGGTCTCTGCTTGCAGAATTTCATTTGTCCTGGGAGCCTGGGAAGGAACCTCAGCAAATGGCAGAGAAGGTTGGCTCTGGGGGTAGGTAGGCTTGTGTTTGAAACCTTGTTCTCACACTTGCTATGTGACCTTGGGCAAGTCATTGTCTCCTTGAACTTGTTTCTGTATCTGCAAACTGGGAATAATAATAGTATACCCCTCAGGGGTTTGATATGAGACTTGGGTGTGCTAATTTATCCCACAATCTCAGATGCCTTCAAGGGCCAGACAGGCATGATGAATGAGAGAAACAGGTCAAGTGTAGAGCAACAGGGAGTGGTAAGAACTGTGATTAACCAGGAGCACAAATCCAAGTAACAGGGACAGCTGCAGGTCAGCATCATTTGACCCAGGGTATTATAGACAACCTCGAAATTCCAGAATTGGGGGGGGGGGGTTGCTCAAGAGTCCATGGGTGGGCTTTTGGCACGGCTGGGCTTAGCTGACCTGAGGAAACAGATTTGGTTGGCAGTGAGTGTGGCAGAAAGAAATGCAGACCCATTTTTTTCAAATGTTCAAGATAAACAAGCAATCGGCACCATTTTCCAGTGCTGGCAATTAAACAGTTTAAAAACAAGACAGCATGATCCAGACAAAGCCCTGAGCTAGCTGTGTGACTTGGAGCAAGTCTCTCAACATGTCTGGCCTTCTATGTCTTCATGGATAATGAGGGTAAGAACACACCTAGCACCTGATCGTAGCAATTTATATACATTACTTCATTTGACCTCCCCCTTGACATGATAAGGGAGGTGTTACTATTATCCCTCATTTTTCAGATGAGAAAACAGATGTACAGAGGAGCTAAGTAACTTGCCCAGAACCCCACAGTAAGTAACAAGGCTATTTTGAAGCTTTAGATTTAGAATGAAATAATAGATGCAAAGTGGCCAGTGAACATTAATTATTGTTCTGTCATTGTTATTATTATTACAATCATTAACACAAATGGTTCAAGGTCAGTTCTCATACTTAATTTGATGGTCAGAATAAGCCACTAAACTTCGACCTGTCAGACAAAGACGAGGGTCAGCTCTAAGTTATGTGCTATGCATTTTTGCAGGTAGCTCTTGAATAAATTAATAGTTCCTTAAATTTTTTTTCTTTATTAATTTTAGAGAGAGAGAAAGGTAGAAGGAGAGAGAGATAGAAACATTGGTGAGAGAGAACATCGACTGGCTTCCCCCTGCATGCCTCCCACTGGGGATCGGGCCCACAACCTGGGCATGCGCCCTGACGGGGAATCAAACCCGTGACCTCTTGGTGCATGGGTCAGCACTCAACCACTGAGGCACAACAGCAGGGCAATAGTTCCTTTAAAAAAATAGGCATTGGGACACCCTTCCTTTGGGTTTCCTGTGATAATAATTAGATTTAGACCCCTGGTACAGTTGATAGATTATCATCTTGGGGTGACCATGCCAACCATGACCTGTAATTTACAGCTTGAGTTATTCTAAAATCAATACAGATTTGCTCCTAGAGTGGGCTGTGAAGCATGAGGGACAGACGGCCCTGAACAGCAGTTGACACAGGAGGGGAAATTGCAGGGGCCTGGAGTGGGGCCAGGTCATTAGGGGAGAAGAAGTAGAAAGTGGAGGAGGACAACCTCTGTTTAGTGGGCTGTGGTCAGAGCTGGCCAGTGTTCTCCTTGGGACCTGCTCAGGACAGAGTCTTGTTAAGTGAGTAGATTTGATTGGCAGTGAGGAGTGTTAGAAAGAAAACAAGTTTTGGAGATGGGTAGAACTGGATTTGTGTTTTCACTGTGTCATTTCCTACCTACGGTACTATGGGAAATTGGACTGATTCCCCGACACTTGGTTTTCTCCTCTGTAAAATGGGCAATGAACTGAACCCATTGCTCAGATGAAGATGAAAGGAGTCTATATTTGCACAACATTTGCTTTTCTATGATGCAAAACTACCAAGCTCAGTCATTAAGAGGCTATGTAGTCAGGTGGATCTGCAGTCAAATCCTGCTTTTTTCACCTCCAAGCTCTCCGAGTAACTTTGGGTTAAGTAGCCTGACCACCCTGAGCCTTGGTTCCCTTATATTGGAGTAATAATAGAAGCCCTAGATAGTTGTGATCATATTAGACAATGCACACAAAGACAAGTTAGCACCATGTGCCAAGAGTGTGTGCTCAGCAAGAAAAGGGCGTTCTGTCTGTCCATCTGATTTTCATCCACCCCCAGCTGTGCACGGAGGAGGCTCTCAGTGAACACTGATACAACTGCATGATGAAGTAAATGTGTTCTTCTGGAAACAGATGACATCCTCATCTGGGTAATTTGAAGAGTTTAATGAAAAAAGAAACTAATGACACGAAAAACATATTTAAATAATAAAAGAGCTGTTAAAAGGACACATATGTGCACTGTTTACAAATGTGTCGACGGGGCATTGGAAAACCAATTCAGGACAGCGCTATCACATAAGGCTCTGGCAGGGAGGAGCCATTATCACCTTGCAATAGCGCAGATGATGGTTCGGCACTTCTCTCCCTAAACTATGTGATCCTGCAGGGACTCCCAGTAAAACAGAAGAATGAACATCCCCACACCATTTATTAGAGCTGACTTGCTTAGGTCAATAGAATATGCAGCAGAAAGTGAGGTGAGCTGAGGCTAGAAATGTGCTTATGTGGCTTGGCTTCCCTCTTGGTGTCTGGCATTTGCCATGAGAAGAATGTGCTCCAGGATTCAGAAGGAACTCGTGGAGCAGATCTGAACCCAACTGACAGTCTGGGTCAAGATCAGTGGAGCCCAACAGGGCCAGAGGTGACATACAGACCTGTGAGCAGAAAACCAAAAGTTTGCTCTTATAGCAACTGAGATTTGAGGTTGTTGGTAAAACAAATGAATGCCCACCTCTGGATGAGGAGGGCACAAGGAGGGGCAGTTACCGGACTGGGCTGCCTGACAGGAGCTGTGATCTCAGCGGAGGAGAATAGATGGCTCACTTCTACCCTCTTCCCTCCCTCTGTTTGCTGCTGGTACCTCCCATTGGCTGAACTCAACTGGAGCAAGGGATCCACTGACAGAGCCATTCATAGTCAGCCCCCTGGCACAGCACATGGTGAAGGTGGAGATGGATGCAGATGGGTGAATGAGAATGATCCAGCACAGTTAAGAAGGAAGGAGGGTATGTGGGACTCTTATATTCACAAAGTGCTGTGCTAAGGGCCTTGCACGAGGAACCCCATCCATCTACAGCCCTTTGGGCACCTTCCTAGCTCTCTTCTTGGGCTCCCTGGTTTTCTCTTGTTCTGGCTGGTGATTGGGAACATTCTCTGGGATCTGATGCTCAGTGGGGTTTCCAGCAGGGTCTCCTCAAACAATCTGACAATTACTTCAGGTTTTCCCCCTCCCCAATCCATCAGCCAAATAAGAGGCGTTCCCAAGATTATTATGATTGAGAGCGAGATTTAGGGGATTTTTTTTTTCCATTCTGTTGCCTCCGAATGTCTTTAGCAAAACCATGTGTTCTAAGGTATTGCTCCCCAAAGTTCCAGCTCTATCCTGTCCTCTCCAAGTTTCTTGCTAGTCAAGAGAGCCAGGTCTCCTTCTGGGGAAGCAGCAGTTTGGCACACTGTGCAGAGCAAGCGTTTTGAAGTTAGATCAAAGTGGCTGTGAAGCCCAACTTGCCCTCTTAGCAGCTGGGTGACTTTGAGCAGATGACTTCACCTGATTCTTGAACCAGTGGAGATAATATCAGCACCAGGGCCTGGGGTCATTTTGGGGATTATATGAAATACACATTAATGCCCTTAGCACAGTACTTTGTTACTGCTCATTAAACTATTATTGTCACTGCAGACTTCCTAATTGATGTCAGGGTAATTATGTGACTCTGGAATGCTGCAGTTGATGCCACAGGACCTGGTACCCACCCCTGGTGTTGGGAGGCTATGCGCAGTTCTTTTGTCAGTGAGATTCCATCAGCTCTTGAAAACAAAATTCCTCTCATTTCCAGGCAGGTAGGAGATGAGCATCCCTTAGCCTTGCAGGGTTCTCAGCTGCACGGGGCAGGGGATTTATCCTAGGATCAGCCTGTTGGTGATCTGGAGCCATACAGCTATTAAGCAGCCATTCGGCTCCCTCCATTTTAGAATTATAGGTATCTGCCAAACCCTGTAATATCCTGCAAAATGTAAATTCTTAAATTTGAATATACTTTTATGGGGATCAATTCAATGATGAATTTAAACCAGTCTGAATGATATATACAATATAAGATGATTGCAGAGGAAAAATAGATAATGTCTAGGAAGCTATGACTATTAGATGGTAGAGAAGTTATTGCCTGTTTCCACCCACCTATCACACCCCCACCCCATTCACCACCAACCCAGTTATACACTCATTTCTCCACCCTACACACACTCCATATGACACCTACCCAGCCTATTCTCCATCCATTTATTTCTCTACACATTTATCCCTTTTCAAACCCACCCATCTATCACATCTATCCTCTAACCACAGCCATCCATCCAACCATTCATCATTCATTCACTCACCACCCACCCAATCCACCATCCCAGTCATCTGTCTATGCATTCACTTATTTCACCCATCTATGTGGCCATCACTCACTCACTACCTACACCATCGCCCATACCATCCATCCACTATCTTCTACCTGGTCACTGACTCCATCCATCCATCCATCCATCCATCCATCCATCCGTCCATCTGTCCATCCATCCAGACATCCACCACTTGCTGACCCTTGTCCATCCATTTGGCAAACATTTTTTAGTTACCCATAATGTGCCTAAACTTATTTTATGGACCTAAGACATATATGATTAAGACATGGCTCCTTTTCTCAAGAACCTCTATCCAGTGCACAAGAGATATATTTCAAAATAAAAATGACAAAATAAAACAATTTATAATAAAACATGGAAAACAGAAGGCAGTATTTTGTAGTAGTGATACATATAGGCTTTGAAACCAGACCAACTTGACTTTGATCTGGGCTCCGACACTTGCTAGATGGATATCCTTGTACCAACCACAACATTTCATAAAGCCTCAGTTTCCTCAGCTGTTAAGCAGTAATAATAACTGCATCTACTTCAGAGGATCATGGTGAACACTAACCAAGTTAAAGTTAAGTGAGAGGGTCACATAGCAAAGAATTGCAGGCAACTTCTAGGAACTGAGAGTAGCCCCAACTGACAATCACTGAGAAAATGGAAATCTTAGCCACACCTGCAAGGAACTGAATTCTGCCAATACCCTGAAGCTTGGGAGGAGACACAGAGCTCCAGAAAAGAGCCTGCAGACACCCTGATATAGCACGGAGAAGACCCAGCTCTACTTAAACTACTGAACTCATACAAACTGGGAGATACTGTGTGCTATTTTAAGCCACTAAATTTGAGGTAATTTGTGATGTGGTAATAGATAACTAAGACATTAAGTACCTTGCCCAAGGCTACAAAGTACCTAAGTGATAGAGCCAGGGTTCAGAATAAGAGTGAACTTATTGAAAAATAACCAGCCAGAGGAGTTAAAATGCAAACGATTTCCTGATTAGCACTCAATTGACTGGAAAATCTAATTAATCAGAATCTGTAATTCCTAGACCTTATGATTAGTCAGGGGTATTCTGGATTTAAAATCAAGGTTTTCATGGCAATTGGGGCAAACACTGTGGATGCCCTTTGCTACTGGAGAAATGCAGTGACTGCAGAGTTGGGAGAAGCAAGTCCCACTTCCCGTGTTACGAAAGGTCTGACTCAGACAGCCAAGTGTTTCCATTCTGAAAACATGGTGGGGATTGCTTACTGAGCAGCAGCCATCTGACTTTATGCCTCTGTCCAATTTCTTAAGCCTTTGCATTGAACCTCATGGCTAAATCAAAATGATTGCTGGTTTTCCTTTACTTCACTTTACCAATGTTCCATGCAGCCTCCATCCACGATAACTAAGAGGTAACTGATGTAATATGGCCTGTCATGCCTGGGAGTTACTTTTAGCTAGTTCCCGTATAAATCCCTCTTCTTTTATGTCAGGAAGGAGTCTGATCCCTTGATGATTTTTCTGGTTGGCATATTGTTTTATTGTCTCCTTGATGTGCAGTGTTATAAATCAGGAGACTCTCAGAACTTGTTGTGATAGACATGGGTCCCTCAATCAGCAGTTTATAAAACACTCTCTTCTTTGCCTTTCATAGGCTGTCACTCATTAGGTGATCCTAGAGACAACCAGATTCCTTTCTGACCGAGAAAATGTCTTTGGTTTGCCCTCTATGTTTAATTCAAAAGTAGTTGAAAACTTTGTTTGTTTGTTTTTTTACCATGTTTCCAAAGACATATAAATTTATGGCTAGAGGTCAAGAACTATATGATATGAGACAGACACAAACAGTGAACAGTGTGGTAGCTCCAGACAGCTCGCCAAAATTGGTTATGCACAATGTCTGAGAGCAACCTGTACCTCTGCCCCACCCAAATGGACCCAGAACCAACACAACCAGTGGTGGGCTTCAGACCACACCAGAGCTTGACACAACCAGCTGCACAAGCAGTATACTCAAAGGAAGATTCCGGCAGACACTAGACCCTGCTGGGAACAACTCCACCTCAAGGGGCAGCTCCTGTACAACATCTCATGCATGATGATTGAGGTTTACACTTATAGCCACCCCGCCTGAAAGATTCACTCCACCCACAAAAGGGCCAATAGCATTAAGACACAACTAAAACAGGGGGTACATATAATCATAAGAAACCTTCCTGGAGCATGGAACACAGGTGACTTGGAAGATTGTGCCACTGAGCCTAACAGGACACCTCAATACTGCAGGCATACAGCAGCTTGCATGCACTGGTCAGGTTGAGCCTCAGCCAGCCACCCTGTGGGTCAATCCCACCCACAAATGGACCAACAGCAATCAAGACTCAGTTATAACAGAAGGGTCCACACAACTCACACAAGGGAGATTCCTAGAACACCCAGCTGAGGAGATCAAGAAGACTGCGCTGAGTCCCACAAGACACTACAAAAGGCCATCCCATGAAGACTGGAAGTTAGAGTAGTTCTACCTAATACATAGAAACAAACACAAAGAGACAGTTAAAATGGGAAGACAAAGAAACAACCCTCAAATGAAAAAAAGGAAAGCATCTCCAGAAAAAGAGATAAATGAAATGGAGGCAAGAAATCTATCATACATAGAGTTCAAAGTAATGGGTATAAAGATGCTCAAACTATTTAATGAGAAACTTAATAAGAAACTTAATGAGAACTATAAGGAACTTAGTAGGAACTACATCATTATGAAAAATAACATAGAAACCATGAATAAGAACCAGTAGAAATGAAGACTACCATATCTAACATCAAGAATACACTGGAAGGAATTAAAAGTAGGCTGGACAAAGCAGAGGATTGAATCAGTGATATAGAAGACAAGGTAAGATAAACTACCCAATTAGAACAACAAAAAGAAAAATAATTTAAAAAAGATAACTTAAGGGAATTATGGGATAATATGAAATGTAACATCTGCATCATAGGGGTACCAGAAGGAGAAGAAAGCAAACAAGGGATACACAATCTGTTTGAAGAAATGACAGAAAACTTCCCTAACATGGTGAAAGAAAAAGTCACACAAGTTTAAGAAACACAGAGAGTCCCAATCAAGTTGAACCCAAACAGACCCACATCAAGACACATCATAATTAAAATTGTCAAGGTTAAAGACAAAGACAGAATCTTATAGGCAGCAAGAGAGTGATGGTTAGTTCCCTACAAGTGAGCTCCCATAAGGCTTTCAGCTGATTTTTCAACAGAAACACTTCAGGTCAGAAGGGATTGCTATGAAGTATTCAAAGTAATGAAAAGTAAGAACCTCCAACCAAGACTACTCTGTCTAGCAAGACTATCATCTAAAATCAAAGGCAAAATAAAGAGCTTCCCAGACAAAAGAAACTACAGGCGTTCAGTACCACTGGGCTAGCATTGTAAGAAATGCTAAAATAACTACTTTAAGAAGAAGAAATATATACGGAAAGGAACATAGGCATAAGGAAAAAATTGACTCAACATCACTAATAATCAGAAAGATGCAAATTAAAACCACAATTAGATATAACCTCACACCTGCCAGAATGGCTACCATAAATAAATCAACAAACAAGTGCTAGAAAGAATATGGAGGAAAAGGAACCCTAGCGCACTATTGGTGGGAATGCCCTTGGTGCAGCCACTGTGGAAAATAGTAAGGAGTTTACTCAGAAAATTAAAAATGGAACTGCCTTTTGACCCAGTGATCTCACTTCAGGAAATATAGCCTAAGAATCCTGAAACACCAATCAGAAAGAATATATGCACCCCTATGTTCATAACAGCATTATTTATAATAGCCAAGATCTGAAAACAGCCCAAGTGTCCATCAGTAGATGAATGGATAAAAAAGCTGTGGTACATTTACATGATGGAATACATGCAGCTGTAAAAAGCAAGCATCTCTGACCTTTTGCAACAGCTTGGATGACCTGGAGAATATTATGTTAAGTGAAATAAACTAGTCAGAGAAAGACAAATACCATATGATCTCACTTATATATGGAATCTAATGAACAAAATATACTAATGATCAAAATAGAACCAGAGAGCTGAGGTGGTTGGGGAAGACAGGATGAAAGCCTCAACTAAAAGAGGAGGGTGCACATAAGTAACAAAAAACATTCTGGAGTATGGAACTCAGGTGATCTGGAAGATAGTGCCATTGAACCTAACAAGACATCTTCATCATAAAGCCATCATGACAAGTTTAGGAGTCATAGCAGATCTACCTAATACACGTAGACAAAATGGGGAGACAAATATGTCCCCAAATGAAAGAACAAGAGAAACCCCAGAAAACAAATTAAATAAAATGGAAGCAACCAAAATACTAGATGCAGAGTTTAAAGCAATGGTTGTAAAGATGTTCAAGGACCTTAGGGGAAGAATGGATGATCTCTGTGAGAACTTTAACAAAGACACAGTAAGCATTAAAAAAGACATAGAAACCATAAAAAAGAGCCATTCAGAGATAATGAATACAATATCTGAAACGAAGAATACATTAAAAGAAATCAACAGTAGGGTAGATAAAGCAAAGGATCAAATCAGTGATTTAGAAGACAAGATAACAGTAAGCACCCAAGCAGAGCATAAAAAAGAAAAGAGAATTAAAAAGAATAAGGAAAGTCTAAGGGATCTCCAGGGCACAATCAAACATAACATCTGCATCATTCAGGTACCAGAAGGAGAAGAGAGTGAGCAAGAAATAGAGAACCTGTTTGAAGAAATAATGGCAGAAAATTTCTCTAACCTGGTGAAGAAAAAAGTCACACAAATTCAGGAAGCACAGAGAGTCTCAATCAAGATGAACCTAAAGAGGACCACATAATTAAATTGCCAAAGATTAAAGACAGAGTATCTTAAAAGCAGTAAAGGAAAGACAGTTACATACAAGGGAGCTCCCATAGGCTGTCAGCTGATTTCTCAGGAGAAAAACTCTGGGCCAGAAGAGATTGGCATGAAATATTCAAAATGATGAAAAGTAAGGACCTACAGCCAAGACTACTTTATCCAGCAATGTTACCATTTAAAATTTAAGGTGAAATAGCTTCCCAGACAAAATAAAAGCTAAAGGAGGTTTTTATTTATTTATTTATTTTTACCACCAATCCAGTATTGAAAGAAATGTTAAAGGGCCTGCTTTAAGAAGAAAGAAAATTATGAGAGGAATATAGGTATAAAAAATAACATGGTAATAAATAAGTACCTATTAATAATAACCTCAAATGTAAACAAATTAAATGTTCCAATGAAAAGACATAGGGTAGCCAAATGAATAAGAAAACATGACCCATATGTATGCTGTCTACAAGAGACCCACCTCAGAACAAAAGATACACATAGACTGAAAGTGAAGGGATGGAAAAAAAGATTCCATGCATATGAAAATACAAAAAAAGATGGGGTAGCAATACTTATATCTGACAAAATAGACTTTTAAAAAGGCCATAACAGGAAACAAAGAAGGTTACTACATAATAAAGGAATTGATCCAACAAGAGGATATAACCCTTGTAAACATATATAGACCCAATATAGGAGCACCTAAATATATAAAGAAAATGTTGGTGGACATTAAGGGAGAGATCAACAGCAATACAATCATAGTTGGGGGATTTAACACTCTACTAACATCAATGGATAGATCTTCCAAACAAAAATATCAACAGGCAAGAGTGACCTTAACACTCTGGGTCGAATGGATTTAATTGATATTTACAAAACATTTCATCCCAAAGCAGCAGAATATACATTCTTCTCAAGAGCACATGGAACATTCTCAAAGATAGATCACATGTTAGGACACAACACAAGTTTTAACAATTCAAGAAGACTGAAATGATATCAAGCATCTTCTCTGACAACAATAATATGAAACTAGAAATCAACTACAATTAAAAAAACTGAAAAAATTCAAACACATGGAGGCTAAATAGAATGTTATTAGACAATAAATGGGATAAAAGTGAGATCAAAGAAGAAATAAAAAATTACCTGGAAACAAATGGAATGAATATACAGCAACCTAAATATATGAGATACAGCAAAAGCAGTCCTGGGGGGGGATCTTCATAGCATTACAGGTCTGCCTCAAAAAGCAAGAAAAATCTCAAATAATCCATCCCCAAACCTAAAAAAAAAAAAAAAAGAGAGAACAAACAAAGCTCAAAGCCAAAGATCAAAGAGCCCTGGCCAGTGTGGCTCAGTTGGTTGGAGCATTGTCCCCTACAACAAAAGGTTGTGGGTTTGGCTCCCCATCAGGGCACATACCTAGGTTGTAGGTTCAATCCCCCGTTAGGGTACGTATGGGAAGACAAGGGAAGGCAACTGGATCAATGTTTTTCTCTTACATTGATGTTTCTCTCTCTTTCCCACTTCCCCTTTCTTTAAATCAATAAGCATGTCCTCAAGTGAGGATTTTATAAAAAGATCAATGAGTCCAAGAGCTGGTTCTTTGAAAAGATAAATAACATTTATGAACCTTTAACTAGCCTCATCAAGGAAAAGAGAGAGAGGACCCAAAGAAATAAAATAAAAAATGAAAGAGGAGAAGTAACAACTGACATCATAGAAATACAAAAAAAATTGTAAGAAAATACTCTGAACAACACATGCCAACAAATTGGACAACCTGGGCAAAATGGATAAATTCCTAGAAACCTACAATCTTCCAAAACTGAATCCGAAAGAATCAGAAAACCTAAATTGACTTATTACAAGGAATAAAATTGAAGCAGTGATCAAACTCCCAGAAAAAAAAAAAAAGAAAATGTCCTGGACTTAATGGCTTTATAGGGGAGTTTTACCAAACACTCAAAGAACTAACATTTATCCTTCTAAAACTATTCCAAAAAATTCAAGAGGAGGGAAGACTTCCAAGCTCATTTTATGAGGCCAGTATTATTCTATATCCAAAACCAGATAGACATTACAAAGAAAGAAAATTATAGGCCCATATCCATGAGGAACATAGATGCTAAAATCCTCAACAAAATATTAGCAAACCAGATCCAGCAGTAGATTAAAAAGAACACATACCACAATCAAGTTGTATTTATTCCAGGGGTGTAAGGTTGGTACAATATTTGCAAATCAATAAATGTGATACAGCATATAAACAAAATGAAGGATACAAATCACAAGATCATATCAATAGATGTAGAAAAAGCATTTGATTAAATCCAGCATTTTAAAATCCATTTGTGATAAAACCTCTCAGCAAAATTGTAATAGAGGGATCATACCTCAACATAATAAAGGCCATATATGATGAACCAACAGCCAACATCATACTCAATGGCCAAACACTACAAGCATTTTCCTTAACAATGGGAACAAGTGAGAGATGTGTGCTCTCTCTTTCGCCACTCTTATTCAACATAATACTGGAAGTCCTAGCCATAGCAATCAGACAAGAAGAAGAAATAAAAGACATATAAATTAGAGAGGAGGAAGTAAAACTGTCATTATTTGTGGTTGACATGATATGCATTGAAATACTTAAAGATTCCACAAAAAACGACAACAAACTATTAGATCTAATAAATTAATTTGGCAAAGTAGAAGAATACAAAATTAATATTCAGAAATCGGTGGCAAATAATGAACTATTAGAAAGAGAATTTAAAAATCCCATTTACTATTGCAACAACAACAAAAATAAGGTACCTAGGATTAAATTTAATCAAGGAGGTAAAAGATCTGTTTTCAGAAAACCATAGGACATTGAAAAAGAAACAGAGGAAGATACAAACAAGTGGAAGCATATACTGTGTTCATGGATTGGAAGAATTATCATCACTGAAATGTCCATACTACCCAAAGAAATTTATAGATTCCATGCAATTCTTATAAAAATACCAATGGCACAGTTCACAGATCTAGAACAAATATTCCAAACATTTATATGGAACAAACAAACAAACAAAAATCCTGAACAGCCTCAACAATCTTGAGAAAGAAGAACAAAATTGGAGCTTACACAATATCTGATCAACTATACTACAAGGCCATAGTAATTAAAACAGTACGGTACTCGCATAAAAACTGACACATAGATTAATGGAACAGAACAGAGATCCCAGAAATAAACCCACACCTTTATGGTCAATTAATATTTGACAAAGGAGGCAAGAGCATACAATGGAGTAAAGACAGTCTCTTCAATACATGGTGTTGGGAAAATTGAACAACTACATGCAAAAAAAAAAAAAAAAAATGAAACTAAACCACCAGTTTACACCATACAAAAGAATAATCTCGGAATGGATTAAGGACTTAAATGTGAGTTACAAAACCATAAAAATCCTAGAAGAAAATGTAGGCAGCAAAGTTTCAGACATCCCTTGTAGCAATATTTTTGCCAATATATCTCCTCGAGCAAGGAAAATAAAGAAAAAATAAGCAAATGGTACTACATTAAACTTAAAAGCTTCTACACAGCAAAAGAAACCATCAACAAAATGAAAAGGGAACCCACTCTATGGGAAAACATATTTGCCAATGATACATCTGGTAAGGGGTTGATTTCCAAAATATATAAAATATTTATACAACTCAACACCAGGAAGACAAACAGCCCAATTAAAAAATGGGCAAAGGATCTGACTAGACAGTTCTTTAAAGAGGACACACAGATGGCCAATAGACATATGAAAAGATGTTAAAAAAAAAAAAAAGAAAAAAAGATGTTCAATGTCATTAGCCATCAGAGAAATGCAAATTAAAACCACAATGAGATATCACTTCACACCTGTCAGAATGGCTACCATCATCAATAAATCAACAAACAGCTGGGGAAGATTTGGAGAAAAGGGAACCCCTAGTGCACTGTTGGTTGGAATGCAAACTGGTACAGCCACTGTAAAAAACAGTATGGAGTTTTCTCAAAAAATTTAAAAGAGTACTGCTTTTTAACCCAGTGATCCTACTTCTAGGAACATACCCTAAGAAACCTGAAACACTAATTCAAAAGAATATATGCACCTCTTGCTCATTGCAGCATTACTTACATAGCCAATATCTGGAAGCAGCCCAAGTGTCCATCGGTAGATGAGTGGATAAAAAAGCTGTGGCACCCTGGCCAGTTTGGCTCAGCGGTTAGAGCATCGACCAGTGAACCAGAGAGTCCAGGGTTCAGTTCCCACCAAGGGCACAAACCTTGGTTGCAGTTTGTCCCTGGCCCCAGTTGGGGTTGTGTGGGTGGCAACCAGTCGATGTGTCTCTGTCACATCGATATTTCTCTCTCTCTTTTCCCCCTTCTCTCCCTCCTGCTCTATCTGAAGATAAATGCAAAAAATGTCCTTGGGTGAGGATAAAAAAAAAAAAGAAAAGAAAAGCTGTAACATATTTATACATTCTGTAAAAAGAAGTAAATATTACCTTTTGTGACAGCATGGATAGACCTAGAGATTATTATGCTAAATGAAATAAACCAGTTGGAAGAATTAACATCACTAAAATGTCCATATGATCTCACTTATATGTGGAATCTAATGAACAAAATAAACTGATGAACAAAAGAAAGAGTCATGGATGCATGGAACAGACTGGCAGCTGTCAGAGGAAAAGGGGGCTGAAGGACTGCATAAAAGAAGGTGAAGGGCTTAACCAAAAAACAAATACATAACACATAGACACAGACAACAGTGTAGTGATAGCCAGAGGGAAAGGGGGTGGGGGCTAAAGTGGGAGTGGGGAAAGAGGAAGAAATGGGGACAGAAAGAGACTTTGCTGGGGTGGGTGGCACATGATGCAGTGTGCGGATGATGTTTTACTGAGTTGTATACTTGAAACCTGTATGGTAACCAATGTCACCCCAAGAAATTCCATAATAATAATAATAATAATAATAATAATAATTTTTTTTTTTTTAAAGCTCATTCCCATCTCTGATATCCTAAAAGCCCCTTCCAGGTGGCATCCCAAGACAGGACGGAGGACCTGCACAGAACTGCGGGAGGAAGCTCGCATGTGGTCCCTGCTTCCTAGGCCGGGCCTCCTGGGAAGCACCCCGAAGGAGCCGGTGGGGAAGGCCTCTCGCTGACCTGCCTGGGGGATCAGGCTGCCCCAGGACGCCCCTGGTCCTGAGCACCTCCACCTCAGGTGCTCAGGACGAAGAGGCCTAGGGCCACGTGGCTGGCTCATGGAGAAGTGGCCCAGAGTGTAAATTGACTTCCCTGTCCGCAGCCAGCAAGAGGCGCCCCACCCAGGAAACTGAGGGACAGACCAACCTCAAACCTACTCCAGGAGACTGGAGGCGGGCAAGGGGCCATTCCCCTCCCTGGGGTCTTACAACCTGGCCTGGGACACCCAGGATGACTGGGTGGTAGGCAGGCCCAGTGCCCCCGGCAGCCCTTTGGCAGCCTGGGACCTGGGGCCGAGCCATCCAGCACTGGACCTGCTGCATGGTGTGCTCACCTCTGAGCCATCGGCGCTTCTGGCCTCAGCGGTGACACTCTGGGTGCAGATCCGGCGGGGACCCAGGAAGGAACCGCGGATTCCTTGGGTGCAAGGGCCCTGAGCAGCCCTTGGTGCCCCGCCTGTTCAGCCGCACCCCCATCCCCCCCCCCCCCAGGAGCCAGGCCCCGAGCAAGCCCAAGTCGGAGCTAGGGTCGCTCCTGTCATCAGCTGAGGCTCTAGCGCTGGCTCAGGGGATTATTTGGAGGAGTTGCCCTGAGGAAACAGCCCTGATACTGGAGTTGGACCGCTCCTGGAGGACAGTTGTCAGAGAGCGGCCGGTCCCTGGGACCGCAGTGCGCATGCGCACATGCGCCGCCGCGAAGAAATCCCGGAGGAGCTTCCGGTGGAACTGGACCTCCCAGGCGCGCTGCTGTCCCGTGCAGGGCCTACCTGTGTGCCCTCAGCGGGGTCCCATCAGACATGGCAGCAGTGCCACAGAGGGATCTGGAAGGGGCGGTGGAAGCAACACAAAAGGAGAACCCGGTCACTGCAGAGCAGGAGTGAGGCCTCCACATGGAGAACCTGGAGACTGGGAGGGTCGCGGACGGGTGTAAGGGGATCTGCGCCAGGTGACGGAGGCCCAACACGGAAGGAACTTGGCAAAATCAGAATCCAGAAAGTGAAATAAAAAGATCAACTTACTGCAGACCAGAACTCCATGAAAAAAAATCTTTCTTGAACCTCTTCAAGCAGTTTGAGAAGCAGGAGGAGGTGATCGAAAGCTACGGCACAATGAAGAATCAATGAAGTACGTTGGGGATTACGTCCTAAAAACAGAAGGAACGCCAGAGATGCCAGGTCCTGCCGGCCTGCAGAGGAGAAACTTAGGTGGGTAAACGAGGAGATTGCGCAGGCCCGAGCAAGGCCCAAGGGGAGGCCTTGGCCTTCCCGGCCAGCCTGGGGCAGGGGCAGGTGCATGTCCACTGATGAAGAAGACCACTGAGCAGGGGACTAAGGAAGACAGTGAACTGATCAGAATCTGGGATGACCTCATTTCCAAGCGGAGAAGATCTGATATGTAAGCCCCTGACTAGTGCTTCCCCTACCTCCTGTCTGTCTGTTTGCCTCTGTTAGATTTCATGTTTTCTTTTCTCTCCTGACCAAAATTCGGTTTAAAACTAGATTGCTCTAAAAAGAAGACTAAAGTTTCCCTTAAATTAAAAAAAAAAAAAAAAAAAAGACCAAAATGGTGATTGGGATGTTGGACGTTGGCTCTGGATGCCTAAGGCCTTTATGATGCAATTATCCTAATATGCTGCTCTGCTCCTATTCTGTATCCATTCTTAAAGTAAGTACACCTCATGCCTGGTAAGCCTATCATGTATGTCTTGTGACTTTCAGTGACAGCCTGAACCTGTAAGCCACTCCAGTGTTCATGAAAGTCTTATGAGATTTGTAGTTTAAAAAATGGCTGAACTTGGTTTGGCATTGCCATTTATTCACTATGTAACTTTAGGCAAGTTACTTAATTTTCTTGAGCCTCTAGTTTCTCTTCTGTAAAATGAGGACTAAAGTACACACCTCATAGAGTTGTGATTTATTAAATCAGATAATATATGCCAAATGCCTAGAACATTGCCTGCCCCCAAACTGAATGGCAATTATATAAAATGCCCAGTAGAATGCCCTGCCCTAGGTCTAGAAAAGGAGATTTGTCTACAGACTTCTCTCCTGCATATCAGGGACTATGAGGGTCAGGAATCAAATCCCTCGTTAGTTATATAGTTGTTCCTTGTCCAGCATTTAACTCTCTCTCAACTCGCACTAGGGGTGTCTTAATTTACAAATAGAACATTAATTTCATGAAGGCGGAGAATGTCTAATTAATGTGTAATTCCCGTCCTTATTTTTTGGCAAAATGCTGTAATACATATGCTTTTTTGGTTATAATATAGAACATATATTAGAGAGCTGAAGCAATTAAACCTGCACAGGTATGATGATGTCACGTACTGACAGCCAGGCTGAGTATGGACTCTCTCCTATGTGCAGTGGGAGGCTTTTGAGCAGGGGAGTGATCAACCCCATACTATATTTATAATAACAATGATTACATTATTGACATCAATGACAATGGTGCCACCAATTATAGGGAAATTTGAGTTCGTCCTTGGTACCCAAAAGTATGCTAAATCCTTTATACTCATCATGGCATTTAGTCCTCACAGTGATCATCTGAGCTTAGAATGTTGGGTAATTGCCCATGTACTGGATGGAATGAAGGGCAGAATGATTGGAGCCTTTTGAGACCCAATAGAGGCCTCAATTAAGGGAAGACAATGAAAATGGAGTTGACAAGGCCCTGAACACATATTTGTCCCTTGTACTGGCCAGCCAAATAACTCCTAGTTCAGTAAAACGTTCAACCAAACCATTTTGATCTCTCATGTCAGAAGAGTCAAAGGAGTCATGGCTTGTATAGAAAGAAACAAATTAGGTTCAAAGGGAATGGTGTGATTTATCTGTAGCTGGGTCATAATGTCCCCAGAGAGGACATTCGAAGAAGTGTCTATGGCAGGTGCTTTGCACAGTGTAATGCATGAAGTAGCTGATTTGGGGCAATTTTTTCCCAGCTATAGGCTGCGCCCTCCTGACTTGAGGTTTTTTTCTCTTCAGTAAAATTTAGGGACTATTCGGAGTCTTCTAGTTGGCCACTGACTATTTTGCTTCTCTTCAGTTTCAGTTCTACATGCCACCACCATCTTCTCACTTGAGTCAAAATCCAGTGTCATCCTAGCAGCCCTCTCTGCCCAGTGCTTCCAGGTCACCAAGCTTGCCAAAAGGAATCCCTCAAGAGTTCTTACATTCATCCCCTTCTCCCCATCCCCCATGCCACCACCATCCAGGGCTCCATTATTGCTCGTAGAAGAACAGCATTGGTGTCCTAAACTGGTCTCCTTGCCTCCAATCTTGTCTCTCCACTATTCTCCACACTGCAGCTAGAATGCTGTTCCAAAGAGTCAGATCTGATATGCCATTCTTCTCTTGCTTCCAAACTCAAACCCCATGCCCTGGCCTTCAGTGCTAGTCATTACCATTCCCCAACTCCTGTTGTCAAGCTGCCACTCCTTGCCTGCTCCAGCCATGCGACACCTTCAAGCGGGTCTGCACCAGGGTCTCTCAGATTTTTCTGGGAAATGGAGCCCTCTGCCTGACACTGTAAAGCTTCCTTTTTCATGCTTCCATCAGCATGTGGGACTGGAAACAAGGGCCCTATTTCCCTGGGAGGTTCCGCTTGGGCTGTATCTGCAGTTCCAGCTGAGATTGATGGGCTTCCAAACGATAAGGTTTCTGGGGACATTTATTGACATATAAATCAAAATCCAATTTATGTGAAGGAAAATCCCAGAGGTTTACATGGCAGGATTAGGAAACAGTTTTTGCCTTGTGCACAGCCTCTTAAAGCCGTATGATATAAAATGACTTTACCTTTCACAAAGGAAGTTTGGCTTTTTAACTTCTGTTGGCATTTTCCTGGTGTGCCCTTGACACTAGGTTTAGCTTCAGCACTTCCCATTTATATGCCATTCTGAGGTTGCCAACTTTTGCCAGTGGTCTGACCGAGGCAGGGAAGGAAACTGAAATGTATTGAGTGCCTGCTGTGTGCTAGGCACATTCCTACAGTATCTTATTTTAATCCTCACAATAATCAGCAGAGTACTTGACATCATACTGAAGGCCTTATTCTCGACCACATGATTGTCTTTCTGCTCTTTCTGAGAGGGTGCATTAGTTATCTAATGCTACATAACATTACCACACACCTAGCAGTTTACAGAAACTTAGATTTATTATCTCACCATTCCTGTGGGTGAAGAGTCCAGACAAAGTTTAACAGGGTCCTTTGCTCAGGGTCTTACAAGGTTTTACAGCATTGGCCGGGGCTGTGGTCTCATCTGAGACTCGACTGGGGAAAGATCTGGTTCTGAGCTCATATGGTTGTTGGCAGTGGCCCTTGAGTGGGCTGTAGAACTGAGCATCTAAGTTCCTTGTTGCCTACTGGCCAGAGACCACTCATTTCCTTGACATATGGCCTTCCTAACACAGCCACTCACTTCTTCCAAGCCAAGGAGGTAGAATCTTAAAGAAAGATGGATGGCACAGTCTTAGGTAACATTATCACAGAAGTGATGTCATTTCATCATCTTTGTCATAGTTATTGGTTTGAAGCCAGATACAGGTCCTATCCATACTCAAGGGGAGTGGGTTACATAAATCCTAAGTACCAGGAAATGTGGATCATGAGGGCCACCTCAGAGTCTGTTCTGGAAGGGATAAGACACTCACGGTTATTCAGCTAGTTTTTTGTGGAGTTGGGATTTCACTTCAATGGCCACACTCTTAACTTTATACTGTCCCTTCTGCTGATTCCACAGTCTGTGAATTCTAAAGCAAAGTCATTCCTGGGATATTTATCTTGACTGATGAAGCCTGAGTCATGTGTTCATCTCTGGGGCCACTATGAGCCATCAGCACCCAAATCATTAAAACTGGAGTGGAAGTGAGGCAGTTCTTCACAGGACAACTGGGGTATCAGTACCCCAAATGGAGAAGGGATCCTGAGTGTGTCTACTCTGCTGGATGCAGACCTCCACAGACCTCCACGTGAGGGAGAACACACTCTGAAATAAAGCCCAAACGATCCACTGTGTCCTTGGGAAGAAATTCACGTGGCAGCTCAGGGGTAGAGGCCATCAGAAGTCTCTCTCCTTGTGGTCACCCTTCACAAAAGAGGCCTTCACGAGGGGGGTTAACAGTCTTGCTGCTGTGTTTTCATTTTCCCACCAGCACTCACACACTCCAATTTGATGTTTGGAGCTCTTCAAACTCTTGGGTTCTGAATAAGACTTGTGTTAACTCCTGCATGGCTGTCATGTGTAGTTGACTGGGTTGTGTGCTGCATGAGGGATGCCTGGCTGAGAGGGTGAGTGGATCATATACCAAGCCAGCACACTGAGACTTTGTTTCCAAGGGCAGTGAACACACTCAGCATCCCTTCTGCTTCTTTTAGTAAAAACACCCCAGTTGGGTTTTGTTGTGTTTAAGGTGCCTCCTGCCTTCACTCTTTAGCCTTCATACCATTGTTTAAAAAAAAATTTTTTTTTTACTTTATTGATTTTAGAGAGAAAGGAAGGAAGAGGGAGAGAGAGATAGAAACATCAATGAGAGAGAACATCGATTGGCTGCCTCCTGTATGCCCCCCACTGGGTATTGGGCCCACAACCTCTGCATGTGCCCTGACTGGGAATCAAACCGGCGACCTCTTGGTGCATGGGTCGACGCTCAGCCACAGAGCCAAACCAGCCGGGCCATACCCCTCTTTATGCCAGGAAAAGCTTTTCTGCCCGAGGGAAGAGACACCTTTTTCCACTTCACATACAGAGATTCATCTAGGCTTGCAGCTTGCAGCAGCCTTGAAGACTATTTCAGGACAGGGAAACTTCTGCTGGACTGGGCCGTGACATAATCTGCCCAAGCTGATTTTGACAGCAAGCAACTCATAGGTGTTTTTTTTTTCATCAAAATTATAAATTTTTTGACATTCAGCATTATTTTGTATTAATTTCAGGTGTATAGTCTTTAGACAATCATATACTTCACAATGGGTTCCCCTGATATTTCCAGTACATACCTGACACCATGCATAGTTATTTCAATATTATTGACTTTATTTTCTATGCTGTACTTTACATCCCCATGACCATTCTGTAACTACCAATCTGTACTTCTCAATTTCTTCACCTTTTTCACTGAGTCCCCCAACCTGTCTCCCCTCCGGCAACCATCAGTCTTTTCTCTGTGTCTATGAGTCTGTTTCTCTTTTGTTTGTGTGTTTATTTTGTTCTTTAGATTCCACATAGAAGTGAAATCATATGGTATTTTCTTTTTCTGTCTGACTTATTTCACTTAGCATAATACCCTCTGACCCGTCCCACAGGTCGAGCAACGAGGACACTAGAGGGGGAGTGAGGATGAGGAGGGACAAGAGACAGGAGAAATGGAGACAAGACAGGGCTCTGATCAAGTCTCATTTATTCAGGGGAAATTCACACACTATATAGGGCAGGAAAAACAGGGAGCACCTTTTGTCAAGCACCACTGCTTGCCAGAAGCAATTCCAGGAAATACCACAAAAGGAACAAAAGGTCAGCAAAGACTGGCTTGTTGAGTACAAGGTTACTTAAAGAAATGCAAAATGCAGAGATCAGCAAAGAATGGTTACTTAAAGGAATGCAGAATGACTTAAAGAAATGCAGAATGCAGAGATATCCTGCCTTGGGGCAGGAGATGGCAGAGCAGATTTTAACAAAATGGATGCCATGCAAAAAGTCTCCCACAACGCTCTATGTCTATCCATGCTGTAACAATGGTAATATTTCATTCTTTTCTATGGCCAAGAAATATTCCATTATATATATGTACCACTACTTTTTTATCCACTCTTCTACTGATGGGCATTAGGGTTGCTTCCATATCATAACTATTGTAAATAACGCCTCAATGAACATAGGGATGCACATATTCTTTTGGATTAGTGTTTTGCATTTCTTTGGATATATACCCAAAAGTGGATTTCCTAGGTCATAAGGCAGTTCCATTTTTAATTTTTTGAGGAACCTCCATACTGTTTTTCATAGTTGCTAAACCAGTCTGCATTCCCACCAACAGTGCACGGGGATTCCCTTTACTCCACATCCTCACCAATA
Organism: Molossus molossus; assembly: GCF_014108415.1. Classification (NCBI taxonomy): domain Eukaryota; kingdom Metazoa; phylum Chordata; class Mammalia; order Chiroptera; family Molossidae; genus Molossus; species Molossus molossus. The sequence continues at coordinate 28,263,680 of NW_023425348.1, forward strand.
CTTGTTTGTTGATGTATTGATGATAGCCATTTTGACAGGTGTGAAGTGATAGCTCATTGTGGTTTTCATTTGCATTTTTCTGATAATTAGTGATGCTGAGCATCTTTTCATTTATCGATTGGCCATCTGTATGTCCTCTTTTAAAAAAATCACCTTTGCCCTGGCCCATTTGGCTCAGCGGTTAGAGCGTTGGCCTGTGGTCCAGAGAAACCCGGGTTCGGTTCCTGCTGAGGGCATGTACCTTGGTTGTGGTTTGTCTCCGGTCCTGGTTGGGTCGTGCAGGTGGAAATCACTCGATGTGTTCCTTTCACATCGATGTTTCTCTCTCTCTCTCCTTCCTATTCTATCTGAACAAAAAATGGAAAAATGCCCTCAGGTGAGGATAAAATAAATAAATAAATAAATAAATAAATAAATAAATAAATCAACTTTATTACAGATGTCCCCCCCTTTTTTTCTTTCATTTACCCCCCTCCACCCTGCTCCTGCCCCACCCAGGACTTTTCCACACGATTGTCTGTGTCCAGTGGTTATGCATATATGCATATAAGTTCTTTGGTTAATCTCTTCCCTCCCTGCCTCCCCCATTTCCTCTGAGATTCATCAGTCTTTTCCCTGCTTCTATGTCTCTGGATCTATTTTGTTTGTCAGTTTATATTGTTCATTAAATTCCACATGTGAAATCATGGGATACTTGTCTTTTTTCTGACTGGCTTATTCCACTTAGCATAAAACACTCCAGGTCTATCCATGCTGTATCCATGCTGTGGCAAAAGGTAAGAGTTCCTTCTTTTTTTTTTAATTTTTATTTTACAGCCAACTAGTATTCTATTGTGTATATGTACCACAGCTTTTTTATCCACTTATCTACTGACGGACACTTGGGCTGTTTTCAGATCTTAGCTATTGTAAATAGTGCTGCTATGAACATCGGGGTACATATATTTTTTCTGATTAGTGTTTCAGGCTTTTTAGGGTATATTCCCAGAAGTGGGATCACTGGGTCAAATGGAAGTTCAATTTTTAATGTTTTGAGGTAATACCATATTGTTTTCCATAGTGGCTGCACCAGTCTGCATTCCCACCAGCAGTGTACTAGAATCCCCTTTTCTCCACACCCTCGCCAGCACTTGTTGTTTGGTGATTTGTTAATGGCAGCCATTCTGACAGGTCTGAGGTGATACCTCACAGTCATTTTAATTTACATCTCTCTGATAATTAGTGATGTAGAGCATTTTTTCATATGTCTCTTGATGATTTGTATGATCTCTTTGGAGAGGTGTCTATTCAGATCCTCTGCCCAATTTTTAATTGGATTGTTTGTCTTCCTTTTGTTGAGCTGTATGAGTATCTTATATATTTTGGATATTAACCCCTTATCCAATGTATCATTGGCAAATATGTTCTCCCATAGAATGGGTTCACTTTTCATTTTGATACTGGTTTCTTTTGTTGTGAAGAAGCTTTTTAGTTTGATGTAGTCTCATCTATTAATTTTTTCCTTTGTTTCTTTTACCCGAAGCAATGTATCAGTGAAAATTCTGCCATATGTGATATCTGAGATTTTGCTGCTTACATTTTCTTCTAGGATTTTTATGGTTTCACAAGTTACATCGAAGTCTTATCCACTTTGAGTTTACTCTTATGTACCATATAAGTTGGTGGTCTAGTTTCATTTTTTTCGCATGTACCTGTCCAATTTTTTTCAGTAACATTTATTGAAGAGACTGGTTTTACTCCATTGTATGCTCTTGCCTCCTTTGTCAAATAGTATTCACCATAGAGGCATGCTGAATATCACTAATCATAAGAGAGATGCAAATGAAAACTACAATGAGATATCACCTCACACCTGCCACAATGGCTGCCATCAATAAATCAGCAAACTAGAAGTGCTGGGGAGGATGTGGAGAAAAGGGAACCCTAGTTTCCTTGACATCCTATAATTGTCAGAATCATAAATATTTTTTAAATATTAAAAAAACTAAGCACAGAATTTAAAAAAAAAGTCAAAGAATCATAGATTATAAAGATGTCTAGATTTTTGGTGAAGGGAAGATTATAAAAGGAATCTATTAGGACTACTAGAAATGAAATAAATATGGAAATTAATAGTAAACATTCATTTAATACCAGATTAGAGATAGGTGAAGAAATAAACATAGAAATGCAAGGTAGAGCTGACATATTTTCCCAGCTCAGATATATGAAGAAATGAAATATTCAAATAAAGCAATTAAATAAAATGAAATACAGAATTAGAAGGTCTGATCATCTAACTTTATTCCAAGGGGGAAATGGAGATAATGGAGGAGATAAAACATTTGAACCAATAATAGTCAAGATACTTATTTTATATTTTGGGTTATAAGCCAACACTACATCTTTTATTTTGGTGCTCAAATCGTTCCAGCTTTGGCCATTGGGGATTCTTTCAGTTGGCTCCTAGATCCCTTTGACATTTCCCCGTCAATGTAGGTTGTTGATTGCTTGTTTTCTGGCACTACTAAATGCTACAGGCTCAACTTATTTCCTGCCCCAATTCTAGGATCAACCCTTTCTTCAAGGAGGAGGGCAGGATGTTTAAGATGTTATTTTCCCACTTTACAACTGAGATAACAGAGGCAGATTAGGCAACTCATTTAAGTTTCCAGAGCTAACTGACAATAGAATTAGTACAAGAATCCCAGGTTCTTTCAACTAGCCCATAATTTTTATCTGCTTATTTAATATATCTTATTAGGTTCCATGCAGAAATTTCTAGTATGCACAGACTTCCAAAAGTCCTTAGTATAGAACCTCAGGGAATTGCTGAGAATAGTGAAGTTATAAATGTTGAAACCCAGTAGATGTCATACTCTAAAGAAAAAGAAGAAATACGGGAGTATTAAGAAGACTTGTGATGAAACCTTGGCTAATGCACTGATGAGTTGTCATTCTTTAGAGAATCAGGGTTTCTGGGGAGTCTGAGTAGTTCTTGGAGCAGGAAAGGGCCCCTGGTGGGCGTGCAGTGCCCACCAGGCTGCAGGAACCCTGTGGCTGGAATCAGAGGAGCCAGGGTTACCCCGGCAAGCTGGCCCTCTCTGGAAGCTCCAGGTTCTCCTGCACATGGTTCCTAGTCCTACAGGGGCTTCTGGAAGCCCTTGGGGGCAGCGAACATAGAAATGCTAATAATAATTTACGATGCTTTGAGTATAAGGTTAGCCTTTGAATCCAGTTGGGGATTATTGCACAAACTTTCTGATTGAAGCCTTTAGACATTTTGGAGGCAGAATGCACTTATCAGGACAGTTCCTGGAATAGATATTAAACTGCCACATTGGGGATATAAGCATGAAGTGTGCTTTTTCCATGACTGTAACTCATTAATGCTCAGATCCTAACACTCGGAGGGAAAGCATTTGTTAATCAAAATAGACCAGTGGGAAATATTCACCTAGACTATTTCCCATTGATTTGTTTTCATGAAGAAATTCCCCAGTGCTGATCCAAAGATCCCTCAAGGAAGTTCTCCTATTTCAATTTAATTTTCTACCAATACTTTATTGCTATATTAAAGGTATCTTTTCCAAAAGTTTATTTCATACGGATTCTGTTGCTCTCTCTAGTGTGTTGTGTTAGCTTGATGCCTGCATATTTAGAAGCCCCACATGAAAATCAGGATAAAATTGGATGATAAATCATTTCCACTATTGCTTGTTACCAGAGTCTCTATTTTATTTCCCTCCATGATTTCATCATATACAAAAGATCAGATATATTATTATTTTTGATAAACACCACAATTCCCAGGAGGCACATTCAAAGCTGAATATATACGACAATTGCCTGAGTTACATATAATACTTATCTACTTATCTTCAGTTCTGCCCTTTGCCTCTGGGGCTATTTGACAATGAACAATGAACTTGATAAGTACTAGGGAGCATCTGTATTGGTTAGAGTCCAGTCAAGACACAGAAACCACAGCAATTATAATAGAGTTTCATATATAGGATAGTTAGTTAGCTATCAAGAATTGTCAACAAAATAAGTAACAAAAAAGTCAGATAGAGAACAGTGAGATATCACAGGGGTAGCAAATGCAGGAAGCTGCTGCCACCCTGGGCTGGGAGGACAGAGGGAAGAGACTGTGATTATTGAAATTTAGAAGTCAGACGAGCCCCAGCCAAGCTGTGACTTGGATCTCAGAGTGGCAGGTAACCTTTCAGCTGCTCCTGGCATTTCTGTGCTTGGCAGAAGGGCCCCAAGGACCTGAGACGTCCACCTCTGAGGAGGGGCACCAGCTGACTGGTGCTAGCACCTCTGAGGTGGTACAAGTCTGGACCCATGAATGTTGGCAAAGTTACTGCTCCTGGATAGAAACTGCCACTGCCAGAGAAAAGGGCATGTGGTCGGGGGTGGTGGCAGGAGGGCACACCAGGCTGGGCAGAATGGTGCTTACACGTACCTGCTCTGGAGTCAGAAGGACTGTTCTCTGTTGTTTTGTTAATACTCACCTGAGGTTATTTTTTTCCATTGATTTTTTTTTTTTTTTTTTTTTGTTATCCTCACCCGAGGATATTTTTCCATTTTTTTTTTTGTACAGATAGAGTGGGAGGGAGAGAGAGGAAGGGAGAGAGAGAGAGAGAGAAACATCGATGTGAAAGGGAAACATCGAGTGGCTGCCACCCGCACGACCAACCAGGGCCGGGGACAAACTGCAACCGAAATACGTGCCCTTAGCGGGAACCGAACCCGGGTCTCTCCGGACCGCAGGCCAACGCTCTAACCGCTGAGCCAAACTGGCCAGGGCTCCACTGATTTTTTTAGAGAGAGTGGAAGGGAGGAGGAAGGGAAGGGTGGAGAGAGAGAGAGAAACGTGGAAGTGAGAGACACATCAATTAGTTGCCTCCTGCAGAACCCCAGCTGGGGCCAGGGATAGAATCTGAAACCCAGGTCCATGCCCCTCACCGAGAATCTAACCACTGAGAAACACCAGCTAGGTCAGAAGGACTGATTTTCACCCCAGCTCCACCACTTTCTCACTCTGTGGAAGTTACTTAACCTTTTGGCAACTTACTTAACCTCTAACCTCAGTTTTCGAGTGCATGAAATGGAGACGGCATTCTTTATCCGCTATCCCACAGTGACAGTCTATGTAAAGTGCTTGGCCAAGTACCTAATACACAAACTCCCAATGCGTGATTGCTGCTATAGGTGTTAATACAGCATGAGGGTTTAAATCAGTGCTTCATATCCAGGGTGACCTTTGCTCCCAAGGGACATTCAGCAATACCTGGACACAGTTTTTTGTTTTGTTTTTTTCCTTCAAATCTTTACTGTTGGATGTAAAATGTATTATAGATGTTCCACATTTTTCCCCCATTGACCCCCTCCTCCCCACTCCTGCCCCCCTCCCACCTTTTCCCACACTATTGTCTGTGTCCATTGGTTATGCATATAAGTTCTTTGGTTTATTTCTTCCCACACCCCCCCCCCCCCCAACCCCTTTCCCTTTGAGGTTTGTCAGTCTAGCAATGAATTTGTACTTCTTAATCCCTTCACCTTTTTCACCCATTCCCCCAACCCCCCTCCCAACTGACAACCAACAAAATGTTTTCTGTATCTATGAGAATGTTTCTGTTCTACCTGTTCATTTTGTTTGTAGATTCCATTGTTGATAGATATGTATTCATTGCCATTTTGTTTGTTCATACATTTTATCTTTTTCTTCAAAAAGACCCTTCATCATTTCATATTATAACGGTTTGGTAGTGATGAACTCCTTTAACTTTTTCTTGTCTGGGAAAGTTTTTATATGTCCATCGATTCTAAATGACAGCTTTGCAGGATAGAGTAATTTTGGTTGTAGGGTCTTGGTTTTCATCACTCTGAATATTTCTTGCCACTCCCTTCTGGCCTGCAAAGTTTCTTTTGAGAAATCAGCTGACAGCCTTATGGGAACTCCCTTGTAGGTAACTAGCTGCCTTTCTCTTGCTGCTTTTAATATTCTCTCTTTGTCTTGAACCTTTTGCATTTTGATGATGATGTGTCTTAGTGTGGGCCTCTTGGGGTTCATCTTGTTTGGGACTCTCTGTGCTTCCTGGACTTGTATGTCTGTTTCCTTCACCAATTAGGAAAGGTTTCTGCCATTATTGTTTCAAACAGGTTTTCGATTTTTTGTTCTCGCTCTTCTCCTTCTGGCACCCCCAAGATGCGAATGTTGGCACACTTGAAGTTGTCCCAGAGGCTCCTTTCACTATCCTCATTTTTTTGGATTCTTTTTTCTTTTTGCTGATCTGATTGGGCATTTTTTGCTTCCTTATATTCCAAATCGATGGTTTGCTCCTTGGATTTACGTACTCTATTATTGAAGCTGTGTAAATTATTCTTTATTTCAGTTAATGCTTCCTTCAATTCTAACTGTGTATCCATGATTTCTAACTGGTCCTTTTTTATGCTCTTGATGCCCTCCCTAAGTTCACAGAGGTTCTCACTAAGTTCATTGAGCATCCTTATAAGCAGTATTTTGAACTCAGTATCTGTTAGGTTGCTTATCTCCATTTCGCTTAGTTCTTTTATTGGGGTTTTGTTCTGTTCTTTCATTTGAGACCTGTTTCTTTGTCTCCTCATTTTGGCTGCCTCCCTATGTTTGTTTCAGTGTATTACTTAATGAGAGGTATGGGGCTCGCTGAGACCAGATGTTGCTCGTTTGAAAGAATTTAGGAAAAACCTGAAGCAGGATCAAAGACAGGCCAACCCTATGGTTAAGCAAGTGGCAACAGCTTGGGTGGGCTTGAAAGTTGGGTGGGGCGGGGCCTCAGGGAGTCAGGAGGGCGGGGCTACCAGTGTGAGCCAGGTTGCTGGAGTCCCAGACATGGTGACTGTCTGCCGCCCGCGGGAAGGGCTCACCAAAGTAACAAAGGCCTCTGACAGCACGTTTGTCCCTGAGAAAGCCCCCTCTCCAGCCCTCGCTCCAGTGCCAACCAGCTCAGTTCTTCCCTGTATGTCTCTGGTGCCCCTCGAGCTGCCTCCCCTCCAAGCTTAGAGGGAGAGAGTCCGATAAGTCCGTGCGGGCCCTTTAAGGAGCTGCCTGGGGCTCCAGCCACGTCAGCCTCCCTGAGCCTCAGTTCCCGCTGGTTTTTCCAGCCAGAAGTTATGGGGACTTCTCTTCCTGGCACTGGAACCCTGAGCAGGGCACCTGGTGTGGGACAGGGACCCCTCAGTCCTCAGGAAGGACCTTCCCAGCCGAGGTGTCCTCCTGATTTTTATCCGCCACACGTGGGTGTGGGCCCAGCCTGTCCCCTCCGCCCTCCTACCAGGCTGGATGTGGCTGCTGCTTTAATTTCGTAGTTGTAGGACTTCTATTCAGCTTGATTTCAGGCTGTTTTGAATGATGGTTGTTCTGTAGTTGAGTTGTAACTTTGATGTGGTTGTGGGAGGACGCGATACCACATTCACCTACCCACCATCTTGACCGGCAGTCTCTGGACACAGTTTGGATTGTCATGACTTGGGGGCAGAGCTCTGGTATCTAGTGGACGAAGGCCAAGGATGCTTCTTAACATCCTATAATACACAGGACATCAAATAGTTATCTGACCTAAACGTCAATAGTGCTGAGGTCAGGGAACCCTAGTTTAAATAAAACCCAAGACTATGTTCTAAGAACTGTGAAGGCACAGTAATCCTGGGGGGGAGAGCTCAGTGAAGACAGACTCTTGTCTGGGCACTCGGTGGAGAAGGGCCCAGAAGGATGGATGGATTGGGCTCAACAAAGTGGAGGGAGAAGGGCATTCCAGGCAAGGAATGTCAGGGCAAAGGCCTGAAGGTGAAACCTCTCCTCCTTCTCTGCCTGTTACTAAGTTACAGATCCAAACCCTCACAGAGACGGTGTGAATCACTGACTCAGAAAGGGAACGCCAAGTGTGAGTCTCCATCTAGGTTGCTTTTCTAAGGGTGATCTCACATAACTACGTTATCATTATGAGGAAGAAGATGTTCCCGCAGGATATATCCCCAACGTATCTGTCTGTCAATCCGCATTTCAGTCAGACAAACCTTCGATGATGCGGGATGCACAGAAAATCTGGCTACCTTTCCAGAGTCCTGCCTCCTAAAATGTCATTTCTGCTGTAGACACTTGGTGACTATTCAGAACAGTGGCTTTCACAGGAAGCTGACCATTTCTGACTAAACCACTGCTTGGCAAATCAGCCAGGCTTTGGATCCCATACTCGGCCTTATGCAAGTAACCTGACATAGTACTATAAAATGACACTGATTTAGCCTTGGCTGGTGTGCCTTCCAGGCACAGAGAAGTTGCCAGTTCAATTCCCAGTCAGGGCCCACGCTGGGGTAGCAGGCTCCATCCCCAGTAGGGGGCATGCAGGAGGCAACCAGGAGGAACCTCATTGATGTTTTTCTCTCTCCCTCTCCCTTCCTCTCTCTCTAGTATCAATAAACACACACACACACACACATATTTTAAAGACATGATTTAGTCCTGTTGTTTGCTTTTTTTTCAGTACCTTTTCTTTTAGTGTCAATTCCAAAAATCATTGCCAAGACCCATGTCAAGCAGCTTACCCCCTCTGTTCTCTTCCAGGAGTTTTACTGTTTCAGGTCTCACATCACGTCTCTAATCTGTTTGCAGTTCATTTGATCTGTACTCCCGTGATCATCACAGCATTATTCACAGCAGCCAAGATACGGAAACAACCTCACTGTCTGTCAGTGAATGAATGGGTAAAGAAGTTGTGGTCCATATTTACAACAGAATATAATTCAGCCAAAAGGAAGAAAGTGATCCTGCCACTGTGACGGTGTGGATGGACCTCCAGGGCATTATGCCGGGTGAAATAAGTCAGACAGAAAAAGACAAATATTGTATGATGTCACCTTTATATGGAATCTAAAAAGCCAAACTTATAGAAACAGAGACCAGAATGGTGCTTGCCAGACACTCGGGGATGGGGGGAAATGGGGCAATATTGGTCAAAGGGTACAGACTTCCCATTATAAATGGAATATATTCTGGAAATTCAAAGTGCAGGATGGTGATTATAATGAATTATCCTGTATTCTATATTTGAAAGTGCCTAAGGGAGTAGATCTTAGATGTTATCATCACAAAAGAAAAATGGTAATAATGTGATATGATGAAAGTGTTTGCCAACACTGTGATAGCGATTATTTTGCAATATATAAATGCAGAGATCAACAGATCGTATACCTTAAATATACAGTGTTATTTGTTAATTATATCTCAGTAAAGAGGGGTGGGGGCCCTGATCATATTCAAGACTCTACCATAAATGAGTTGCCTGAACGTTCTCACGTTTTAGAAGAATGGGGTTGAGAATCCAACCCTGCTACCAATAAACCCCATGTCCTTCCTTGAACAAGTCCGTGGACATCTCTTTGCCTTAGGCTTTCTCACATTGGAATTAAGGTAATTGGAAGAAGACTTGCTTGGGTTAATTCAGAGTATACATTTTTAAGGTTTTTATCTTGCATCTCTTCAGAATCTAAAATCTCTAGGTCTTACGAATCTTAAGAACACGAGTTTTTTTGTTTGTTTGTTTTTGTTTTAATTCTCCTTTTCCTGCTAGAGGGGAGACTCCACGTGGATAAGGATTTATTTACTTTGACCATAAATCTCTAGCTTTGTCTTCAGCACTTAGAATATTTCCTGACCCATAGGGGAGACTCAATAAATCTTTGTTGAAAGTTGAATGGTCTCAAGTCTTATGGTCTAGAGGTTGAGATAAAAAAAATGGGGGCCAGGGGTGGGGGAGAGAAATAGGTGTTTGAGAAGGCAGAGTGGAATCAGAAAATGCTTAAAGAGATGTTACATGAGCTGAGCTTGTAGTATGAGTAGAAGTTCGCAGGGGGAAAGTGAGGGAAGACTTTATAAACAGTATGAGATATGCTAAAGCTCCCGTAGAATGAAAAAGCAAAGTTCTTTTCAAAAACTGCAGATGCTATAGTTTAGATCTGGCTGGGCCTGAGGTACAGCAGGGCAGCTGTCAGGAGGTAAGCTGAGAGGAGGCCGGACCTGAGCGCCCGTGGGCCAGCTGGTGCTCATCTTCGAGGGAGGCAGTGCCACCAGAGCTGTGCCAGGACCAGACAAGGACGCGACGAAGAATCTTTCACTGGGCGCAATGGGCAACGTGGAGCCACGCAAGAGGCAGGGAGTGGGAATAGATACAAGGTCTGCCTGTGGGTTAGATCTCTAATCCGTCCATCTTCTGAGTTAGAGGTGTGCTACCTTACTATTATTGGGTTTCTCTGCTCTTCAAGACAATGTATAATGTTCTCAAAACCTTCAAAACTCAAAACACCTTATAATCATTAATTATTGGGTATATTTTGCTATGCTCAGGCGAAATGTTAGTTGGTATTTCCATCACTAAGAGTCCCCTACTTGTAATGTGTTGACTGGGTTTGAATGAGTTTCACAATAGGCAGGTTTCTGTATTTAGGTTGTATTATATGTATTTCCTTGGAGATTTCAATAAGACATTCTTTCATCATCATTGTCAAATTGCCTGGCAGGCTTTATATAAGTGTATATGCAAATATTTATTTTGAACTTTGAATTTTCCCTACTAGACTCCTCACTGGCAATATAATTATTTCTTACCAGGCAATGCCAATATCACCAAATGGGATCAAGTGAAAACAATGAAGAAAGGTTTCTCAGTTTCTCATTATTTTGAGATTGAATGTGTCCTTGTGGACATATTCATGATACGTACTGAAGCGTGTTTTCCTTTTCCTTCTGCACATTCACTCATGCCGTTTTTAAGGTCTCCCTGTTCTCCCGTTACTATTTAAGTTTTTATATTTCCATACATAACTCTCTCCATATCAAGAAGGAAAGATTGGCCATGAGGGTCCAGACACCACTCACAGTGTTGGATTTATTATTCACTTTGTGTAAGGGGAGAGGCAGCAGGTTGATCTTCCTTTCAAGAGTTTCCTTTTATGTGCATAATTGTAATGTTTTTACAGTAGAAATGAGCCAGGCCCCTTTGTATTTAGCAGAACACACGCTCTTTGCCCAGCTACGGATGAGACACAAAGAGCAACACTGAGTGGATAACAATACGTATCATACCATTAGGGCTTACCCACCTCATTACTCTGTTTTAATTAGCTCTCTAATTACTTTCAGCTGCTACTAACGAGCTTCAAATGAGGAAAGAAACACTCTTTTAAGTAAGCATAGTGAAAACTACAGTTGCTCACCTTTTCAGGTCAGTGAAGAGCGTACATTAGCAGGTTTATTGGCAGTAAAAGTTCTGCTGACTTTTTTCCTGATACAGCTAATCACACTGAACTTTCATCAAACTGATCATCTCCACTCCATAATTTGACTCATTCTTTTTTTCTCTATTTGTGGAGAAGAAACCCTTAATCTATTAGCCTAAATTCAGCCTCAGTTTCATTTCACTCAGCTCAGAAAAATCCGAAGTTTTAGCTGAAACAATAATTTTTCTCCCTAGTGAGCATCTTCGGCACACGTGTTCAGAATCACTGTGAAGGTTTTTCAGTCTTGGAAAATCATATAAAGAACGATGAGTAGCGTTTGCTCTGTTGAAAGTGCGCCCTTCTATCCCACTCCTCGGGTATCCACTGAATGTTTCTCACATGCATTCATCACATCCCATGGCTGCTAAATCACGTTCAGTGGTGCTGCATTACTTACAGAATAAAATTCAAACCCCTTAGCCTTGTATTCTAGGCCTGGCTAGGGTGATTCTACTCCCCATCTTCCCCCAGTTCCTACCACACACACACACACACACGCTCCAAACATGAGTCTCCAAGTGTAAACACCATTCCCTCTTTTGACCCTATGCTTATACTCTGGATACTGCCCAGAGTACTCCTCCTGTCCCAATATATAGTCCCTCATCATTCTTTAAGGACACCTATTATAAGGGAGCTATAATATGTTAATGAGTATTTCTCCAGAAAAACAAACAAATCCGCAGATGGGCAGCATTTCCTGATTTCCATACAGTAAACACTCCCACTGTGGCCAGTTTCAGTCTGCCAGTGTGCTGTCACTGATCGCAGAGTTGGAGACATGAGCAGGGGCACGCCAGCATGAAGTATTCCTATCATCAGATGTAATAAAATTAAACAATCTCAAGAGCATAATAATCATCTAAAAAGTGAAGTATTAAGAAATGATGAGTAGAGTATTTATGACCTTTTTTTTCCATATCGTTTAATTGTAACTTTATTTCATTTAATTTTTAATAATGGCCATATTTAACAACTGAGAATTGGACGGTCGGCTCCCGTGAGCTGGTTTAAGCTCGCTCCAGCCCACGCTGCGTGGACCCTACCGTCACTCCCCAGCCCACAGCAATCTCTCTGTGAGCACTCGTCATCTGCATAACCACTTTGACAATCCAGTCAAGCAAATGTATTAGATGCCTACTATGCCCCGGAAATTCTGGCTCAGGGACGCAGGCGAAAGCACACAGGGTAATAACACAGTTTCAGATGTAATCGGTTCCACCACCAGGACAGTGACTGGGACGATATAGGGACGGGGAACTAAGGCAGCAGAAAGGGGAGGGAGGCAGAGGAGAGCTTGGTTCTGGCGTATTGGGCCTCAGACACCTGCTAGGCATCGAAGGAGGAAGGCACACCTGGTAGGCATCGAAGGAGGGAAGGCAATCGGATACTGCTATATGAATTCTAGCACGCGGGGTGAAGCCAAGGATGAGGGTATAACTATGGGTATCGTCAGCATAAATGGTTTTTAAAGTCACGGGGGGGATAAAATCATTCCAAGAAAGAGTAAAGATAGAGCAGAAAAAAGGACAGAACCCCGGGATACTCCAACATGTAGCAATCAGGTATCATACACTGAACTGTGCACCCACCAGAGTTCATATCTTGAAGTCCTAACCCCACCACCTCAGAAGGTGGCTATATTTAGAGACAGGGCCTTTAAAGAGGCAACTAAGTTAAAATGCAGTCATATGGGTGGGCGCTAATCCAATGGATGTGTGTCCTTATAAAAAGAAGGGGTTAGGCCCTGGCCAGTTTTGCTCAGTGGTTAGAGCGTCAGCCTGCGGACCAAAGAGACCCAGGTCCAGTCCCCGCTAAGGGCATGTGCCTCGGTTGCAGTTTGTCCCCAGCCCTGGTTTGGGTTGTGTGGGTGGCAACCAGTCAATGTGTGTCTCTCTCTCTTCCTTCCTCTCTCCCTCTCGCTCTATCTGAAGATAAATGCAAAAATGTCCTCAGGTGAGGATTAAAAAAAAGAGATTAGGACACAGATAAGTACAGAGGAAAGAGACCTGAAGACACAGGGAGAGAAGAGAAGCATCTACAAACCAAGGAGAAAGGCCTCAGAAGTCACCAACCTTGCGGACTCCTTGATCTCAGACTTCTATGCTCCAGAATTACAAGAAAGTAATTTTCTGTAGTTTAAGTCACCTCGTGCTTGGTACTTTGCTGTGGCATCCCCAGCAAACTCACACACCAGGCAAAGGCAGTAACTATATGCTGCTTTCCACATGTTTATGATTCTTCCTCAGCTAAACTATATGCTCTTTGAAGACAGGCCATATATCACCCCCTGCCCCTGGTGTCTGTCACACAGTTGGGTGTATTATGCTAACCCTCGCAGGGACTTAGTTGGACCCAAGGGCAGCTGCAGAGCGACCGGGCACTTTCATACAGAGCAGAAAAGCTGCTGAGAGCACCAGGATGTGTCTTCCACACCAAGCAGCTCCCAGATAGGAACCCTGGGATGCCTTATGTTTGCACTGCATCTCATACTGAATATCAACAGCCGCAAGCCAGGCCAAGTTAGTATTATCACGACTGTTCTACAGCAGAGAAAGTGAGCCCAGAGACTGGCAGAGAGAGCCAGTCTGGGGCAGAACCAAGGATGGAACTCAGATTTACTGTGTCCCTGCCTGTTCAGGTTCCGGGGGGAGGGGGGGTGGTTGGTACAAAGGCTGATTCCTCAAGGGAACCCCAGCATCCTGAAAAACTTCAAATTAAAAGCACCATCAGGAGTGTAAGGCAAAGACTTCCCCAGAGAGCAAATAGCACTTAAACTTAGGAAGAAAAAACAGTCTCGGAACTGAAGTCGGAAATAAACACGGTTGTGTTATGCATTATTCAGTAAAGACATTCCTTAACATGATCCAGAGTGTCATTTCACTCTGCTGGGCTGGGAACTTATCATTTTAATAATAGGCTGTGAAGTTCCAGAGGCAAGAACACTTCCCGCATTTGTAAACACAACCAGACTTCGTTTCTTTTAAAAATGTGCTTGAAATGCAGGCTTTGGGTACCAACAAAGAAATTAGTATAATTTGCTCATACAGTTTTTTTCTCCAAGGGCAAACCTAGAATACATATTCTGACATTCCTCCTAACGCACAGTATCTCTAGACACTTCAAAGGCTGAAATGTAGTTATTTAGCGTAAGCTGCTTTTTCACCTTTGTGTTTGCACAAGGTAACTGCTACAGAGCTGGAGTACTTGCAAGTGACAGTTTGTCCTATGAATCAAGCCCTCCAAGTCTCAGTATTCCATTTCCTAGGCTGGGTAGTCATCCACAGAAAATAATGCCTAGCTACCTGGAAGCCACAACTGAGTATTTTCTGTGCTTAAAACTGGCTTGACCGTTGTAAGAAAGAATGACCAGTGCTTTTACTGTTTGTGTTCAGTTTTTTTAAAAAGCCACATTAAGTTTGGTTTTATTTACTTGTACCCAGAAGCATCCTAAGAAGAAACATAATTTGTAAATGTCTCTTCCAGTCTACTAGTTAGTTCTGCCACATAACACAAACATTTACTCTCTTAATCATTTTTAAGTGTATAGTTCAGTGGCATTAAATATATTCATATTGTTGTGCAACCATCACCACCATCTATAAATATATATGTATTTTTATATATTTACATATTTTAAAAATCAGCAAATCACTCAATTGATACATCACATCTGCAATCCACAGAATAATCCACACACGTCACAGCCACGAGGAGGAGGGGGAAGTCCAGACTGTCAGAGGGGCGCTGTTATCTGGGGAGACAGTGGCCTGGGTAAGGAGGTAGAGCTCCCTGGGAGGCCGAGGAGTGTTTTGAGGGAGGGAGAGAGCAAGAGTATGTCAGAAATTGTGTTAGCTAGGGAGATAACGCAGTCTGAGATAATAAAGAGGGACAATTTCAGGAGGTGTGGCCTGAGAGGAGGTAGCTGAAATAGAACAGAGGTGAAAGTGACGGACTTGAGGGAGTCATGTAGCAAGTAGAAAGGGTAGAAAAGTGTTGTCCTGCCTGTTTGGGGTGACTTGTGGAGCTGTCCTGCCTGTGGAGAGGAGCCCCTCTTCAGGTCCAGACTCCAGGCTCTTTCCAAGTGCCAGTTCTATCCACTGACTCACGGCCTTAGATCAGCAAACAACATCTAGATCACTAAGACCTCCAAATGGTGCCTCTGCTGTCCTTTTGGCAGAGGTCTGGGGTGAGCTTCCAGGAAGATGCATGGGTCTGCTGGAATCTTGGTAAAATGGCTCAAAGCTGTAAAAAATTCATGTCCACGTGCAGTCAAACATACTCATGACACAGTGATTCCTGTAACAGCATGAAGTGCACTACAGATGATTGTCTTAGTGTCTGCCAGGGCTCTGACGAAACTTATTTCAGCCCTCAGGAAGGACAGGAGCGATTTGGGGGTGAGCAAACAGGTAAAAGAAGAATGCAATCTTGCTGGACACTTTGTAGTTCACCCAGCAGACACAGTCCTGTATATGCACAACTACAGCCTGAAAAAGGCTCGTATGTTTTGAAATGCAATCTCCTGTCTCAAAATCTGGACATGACAAGGGGTATGAAGGACTGTACAGGGTGTGAGGAAAGAGGGTAAGAGGGAGTCTGACCTTGTCTGAGAGTCTTTCTCTGAGGAAATGATGCTTGGGCAGATATCTGAAAGATGAGTAGGTGCTGAGTAGTAGCAGGGGTGGAGGAGGGTGGAAAATATTTCAGACAAAGGCCAAAGCACATGCAAAGGTCCTGAGGTGAGAGAGAGAAAAAAATAAGTTTGAGGATTTTAAATGACGAGTTTAATGATGAACATTTACAGTGACTAACCTAGGGGAGCAGACGGATATCTCAGCATCAACTAGGTTGTCTTTGGCTGCAAGTAACAATATGCCCTTCGTCAGAAGTCCAGAGGTGGGACAGGAGCATGACCCAACTTTAATGCTGTACAAGGCCCAGAGGCCTTTCGTCCCTCATCATCAACGTTAGCTTGCTTTTAGGACGGTTTTCATCTAGGTGGCTGCTGACAGCTCCAAGCTGCACTCACTCCAAGAAACAGCCTCCAGAGACAGAAATGAACTTCTCTCTGGTATCTCCTTCTTGAGAATGACAAAGCCTTCCCAGAAGCACCTCTCCAACACACACACACACCACCACCACCACCTCCTCCCCAGATGTCTATGGTGGAACAGAACTGTGTTGCACGCTCACCTCTACCCCAGTCCCTGCCAAGGGAATAGGAATCACCATAATTCACTGAATCAGGATTTACTTTGGAGCTATGGATAGGGTCCACTTCCCAGAAGCCAGGTGTAGAGCTGGTGGACACTAAGCAATATTGAGGCTCTGCTAGAAAGAAAGAACGGAAAAAATGGATGCTCTAAAGTCTCTCAGCAGTATTTGCTAGAGCATGTAGGTCACAACAAAAACATGGCCATTAAGACAGAAGCTGCTTGTGTGAGCTAGCTCTCTTTTTTGGAAAAGACCTCAAATGGCCATGAGGCTTACATTTGTTTTAAAAACAGATTAGTTTGCTCTGACATGAAAGAATTACGTTTTTGTACCATCACGGCAAAATGAAGGCAATCCTTAAAATGTTTCTACATTTGTGAAATTTATTTTAGTAGGCCCCAACCCCACTGTGTGTATCTTTATTGTTTTTAATAAAAAAATATAATTGAGGTATAAATAATAGAGTCAAATGCACTAATCTTGGCTGTATTGCTTATTGAATTATTCTACATGTAAATACAACAGCCATCTGGATCAAGATATAAAACATGTTCAGCACAAAACCCTGTTGTCCTTTTCCCAGGTGACCCCCGAACCCCCGCAAGAGTTGCCATCATTCTGACTTCCATCATTATTAACCTATTCTTGAACTTCACAGAAATGGAATTATATTGTGCGTACTTGGGTGAATCTTTTGTTTGGCTTGTTTCACTCATCACGATGTTCGTGAGATTCATACAAGTTGTTGTTGTGTGCTGGCTCTTTCGAAGACCATCCTTCCCCCTGAACTGTCGTGCCTCCATAGACCCGGGCAAGTGTGATCACTATTATCACATGGCAACTCAGTAAAGGTTCCTTAAGGGTGGCTGATAAGTGATTTTTTTTTAGACAGAGTGGGAGGGAGAGAGAGGAAGAGAGAAAGAGAAACATCGACGTGAAAGGGACACATCGAGTGGCTGCCACCCGCACAACCCAACCAGGGCCGGGGACAAACTGCAACCCAAGTACATGCCCTTAGCGGGAACTAAACTTGGGTCTCTCTGGACTGCGGGCCAACACTCTAACCGCTGAGCCAAACCGGCCAGGGCTGATAGTGATTTTTGATGCTGTAGTAAAGGTGTTTACATTTTCCATTTGTTCATTGCTAATGCACAGAAAAACAATCTTTTTTTATATACAGCATTCAATGGCCATGCTAGAATCACTAATTATCTCTAATAATTTGTCTAATTAGACAACTGACCACTCTTCTAAAGAGTGAAAAAGGTAAAATTAATTTAAATAATGTTTTATTTAGCCCTGGCTGGTGTGGCTCCGTTGGTTAAGCGTTGTCCTGTGCGCCGAAAGGTTGCTGGTTTGATCCCTGGTCACAGCACATGCCCAGGTGGCAGGCTCGGTCCCCAGTCGGGATGGGAGGGGGAGGCAGCCAATCAATGATTCTCCCTCACATTCATGTTTCTCTCTCTCTCCCTTCCTCTCTCTAAAATGAATAAAAACATTTAAAATGATAATAGTAATACAGTCATCCCTCGTTTATTGTGGTTAACCTGTTCCAGACTCTAGCGGTTGCACCTGGTATTGAAGGATTCCTGGGGTGCTCGAATACATAGGTCTACAGTCCATACGCACAGTAATTTTAATTTTAGTTGTAATACAGGGGTGTATAATCGACTCAGATAACCGAGCGCGTGCTGTATCATTTTCACTGTCTCGATCTATTTTTTAATGAATATATTTGAAAAAGCCGTGATAGAGTGAAGCCGCGGAAGTTGAAGCACGAATCGGCGAGGGGCGACCGTAATGTTTCATTTTACCTAACGTATATAATATGTTATCATTTTAGTATGTTATCAATACAAGATATTTTATACTTTTATCTCATATGAAGTCTTCAAAATTCAGTATTTTACATTATAGCACATCTCAATTCAGTCTAGCCTCATTTCAATTATTCAATGGCCTCTCATGGCTAGTCTTGGATACTGTAGCTCGAGGCTTGACTGGATTCAGAAAAAGCACTTTTGGCAAGAATACTTCATAAACAACGTCG
Source organism: Molossus molossus (assembly GCF_014108415.1). Taxonomy (NCBI): domain Eukaryota; kingdom Metazoa; phylum Chordata; class Mammalia; order Chiroptera; family Molossidae; genus Molossus; species Molossus molossus. The sequence goes on from NW_023425348.1 coordinate 28,282,248, forward strand.
TGTACTTCATATAGCATCACATCAGGAGGTCCAGGATGTCACAGTGTCCCGTGATCAGTGATGTACGTTTTATCACTTGATTAAGGGGGTGATTATCAGATGTCTTTACTGTGAAGGTATATTTTTACTTTTAAGTTAGTTGGAAATCTGAGGGCACCATGCAAATGTCCTGTTCCCCAACTCCATTTTAACTGCTGATTTTAGCTTACTTTTGCCAATGCCTGCCTGAATCAGTTATAATGGATGCTGGAAACTACTGATTCTCCAATTCCATTATTATTTTTTTTACATTCCCTACATTCCATAAAAAGGAACTTTAACTTATCCCATCCCCCCTTCTTGAGGCTCACGTTAACTTGTATATTTTTATTTTCTTGGTGTTTTATGATTAACCAGTTTTTTATATTCAAATTATTGCAAATTTTAACCCCTTCAAGCTTATTTATATGAAGCAACTGGTAAATTGGTTTTTCACTTCTTTAGACACTTGTTTAAATAATAGTTTTCCAAAAGACTTCATAATCTATCTTAAAATAAAATATAAATAACACTTCAAAATAGCAATATTTTATATTCCATAACATGTGTCTGTATCACAGTGGTTTTTAGATGTTCATTTCTCATACTGACATTGGCAGGTTATCATTTAGCCAGAATGTAAAAATATATTCCACTTTCCTCTGTCTGAATAATAGGATGGTTATTTATTTTATAAATAAATAAATAATAGACTGTGACTGCCCGTTTTCCGCTCTCTGCAGACAGTACCTCCGAGAGGCGTTCCATCAACCGCGGTGATCAAGACGATTACAACCCGTCAGCCATAAACTGACGTGAGGTACTTTGTTTATTTTGTGTTTCCTTCTGGGTGATTTTTCACCCTTTCTCCAGACTCATACCTTCTCCATGCTAATAAACTAAGACATCAATTTCACTTTGTTTTAAAAGAAGAATAGCAGGGGCATACAAAGTCTCTTTCCTTTTACAAAATAAGTCAGGCTCTTCCTTAATGAGCAGCTGCACTCATTCAACATCGGGATCATCTTTAAGTCCCCAGATTCACTGGACAAGCATGTCTGGGAAGCTACTCACCTTTCCACGCGTCAGTGTTTCCTCAGGATAAACAATGGAATTTGTCGTCCAGTAAGTAGGGCTGGCAATTCCCTCCCTTGGGCTGGTGCGTGCCTGCGCCAGGCTGCTTGGCAAAGTGATCTAGGTCTGTAATGACACAAAAGACACCCCCGTAACCCTGCTCTGACCTCAGGGCTTCTTGCTTCTGTTATTGCACTTTATTCAGCAGAAGTGCTAGGTTTTCCCAGTAGCATCAATTCACATTGTCCAATCTAAGTAACAATATAATCAAATAAACAAAACAGAAACAGACTGATGGTTGCCAGAGGTGAGGAGGGATTGGGGGACTGGGTATAAAAGGTGAAGGGATTGAGATGTACAGATTGATAGTTACAAAATAGTCACGAGGATATCAAGTGCAGTATGTGAAATAGAGTCAGTACTATTGTAATAACTATGTATGGTGCCTGGTGGGTACTGGAAAGATTGGGGGGAACACTTTACAAAGTATATGATTGTCTAGCCACGGTGCTATGCTGTACCCTGTAACTAATACAAAGTTATATCGAATGTAAACTGTAACCGAAAACCAGTTTCAAAAATCACATTGTCCAGGATCTCTGCACCTGCGTCCAGTTCGGTGCCTCTAGCACGCTGGGCAGTAAGCATCTCCCCTTTCCAGCCACACTGCTGGCCAGAGTTGGTGTTAGGGCACAGTTGCAGACTTTACCTTCCTCTCCATTTAATCAGAGCAGGATAAAATTCCTTCACTAGTGCTGTCAGTAAAAACGTAATGTGAGATACAAGTGCAAGCAACATATGGAGTTTAAAATTTACAAAGAGCCACACTTAAAAAGTAAAAACAGGTGAAATTAAGGGTAATGATAACGTGACTTAATAAATATACCCAAAACATCATTTGAACATGTAATCAAGTATTTTAAAAAATTATGAAAATACTGAGTCTTAGCCCTGGCTGGTTTGGCTCAGTGGTTGGAGTGTCGGCCTGCTGACCAGAGAGTCCTGGGTTTGGTTCCCACTAAGGGTATGTACCTCGGTTGCAGTTTGTCCCCGGCCCCAGTTGGGGTCGTGTGGGTGGCAGCCACTCAATGTGTCTCTTTCACATCGATGTTTCTCTCTCTCTTTCTCTCTCTTCCTCCCTCTCTCCCTCCTGCTTTATCTGAAGATAAATGCAAAAATGTCCTCAGGTGAGGACAAAAAACAAACAAACAAACAAACAAACAAACAAACACACTGCATCTTAAAGACTGGTGTGTATTCTGTGCTTACATACCTCTCACTTTGAACCAGCCTGCTCTATAATGCATGGTGCAGCGAAGCAGGTTCTGTTGTTTGCTCTAGTCTGTGTGAATTCTTTGGCGTCCTTCCAACAAACCAAAGCCATAGCATCACCTCCGGGTTTCCAAAGCACATATCCTAAGAAGGTGAAGACTGAGAGTTGCACAGTCCTACACGTCTCATGAAAGTGGTAGGAGAAAGATTGGACCACAGTTCAAATTTATCCCCCCGCAGCAGCAATTCTACTACTATGCTGGGGGCTCAACGTAACCACTCTTTAAAATAACCATCCTCAATGTATTTTGCTTCTTGCCTGATCCTCTCACCCCAGCTGGGAAACTAGCGCCTTCTGCTTAAAGCGGAGGAGGTGAACATGATCACCAAAAAGCTCTGCAGGAATGCCTTTAAAATGCCAGACGTCACCAATCTCAGGAACGTCGCCTGTCATTTCCAGCACTGGGTTAACTCCTGCGGTGCCCTACAGAACACCAAGTCCTGCAATGGCTTCACGTGCTTGTGGGGTGTGTTAGCCGATCTTAGCCTGGGTGCGGCAGAGCACAAATACTAGCTTTCCTCACATCCTGAGAGCAGGTGGAAAGACATGTCCACTAGAGTAAATACAACTTGATCTTTTCCTGATCAAATTTATGTTTTTAGTATCTGCCAAATGACCATGATTAACTGTGGGTATATTCATCTGATTCCTGAAAGCAGTATAAACCTGTGCTGTCAGAAAAGGACACGACCTCACCAGGCTTTGAACTGTGGCATAAACAAAGTAGCATTTATTCAACATCTTGCACCTTTGCAGAGAGGAATCCTTGGTTCCAGAGGCAGAAGTAAATCATGATGCCTTGGAAAGCTGATCCTAAAGGGAGACTCTCGAGAGAATGTAACTGACTATAGTTCTAGAGCAGATCATCTCACAGGTTGCTCCAATCACAGCACTGTGCTCCCCACTCTGAAGCGGGTGAGGCAGCCATGGAAGAAAATAGCATTAAATGCACAGGCCACTCTGACTCCAATGATGGCGGATCCCATTGCAGTGGGCGGGCACGTGGCAATGTCCTGCGGTGCACTGGAAACCTCAGCACTTGATGACCAGGACACAGCGATGCTCTCATGCAGAGGTGGCCGTCGGGGAATCACACAACCAGCACGTGTGTATTAGCAGTTAGGCTGCTTGGTCTCACGCATGGAAGCCATGTAGAATAGAGGCGGGGTGGACAGTGTGCCTCCCAAGAGGGTCCCGCTTACTGCATAGACAGCGGAAAAGATACATGCGAGTCGTCTGAGTAATGTCTTTACAATACAGAACACCAGCCATGTTTGGAAGCTGAACATTTTTCTTACAGCAGCACCATAACTCTCTTTATGGATAAAACAATTTATCCTCTTCATTCCACTGTAAGAGCCCTTCTCTCAGCTGATAGAGCGCTAACATTTCAGAGCTATCATGGACCTACCCAATTCGATTCTGAAACACTTTCATAAACTGGGAGTTCTCCCGTATGTCCCAGGAAGCCCATGGCCTGTGGAATGTGTTTAGCTTCAGGGACTAAAAGTGCAGAATCAGGGAAGAGAGGTTCTATGGTGTCAACATCCCTCCCAGGACACCATGATCACCCAGTGATCATCTGCTGCACTTACCCTAAGACTTGAATTCTAGGTGCTAAACAGTCTTGAAGATAGGCAGTGATACATTTGCTTCAGTGTTATTAAAAATTGGTCCCCAAGTTTCCCCTCCAACTTAGTTGGAACATGTGAGTTACATAATATAATAGGAGATGTGTAGCCTGGGTTCTTGTGTATATTCAAAGTATTTTGGGGTCCAAAAACGGAGAGATACTTGCCCTTCACAACAGCCTACTTAGTCCAGAGAAAAGCCTCACCTTCCTATTTCTGTGAGGAAACACATCCAAAGCACTGGCCACTTGGTGTTCTTTCTGGAAAGCTAATCTGCGTGGCACGGTTTCCCACTGTGCCGTCTGAAAGAGCTGAGGGAGAGGGAGGCCGTGCAGACCCTTCTCGTGCTGAGATGCTGGGCAGCTGGTAGCAAATATGTTTGCAATCGTGTCTATGTTTATTCTTATAAGTTACATGGCCTTGGCCACAGATATGCATACGGCCTCTGCATGGAGAGAAAAATAGTGGGTTCAGATAACCCCCCATGAAGGCAAACACAAAGCATCAATCGAGAAGCACATCTCTCTTTCCAATATCTAGGTAAGTTACCACACAAAACCGTCTGTGTCATTGTGAGTCTTTTCTAGGTCATCAGGAAAGGACCCTCTCTCATGACCTGAGAAATAAGGAAGCACCTGAGCCATTTCAAACCCCTCATTCTGATGTCCCCACATAAAACCCCCACCCCCACCCTCAGAGGTCTATTGACTTCAGTTGTCTTTCTGGAGACTTGGATCTTATTGGAGTTACATTGTAGGTCCAGAGATACCCCACTCAGAAAGCCTCTTTCTTAAATATCGCAAGGGAGATCAATATTATACCATCTGATGATTAATGAAACTTATGATTGTGATAATAAGCTTATTCCCTTATTAAATGGTTAACAAGACAAGCTTGTGCAGGGGAGGGGGCAGGGGCTGGGTGGAGGTGAGCAAAGGGAGGAAATAGGGGGCATTTGTAATAGTGTCAACAATAAAATAAATAAAAAATAAATTTAAACAAATTATTATTTTTTATTTATTTTTTATTAATTAATTTTTGTTACAGATGTTTCTCCTTTTCCCCCCACTGATTCCCCCCTCCCCCTCCCTCCCTGCCCTTTTCCCCATTTGTTGTCCATGTCCACTGTTCATGCATACATGCATATAAATTCTGTGGTTTATCTCTTCCCCACCACCCCCTATTTAGGGGATTGTCAGTCTGTACCCCACTTCTGCATCTCTGGGACTACCCCCTTCCTCAGACTGTTATGTTCATTATATTCCACAAATAAGTGAGATCATATGAAACTTGTCTTTCTCTGTTTGGCTTGTTTCACTTAGGATGATACTTTCAAGGTCCCTCCATGTAGTTTTTTTAAGACATATTTTTGAAACTGCTCCATCCATGACAGTGCTGGCAAACCTTTATCCATTATTTTCTTAATTAAAAAGTTCCTGTACTGGCTATGTTCCTGTACTGACAAGGTACCCCTACATATTGTTGACAAAACATATTAATACAAATTACTACTCCTTCACCCCAAAAGTTGACAAAATTGTACTCAGAGTTGCAGAATTGAGTCTTTTGGAAGGTACTCTGACCCTGTGCAGTCATCTCGGGGGCTGACGGATCACGTAGGATCTGAAGACCCAAGTCCTTTCCTTTCAAGGCTGAGTCTAAAGTGAGGGATACATATGCTGATGGAATGCTTTGTGTTGTTTGTTTAGCTATACTCTTTCTTTTTTGGAAAAAATGTTAATGTTTTAGTGGTACAGGAACAGGGAGGTACATTTCTGTAGTGCCAGCAGTGGCTGGAGTCGCCCAAAAAAAAGTGAGAACTTTTGAGTGTGAGTTTGTGAGAATTTTATACTCTTAAAAAGATAGCATTTTATAGTTTATATATGGCAATGTATCCTGAAATGCTTTAGCATTAATAGTATGGTGTAAATCCATGTGTAGGTTGACTTTGCATTCATCGGAAAAACTTGTTTAACTGCAAACCGCTCGTCCCAACAGAATTTCTCTGCTGGGAAGAACATTTTAGGAAATGTGGCCGGCTCCTCATTCCCTGTCCTGGCCACGCGTGTAGCTGGCTGCTGGTGTGTGGGCTGCTAGTGTTTCAAAGCAGCTGTTCTCATTGGCACTTGCTAGTTGCTATTGGAGTAAGAAGCCATTGTGTCACCTGTTGGCTCAGCCTCTGGTAATAAAGGGGGGGAGCCCCTCCACATTTCCAAAGGAGATCGGTACCTTCTTGTACAGGTCATAGGACCACAGAAAGCATTTTTCAGAATAGATAACTCTTTCACAATTAAAGAGCCAGGACACCACAATGGAGCTCTGCACCTCCACTCTACGTCCAGAGAGAAAATAAACATTCGACTGTGATATGCGCCTTCCCATTTGCCAATGGCTTTAATTACCTTTAACATGATGACAACTCCAGATGTGTTCTCTCCAGCCAGAAACACTCTCGCCTGAGCTCGACATATCCATCCCACTGTCTATGGGCTCCAGTGTCTCATACTTGTTCATTATTCTCTCCCCAAACCTGCCACTTGCTGCTGTTCTCCTTCCTCCATGCAGCCTACCTCCCATCACCCACCATCCAGAACGCTGTGTGTGTTTATTCTACTGAAATGTAAATAGATGAATTCAATAGAATTTTGCTTTTTATTCATGATAGGGAGTCTCTGTCTCCTTTCTGTCAGTCAAGGGCCCAGGCTGAGAAATGCCATTTCGCATGTGGCTTCCAAGGTCCCTCTAGGCACGACATCTAGGCCGCTGACAACGGCAGAGAGAGTAGATTTGGCCTTCAGCCTGCAGTGTGCTGACCCCTGCTTGAGAATGTCAACTTCATAAGATCAGAAGTCTTACTTGTCTTGTTCATTCTATATCTCTTGTGTTCAAACATACTTGACCTTCTTGGGGAAGAAAGTATCTTCAGATAGTGCTTCAAGTAAAATGGACGTGCTCTTTACTTCAAGCAGGATGCAGAAAGCAAAATCCTCACTAGAATCTGACGTAGTCTGATAGACTTGCCAGGTGCATTTAAGGCTTGTGAACAAAATCAATTTCCTCTAACAAATATATTTAACAGTCTAAGCGAACAAATAAAGTTTCCTAAAATAAATGTCAAACAAATTTTGTGGTTATAAAAAAATGTATGGTTCAAGTTTACAGTCCTGTGAAAGTAAATGAAATAACTGAGTATCTTAGAGAACCATCAACTTGCTTTTCAATACCGAGACTATTGGTGGTGGTGGTGGGGGAGATATTAATAGGCATTAAAAAGAGAACATAATATGGACAAAGGATTATTTTTGCCAACTTTCCTACTAAAAAAAAAACTATAAATACTGCAAATATTATATTTTAAAAGCACTGAAGAGTTGGTACGTATGCTAGTCATTATAAATATTGAACAATATTTCAAGTTCTCTTCCTTCTGAGAGAATGGTAGCATTGTAATTCCCAACCATCTTGAAGTTAGTGCAGCCATGTGACTTGCTTTGGACAGTAAAACAGGAGCAGAGCTAACTGATTTGTGTTACTTCTTCGCAGACCTTGAAGGTCCATGTGTGATCCACCATAATCTCGCCCCCCTGCCATGGCAACCAGCAACTTTCCAGATGAGCATGCGCCTATCGGCCACATGGACCTCTGAGTGAGACACATGTGGACCAACCACAAGCCAACTTGACCATGAGATGTGTATTCTCAAGAATGCTTCTGTTGCTCTAGGCTGTACCACAGCATACACTAGTCTAGAGTGTGAACTCGGAGGGCTTAAGCAGGAATAGAACACATAGAAGCTGCTTTGATCCTGAAGGCACTTGCTGATCTGGGCAAGTCTGAACTTGTTTTTGATGGTATTGTGGTGCTGGAAATAGAGGTCACAGCCCACCAGTGTTCAAGGAGATCCGTGTCATGTGAGGCAGGGATCCTAGAGGGGCTACGCATTACAGTGAGGCTGAATCAGAGGCAACTCCTTTGCAGCCCAGACAGCTTCAAAGAAAATTAATGTAGTGTTGAGTAGAGCCATGAAGGAATTCAAAACAAAACAAAACAAAACAAAGCACAAAACTCATTCTTGTGAAATTGAATCAAAATCCACCCCTCTACTGGGTTTACAGTCCAAATTCATAACACACCCCCAGGTGACACTAGCTTGAAAATGCCCCCTTAGATGACTTACACAAGAAAACCCAAATTCTTTCCAGAGGAAGAATCTTTTAGCCTAGACCTAAAAGAATGCCACAGTAATATTTCAAAAACAGTGATCAACATACAATAAAATAAATTTACTCAGTGCACAGGGAAGCAAAGCACTATTAGTGAAAGCCCACAAAAACCATAGCAGAGAATCATGAGGAGTACTATGGAGTACTATGCAGCTGTAAGAAAGAAAGATCTCTTATCCTTTGAGACGACATGGAGGGACCTGGAAAGTATTATCCTAAGCGAAACAAGCCAAACAGAGAAAGACAGGTATCATATGATCTCACTTATTTGTAGAATATAATGAACATAACAATCTGAGGAATGGGGTAGTCCCAGAGACATGGAAGTGGGGTAGAGACTGACAATCCCCAGAAGAGGGGGTGGTGGGGGAGAGATAAACCACAGAACTCATATGCATGTGTGCATGAACAATGGACATGGACAACAAAGCTGGAGATGGCCGGGGAGGGAGAGGGAGGGGGGAATCTGTGGGGGGAGAAACATCTGTAACAAACAAATTAATTTAAAAAATAGAAAAAAATAAATAAAGTGTAGGGTATTAAAAAAATAACAAAACAAAACACCAATTCACAGATTTGGAATTGTGATTCCCAAGTAGGATAAACAGAAAGAAATCCCACTCAAAAACACACTACTGAAACTACACACAGTTTTTTCATACAAAGAATGAGAATTAAAAGCAGGTAGGGAAAAAGAGAGTTTACCCTGAAAGGAGCAGTAGCTAGACTGCCACTCGAATGCTCAGGAGGCTGGAGACAGGGTAGTAGTATCATCTGTGTGCGGAGAGAAATTAGATGCCAACTTTTATTTTAAAACCTGTAGCAATCACTTTTTAAAGTGAGAATAAAATTGATATTTTTCAGGCAAAAAAAATCAAGACATCTCGCCAAAGTTAGAATAAAATGTTAAAGGAAGTGCTGTAAGTAGATAGAAAATGATAATAGATAAAAATCGGAGGTACAAGATGAAATGAATAGCCAAGAAACACATCTGTGGTTAATTGGAAATGGACATGGGCTGTATAAAACATGAAATCTGTGAGATTTTAAAAATAAGATGAGAGCCCTGGCTGGTTTGGCTCAGTGGTTGGAGCATCGGCCTGCAGACTAGAGAGTCCCGGGTTCAGTTCCCGCTAGGGGCACATAGAAAAAATAAATAAGTAAATAAGATGAGAGAACATAATAATATGTAAACTGTTAGTGCTATAAATGCAGTAAGGTGCTCTAAAGTTCCTGTGTGATCTAGAAGGAGGACAACAGTGTAACGCTAGAGGTTTGTTAAATATGCATGTTTTCATTTCTAGGGTGATCACTAAAGAATGGAAACTTTTTAAAATGTAATTAATTAATTAATTTTTGTTACAGATGTTTCTCCTTTTCTCCCCACTGATTCCCCCCTCCCAGACCCTCCCTTCTCTGTCCCCAGCTTTGTTGTCTATGTCCATTGTTCATGCATACATGCTTATAAGTTCTGTGGTTTATCTCTCCCCCACCACCACCTCTCCTGGGGATTGTCAGTCTGTACCCCACTTCCACATCTCTGGGACTATCCCATTCCTCAGACTGTTATGTTCATTATATTCCACAAATAAGTGAGATCATATGAAACTTGTCTTTCTCTGTTTGGCTTGTTTCACTTATGATGATACCTTCCAGGTCCCTCCATGTCGTCTCAAAGGATAAGAGATCTTTCTTTCTTACAGCTGCATAGTACTCCATTGTGTATATGAACCACAGCTTTTTTATCCATTCGTCTACTGATGGACATTTGGGCTGTTTCCAGATCTTAGCTATTGTAAATAGTGCTGCTATAAACATGGGGGTACATATATTCTTTCTGATTGGTGATTCAGGCTTCTTAGGGTTTATTCCTAGAAGTGGGATAACTGGGTCAAATGGCAGTTCAATTTTTAATGTTTTGAGGTAACACCATATTGTTTTCCATAGTGGCTGCACCAGTCTGCATTCCGATCAGCAGTGTACCAGAGTCCCCTTTTCTCCACACCCTCGCCAACACTTGTTGTTTGATGATTTGTTGATGGCGGCCAAGGAATAGAAACTTTTAAAATAATAGAATAAAATGAAATTACCACACACACACACACACACACACACACACACACACCAGTCTAAAAGATGACAAAGGAAATATAGAATAAGTGGGCCAAATAGACAGTAAAATAAAAAAATATACAAACATGACAAAAATTTATGATATGTGAGAGAGCAGGGTGTATTTTTGAAATCTGCAGTTAGACAGAAAGAATTGGCCCCAAACAGCCTGTAAGAAGCTGAAGAGGTGGAGCCCATGCTTGCAGAATTCTCTGTGCACTTCAGGAGGTAACCATTAGCCCACACAGAAACACAATAACTGGTCCCAAGTAGACATGCAACATAATGACTCACCATCTTGTCTGCAAATCCCACTGTGTCCTGAGGCGAAAGTTCTGCCCGTGTCTAAGGACTTGACCAAGGGCCTCTCTGTCTGCACTGTCAGTGAAGAATAAGTATAATGTAATTTTTCTGAGTCATTCTGCAGCTCTATATTTTGTATGTGGAATTTTCTTGATAATGTATATTCTTGTACCATACCTGAATTATGTCACTAAACAAACGCTTCAAATCCAGTCAGTACCCTACGCCCTACCTTCCAACATGGCCAGAACACAGAGCATCCCCACGAGGTCAGCCTAGGGCGGACTAAACCTGTCATGCTATCCTACTCTAAGGAACTGGGTCAGGTGCAGTGATGTCTTTAGAGAGAACCAAGGTAACACATTTGTAGACATTTAATGCTCTCTTCACTCTTAGTCCTTCAGGAAACTTAGAAGTTGTCTTCTTGTAAATGACCTGTATTCAAAATAAATCTAAATTAAAGAAAACAAATACCGCTTAATCTAGACCCAAGTATATCAGTAGTCATATCACATGTAAATGTATTAAATCTCACTAAAAAATTAAAAACTGAGAAACTAGAAGATTAATCTTGCTTATATAAATATAAAGTTTGAAATTAAAAAGAAAGATATGCAATGCAAACATTAACCAAAAGAAAGCTAATATATCTATATTAATATCAACTAAAATAGCCTTATATCAAAAAGCCTTATTAATGAAAAAGATCATTTTTTAGTAATAAGCCATTAATTTACCAGTAAACACATAATTCTAAAATCTTGTCGATCCAATAAGATGACCTAAAAAATGTATAAATCAAAATTTTAATTTATTTGTTTTAGGGTTTTTCTTTTTATTTAATTAAAGACTGGTATATAAACATAAAAACAGCACAATTACTTCAGATCATTCTTCAAACTGTGTACACACAGACGAAGAATGTAATCTGAAAGAAACCTGCAGTCAGCAACGAAATGCACCCAGTTTTTCCTTTCCTCGCTCAAAAAAAAGAATATTAAAAACACAAACTTAGAATCTCATCAGCACACTCTCTCCTGTGACAAATGATTCAGACATAAATAGTGGGTGCAAGGAAACTATATGCTAACATATGTATAACCTTTGTTAATGAAAAAAACAGAAGCAGCTATAATGATTAAGATACATTCAGTTACTGACAACAAGCTGTGCCCTAGTGGGCATTATCAAAAGAGAAATCATGCTGCAGAGAAAAGCTATATATACATACACAATGAGAAAATAAACCGCAAGATGAACGCATGCATGTTTAAAATTTCTACATTTGTTATAAAAGCCCTCTACGCAACTAAAATTAAAATGATCTTAAAAGGATAATACTTGTCAAGTTTACTTAAGTGTTTTCAGTCACAAAAACTGTAATGGAAATAAATGTTCAGAGTCATTTTAAAAACAAAAATCTATTCTTCTGATGACATGCATGATTAAAAGGTCTATGCAAGATACAATGCTCTACATTCCCAATGACTAGGAAAAAAACCTCAAATCAATTTTTAGTTTGCAGGTGGTCAAAGGATTTTGCATTCCAGCAGGAGTTCAAATCTTCTGGATCTTTTCACCAACAACTACTGGATTTTCTTTTCTGATTTTCTCAGCAGCATCAGCTTTGTAATTGTAAGAGCAATTGTGTACATCTGAGTAACGGTGTACACCACAGTAAACATTTTCACACCGGCATTCAAACCCAGTAAGTCCCACTTTCTTCCTGCACATGAAACAGCGATTTTTTTTCTGTTTTGGTTTTTCAGGAGACTTGCTTTGCTCTTCAGGTGGCTGCTGTGCTGTGTGGGATACTGAAGGTTGCAGGTCTTCTGTTTCAGGTGTTGCTTTGTCCGCAGGTGTACTGTCCCCTTGGGAGGGTGCTACAGATTCTGATAACAGTGACTGATTTGAAACAGGACTTTCCTGCAGAGATGAGGATATGGAGTCCAGTGCGGACTGAGCCTCTGGGACGCTGCCCTCTGTGCACTGACCTGGTAAAGAGTCGGACAGACTACTGACGGAAGCCGCAGGGGGGCTTATTCTATCATTCCTGCTATTCTGTCGTTGAAGATGCTCTTCATAGCATACTGAACACAGGCCATTTGTACGAGGGTTTCCATAAAATCCGCAGCCAGTGGAACACAGCATAGGCACTTGGCTGTGATTCGTTTCTTCAGCCATGTTCCTCCGTTGCATACCTGGCGGTGGCCCTCTCCGCTGGATGCGCTGCCCGCTGCCAGTTGCCGCTGGTGAATGAGGGCAGGTGAGGCCGACGAACCTCACTCGCTCTGGACCCCTCGCCCTATAAATCAAAATTTCATAATACAAAGATAAATAAATCCAAAATCATGACAACAAATTTTAATATAATCTTTTTAAATTGGTAGGAGCAGAAAAACAATTTTGAAGTGTATCAATGTTTTAACAAGTTAACAACCTAACCTAATAGATATGTATACAAATCTCCACCTGACATATACAGAATACCTATTATTTTCAAGCCAACACAGACGTTTTTATAAGTTAACGAAAACAGGGTTATGATATATGACCAACACATTTAAAAGGATTACATTCAGTGACGGCATATTCTCTGACCACAATGCAATAAAGCTAAAAATATAACTAGGACATCCCTATATTTTTGAAAATTATAAACAATTTATATAACTCATGAGTCAAAAAAGAAATCATAACAGGAATTGGAAAATATTTTTCTCTAAAAATTAACAAAATACAAGACAGCAAACTTGAGATGCAGCTAAAGAAAAGACTCAAAGAAAAATTTATTCTTTTAATGTGTATATTAAAAACGAAGAGGAGTTGAAAAATTAAGGTGCTAAGCATTCAAACAGCACAATAAATCCAAAGAAATTTTAAAAGAAGGAGACAATAGAAATTCTAACAAAATAGAAAACAAAAAGTACCAGAAATGTTCTTTCTAAAGCTAATAAAACTAACAAATTCCTAGCAAGATTCGTAGAGTAAAAAAAAAGGAAATCTTGCCATTTGCAACAATTTTGATGGACATTGAGGGCATTATGCTAAGTGAAATAAACCAGACACATAAAGGCAAATACCATATGATCACACTTGTATGTGCAATCTAGAACAAGAAAACCAACAGAAAAACACGAACTCACAGATAAAACAGATTGCTGGTTGCCAGAGGCAGGAGTCTGAAGGGTGGGCACAGCAGGTGAAGGGTGTCAAAAGGTACAAACAAACTTTCGGTTAAGAAATAAATGAGTCATGGGATGTAATGTACAGTATGGTGATCATTGTTAATAATACTGTGTTGTTTATTTGAAAGTTGCTATGAAAGTAAACTTTAAAAGTTCTCATTACGAGCCCTGGCTGGAGGGGCTCAGTGGTTAGAGTGTTGTCCCGCAGCACTGAAGGGTTGTGGGCTCCATCCTGCAGTCAGGAAACATACATGAGGCAACTGAGTTCTCCCTTCCTCTCTCTCTCTGGAATCAATAAAAAAAAAATATGTCTTTAGGTGAGGATTAAAAAAAACAAAACCAAAAACATTCTCATCACAAGAAAAAAAACGGTAACTATGTGTGGAGGTAGATGTTAACTAGACTTACTGGAATGATCATTTTACAGCATCTACAAATATCAAATCATTATTTTGTACACACAAACTAATATATAATGTTATATGTCAATTATATCTCAATTTAAAAAGAAAGAGAGAAGGTACAAATAACCAGTAATAAAAATAGAAAGGGACTTACTCCAGATGGTGCAGATACTAAAATATAGTAAGAAGACTGTGAATAACTTTAGAGCAAAACATTTCAAAATTTATATGAAATAAACAAGTTTCTATAGAAATACAATTTGTTAAAACTGACAAAAGATAAATAAAAACTTAAATTGAGTGAAAATTGTTTTGCAAATTGAATAAGGTAGCAAAACATTTCCCAGACAGAAAACTTAAGCTCAAGTTATTCCAATGCAAATTCTATCTAGTATTTAAATAAAAAGAAGAAAAGGGAAGAGAAAGGAGAAGGAGGAGAAAGAAAAGGAAAGAGAGAGCATAACGTTGGAAAGAAAAAAATAAAACTCATTATTTGAAGATAATGCATATATTTATTAAAAATAAAAAAGGTGGGACATCTGTAATACTTTCTTTTTTTTTTTTTTTTCATCCTCACCTGAGGACATGTTTTGGATATTTTGTTCAGATAGAATGGGAGGGAGGAAGGGAGAGAGAGAGAGAGAGAGAGGAGAGAGAGAGAGAGAGACATCTATGTGAAAGGGACACATCGAGTAGTTGCCACCTGCACAACCCAACCAGGGCCGGGGACAAACTGCAACTGAGGTACATGCCCTTAGCGGGAACCAAACACGGGTCTCTCAGGACCACAGGCCGACGCTCTAACTGCTGAGCCAAACTGGCCAGGGCTGTAATACTTTCAACAATAAAAAAATGCAAATCTAAAAAACAAAAACAAGAACAAAAAATCTAAATGAAATCTACTGAAATTGATAAAAGAATTTAGAAAACTTGCCCAATAGAATAACTGATGTATAAGTGAGCTACATTTCTTTATATTAACAAAAAAATTCCAGAAAATGACATTTAAAAAAATATATTCCATTTATAATAGGACCAGAGTTGTTAGTTGCAAACAACAGAACTGACTCCAGAGATTGGGTAGTTCACATCAATGTTAAAAATCTGGGAACAGTGGTTAAAACCAGGCAGCTTAATAGCCCTGGAAAAGAAAGGAATTCATTGACTACTCCCTCAATGATGCAAATTATGCTCTAGAACTCAAACTGTGGTCACCCTCCAAAGTTGAATGATTCTGTCACAGTTCTCACCAGCAAAATGTTTCCCATGTGGGGCCCATTCCACAAGTTGTTTACTTCTAAATAAAAATATCATGTGAATTTGATTGGTAGAATCCAGGTCACATGTCTGTGCCAGGTACAAAGGACACTGGGTTTATCTGCTTCAAAAATGGAACATATCTAGAAAATAATCTGATAAAATATGTTCAAGAACTTATAATTGCAAAAATGGTGGCAGAGTAAATAGAAGCTACACAATTTGTCTCCCAGGACCAAACTAGAATTACAACTAAAATAAAGACAAATCATCTGGAAAAGCCAACTGAAGGATAGCTGAACAGAACCAGTACAACCAGGGATGCCAAATCGAGTCTGGTAGAAATTGCAGAGGCATGCAGGGGCAGGCTGGAAGCCCACGGACAGCGGCAGAGAGTTGTATTAGCAGTGTGCACTTCCCACTGAGAAAGCGTTTTGTGTGTGTGTGTGTTTTTTCCAAAAGCACCAAACCAGCTACAGCTACTCACCTTGGGTTCCAGCAGAAAGGGGATGGACTGGACTGAACTGAGTGAAAAGAGGGCTCCTGGTTCAAGAGGGGTGGACGCAGGAAGTTCTGTGCTGAATCACTCCCTCACAGAACAATAACCCTCTTCCTCAAAGAGCCCCTTCCAAGAGCCCTGGAGTGAAGCAATGGCCTCTTACACAGGAATTTAACACCACCAGGCCAGGCCAGAGAAATACAAATTGAGGCTCATTAACATCTCAATTTAATGAGCCAGCAAAGGCCTCACTGGTAAACCAGCTGTAGCTACTCACCTTAGGCTCCAGCAAAGAGAGAGTGGACTAGACTGGAACTGAATGGAGAAAGTCCAGAGCTCCCAGCTCAGGAACGGTGGATGCCAGGAGTTCTGTACAGAATCACTCACTTACAAGACATTAGACATCTTACTCAAAGAGCCCCTTCCCAGAACCCTGTAGAGAGGCAACAGTCCCTCCCACAGGAATTCAACACCCCCAGACTGGGCCAGAGAAACGCAGATGGAAGGTAATTAACATCTCAATTTAATAGGATAGCAAGAGCCCCACCTGAGGCTCATCAAGCAACTGAGACAGCCTCCAGGCAAATAGCTAGAGGATAACTGACTCTTTCCTTAGCTTGCAAATCTACCCAGGAAAGTAAGACTTCATAGTGGTATTTAATGCAAGTCTTCCAACCCTCATATAATTCCAGTAGAGGGAGCCACAACCAGCAGAACACCATCACCCACAGGGAAAATTTGGCAGGCTCCAAAACCCATTGAGACAGCCAAAATGGTGAAACAAAGAAACAAAACCCAAATGAAAGAACAAGATAATTCTGCAGGAGATGAAATAAATGACATAGAATTAAGCAAGATATCACAGGGAGAGTGCAGAGCAATACTCATGAGGAAGCTCAACAACATGAGTAAAGAGCTCAACACCATGAGTAAAGATATAGAAACATTGAAAACCAACCAGTTGGAAATGAAGAATGACAGAGCAGAAATACAGAACACATTGGAAGGAATATCCAGCAGAGCAGACAAAGATGATGACCAGATCAGTGAATTAGAATACAAGGTAGAAAAAATTCACCCAATCAGAAAACCAAAAAGGAAAAACAATTTAAAAACAGAAAGACGGCCTAAGAAAACTATGGACAACATGAAGTGTGTTAACATACGCATCATAGGTGTGCCAGAAGAAGAAGAAAATGAGCAACGGTTAGAGATATATTTAAAGAAACAGTGACAGAAAACTTCCCTAGCTTGGTGGGGGAAAAAAAGGCATACAAGTCCAAGAAGCAATGAGAGACCCAAGTAAGAAGAACCCAAAGAAGCCCACAACAAAAGACATAATAATTAAAATACCAAAAATCAAAGACAAAGAATTTTAAAGACAGCAAGATATAAGCAACAGGTTACCTACAAAAGAACTATCAGCTGACTTCTCAACAGAAACACTACAGGCCAGAGAGAATGGCATGAAGTAATCAAGATCATGAAAAACAAGGATCTGAATCCAAGACTACTCTACCCAGCAAGGCTATCATTCAAAATAGAAGGTCAAATAAAGAGCTTCCCAGACAAAAAAAAGTCTAAGGGAATATATTAGCACCAAACCAGCACTGCAAGGAATATTAAAAGGACTGCTGTAATTAGTAGAAGAAAGAGGAAGAAAAATATAACCACAATAAACAAAAATGGCAATAAATAAGTACATATAAATAATAACCTTAAACATAAACAGATTAAATGCTCTGATCAAAAGACACAGAGTAGCTGAATGGATAAGAAAGCATGACTCATATATTTATGTGTGTATATCTATATCTATATCTATCTATCTATCCATCTATCTATCTATCGGTCGGTCTGTGTGTGTAGTTTATTTATTTATTTATTTATTTTTGTATATATATAGTTTACAAGAGACCCACCTTACAACAAAAGGCTCACATAGGTAGAAAGTGAAGAGATAAAAAAATCTTCCAAGCAAACAGAAAGGAATAAAAAGCTGGGGTAGCAATACGAATATTTGATAAATTAGACTTCAAAGTGGCCATAACTAGAGACAAAGAAGGCACCTACATAATATTAAAAGGATCTATTCAACAGGAGGATCTAACCTTGGTAAATAAATATGCACCCAACATAGAAGCACCAAAATACTTTTAAAAACTTCTGGAGGATTTCAAAGGAGAAATCAACAGCAACACAATCATAGCAGGGGACTTCAACACCCTTCTGACATCACCGGATAGATCCTCTAGACAAAAAATTAACAAGAAAATAGAGTTTCTACATGATGCGCTAGAGCAAATGAATTTAACAGGTATTTGCAGAGAATTACACCCCAAAACTGCAGAATTCACATTCTTCTCAAGAGCACAGGTGACATAATCAAAGATAGACTGCATGTTAGGACACAAACTAAGTCTCTACAAGTTCAAGAAGACTAAAATCATATCAAGCATTTTCTCAGATCACAATGGCATGAAACTAGAAATTAATTACAATAAAACACACAAAAACATTCAAACACATGGAGGCTAAATAGCATGTTATTAAACAACAAATGAGTTATCGAGGAGATCAAGTAAGAAATTATAAACTTCCGGGAAACAAATAAAAGTGAACATGCAACAACAAAAAAATCTATGGGACGCAGTGAAAGCAGTCCTGAGAGGGAAGTTCATAGCACTACAGGCCTACCTCAAGAAACAAAAAAAATTTGTAATTGACTATCTAACCTCAGAACTTAAAAAACTAGAAAGTTAACAAAAAGAAAAGCTCAGAGCAAGTAGAAGGAAGTGTAAGGTAGCCAGGCGCCGCAGGTGGGAGGTGGGAAGAAACCGAAGAGCCAAACAGACGAATAAGCAGAAATCTGGCTTTATTGGGTACACTCCGGGCGGGTTCACAGACTCCGGGGGTCAAGTCCGAGAAGCCGCGCCCGATGCTGGGGTTTGTGATTTTTATATCTGCGCCTATGGCAGCGGGAACTTGTTGTTAGGGTTAGGTCCTGAGGGGCTACCATGGGGGCCCCTGGAATGTGAGTCTATTGTCCTGGAGCAAACAGTTCCTGGACTAGGACAGGAGAATGGGGCAGGAGTTGATCTATGAGTTCGGGGCAAACAGTTCCTGAAACAGGGTGGGAGTTTAGGTTGGGTAAGCGAGGTAATGGCTGAACAGTTTGCCTGGCTCCAGTTCCCAGGCTATCAGACAGGAAGGAAATAGTTAAGGTCAGAGCAGAAATAAATGGCATAGAAACTAACAAAACAATTCAAAAGATCAATGAAACAAAGAGCTGGTTCTTTTAAAAGGTAAACAAGATTGATGAACCCTTAGCCATACTAACCAAGAAACAAAAAGAGAGGCCCCAAATTTTTTAAAAAATCAGAAATGAAAGAGAGAAGTAATAACTGATACTGCAGAAATACAAAGGATCATTAAAAAATATTATGAACAGCCCTGGCCGGTTTAGTTCAGCGGTTAGAGCGTTGGCCTGCGGTCCAGAGAGACCCGGGTTCGGTTCCTGCTAAGGGCAAATACCTCGGTTGCAGTTTGTCCCCGGCCCTGGTTGGTCATTCGGGTGGCAGCCACTCCATATGTTCCTTTCACGTCGATGTTTCTCTCTCTCTCTTTCTTCCTCTCTCTCCCTCCCACTCTGTCTGAATAAAAATTAAAAAATGTCCTCGGGTGAGGATATATATATATAGATATATATATATATATGCCAACAAACGGGACAATCTAGGTTAAATAGACAAATTTCTAGAAACACACAGTCTTCCAAAACTGAACTGGGAAGAGACAGAAAACTTGAACAGACAATAACAAGTAAGAAAATTGAAGATGTAATCAAGAAACTCCCAGCAAACAAAAGCCCAGGCTCAGACAGCTTGACAGGGGAGTTTTACCAAACATTCAAAGAAGATCTAATAACTATTCTCCTCAAACTATTCCAAAAAATCCAAGAAGAAGGAAGATTTCCAAACTCGTTTTATGAGGCCAGCATAATTCTAATTCCAAAACCAGATAAACACACAAGAAAGAAAACTACAGGCCAATATCCCTGATGAACATAGATGCCAAAATCCTTAACAAAATATTAGCAAATCAGATCCAGTAATACACCAAAAAAATAATTCACCATGACCAAGTGGGATTCATCCCAGGAATGCAAGGCTTGTACAATATTCGCAAACCAATAAATGTGATACAGGACATAAACAAAGTGAAAGATAAAAACTATATGATCACCCTGGCTGGTTTGGCTCAGAGGTTGGAGCGTCGGCCTGTGGACCAGAGAGTCCCGGGTTTTGTCCCCGCTAGGAGCATGTACCAAAAAACCCACAAAAACATATGATCATATCAATAGACACTGAAAAAGCATTAGACAAAATCCAGCACCCATTTCTGATAAAAACGTTCAGCAATGTGGGAATCATATTGGGATCATATTGCAACATAATAAAGGCCATATATGAAAAACCTACAGCCAACATCATACTCAATGGGCAAAAACTAAAAGCATTTTCTTTAAGAAAGGAAACAAGACAGGATGCTCACTTTTGCCGCTCTTATTTAACATAGTACTGGAAGTCTTATTCACAGCAATTAGACAAGAAGAAAAAATAAAAGAGATCCAAAATGGAAAGGAGGAAGTGAAACTGTCATTATTTGCAGATGACATGATATTTTACATAGAAAACCCTAAAGAACTTAAAGAACTAGAAAGCAAACAAAAAGAAAACCCAGAGCAAGTAGAAGGAAGGCAATAGTAAAGATCAGAGCAGAAATAAATGACATGGAGACCAAAAAAAAAAAAAAAAACAATTCAAAGGATCAATGATTCAAAGAGCTGGTTTTTCGAAAAGATAAACAAGATTGATGGACCCTTATCTAGATTCACCAAAAAACAAAGAGAGAGAACCCAAATACACAAAATCAGAAATGAAAGAGGAAAAATAATAACTGACACCACAGAAATGCAAAGCATTGTTAACAAATATTATGAACAATTATACAGCAACAAATTCAACAATCTAAGCAAAATTGACAAATTTCTAGAAACACATAGTCTCCCAAAACTGAACCAGGAAGAGATAGAAAACTTGAACAGACCAAGAACAACAGAAGAAATTGAAGATGTTATCAAGTCTCTCCCAACAAACAAAAGCCCAGGCCCAGATGGCTTCACAGGGGAATTTACCAAACATTCAAAAAAAAACTAACACTTATTCTCCTCAAACTATTTCAAAAAATTCAAGAAGAATGAAGACTTCCAAACTCGTTTTATGAGGCTAGCATAATTCTAATTCCAAAACCAGAAAAAGACACTACAAAGAAAGAAAACTACAGGCCAATATCCCTGATGAACATAGACACCAAAATCCTGAACAAAATACTAGCAAATTGGATCCAGCAATACATCAAAAAAATTATTCACCATGACCAACTGGGATTCATGCTGGGGATGCAAGGCTGGTACAATATTCACAAATCAATAAATGTGATACACCACATAAACAAAATGAAAGATAAAAATCATATGATCATATCAATAGACACAGAAAAAGCATTAGACAAAATCCAGCACCCATTTCTCATAAAAACACTCAGCAATCTTGGAATAGAGGGATCATGTCTCAACATAATACAGGCCATATATGAAAAACCTACAGCCAATATCAGACTTAATGGGCAAAAACTAAAAGCATTTCCCTTAACAACAGGAACAAGACAGGGATGCCCACTTTTGTCACTCTTATTTAACATAGTACTGGAAGTCTTAGCCACAGCAATCAGACAACAAGAAAGAATAAAAGGCATCCAAATTGGAAAGGAGGAAGTGAAACTGTCATTATTTGCAGATGACATGATAGTATACGTAGAAAATCCCAAAGACTCCATCAAAAATTTACTAGACTTAATAAATGAATTTGGCAAAGTAGCAGGATACAAAATTAACATCAAGAAATCGATGGCATTCTTATACACCAATGATGAACTCACAGAAAGGGAAACTGATAAAACAATCCCATTTACCATTGCAGCAAAAAATTAAGATACCTAGGAATAAACTTAACCAAAGAAATAAAGGACCTATTTGCAGAAAATTACAGGACATTGAAAAAAGTAATAGAGGAGGATATAAAAAAAAGTGGTAACACATACCTTGTTCATGGATTGAAAGAATTAACATCATTAAAATGTCCATACTACCCAAAACAATCTATAGATTCAATGCAATCCCCATCAAAATACCAATGACATACTTCACAGAACTAGAACAAATACTTCAAAAGTTCATTTGGAACCAAAAAAGACCCTGAATAGCCACAGCAATCTTGAAAAAGAACAACAAAGTAGGAGGGATCACATTACCAGATCTCAGGTTATACTACAAAGCCACTGTAATCAAAACAGCCTGGTACTGGCACAAGAACAGGCACATAAACCAGTGAAACAGAACAGAGAACCCAGAAATGGACCCAAGGCAATATGCTCAATTAATATTTGACAAAGGTGGCAAGGGCATACAGTGGAGTAAAGACAGCCTCTTTAATAAATGGTGTTGGGAAAATTGGACAGCTACATGCAAAAAAATGAAACTAGACCATCAACTTACACCCTACAAGAATAAACTCAAAATGAATAAAAGACTTAAATGAGACTCATGAATCCATAAGAATCCTAGAAAAAACTTTAGGCAACAAAATTTCAGACATTATACGCAGCAGAATTTTCACTGATACATCTCCTAAGGCAACAGAAACAAAGGAGAAAATGAACACATGGGACTACATCAACTCAAAAACTTCTGTACAGCGAAAGATGCAATCATCAAAATGGAAAGGCAACCCACTCTTTGGGAGAACATATTTGCCAATGATATATCAGATAAGGGGTTAATTTCCAATATATAGAGAGTGCTCATACAACTCAACAAAAGGAAGACAAAAAACCCAATTAAAAAATGGGCAGAGGAACTAAATAGACACCTCTCCAAACAGGACATACAAATGGCTAAGACACATATGAAGAAATGCTCAGCATCACTAATCATCAGAGAGATGCAAATTAAAACAACAATGAGGTATCACCTCACACCTGTCAGAATGACCACCATCAACAAATCATCAAACAACAAGTGTTGGCGAGGGTGTGGAGAAAAGGGGACTCTAATACACTGCTGGTGGGAATGCAGACTGGTGCAGCCGCTATGGAAAACAATATGGTGTTACCTCAGAAAATTAAAAATTGAACTGCCATTTGACCAGTGATCCCACTTCTAGGAATATACCCTAAGAAGCCTGAAACACCAATCAGAAAGAATATATGTACCCCCATGTTTTTAGCAGCACTATTTACAATAGCTAAGATCTGGAAACAGCCCAAATGTCCATCAGTAGATGAATGGATAAAAAAGCAGTGGTACATATACACAATGGAGTACTATGCAGCTGTAAGAAAGAAACATCTCTTATCCTTTGAGATGACATGGAGGGACCTGGAAACTATTATTCTAAGCAAAACAAGCCAAACAGAGAAAGACAAGTATCACATGATCTCACTTATTTGTGGAATGTAATGAACATAACAGTCTGAGGAATGGGGTAGTCCTAGAGACGTGGAAGTGGGGTACAGACTGACAATCCCCAGAAGAGGGGGTGGTGGGACAGAGATAAACCACAGAACTTATATGTATGTATGCAGGAACAATGGACATAGACAAAAAAGCTGGGGACAGGGCAGGGAAGGAGGGGGAGGGGGGAATCAGTGGGGGGAAAATGAGAAAAATCCGTAACAAAAATAAATTAATTAATTAACAAAAAAAACCAGAAAAGTTTGATCCATTGGACCACATTAGATTAAGAATTTCTTTTTCATAAATACATACATACATACCATAGAGAGAATAAAAAGACAAGCCACAGCGAGGAAAAAGATATTCATATCATAAAACCAACAAATTACTAGAATCTAGAATATATGGCAACTCCTACATATCAATTAGAAAAGATAGGCAACAACCCAAAATAGACAAGCTGTGGCTGGTATGACTCTGTTGGTTGGAGTGCCGTCCCATACACTAAATTGGCAGGTTCAATTCCCAGTCAGGGCAACAGATCGATGTTTCTCTCTCACATTGATATTTCTCTCTCTTAAAAAAGTCAATAAAATTAAATTTACAAAAAAGAAAAATAGATACAAATTCCAAATAGGCACTTCTCAAAAGAGGTAATGCAAATACACAATAACCATATGAAAAAGTGCTCAATTTATTAGAGAAATGCAAGTTAAGGAGATAACATTCCATATCTTCCCAAATGTAAACATCTTAAACTACCAAAAGGTGGCCAGGAGAGGGAGTGTAAATTGATACTACCACTTTGAAAAACTATTGGGCATTTATTAGGTGAGTTAAGATACGCATAACCTAACACCAGCAGTTCCACTCCTAGGATCATTTTCTAGCACCAGCACGCATGATGCTCACGGCACAAAAGCACACACACAGTATAATCCCCTTATATCAAGTTCAAAAACAGGCAAACCTAAATGCTGTTATTTAGATTATATACATTGGTCATAAAGTGATAAAGAAAATCAAGGAAACAATTATTCCCCAGAGTGGTAGTTAATGCTTTGGGTGCAGAGGTTTGTGATGGGGAAGGGCCATGAAGGGGAACTTCTGGAGGGTTGACAATATTCTTTTTCTCGACAAGAGTGGTAGTTACATGGATACTTGCTTTATAATTATCACTAGATCACACAGACCCATCTTATACACTATTTTGTACGTGTTATATTTCACAACTGAAAAAGCAGCAGAGCACACAGTGTTTTAAATTTTCACACTTGCCTAGTTCATAGTGCTCCTGTGATGACCAGAATGTAGTCATTTCCTGACTCTCGTCCTCACTTTCTCAGAAGTGCGATAAATGGCCCATTTGGAGTCTCCAAATACTTACTTCAGCAAAATTATTTTTCCCATGAAATATCATATAGTAACATAGTTTCCTTTAATATTTTCCATGATTGATTCAAAGTTTGGGTTTATTATTTAATCCTACACATAGTAGGTGCTCAAATTTGTAGACTAAATTATATAAACCTTTTTGGTAAGAAAAGTCTCTTTTTTTCTTGTCAAAAATTTCCACCTTGAATTTAAGCAGCCTCCGGAGACTCTCTGGAGATTTGTAAAAGCTGTTGAAAGGACTAGACACCAGATATAAATTAATTCCACTTTTCATAAAAAAGAAGAAATGGATTTTGCAAGCCTCCAACAGGTAAAGATGAGGTCATTCAAGTAAGGTTCTGGAAATGGTTGAATGTGAACATATAAATATGCTTTTAGTGCTCTTCATAAAACAGGCTGTGAATCTTTTCTTATAGAACTAAATAGCAGACAACATTTTTTCTGCTGAGTACCCAGCATGAATTTTTTTTTCCATTTTGATAAGAATTATGTAATATACTGCCTCAAATTTTGTTCTAAACTGCACGGAAACAGCTTCAGGCTCAACCTTATCGACTATGAAAAACTCTACAGTCTGCATAATTGGATTCTATTTTCTGCCCCTGGACAGTCTTCCTCTTCTGATTTAAAACTCCTTGATCCTGCCTAATAGTGCATATTTGTGCTTTACCATTATATTGTACATTTGTAAGACACCTCAAGCCCTTACTAAAACAAGTGGGGGCAGCAGGAAGAGAAAGAAAGGCAGGGGATATACACCTGGCTCAGGAATCCATGGCCATAGGTTTTAGTAGGGTTTCTTTAAATAACAAGTCATGGTGGACAACTCTGACTTCCTTCTTTAAAAAAGGGTTAGAGTGGAACCATAGACATGGACGGTAAGGGTCACTGTTATTTGTACCTTCTGAAATGCCGTAATACCTTTCTGGTCAGCATGAAGACAAAGCACCAGGGAGATTCAGACTATTCACCTTTAAGCTATGGTAACTCATAGGAAGCTACTGGGTGGCGGGACTTGTACTTGGGCCCAGATGGTGGCCTCAGGATCGGTATCTTCATCAGTGACTTGGGTGAAAACCTTGAGAGCAGCCTCATTAAAGATCTAATGCAGTACATCATGATCTAGACAAGGCATGGGCTTGGAGGGAAAAAATACTGGTTTCAAATTCTGCCTCTGCCCACCTCTTAGCATGTCATCTTGGGCAAGCCATTGCTGAGCTTTAGTTTTATAACCTATAAAATGGGAATGTTAATAATACCTTCAGGCTTGTTGAGAAAACTGAAGTCAATCTACAGAGCACCTGGCACGGAGCAGATACTCAATAAGTGTTGAGTATATTTGATTGCATAATTAGGGTCAGAAAAGATTAGGCAGGCTGGAGAGATGAATCGAAGCTAATAAGATAACATGGGATAGTTTAATAATTTTGAATTAGGTTCAAACAAATCAAAATAAATACACAAAAATAATTTGCAAAAGTCAGGGAGGGGAAGTTAGGGGAACAGATAGATGGCTCTATGTACTTGGTTGCAGGACTCTGGCGGCTTCACTTTGTGTATGCGTTTCAGCCAAAGCAGATCCTGCGAGGAAACCAGGAGTTTGTAGGAAGCAAATTCCCGGTGTGTTAGTCCTGTGACCTTGCACCGCCAAAACCACACGGGTCGGTGTGGTTCTCCCAGCAGTCTCCGCGGCAGCGCTCCTGGGAAGAGGCACGTGGGCCGCCCAGCAACCCCCAGCTCCTGTGCCCCGAATGGAGAGCATTTACTACGTTTCGTCTTTCACACTCTACTCTTCTTAAACCCGTCTGTTCACGGCATCGAACACATCCCAGGAAAGCGCTGGTCCTCCTTAGAATAAGGTCAGAGGTAGAACTTTTTCTTGGGGAGGACCAGACATATTTTAGATTATTAACAACAGTTCCTAATTTATAGAGAAAAGAATTAAGATAATCTCCTGAGTTTATTCATTTCTGTCTGAAGAGGCCAGAAGAAAGGAGGGTTTTTCGTTACTAGCCCCTTTCACCAGGTCTGAGGAGGAACGCCAAGTTGGCCTTTACTTTTTGGCCCCACTAACCTAATCCATTCATCCAGCAGAACCTGGTGAGTAGCTATTATGTTTCAGGCACTGCGGTAGGAACATAACCATGAATAAAGCTCTCTCTTGTTGGTCCTCTTAGCTGGTCACAGCCCAGTCATGCCAGAGGCCACAGAGAATCCTGAAAAAGTTACACCTTTCCCCTGGATGCATCTTCCCTCCATCCACTATGACATCAAAAGTCAGTTCTCTGAAATCTCCCACCTGCTTGCTTTTTTTTTTTTATCCTCACCCAAGGACATTTTTTCATTTTTTGTTCAGATAGAGTGGGAGGGAGAGAGAGAGAGAGAGAAACATCGACGTGAAAGGGACACATCGAGTGGCTGCCACCCGCACGACCCAACCAGGGCTGGGGACAAACTGCAACCGAGGTACATGCCCTTAGCGGAACCGAACCCAGGACTCTGCACCGCAGGCTGATGCTCTTACCGCTGAGCCAAACCGGCCAGGCCTCACCTGCTTGCTTTTTAAGTCCTCATCTAGTCTCACTTGATTTATAGCTTAGTCTCAGACTGTTACCTTGTCTTTGACACAGAAACCCACAGAAGGTTGCATCTGGAGATTGACTCTCAGCTCCACACCTTATTCCACAGGCAAGTGAAACCCAGGCCTGGGTCATTGCAGACCCAGCAGGCAGCCTCCCCTAGAATAGAGAAAGAGGAAAGCTCAGTGGATCCATCCGCTTGCAAGGTGCTCTAGATCCACCTGCCCATCCCACAGCCAGCACAGCTTGAAGGGCTCCTCACAGACCCCTAGAAATCCCAAGTGCAGAGCAGGTGGTCTTTCTGAATTCCTTGGGAAATAATCTATGCAAATGCACAGTGATTGAACAGTGGTGTTACAGGTGTTCCAAAGTCTTGAATGAGACAGAGAATTTGTCGGATTCCTGCTTGCCTTCAGTGTTGCCTGATGGATGACAAGCCTGAATCTACCTCAAAGCCAGCCTTCCCTCTTCTCTAGAGACCCCACAACTTGGCTGCTCAGCTAACTGGTCCACACAGCTGGGCCCCAGGCTTCCCGGTGACTTCTGCATCGAGCAGCATATGCTCACACGAGAATTCAGGATCCCTTCATGGGACTAAAACTGTGACCATTTCACAGTGATGAATTTTTCCCCAGGCTTGAAGGAGCTGGAGTGCTTCTACTAAGAGAAACTATAGTGTAGCCAGAAGAACTCTGGACTAAGAGGAGAAAACAAAATGTATTGAGCACCTACTATTTGCTAATATAGTACTTAATCTTCATCACAACCCAAGTAGCTAAATAATTTTATTTCCACTTTACTAATAAGAAAACTACTAGACTCAAGAAAATTAAATAACTTGCCCAGTGCCATGTTGTTAATAAATAGCAAAGCCAGGTCCACCTGGAAAGCCCATTTACCCTTACTACAAGTCTCCTATCACTTACTTGCTGAGCCTACTGACTCTTTCAAATGGGAACTTACAGTACTTGTGATAATCAAGTGTGAATGGGCACATGAAAGCATTTGGGCAGCTCTAATGCCCTCAGGCCTGTCTACACACACAGGAGGTCAGAGCTGTTGACCTCAAGGAATCTGCATATGCCCTCAGCAGGCAGGAACCTTAGGCCACAATTTAGAATTGAAAGGCAAGTGCCTGTGGCTTGACCAAATGAAGGACACTGTCATAAGTTTCAGGTGCCTTTCTTCCCATCCTCCCAGGATGTGTCTCTGCATGAGGACATGTGATTTAGAATACTTCTTGTCTCAGCTCCTGGGCTGAGAAGCTGGAAAGAGCTGGAGAGATCCAGGTATGAGTCTGAGTTTTAGGACAGTATGTTGTTGTTGTTTTCCTCCTTTCTGAGAGGGCCCTATAATCTTTGGGAGAAGGCAGTAACAGCAATGAAGGCCAGTGGCATTGGCAGTGGGCAAAACCAGGAGGAGGCCTCTCCCACCTGCATAAGCCAGGAATCACTCTGGTCCAAGAGAGGGGACACCAGGATGAGGACCTTGTGGGAGCAGCTACAGAATATGAGAGAGGAACCCCAAAAGGAACTCCCAGAAGGAGACTTTTGAGACACAGCAGCATCTGGGGCAAGGGTCCAGGAAGGACTGACGGGTCACTTATTGGATTGGACTCTCCAGCTTAACTGTGGAGAAGAAATTCTACCCATTGGTTGGTTAGGATTCACATGTATGTTAATTTGTTGAGGAAATAGTGGACCTTTCTTTCTAACCTCACTAAGATTCACTTATCTCTATACTTCTTGTCCTCTGTATGAAAGAGGTTAACCAGATTTTTCTTGTGAGGGTACCAGCCAAATATCCTGTTAGTTGTCCCCCACACTTCCAGGGTTCATTGAAAGTTCATGCATTACCTTTGGTTGCCATGTTTGTTCAGATTTCTTTAATCTAGAATAATCCCTTAGTCTTTTCTTTTCTTTCATGATGTATTAATTATCTATTGCTTTATAATAAATTAACAAAACTTAGCAGCTTAAAACAACTCCAAATATTCATTAACTCACAGTTTCTCTGGGTTAGGAATTTGAAAATGGCTTAGTTGTGCAGCTCTGGTTTGGGGTCATTCAGAGTTTGCAGTCAATAATTCACCTTGGGATGCAGTCATCTGAAGGCTTGTTTGAGGCTAGGGGAATCCCTTCCAAGGTGGATTGCACACATGGCTGACAAGATGGTTTGTCTGGCTGTCGGCAGGAGGCCCCAGTTCCTCACAAGGACCTCTTCATAGGTGTTTATATGTCCTTCTCACCACCTGGTGATTACCTTCCTCCAGAGTGTTGAATCCAAGAGGATATAAAGAGGAAGCCACAATGTCTTTCATGACCTAGCCCTGAACGCCATAAGCAGTAAATTCTGCAACACCTTATTTTTCACACAGGTCAGCCTATTCAATGTTAGAGGGGCCTGCACAAGGACATGAGTACCAGGAGAATGGGATCACTGGGGGCCACCTTGGCAGGTAACTGTCACTTAAGACACTGACATCTTTGAGTCACTATTACTTTCTTGATTGTTTCTCTTGATGAAGCATCAAACATCACATGTCAACTTCTGGGCTGATTTCTCCATAGAAAAATTTAAAGAGCTTTATTGTGTTTTCATACTACCAATCTTTTAGCAGCAACCAGCAACCAGCTCTGTGTGTGTGTGTGTGTGTGTGTGTGTGTGTGTGTGTGTGCGCGCGCGCACGCACTTATGTTGTTATTAATAGATATTCTGAACTGGAAAGTTCAGTAGAGAGGAGGTGAAGGGGCATATCACAGAGTGAATTCCCTGAGGATAAAAACTGTCTTTTTTTTTGTATTCTTTTATTTTTTATTTTTATTTTTTGAGAGAGAGAGAGAGAAACATGATTTGTTGTCTACTTGTTTATGCATTCGTTGGTTGAATCTTATATGTGCCCTGACCAGGGATTGAACCTGCAACCTTTATGCATCAGGAAGTAACTCTAAACAACTGAGCTACCTGGCCATGGCTTTTTCTTTGTATTCTGATTGCCTTTCACAATGTTAAATAACTAACAGACATTTAATAAATGTGTTAATTAAATGAAAGAATAAACATAAAAGGGAAGAAATCAGAAATAAATAGGCACTTTCTAATTCATCAAAAATGTAGAGACCAAAATATTAACTTTCACCAAAATAAATGAGTGATTCCCTGGGAATCTCATCCCCTCCCATTCCCCTCTCAGGGTGGCTTTAGGTGCTTCTGTCCCTGCTGTCCTCAGGGCCTGCCATCATAAGGGCTCTGGCTCCTGACAGTCCAAATCTCCAGTCTCGTGGTGCCTTAGAAAGCATGAGTTCTCTACCATGATGATCAATGGCTTGCATGACATCTTAGCCTTGTTCAACCACTTTGTCACTCCAGGAAGGAAGGAAAGTACAAAGTAATGATATTCTCCTAATGGGAAGAGCCACGGGAAATGGAATTGCCTGAGCTAATCTGAGTGCATGTCTGTGTCCAGAATTATCCTCCCACATTCAGTTCCATTTTCAATTCATTTTCTCTGTGTCATATTGATTCATGAGACCTCTCTCTGAGTTGCATGAAATCATGGTAATGTGTCCCCTGTTGAACAAAATAATTAAAATGATGTGTCTCATTTTTTAACTGCCTTTTCTACTATAGAAAAAGAACATGGGAAAGCACCAGGCACCATGAGTTAAATTCCCTTCTCTTTAAGTCTGCCTGAGGGAATGCCCTATTGCCCAGCTAAGCCAGGTCAATGGAGATTGACCTGCTTAGACATTTTCTTTCTCTGATCCAAACATATAAATGCAAGGACTGAGCAGCCCGGAGCACAGTAGAAAGAAGAAAGGAAAATAAATGAGGGAGGGAGAAGGATTTACTGAGAGCCTTCTGTGGCTGGAACTGAACCACGTACTGTCCCACAAGCTACCTCACCTTGGGGGATGAAGGACATCAATGGCTTGCTCATGGTGAGATTCCATACAGTTAAAGGAAATAAAATCAGGATCCATTCTATTTACACAAAGAGTAGGCGTCCACACCTGCTGTTCCTCACCTTGTGCTTTTTCTTGGAGATCATTCCATCTCAGATTATAAAGAGAATTCTCTTTCTTTGATGACACCATGGTGTGGCACTGTAGGACTATGCTGAGGTTTATGCTGCAACATTCACTCTAGTTATTTCCAATATCTTCTGACAAACTCTGCTGCAGTGACCAACCAGTACATTTTGCAGAAGGATGAGTGTATCTCCTAAAAGAGGAAGTGCTAGATCACGTGTAAGTGCATTTGTAATCCTGAGAGATCTGCTGAATTGTCCCTACAGGGCTGTACCAACTGGTTCTCAAACCAGCGACACAGGAGAGGGCTTGTTTCCAACACTTGCCCACACAGTATCACACCTATTTGTTAATCATTGTTAATCTCATAGGAAGAATCAGAGTATGCATTTCAGGCCTCCAGGCCTTTGCTTTTGTAGTTCCCTCTGCCTCACTCACCTTTCTCCCTCCAACGGGTGATCTATCAGTCTGCACTGCCCGAAGGCCATTCTCTCTGTGAGGACACCTACAATTCCCACAAGCATATGAAATGCCCCCCACCCCCAGCACTTGGTCATCTTTGTTACTGCACCTTCCACATTATTTATCTAGGTGTCTGTCTCCTGGACTATCTATTTCTTCAAGACAGGAATCTTGACTTAGTCACCGGTGTCCTCAGCACCCAATACCAGGCCTAGCAGATAGGTGTTTGTTTAATGAATTTTTAAAATACCTTGGTTGCATTTCACTTGGTGACAAAATTAGCAAAGTAGATTTTTGCAGTTTGGTGTTTTTATTGTTGTTAATCCTCACCTGAGGATATTTTTTCCATTGACTTTTAGAGAGAGTGGAAGGCGGGGTTGGGGGGGCTAGAGAGAGAGAGAGAGAGAGATTGACACATTGACTGGTTTCCTCCCACATGCACCCCAACCAGGGCCAGGGATTGAACCTGCAACCCAGGTACACACCACTGACCAGGAATAGGACCTGTAAACCATTGGTGCACAAGCTGACGCTCCAACCACTGTGCAACACCAGCCAGGGCATTTTGCAGTTTGAAGTAAGGTCTCCTCTCTGACATGCTTGGGTGGTAACCTGCCCACTGGAACATCTCTAGGTCAGGGCTCTTCTCTGGCTTGCCACTGAGTACTCATTCCTTGCAGAGAAAAAGAAAATGGTGACTAGGAATTGGTTGTGGAGTTGATCATCAGACCTGACCCCATACTTCCTGGTATGGTCTGGCTTAGACTTCTGAATGCATGTGAGCAAAGTTGGAAAAATCCTGTCCTATGGGCCAGGTTCCAAAGGAGCTCATCCCATCCAAGACTTAACTAGAAAGGTGTTATCACTATAATATTTCAGCCATTGAAAATTTCCCTTGCAAATTTCATTGCTAAAATAAAGGGTTATATTAATTGCTAGAGAGAACAAACCAGACTTCTTTTAAATGAAAACATGGAGCTAGTTTATTCACTAAATATGAATTTTAGGATCATGAAAACAACTGCTGACTACTTTGAAAAGAAAATAAATGTGAATTTATCACCAGTTCTACTCATTTTCCTCATATGTGAGTGTTTCTCTTCCTGCCCACCTCTCGGTGGGGTTAAAAGAAGAAGAATGAGGATGTATCACATCTGCTTACCTTAATTTCATTGTTTCTCATTATAAGCAATTTATATGAGGACTGACATCAATTAATCCCAGCTTCATCTATCACATAGTTCAACATTTAATTTAGTCTCATGCACCCGAGAAAAGAAGTAGTATTCTGAATTCCGGAGTCTTTACCTTGAGTGAAAAAGGGGATCATAAATCTAAGACAGCATTTGCGCCTCTTTTTTTCTTTCCTGCTACTCCATCAAGTACAGTAGATACTGGCTTCAGGAAGTTCAGAAAAGAGAATCATCAAGATTGATGGACTTAGACCTAATGTGGAGCTGTGTGTAACCATGACCAATCTCATAAATTCCTAATGACCCTCAATATATGAAGTCTAGTATGAGGAAATGCTTATCAGAAAGTCTAAAAGCCTTCACTTTGAGTCAGTACTATTTCTAATATTTCTTTAGATGGTGTTGGGGATTCCTGGTTTTGATCCACAGTCTAGACCAAACACTTTCTAACTGTCCGGCTTTGGAGAGCCAGCCAGAGGTCAAGGTCTGTAGCACTTTCCCAGTAACCCTGAATGGTACCAACCCTGCCTGTGTTCCCTTCCTACAGCCTTCTTACCCAGAGCTCAGGACACTTGACCTTCCAATGTGAGTTTGGTCCTATTGCATACACTGGCTAGTGGTCATGTAATATGTTACCACTTTTAATATTGGGGTCTGTTTATTTCTTTATGTATTCATAGCTGCATCCTGGTCACACTACTGACCTAAGTTTTGTCTCCTCTGAAGGTTCTCCTTTGCCTTTGGCATCTCCTTCTGTCTACTCCAAGGGCTGAGTCCCATCCCCTGTGTTTGAGGCTTTTGGCTAGGCCTCTGACTCCTGCCGCCGACCACATTCCAGCCTACGTTCCTAGTCAGCCACCTCGCGGGAAGGATGTTCTGTAAATCTCTGGACCAAGGACACTGACTGCTTGCTTCAGCCTACTACCTCTCACCGTTGTCCCCTAAACCTGATCCCGGGTGTTGGAGGTACTTCTTCCCAGTCTTATTCGGGAAACAATATCTGCCTCACCCTGCCCCTCCGTTAGTGCTAGGAGAGCCGAGTTCACCCTGCTCTGTCTGTCCCTGTGCTGTGGATATACCTTCCTTGTTCAGTGATGTCGAGAGCGGTGACAACAGTCCTTGCTATGTGATACACTTAAAACATTTTTATCTTTAATTGTTAGTCCCCAAAATAAGTCACGCTGAAGTGGAGAAAACAATGATAAAGAAGCAGATAAAGTAAAAATCATAGTTCATCCCTTCCCTGAAAAGTTAAAAATTTGGTAAATTTTTATTGAGCGGGAGAGAGAGATTATAAATAGATAAACACACATATATAGCAGATACGATTGGGGAGATGGTACATAATATACATGATCTATACACAATTGTCTTTAATCTGTTGTTTTTCATTGAACCCTATATAATAGATACAATTCCATGTTAGTTTAAAAATATGCCCTATACTTATGAATACCTACAGAGTATTCCATAATTTATTTGTACAGTTTTTTAATAACCATGATTCTGTTGATATATACTTAAACTAAATCCAATTTTCAGCACTACAAATAATAAGGTGATATATAGTTTTATTCCCAATGGTACCAATATTTCCAAAGCTGGAGAAGGGTCAAGACGGTGGCGGCCACGTAGATGGACTCTGAACTCAACCCCTCCCATGAGCAAACTCAAACACATAGGTATGTAGAGAGCAGTGACCCTTTTGAGACAACAGAGGGCTGAGTAAACAGCTTCTGAACAACAAACGAGAGAAAGAGACCAAATAGAGAAGGCGGGGAGACCAGGGGAGCCTCCACTTGGAGAGGGTGGATGAAGCTTTATTGGACGGGGTTCTTTGGTCCACTGGCAAGCAGATTCACAGCTATGTTGCCAAGAGCTTTTTCCCAACAGACAAAGGGAGTTAGCAGGAACCACACACATCTGGCCTCCCTACTGGGAGCTTGTCAGAGTCAATAAACCAGTGCCCCCGGAATCCTAAGTGCCCGTCCAGAGCCGCAGGAACGCGCTGCAGACTGTGGGAATCTCCAGGGTCAGAAAGGCCAGTGGACACCATTGTTCTGTCCCCCTCCACCTCCAAAGGGTGGGCAGGGGTTCTACCCAATATAAATTTTTAAACAAAAAATATTAAAGACAAAGCAGATATTTACACAAGTTAAATTACTAGATATGTACATATAAAATTTTGATGAGTCCTAAGAAATATTTTATAAAAACTTGCATTTCTCTACAATAGTGAGTGACAATGTTCATGTCCTTGCCAACACTGAGTATCTTTAATATTTTATATGTTTTCTAGTCTGGTAAATGAAAAATGATATTACATTAATTAGCATGTCTTTGATGTTTGGTTAAGTGTCTTTTCAAAGGTTTTCTAATGATTTCTATATCTCCCCTGTGCAGTATGTCCATTCGACCTTTTAAAAACATTTTTATACTGTAAGTTTGTATAAACCATAATTTAGATACCATTACTTTTTTAAATATGTTGCAAATTTTCTCTCTCAGTCTATTATTTGCTTTTTAAACTTTATTCATAATACATTTTGTCCAGTAGTCAAATCTGTCAATCATTTCCTTTAAAGCTTCTGGATTTAGAAAGGACTTTTCCACTCCCAAATTATGAAAATGTTCTCCTTTATTTCCTCTAGTACTTTCACAGTGTCATTTTATATGTCTAGTTCTGTAATTCATATTTGTGTAGGATATGATTAAAGGATCTTACTCTACTTTCTCCGTGAAGAGAGCTATCTAAGTGTGATTTATTAAGTGCTCTGTTTTTTCCTCACTGACTTGTAAGAACAGTTTTTGTATATAAAATTCCATATATATATATAGATATAGATCTGTCTTCAGACTTGTTTCTGTTCCACTGATCTGCTTATGCATTACTGCAGTGTGCTTTCGGGAAACCCAGGATTAAATGGTTCATGTTATATTAAGAGAACGGTTGGCCTTAATTTATATTTGTATTCATACCAATGAATACAACCTCAGTGTGCAGTGAAAACTTTTAAAAGAGAATTTGAAGCGACTTTCTTTAACACGGGTCCTTTGGGAGCTATCCTAGCTTCAGTAGAGCAGAAGAAAGAGAGATTATGTGGATCTGAAACTTGAGCACAACTTAAAAGCTTTATTCTTTATCCATTCCCGAGAGCCTCTCTACAGATCCTCGGGAGCTGTTGTGCATCCATTCATTCGGTTTGGATTTATTGCACACATTCTATATGTTACATATCCTATAGTAAGCACAGAAAGAACAAAATTAACTAAGAAACAGCGCTTGCTCTCAAACAATTTATAGCCTCATTAGGAAACACAAAAAAATGTAAACAAGTTTGGGTTTTAAAGGGTGTGATAAAGGTAAGTATAAGATAGAATGGTGACCCAAAGTGGGGATACATGAGCTCAGGGAAGAGGAGCAGATACGTAGCTGAGTACTCAAGGAAAATATGCGCTCACTAGGTGGAAGAAGGCGGGCCAGGTCACCCAGCAGCGGGCCAGAGCCCTGAGGTGAGGTGAGGGCTTCTAGGGGCTGGAAGATGGAGAAAAGCTGGAGAGAGCAGCTGTTGATGAAGTTGGAGAGACACCAGAGAAAAAAATCATGAAGGGCTTTTGAAGTTCATAAGTGTAAAGAGATGCAAGAATGATTTTCACAGGAAGATCGAATTATCATTTTTACATTTTGGAAAATAACTTTGGTCAGAGGAAAGTGGTACTAGAGCCACAAAGACATGAATGGGCCGTGTAACAACCAGGCTATTGTGACATTATCTACAGAGAGAGATGACGAGAGACAAGCAGCTCATACATCATGTGATAGGTTAAGTAGCCACACTGTTTTTCTTCAAGCTACGTGAGTAATGATTCCTCATTTAAAGAGAAAAAATAAGAGATTTTTATTGGTAATTGGGTAAACCAGGCAACAGAGTATGTACATAAACAGAAAACTGGGCAATAAAAGTTGCCTACAAGTTAACTCTTAGGAAGATTTTTCTGAGTCATTAAAATAAGGGAGACTTAATCCTAGGCTGTGTTATGAATTCCATCCAACCTGATGTCCCTGTCTTGAAATTTTGAGCGGGGGGCATTCGTCTTTTGAGGTCTAAACTGTGACTTAGGTCTAACGAGCTCAGAACAATGGCTCCGACTTTGGTGCAGAAATAGCTGATGAAGCTAGCAGGGCCCTGCAAGTGCTCGGAGAGAGGTTTGGTCAGATGAGGGCAGGGGGGTCTCCACGGAAGCAGCAGAGGTCTGGAAGCTAACTTATTTGGAACACAGCTCTCCCCTCCGCCCCCCAGGAGATAACCCACTGCATTTCCTTATGAACTGAAAAAGAACATGGCCATTTCCTCTTGTCTTACAAACTTGCACCTTCGTCTTTATCAATTTATATTTTACACTCACTTAATATCAAGTTGATCAGTTAATATTTGGGGAGGATCAAAGCACCACTCCTGAGTGGTCCTAACACGTGGAATCAAGTTCCCAGTGATTCACGGCAGGCGTCACCCACCTCCCGATACTGGAAGCTCATGGGAAGAGAATCAGACAGGAAATCGGAGGCTACATCAACTGGGAGAGTCACTGGGCAGGTTCACGTCTATCTTTCCCGATAAAGGCTCTGCCACTTGTCATAGGATATGGCTGTCATGGTGGCAGCATAGAGGAGGACAGTGTGGGGTGAGAAGAGAGGGCAAACTGTGACAATGAAACATGACAAAGCGAAGAGCTTTGGGCATGTTTGGACTTACGTCACCTTGCTCAAGTCTTATGACATCCACAGCCTGCTGCCATGAAGAGGCCAAGAAGACCTAGGGTCCGTCCTGTGCTCCCTGCCGTGGGCACTCAGGCATTCTCGCTGGGCCTTCCCACTGTGCCTGACACATTTTACTCATATTTGGTTATTTTTTTCTGGAGGTTTCTGTCATTCCCCACTGCTATCCTGCTTCCTTCATGATCCCTCTGGTAGGCCATCGTCTTTGCCTGTTAATGCCTCAGCCTTCATTAGCACCAGGGCACCTGTGCCAAACAAGGACTCTCTAGTGGTGGCATGGCAGCACCTCTTTTCTCAGCAGCACCTGAGCTCCAACCACACGGGAGCCCATGACACACACACAATGCCCAGCACGGTGCCAGGGACATGTTTGTCATAGGATTTACATGAGAGAATGAAGTGGATAAATATCTCAAAATACCAAACCAAATGTACGAAAATCAAGCGAGAAGGAAGAGGGCTGCGACCACAGGAAAGGTGATCCGGGAGACCGGGCTGCTGTGCTCTGATGCGTGGATTGCCTGCGTGTGCGAGAGCGCGAAAGAGCCCACTCACACTCGGAGGGGAACTGGAAGCAGCCTAGTTTGTAAAGCCAAACACAAGTCTAAATCATAACAGAGATCTTACTTTTAGAATTGTGTTTAGGGAGAAATAAACCAAGGACTTTACATTCCCTTTTATTTATTCTCCTTAATGCTTTGGGAATCTGTAAAACCACTTTTAGAATAAGCTTGTTTGGGCCTGGTCACGTGCCTGGCACAGTGTTGGCACCTTCACATTAAATATGGGAGGCCCTGCAAACAGCAATAAAACAAATACCTGCACAGCTCTGATACAAGGCAAAGGAAAGTAACACCAAGTGTGTGTGTGTGTGTGTGTGTGTGTGTGTGTGTGTGTGTGTGTGTAAGGGGGTGATCAGGGAAGGGAGAGGCCTCGCCGAGCAAGGGCGACATGCATGACCATGCATGACCATGGTCTCTGAGAGTGGCAGGTTCCTCCAGGGGAGGACTCGGTTGGTTGTGAATCTCAAGTTGTCAGGTTTGACTTGATGCTTGTCACGTCTGCAGAGATCCCCAGAAAGGCTCTTGGTCAAACAAAGCTAAGTTCATTAGGCCAGGTGCGTAAGGGAGAATACCACATTAACGGTCTTAGTCGTATCTCAGAAGGAGGGGAGGGGATTTGTAAGGATTGGGGATCATGAGTACGTAGCTGGGACCAGGTGAGTTTTGTCACATGATAGTTTAGGATTAGCAAATCTTGGGAAGTAAACTGTCTTCTACTAAGAAGGTGGACAGGTGAACAAAATCTATGGTTCTCGTAGCAGAGCTGTTTGCCAAAATAAACAAACTGTGCCCGAATCACTTGGTTTTTAAGGATTTCCTCAAACACACAGTGAAATTAGATATTAGCATAAAGCCTTATCTTCCTGGGCAAAATATTTCAACACACAAATGAAGTTTTGTCGACACAGGTGGTCTCGGTTCTTTGTTTCAGAGCTAAGGTATGAGGTTGTAGGTCGTCCCAATTTCCAGGTTAGTCCTTGGGTGAGCTAAAAGATAACAGGAGATGAAGCCTGAAGGGTGGGTTGCTCTAAGCCATGATGACTTAACTGCCAGGTAGCGGAATAAATAAGTAAGGTGTGATAACCTATTTAAAATCTGTAGACTTGATCATGGCAATGTTGCTAGCTTTGGTCACCTGATTTTTATCCACATTGCTGCTACCCCAGGTAACGTTTTCTCTGTATTTTTCCTAGAATCAGAGTCTTCTGAATGGCCCCCCACACTCTGGTCTCTCTCTTTTCTATCTATTCTACCTGCTGCTCTCAGATTATTATTATTTAAAAAATTTTTTCTTTATTGATTCTAGAGAGAGGGGAAGGAAGAGGGAGAGAGAAACATTGATGAGAGAGAACATTGATTGGCCGCCTTCTGTATGCTCCTCACTGAGGATCGGGCCATCAACCTGGGCATGTGCCCTGACCAGGAATCAAACTGGCGACCTCTTGGTTCAGGGGTCGATGCTCAACCACTGAGCCACACTGGCTGGGCTCTCAGATTATTTTTGCCAACACATAACTTGGGCCCTGTCACCCCCTGATCACATAGCTCTTGAACCCTAAAAAGTAAACTTTCTGCTAGGTCCTGGCCCTTCCCACTCATTTCCAACCCCTGAACTATGCTGTGTCCGTGAACCCCTGTCACGCCTCATACCTCACCCTGAGGCCTGCAGAGCTGGGAGGACCCTGAGGAGGGGTGGGAGGGGTGGCCTCCAAGTCAAGAGGAGGGGTGTGGGTGACAAAGGTGCTCTCTACCGAAGTCTGTGACAAGGACTCAAATAGAAATCAATGCATGGTGCTTAAGGTTTAGTGTACTTTCAATTCTGTTGGCTTTCTAAGTTGTGTGCTCAGTGTTTTAAAATCAAACAAAGACCTGGTTTTAAAAGAGAGTGTAAATGAAGCACGTGTTTTCCCTCAGTCTTGCCTACCAGTTTTCCTCGTGATCTATGAAGGTCTAAGGACGGGACAACTACTTTGTGCCAGGCCTGGTGCCAGGCACTTGATTCACACAGTCGTTCAACCCTCCCCACGACAGAAGAGGTGGCTATTGTCTCCACGGTTCACAGAGAAGGAGCCTGGGTGCTTCACACCAGGAAGAAAGTGACAGGTCAGTATTGAATTTCAGATCTGTTTGACCTCCATATCACGCTGTCTTGGAGGCTGAATTTGCAAACCCATATTTCAAAGGGACCCATGGCACCTCCACCTCCACTCCCTAGCAGCCTGCCCCATCCTCGAGTTCCTGCTCCTTCCTCGAGTGACCAGATTGCTCATGTTGACCTGCCGTGGTCCGTGGAGAGGCCTCCACCTCTTCTCCCACAGCACAGTGCTGATGCTGTTCCTCCCTCTCCTCCCCCACCTTTGCTTACACTGGTGAGCACTTCCTCTGGGTCATCTGAGCCCTCCACAGACATTATTACGTTGCCTTCTGGGGTGGGGCTGGGGGCGGGGGAGGCATTTACAAAAGTATTTCTGTTTAAACCATGAATGGGTTGAATTCTATTTTGTTTCTCATACACATTTGACCTCACATAGACAGAAACTAACCTAACTGTTTCTGGTTCTGACAGATGTCATCTCCAAGTTTTCTTGCATCTTTTCCTTGTATTACTTTGTTTTCCTTAAACCCGGGGAAACCACAGGTCCCACTGTACCCGGGATGGCCTGATTTGCACCTGTTGTCTTCACATGATCACAAACAGTTCTTGCTTTCACTTCTAAAGTATTTAGTTATCCTACTCAACCCTGCTATTGCAGCTAAGGAGAAACAGCCAATGTTCTGCAAGGCGGTAGGGCTCACTACAGCCTGGAACTCCACACTTCTCCAGAAAGCTTCCCCAGCGGGCTTCGTTGCTGGCAACCTGTACATCTCACCTGCTTTCTCCTCCTGGCCAAGGCGGGGCATTGTTCATGAGAGCGATGCTGGGAGCGTATGCACAGTGGCGATCTGCGTTCATACCTAGGGGTCGCGCCACTCCGGGAGTGGACTTCAGCCTTCTCTTCGCGGGATGAAGAAGAAAATAACAGATTTGCAATCTGGACTAAGGAAAACAAATAGTCAAGGAACATGAGGGCAGAGGATTTTCATGCCCCAATCAAGAGGAGTTTTCCTGGTACATGCCTTCCTTAGAGTGCATCCATCACCCACTGCGGAGCAGCCTCCATCTGGGGGCGATGGTGATACAGGACCTGGTTTGGAAACTGCATCTTGGTCAAGCATGAATAAGTTTCTTTTCCTTAACTTTGATGTGCAATTCAAACACTGTTGTGCACCTGTGGCCATTCAAGAGTAATTACTCCTGATTAGAGGGTTTCTGGACAGAAAGAGCCCCCCACGGAGATAGTCTAATTGAATGATGAAGCAAAGTTGAGGATATTTCCAAGGAAAAAAAAATTGCTGGCTGTGAGGCCATCTAAACTGATACCACTGTCGGGGTGCCTGTCAAACGAAGTGGTACATTATGAAATATTTATACAGTGGGGCTTTCTGTGATTCAGACATTATTCTCAGCAGCCACACACCATCTGGTAATGAATGAGTGTCTAACTGGTCTCGTCTAAGACAAACTCCCACACTGGCGGGCAGACGTGACTGTTCTGCTTTATGGATGGGGCTTGGAGAGACAGCCGATTCTCCCACATGCACTGTTAGGCGGATCCATGCATACATTTAGGCAAGTTACTGAACTTGAGTGTCCCTGTATTCCTCCATATAATGGCAACAACAACTGATCTACGGAAATGATAAAAGTGGTGATGAGCAGAAAGCGCTTGCATAGGGCCTGCCCCACAGCAGTCAATGACAAATGTCCTTGTCACTATTGCTGATTCTCTCCTCCTCTCCTTCACATCACTGCCCCTCTCAGCCACAGCCAGGGTTCCAGCAGGAAAGCCGAGAAGAGTTGTCTCTGTACATTAGAAGTCCCTCCCCATGGGACTGTGCACTGTCAGAACCAAGTGTGACTCCTGTCTGCACTCCCCTCTCCCTGGCAAACACCATGCCCAGTGCTGACACAGGCGAGGCAGTCCACGACAGGTCCACGTGTGGCAGCTGCCTTGGCACATAGCAAATCAACACCACCATCCCTCTCTCTCTTTTTTTATTCCTCACCCAAGGATATTTTTCTATTTATGATGAGATAGAGTAGGAGGGGGTCGGGGGGGAGAGAGACAGAAAGAAACTTCGACGTGATAGAGCCACATCAACTGGTTGCTTCCCGTACAACCTGACCAGAGCCAGGATTGAACCTGTGACTCTTTGGTCTGGAGGCCAACAATCTAACCACTGAGCAAAACTGGCCAGGGCACCATCTCTCTCTTATACCGGGCCTGTCATTTGGCTGTGCACACTGGCCGCCTGACGCAGGTCAGTGGCAGATGGCTTCATTTCCCCAGGCCCTCTGTCGACCTAGCTTCAGAGTGGGGTCACTCATCAGGCATATTTTGATCTGGTCCAAGAGCATTTCAGGTGGCCTGTTGATCTCCAAGCTTCTACCTGACCACCATAAAACAAACTGCACTGATGCTCTGTGAGTGCACTTCAGATATGATTATAATTTGTCAGCTTGAGATTTTTCTAAAAGAGGAAACAGAGAACTCGATCACTATAGTCTTTTCCATTGCCCCACTGAAAAATATTTTATTCTTTGTGATTTTCCTTCGACCACAGATATTTGGAAGTGTATATTTAATTTGCAATATGGAAGGTACAGAAAAGAGTGAACATAGCAGGTCTGTGCCTGCCATCCGTAGAAAGGCCTGCCTGTGAGGTTGGCCTTGGTGGCATCTGGGAACTTGGATTTCAGGAGAGTTTCCGCCATTCTGGGACTGATCAAAGTGGCTCACTGAACATAAACTATTTATGCAAATAATGCAGTTTGTGATGAACACCAGCTTGCTTTGGGACTCCTGGCTTCTGGTACATGCTAGGCAGAGGGTGCCTGTGTGATAAATTCCTGGACACCTAGGCTCAGGTCAGATTCTCTGGTCGGTAACACTTCATTCTGTTGTCACAGTTTGTTGCTGGAATACTTGTTCCCTGTGTGACTCCACTAGGAAGACCCTCTTAGAGGTTGGAACCTGTTTTCATGCGAATTTTCCCCATACTTCTTCTCTTTACCAATTTTGCTTTGTTTCCTTTTCTTTGCTCTATCCAGTGTTCTTTTAAGCACTTGAAATAAACTTTTGATATCTGATATTACATTTTTTCATTTAAACTACCTCCTTTTTATACATTCCCATAGATTTCATGTCTACACTAAAATTCACTGTCACACATGTTGTCCACCTTTTCAACTATAACCTTTAGCATATTTTTCAAAGTTATTTTAAAGTCCTTATCTCCTAATTCCAACGTTTGCACCATCTCTGGGTCTTCTTCTATTGATGATTCTTCTCTTGTCCGTGGGTCACATTCTCTTTCCTCTTTGCATGTCTCATAATTGCGTTTTTATTGTATGCCAGCCACTTTGTAAAAAGAACAGTCAAAACAGAAATAGAATACATTTATTCCCAGGAATTCCTTCTCCTGTCAGGCTTCTTGTGGATTGGGGGGTCTGCCTCAGTCTAAGCTGTAGTGACCTGGGGCTAGCCTTTGCTGCGACTTTAGTCAGAGTCTGTTCAATGCCAGCTTTGAACATTCTGAAGGCAGAACTACAGGACTTTCTCTTGATGAAGCACCCACTCTGTGGTACTTTTTATGACAGCCCCAGCAAATGGATACAGATGGAGAGGAAGGTTGCAAGGTGGTACCTTCAGATGAACTGTCCAGAGTCAAGGAATCAGAAGATGGATAGAGTTCCCATACTATTATAGCAAAATTGTCTTTATTTAAAATCAGGGCCATTCCACGTGAGTATGTACATGACCGATGGAGGTCCCAGGTTTTCCCCATGGCCCTTCCTCCTCTCAGCTCCTGGGTCATCATCAAAAACCTGTGGAAACAAAAATGGTCCCAGTGAGTGGATTGTCAGTGCTGAGTTCTGGCAAACCAGGAAACTGAAGAAAGCTTTTGTTCCTCCAATCAGCATTTATTGAGCCACTCAGCTCAAGGCTAGGAATAAGGGGAGTAGGAGGCCCTGTTACCTCCACATCAGGAGTGAAAGGCAAATCCCTGAAGTTGGCAGAGAAGACAGAGAGCAAACATATGCCTGACCTGGTCTGCTCAGGCTCTGCCCAGAGTC
The DNA here is from genome assembly GCF_014108415.1 of Molossus molossus. Classification (NCBI taxonomy): domain Eukaryota; kingdom Metazoa; phylum Chordata; class Mammalia; order Chiroptera; family Molossidae; genus Molossus; species Molossus molossus. The sequence continues at coordinate 28,327,044 of NW_023425348.1, forward strand.
AGGAAAAAGGGTCACAGCTCAAGGAAAAGCCTTAGGCCTCATGTGTCTCTCAGGCTGAGGTTTGAGCTGGGAGGCCTTGCTGGGTAGTACTCTCCACACCCAGCAACTGGATCCCAAGTGTCGGCAACCAGGGCTGGAGCATCTGCATTCCTAACAGTTTGGCCCTGACCTCCAGGGGCTGAATCGGATTCCTCGGGCCTTGCCCAGATTTCCACCCTGGAAACCCTTTCCATGGAAACCCTTTCCAACAGCATTGGCTAACGTTTAACAAGGTGACAAGGTGACCGAGCGCAGCACCAGCCTTATTCCTCGTGTTGAGGAGGGAGAGCATCCAGCACAGTGCTGAGAGATCAGCCTCTGGGTGCTTCCTTCCGGAAGCAGCCGGCTGGCCGAGGGAATGCCTCTCTCTCTTTGGAGCCCCCAGGCATCTTATACATTTGGGGTACTTACCCCACTTCACCTTGTTGCTGCCACACATTGTTTTTAGTTTTAGTATGTTTTTTTTTTTTTATTGTTGATTTTTTAGAGAGAGAGAAAGGGAGAGAGAGATTGAAACATCCATGTGAGAGAGAAATATCAATCAGCTGCCTCCTGCACGCCCCCTGCTGGCGATCTGGCCCTCCACCTGGGCATGTGCCCTGACTGGGAATTGAACCGGGACCCTCAGTCCATGGGAGGATGTTCAATCCCCTGAGCCACACTGGCTGGGTGCTGCCACACATTCTAAGGTATGAGTATAGGGAGGAGGTGGGCAAAGTCTGTGCTGCCATTAGACAGACTTGGGTTCCACACTTAGCTTTGAATTCAACAGCTCTGTGAACTCAGGAATCATTTCACCTCTTTGAGATCCAGTTTCTTACTAAAAATATGGATAAGACTATCTTCTCAAAGAATTTGATAAGGATTAAGTGAAATAATACATACCAAGCATTTACCACAGTGCCCCATACGAAGCCAACGCCCAGTGAATGTTAGCGGACGTCATTTGTTCACAAACGGCGGCCTCCCAGAGGGCAGACAACATGCCTCTGATTCTCCTGCTGGGCCTGGCACTCGGTTGGTGTTTGTGGAAGGGAAAAAGGCAGGTAATCCTGCCGGTGCTGTGTGAAGACCTGTGCTGTCTGCAAGGGAAAGTCCAGACACACCAGCGTCAGGAAGAAGTTGGGGGGAGCTGCCCTGACCCCTCTTCCGCACACATCTTCCCTTTCTCTTCCCTCACATTCCTTTCTCTAGTTGTGTGTGCGGTTTCTTCTCTCCTTCAAGGTTATCTTTCATTTATGTAGTTAGAATAACTAAAAACTAAGCATTGCTCAGTGCTAGCCATGTGTCAGGCATCGTCCTCAGCTCGTCGTCGGAATTATCCCAGGGAATCCTCATGACAATCCTGAGAGGCACTGGGATGACCCCATTTTAAGATGAGTAACAGAAATACAGAAGTCAGGGGACTTGCCCAAGTCACACAACTGAACTCGTAGACCAGGGAAGGGAGGCAGGCAGACTGTGCTCCGAGCGCTTTTGTGTAGCGCTCCTGTGGTGTGTGTATGTGTATAGTGTGACATGTACATACATACAGATCACACATAGTGTGATGTGTTGGCATGCACAGTGTACCTGTGATGGCGTGTGTGCAGGTGTATGCATGCATGTACGTGTGGAGAAGGTCAGTGGGGGAGAGTGTGGGCTGCTTGCCCTCTGCACCCACTCCAGCCCCGATGCCCCCGCACAGCTACCCACCTCCCAGCACTGCACAGCCTGCTCTGTCATTCCTGCTAACAGGCAGACGTCCGTTCCTGCCCCCGAGGGGGAGAAGAAAGCAGCAAGGAGGCTGAAGCGGGGGGTTGAGAGGCAGCCCAGGGAAAAGAATTGGCTTCTTCTGCCCGGGCCTTTCCTTCTTCTGCCCCTTCCTTCCTTGGACCTTGAACGTGTCAAGCCCCAAATGCACCACCGAGAGAGTGTCTGCCAGCTCCAGGGCCACACTCACTGGGACACGGCCCCCGAGACCCGTGGGTGTCCCCTGACCAGCCTGAACCAAGGGTGCAGACAAGCTTCGTGTCCACAGGATGAGGTTCCACAAGCCACATGCCGTCACGCGAGCAGGATGGCTCAGCAAGCTGTCCGATCTCACCCTTGGAGCAGATTCCCTCCTACCGGCTCTGAGTTTGCCGCCTGGCCGCTGTCTCAGATCCAGGCTCGAGCGTGTCTCCCTGGATAGGGTGCTGGGCACTCACAGTAGGTAGAGCCTGGCCCTGCTGCCGCTCGGCGTGGCTGCCCCTGGGAGCGGCCTGGAAGCAGAACCACGGGCTCCAGAGGACCAAGACAATCTTCTTGTATTCCCTGCGGAAGTTCTGGTTCAGGAGCCCGTAGATGATGGCATTGAGGCAGCTGTTGAAGTAGGCCAGGAAGTAGCTCGTGACGAAGAGCCCTTCTGGAACACGAGGAGCTATTTCCTCTGGGTTGATGGCCACCACGAGGCCGATGCAGTTCAGCGGGGCCCAGCAGATGGCAAAAATCACAAACACCACGAACATGGTCAGAAAGCTCCGGATGTCACTGGGCCTCAGGTGCAGCCTGCTCTCCGACCTGGCCTTCCTGCGGGCCCGGACCACCAGCACCCAGATGCGCAGGTAACAGTAGGACACGACAGCCATGGGGAGGAGGAAGTGGATGACCACCACTGCCACCGTGTAGTGGGCACTGGCCGTCTGGATGAAGGTGCAGGAGTAGATGCGTGGGTCATAATCCAGGGACCCTGTGAAAAAGTTGGGCACCAAGGCCACCACGGTGAGGAGCCAGATGAGGCAGACATAGAGGGGGGTGTACCAGTGCCCATAGATCCGGGGGTAGGCCACACTGTGGCAGACGTAGCAGTAGCGGTTAATGGCGATGGCAGTGATGTTGAAGACGGAGCAGATGACGCTCAGGCCCATCACAAAGGCGCTCGCCTTGCAGTGCGCCTCCCCCAGGGCCCAGCCGTCGTGGAAGATGGCCATGAGGATCAGTGGGTAGGGGTACAAGGCCACCACCAGGTCAGCCAACGCCAGACTCACCAAGAACAAGTTACCTGGAACAGGAAACAGGAAGCAAGAGTCAGCACAGGACCCCGAGATTTCTATTCTGTTCCTTCTCCAGTCACTTGAAAATAACTGAGTTACTGTTCGTATCAGGAGTGGAAACCAAGCGACGTTTAGAGACACAGGTCTCAGGGCTCCACCTGCGTCTCTGCTGCTCACTGTGTGGCTGAAGCAGGGACTCAGGCTCTCCGAGACTCCCTGTGCTCACGTGTGACTGAAGCAGGGACTCAGGCTCTCCGAGACTCTCTGTGCTCACGTGTGACTGAAGCAGGGACTCGGACTCTCCGAGACTCCCCGTGCTCACATGTGACTGAAGCAGGGACTCGGACTCTCCGAGACTCCCCGTGCTCACGTGTGGCTGAAGCAGGGACTCGGACTCTCCGAGACTCCCCGTGCTCACGTGTGACTGAAGCAGGGACTCAGGCTCTCCGAGACTCCCCGTGCTCACGTGTGACTGAAGCAGGGACTCGGACTCTCCGAGACTCCCCGTGCTCACGTGTGACTGAAGCAGGGACTCAGGCTCTCCGAGACTCCCCGTGCTCACATGTGACTGAAGCAGGGACTCGGACTCTCCGAGACTCCCCGTGCTCACGTGTGGCTGAAGCAGGGACTCAGGCTCTCCGAGACTCCCCGTGCTCACATGTGACTGAAGCAGGGACTCGGACTCTCCGAGACTCCCCGTGCTCACGTGTGACTGAAGCAGGGACTCAGGCTCTCCGAGACTCCCCGTGCTCACATGTGACTGAAGCAGGGACTCGGACTCTCCGAGACTCCCCGTGCTCACGTGTGACTGAAGCAGGGACTCGGGCTCTCCGAGACTCCCCGTGCTCACGTGTGACTGAAGCAGGGACTCGGGCTCTCTGAGACTCCCCGTGCTCACGTGTGACTGAAGCAGGGACTCGGGCTCTCTGAGACTCCCCGTGCTCACGTGTGACTGAAGCAGGGACTCGGGCTCTCCGAGACTCCCCGTGCTCACGTGTGACTGAAGCAGGGACTCGGGCTCTCCGAGACTCCCCGTGCTCACGTGTGACTGAAGCAGGGACTCGGGCTCTCCGAGACTCCCCGTGCTCACCTGTGACTGAAGCAGGGACTCAGGCTCTCCGAGACTCCCTGTGCTCACGTGTGGCTGAAGCAGGGACTCGGGCTCTCCGAGACTCCCTGTGCTCACGTGTGACTGAAGCAGGGACTCGGACTCTCCGAGACTCCCTGTGCTCACCTGTGACTGAAGCAGGGACTCGGGCTCTCCGAGACTCCCTGTGCTCACGTGTGGCTGAAGCAGGGACTCGGGCTCTCCGAGACTCCCCGTGCTCACGTGTGACTGAAGCAGGGACTCGGACTCTCCGAGACTCCCCGTGCTCACCTGTGACTGAAGCAGGGACTCGGGCTCTCCGAGACTCCCTGTGCTCACGTGTGACTGAAGCAGGTACTCAGGCTCTCCGAGACTCCCTGTGCTCACCTGTGACTGAAGCAGGGACTCAGGTTCTCTGAGACTCCCTGTGCTCACGTGTGACTGAAGCAGGGACTCGGGCTCTCTGAGACTCCCCGTGCTCACATGTGACTGAAGCAGGGACTCGGGCTCTCCGAGACTCCCTGTGCTCACGTGTGACTGAAGCAGGGACTCGGGCTCTCTGAGACTCCCCGTGCTCACGTGTGACTGAAGCAGGGACTCGGGCTCTCCGAGACTCCCTGTGCTCACGTGTGACTGAAGCAGGGACTCGGACTCTCCGAGACTCCCTGTGCTCACGTGTGACTGAAGCAGGGACTCAGGTTCTATGAGACTCCCTGTGCTCACGTGTGGCTGAAGCAGGGACTCGGGCTCTCCGAGACTCCCCGTGCTCACGTGTGACTGAAGCAGGGACTCGGGCTCTCCGAGACTCCCTGTGCTCACGTGTGACTGAAGCAGGGACTCGGGCTCTCCGAGACTCCCTGTGCTCACGTGTGGCTGAAGCAGGGACTCGGGCTCTCCGAGACTCCCTGTGCTCACGTGTGGCTGAAGCAGGGACTCGGGCTCTCCGAGACTCCCCGTGCTCACGTGTGACTGAAGCAGGGACTCGGACTCTCCGAGACTCCCTGTGCTCACGTGTGGCTGAAGCAGGGACTCGGGCTCTCCGAGACTCCCCGTGCTCACGTGTGACTGAAGCAGGGACTCGGACTCTCCGAGACTCCCTGTGCTCACCTGTGACTGAAGCAGGGACTCAGGCTCTCCGAGACTCCCTGTGCTCACGTGTGGCTGAAGCAGGGACTCGGGCTCTCCGAGACTCCCTGTGCTCACCTGTGACTGAAGCAGGGACTCAGGCTCTCCGAGACTCCCTGTGCTCACGTGTGGCTGAAGCAGGGACTCAGGCTCTCCGAGACTCCCCGTGCTCACGTGTGACTGAAGCAGGGACTCGGGCTCTCCGAGACTCCCTGTGCTCACCTGTGACTGAAGCAGGGACTCAGGCTCTCCGAGACTCCCTGTGCTCACGTGTGGCTGAAGCAGGGACTCGGGCTCTCCGAGACTCCCCGTGCTCACGTGTGACTGAAGCAGGGACTCGGACTCTCCGAGACTCCCTGTGCTCACCTGTGACTGAAGCAGGGACTCAGGCTCTCCGAGACTCCCTGTGCTCACGTGTGACTGAAGCAGGGACTCGGGCTCTCCGAGACTCCCCGTGCTCACGTGTGACTGAAGCAGGGACTCGGGCTCTCCGAGACTCCCTGTGCTCACCTGTGACTGAAGCAGGGACTCGGGCTCTCCGAGACTCCCTGTGCTCACGTGTGGCTGAAGCAGGGACTCGGGCTCTCCGAGACTCCCCGTGCTCACGTGTGACTGAAGCAGGGACTCGGGCTCTCCGAGACTCCCCGTGCTCACGTGTGACTGAAGCAGGGACTCGGGCTCTCCGAGACTCCCCGTGCTCACGTGTGACTGAAGCAGGGACTCGGGCTCTCCGAGACTCCCCGTGCTCACGTGTGACTGAAGCAGGGACTCGGGCTCTCCGAGACTCCCCGTGCTCACGTGTGACTGAAGCAGGGACACGGGCTCTCCGAGACTCCCCGTGCTCACGTGTGACTGAAGCAGGGACTCGGGCTCTCCGAGACTCCCTGTGGTCACGTGTGACTGAAGCAGGGACTCGGGCTCTCCGAGACTCCCTGTGCTCACGTGTGACTGAAGCAGGGACTCGGGCTCTCCGAGACTCCCCGTGCTCACGTGTGACTGAAGCAGGGACTCGGGCTCTCTGAGACTCCCTGTGCTCATGTGTGGCTGAAGCAGGGACTCGGGCTCTCCGAGACTCCCTGTGCTCACGTGTGAAATGGGGATAAGATGCTTACTTTGTGCTCATCGTGCTTGGGCACACAGTGGGTGCTCACAAATGGTAACTATTTTCACGACGGGCACAGATGCTCAGTGGCTTTGATCATTTGACTCCGGCAAGCATTCTGGGGAGAAGAATCTGAAAATCAGGAATGTGGATTCCCCTCCTCTCCTCCCCTCCATCTGCCCACCTTCCTGCCTGGCCGTTTCCTTCTGCATCTTCTCCCCACTGGTTAACAGGATACTTTCCAAGTATCTTTTTTTTTTTATCCTCATTCGAGGACATTTTCCCATTTATCTTCAGATAGAGTTGGGGGGGGGGAGACATAAATGTGAGAAAGACACATCGACTGGTTGCCTCACGCATGACCCGACCAGGGCCAGGGACCAAACCACAACCAAGGTACGTACCCTTGACTGGAATCAAACCCATGACTCTTCGGTCTGCAGGCCAATGCTCTAACCACTGAACAAACTGGGCTGGGCTCCGAGTGTCTTCAATTCATGTTTCCAAATGTGAATTTCATTTTGCAGGTGGAATGGAAGAAAGGTTTTGAGAGTGGAAACCATCAGCTCGGGTGGTCCCCTCTCCGCCTCGTCTGGGCCTGCGCGGAGCCGTGTTGGCATGTGGCACACACCTGGCGTGGAGGGCAGGGCTGTGGGTGCTCCCTGGCTCACAGCCTCCCAGGGCCTCCCAGCGTTGCCCACACATCCCCGGCTTTCTGAACTGTCTTCCTCCTCCGAATAGAGAACATTCTCCCGTATCCCCAAGCTCAGCCATCCGGAAGGAACTTCAGAAAACCTCAAGAGCCATCAATCACATGCTTTAGGAATGTTCTGGGCCAGTGTCCTCGGAAGGGACAGGACTTAATCCAAAAGAACACAGTCTCTGTTTCTAACGCACCTGCATCCTAAGACCAACACTGACCGGTGAAGGAAGCACCCAACCCTCTAAGTCTGGGCAGCGTGAAGTTCAAGGCGTGAGCAGCAGCGCTCCTAACGCTGTCTGTTTTGTCCACCAAGTGACGTCCTTTCTGAGCATCTACTATATGCTTGAAATATGCTCTCCCACCAGCAGAGGCCCTCGGGGACACTGGGTGCTGAACAGTGTTTCAGGTCCTCTGGACTCTTGCCACGCGGTGAAGTGCCAGCTGCCAGCCCTAAAGTGTCTGAACGCAGAGGGCAGAGGAATGGATTTGCGGGGGACTCTCCCAGGGCAAGGACACTGGCGCCCCACTGCTCTGCATGCCAGAGGCTGCTGGACCACCCCAGGGGCCAAGGGTCAGGCACATGGGCACAGTGATCAGGGAGGCGGCTGTGATCTGGCTTCAAGGGGGCTCAGATAAAGGGATGCTCAGCCGGGAGCTCCCCGAGTCAGACCTGTAGGTGAGGTTGACTCCAACCTGCAGTTATGAGCCCACGAGGCAGAGAAAGGGCTGTCTGCAGCCTCCCCTGTCCTGCCAATATTCTCACCCCATCTCAAGGAAGCTGCCACAGGACATAGCCCCTGTGCCCTTGGGAGCCTGGAAGACCCTCAGGCAGCCCTCCTGAGTGCCTAGGATGGCCTCAGAGGTGTGGGGTAAACCCCATCAGAACCAACAGAAGTCTGTTCACTCCCTGGGGTTTCTCAGGACCTACCTGCTCCTAAGAGCAGAGAGCTGGGGCCGGGCCCAAGGGAGACAGGACATCGTGAAAGAGACCTTTGGACATTAGACTGTTTGTGGGGTAGTGAGCTGCCCTGCATCTCGAGACATTCAGAGGCTGATGAAAGGAGAGTCCGGCCTCAGACTGACCTGCTAGAGTCCTTCGAGCCTACGGTGTAAGGGAAGCTACTTACCTAATGGGGTACAGCCCCCTCATGTTCTTTCTTGTGGGTACTGCAAGGCAAGAAACGCCCGCCTGAGGACTTGCTTGGAGGACGGCGGGGTCTCCTGCTTCTCACTGAATCTCCAGCCCGTCTGCTGCCCCCACTGATGGCTTGCTGTCGCTGAGCCTGCTCAGCTCACTAGGTCCCCAAAGAGCAAGGGGTTGCCTCTCCCAGAGTCCTTGTTTTTGGCTGAATTTTAAATGTCCTTTTGACATTTGGAGGTGGTCCTGGGAGCGGGAGTGCCCTGGGGTGACTTTCTGGCCACGTGGACTTGCGGGAGTTAGTGAGCGTCCTCCTCTGTGAGGGTCCCCTCATCGGTGCCCTCCTTGTCTTTGAAGGCCTCCTTCCCCCTCCTCACACACACTCCTCCTGGCTGTTTGCACGAGGAAGATCTCTCTTTCCAGCAGAATGTTGGTCTCCGCCAGCCCTGCTAGGTGGCAAATGAGATGCAGGCACTTGTAACTACGCGGGGACACAGTCGAGAGCTGCTGGCGCCGGTGCCAGCCCGCCCAGCTGTTTCCCCGGGAGAGCCAGTCAGGCTCTGCCATGTTCCTGTGGCTCAGCCCCTAATAATGCCCCAAGGCTGGCAAACAGCTGGTAAATCATCGGGAGAACACATTCAGCTCCACGTGAAAGTGATTCAATTACTCTGGCTGTTCTTAAAGGCTGACAGCAACCTGTTCCTGCTGTAGAGTCATCTGCCCAGATGTCACACTGTCTTCCGGCTGTCTTGACAGCATTCTAAATCAAGCAAATAAAACCCTGCTTTTGTCTCCCATCTGTAAGAAGTTAGGTCCTAGCTGGGTGACCGTCAAGGGAAGATACAGTTCTCTATCCATTTCCTCCCCAGACAGGTGAGAAATCAAGCAGGAGGCACACAGCGCCGGTCATCACCCCGTGCACAAGTTTCTAATGAATATTTATGTCATGAGTCCTGGTGTGACTTATTTCCATTTTCCTCCATCTGACAGGGCATGTTAGTAGACACAGACAACAGGGTTTTGCTTACTAATATGTAATTCCCTTCCATATTCAAACGCACAGCACAACCCTCTCCCTCCTTGCTTCCTCTCTCCTTCTTTCTGGGAAATCTGTTTCTCATCGCGGACCTGGGAGCCTGGGGAAGAACCAGCGAGTGCTGAGTGACCTAGTCTTCATCAGACAGGGGGATGCTGGAAGGCAAAGCCACCTCCAATCCCTTGCTTCTCTTCACGGTGCCCACCCTGCATGCCCAGGAGAAGACTTTGTTGGATTTTAAATTGTCCCTTGTCACTGAGCTAAAAGACATACACAATGGAGACATACACAGTCATTGAGTAATTTACTCAACAAATATTGCTGAGGATCTGCTAGGTACTGGCTCAGGGAAACGTGGTAAGCAGCATAGACACACTCCCTCCCCTTACAAAGCACAGGGTCTCACAGAGGAGAAACCTAAATACAAATAAGATGCACTGAGCCCGGCTGGTGTGGCTCAGTGGTTGAGCAGTAACCCAGGCACCAAGAGGTGGCCGGTTCCATTCCCAGTCAGGGCACATGCCCAGGCTGTGGGCCAGATCCCCAGTGGGGGGCATGTAGAAGCCGGCCAGTTGATGTTCTCTCTCATCGAGGTTTATCTCTCTCTCTCCCTTCCTCTTTCTCTAAAAACAATAAAGAAAAATAAATAAATAAGATGCGCTGAGGATTATGATAGACAAGTCAACAGATGGTCTATTATTTCTAACAGGAATACTTCCTGTACCTTAAGGTCTTTTTCTATCTTCCATCTATTCAAACATGTAATACATTTACTGAGCACCTACCATGCGTGGGTAGGGCACAGCGATGGATGAAAGACACAGCCCCTGCCATTGAGATGCCAACGTGCTGCTGGGGAGCAGATGCAGAAACAGTGCCCTTCAGTGTGGTGAGAGCGGGGGGAAGGCCACCAGAAGGGGGGAACGGCGGGGAAGAAAGAAGTTGCCGTGGGCTAGGGCAGTGTCCAGGCTGGGGCTGCTTAGGCAGGACAATTCAAGAAGCTGGACAAAATCACCAAGACCCTGCCACAGGCTGCCTTCATCCCAGAAGTCGAATCCCTCAAACAGGATCATGTATGAGAAAGGGCATAAGAAATGATAATAATCTCCAAATGAATGTGAGATATTTTCATTACTTTCTAAGGATAGGCATTTGAAATCATTGTGAACAGATTGTTTATTAAAAATTTGATTTCCTTACAAATACTAAAACAATGCCTTTTGTAGTAATATAAGCTCCTAACTGGATTCCCAAATTCTTTGAGGGCAGGGATTGTTTTCCTCCAAAATCACATTATTTATGAAAACCCTAGAGTATGTGAATGGATCATACAAGGGCTGAGCTGAAATCTAATTTCACTTTAATTAAAGGAGAAAATAATTACTAAGCAAGCTAATAGTATAAACAAAATATGATGAGGGATATTTCAACTATTTAACAGAAGAAAATATGTCTAACAGCATACGCATTCATTTAAAAAAAATAGCTATGTTATTACAAAACATCCTGTCAGACTCATCAAAGGAGATCACTTGGAGACTCTTACAGCAGCATTTTACTACCTTAATTATACGTAATAATAACAAAATAACAATTGGTATAGCATCCTTAAGTTCATAATGTGCATTTATACAAATTGACTCAAATGTTTCTCACCAGAATCCTTTAATGTTGATAGTGTGATTTCCATTTTACAGATAAACAATCCAACGCTTGGAGTATGGAAAATGCCTATAGCCACAGAGAGAGAAAGTGAGAAAGAACAAGAAGAGAAGCAGAAGGAAACCAGCAAAAAGAAGTGTCACGTGGATTAAAGGCAAGGGTGCAGAGTTTCTTGGTCGTCTCCAAGTGAGAAAGAACAGAAAAATGCCCATTTAGTTTGGCATTTAGGAGATCACAGGGGTATTAGCAAGGGCAAATCTGTTGAACGTTGAGGAATGAACTTTCGTGCTGTGGTTGCTTTCTCAGTCAGTTCTGCCTCCAAGGGAAGGAGAGAAATGAAGTGACTTAGAAGGCCATGCCCTTCGATGGGGGATTGATTGTGCAGGGCTGATTTTCCCCTCTCCCTCTTTATTTTACACGAGAGAGACTTGTGCCTGGCACATAGTAATGTTAGCTATTATTTGTGCTTGGTGTTTGTATATCATTATTAGTTGCACAGGAAGAACAAGAAAGAGTATAAACTCCATCAGAACTGGGGCTCTGGACTTGACGTTCCAACTCCCCAACTTTTACTCTTTCAGCAATAAACATGTAAACTGGTAAGACCAAAGGGCAGCATCAGCGTCTTCCCAGTTTTGCAGTATATCGTGCTAAACACAGAATCCAACTTTCGGGGGCGGGGGTGTGGGTAAGAAAGTCAGTCAGATATGAAAGTCTTCATATCCCTGGGCTGTGGAGAGCTACACGGTAGGAATCAAAGAGGATTATGAGCTTTTGTGATTATTTGGCTAAAGATGTCATTATGGAATTTAAAATGTGTTGGTTTCGCTCAGAGGCTAGATAAGCTATTCAGAACTGAAATTCAGGTGGGAAAACTCAGGCAACATCAGGATGGCACTCCGAGGTAGCCCCGTTGGGTCTTCCACTGATAACAAGCACTCTGAACCCGGCAAGCTCAGCAGGTCAAAAAACACCTGTCACCGTGCGGCATCTCCACGAGTGGTCAGCAGTAGGACAGAGCCCAGGAAGCAGGCTCTATCTTACCCATTCAGTGCCTGGAGGGCAGGGACTGGGGGTCTACTAAATAGCTCCTCCAGCCCTCCCCACAGCCTTGGTCCAGGGCCAGCCTGTCTGTTCGTTTATCATTTACCCCTCCATTACCAAGTAGGAAGAGAAGGGCAAGGGAAAGAGGGCCACATGATGGGCTCTGCTCTCATTTCACCGGGGATGCAGAACACCTGCCAGGCTGGAAATTCCGTCAGGAAGCCTGCAACGGAGTCACCGTTTCCCACGAAAAGATGGCGCAGAGTGCAGAGTGGACGAGGACCTGTGTGTTCAGCAACCGAGTCCTCCAGGTTTTCCTGGGCAATTCCACTGTCAAATTTTTGCTCTCCTCCTCCTTACAAATCACCAAAATGCCTCAGAAAGGGCCACGCATCCAGTCCGGTCACCAGCACCTCCTGACAGCCTCTTTAACCCAGTTGCAGCATAAGAATCCACGGTGGGATCCTGGATCATGACTGTTGCCCGGGAAGTTAGGGTTGCTGTGCCCGTGGGCCGGAATGACGGATGCTGTTGCGCTTTCTCCTCTGCTAATGATTATCCTGAAGTTACAGCAAGGAATGTTTCTCTCCGCTCTCCTCTGTGTGGCTGACTAGTCAGGCTCACCTTTTAGGGGCAGCTTAAAGGGGCCAACTCCTTAGGAGTCCCTGGGCAGAATTTTAGGGGGCCCCTGTGTAGCTGGAGCCTGCTGGCCACGCAGCAGCAATCAGGGAGCAGGCTCACCTGTGAGCAGAAGGTGCCAGTCAGCTCTCCAGAACAAGAATGGAGAGTACTTGGGCTTTCAGTGTAAAAGTACCTCAGCTCCCTGAGCGCCGTGCTGACTCAGCGGTGCTGAGTGTGCGGCAGGTCTGCCCCACTCCAGGCAGCAAGATGCATTTCTTCGGTCCCACTGCCTTCCTGGTATCCTGTCCGTTTTCAATTAGTTTCGACAGAGCTGTGTTCAGTGGTTACTATGTCCCTGGCTCTGTGGACAGAAATGGTATAGAAATCTCTGCTGTCAATGAGCTCACGGCCCAGTGGGGAGGAAAACGAACAGCAGTGTAGTGAGGTGAGGGCCGAACGGGGCTCGTAGAAGCCTGAGGAAGAAGACAGTGACTGATACACATCAACAACTCCTTCCGGGACTTGAGGAGAGGCTTTGAAGGAGATATTCACTCGCGGGAAAGAGGCAGGGAACTTCCCAAGGGGACGGGGTGCACCAGAGCGCACGGCCCGAGAGGCGGCAGCTCACTGCTCTGGGGTTGGAGGTCCGTCTGTGGACAGATGGCCGTCACCAAAGGCAGGGGTGACTGTGGCAGTAGTAGCAGCCGCTGTAGGAGGGAGCAGGAAAGCCATCATCTGGAAACTATGGACGCAGTTTGCTCAAGAGGCAATGGAGAGGAGAGAGGACAAGAAAGGGGACATTTGAGGAATATTCTAAGGTAAAAATCATGAGGATCTGGGGAATGAAGGAACCAAGAATAACTCACAGGGATCAGGCGTCTGGGAGAGGAAGAGAGGAAGGAGATTCCAAAACTAGCACCAGGTAAGCCTAGGGAATGAAAGGCCCCAGGAGAGAGGGGCCCTCAGCGTCACACACAGGACAGTGGGGCATTTCCAAGGAGGCCAGACCCCAGAGCACCGGGGAGAAACTGGGAAGCAGTGAAGTGGTCAGTGGGTGTCTGGATGAGAAGGGAATTTAGAAGGAGACATAAAATCAAAGAAGGATTTTTTTCTCTTTTAAACACTGGAGACCTCTGTGTGCATGTGCACATGTGTGTGTGTGTGTGTGTGTGCATGCATGTGCTCACACACACTTAAGGGAAAGAGGCAGAGGTTAAAAATACAGAAGAGAGAGGGAACTTGACAAAGGAAGTTTCCAGAACAGCGTGGGAAGGAAGAGATATTCAAAACACAGGGTTGATTTGGTGAGGTCTGGTTTGGGGTAAGAGCAGCAGTGTCAGGCACAGGGCAAGGCCTCGGATGCTGTCGGGAGAGCCCGAAGTGCGATCGGTCCCCAGGCAGCACACACTGAGCAGCACGCGATGCCAGCCCAGTGCTGTGTGTGCTGTGTGAGGCTCCGAGAATACAGCAGAGTGAACACACACCTGGCCTGACCTAAGCTGCCTCAGTGTTCCAGTCTGTCTGCCGCCTTCCCCACCCTCCCTGTCTGCCTCTCCCTAGTTCCATCTCTGCAGACGCCAACTCAACGCGTGCAGCAACACGAGCGGCCGACAGGACACTGCAAAGGAAAAGGACAACTACTCTCACCACCTACCCTGCTATCAGGAACATCCCTGTTATGAATGACAAGGGTCTGCCCCACAGAGAACCTGGGTTTGTAATAGTCAAGTAAAGGACACTGACGTCTGCTAAAAAAGGTGCTATGACCTTAACATGGACTCTGTGCCTTGGTTTATTAGAAATATATGTGTTCTCACTGTCACCTCTATATTTTTAATACCAAGGAATTAAAGGACCAGACTTAATTATAGTAAGGTCTGAGATACGTGCTTCTTAAAGAAAATCCAAACTCTTCAATAAGAGAAGGCCTGATTGCCTGGCTGGTGTGGTTCAGTGGATTGAACATTGTCCCATAGACTTAGAGACCCCGGTTCGATTCCTGGTCAGGTCACATACCCAGGTTGTGGGCTTGATCCCCAGTAGGGGACATGCAGGAGGAAGCTGATCTCTGTTTCTCTCTCACATCGATGTTTCTATCTCTCTCTCCCTTCCTCTCTTTCTAAAAAAGTCAATAAAAACATTAAAAAAATAAGAGAGAGAAGGCCCAATTAATTGTGGAATGGGTGCTAACTATTCAAAATGGGTTTTGTTTTTTTTATTAATCCTCACCCAAGGATATTTTTTCCATTGATTTTTGAAAGAGTGGAAGGGAGGGAAGGTGGGGGGGGGCAGAGAGAGAGAAACATCGATGTGAGAGGGACACATTGATCTGTTGCCTCCCACATGCACCTGGCCAGGCCTGGGATCGAACCTGCAATCAGGTACATGCCCTTGACCAGGAATCAAACCCAAGACCGTTTGGTCCAGGGGCTGATGCTCTAACCACTGAGCAACACCAGCCAGGTCCAAGGTTACGTTTTTAAGCACTTTTTGAAATCTCACTCTGCCAACGTTGTTTAAAGTCAACTCTGTGATTTTTCATTACTATCATTAATAAAGCCAACCGTCAAACAAGAACTGGTTAAATTGCATGCCTAGAGCAGTCACCAGTGTGTCAGGAATCAATTTCATTTAGATATAGTGTTATTTATTTATTTATTTATTTATTTTTCTGGTGCTGAGCTGTAGCAGACGCAACAGGAGGCAGGAAGGATAGAACAGAGGATGTGCCAGAAATGTAACATGTATATTACATGCTCAGACCTTGCTCTCAAATCAATATGGTTTCTGTGAGCCCCCGCTAGGAGCGCAGTAAAGATCAGCACGAGGGCAGAGCGGAGAAGCAGCAGCACTCTGCCGTCAGACCTCTCCTGTAGCAGGCAGCCCAACCTCCTGAGCAGGCCCACAGTCCACCAGGCCTTCTCCAAACACCCCATTAGGCAGGGAGAGCAGTGGCCAGTGTCAGAGCCTGGAAGGCACAGCCCCCTGCCTCCCTGTGCGGGAAATGAATGTTTGTGGCTGCTGCAAATAGACGATGTGATTGACAATATTAAATACAGCTTTCTAATCATAACCTGCTCTTGCCTAACACACAGGCTCCTACTCTAAGGGCACAATAGTATCTTGGAAATATTCCAGATAATACTAGCCACCACTACCCAAAGGACTGAATTAGAAAGCTTACTTCTTAATCATGTTGTTTCCCAGATTACGGAGAGAAGCTCCCTTTTGTTTGTCTGTTTGTTTGCTTGCTTGCTCTTTAGATAAAAATCCTAGAGTCACAGGGCCACCTGAAATGTAAACACATAGCCATTTACTAAAAATGGCCAATCTGCATGAAAAGCATGTTTGAGCTATATAGTCGGCTTTCTGCTGTTATCTTTTCATTTTAATTCACACCAGTATATGAGCTGCTCCTAAGGCCCAAACTGGGAAATTACACATTGACAAATAGGCCATTGAGCTTCTTCCCAATCAGAAATGGACAGCACACTCCAATGACCCTCCAGGGCCAGAGTTAGATACTCCCTTTCTCTGGGAGACCTGAGTATGGGAAAATGGAAATGAGAGTGGATTGAAAAGGGGAAAATGTTTCCAAGATTGCAGCACTTTTTAGCCAAATCATTGTCTTAATCCTAGATTAATCTCACGAATTCCCTGTGCTCAGAAACATAACACACACTATCTGAAAGCAATCTAGCTCAATCCAAGCGGAGCGGGCAGGCTTTCTGCTTTTGCGCGCTCTCTGCGGGAACTAGGTCTTCAAAAGCCTGGATATAACTTCCTGATACAAGACCCACCTGAGTGCTTGCATTAATTCACTCATTGTCTCAATAATGTCATCCAAGCACCTACTGCGTTAAAGCCACAGAGCTCCGGGGAGAGTGAGAAGTGTTAAGGAGCCAGAGATTTCTGGGGCCAGAGGGTCCGAATCTGGACCGGCACAAATGGGAGCGCCAAGGTTCCCACAGCTCTCGCGTCCTGCCAAAGTGCCAGGAAAACTTTCCCCAACTCTCGCCAGTGCGCCCTCAGCAACCGCCAGAGGCGGGCGTCGGAGCCCCACGTCGGGGAAAGGCAGCAACTCACCCCAACCTGTGACTTCAAGACCCAACTTGAGGACTGGGCTAGAAGAGAGCGAACGAGGAGCCCGGGACTGAGGAGGGACAGGGCGGCGGGCTGTGGAGCCGGGACCGGGCGCTCACCTGCGTAGTTCCGGAGCTTGCGATTCCTGAGCACCGAGAGGATGACCAGCAGGTTGCCCAGGACGTCCACCACGGTGGTGAAGACCAGCACCGCGGACAGAGCGGGCGCCACCCAGGGAGGCCGAAGGTTCGCAGACGGCCGCCCGCCGCCCGCCCCGGGCCATCCTGGGCGCAAGGCCCGCCCGCCCGCCTCGCAGCAGTTGGCGAGCGATCCGTTCTCGGGCATCTCAGACCCGCGTGCGCGGCGCCCCGGCCACCGCGCCGCCCCCTCTGGCCGCCGCCAGCGGTGCAGTGCGGAGCGGGGCGCTCCTGCCGCCTCTTCCCTGCCCAGCCGCGTGGGCGAGGGAGGGAGCTAAAGGAGATAATTAAGTAAACCGGGGAGGGGGACGGAGAGAAATATGGGAAGAGGAGGACTTGGGGTGCAGGCGCTGCCGAAAGGAGTGGGTCCCTTGGCAGCTGGCTCAGGAGCAGCTGTGATGGAGCGCTCGCTCGGCCACCCAGAGACCAGCACGTGTCCGGTCCAGCTCAGACTCACAGCCCTGTGGAGACCCCAGATGTCCCCCTAGAGAAGCTGTGCTCAGGAAGGGACGCCCAGGGTGACAGACTAGATAAGGTACTGGTGGTGGAGACCTGCTGTTGTCAGGCTGGCAAAGTTTGAGGCCCGCAGGGCTGTGCAGCTCCAAAGGGAATGTCATCCCCAGGGTATCAGCACAGATCCCAGAGCGAAGGAGGGTAGAAAGTTCCACTCTAGGCAGCTGCAGGAGAAAGGCGAACCTGTGCTATTTCTTGAGCACTTGCTGTTTATCGTGGGAGACATTGGTGATGTCAATGCCCTGTCCTCTTTACAAAGCCAGGACAGGACTTTGATAGATTTATGAACATCTATTTAAACATGATCTATAGATGCATGGTCAATGCCGGAGGTTATTATACTGTGGTTTTTGGAGGGGTTAAAATAAAAAGAAGCATAAGATATGATTATAGGAAAGAAGACACTTAGATGACCTTTATTAAAAATGTTGGATCATTTACTCTGCTAATAACACTAGCTAACCTCTCTTTAGGGCTAACTGTATGCCAAGCACTGTGCTAAGCTCTTCTTACATCACTAGAATCACTAAAATAAAAAAGGCTGACAATTCTAAATTTGACCAGGAGGTGAAGCAACTGGAACTCTCATACACTTCTTTCATCAGAATGCAAAATGGCACAGCCACTTTCAAGAGCTGTTGGAAAGTTTTTTATGGAGTTAAACATAAACCATCCTATAATCAAAAATAAAATGCATATGAAATAAATAAAATGTATGCCCAAAAAGATTTGTGCAAGAATATCCAGAGTAGCCCAAAGCTGGAAACAGCCCACATGCCCACCGGCAGATGCCTGGGTAAACACGTGTGGCATAGTCACCCTACACAGCACTAAGAACTACTGATACACACAACCACATAGATTCATCTCAAAATATTATATTGAACAAAGTAAGATAAGAAAGAGTATACATACTATACAATTTTATGTAAAGTCCCCAAACAGGAAACATTAAGGTGATAAAAATCAGAGCAATGTTTGCCTGTGGGGGGTGAGCATTGACTGGAACAGAACCCAAAATAAATTTCTGGGAGGTTATCTGTATGTGTGTGTCTTAATATAAATTATACTCTCTCATCCCAAACACAAAAGAAGAATGAGACCTGACCAGGTAGCTCAGTTGATTAGACCTTTGTCCCGATAAGCCAAGGTTGTGGGTTTGATCCCCAGTCAGGCACATACAAGAATCAACTAGTGGCCCTGGCCAATTTGACTCAGCGGTTAGAGTTGGACCAAAGAGTTGCAGGTTCGCTTCTGGTCAAGGGCACGTACCTAGGATGCGATTCATCCCCGGCCCCGGGTTGTGCGGGAGGCAACTAGTCGATGTGGCTCTCTCTCCCTCTCTCTCCCTCCCACTCTTTCTGATGATAAATAGAAAAATATCCTCAGGTGAGGAATAATAATAAAAAAAAAAGAAGCAACCAGTGAATGCATCAATAAGTGGAACAACAAACTGATTTTCTCTCTCTCTCAAATCAATCAATAAAAATATTTTTAAATAAAAATGTTTAAAAAAGGAAGAAAGCAGTGGAGAAGGAGGGACTCTGATGATAAGATGATGCAGATAATAATTAAAAGAACAAAGTCCCTGAGCGGTGGGCTCATCCGGAGAAGGAATATTATTGTTAGGAGAGAGAGGCTTTCTGCCCTATCATAGGAGGAAGCAGGAGCCAAGTCCCAATTCAGAAGGGTCTCTGGATTAGTGTGAGAAAATGAGGAAGTTCCTCTCTGGCTGCTCTATTCTCAGGGAGTTTGAGGCTCCCTAATTAGCCAGGATTCAGGGGGAGAGAGTGTGGGAGGTAGGCAGACAGAAGAAGGTATGAAATATCGTTTCAGGAAATGGGAACGTTACCTAGGAAAGTGTGACAGGTATGTCAGCAGAGCAATGTTTCTGTGGTTTAAGACTGAGACAGTAAATGAAGCCAGCCAACTTTGTCTGGTAGTTCATCAGCAACTTGGAGCTGCTCAGGACAGGCCCAGAGAAGGCAGAGGGACGTTAGTGAGGAGTGGGGGTTGCCAGCCAGGAGTAAATACCAGAAGGAAGTGCAAGGGCATGGTAGGGATATCTACCCTAGGATTTACGTTAAATGAGGGGTGATGAGAAAACAGAAGGGAGCTGATGAACCAGGAGAAAGATGAGGGATCAAGAGATTGGAGGGATTGAATTCAAAGAATTATAGTGAGTGGAGCTGAAAAAATAGATTGTGGTAATATAGAGAGTGGTGTGTCTGAAACATTTCTGAGGAGTGCAGATTCTGTTGCTGTGAGGGCTCTGCTGGTGGTTATGGGAGTGAGGCGCTGGAGGGAGGTGAGGGAGAGCTGGCTGGGAATGAGAAGCTCACAGGACTGAGAAGTCAGGGGGTGGATATTATGGTGGTGAGTTATAGCAACAACAACAGCTATGAGTCAGGAGGCAAATCCCCAATGGATGAGAAGAAATGACCAACTAGATGGTGGGAGAGCTGCAGGGAAGAGGAGCAGGACACAGCTGGACGGTGTGAGTATTCAGGAAGAAGGGATAGCCATGCTTTTCCTGTTCTTACATGACTCATATATCAAACCTATAGTGACATTTCTCTGGCTTTCAGCAGCCCTCACAGCAGTAGGTGAGTTGAATACAGTATAAGTTGCCCCAGTTTAGACACAGTAATAACATAAATTTGATGAATTGAGCATGAAACATAGGAATTTACCCTGTGCTGCCCCAGAATGTGATCAGGTACATCTCGCCATATCCACGACAGTGTATCTCAAGACCTTTGGACATGAAAAAATGGAGTACTGTGTGCTCTACCTAAGAAGTCAATGCAATGTCTCGGCACAGCTGGAAAAGCTGTGTCTTAAAAGGGCAGGAAATAATGCAGCCACTTCCGAAGGCAATTTGGGAGTTCCTTACAAAACTAAACAAATACACTCTTACTATACAATCCAGTAATCGCACTTCTTGGTATACTCAACAGAAGGCTGCTGCCACCAATCTAAAGCCAACAGGAGTCCCCAGTTTAGGGTGCAGAAAAAGGAGAAACTTTGTTCCGGTAAATAGTTATCAACCTGGGATGATGTGATCACTGAAGGAAACTGAACACGTACTCCCCAGAGACAAACAGGTTGTCAGTTTATATAAAGTGCCCACCTGATCCTTGATTGGTCCATTTTTATGCAGATCAGGAATCCAAATTTGCACAGTTTTATTGGTCCAAATAGCACTGTCCTGATTGGTCAACATTTTTCATCCTGATTGGTCATTATGGAGCTGCTCTGATTGGTCGGTAAAGATGCACATGAGGATATAGTACCTGTGTAGCTCCAATTGAACAGGGCAGGTCTCAGACCATTGGTTGAAATGTGATTCCAGGAACTCCTTCATGAGGTTTGGCTCAGATAGCAGGGACACAACGCTCAGCTGCTCAGTCTGCAGCTTTTCCCTCATCTGTAGTGTGTGTGAGAGGTCTCTGTAAACAGTGGCTGCTAGACTCTAGCTATAAATGTGTGCCCTGATGAGGAGTGCTTTTTGGCAAATATATTTCTTCTTGAGGTGCACAGAATTTACCCAAAAGAGTTGAAAACTTATGTCCACATAAAAGCCTGCAGACAGATGATTATAGCAACTTTTTGTCATCGTTTTCAAAACTTGGAAGCAACCGAGATGTCCTTCAGTAGGTGAGGGGATAAATAAGTGTGGCACATTCATACAATGCAGTATCGTTCAGCACTAAAACAAAATGAGCTATCAAGCCATGAAAAGACTTGGAGAAAACTTAAATGCATATTACTAAGTGAAAGAAGCCAATCTAAGAGACTTCGTACAGTATGATTCCAAACATGTGACCTTGTAGGAAAGGCAAAACTAGGAGACAGTAGAAAGATTGTGGTTACCAGGGATTGGGAAGAGGGAACAAATGAATAGTTGGAGCACAGAGTATTTTTACGGGCAGTGAAACTACCATGTATGACACTACAATGACAGATACATGTCATTATACATTTTTCCAAATCCATAGAATTTACAGCGCCAGGTCTGAACCGTAATGCAAACTATGGATTTTGGGTGACAATGAGGGATTAATGTAGGCTTATCGATTATAGCAACTATAGCACTCTGGTGGGGGATGTTGATAGTGAGGGAGGCTCTCAAGTGTAGGAGCAGAGGGTGTATGGGAACTCTTGTAACTTGTGCTTAATTTTGCTTTGAACCTAAATCTGCTCTAAAAAAAAAAGGTCTATTTGTCTATTTAGAAGTGGAGGTTGGCAAGGGAAGAAGGAGTGTTGTTGCCAGAAGGCTGAAAATGCCCTAGGGCTCACATATCCGCAGTCAAAACAGAATCCGCCCAGCTATCAACAAGACGAACTGAAGCAAGTCCAGAGAGAGAAGTCATGATGAGGAGGTTGGCGCTATGACACCTGAGGCGGCGGAGAGGGGAGCTCAGATTAAGAGAGAGGGCATCACATTAAAGGAACGGAGAAGACATCTCAGAAGGAGTACGCTCAGGGCCGAGAGGCTAGAGACTGGGCTAGAGAAGAGGCCAGGAGCGGGTCCAGGTAAGCCTCGAAGGCACCTTGAAGACTGGACTGGATTCCGAGGGCAGTGGGATCTGTGGAGGGGTGTCAGACGTCTGCACCTTGCTCCACCTGTACAGTCTTCCCTTCCCATGCAGAGAGCGTATCTACAGCACAAAGCAATCCCTGTGTCCTTCCGAGTGCAGGAGAGGGGTGGGTGCTTCCCGTTCCAGGCTGACGGACTCTTACACCAGAGGATTCCTTTCCCAATAGGTGAAGCCAACAGTGGCTGTAACAGCGAAATAAAATTACGTGGGAAGAAAAATCAAACCCTGAAGAAGGGAAGGGAGAGAGACAAGGAGAGATGTTTAAGATTCTTAACTGGTTTCTTTACAAAACAAATCAACATTCTGAATACCTACGAGTGTCCTAGGGTTACAGAAATGAGCAGGGCTGGTGTTCCTCCTACCTGCAAGTTCAAACTCAAATCAAAATAGGCTCACAGAAGCTCAGCTTCCTGCATCCCAACAATAATACCTTTCACTCCACATAGTGCTTGAAACCTTTTCCAGACCACTTTTATACATGCTGTCGGTGTCTCCTCTCAACGGCTCTGTGAGGCCTGAGAAGCAAGTCTGGTTGTCCAGCTGGAAAAGGGAGCAGATTCTCAGAAATAAGCAACTTGCCAAAGTTGGTGGCTGATGATTGGCCAAGACGAGTCTGTTACCCAGATGTCTAACAGATCATTTCTTTTATTGAATATATGATTGCTTTTATTCCCTCAGTATGAAATGCACAAAGAATATAATCACAATTTTCTTTTGGTAATCAGCTTGCGATATGGCTGAAACAACCACTCGCCTTTTTAATTTAATTTAATTTTGCATTTATCTTCAGATAGAGTGGAAGAGAAAGAGGGAAAGAGAGAGAAACATGGATGTGAGAGAGACACATTGACTGGCTAACACCTGCACGACTCCAACCAGGGCTGGGGACAAACCACAGCCGAAGTGCCCTTAGCGGGAACCGAACCCGGGACTCTCTGGTCCGCGGGCCGACCCTCTAATGCTAAGCCAAACCAGCCAGGGCCGACCACTCGCCTTTTTAATAATGCTATAAACAATAACATTAGTGGTCACAGCTCATAATTGAATGTTTACTGTGTGCTTGACGTTTGAGACATTTGGATTCTGTCATTTAATTCTCACATCTCTAGGAGATGGGTATGATTACTTTGTACTGTGAAGAAATTGACATTCAGAGAGGTTAAGGAATCTGCCCACGGTTGCCCAGCTAGTGGGTCTCAAGTATAGGATTGGAACCTAGGCTAAATAAAAAACCTGGTGCTGTTTTGCTTTTACACAGGAGAATATTAAAAGCTCTGGACTCTTCTCTACCTCAAGAGAAGGATGAGGAAGCTCATCAGTGTTAGGCAGGTGAAACTCTGAGAAAATGGTTCTATCGGTTTTAAAAAAAAGGTTTTTATAGATTACTTAGAAAATAGTCACTGCCTAGGATCATGAATCTGCCTTAATCTTTTCCTGAATTGAAGTCTAGAAAGAGGGATATTATATAAGAAAAGAGTAAAAACAAAACAAATAATAAAACCCCACCTTTGGGGCAGTCTTATTTATGTTATTGGGCACATGCCCAAGGCAGAACGCAGCAGAGTGATCCGGGGGCCAAGCCAGGCCAGGTGGGCTCCAAACAGCGAATTGTCTCTACTGCTGGCTGCGTGATCCTTGCCTTTGCCTTTCCCTCCAGGGGTAAACATCAGGGTGAGAGTTTTAGTCCTGGTTATTTCAGATCCGAATGTAAGCTAACAGCTCAGGGTTCAAGCAGAAGGGGCCGACTCTTCCCCAGCAATCCACTGAACATCAGGTCAGTGTATCTCTATTATCACACACTGTCCAGAATTGATTATTTTAGTAAAAAAACAATTATATAATTTAAAGTGTTTAATATTGGCTTTATTGGAAGTTTTTTGTTGATAGTTTTTAACTTACCAGAATGGTACACTTTCCTAGTGAAGATGAATTATCAGCTGAAAATCACAAGCAGAAAAAGTGAAAGGGCTACACCAATGTTGTGATGGTTTGACTTCTACAAAAGAAACTTTATTAGAATCTTAATGCTCGCCAGGCCCATGTGGCTCACTGGATTAAGCATCATCCCACGGACTGAGAGGTCCCAGTTCAGTTGCCAGTCAGGGCACATGCTGGGGTTGCAGGCTCGATCCCCAGTAGGGGGCGTGCTGGAGACCGCCGATGGGTGTTTCTCTCTCACATAGATGTTTCTGTCTCTCTTTCCCTTCCTCTTTCTCTAAAAGATCAATAAAAACATATTTAAAAAATAAATAAATTTAAAAAAAAATAATAATGATAATAAAATTAAATCTTAATGCTTGCTTTTAAAACCTGGGGATGAGGGCACCCAACCATAAGGAAGTCACTGAAAGGACTAGTTATTAAGGAAGAGAAGCCCTGGGGAGAACAGTACTGTTCAGGGCCTATGTGGACTTCATCTCCTGGGGCAGAGGGTGCTGACCCCCGTCCTGGAACCTCAGCTGGATGGAATGTGTAACCACTTTCCTGTCTCTTGGGGCCACATTTTTTTATAGCAGAGTACTGACAGCCCCCAGAGATGCTGTCACACACCAGGCCTCTCCCCCAGATACTGGCTGTTATCAGCCCACCAGGGCCACAGTTGTTCACGTTGCATCTTGGCCTCCAAGGCCAGTGAGTGGAACACTCAGCCTGAGGCGGAATTTTAAGTATGAATGACTTACTCCAGGCTCTCCTTATGATCCCTTAACTAGAGCTCATTTT
Source organism: Molossus molossus (assembly GCF_014108415.1). Lineage (NCBI taxonomy): Eukaryota > Metazoa > Chordata > Mammalia > Chiroptera > Molossidae > Molossus > Molossus molossus. The sequence continues at coordinate 28,351,733 of NW_023425348.1, forward strand.
TTCTAGCCAAGTTAATTGGCCAGGTCTGGCCTGGCTCATCCCCAAACTAGTGTCCATAGTCAAGCTGAAGTCTTTATTACAGAGATTTGAGTCTGCTCCTGAGCTTGGAGAAGCAGCCCTTGATAGTGCCCTGTGGGAACGCCGCATCTTTGTCCCCAAAGCTGCTGATCTCAGACAAGCTTCAGGAGTCACCGGAGAATAAGACTTGATTGGACATGGAAACCCAGCTTGTTTGTAAAGGCCTGTCGCCACCAGCTCATCAGGCAGGAGGCAGAGCACTGACACCTGTCCATCCATTGGTCAGCTCTGTCATTGGGAATGGATGATCTATCTGGAAATGGTCTGTCCTAAGAGGTGACTGGATGCTTCATCCAGTGCCTGAGGACATCATGAGAGCAGATGAGAGTCGCTGAAGTTCCTGAGAACTGATTGCACATTGTTTCACTGAACACACACCTGTCACCCTTGTGGGTCCCTGCCTCCACTCCCGTACACAGGGTCCTTCTGGCACCCAAGACCTACTTTCACCATTAGGAGAAAACAGTCTACATCCGCATACCTCTCACTGTAACCTACTTCGACTTCCTTCTGTACCCGTATTCCCTGGCCCGAGCAACAGCTAATACTAATAGTTGTTTATTGAGCATATTTGGATCATGTGTTACCACTTCCTGTGTATTACCTAACAACAAGTCTCTGAAGTAGACAAATTCATTATCTATATATATATATATTTGTCTTTATTCATATTTTTAGAAAGAGAGAAAGGGAGAGATAGAAACATCGATGTGAGAGAGAAATATTCATCTTTTTTTCTTTATTGATTTTTTTATTTTAATTTATTTTTTATTAATTAATTTTTGTTACCAATGTTTCTCCTTTTTCCCCTCACTGATTCTCCCTCCCCCACCCTCCCCGCCCTGTCCCCAGCTTTGTTGTCCATGTCCATTGTTCATGCATACATGCATATAAGTTCTGTCGTTTATCTCTGTCCCACCATGCCCTCTTCTGGGGATTGTCAGTCTGTACCCCACTTCCACGTCTCTAGGACTACCACATTCCTCAGACTGTTATGTTCATTATATTCCACAAATAAGTGAGATCATATGATACTTGTCTTTCTCTGTTTGGCTTGTTTCACTTAGGATGATACTTTCCAGGTCCCACCATGTAGTCTCAAAGGATAAGAGATCTTTCTTTCTTACAGCTGCATAGTACTCCATTGTGTATATGTTCAACAGCTTTTTTTTTTTTTTTTTCAGGTAGAGTGGGAGGGAGAGAGAGGAAGAGAGAGAGAGAGAGAAACATCGACGTGAAAGGGACACATCGAGTGGCTGCCACCCACACGACCGACCAGGGCCGGGGACAAACTGCAACCGAGGTACGTGCCCTTAGCGGGAACCGAATCTGGGTCTCTCGGGACCGCAGACTGATGCTCTAACCGCTGAGCCAAACCGGCCAGGGCTCAACAGCTTTTTTATCCATTCGTCTACTGATGGACACTTGGGCTGTTTCCAGATCTTAGCTATTGTAAACAGGGCTGCTATGAACATGGGGGTACATATATTCTTTCTGACTGATGTTTCAGGCTTCTTAGGATATATTCCTAGAAGTGGGATCACTGGGTCAAATGGAAGTTCAATTTTTAATTTTTTGAGGTAACACAATATTGTTTTCCATGGTGGCTGCACCAGTCTGCATTCCCACCAGCAGTGTACTAGAGTCCCCTTTTCTCCACACCCTCACCAACACTTGTCGTTTGATGATTTGTTGATGGTGGTCATTCTGACAGGAGTGAGGTGATACCTCATAGTTGTTTTAATTTGCATCTCTCTGATGATTAGTGATGCTGAGCATTTCTTCATATGTCTCTTAGCTATTTGTATGTCCTGTTTGGAGAGCTGTCTATTTAGTTCCTCTGCCCATTTTTTAATTGGGTTCCTTGTCTTCCTTTTGTTGAGTTGTATGAGCACTTTATATATATTGGAAATTAACCCCTTATCTAATATATCATTGGCAATTATGCTCTCCCATACAGTGGGTAGCCTTTCCGTTTTGATGATTATATCTTTCACTGTGCAGAAGCTTTTGAGTTTGATGTAGTCCCATGAGTTCACTTTCTCCTGTGTTTCTGTTGTCTTAAGTGATGTATCAGTGAAAATTCTGCTGCGTATAATGTCTGGAATTTTGTTGCCTACAGTTTCTTCTAGGATTTTTATGGATTTATGAGTCACATTTAAGTCTTTTATCCATTTTGAGTTTATTCTTGTGTAGGGTATAAGTTGATGGTCTAGTTTCATTTTTTTACAGGTAGCTTTCCAATTTTCCCAGCACCATTTATTAAAGAGGCTGTCTTTACTCCACTGTATGCTCTTGCCACCTTTGTCAAATATTAATTGAGCATATTGCCTTGGGTCCATTTCTGGGTTCTCTGTTCTGTTCCACTGGTCTATATGCCTGTTCTTGTGCCAGTACCAGGCTGTTTTGATTACAGTGGCTTTGTAGTATAACCTGAAATCTGGTAATGTGATCCCTCCAACTTTGTTCTTTTTTTTCAAGATTGCTGTGGCTATTTGAGGTTATTTTTTGTTGTTCCATATGAACTTTTGAAGTATTCTTTCTAGTTCTGTGAAGTATGTCGTTTGTATTTTGATGGGGATTGCATTGAATCTATAGATTGCTTTGGGTAATATGGACCATTAAATGATGTTAATTCTTCCAATCCATGAACAGGGTATGTGCTTCCATTTTTTTATATCTTCCTCTATTTCTTTTTTCAATGACCTGTAGTTTTCTGCAAATAGGTCCTTTACTTCTTTGGTTAAGTTTATTCCTAGGTATCTTAATTTTCTTGCCACAATGGTAAATTGGATTGTTTTCTTAGTTTCTCTTTCTGTGAGTTCATCATTGGTGTATAAGAATGCCATTGATTTCTTGATGTTAATTTTGTATCCTCCTACTTTTCCAAATTCATTTATTAAGTCTAGTAAATTTTTGATGGAGTCTTTGGGGTTTTCTACATATAGTATCATGTCATCTGCAAATAATGACAGTTTCACTTCCTCCTTTCCAATTTGGATCCCTTTTATTTTTTCTTCCTGTCTGATTGCTGTGGCTAAGACTTCCAGTACTATGTTAAATAAGAGTGGTGAAAGTGGGCATCCTTGCCTTGTTCCTGTTCTTAAGGGAAATGCTTTTAGTTTTTGCCCATTGAGTATGATGTTGGCTGTAGGTCTTTCATATATGGCCTTTATTATGTCAAGATATGATCCCTCTATTCCCACATTGCTGAGCGTTTTTATCAGAAATGGATGCTGGATTTTGTCGAAGGCTTTTTCGGCATCTATTGATATGATCATGTGGTTTTTATTCTTCATTTTATTTATATGGTGTATCACGTTTATTGATTTGCGAATATTGTACCAGCCTTGCATCCCTGGGATGAATCCCACTTGGTCATGGTGGATAATTTTTTTGGTGTATTGCTGGATCCGATTTGCTGGTATTTTATTCAGGATTTTGGCATCCATGTTCATCAGGGATATTGACCTGTAGTTTTCTTTCTTTGTAGTGTCTTTTTCTGGTTTTGGAATTAGAATTATGCTGGCTTCATAACACAAGTTTGGAAGTCTTCCTTCTTCTAGATTTTTTGATATAGTTTGAGGAGAATGGGTGTTAGTTCTTCTTTGAATTTTCGGTAAATCTCCCCCGTGAAGTCATCCAAGCCTGGGCTTTTGTTTGCTGGGAGAGTCTTGATTACATCTTCAATTTCTTCTGTTGTTATTGGTCTGTTCAAGTTTTCTATCTCTTCTTGGTCCAGTTTTGGGAGACTATGTGTTTCTAGAAATTTGTCCATTTCGCTTAGATTGTCGAATATGTTGCCATATAATTGTTCATAGTTGTTAACGATCTTTTGTATTTCTGTGGTGTCAGTTTTTACTTCTCCTCTTTCATTTCTGATTTTGTGTAATTGGGTTCTCTCCCTTGGTTTCTTGGTGAGTTTAGCTAAGGGTCCATCAATTCTGTTTATCTTTTTGAAAAACCAGCTCTTTGTTTCATTTATCTCTTGAATTGTTTTTTTTTTTTTGGACTCTATGTCATTTATTTCTGCTCTGATCTTTATTATTTCCTTCCTTCTACTTGCTCTGGGGTTTTCTTTTCCTTTGCTCTCTAGTTCTTTAAGTAGTGAGGTTAGATAGTTTATTAGAGATTTTTGTTTTTTGAGGTAGGCCTGTAGTGCTATGACCTTCCCTCTCAGAACTTCTTTCGCTGCATCCCATAGATTTTGTGATGTTGTGTCTTCATTTTCATTGGTTTCCAGGAAGTTTCTTATTTCTTCCTTGATCTCCTCGGTAACCCATTCATTGCTTAATAACATGCTATTTAGCTTCCATGTGTTCAAATGTCTTTGTATGTTCTTCTTGAAATTGATTTCTAGTTTCATACCATTGTGATCTGAGAAGATGCTTGATATGATTTCAGTCTTCTTGAACTTGTAGCTTGTGCCCTAACATGTGGTCTATCTTTGAGAATGTCCAATGTGCACTTGAGAAGAATGTAAATTCTGTAGTTTTGGGGTGTAATTCTCTGTAGCTATCTATTAAATCTGTTTGATCTAGTGCTTCATTTAGAGTCTGTTTCCTTACTAGTATTTTGTCTAGAGGATCTCTATCCAGTGATGTCAACGGGGTGTTGAAGTCCCCTGCTATGATTGTATTGCTATCAATTTCTCCTTTGAAGTCCTCCAGAAGATTTTTAATATATTTTGGTGCTCCTATATTGGGTGCATATATGTTTATCAAGGTTATATCTTCCTGTTGGATAGATCCTTTCAATATTATGTAGTGGCCGTCTTTGTCTCTAGTTATGGCCTTCATTTTGAAATCTATTTTATCAGATATGAGTATTGCTACCCCAGATTTTTTTTTCTTTCTGTTTGCTTGGAAGATTTTTTTCCATCCCTTTACTTTCAACCTATGTGAGTCTTTTCTTGTGAGGTGGGTCTCTTGTAAACAACATATGGATGAGTCATGCTTTCTTATCCAATCAGCTACTCTGTGTCTTTTTATGGGAGCATTCAATCCATTTACATTTAAGGTGATTATTGATATGTATGTATCTATTGCCATTTTTGTTTAGTGTGGTTCTATTTTTCTTCCCACTTCTCCTGCTAATTATAGCAGTCCTTTTAACATTTCTTGCAGTGCTGGTTTGGTGCTAATGTATTCCCTTAGCCTTTTTTTGTCTGGGAAGCTCTTTATTTGACCTTCTATTTTGAATGATAGCCTTGCTGGGTAGAGAAGTCTTGGATTCAGATCCTTGTTTTTCATGACCTTGATTACTTCATGCCATTCCCTTCTGGCCTATAGTGTTTCTGGTGAGAAGTCAGCTGAGAGCCTTATGGGGTTTCCTTTGTAGGTAACCTGTTGCTTATCTCTTGCTGCTTTTAGGATTCTTTCTTTGTCTTTAATTTTTGGCAGTTTGATTACTATGTGTCTTGGTGTGGGTCTGCTTGGGTTCTTCTTACTTGGGGCTCTCTGTGCTTCTTGAACTTGAATGCCTTCTTCCTTCACCAAAATAGGGAAGTTTTCTGTCACTATTTCTTTGAATATATTCTCTAACCCTTGCTCATTTTCTTCTTCTTCAGGGACTCCTATGATGCGAATATTATTCCGTTTCCAGTTGTCCCACAGTTCTCTTAAGCTCTCTTCCTGTTTTTTAATCATTTTTTCCTTTTGGTTTTCTAATTGGTTGATTTTTTTCTACCCTGTCTTCTATTTCACTGATCCGGTCCTCAGCTTCCCCTACTCTGCTTTTTAGACCTTTCAATGTGTTTTTCATTTCTGATATGTCATTCTTCATTTCTTCCTGTTGGTTTTTAATTTCCAACTGGTTGATTTTAAACATTTCTATGTCTTTACTAATGGTGCTTATGTCCTTACACTTGTTGTTGAGCTTCCTCAAGATCATTGCTCTGAATTCTAGTTCTGTTAACTTGCTTAACTGCACCTCATTTATGTCATCTTTGGTAGAGGTCTCTTGTTCTTTCATTTGGCTTTTGTTTCTGTTTTTCACCATTTTGGTTATCACAGTGGGCTTTGGAGTCTGCCAAATTTTTCCTGTGGGTGTTGGTGTTCTGCTGTTTGTGGCTCCCTCTCCTGGGTTTGGATGAGGCAGGGAGGACCCGCTTTAAACACCACTGTCAAGTCTTAACTTTCCTGGTTAGAGTTGCTAGCCCAGGGAATGGTAGTTATCCTCTAACTTTTTTGCCTGGAGGCTGTTAGTAGCAGTCACCTGAAGGACCTTGGTTTCTGAGTTGCCTGAAAAACCCCCTCAGGTACTCAGTGTAAGAGGATTTCCAGAGGGTGGGACAGATGCTGGTTGTTAATGACCTCAATTAGCATTTCAATGGCTACCCTTTGGGGTTGAATCTTTGAGGGAGGGGCCACCACCTCTCCCCAGGGCCCTGGGAAGGAGTAAAATGACCACAGTCCCGCGGGGTTACACTCAGCACAAGCTCTGAGCACCCTCCAAATCCCGAATGTCCCTGCACAGTTCCAGTCCAATCTGCCTTCCCTCTGCCGGAGCCCAAGGTGAGTGGCTGCTGCCAATTTAGCCTTTGTCTGGGCTCTGTGTCGTGGAGCTGCCTGGGACTTTAACCCGAGGGTGCTTCTCCCAACTAATGGTGGCGGAGGCTGTGGCACCAGCTGAGGGCGTAGCCAAAGCCACAGGACCCAGCCGAGGGCGTATCACCCAGCCGAGGCCGCTGGACCCAGCCGAGGCGGCCACTGGTCTCAGCCGAGGCCACAGGACCCAGCCAAGGCGGCCGCTGGTCTCAGCCGAGGCCGCAGGACCCAGCCGAGGGTGCAGCTTCCAGCTGAGCTCCCTGGTCCCAGCCAAGTCCACTGGTCCCAGCCCAGGCCCCTGCGGACCGTGGGCTCCCAGCCCCCTCTCGCGTCTTCGCAAGCCTACCAGAATTGAGTCAGTGTCCCTGGTTATGTGGTCCTCCAAGCTGCCTTTCGGTTGCCCTTTCCTGATGATTTGTCTTTATTTTCGTTTTAATTCCACTTTGGTCCTGGGAGATGGTCTGTGTAGCTTCCATTCACTCCACCGCCATTTTTTTCTTCTTTATTGATTTTAGAGAGAGAGATAAGGAGAGGGAGAGAGAGATGTAAACATTGATGAGAGAGAACATCAATTGCCTGCCCCCTACTGGGGATAAAGCCCACAACCCAGGCATGTGTCCTGGTTAGGAATCAAACTGGGAACTCTCAGTCCATGGAATGATGCTCAATCCACTGAACCACACTAGCTGGGCCATTATCTGTATTTTATAGACAAGGAAACTGAGGCCCAGAGACATTACCACCCACTGTGGCCCAGTCCAAGGTAACCCAAGGCCACAGAACTAAGGACTGGCAAGCCCACATTTGTCTGATTCCAAAGCCTCTTGACATGCTTGTCTCCCTGGTTAATAATATCTCTGAAATATATAGTGTGTTAGTTAACCCCAGAGCCAGACTACTAGCTTTGTGACCCTGGACAAGCTGTTTAACCTCTCTGTTTTAGTTTCCTCAGGTGTAAAATAGGGATAATAATGCTTATGTCACAAAGCTGTTGTAGGGATCAAATGAAGTGATATAATGCCTGGCACATAACGATAAGTAAAATGCTAGCTATTATTGTTACATTTTCAAGGGCTTTCACATTTGTATTGCATTTAATCCTCGCACACACAAGCAGAAATGTTCTCATTTTACATTGAGTTCCCAGGAGGTTAAATTGGCCTACCTAGGACTTGTCTGCAATGGGGAGCCAGGGCCACAATGAGACTTTGGACCCCTCCGCTCCCCCTTTCCTCTCACTCTTGAGAGAACACCAAGCTACGTGGCCCTCCCAGGTCTCCAAAGCATCTCCCCAGAAGCTAAACATGTGAGTTTACCGTGTTCTGGATTTTGCACAGACCCGGTAGAGCTGGCCAGCTCCTCCAGTGACTGTCTGGACCCACAGACCCACTGTCTGTTTGTATTTTATTTTTTACTGTTTATTTTGCTGCCTGAACCCTAAGTGACAGTATGCCACTATAATTATGGGGTTTCATCTAAATCGTGACTTCACTGCAAGTACAGAAATATACGGACATGTTTTTGGAGAACTGACATTTTGCGAAATGCAACAAACATTTTATTTTATTTATTTATATATTTTTAAAAATGCACTTTTGGTGCTTTTTAAAAAAAAATTTTTTTCTTTATTGATTTTAGAGAGAGAGGTAAGGAGAGGGAGAGAGAGATGGAAACATTGATGAGAGAGAACATCAATTGGCTACCTCCTGTATGTCCCCCGCTGGGCGTTGGGCACACAGCCTGGGCACGTGTCCTGACCAGGAATCAAACTTGAGCCCTCTTGGTGCATGGGTCGACGCTCAACCACAGAGCCACATCGGTCAGGCAAAATGCAGCAAACATTTTAATTTGTACACGAGAAAAGGAGTTGTTAAAAATAAAAGGTATGCATTTCAAGTTCTTGCAGGTTGTTTGTGAGAGAATATCTTCAGGTAAAACTTGTTTGAATGTAACTGACAGTAGCATGTCAGTGTATTTAAAACCGTGACAAAAATCTTCGCTTTGGTCATGTTTTCCATGACAAATTTCTATGATGTTGTATGTTTAGGGCAAGATGTCAATACAGCATAAACCCCATGGCATTTCGGTTTTCTTCTGGAGATTAAGGGTGTTTTTCTTGGGATAAGTACAGCAGTAAAACACAAACCAGTTGATCAAAAATAGGCACTTGTGCCATAACTCCAGTAAGTTTCAGGACACATCAACTGATAGCAGTTTTGCCGTCCCCACTTCTTGAAGAATTACATCTCTGCGCTGTGGCCTCAAGTATGGCTGTCAAGCTTGTTCTCTGTTAAGCCAGTTTACTGACGGCGGCCTGGTTGAGAGAATGTCACTGGTTGATCCATGTATCTAGGGCAGAATATCGGGCACCACCCCCTTCTGACGATCCAGCACAAGTGGTGGGTTGACTTGCTCAATCGGGCCAGACAAAGTGCTATCCAGTACCACTGCGCCAGCAAGCTCTCGGCGTCCCTGCATCGCTGCTCGCCCCCTTAGCATCAAAGGAACAGGTATTCTTGTGTAAGGCGTGATCAATGTTAGGAGCACTTGTGTTCTGCTGTTTCACAAAAGCTCCTCTATGTGTTCCCTTATGAAAGAGTCGTCCTTTCAGATGTTGCTGGGATTTCAGAATCTTTTCAAAGTCAGTGATATCATTCTGATAGGCACTTACCACATTTGTCATTATGAGACTTTCTGGAGCATTTTTTTAAGGTTTGCCTCCTGTGAGTCAAATGGGTTTATTTGCAATTTCGCTAGTGTATTTGCTAAGACCAAACATGTTAAGCAAGTGTCTCATCATGAACTTCTTAATTCATCATAATTCTTGAAGGCTTAAAAAAATCAGTGTGTGCCTTATGAAATTCACCTTCTCTCAAGTGTATGTCAAAACCACACTCTCTGACAACTCCCATGATCAGTGGACGGCAGACTTGATGTGAAGTGACTGTGAACAGAGTGCTTTAAGTTCTTTGTTATTTTTAAAAAATATTTTTATAAAACATTTATTCCCCCATACCCCCTCCCACATCCACCCACACCCCTCCCCTTGCAATCACCACACAGTTGTCCATGTCTATGAGTTCTTTCTCTTTTTTTATTTTTTACTCAACCCCACTCCCTTATCCACCCCCTTCCAAAAGCTGTCTTCCTGTTCTCTATGAGTCTGTCTCTGTTTTGCTTGTTAGTTCAGTTTGTTCATTAAATTCCATTTGTGAGTGAAACCATATGGTTATTTGTCTTTCTCTGACTGGCTTATTTCACTTAGCATGATGTTCTCCAGTAGTTATTATTTGTTATTTTTTGTGTGCATGTACATTTGAATTTTCAAAGCATATATTTCTAATAACCGTGTACCCCCTTTTAAGGTCATCTTCTCCATCATCGGTCTGGCGGGGCTGATGTAACTGGTGTAGAATGTGTTGAAGCTTTTCATAGTCTTCTGATTCTAAATACAATTTTCCAAGCTTCGTGTTTGTCTTAAACCACAGCCTGTTATTCTTAGCGTCTTTGAAAGCTTCCAGTGTTGTTTTATAGAACTCCGGCAGTAAATTCATCTGTTTAGAAGTGGAGTTATAATAAAAAATAGAATTATTGTAATGGATTTTTCAGAATAATTTCTTGTGACTGCACTCTGAATGTAGGTCAATAGTTGTTTATATTTATTCATTATTTCTAGAAAGTTTGTCAACTTGAAGTTAATCTATTTTTTAAATTTATGCATTCATTGGTTGATTCTCGTATGTGTCCTGACGGGGGATTGAACCTGCAACCTTGGTGTATCAAAACAATACTCTAACAAACCTAGCTAGCTACCCAGGTATTCAGGGAGGCTTGAAGTTATTATTATTTTTCTTTATTGATTTTATATATAGAGAAAGTGAGAGGAAGAGAGATAGAAACATCAATGAGAGAGAACATCGACTGGTTGCCTCCTGCATGCCCCCCACTGGGGATCAGGCCCACAAACTGGGCATGTGTCCTTACTGGAAATTGAACCCATGACATTCCTTGATGGTCAAACACTTCACTCTGTTGTCAGACCATGGGTGCCTCCCATTCCTGGTTGGTAAATACAGTCAGCACACCTTCATCACCTTTAGTCATTACCACCCACTGTGGCCCTGTCCAAGGTATCCCAGCCTGGCTGTCTCCTCAGAGCAAGCACAGGTGTGACTATGAACACATCGAAGAGCACTGGAGATTTCTTTCTTTTCTTTTCTTTTCTTTTCTTTCTTTCTTTCTTTCTTTCTTTCTTTCTTTCTTTCTTTCTTTCTTTCTTTCTTTCTTAAATGTCTTGTGTATACAGGGCAGGAGATCATGTACATGCCTCATGGCAAAATATTTTAAGATCCCACCCTGGCCAGTTGCTCAGTGGTTAGAGCATCGGCCCAAGGACCAATGAGTCTTTGGTTTGATTCTGACCAAGGGCACGTACCTCAGTTGCGGTTTGTCCCCAGCCCTGGTCAGATCGTGTGGGTAGCAACCAATCAATGTCTCTCTCTCTCTCTCTCTCTCTCTCTCTCTCCCTTCCTCCTACTCTATCTGAAGATAAATGAAAAAATATCCTCGGGTGAGGATTTAAAAAAAGATACACACACAAACACATCTGGCTTCTCTTGAAAAATTGGAGATTTGCATGTCTGGCCTGACAATGGTCAGAGCTTAGCAGCTGCCCGCCCCGGACCATCCCACCATCTACCTGAGATTGGGCCAGCACTCTGCAGGGTACCATAGCCCCTCCTCCCTACTGTGTCCTCCAGACCAAATAGAATCAATCGCCATCTGTCATTGTGCTTGTACTTATAGTAAATAGAAAGTTAAGTATTTCAAACATGGGTGAATGAAAGACCTAGAGTGCTGAGTGCTCCTTGTACCTACCCACTGGTTCATTGATCTCACCTGGCCGCGCTCTGTAGGCATTCGCAGCCACGAGGCCCTCTGGCTGAGTACTGCTTTCCTAGCTTCTCTTGGTGCTGGTGCTGGTGTGTGGCAGGTACCCCACAATTCCTGATGAACCGGAATGGCATGAACCCCACAGGAAGCCTCGAAGCTCAATGCCTGCCCTACTGCGCTCTCCTTCCCTCTTCCCTGCTGTGGCCCCGGAGAAGCAGCCCCTTTCAGTCTCCCAACAAAACTTAGAGTGCCCTTTGGGGCCAGTGAGTCCCAAATCTTCTGTAATGTCAATGACTATGAAAGTCAGTGACTAAGATATTTAAAAAATATCTTACCAGCGCTCTATCAATAAACCATGGCGGTTCCCAATTATTGGGTTGTTAAAAGCCAAGTATAAGTTAGAAATAAACAGCCCAATCTCTGGACTAAATTGACTGATGTCAATCAGATTATAAAGATTGATTTATACTCTTTCAAATTACTCAGCTTAGGCCCACTCTCTCAAAGAGAATCGGCCAAATGTTGGCAGTCACGCCAAGGGAACAGGGACGGTGACAGAGCAGCAAACGACATCACAGGACATCTGTTCCAGTACTCCTAATGTACCCTTCCCCAACACAATCTGTGAATTGGATAATCAGATGTGATCTCATTTGTGTGCCTTTGTAAATCTTTTCATATAAATAATGTTAAGAACTAAGGAGAAAAATTGGTTGTTTTACCATCTATCTAGATTTTTTTTTGTTTTAGAAAATATGATAGTTAAAAATATATAGTTCCTTTTCCAATAAAATTGGTGTACTTTGGGAAAGACAGAGCATCCTGAGGCCGAGGGGGAAGGATGATGTTAAGGCTAGGAAATGATTCCCCAAGTATCCTAGGAGAAATATTGATTCCATTCTCGTTCATGCCAACATCTCTCAACAGTCTACTTCACCTTTATTTTTAGGCCCCATTTGACTTCCTACTGGTTTCTAATACATGTACGCTCTCTCCCTTATTAGACCAGAACAGTTTGAGGATGGATCGTGCCTTCTTTTTCCTTTTATAGCTCCATTAGTGCCTGGCATGGTTTGAACATGTAGTAAGTGTTTAAAAATGCTCATTGATGAATGAAAGACTTCTTCTTTGGCGAGGAAACTCACTGGAACACCTCCCCCGCTCCGTCCCCTCACAGTTCCTTCTCGGGCTCCCTCCGCACGGAGGAGGGAGGCCAGTGGAATGGGGACATCAGAAGGAGAGGCCAGAACCAGACCTGCCTCCAACTTCCCCACCTCAGTTCCCACAGCTGAATCTAGGAGACTCATACAAAGGATGTATTTCCCTCAAATTGAGGAGGAAGACATTCCCCTAGGCAGTAGCTGTGACGGGTGTTTTCTGAGAGGGCAGGCCTCTTCTCTCAGGGAAGGAAGGGGGCGGGGATGAACATCCTTATCTCCTGGGGGTGTGGGCTCCCCAGAAGGCAGCCAACTAGAAACCAGGCCCCTGAATGCAACCGGCTCCCACCACGGAGGACCAACTCAGCTGTTTGGTGGACGCCTTCAAATATCCTCAGACCATACCTCAAACCAGTCACTGACTCTGTATCCTTAATGCTTGAAAATGAATATACCAAAGTCATCCCCAGTCTGCCGCTGGCAGCTATGATCATTTATTTGGAAGTGTAAAACAAATTCTGAGCCAACATTGACAAATGTACAGAGTCTGTGCGGTTCTCTTTAACAATCAGGAGCTCTGACATCCACGGTCTGACTCCCCGCACGGCCTCCGTGGCCTGGGCTGCGTGGGGCTGCTCTCTGAGGAAGGGCTGTGCTGCCAGGCCAGCCTGACTCACTGATCCATCATGCCTGCCGGGCTCTTGCAAGCATGGGAGTTCGGGGCCCCAACGCCTCATTAGCCTTAAGACGTTTGGAGCAAATGCCATTAGGTTGCAGAGCTCTTTGGGATTAAATCCTCTCAATGGTAGTATATTATCTGTATATAAAATCCATTTGTATAAGGAGAATAATAATTATCCAGTCCTCTTTCCACAAGCCCACAACTGCCTGTACCTACATCCCAGCCCACTTTCCTGTGATTCTACCTCCTGGCTGTCCCATCCACTGCCAGGGTCTCTGCATCTGAACTCATGTTCCCAGTGAGCAGTTCATAGTTGGCAGTTTCTCTCAAAGTGAGAGTCAGAGAGGAAGAAAGTGTGCTCAAGACAGAATTGCATCCTTTTTGTAACCTAACCTTGGAGGTGACACCCATCACTTTTGTGTAATATTAGAAGTGAGGAAGGAGGTTACCCAGGGGTGCGAATACCAGAAAGTGGGCATCCCTCTACCACACACACCTTCCACTCAGTCTTCCTTCGTTTCCCCATCCTTTCTCATTCCTCCCTCCTTCCTTCTGGTACTCACCGTGAGTCTACCATGGCCCAGGAGCTACGCCAGGCACTGGGAATTGTGGACCCTGCGAAAGAAGATGCTCACTAAGAAGGGCTTCTGGGGGCTAACTGGACTCAAATTGTTAAAAATAAAAGGGCCTAGCAGCCATTTCTGCACAGGGCTCTCACGTAAACCACACTTCAGGGAGCAGGGAGCTGCCTGCCACCTGCCCTGGATGGACTGCTTGGCTGCACTGTGTTTCTGGCCTCTGGGCCAGTCCTTACAAAGGAGTTTCTGGGATCTTATTTCAACCAATAAGATGGAGACTTTCCCCATCCAAGTGGAGCTGTGCAGCTATCTCCCCATCAGCATCTTCCCTAACCAATCAGAGTGACTCAGTTCTGACTCATCAAGATAGTGCCTTTTGGAGCCAGCTGTGAGGATTTGGAGTCCTCCTTTGCATGAGGGTGGACCAATCAGGGACCAGGGGCGGGGCTATTATATAAGCCAGCTCCCCTCTGGCTTGGAGAGCACACTTTCTCTTTCTACCTAACACTGTTTCCCTGCTGGAGCTGAAACACCAGATACCTCCCTGGAGCAGACCGGCGCAGGGCAGAGCTGTCCAGAGAGGGGCCTCGCCCAGGGCCACCTCGCCCAGGGCTCCTCACAGCCCTGCTATTCCGCAGTCGTGCGGCTTCGAACTGAGCTGTAACACTATGGAGCTGTTTTCACAGCCACGGTGCATCACAATCCAGCTGTTTGCCCAGAATTAAATTCCCTCTTCACGGTGTCCCAAATGAGGGATTCCTGTCGGGGCTGAATTTGTGCCGATGACCATCAGCTGACAGAGTACAAAGTCTAAGAACACAGGTTCCCAGCCTCCTGGAAGAGAAAAACCCAGTAAAATGAACTGTTTCCCAAGCATCAGTCACTCACCCTTTGGCCTTACACGTGGGCATCCTAAACCTTTTCTTATCAGTGTTTTTCTTTAAGTTGATTCTCCTCTAAAATACAACCTCACCCTACACCAGCTCCCCACCCTGGCAGCCCATCAGCAGCACAAAGGAAAGCTGTTTAGCTTAAAGTGAAGGAGATGTGGTTACACAGGGCAGTTCTTCCCATTGGCCACACTTACTGTAGTACCTACTTATGCCCACCCCAAGCGCTCACCAGCAGGGGGGTGTCGGCTTTCCTGTGACTCCAAACTCTGCCTCCTTATCTTTTTACACCCCCATCCCCCACCAATGTCCCCCCACCCTTAGTCCTTTTAGTTTTCATCAACAAGGGGCCAAAACTACCTTGTTTCATTGAGACACAGCTCTCATTCAAGAAAAAGAACTTTGCTTTCTCAATAAGAGATGGTACTTACAGTGGGCACTTGTGACCCCCAGTGGTAGAGAAGGGAAAATACATGCAGAGAAATCAGGAAGGAAGCATCTCTCACCAAGGCCCTAGGGCTTCCACTTACAATGTGCAAAACGGTGTCTACAGGGCACGAAAACAACACACACACAAGATAAAACACCTCCGCTTCTCACCTCATGCGCTGAGCAGTTTCATTCACATCTAAGCAGTAGCACCTCCACCAGGACGAAAAGAGCCAGAAGATACAAATGCCCTTGTCATACCTGCATCTGTCCCTAGCAGTTTGGAGCATGAAGAGCTTCTCACACCTCCCAAGTACCCTTCCCTACTGGCCAAGAGGACTAACTCGGTCCCCGAGGGACTGAGGATCGTCGGAAGCTTCAGTAGCAAAGCAAAATTGTTTTGAAGTCTCATGTTTTATTATAAAACCTCATCTGGCCTGGCCAGTGTGGCTCAGTGGTTGTATGTCGACCCATGCACCAAGAGGTCGCCAGTTCGATTTCTGGGCAGCACACATGCCCAGGTTGTGGGCCCTTCTGCATGGGGGGTATACAGAAGACGGCCAATCAATGTTCTCTCTCATCAATGTTTCTATCTCTCTCTCCTCCCTTTCTCCCTCTCTCTAAAATCAATAAAGAAGAAAAAAAACTCACCTGAATGCTGCATTTCGACACACTAATATATCACTATGCTCAACATAAAATGATATTTTACCGAAATCTCTGAATCAAATCAGCTCTGTAGAAGAATACACCATCCTTATGAAGAGCAACCCTAGGCCCAAGGGTGAAGGGCATAGAAATCATGTGACCCCCTGGGGCCAGGTTCAGCCAATTCCAATCCCAGCTCTCCTATTTCCCCTCTGTGTGATGTTGGCAAATTAGCTGACTACTCTGATACAGTTGTCTTGTCTGTGAAGCTCTGAGCTCTGGAGAGAGCCAGGGCCACTGAGAATGGTAATACTGCTGTCGGTACAGTGTTTGACGAGTTACCAAGCATCTGTATGTGTTACCTTATTTTGATAGAACCCGTTGAAGTGGAAGGAAGAGAGCCGACCTTGGAGGCCATAGCCTGGGCTGGTGCCCCGCTCTGCCACAGCGCGGCTCTGTGCTCCCGGGCCAGTGACCTAACCTGTGTGAGCATCCACAACCCAGCCATGGAGAGTTGGGATAACAACGTTGCAGGCTTCTGGGATCATTGCACATGACACATCTATAAGGTGGGCATTCCTCCGTGCGTAGTAGGTCTCCTGGTGCCTGAGGACAGCTGCAGAGGGTGGTGAGCACACCAGCTCCGAGGTCAGACTGGCTCAGCTCTTACTAGCTGGGTGGCCTTGGGCAAATTACTTAACATCTTTGTGCCTGAGTTTCCTCATCTGTCAAAACAAGATGAAAATAGTACCATCTCAGAGGTTCTGACGATAACCTGAGTTAACGCTCACAAGAGCGGCTGACTCAGAATATTAAACATTTCAGGAGGTATCCATGTGTAGTCAGCTGGCCATGTTATTGTCCTCTTCAGGGAGGGAAGCAGGGGCTCAGAACAAAATTCCTATCACACCCTAAAGTATCTCACCCCTTCCTATGTCTCAGCTCCAGTCTCTCCAACACCTCTCCATCTTTCTACGTACTCCAGACATATTAACCTTCCTTGGTCTCTTCCCACTCCAGGGACTTTGCACACAATGGTCTTCTTCCTAGAAGACTCTCAGACCCTCTTCACCTTCCATGTCCTCCAGGTCTCAGCTCAGAGCTTCGAAGGACAACCTGCCCCAAACCCGAGACGAGGTGAGCGCTCTCTCTCCACCTGCTCACAATACCTTGGAATTCCTCTTTCACGGCATCCTCACAAATGGAGTGAATTATTGGCTTAAGTGCTATTTAGTGTTTGTTTATGATGTCCGTTTCATACCATGTCTGTTTTCTCACCGTGGTATCAAGGACAGTCAATGCAGGCATGAAGTAGTACTGCCCCCAAAAAGGAGACCCAGGCTTGGCTCCTGCCTCTGCCCTCCAGAGGTAACTCTTCCCACAGGGTAAGGAGTCCACAGGGCCAAGGGGAGTTTTCTATCCAAGCTTATGTCCTCTTTCTATTTTTTTTTTTATCCTCACCCAAGGACATTTTTCTATTTTTTGTTCAGGTAGAGCGGAAGGAAGAGAGAGAAACATCGATATGAAAGGGACACATCGAGTGGTTGCCACCCGCACGACCAACCAGGGCCAGGGACAAACTGCAACTGAGGTACACGCCCTTAGCGGGAACCGAACCCTGGTCTCTCTGGACCGCAGGCCGATGCTCTAACTGCTGAGCTAAACCAGCCAGGACTATGTCCTCTTTCTAGAGCAGTGGTTCTTAACCTTCCTAATGCCGCGACCCTTTAATACAGTTCCTCATGTTGTGTGTAGGCGTATCTGCTTGCGGGCGGACCCACCTGGAGACGGATAGAGCAGCAGTGTCTCGGTTCCTAAGACCGTCGGAAATATGTGTTTTCTCATGGTCTTAGGTGGCCCCTGTGAAAGGGTCGTTCGACCCCCAAAGGGGTCGCCACCCACAGGTTGAGAACCGCTGTTCTAGAGGATCAAAACCCTGGAATGATCTACCCCAAAGATCCAGAATCCACTTCCATTGCTCTTATGTACATCTTACCTGGGTCTATCCTCACACAGGGGGGTGATGCCATCAGGGTGAGCACCCCTGGTCCTGAGGTGCCAGAGCCAGAAACCCTTGCATTAACTGCCACATTTGGGCGCAGAACTCTGAGAATTCTAAATTCAAGCCTGGCTCACCAATACTTACCTGGCAGAGGGGATACCATGGGCACAAAGGTGCTTTCCCAGGGAGAGGCTTATCCATTGCACTCCGGATGTGCTGACCCCTGCGGTTTCCCCAAATGTGGGAAACTCGACTGAATAATATGTGGTAGTGGGTGGGTGGGTGGGGGGGGACCTGGCTTTCCAGGTCATCTTGGAAGTGAATTTCTCCAAGTAGGATAAAACATTTTCTGTAATGATTTGTTGCCTTGATTTATAATTGCTACATATTTAAATATATGCTATGTGAACCTCTGCACATTAGCCAGAGCCTGACAAATAAATGAATGACTTTATGCCTGCATCTCAGCATTTGCCACATGGAATGACTGGATGAAAAACACATACAAATGGTTCCTGTGCAGCAACCCCCTCGATGGAGAATACGTTCTATTGAAGGTGAAGATCCCGCTGCACCGTGAGTAATCTATGACGGGTGACATGTTTTTCTCAGAGTAACTCTTACCTAGATGCTTCCTTTCTATAACTCAGTGACAAGTATAAGTAACCATAACAGCTAACATCTATTGGGTACTTATGTTCAGGCACTGTTTGAAGTCCTTTATATGAATTAATTTATTTAATGTTCATGAGCCAAGGTACTGGTGTCTAAAGATTAGTACAAGGAGTGCCTGGCTAGCTCAGTCGGTAGAGCATGAGACTCTTAAAGATTAGTACTGGTATTATCCTCATTGTACAGCTGAGGAAACTGAGACTCAAAAATGAAATGACTTGCCCAAGATCACACAGCGAATGAATAGCGAACTAGAGCTATATTCCCAGCATCCTGCGCTCTGTGCGTTGTGCTATGGTATATGCAGAAGTCCAAATCCCCCTGTGTCCCTCTTCATTCCCAATCCCCGGACTGACTAATATTTCCATGTCTAATGTCTACATTCATTTTCCTCTTTACAGACTTGCAGAGATAAGACAAAGAGCATCTCGTGGTAAAGAAAGTTATTGGATTTTCATTTATTAATTGCAACATCAAGGGGCCTGGATGGGAAAATAAATCATAGCTCCTTAAAGGTGAATTTTTCACATGCTGTAAACTTTAATTAATAAGAATATTGACTTTCCGGAAATGCTCTAGTTTCGCCTGGGTAGATGGCCCTTGTTAGAATGGAAAAGCTCAGATGCCAAAGTGAAAGGAATTCGAGTCATAGGCTCACTGGCAGCAAAGCCCCAAGGACCCCCGGGTGCAGCCTAAGCCAGGTCAGGGTTGGAGACTGTGGTGACTAGGATGGGAAGAGGAAGGACTGGATACGCACTCAAGACTATAGAGTCTCCAGAGTGTTATGTCCCCAGCTACAGATTTTCAAAAGATGCTCACGTTCTCCCCTGGGGGCAGGAGGTGGAGGGATGGGCCATTACCAAGCTCAGGCTCAGTATCAGCTTGATCTATGATCTCCCCTGGGGACATTAAGAAGCCACTGGAGGAATCCAGGGTAGTCTCAGGTGGCGTCAATGTTAATCAATTTAGATCAGTATTTTTGCATGATAAAATGTTTTTATTGCAGTGTTCTCTTAGGAAAACTGATATTCTCTGAAGCATTATTCATGAACAGCAACAAATGGGAACCACCTTCTGAACCCTACCACGAGCACTCAGTGAAGGCCAGTCTTCTTTTCCTCTCTCACTCTTACCCTGATCTTCCACGTCCAGATTTACAAACCTGTATTTCACAGGGAATGAAATGAGAGAAAATATTTATATGCTCAACACAGTTGCCGTTTCCGCACAACCACGATTTATTGAAATGATGTAATATAAAGGTTTCTGATGCACAGTCAACGTTGAACACATTTGCTAAAACAAAACAAAACACATTTAAAAAATGCTTGGAAAATGGCTAACCTTAAAAGGACAACCCTCCCCTTCCAGGCTTCCATGGATGTGCCCCAAACCGGAGTGATGGAAATAAACCAGACTGAAAACTTGGGATATTCCCAGAGATTTCAAAGCAGGTAACACAATCCAGGCTTTGGCACCGGTTTTCTTAAAATACAAACAGCACAAAGTTCTTGGAACAGTAACTTCTGGTCCATAAAGAAATTGCCTATGTTCTCGAACGGTCATTTGGAAGTCACAGTGGTCCTGTACCAGCAAGCACTTCAAGTTTCCACTCCTGGTTGTCATCATGACTGAATGTGACCTACTCCTTGGACTGTCCTGGCCTTCCTCTCGGTGTGGCCACCCCCTCTGTTGTGCAGATGGCCTTCCCTGCTGCCATGTGGCCTCCTTCTGTAGCTCACATGGGCCTGGAAGTCCGTGCTAGCCTTGCCCCGACCCTGCTTTACCAGTTGGCCTTCAGAAAGCCCTCGGCCTCTCTGAGCTTCTGTATCTTCATCAGCAAAATAGTGATGCCGGGGGGTCACCCTACCTCTCGGTGTGACTGTTATGTCTGAGAACGTGGTGGGCTGTCATCTCTTTCCTGAAACCTTTACCAAACCCTTCCTCCCCCTCCCCCCAGTTGCCATTCCCTCCCGACACTCCCTGAGTTGTGTGTTCATCTCTCTACTGAAGCACTTTGGATACTGAATGTCTGGTGTCACCTTTTTCTCCTGCTTCCTTGGACTCAGTCTCCTCAGTGCTTGGAGGGAGTGGTGCTCAAAAATGTTTGTTGCGCCCTGGCCGGTTTGGCTCAGTGGTTGGAGTGTCGACCTGCGGACCAGAGAGTCCCGGGTTCAGTTCCTGCTAGGCCCTAACGGCTAGGGGCACGTACCCCCCCCCCCCAAAAAAAAAAAGTTTGCTGAGTGAATACTAAAAAGCACAGTGCTCTAAATCAAGCAAACTTATCTATGAAAGTCCAGCTATTTCGAGCTTAATGACCCTGTTGTAACCACTTAATTCCGCTGGTGTAGCCCCCAAACAGCCACTGACTTTTACAAATGAATGGATGTGACTGTGTTCCAATTAAACCTTATTTATGGACACTAAAATTTGAATTTTATCTGATTTTCTCATACATAAGCTATCATTCTTCCTTTTGATCCCCCCCAACTATTTAAAAGTGTATAAATCATTCTTTTGATCATTTGATCAATTCTGAACCATAAGCTGATCAAGTTATTGGAGGGGGAAAAGACTATTGATGTTTAGAAAGTTAACCTTGTGACCTTTCAAGCTCAAGGGGTCTTTTAAACTTCCTTTTGCTTAGAGTCCCAACGTATTTATTGTGACTGGAAATGTCCAATGTTCTCTCAAAGGCTAAGGTAAAATGCCACTTTTACCATAATGATCTGGCATTTGCATTATACCAGGAAAGCAATGTTCCAGTAGGATTCTGTATCTCAGTAGCCTCAGTGGGGAAAGGGTTGTAATGGTGCCCAGCCCATAGGGCTGTAGTGAGGATGAAATGAAGCAGTCCATGAAAGGTGCTCAAAACTATCAGAACGTCAATGTTATTTTTTCTTATTTTATTCTTGTTATTTTACAGTTAAGTACATTGTTGGTGCGGCAACTGTAGTGATGATTATTTTTATTAAATTTTTTTTTCTTTATTGATTTTTAGAGAGAGTAAGGGAGAGGGAGAGAGAGATAAAAGCATCAATGAGAGAGAACATCAATTGGCTGCCTCCTTCATGCCCCCCACTGGGGATCAGGCCCACCACCTGGGCATGTGTCCTGATTGGGAATTGAACCGGCAACCTCTTGGTGCATGGGTCCATGCTCAACCACTGAGCCACACCAGCTGGGCTGTAGTGATGACCTTTACAGTTTACACAGTCAGGCTCTTGCTTGGTTCAAGTATTGTCAAAATCAGTCAGAGGCATGAGTCCTTCGTCTGCCCAATCCAGGGCCGAGATGGCTGCGTGCTGTGGGGAACGCACAGCTCTGACCAGGCCTGGTTCACATGGAGCCAGTGGGCAGAGACAGGGCGCTCTTCTGTGTTCATGTTTGCAGAACCAGTAAAGGCCGAAGGAGTCATTTAAACATCCCAGATGTAGGCATTCTACATTTTGTAGAAAAAATGGTGTGCTGTTGGTGCCATTCAGAAATCTGGGCATTCAAGAAGGTTCCAGAACATCTCAGGATTGTTAAGTACCGAAGATAAACAGGAGTGGGATTTTTTTTTTTTTTTTTTATGAAAAACACAATTACCGTGGAGACTGCTTTTCTGTTCTATTTTTCTGTGCTCTAAACCAGTATTTTCCAAACTGTATTTCTCAGTACATTAATTCCACGAGTGGTTAGTAGTTTGCCTCTGAGAAAGGATTCCCTAAATGCACGCGGTGAAACTAAGATGAGCTTTGATTTTTGCTATAAAATAGGGATCTTGTAGAATGTAAACCATAGATTGCTCTGTTCACACCACCGAGGGGGCTGCTGCTGTATCCAAGCTAATGAAGACACAATTCTCCCAAGATTACGTTTTTATTGGCTTCTCAGGCACTTAAAATGTACAGATTATTGCTCAGTTGGGGTTACTTCTCCAGAACATTAACCTCACCAATTACTAGCAAATTTTTTTCATTATTTCTTCTTTTCAGCTTCATTTTCCAAATGTTAGAAATATAGATTTCCTTGCCCTGGTGGGTAGCTCAGTTGGTTAGAGTGTCATCTCAATAGGTCAAGGTGGTGGGCTTGATCCCTGGTCAGGGCACATACAAGAAGAGACCAATGAATGCTCTCTCTCAAATCAATCAATAATTTTTAAAACAGAAATATAGATTTATTTCTTTTATGTTTTGATGTTAGTCTCAACTCATCTGACTAACCCTAGCTCATGCTCCTGTTTTCATGCCTCTGTTCTGGTCAAGATTTTTGACTTCAGTAATTCACCAAATACTTTGACTTCTTCTTCTTCATGAGCATCTCCTCCTCAACTCTTATTCTCTGCATGAAGGCTAATGATGTTTATGAATTTTGATTTATTGACTGATTTTAAAGAGTGAGGAAGGGGGAGGGAGAGAAACGTTGATTTGTTGTTTCACTTATTTATGCATTCATTGATTGATTTTTATATGTGCCCTGACCGGGGATTGAACCCACAATTAGGACGATGCTCTAACCAACTGAGGTACCCAGCTAGGACTACAAATCTTGTTAAAATGCTATCTCATTCATTCATTCAGTCAGTCAGTCTGTCATTCAGTCATTAAACACTGAGGACCTATTATGAGCTGGGCATCATTGTAGGATCTGATTGGAAGGATCACTGAATAAACTGATTTACTCATCCCTGGGAGTTGAGAAGGTCTTTATAATAAGGCATGGTTAGGGATGGTTATATTTTAGGGAGACAAGTGCTCTATAAATCAGGGAACTATTGTAATATTTACACGTTGGTCTCATGAAAAATGATATAAGCAGTTTTCACTGTAAGAATCTCAGTAATTTGCATTTATATAGCACATTATTGGCACACCAGCTTTGCCCCTTTGAGTGGCTTCATTTAAAATGGTTTTGCTTTAATTATCTCTCACAGAGCAACTACAAAGTGATTGTAAAACAATTTGTGAGTATGTGTGTTATCCATAAATGCTAAATAACAGTTAAATTATAAGCACTATGCAGTGGAATCTGACATGTCTTGGACTAATATTTTGGTTGTTCACCTGATGCACTGTCGGCTCTGGTGCATTGGCATCTGGAAAAGGACAGATGTGTATCTCAGGAGGTCAGGGGAGGCTACACTTGCCTTAGGAGCAGAGAAAGGAGAACTTTGTTTTACTCTCTAAAATGTGTCTGTTTCTTACTATCTCTTGTAGATCAAATGAAATTATTTCCAAAGAAAACCAAGGTATTCATCAAACATATATGTATTCAAGGACAGCTTGCATTTGGATGTAGAAGGTGCTTTATATAGTAACTAATAAATGGACACAAGGGACACCTGAGCACTTCATTCGATCCTTCATTAATGGACTCTGTGCAACTGTGAACTGTGAGTGGCATGTTGGAAACAGCACTGAATGAGCCTGTCATGACCCCTGAGCACCCACCTAACCAAGGAAGCACCAGGTAACACTTACATAATCATTTTCTCCTCCAGTGCTCCGGGAATAACGTCTATTTTGCCAGCACTGCAGTTACGTTTAAAGTTCTCAATCTGTACTCACTTTGGGTGTAGTTGCTCTGTGGATCCCTCCTGGAGCCTATGGTGTCACTTCCCACATATTTTTAAAGAGAAAGTATGTACTTTTCTATTGCTAAATGAGTGCATGATTAATTGAATGAATGAATGAATAAAAAGTCTATGCCGATATCCTCTACTGATTTCTCAAATACTTGCTGTCTTTATTATTTTTTCTTCTTTTATTAATTTCCACAGAGGGAGAGGGAGAGAGAGATAGAGACATCGATGAGAGAGAACATTGATTGGCTGCCTCCTACATGCCCCCTCTGGGGACTTGGCCCTCAACCTGGGCATGTGTCCTGACCGGAAATTGAACCAGTGACCTCTTGGTGCATGAGTCAATGCTCAACCACTGAGCCACACCAGCTGGACAATTTCTGTCTTTAAAAGGAAGACCCCAGGGACATTTAATTTTAACCATGTCCTTGGCATCTCTCTTCTTACCACCAGCTTGATCACCGCCTCATCCTACTTCCTTCTCCATTCCCGGTGAACCACAGAGGAAAGGGGCTTATCCTTTGCTTTAACTATTCCCCTGAGATACTTCTTTGGGAAGATCCTGGGGCTAGAGGTGGGGCAGCTCTGGTCCATTAGAGTTCATGGCCCAGTTTTCAGGGTGCCGCATCGAGGACTTGATCCTGACTTTGGGATAAAGGAGAAGGTGCTGAAATAGTTATGCCCCCCCCCCCCTTCCTGATGACATGTACCCTGGTTAAAACCCAAGCTACTTTCCCCTCTCTGACCCTCTTTTCTCCTGATCTCGAACATATGCCACCTGCACTGCCTGGCCGCAGCCCCATCCCCTCATCCGGGCTTCTGCTGTGGCCTCCCCCGGAGCACCCTGCCTTCACGCTCCGTCTCTCCAAGCTCCTCACCACTTAATGAACAGACTGATTTTTCCCATGAGGGCAATAAAGACTAATCAAGAGTTTTCAGCAGCATGATTATATAATTAGATTTACAGTGTAGAAAAATTAAACGGAGGAGTTAAAGCATAATGATCCCCCCTCACCCTGCTCCTAATCTCTTTGGCCACTGCTTTCTTCCACCCACTCCCTGCCTTCCAGGCAAACTGAGCCCGGACGGTGCTCCGCAGACGCCTCTGCCCGGGCTCCTCCCACTTGTGTGGGCCCTGAAGTGCTCACTGTCTTGAAGGCCAGTAAAACTTCTCTATGGAGCTATCCTCACCTCCTCACACACCCGAAGGAGCCTCACTCAAAGCGCTCGTGACTCTTTCATTACATTGAAATACAGTTGACCTCGAACAATGCAAGTGTAAAGGGCATCAACTCCTCCCCATGACCCACAGTCAAAATCTCCGTATTAATTTTGATGTCCCACAAACTAAACTACTAATAGCTTACTGTTAACCAGAAGCCTTACCGATAACATAAACAGTCCATAAAAATATATTCTGCATGCTATATGTATTCTACACTATACCCTTACCATAATGGAAGCTTAAAGAACAGAAAATGTTATGCAGAACATCATGAGGAAGAGAAAATATATTTATAATACGTATTGAAAAAATATCCATGTATAAGTGGACCCACAAAGTTTGAACCTGTTGTTTCTTGGTATTCTGTCTACCCTGCCAGAGTGTGAACCCCTCAAGGACAGGGGCTATACCCCTCGTATTTCCACCGATAGTTCCCAGATCAGAGCCAAGCAGTGGTCACTCTCAGATGGTAGTGGAGAAGACTGGCTAAACAAATCGGCATCTTCTAGAAGGTGACGTGATGAGGAAATGATACTGATACCAATTCTTCATGGTTCCTTAGGGGTGAAGGTGGAAAATGGCTACTTAAGACAGAAGTTTGCACTGGGGTGTGGGCCTCGAGGAAACCAAGAACCCAGAAAGTCCAGACTACTGGCCTTCCACGGCCCTGGGCACAAGCTTGAGTTAGCGAGACGCGTGGGAGAAAAAAGGGAGCGTTTACTGTGTGACTAAACTGTGAGAACGACTTCCCAGGGAAGGGTAAGAGGACACGTGGCCTCAGAGAAAGCGTGAACAGCCCGGCCGGACTGAATGCCGTCCAAACAGACCTCCCTCTCAGCAATCAGAGCCTGCAAAGCTGGACGATCCTTCCAGGTCTGTTACGTGGGACACAAGGCAGACGGTGGTGTTGGGATCATCAAGGCGGTGGATAAGGTCATCCACCTCTGGCAACGTCACCACGTCACCGGCAAAGGCCACCAGGAAATAAAGCAAGTCCCCTGAGGTTTCTTTAGCAATCTTCACTGTGTAAAATTTTCAATTGCATTCACATTATTTTTAAATTACTTTAATTAAAAATGTTATGTATTTAATGAGAAGGATTAATACAATTTAAGTAACTAGCTGTCCTGGTTTTCTCCAAGAGGGAGCCAGGCCAACGGGGAACCTGGATGCGGCTGACTGACAGCCCAGAAGCTTCACAGCACTGATGCCCTGGGCTGAGGAGACGGTCCGTGGTCCTCCTCCTCATCCCACCTGCAGGGCTCCGTCCGCCCCTCTCCCCACGCCCTCCACAACCCTCGCTCAGGCCTGTCTGTCCTCTCCGGGAGGAAGTGGAATCTGTCTGGCATGTGAAGGGTATACTCACAATGGCACAGGCTGTATCTCACTGTGGGATAACTTGCGTGTGCCTGATTCCTGACGCTCCCCGAGAGAGCAACAAATGTCAAGATTACTCAACCGAGAGAGTGGGGTCAGAACTCTAAATAGTTCCTGTGGAAGCCTGGGCTCGGGCTGCTGCCCAATATGTTGGTCTGTTAGGTTAATATGCCTGGAAGGTGAGGAGTAAATGATGGAGTCACGGAGGCTTTGTGTCCTAATCCCCGCCCGCCCCCAGCTCCCCATTAATGGATGGAACAGGAGACCTTCTCATGGGACCAAGAAACTAAATTATCTGCTCATTCAGCACATGCTGCGAGTCGGTTCCCCTGGGGTGCCCCCTGCATCATTCATCCCTCCAGGATTGGCACTTACCACGTGCCAGATGCTGCTCTGACCTGACCCCAGGATTACCGAGTGGGTGGAGACAGGCCAATATCAGGTGATAAATGCAGGAAGTGAGCCAAGGAATGGTAGAGGTGGGGAGTAGACCATGAAGGATGCTGAGCAGTGAGGCTATGGCAGTAATCCAAGGGAGATGGTGACTTGGACCATCGTGGTAGTC
Organism: Molossus molossus; assembly: GCF_014108415.1. Classification (NCBI taxonomy): domain Eukaryota; kingdom Metazoa; phylum Chordata; class Mammalia; order Chiroptera; family Molossidae; genus Molossus; species Molossus molossus. The sequence continues at coordinate 28,379,043 of NW_023425348.1, forward strand.
ATGGAGCTAAGTGGTGAGTTCTACACATAGGGTGTTCCCCCCAAAATATATACACACTTAGTCGTCGATAGCTCAATTGAAGTTTCTTTCATTTCAGTTTTAACCCATTGAAATTTATAATTATTCCAAGTGTGTATACATTTTTTGGGACAACCGGTATATCTAGAAACTGACAAATTTCCTAGAGTGGATGTGTGGTATGAGGACGGGGAGTCAAAGGTGACAGTCAGGTTTTTGGCCTGAGGAATTAGAAAGATGGGGCTTTTGTGAGGAGTGGTAGGGGCAGAGTGCTCACTGGTGGACATGCTGGTCCAGACAGAGGGGAGAAGTCCAGCCTGAGGTCCACTGAGAGTGACTCACACATGCAAGTGACATCTCTTGCTCCTGAGCTGGGAGGTGCTCGACGGGCCTGCACTCCCTGAAAGGAACTGATCAATGGCACAACAATCGCCATCAGTTGTCCTTTAAATAAACCATTAAGTTTCAAACATTGAAAGTATAATCAACATGTGTCAAGTCTGGAAGGACTGTTGGAGTCCTCTCTGCAGCCAGGTTGGGAATATCATCACTTCCTGCCCATTTCTGAGACTTTGTTGTCCCAGACTTAGACGAGGCACGCAGTGACCTATTTTTCTCACTGATTAATAACATCACCTGTTCATGCCAATCAACCTGGCTCTCTTTCAAGTGCAAATCTCCAGGGAAACCCCAGATCCAGCACAAACCTAGAAATAGTATCAGGATGACATATCAGAGCTGATACCACAACAGGTATCAAGCTCACCTGTCTTCAGTGCTGGGAAACCTGTCAAATTCCAGCCGTTGTCAGCATGAATCTGCCCAGTGGGACCTGGATCAACCTCTGGAAAACCTCAAGCTTGTCAATGTCATGAAAGGCCACCCTGCCTGGGTTGAAGAGCCAGCCAGATTCACAAGCTGTGACGGAAGGGAGCAGAATGCAGATTGCTGGCTTGTTGGTTCCCCACCCCCACTCGGGTTTGTGCATAACAGCCAGTCCTTTTTGTCCTCAGGAGACTTAATTTATAATTCTATCAGTCACAGCCACAGAATTGCTTAAAATGACTAGGAAACTAAACTTCAAATTTAGCAGTGGCTGTCTCCCTAACACATACTCAATAAACTTCAGTTGGATAGTGAGTGAATGTCAACATATGTTTGTTGAAATATGTAAATGTCTGTTCAGATGCCAATTTACTCTTTTCCTTTCTTTTTTAATTTTTATTGGGGTGTAATTGACATATCAGCTTCAGGTGTGTAACCTAGCAATTCGATAGTTGTATACAGTTCTGTGCTGCTTAAGGGTGAGGATATACTCTGGGAAATGCTTTGTTAATGTGACTTTGTCATCGTGCGAACACCATGGGAGCCCTTAGCACACACTGAGATGGTATAACCTACGCACACCTAGGCTGTACAGCATAGCCTGCTGCCCCTGATTATAAACCTATGCTGTGTGTTCCTGTACTGAAGACTGTAGTCTACTGTAATGAAATGAAACATATTTGTGTATCTAAACCTATGTAAACATAGAAAGGTATAGCAATGCTATGGTATAAAAGATATATCATGGTACACATATTAGGACACTTACCATGAATGCAGCTTTCAAGACTGGAAGTTGCTTTGGGTGAGTCAGTGAGTGAGTGATGAGTAAATCTGAAGGCCCAGGACATTACCGTACACGACTATAGACTTTATAAACACTGTACACTTAGACTACACTGAATTTATAAAACAACATGAGATTAAATCAAGCACAAGAAAAATGGTGCACCCCTGGTCTATGTTGCTCAGTGGTTAGAGCATCAGCCCATGAACCAAAGGGTCAGGGGTTCAATTCCCAGTCAAGGGCACATGTGTGAGTTGCAGGTTTGATCCCCTGCCCTGGTCAGGGCATATGCAGGAGGCAACCAATCAATGTGTCTCTCTTACACTGATGTTTCTCTCTGTCTCTCTCCTTCCCTCCCTCCCTTCCACTCTTTAGAATTCAATGGAAAAATATCATCAGGTGAGTGTTAACTAACAAAACTGACAAATTCCTAGCAAGATTCATAAAGTAATAAAAAAAGAGACAGAGAAGGAAATCTTGCCATTTGCAACAATTTTGATGGACCTTGAGGGCATTATGCTAAGTGAAATAATTGCATGAGCTCTTTGTATAGTTTGGATATTAACCCTTTCTCAGATATATGCTTTGCAAATATTTTCTCCCACTCAATAGGTCGCCTTTTCATTGTGTTAATAGTTTCTTTTGCTGTGATGAAACTTTTTCTGTGAAGTAGTCCTGCGTGTTTGTTTTTGCTTTTGTTGCCTTTGCTTTTGGTGTCAAACCTAAAAATCATCAAGACTGATGTGAAAAAGCTCATCGCCTGTGTTTTCTTCTAAGAATTTTATGGTTGATCTTACAATCAAATCTTCAATCCGCTCTGAGTTCACTTTTGTGTGTGGTGTAAGAGAGAGGTCCAGTGCAAATGCTGCCGACAAGTGGGGCAGTCTCATCTCCTTAGAAACTCCAAGACCGTGTCTTTGCAGCACCACAGAGAAGGCTGCAGGACTTGACCAAAGTTCCGCACTCTAGCAGTCCAGACCAGCACGAGAGAGCCCGTCCTTTCCGTGAGAGGAGTGCCTGCTGGTCCAGCGCCCCCTCTGTTAGTCCTCAGCACAATGTTGCAAATGGATCTGAGGCACTTTGAGCTGTCACAGAATTATTAGTTTTTTGTTGACAAGTATTGGTGAGCTCCCTTTGTTAGAGCTCCCCATGCCCATCCCTGAGATCATTCGGTACAATGAAGCAAATCGCAGACTGAATTCCCCCATACGTACTTCTGTTAACAGGCATAAAACAGTCCTGTGTCTGTATGATGCAGAGTGTGATGAAGTCTCAACAATTTTCCTTGCAGTCTCTCACGAGCATCTCACGTGCAGGCAGAGGACAGCGCCTGGCGGTTGGCGTCAGCTAGCCTTCTAGTGGCAAACAGAACCTCCTGGAAATGACTCGACACGGGATTGATTCCTCAGGCCCTGGCTGCCTCTTCAACGGGTGGAGGCTGCTTGGTCCCACCTGTTCATCCAGGAAGGAGCCTGTATAATAGTTCTAGTCAACTCATATGCCAACTGTCCTCATTTCACCAGTGGAAAACCTTTTCTAATATTCATTATGACAAACAACGACCTTCTGGTGCTGGCTGGAGGTACATAGGGCCAGGGCTTTTCGGAAGCTTGTGGGGACTTCCGATGACTCATTGAAAGGCTAAGTAACCACCTGTGGAGTGTGTGAGCCCAATTAGTTCTTCAGATGTTAAACAACCACCTCTACTGTGCAGAATAAAGTTATCCTGCAGACCATGTCACATTCAAACATTCCATGTGAAGTCTTCGGGCCCACTCTTTCCTGAGAGATTATGCTACCTCAACCCAGCCTCCCCATCCACTTTCCAGAAACCCCGACTCGCGTCCTAGGTAGCAGCTTTCTCTCTAGCCGTAGATCAGAGCTGGAGAAGCTGTTGGGCTGTCAGAGTCACCCTCTGGGGCGAAAACCCGCTGCACCCCACAGTTGCCTCTGTTCCTAGCAGTCCCTGGCCGCAGAGCTGGCCCTACTGTCTCAGATCCAAAAGGAAGCACCCTGGCTCCCAGATCTCTAGGTACCCCTGTGCCTGTCCTATCCTAGGGCTTTAGAAAGCTTCCTGTCCAGCCAGCTGTAAGTCCATCTTCTCCAGCTGATTTGGGAGGCTCTGTAGCTACCAACCTCCTCCCTGGGGTGGTCTGTGCCTGTGTGAAGGGAGCTCACTTGGGCTACACACATTGCCCACAGGGCCCGGCCACTCAGACTCCAGGCTGTAGTGGGTGGCCCTTGATCCTGCAGACTCACTGTGGACACCCTGCTTGCCCCCCCCCACCCCCAACTGAGGCCAGGAGGACAAGGAGCCACTAATCATTCAGTCATTCATCCCCTCTTTACCACACAGTCATCGGTGACAAGTGTGGTTGAGCTGGTTTGAACGCTTCATCCTGCCCACTTGGATACTGTTTCTAAGAGAGATAGACAAGTGACGAGGAATAACATGATATTAGGAACCCTGTGTCAGGGCTACCTGCAGGAGACAAGGGAAGAATGTGAAAGGGGCAATGACAACGCTTGAGGAATCAGATGAAACTTCTTAGAGATACTGACCTCTAAGAAAAGCATGTTCAAAGGCCCAAAGGGCAGCCAGGCCTAGGAGATTCTGGCCTGCAGATTGGGACTCAAGAATTGGGCAGGTCTTTGAAGGGCCTTGGTGTCAAGCTGGGGAGTCTGGACTTGGTGGTGACAGTAGTGAGGAGCCATGGAGTGCTCAGGTGAATAACACCTTTCCTCTAAATGAGCAGTTCAGGCTCAGAGCTGTCTCAGGAACTTCACCTGGGCCCTAATGCAAAAGGAACACTCTGACAGACCAAACTTGACCCTCCATTTGCTGCCAGGTGGCCAGGGCACCCCTCCCACTTCCATCAGGACTGAGAGGGCCTAACAATGAGGGCATCCATGTAAATCTCGTGGAAATAAATGAGCAAAACTCCACCAGAATGAGATCATCCCTTCCTGGGGTAGAAGCTACATTGAAATTCTAAAATTACTCTATTGTCATTTGTCTGAATACACCTGATTTCTTCTTGTTCTATTAAACCAAGTCCCAGACACTGGAAACAGAAACCCGAGCTGCCATTGCCTATTCATATAAACAATTAGTGTTTTGGCCTTAGATGGAGACACACCAGCTCATGTTTACAGAGCTGTCTGCATCTGATGGTGACAACATAATACAACGGAGAAAAGTCACCCTATGGAAGAATCTGTTTTTCGCTTGTTCTGAAAAGAAAACTCACGTGACATCAGACAGGGTACGCATGCATGTCCGGCATACACGTACAGCACAGTAGGCTAATACCCTCAAAGAAAAATCTGCCCCCCTTCCTGTTTACCTATAGGCCAAGTGGAGGCTGGAAATATCCAGAGAAGAACTTTATACCGTACTCACAATCCCATTTCCCATAATTAGGCAAGTCCTGATTATTCCCTGTATTGTTTCTGCCACATTAGTTTTGGGAGAAAATGGTGTGTGAGACAATGGTGCATAACTCAAATACAGGGCCAATTCAAATAAGAAACTGGCAGAGGGCTCATGGGATGATTGCATTATTCATGAAAAGACATCGGAACAATTGGAGGATAACATTAGATTTTAAATCACAGTGGCAATTACAAGACAATTATCCCAAATGGTGTAATTGCCACAGTGACAGTGTATGGGGCAGAACCTACAGTGTCCGTGCCACTCTCTCTCACTGCCGTGAGGAAAACGGTCTGTACGTTGTAAGAGGAAATTCTATAGAAGAAAACATTGTATTCTCTCCCTCATGCTCTGTACAACTAGCAACCGGAGCCTAAGTGGAAAATGGAGCCTGAGGCCATACTTAAGTCTTTGGGGACACCCCTGCCTTCATTACTCCAAAATGTGCTGCTCTCAGTCTTTTGACCCTGTCCTTGTGTGAATTTCAGTCCAGACATATAACCTGAATCCCACTTTTTCTATGAGATGCCCCCTAGCCAAGGATACCACATATGGGGCAATGGGTAGCCACTTGCTTTGGAGGCAGCAAACTCAGGTTACTAACTATTAATACTGATAGCACGACTTAGTATCTGCTCTTATAAAGGCAGCTACCATGTACTGAGTGCACATAACATGCAAGATACTTTCCACAACTTATTTGACTTAACCTCAGTGAGTCTTGATTTTCATGCATTCATTTATTCAACAAATACCACTATCTTCTTTGTACCAGGTTCTGTTCTCAGAGCTTGCATTGCATCAATGACAAAACAGAGCCCTGTCTTTGTGGAGCTAACATCGTGGGAGTCGTTCTGCACAACCTTCATGGGTGCAATGGACCGTCCATAGCACTGGCAGAGACAAATGCAAATTGGTACCAAAACATTCTCCGCCTCTTTCCTAATCGCCCTCTTTCTGTTCCATTGCTCTCTCCTTCTCTATTGTCCTTGCTTTAGAACTCAATTTTCAGATCAATTCAACAAACACTACTTAAGCACCTATTAATTTGACAATCTCTAGCAGTATTTAACATGGGCATATGCTTTGATTGAACAATTTCAGTAATAGGTTTTTATCATGCAATATACTTGCACAGCAGTGCTAAGATACGTTCAGTGATATATACTGCAGTGCTGTTTGTGAGAGACCCAAAGTGGAAACACTGCAAAACGTCCATCTGAAAGGGGCCTATTAAATAAATTAGGGTGCATCCACACAGCATAATATTATGCAGCTGCCAAAAATATATGCTGATAAAGGGAAATGTCCAGAGACTCCTATGAAGTGAAAAAGGCATATTTCAAAACAGTCTGTAGAGCTGGATCCCACACCCATAGAAGAAAGACTGGAAAGATATGCATCAAAATATTATCTGGGGCTAGGGAAGACTTAAGTTTTCTTCTTTACTTATCTTCTGATTTAAAATGTGTACAGATTCCTTTTGTATTTAAAAATGGATGAAGAACATGGATCATCTCCCAGCCCTGGGCACTGGACCTTCAGAGATGACTAAGAAGGCATGACTTTCTGCCCTGGAGGAGTGTCCTGGTTAACATTGTGTGCCAACTTGGCTGGGCTATGGTGCCCAGATATTTATTTGGTCAAACATTATTTTGGTCAAAAGTTATTTTGTGAAGATGTTTTTCTGGTGAGATCAACATGTAGATTAGTGGACTGTGAGTAAAACAGTATCCTCTGTAATGTGGATGAGTTTCATCTAATCAGTTGAAGACCTTAACAGAGCAAAGACTGACCTCCGCAGAGCAAGAAGGAACTCTGTCAGCAGACTCTCTTTAGATGTGAACTGTAACCCTTCCCAGAGTCTCCAGACTGCTGGCCTACCTGGTCAGATAGATAGCTATAGATATAGCTATAGATATAGCTATAGATGTAGATAGATGTAGCTATAGATATCCTGTTGGTTCTTTTAGTGGTCTGGTGACACTCCCAGGGAGGACTTTCTTTGGGGCAGGCCCTTAGGCTAAACGAGTGATCACACCAAGTGGGCACACAGGGGTGACTTGGGGATGCTTTGGAGCGCGTCATCTCCTTCAGACACCCCAAATACACTTAAAGCTTAAAAGTGCACTTGCCCTGCAAAAGCAACGTCAAGAAAGTCCTTGTAGGACCTCATGGAGATTTTCTCTGGAGAACAAGGCATGAAGTTTTGGAAAACACTCATTCCTGATGACCAGAAGGGCCCTGGGGCCTGGCCTCCAGGTTTCCCAGGGCATCTTGGCAGCAGGCATGTCCCCAGGGGCTCTCATTCTTGAAACAAGACATGTCCCTCTCCACCCCGGTGGACAGGCCCGTGATGCAGACTCAGAAAGGTAAGGATTCTTCTCATGTTCTCCACCCCTCAACTCTCCCAGCTTGGAAACTCCATATTCCACGAATTCATCCACAATCCTCAAATATAAAGAAGATAAATCATTAAAACGTAAATACAATGACTTTGTAAAAGCAAGAAAACTACTAATTATACAGAGTGAATAAATAGAATATAAAATAATGTCAATACTGTGATTACAACTGTGAAAAATTATGCAAATGAATGAAAGACTGTAAAATAATAATAGAAAATTTAAAACAAAAATGGTTAGGGTGTGGAAGTGTGGTGAGTTCTCCTCTCCACCAATAGAAGCTTATGTAGTTCTAAGGTGCCATATGCAGTTGACCTGGGTACCAGGCCACATTCTCTTAGTGTGTGTGTGGGGGGGCTTCCTTTAGAGTTTACTTAGAAGTTAATTGTGGGGTGCTTAATGAGTGCTTTTCTTATTCTTCTTTAGTGGAGCAAAGAGCAATAGAATTCTTAAACTCAACAAATAGAGAATAAAGAAATGTAGAGAGGGTTTTACATTTTTATTTAAAAAATTTTAAAATTGATTTTAGATAGAGAGGAAGGGAGAAGGAGAGAGAGATAGAAACATCGATGAGAGAGAACATCGACTGGTCACCTCCTGCATGCCCTGCACTGGGGATCAGGCCCGCAACCTGGGCATGTGCCCTGACTGGGAATCGAACCGGCAACCTTTTGATGCATGGGTTGATGCTCAACCACTGAGGCATACCAGCCGGGCAGGGGTTTTACTTTTTTAAGGAGAAAATGAAAAGGCTTATTTGGTATTGCTGTTGTTGCTTGTCCATCAAGACAGAAAGCTGGATGAGGTCATTTTGCCCAAGGAGCACAGGGCTGCCTATCTCTATGGGCTCGCTCTTATCTCTAGGCCTCCTTGGACTAGAAACTAGAATCTTCACATGTTCCCAGCACCTACTGTGTTTGCACCTAGCAGCAGCATCTCCTTTTAGCACCACCCAATTCTGTTAGGTAGACATGGTTTGCGAACACCAGTTCTTGGAACCAGGTGTCAGCAAGGTCGGTTCCTTCAGAGTCTGAGGGAGAATCAGTTCCCTCCCTCTCTCCTAATGTCTACTGGTTGATGACAATCTGTGGTTTATAGACAAGTCACTTCAATCTCTGTCTCTGTCTTCACATGGCATTGCTCCTGGAGTGTGTGTCTGGGTTTCCTCTTCTTGTAAGGACAACAGTGATATTGGATTAGGGCCACCCTAATCCAGTGAGACCTCATTTTAACTTGCTTACAACTGCAATGACCTTGTTACCACATGTCACTTTCACAGGCACGGGGGTTAAGACTTCAACATACCTTTTCAGGGAACACAAGCCAACCCACAGCTGAGGGGGTCACACCCAGGCCTCTCTGACACCAAATCCACGCTCTTGGGTGGGGCCTGGGAGATCTTGCAGCACAATTAAGGTAGAGATTTTATAGGTACAAAATGAAGCAACAGAGACTGTAAAATCATTCTAATAGTCTTGAAAATGTGAGCTGGCTAACCGATGCATTAATAAACAGCGTTACAAGTACACCTGGAAATGTTTAAATAATCACTATTGAAATAATGTGAAAAATGGGTAATTGAAGCGTGGTAGATGGCAGCACATCATCTGTGAATGCTGGATTCATCAACCAGTGAGTTTGGTTCTTAATTTTTAACTCCATGAGTGCTAACAGAAGACTAAGAAGTGTTGACAGCCTGTTCCTGTCACAAAAGTGAGTGTGATTCCTTGGTTACTCAGGTTTGCCTCCATTATACATAGGAATATTTATTCCTTCCCCTCACCCCAGTACATAACACCAGGTAATGAAATACATCTACACACACACACACACACACACACACACACACACATACATACACAAAGGGAGCAACTGAGGCCGCTTAGTGCTAAGGAAGACACGAGATTCAATTACAATTTGCATGCTTTTCTCTCAAGTATTTTTTAACTCTGATGATCATTTCCATGATTTAAATTCAATCATTTGATCCTGATTTTTACTGGAAAATCAAAATCAAAAGAACCTGTATGAACCTTGCTTTCCACATTATCCAGATTTAAATCTATGCCAGAAGATGGGAAAATTAAATTTTCTCATTGTTAAAATGATCGGAATAATTCAGTGGCATGTCTCCAGGTTACAGTTTCTCTAACTACCTTGTGTCCTGAATTCTTAATTAATTATATTCTGAGACATGAAAAAGCCCCTTTGAGCTCAGAGCCCATCCTAAGCCTTTTTCTGAGCTAGGTGAGTTATTTACACAGAAAATCTTATCACTGCATTTCAATTTTGTCCCTGGAGTTGCTGCCCTTTTGGTCATTTTAATCTCATTCCTCTTAGAGTTAATTTCCTATCATTTGGAACAAGCATGCAGACGTATAGCCTTCCCACACACCAAGATTGTGTCACCTTTTACCGAATTCCTTTGTGACCTAGTTAAATGCTGTTTCTTTCTGGGTCACAGAAATGATATCACGTTAAAGGCTCTGCCTCAGGAAGTAGCTCCTGAAACTGATCAGGGACTCAGCTTCATTAGAGAATGACTGGCTGAGAGAGACACTGGGCCTCCATACGGACATGCAAGGGCATCAAAGCCCTGGAACTCTGATCTGTGCAATACACATCTATTTAAATAAGATGCTGGATAATGCTCCAAAGAGTTTTCTCAGCCACCATGACTCCAGAGAACACCTGAGCTTTAATTCAAAGAATTTTTCTTTTTTATTAATACTTCTAATCATTATGACTGAACCGTTTCTCCAGCAGCCACTCCGGATGGGACCCCTGGAAATGATTAAAACTCCTTTTACACAGTGGGACTTGGATTAAAATTAGGAAAAATGATATATGGCTACCATTTGAGTGATTACTATTTGTCAGATACTGCACTAAGCTCTGTGCATGCATAGTATCATCATCTTCTTAGAACTGAATTATTTTGTAGATGAAGCAACCGAAGTACATACATAGTAGCTGAGTACTTAGTACATAGTAACTCACCCCAGTTCACATGGCTGATATGTGTCAGAGTCCAAGCTAGAAACCCAATGTACTTCCCAGACATTCACAGTTATATGAATCACCTGGAGACTTTGTTAACAAGTTGATTCTGCCTCACTGGGTCTGGGATTCTGTATTTCTAAGCTCCTGGTGAGGTCAGTGCTGCTGGTCCATGGACCACAATTTGAGGAGCAAAGTACAGCCTCTAAAGCAATATATCATATTTCCTTTTATGTTCCCATTTCCTTTTCAACTGACAAAAGCTCATATAGAAATTCACATTTTAAGGACTCCTTTGCAGAGACGGACATTCTCAAGGTTTAAGGTTGTGGAATAATAACCATTCAGACATGTCTGATGTTATAAGAGCCTCAGCATTCGAGCTCTGTAGAATCTGCTTAGGTTTGTCCAGGTAAAATCTGTCTTGCCTGGACCTTCCTGTCCAAATGGACAAGCTGAGAGCCAGGCATTTAGAGTTTCAGAGACAATGAATTCTAGGTGGTTCTGCCAGGCAGCCATTGCCCTCCTCTGGGAGCCCTGCCCTGGACAGGCAGAGACGAGCATCACAGGTGACAATGTTTATAGAAGTGGAGACTTAACGGGTTAGTTCTCGTGGTGAAGGCAAGTTGCCATCGCAGTCCCCAACCTAAGGTCTCCTGAGACTCTATAGAGTGTGGCTTCTGACACATGGGTCCAGTTCCCTGCACTCGGTGGAGAGAGCTACATAGTTGCTGCACACCGTGTGGAACTGTTGGTGGGGTTATTCTCAGATGAAGCCATTTGGAAGGCAATTAAAATGGGAGAAGCTCTGACTTAAAAATTGACATATATTTTGAAGTAAAAATTCTGCTCCAAGAAATATATTCTTCAGAAGTCCTAGCACATGTGCCCACCTATTCATGGGCTCATTGTCTGGAACGTCCGAGCATAAAGTCAGTCCATCGATAAGGGCACGAGCACATAAATGATGGAATGACCACAATGTGGAAAACAACGCAGCCATTAAAAAGATCACAGCATTGACCTGCGATGATGTCTGAGATAGACTGTTAAGGGAATACAACAAGTTTCAGGACACTGTATAAAATAGGATCCGATTATAAGACTCCCTCCTATCTACGTGTGTGTCTAGCTAGGTACAGACACAGGGCGTCTTCATTATCCAATCATTTTTGGAGACATCTACAGAGGTTCTTTACGGCCTTCATCACCTGTCTTCATTTTCTCATTTTTGTAATAACCTTGAACTGCTTTGGAAAAGAAGGAAGGAAGGAAGGAAGGAAGGAAGGAAGGAAGGAAGGAAGGAGGGAAGGGAGGGAGGGAGGGAGGGAGGGAGGGAGGGAGGGGGAGGGAGGGAGGGAGGGAGGGAGGGAGGGAGGGAGGGAAGGAGGGAGGGAGGGAGGGAGGGAAGGGAGAAAGAGGGAAGGGACAAACAGCGGAAAAAAAATTAAAGGAACATTTTATTTTTGGTACATGCCCCTAGCGGGAACTGTACCCGGCACTCTCTGGTCTGCAGGCTGACACTCCAACCGCTGAGCCAAACTGTCCTGGGCAAAGGGAACACTTTTTGAAAATGTTTTTGAATTTTCTAGTTTTAAGCCACTTGTTCCTGCTCTGCTTGTTCAGCTATTTTAATTTTTGTGCCGGTTTATTTCAAGTTATCATTTATTGTTAGATATTCAGGTTGTTCCAAAACTTCTTTATTACAAACAGAACAGAGCAGGCATAATCGGCTGAAAGTTAATTAGAACTTAAAAGCAAAAGAATGGAGACAAAAATGGATGAACTTTGAGAAATAGGCCCAAATGCTTCAAGATGAATATCTAGGTCAGCAAGCTGCCTTGTTACGCCCCCAAACTCGCAGTTATCCAGAACTAGTTCCTGGAAAGGACACTTTTGCTCCAACCAGTATTGAACAGCATCGTTGGACTGACCAGCCAGCACTCGCCAGGAAGCTGAGGCAGACTTGGGTCGGTTGCCTCCTTTGCTTCCAGACAGAAGGGCCGGGGCAGTCCTGTGCAGGCCTTGTGGAATAATACATGAAAATCAGAAATTGCTCATTACTGAGAGTTTGAGCAAACAGTAGTGTCCACTCCAAGTAGAAATTCCAGAGGGACTGTGCAGGGATTAGGAGGTCCAATGCTATCTTCTGTAAGACCTGCTTACAGGGTTGGCCCTTGGCTGGGGTCTGGGAACTTGAATTTTGAAAGTATTCCTACCATTTCTGTATCATTTATGCTGAACGCCTGCATTCTTTCTGGGGGTCTGGGATTTTGGCACACCCCCGAGGTGGAGGCTGCTGACTCTAATAAAGTGTAATGAGCTCCCCAGGTCAGCAACAGCCATGAGCACAACTGCAAACCGGACCCCGAGTCCTTCTAGGGAATCGAACCTGGGAGTGCTCTTGTGGACCCTGAGCCAGGCACAGGAAAAAGGGACCTTTCCCCAGAGAATTGTTTCCAAGCTTGAAACCAGTCCTTTCGTCTCAGAGAACCAGCACAGCATGGAGACTGACGGGAGCCTTTGCCCCTCCCCAATGTCCCGACGCTATTTCTTAACTGGCATCTCTGGGTTGCGTTACCATTTCTGAGGTGTGAATGGAGAGTTAAGCTAACTCTCTTTCTGTTGAGGGTGACCACATAAAAGACATGGCCATAAACATTTTCCTGGAGCTCAGTTCATGAATTCCTCACTGTGGTGTTGGGTTCAAAGGCAGGAAACTTCTGTGCATCTTCAACACTTGCCTGTCTTGAAATCCTCACGACAGTTGCCAAATCCACCCAAATGAGGATTTGTGAGGTCGAGGGGATTTCGCTGGAGACATCATTGATTAATTTTTCAAAGACCTTGAATGGGGGCCAGGATCGTCCTGGGACTGGGGAAACAGAGATAGTAAAGATTCAACTCAAGTAGGTCTTGGTGGGGCGGGCAGTGGTAGGCTGGACGTGGGTCACACTGGCTTGTGAGAGCCCACTCACTGTTAGACTCAGGAGTTTTGTGAGCTGGTTCACATTACTTTGGTACTTTGAAATCAGCTATGACAGGAGTACTTACATCACAGAAATTGGCCAATGCAACCAATTGGTGCTACCCCTTTTCACCAGGTCCTGAAGCATTTGGACAGGTGACCAGGTTACAGCACACCAAATTCTGTCGGGACAAGGATTTTAAGTAAGGAGAGGCTGCCGTGAAGGTCTGGGGTCATGTTTCGCAGAGATTTCTGCAGAGGTGGGACTCGATGACTCTCATGTCCTAGTCTCCTGCCTTGTTTTAATTTCCATCAGGGAAAAACCCCACAGGGTGTGTGTCCAGTAAGAAGCTGCACAGGAATCCCGCACAGGCGCACAAAATCCAGTAAAGTCTTTCTGGAGGTGAGAAATCTCTGAGAAACACCACCACGCCCTGCAGGGCATGTCTGCCCTGTGCCAGGCGAGCGATTAACTGAAGACAAACTCGTAAGAAGAGTCAACACAGTGGCTAGTTTCATTTTTTACTTTTTACTTGAAAACTTGTTTTAACCATCAAATTTTGTAAGTTATAAACCTGTACACTGTTGGGTTTTTGTTTTTGGCTGTCTTTTTTGTTGGTTTGTTTTTGTTTTTCTTTAATTTTTTTTTTTTTTTTAAGAAAAAGAACACTAGACTAATACTGCTAACAGCAATATATGCAGAAACAATCCATTTCCATAAGGGACAAGATTCACCGTGTTAGCTTTCCCCTTGCATAAGGTTTGGTGTGTGATGTGTGTGCAAGTTTAGGTGAGTGTACATGTGTGTGAAGAAATGATACATTTCATTCTGACTCTGAAATGGCATAGATATCAGGTACTTAGTAACTGGGCAAAACACACTCATTTAAAAGATGTCAATAAAAACATATTCTTGAAAACAGAGTAATGAAACGAAAACAATAGAACCAAAGAAAGTTTACAGTACATTTTGAAATGATAAAAAAATAAAAAACCAACAACACCATTTTCAAATCGAAATTCCTTTGTGTGGGTGTGTATAGTTACCTCAAAAGTGTGCAGACCAACAGCATGGATGACTTAGAATTGTATCTGACCCCCCAAATTAAAGCATCCTGATAGGCATCAAATACAGTATCTACAAAAGCTTGGAAAATTGAAACCATTATATACAATTTTATAAACATTTTAAACACCAAAACATACATCTTTTACAAATCAGCCTGTTTGCAACAGGTAAATTTACAAGACAATCTCTCTGATACAGTGCTTAAGAATAACTGTTCCCATTTCCCCACACATTTCTCACTTCCCGAAATGCAGTAGTATGGGCTCATAAAAGTGTTAAATAGTAGCGATTCAGGTATCTGTTTGCTGGAAGGGTACTACAGTACATACTATTGGGTCCAAACACGCTCCAAGTGGCTATATGATTCTCTAGTGCATCCTAAACACTGGAAGAGACTTATTATGGCCTTTGTGTAATATTACATACTTGTAATTATTGCTTTTCATTATTACATAAGGAAAGAAAATCGTATTCTTTTCCTATCTCGTAGCCAGCTGGCTAAACAATAACTGATGACAAATCCACAAGGGGTGACGTTAAACCCCTAGACTTATACAACCAGAAGCTTAAAGACACTGTGGATTTTCACCAGAACAATGTGCAGTTGAACATTGCAGGACAAAAACCAGGGAAAACACAGAACCACCTTCTCACAGACCACACAAAATGACGACGCTGAAAAAATGCCTTTTCAAATCCCCATGTCTCATGGTTTGAAGCTAAAAACATAAAACATAAAAGCCTAATCACTTCGTCAATGTCTGTACTGGAAGGGAGGCAGAGGAAAGAGAACAGACAATTACCTTGGCAACCCTTGGAAAATGAACACTGGATCTTTGTGAATTACCTCACATGAAAGTATTTTCTGGACCTTAAGTGATTTATTTTGCTCTCTGCTCAATTCCCCTGACTTTGATTATGTAGACACAGCATTAGTGGGGCATGGGTGGGGTGGGGGTGGGAAGTAAGTGGGAGTTGGCTGATGGTAAAATAGGTTTACAGTTGTGAATACGTGAAACTGAGTTTATCCTTGTATTATTATTTATTCTTGTATATAGATTTTCCCATCTCAACAACTGTAAACCTACTTTTACTCACTCCTGTACATCTTACTTGCTTTTATTTCCAGGCTGTTCTAGGGATTCCGAAGGGGAGTCCCAGCAAGTTCCAGGAATGCAGCATAAATTCCCTTTCCAACCTCAAATGCATGGACTTGACCTACTCAGATTACGAAGTCTTCTCCGGTGGCATTTCATGAATGGTCAGGACATGAGTGCAGGAAAGCTGGCATGGAATGGAACTCAGCTCGTGTGAGAAACTGGATGGATACCGACTTTATTCATCTTTCGCAGCCCCAGAGCTTCTGCTCACCACGAGACACACCCGCCGTCTGGCACGACCCACGTAACCAGAATGCGTGCAGCAGGCTGTGGCACACGGCCTCCAGAGGCGGCACCGGTTAGAGAAAGGAGAGGAGGACTCAGGGGCTTCCATATTTTCCACGAGGTTCAGCACAGTGGAGGGGGTAGGAATAGACACCAGAACCGGTATGGGGGGAATAAGGAAAAAAAAAAATGCAACCAGTTGGTGATACTATAAACACAGTTTCACCATAATGGATGACCGGTCTGGGTTCCATTCTGTAACTATCATTCCATCCTCATTTGAGAAAACGTTTGGCAAAAGCAGCATTTTAATAAATGTCCAAAGAAACGTGTGAATTCTGTAATTGCTCCCTTCCTAGTGAGGCTTCCAAAGAAATCATGTCCATGATTTCTAGCATGTTCCAAAGCAAGAATAGGGGGCAGTCAGAAGGTCCAGCAGACACCAGGCCCCAGGTATTCTATCCTTTTAGTCTAGTGGTGATTGTTATCTAGAAGGAATAGTGGCCAAATGGATGTTCAGCTACATAACTTCCTGCATGAGCTTGGGCAAGTGCCTTCCCCAATCTGGGCACATTTCCTCTTTTAGAAAATAAGAGGGTTTGACCCACACGTCTTAAGGACCCTTCCAGATCTTCAGACAGACATCCCACCCAGCTGCCTCTTGGCCTGACTGAAAACCATTTCAGGATCTACAGGGAAGTCTAGTTTTCCAAAAAGTGAAAAGATATGTGTTTAAAGGGTAATGAATCAATACCTAGCACATGCTTGTCTGGTACACATTTAATGGCAGAGCTATTCTGCGGAAAATCCGGGGAAGCTCTCCAGATGCAAGAGGCATTGGACACAGGTTGGAGCAAAGGGAGGGCACCCTTTCCCTGGGTGACTTCACAACTGTGTGAGGATTTATTTATTCCTTCATTACCATGTCAGTCAGCCGTTCTCCCTGGAGGAGATGCTGTGTAAGCAATAGTGACTCGCTGGCATTAATCTTGTTCTAATACTTCCTGGGGGCGAGAAATGAATTGTTGGTTTTACTTTGATGGTTTTTATGACATTGCATTATTACAAGTGTAGCAGGGATTCCATTCTAGGCCATTAATTCGTCATTTTCTCCATGATTCTTGCAAATGTGCTTCTTACCTAAGAAAAATACCAAACGTTTTATCCTCAAAAGCAACCTTAGTGAAATTTGTTTATTTCAAGCCCACAGTGCAGATAATGCTCCCATGAGTAGGTCTAACCAAGAGACAGGAAGAGAGGAAATGCTGAAAAATCTGTGAAGTGTATCCGCGTACTCAGGAAGCTTGACAATGAAAAGGAATTTTTGCACAATGAACGTCAGAAACACTGACTCCTGCAAAGAAGTGGATTAAACACGAAACAACTAAAAATATGTCTGAGTGGGTGATACACAGACCCGGGACAGCACAATTACACACCAATGCCATATGTCATCAGAAACAGTGGACACAGATTTGCGCATGAAGCAGATAGTGCAAATATGCATTTATTTACCACGGCCACTGCAGAGGCGGCAGTAATCAGATTGAAGCAAAAGAGGAAAGTCACTCAACTTGTCAACTTTGAGCTTCGCGTATTGAGTTACTGTATTTCCAGTGGAATAATTCCCCCGTCAATTTTGGAAACTCACGGCCCAAGTCCACGTGTCAGCTAGAGGAGAACCCTGGGGTGTAATTAAACATTACACATTTTTCAAATAAGAGTTCAGTTCTGGAAAATTATGACAAAAGACAGTTTTTTTAAAAAAGCAGAGTTTTGCTTTGAGTTAATATAAATGGCAGTACCAGAATCAAGTTAACTGAACCGGGGTAAAATATGGCATTTGGTGTTTCTCTAACATCACAGAGATGAGAGAAATTGGAAGGCCTGCCTCGCAGGCAGGGTTTCCGACGCAGGCCACAGCCTGAAACGCACGCCAGCAGCCCTCAAGAGCAGCGTCGAGTGCAAGCACGGATTTGTACACGGGCCAGGAACACACAAAGTTACCGTTTATACACAAGAGCTAATCTACGTCCTTCTTTCTTAAAAATGCAATTGCATTGGTAGTGATGATGCTAACCAAGTTAGGACAACACTCAACTTTTATTTGCATTATCAAGAATTGTGATTATCTGGCTGAAAACTTTGGAAGTGTTGTATTTGATTTTTTTCTAAATGTGTGAATTCCTTTTTTTAAAAAAATTTTTATTAATTTATTTTTGTTACAGATGTCCCCCCCCCCCCCCAGAATTCTGCTTAAACCAATAAATATCTCTCATTCTAGAGAATAAAGTTCCAAAATAATACTCCCCCCGCCCTTTTTATTTCCTGATTCTCGGAACAAAGGCCAGTTTCGGCAGCAGTGTTAAAACTGTAGTCACAGCGCAGAATGTTCGCTGGGAAACAGATAACCACATTCTTTCTAATGTTCGAACAATGCCAACGCCCCCAATCCCCCAAACGGAACCCAAACATCCTTTTACTCCTCTTCATTATACCTTTCTCAAAGCTCATGAAACCCAACTATATTATATTAGATACTTAACACAAACAAACAAAAATATCTAAGCATACTACACGTTACCTAAACCTAATTTTATAGCTGAAAACTGGGCAGCTTATAAAAAAAATAATAAAGTTGATTTTTAAAGGCTTCAGCCCATTTTCTCGTTTGTTTAATTATATTTGATTTTCTTTTCTTTTGCCTAAGTGACTAACTTTCCCAACAATGATAATGAGTATTTTCATTCCCACCCCACCCCCCTTGGCTCAAAAATGACATGCCTCTTCGCTCGTTGCCAGCTATTAATACTGCAAGGTCTGACGCCGTAACACTTTCCAGGGCACAATACTGCACAAAGCCATACAAGCCTGACTGTAACGGAGGGGGTGGGATTTACTCCCCCTGTAAGAACTCGGTGAGCTTCCCGGGTCACGATCGCAGGTGCATACGGCCAGGGCTGTCAGCCGCCTCTCAGGAGCAGTCTCTGGGCCATTTCCTCAGCACCTGGAACCAGGCTGCCTTAGACAGCGCGGCCTGCAAAGCAGTTTCTAGAGGGAAACAGAGCATCTCCTCCTTGCTCAGCACTGCTCTCCGTGGTGACACACACCCAGCCAGTCTCCTTCCCTAAGGGCAGTGCAAAGCACCCCGGTGTGTCCCCTACACTTGGGTCTGCTGCTGAGTCTCCATAAAGGGAATGTGAAGGCTGGCGAGGCTGAGCTCCCCCACGCTCTCGTAGTCACTCATGGCCACTTCGGTGCCGTCAAAGCCGCAGTTGGCCGACACATCTGAGGATGAGGTGCCTCTGGAATTGTGCAAGGATAGAGACACACTGTCCGCTGGGCCGGCTGTCTCCGTGCCCTGGTTCATGTTCACGGCAAAAGTACTAAATTCACAGCTGGCGGGCGGGCCCACCAAATCTGCTTCGTTGGGGAATGGGTGAGGTGGGAGGTACTGGCTGGGATGGAACTGGGGCCTTCTCCTGCAGTCTGGGCTCAGGGTGCTGGCCAGCGAGACAGGCTGGGAGGGCGGCAGGGTCTCGTACTGGTCCGAGAAGTCCTCTGGCAGGGGAGGGGGCAGCTGGTCCTGACTCAAGAACTCCTCTTCGTGAGGAGGTGGGTACTCGCTGTCAATGTCGTAGCCGCCCAGGTAGTAATCGCTCTCCAGCTCCCGCGTGCTGCCCTGGTGTGCAGACCCTCCCTCCTGGTTCTCATAGCTGGGCACCTCCTCGATATCCGACAGGCGTGTGGCTGGCATCCAGTCAGAGGTGTCCCAGTGATAGGCTGTGAGCAAAAGAGCCACGACAGTTAATTTCCTCCCGGCTGGAGTTGGGGCAGGGTTTGGAAAGGAGCAGAGCAGGGACCTGGCATGCAATTAACACCCAAGAGACCCTAAGAAGACAAGCCGTGTGCATGCTCCTTACAAGGGTCGGTCAGGGACCAGCCATGCTCTGGCCCTGGGAGAACAGGGCGCCGGCAGCTCTGAGAGAAGGTGCCTGGGTGCTGCAGAGCCTTCCCCTCCGCCACGCCACAGGAGATGGCCAGCAAGGGCATGCTGAGGAAACAGCCCTAGGGCCCCTCTCCCCATTCTCTCTTCCTATCCACACGCTGAGTGCAGAGCCAGGCTGGCAACATGCTCCGAGAGGGAGGGGGAGAGAGAGAGGAGGGGGAGGGGGAGGGGGAGAGAGAGAAGAGGGGGAGGGGGAGAGGGAGAGGGACAGGGAGAGGGGGAGGGGGAGAGGGAGAGAGGGAAAAAGGGAGAGAGGGAGAGAGGGAGAGAGGGAGAGAGGTATCAGCTGTACTGTGGACCACAGAAGGCAGACATGTGTGCACTCAAATGCATGAACTGCACGCATAGGGCGGTGGCTGGGGGAGGGATGTGGGCAGGGTTTCACCTCCAATACCAAGCTCACGAGACACCTGGAACATGCAAAATTCAGATCCAAGAAACTCAGAAGAAGTGAAGGAAGAGGGAAAGGGTAAGAACAGACTCAGCAATTCAAAACACAGAAGTAAAATGTTATGCTGGGGTCTTAGCAGAGTCACCTCGGTTGTAGTTCTGTCCTTGATCCATGACAGACACTGTTTAAATACAAAGTGAGAGGTAAAACTGACAATCCAAGCCATGAGAAGAGGGCAAAGGAGAACATATTAGATGACTTAAAAAACATGCTGCTATTTCTCCCCATTGTTATTTAGGAAATAAAATGATAATTCCCACCTGCACTAAGCCCTATTTGTGTTATGTCACTAATATAAGTTACCTGACTGAAATTGATCCCCATTATATTGTAGCTTTGAATGATTTCTTAAGTATTCCCAGGTCATAGTAGGAGCTCA
Source organism: Molossus molossus (assembly GCF_014108415.1). Taxonomy (NCBI): domain Eukaryota; kingdom Metazoa; phylum Chordata; class Mammalia; order Chiroptera; family Molossidae; genus Molossus; species Molossus molossus. Next base: position 28,399,775 of record NW_023425348.1, read on the forward strand.
ATGAACACATGTTGCCCATAAGAATGAATGGTACTCTTCTCTTGGAAGAAATTTTATAAAAAGAGAATCCCACTTATTTGAAAAAATTATAAACTAGATGTTCTGTTTCAAAATTTTTAAATTCACCCCAATACCTAGAAAAACATCTGAAACCACCTTTTTACTGCCCCCTATGTTTCAGGCTGATTAAAATCACCCCTAGTGGAAAGGAACAAAGAAGCAATATTTCCAAAAGGATAACTATACAAAGAAATGCTATGGAAGAAAAAAGTAAATACCTTCATTCTCTATAGTGTCAACTACATTGTTGACAAGCTGAATGACAGTCACTATGGATGCTTGTGGCCAGGAAGAGAAGACAGGAGGGAGGGGAAGGACAGCTTAGGTTAGTTATGTACTTTAGACATACGTTAACTTTTCTTAACAACAGCAATGGCAACAACAAAGGGGCAGCATGCAGACACCCCGGGCCTTCCTGCAGTCCGTCCATCAGGCAGTGATCCAGGGGACACTTTTTCTTAGGGTCCCAGGATTCTGGGAACAGAAGGGAAATGGTACAAATCCGGGGCCAGTCCTCCTGAAAGGCATAATCGGCAGGGATTGCTGGGTCATAAATTCACACGCCATGGCCCAGAGAAACCAATCTAGGAAGGCAATGAATGGCTCATCGAGTTCATGCTAATTTCTTATTAGTAACTCCCGGAGGCTCTGCAGGAAGACCTCACTGTTCCCGAAGAGCATTCTTTGTTGATCAGCCATGCTGCCCCGAACCAAATGCCACGATGGAGGACGACCTCTGCAGGACTGGCGGCTTCACACTCACATGATGCCACCATAGCTAGAAAGGCCCGAGGCCCAGCTTTCACCAGTGAAGGGTAGACAAATGTCAGCATTTGGGCTCTAAAATAGTTAGAATCAGGGAAAGCGATTTCTGAGCTCTATATGAATTGACGTAGCACCTGATACTTGCTTGTTAAAACTAACTTGCTGAAAATCCCGAATACTGCCTGCTGTCGCCAGGACCAAAGCAGGCTGTTAAGCATGGGAGGCCGAGTGTGTGACATTAGGGCACACAGAACAGAGCCCATGGGAATAGTCAACCCGGCCTCATTGCCGGAGTTGCTTCCTAGAGTTTGAAAACTGTGTGTTCTCAGTTGCTTCTCTACAAACACCAACTAGTGACAGCTTTCCTTCTGGTTGGGGCTGAGAACAGGAGAGAGCACCCAGGCAAACCGACCTGGAGGCATGCCCCTGACCTTCTGAAAATGGCCAGAAGAAATGCACTGTCACGTGGCTTGTTACCCCAGCAGGCAGATACACTGCTCAGGAGTGCCAGGTGCTGGGGCGGAAGTGAATTTTGGCCGGTGGTGGTAAAAGGGGACTATTTTACTTCCATGATTGCTATGGCCTTCGAGCTCACCTGTTCCTGAGCTTACCTGGGGGGCATAGACAAGGCTATTTTCATTTTATAATTCTAGGTACAAAATGCCCCACATAGGGTCCATCACATAGAATAAACTCAACAAGGATTTACGGGTTGAATAATTATGTAAATTAATAAATATTCATTTTTTGCCAATTTATTGTAAATGGGAAAAGGACATAAGGCTAACTGTCTCTGTGGATGACTATTTGAAATGATTCTCGGTTCACCACCCTTCTGTCTTATGACCATTTCTGCTACACTCCCCTGCCCGGAGGAGACTCGCCCATCCTCCAAAGCTGGTTCCTCTGCTCTGGAAACCCAGTCCAGCAACGTCTTCATTAACATATTTTCACATGAAGCTTTGGAGTGCCAGTGAGGTCCATGAATCACATGGAATTATTGCATGCAACATTTTGGGTGTATGTGCATTTTTCTAAGGAAATGTTTCAGAGTATTCAATAGATTCTCCAAAGGCCCATAACCCCAAATGATTATAAGAGGGATTCAACAGAGTAAAGATGTCACTTCCATGGGAAGGAGGTTCTATGGGAAGGAGGTCTTGACTCTGAACTAATTTCTAATGAAATGGAGGTTGGATGTATAGTGAAGACATAGTCATAAAGACAATAAAATAAAAAAGAAATGAACTACACTGTTTGCTATCACTTGGGATGAGGCAGTTCCATCATGAACCAAATCAAAGGGGGCACATTCCTGGAGGTCCAGGGAAACCTCCACAACCTCTGACTCAGATCCCTGGGCCTGCTCACAGCTGCAGCTCAACAGATGCTCCTTCAGCAATGACATCCAACAATGGAGTCAACCAGAAAGCTTGACCTGTCCACGATCAGGTCAAGAAACAAAACTGCTCACATCCCCATCCTCTCCACCACTGAGTACCAGCACAGGAAGAAGAAGCCACCCCGGGGCAACAAATCTGTGGCTTACCATTGTCGTCACCAGAATCCGACTGGAAGGAGCTCAGGGACTGGACTTCAGAATTGCTGCCTTTATTACTGCCTGCAAAGCAGGTCACTTCTCCCGGGTCATCAACTCCTTTGTCTTCGTGGACAGCCAGAGAACAAGCAGCAATGACACTGGTTACCTTGTGCGTACTTCCAGCCCTGCCACCCCCGGAGTTCACTTCTCGGAGCTCTTTCATTTGCTCAGAGAAAATAATTTAGCTCCACAGTAGAGAATTGATTGTGCCGTTGGGGGCAAAGGTCCGTCTGTCAATCAAGTGATTTACATTATGGATTCAAAACCCTTAACCCGTGGTAAATGAGCTTCCAAGTAGCTGACAGCCGAAAGTAGTTGTTCCCTCCTCAAAGTGAAGCCGAAGTGAGGAGTGAACCGAGGATGAAGTGTCTGGGTTGCTCTTTGCCATTCAGAGTTAATTTAAATCATTTACATGAACCGATGTGGTGTCAACACCAGGTTAAATGAGATTACTTTTAAAATAGGGGTATAAATATTTTATAGGCAAGAATGCCGTTATATTTATCCTGAATTCTCTCTCTGGGGAGTGCGTGGAGTTCTCAGCAATGCCTTCTAGAGGGCAGTGTCGCGCCACTTTTGGGAATGACAGTGTTCTGCACTCAGCAGGGCAGTTGCCGGGATGGAGATGCTCTTAGCCACACTCTTCCCTCCTCTGTGCTGCAGGAAGACAGACTGAACCACACCCCTCCTCTCTCTCACGCCCCCCCGCCCCCCGCATGGCTACCTTCTTATATGATGGACTAAAGGAAGCAATAAAAACAACACATATCACAAAACTGTCAAGTAAAAAAATGAATTAGCAGCCTAGAGATCATCTCACCTGCTAAGTGCCTTGTTTAACAAAGAAGGAAATGTATTCAATAAAGACCCAATGATACTTTGAGGGAAAATTTGAGCTTTGGCCCGAGGTAGGTTCTGGAAATAAAGCTGTCACATGACAAAGTGGGTGGAGGGAAATGGTCACTAGGAAAATCTTCAAGTCATCACATCACGTGATGGTACGAAGAGATGGTGACTTGTGACTTAGGGAAAAGTTGGTCCTGCTGGTGGCTGGAGAAATCCCCGTTTCTTCCACAAAGGGGATGGCAGTAGTGGGCATGTGGTTCTGCACCTGCTGCCAGATGCTGAAGACACAGCAGAATGATGAGCTGGACAAACAAATGACACAAGTGGAGAGAGACGCTAGGGAGAAATTCACCTCCCAGCAGCCGCACCTCAGGAAACACGATGTGCCTTTGAAAAGCACAGAGTGGGCACCAGGCTTAGCCCTAATACAAGAGGGGAAAATGTCAAATGATCCGCCTTGGTGAATGTAGTGCTGTGCGTGGAAATGCTTTCTCCACTCCTCCATGTATTCAAACCCCATTTTTCCAATTGTTAAATAAATAAAAATGAACCTTTCCTTGTGAGCGGACCAGCAAGGCTTGAGTAAAGCCTAACTTTACAGATGATTTGAGAGAGGATATATTTATGGTAAAAGTCCAAAAGTATTGACTTAAAATTTAAATGTATCTCCAGAAAAGCAGAGTCAGCAGATAGGACAGTTGGGGCAGCACTAGAACAGAACAGAGACCTCCCTCTATGAAGAGATGCTCTCCCTCTTACACCCGTCTCCCTCCTTCCTGCTAAAGCTTCCAAGGGCAGAGTTGGTAAGGGCGCAGGCTCTGAACTCAGGGGTACCAGGTTTGAATCTTCACCCCCTCTCTTACTAGCTACTTACCCTTAGGCAAGTTATTTGGATTTAAGGTGATCCTCATACCGTAGTCATGGCTTTTTATGTTTGCCTGATGCCTCTGTTTTCTCACCAAATCTCTTTGTCCTGGACCTTTGCATTCTGGATTCTGTCTTGATAACTCACTGAAACACTCTTAAAATCATTTAGAATTTTCCAGATGCTGAGTGTGATACATTCTTTAGCCTGTGTCCTGCTTGACAGTGTTACAAAACTCAATCCTACTGACTTCACTGACAGTGTTGGCTTCTGCATGGCTGCCCTTCCCTTTATTCTGTGCTCTAGTTATTGGCTCATGTTTGTCTCCCTTCCCAGTCTCTCCCCTCTACCCACCCCTGCATGTAGGCATCTCCATGGTTCTCTTTGACCATCCTCTCTGCTCCTGATCCCTGGGGGAGCTCACCTTTCCTAGAGAGTCAACCATCCTGCATGCAGGTGTTCAAACCTTCACCTCTAACCTCACCTTTCTCTTGAACAACAGAGCCAGACACCCCTTATGTGTCCTCTCCACTGATCCAGATGTTCCTGCTTCTGGAAGGCCTTCTTCAATAGTTTCCCACCAAAATCTTACTCATGCTTAAAGACACCAGTAGAAATGGCCCTTCCTCCATGAAGTTACCCGTTATCTCCTTAGCTACACATGCTCTCTAGCTTCATTTGAAACCTGCTTCTCCCCCTACCCTCTACCCCAACATATATCATAGTACACCCAAGGCATCCTGGCTACTCAAATAGAAAGCTATTTGGCCTGTTGGAAAGTCATAGGTTACAATAGAGCATGTCTTAGTTTCATCCTTATTGATATTAGGGCAGAGGAAACAATCACTGTTTCTCACCTAGATGTTCACAGACACCATCTAATTGGTCTCAGCTTTCTTCTTTCTTTGGTCCTATTTAGTCTCTTCTTCAAGGAATGTAACCATCTTAGACATGTAAATTAGATTATGGCACTCATCTGCTTAAAAACCTGTACTAGTCTCGCTGTGAAATGCACCTGTTCTCCCCTGGCCCTCACCAAGTTCCAAGTACATTAATCTCCTTCATGTTCTTCAAAATGCAAAGGTCTTTCCTACCCCAGGGCCTTTGCACCTGTGGCTCTTCCCTATGTCTACTGCTGCATGAGGCCAAAGGAGTGGGAAACACCACCATCAGGCCCAGACCACTGTTCCCACCTATGGTTCATGGACCCTGCATTCCAGTGAAATAGAATGACTTGCTTTTGATCGTGTGGGTCTCTCTACATGGAATGTGCTCCTTTCCCCCAGATCTAGATATACCCCACCATGATCCAGCTCAAATGTCCTTCTGCTCCTCTCAACCCCTCGCTCTGTAAGACTGGAAATACTCTCTTCTGACCTTCCAGACCAGACTTTCTCTGCTCCACTCATGCAGATACACTGCTTGCATTACCGCCAATCGTGCACTATTGTGAGAAGAACATGGGTTGTACTTTGGCAGCCCTGGATGGCAATACCTCTTACTAGCTTTTACTAAAGACTCTTACTAGCTTTGTGACCATAGGCACCTGATGCCCTTCAAGCCTCATTTTCCCCATCTGTAAATGGGTATAAGAACTAGAGCAATTGTTCAGGACTGATATGTGAACACTCAATGCCAGAACATGTCATAATGAGTGCTCTGTCTCTGCGGGTTCTCTCTCCCTTCCCAAATTCCTTTCTCAAGTGTCCACACACCTGTGGCCTCCCGGTGAACACTAGTGGAATAAATAATGATGCATTACTTCCTACTCACTCTCAGTTCCTGCATCCCAGCCATTCTTCCGGATGGAATCGCAGTCAGAGCGGCAGGGTGACACGGCGGGGAGGTTGGGGGCCACACTGCACACGACCACGCCCCGCCTGGCTGTCAGGATGCGCGGTGACTCGGGATGAAAGGTGGTCATCTCCTGGTGCTCGCCCCCCAGTCCATCCACGATCTTATCCAGGTTGCTCCTGGAGTCGCTCTGGAAGCACGGGGTGTAGGCCATGGGGCGCACCGGCACCTGCGGGGGCCCCACCTCCTGGTAGACGTTGCGGCCGTCCCCGCCACCCCGCAGGTTCCGGAAGGGGATGCCGTTGCTCTTGTTGAGCAGGGCGGCCGTGGCGGGGTCCTGCACCAGCGTGATGTTGTTGCGCGAGTAGTTCTTGCGGAAGACCTTCTTGCGGAAGATGATGAAGAGGACCACCAGGATGAAGATGATGAAGAGGACCACCGCGATGCCGATGAGCTCCTCCTTGCCCACGTAGGAGTGGCCGGCCTGGATGTTGGGCACCACCACGGGGCGCAGCCCGCAGTACTGGCCCACGAAGCCGGGTGTGCAGTTGCACAGGAAGGAGCCAAACACGTTGACGCAGGAGCCCCCGTTCTCACACTCCTCCCGCTCACACTCGTTGATGTCTTCTTCACACCTTCGGGACCAAACACACACAAGCCCCCTCAGACACCGGACCTGACCACGCGGGCTTGTGCACTGCAGCCTGATTTAAAACGGACGTCTTCAGAAGAAAGCAAAGCACCCAAAGGGTGCACGAAGCACCCGGAAACGGTGTCGTGGTGTGTGTGCGGGAGGTGGCCTGAATCATCAACATTAAGGTATTTCTTCCACCCAGTCTCTACCAGAGTCTGGCCCTGCCCCGGTGGGGGCAAGGAAAAGGCTCTCTTAGGAGAGGGTCCAGGAGCAGAAAGGGAAAGAACAGGTGCTGTGGAAGATGAACTGATTTCCAAATTCTTGGGGCCAGATGCATTTCAGAATTTAAAATTTTGCAATTTTGGAAATGACATACAGTACATATCTTTCATATTATGTTAAACACCCACCCCACCCCAGGGGCTGGTGCTGATTTAGGACCCATAATAAAATATACCAGTGTTCGACAGTAAAACACATGGATATTCACAGTAAATGAGAGAAATAAAGACTAGAAATAACCTCAGAGTGTCTCTGGCTGTTCTGGCCACCAAATTAGTTTGTCACTAATTTATCCTCAATCCTGTCAGTTCATGGAGCTTTGGGTTTTGTAGAATTGTGGATAAAGAGCTATGAAACTATATACCCTACGCAGAATCTCCCGAGAGGAGGAAGTCTTTAGTTCTGATGTTTCCTGTGACAGTTAACAGTAATTATGGGCCATTCTGGGCAACCAGGGTTACAGGGTGTGCATAGGTGGGTAGGTGCATGGAAGTACATGTCTTCCAGATTTTATACTGTTAAAAGCTAATGCTGCCCTGGCTCATCTTGACCAGTGGTTAGAGCTTTGGACTGTGGACTTAAGGGTCATGGGTTTGATTCCCAGTCAAGGGCACATACCTGGGCTGCAGGTTGATCCCCAGCCCTGGTTGGGGTCATGTAGGAAGCAACCAATCGATATGTTTCTCACATCGATGTTTCTTTCTCCCTCCCTCCCTTCCATTTTATCTAAAAATAAATGAAAAAATATCCTCGAGTGAGGATTAACAACAACAGCAATAAAGCTAATGCAAATGCAGCCCCAGCTGGGTGGCTCAGTTGGTTGGAGCATTTACCCATACACCAGAAATGTTTCGGGTTCAATTTCTGGTCAGGGCACATGCCTAAGTTTGGGGTTCCATCCCCTGGTCAGGGCAACCAATAGATGTTTCTCTCTCATATCAATGATGTTTCTCTCTCTCTCTCAAATCAATAAACAAACAAAAAAACATATCCTCTGGTGAGAATTAAAAAAAAGAAAGCTAAGGCTAATGCAGATGACCACAGGAAAAAATGACTAAAGCATTCTAGTGAGAAATAACTCAATTAATTTTATTCTCTTTAAAGGAATCCATGACTTGCTTTGAGTATAATTATAAGGCAAACATTTAAGTCTTATTATTTCTTACTTTAAATTTATTTGAGAACACAGCCATTTTTCCTTTACTATTCTCTCCTTTAGCAATTGTTCTACTATGTTCATTTAAAAGGCCCCATCACCTATATTTTTAGTAATCCACTTTTTAAAATGTAGTCAAATGTCCCTAATTTGAACAGACTGAAGCCAGGTCAGCTGGAAATTAGTCAGAATTACTTAATATTTAAAAATATATGCAGCTTTATTACTTTAAATTACATCCAATGATTCAAAGTCTGTTAAGTATTTCCAGGTAAAGTCCTCCAGAGATTTGCTTTAATGAATACATAACACTGATCTAGAATATCACTTGTTTGAGATTACAAATATACTATATATATATATATATATGTGTGTGTGTGTGTGTGTGTATGTGTATATATATATTTATCCAGCTACCGTTGAACACAGCTACCACTAACATTTTCAAATGGAATGTCGATTCATGTGATTTCTTCATTCAACTCATTCATTTTACATTTGCACCTTTTTATTGGCTCACAGAGTTACCTAAATTAGAGAGGCCAGTGTCATTTTGACCTGTGATAAGTACATGGGGGGACATGGATCTTATGATGGGAAGAAGATTTACAAAGGAAATGTAAGCTTTGGTTTCTCAGAATGATCATAAAATGCTAAATAGCAGAGTCCAGCTAATGAGTTCTGGGGAAATGGAAAGTATGACTGCCTCAGAATTATACGGGAAATTCTAGGGGTTATAGGTGAATTTCTTTAAATTGTTTTCTTGATTATAGGACACATTGTAATTATATGAAAATATAGAGAAGTATAAGGTAAAATACATAAATTTCCTATAAAAGCACTCTTTATATAAAGATAGTAACCCTTTGCCTATCCTATTACTGTTAAATAGTTTATCCCACTTTTTTACTTTGTTTTCTTAGCAACAAGAAACAGCATGAAGACTTGAACAATCTCACTTACGTGACTCCAGAGAGCCCAGCTTTGCAACTGCAGATGAAAGTATTTCCTATCGGGTCGCAGGAGCCTCCGTTCCGGCAAGGATTTGGGAAGCAGGCTGTGATCTCTGACTCACAGTTCCTCCCCGTGAACTGCGAGAGACAGGTACACTGATAGCCTGGGGAAAAAGAGGACCTCATGAGCCACGGGTGCTGCTGGCATTGCTCGGAGTACATGGACTGGGTTATAACATGTCCTCCTAATTCCTTCTGCAGCAGATCAAAGGCAGACCCCAAATTCCAAAGATGATTAGTAAATGGGTTATTTTGAACTTGGAACACAGCTTTTCACAAAAATGCCAAGTAATGGTTTGGATCTCCCATTAGTCCTCAGAATTTCACCTCATTAATCACACACATGAATGTGCTCGTGTGAACGGTAGGAGACACCTAAGGAACACCCAAGATTCCAAGAGCAGAGACCAGGGTGGAGAGAGAGATGCTTTCCCCGCCACACCACATTGTAAAAGACAGGATGTTTTCAGATAAGAGCTTCTTAGAGGTCCCATACTCATGCCACTAGAACACATTCTACAGTAGCTTCCTGAGAAGAGGTTTGTTTATAAAAGGTAAATGTCACGAGACCTTGCATCGCTGAACATATCTCTACTCCACCCTTACACCTCTCTGATAGTTAGATTGTGTATGGAAATCTAAGCAATTCCTTCCATGTTACTTTTGAGAAATTCAAAGCTGTCTTGGATCCTCAAGTTTATGGGTGACCTGGTTTCTTTTCCTAACAGCTTGGAGTATGTTCTCTTGTCCCTGGTTTTCTGAGATTTCACAATGATGTACTTCAGTGTGGGTTTCTTTCAATCAGCACTGGGTATTCAGGGGCTCTTGCAATCTGGAAATTCTTGTCCTTTAACTTTGGGAAAATTTCTCTAATTATTACATTGATGATTTCCTTTCCTTTGTTTTCTCTGCTCTGTCTTTATGGAACTTTTGTGGTTTGGATCTCAGATCTCCCGGATCTTCCTTGAATTTTGTCATTTTCTCTTATATTACATCCCTGTGGGTTTTTGCTTTACGTTCTGAGTTTCTCAACTTTTGAAACTTTTGTGAGATTTTCATTTATGTTGTCATTTTCCAAGGGCTCTTTATTTGTTTGCTGAGGGTTTTTTAAAAAACACATTGCACCCTGTTCTTATTTTGTGGTTGCAATATTTTCTTTTATCTCTCTGAAGATATTAATAATATTTTTACGAAGTTTTCTCCCTGCATAGTTTCCTCCAAATTGCTCTTCTCTGTTTCTCTGCTTTGGTCTCTGTGATGGTAAATTTCATGTGTCAGGCTGACTAGGCTGTGGTGCCCAGTTGTTGGTCAAACTCTATTCCAGATGTTACTATGAGGGTATTTATGGGTGTGATTAACATTTACAATCAGTTGACTTTAAATAAAGCAGATAACCCTCCATAATGGGGCTGGGTCTTGTCTGTTCAGTTCAAGGCCTTAAGAAGGAATTCTGCCTCAAGAATGCAGCATAGAAGTCTTGCCTGTTTCCAGCTTTGAGAGTTTCAAATTCAAGACTGCAAAATCAACTCTTACATAAGACTTGCCAGGCTCCACAATCCTGTGAGCCAATCTCTTAAAATCCAGCCGTCTATCCATGCATCCATCTAGCCCGCTGGTTCTGTTTCTCTGGAGAACCTTAATAGAGTCTCTGTCTCCCAACTTAGAGGATTCCCTTCCCCGTCTGGCAGTTCCGGTTTACCAGCTCACACTGAAGAGTGGGTGGTAGAAACTAGAAATCTGAGGGGAAGATCTAAGCACTGAGGGGTGCTTGTTAACTATAATACTGTGTCAGTCCCTTTGAGTTGGTCAATTTCTCCAGTAATTACCCTTGTCATCTTCCCAGAGGGAGGGCAAAGGCCTAGTTTTTAATATTCAGGGGGCTGAATGGTGGTCAAGGAAGGGTGGTTGTGGGTCTCAGTGTCCAATGAGCACATCGTATTTCCTTACTCCATAAACACTGTAAATAACCATCCTCACTCTTATTTGAAGGGCTCTTGGACTAATCTCTGCTCCCCAAGTGGTCAGTGACTGATGTTGGGATTTTGTAGGTTGATCTCTATAGGTATAAGATAGTTAATAATCTATAGATTGAAATAGTGTATGCTCTCATAAACATTTCCATGAATCCACACTACAAAGAACTCTCCTGTACAGGAGGACATTATGATTGTGTGTGAGTGTTCATAGGTTCAAAGAGAGAAAGGTTCACCTTTAAGAGGCAGGTCGAGTTGGCAAGAGAGAACTCCTTGCATTTTTAAAAGGAAGGAACCTCTCTGGCACCAAGAAACACAGAGATGGAAGCTCAGAGAGAGTCACTTTTAAACGCAACCCCGATGAAATTCAAGGGAACTAATGTATAAAGAAAGACCATTATTGATGCAAACCGTGTTCAAAGATGGCCAGCCTGACAGGGCCGCGGTCTGGGATATGCCTGCTTCAACTTATGCTGATTTGGGATTATTCTTTTCCAATTTGGAAAGTTGTTCACCTACATGGAATTGAGGATTGCTGAAAGCAGTTGGGATTGGGGAAAGTGCTTCTTTGTGTCACCTGGCTACTCCTTGACCAGGATGGCATGCCCTTTAGAGGCAGAACAACCTGTGAGGAGGAATTAGGTTCCTTTTCAGACTAACAGGAGGAGTGCACAGCTGTGACACAGGATTCTGGAAAGCCCTTCAGTGACGAGGAAGGAGGGAAGTAAGAAGGGGACATCTAAGGCAAGGCAGGTCAGCTCAGGTACATCTCCTCCCTCTCCAGCTCCTTTGTGGCACGATTCTGGCGATTGCTCAAATAAAACTATAGCAGAAGTAGTAGGAAAGACAAGGAGGGACTGTCTGGAAATAAGGGGCATTTGAATCACTCTCACGGAAACTGGATTCTAACAAGGGCCGTGGGTTTGATTTCTTTGATTGGATGTCTCTGTGCCCTGGAAAATCAGAATTTAAAACAAGGCACCACCGCTAGTGCACGATTTTACGCCCACACATTTCTTTCTGCATTTTGTCACTTTCATTATCTTTCATGGGCTATCTAATGCTACCTGATGCAGCAGCCAGCCCGACTGATCATCCTATTGCCTGACTGAGTGCCCGAGCAATAGGCAGCGGTGTGCTTGCTGGAGCCGGCTCAGAGCCACGGGCGCGGACTGTTTACCATTCGGGGATTTGGCAGGCCAGGGATTACCCACCAGTAGCCCGACACCAGCCAAGGTGGGAGTCTTTACACCACAGAAATCAGTAAATGCTTCAAATCAGGGCTTTTGTTTTTAGAGAGCACACCCCTGGAAGAGGGACTGTGGTAGGACACCAGCGATTTAAAGACAGAAAAACTACAGCCAGTGTGGGCATAAAGACAGCTACAAAACTACCAGGAGAGCAGGCACAGGGCGCAATGCCAGCAGAATGGGGCACTGGACCTACGCTGGAGAAAACCGTGCACGGCGGAGGAGCTCTGTTCAACCTCTGCTGTCCGTTTTGAAGATGATGATGATGATGACAGTAGCTCATATTTATATGAGATTTACTATGTGATAAACAAGTCTAAGACTATATATATTAAGTCATTGAATTCTCCAAAACAACAACCACAAAAAAAGCCTGTGACAAAGGGAATATGATCAGTCCCATTTTATAGAGGAGAAAACTAGGACACTGCGAATTTGATTACTTCACAGCCATGAACCCAGGGTGGATCGCAACAGGAGCAGTCTGGCACCAGAGTCCGGAACTATTCAGTGAGATCTTGAACTGTATGTTCAACAACCACACTTTATTATATTCTGTATCTGGATGTCTCTGTTTATCTGAAAGCAAATTGTGTAGGATCTGCTCTCATGATTTTTCAAACTCATGGGGCAAAGTAAGTAGAGATCCTTTGGAACACATCTTGCTTTTTAGAACTTTAAGTTTGGAGGAATTTCTATGTTAACACAATGAAAGGAAAAAGCAATTAGATTTTTTAAAAGGGTCAGATTTTGTTTTTAATGAAAGAAGAGTGCTATCTATTGTTTGGCTCCATGAAGAGGCTTGTTGATCAAAATTATTAACCTATTCTCACAAAGTGTTATTTATGATCTCATTATCTCAGCCTAGGCACTATTTTTAATAATTTTTATAATGTCACTAAGTCTGCTATAATGATACTAAGTGATCTAATGCTTTAATGGCTTAAAATCACTTTCAGTCATTCTATGAAGGATAATAATAACTCTATGAAGAATAATAACCCTATGAAGGAAAAACAAGAGGCCCATTAACATCCCGATTCCATGGGGTGTTAGAGAGGTTAGTGGCTTGTTCAAGGACACATAGCTAGTAAATGATTGAATTTGAACTTGAATCCAAACTTTCAGATTCTCAACTCTTTCTCCAAGACTGTATTGGCATCAGAACTTGTCGGTGAGCCAGAACTCATTACTTGCTAGGAATAAGAAGGGGTTCGTAGTTACCCCTCACAACTCTCCAGGGAGCTGATGAGACGCGCTGAGATAAACAGTATCAGACACCCTTTCTGGGAGCCAAATAATCATTAAATAATAAAGATAATAGCATAATAAAGTCTCTCCTCTTCCCAAGCATTACCATATGTTGATATAAAACACAAATAAAAGGAACAGAATTTCAAGAGCTATCCAGGCATTATTTGATCACACATTATTTTAATTTTTGTAAATGTAAAAGAAAAATAAAATTCAATGGACGATCTCCAAGTCTTATTAAAAAGAGTAGATTTTTTTATTTTTTTTCCCTTTGGTTGGGGGAGAATGTCAAATAAGGAAATCATTAGCAAGCACAACAGCTTTTTAGGTGCTAGGAAAAATGCTAAGAACTTCCTATGCGTTATTCCCATTTAATTCTTGATAATAACCTTATGGTGTAAGTACCATTATTATAGTTATTTTACAAATGACAGAACTGAGGCTTAAATAAGTTGGTTTGCCTAAAGTTACACAGTCAATACATGGCAGATGCCACTTTATGCCAGTTCCCAGATTTTAAAAAGACAATCATACTACAAGTATTGAGATACATGTTAAAAAAACAAAACAAAACCAACCAACCAACCAAATAAACAAACCCCCCAAACAATGTCATAGCTTCTGTCCTTGAGAATCTGGCAGAATGAGAAGTGTATTTCTAAGCCTTGCCTCAAAGCTGTGCTCTTTTACAATCCTCAAGTCCCAGTGGGTGCAGATGGTTTTGAAATCTGCACCCAGACACATGTAAAATGCTCCCTCCGTTCCCTGCTGAAAGAAGAACATGGCAAAACCCATTAAATGCAGAAATAGAAGTGGTCTGAGCAATTATAGAGTGCATTTGGGCTGGGTAGGCAAATAATCAAGAGCATTCCTATCTTACTTCTTTGACTCATGAGTCGTTTTCCGACCTGATTCATTCAGGCACCGGCCTCACCCTCGGCCTTGCTTGCCAGCTTAGGTGAACATCATTCTGATCGGGTTTGTGTGCCTTGATAAGGAAACATCTGCCTGCTGCCCAATGAGGGAAATAATGACAAATGTGCAACCAGCACTTGGGATCTGGAGTCAGCATCCACCACATGCTTGCTGAGTTACGCATTTCATTGAGAAACTCCAAGAACTGACGAGGTCTGGGGAGCCAGCTGTGATCTGGGGGTGAGGTCCTGAGTGCAAGTGTGCATTCTGGCTGACACCCAGCAGCTGGGTGTGATCACGGCCAAGCTGCCTGACCTCCAGGGACCCCCCCCCTATTTTTATCTGATAATTAGGCCTCACAAATGCCCATTTCACAGAGGATAATAAGGTTTGTGGATACGTCACCCACAATACAGCACCCAAACATCAGATGCCTTATTGCTCTAACCATTATAATTACCATGGATTCTGAAGGTTCTGTGCTGCTCAGAGACCAAACAATTGAAAGTGATGGGAGTTTTTTTCCTTTTTAAGGCTGAAAGTTGGAAAATATTGAAACTTCTAGTCTGTGTGGATCTGTTAGTACGAGGAAACTAGAGGACGCTAAACCTAAGTGGCTGAGCTCAGCTACCTACGGCCTTGTCGTTGCTCTACCACTTCACCTTGTAGTCACTCTGACTTTCCTCGTTCAGCAAGCAGCGTGCACACAACACCTTAAGACCTTGTAAAACAAAAACCTTTGAAGGTGGACCTGAAACTTCCCCCAGGAAAGCTGCCTCACATTTCATATCTTAGATACTGGGTCGAGCCTCTAATACTATCTTCGAGGATCTGGAAACATTTAATGTGTTAACAACACTAGACACACAGTGAATCCTCTCCTTCTAGTATGTTCTTTTGTGTCTTCATATATATAACCTGACTGCTTGAGGGTTTTGAGTTTCTCTTTTAGTATCAATATTACGTTATTTATGCTGTTACCATGAGTTTTTTCAAAAGTATGAAAAAGCTGTTTAACTCTGTTTAAACACCACCCAGGAACCCCCCCCCCAATAAGCTGCAAAGCTCAGTCGATTACGTCCACAGTATACTCACTGTCCTCTGGGCTCAGTGGGCCTGTGGACTGAGCACATAGGGGGAACCCTGTGCAATCCCCTTAAACCAGCTGTGAAGGGAAGGAGGTCACACAGTTGAATCCATTGGCCACAGAAACAGCAACGGAACCCCAGGATTTAACAGAGAGCTCAGCATAAATCAGGAACTTAGTTAAAGTTTGATGCACTAAAGTTTTCTAGACCCTTGCAAGTTAGGGACACAAAATACCCAGGAAAACATCACCCAAAGTAGCACGGCTAGCTTTGTGGCCAAAAACACTTCTATGTCCAAATATTTGTAGCATCTAGGAACCTGCTGAAAATGCAGGATGAGTACCTGACATTCAATTCCTAAATGTCACATGACTACTTAATTCTTCTGGAATTCACTGACTCACATTCCTGCAAATACAGAATTTACTGAGATTCCCAAATATCAGTGGTTCTCAAACTAAGATATGTGTGGTACCTTGCAGCCCTGTTAAAAATGGAGATGCCCCAATTCGACCCGTGCAGATTCTGAGATTTTGACTTGTATGTTTGGGTCTTTTTTCCCCCCAAAACTTTTCACTGAGATTCTTGGTATGAAGTTCAGGATTTTGCAAGTACAAGTCGGTGACCTAGCAGAAGGTTCCTCTGATCTGGACAGCAAATGATGGAGGCAAGTAAACAGATGCTCCTTTCTCCCTTAATAATCAAGAGATTCTTCTTCAACAAAGTCTGATTCTAATAAAGTCTTCAGGTGATACAGATACACCTCAGAGTTTGAAAACCACTATGTGCAATATGTATCAACAAGAAAGAACGAGTTTTCTTAGGTTTCAGGGCAGTTAAGAGACAGAGAGAGAAATCAGTAGACCACCTAGGGAGTCTGTTAAAATTCAGATTTTGATTCAATAGATTTGAAGTGGGATTTGCGATGCTGCATTTCTAATTCTCAGTGATGTCAATGCTGCTGGTCCCTGAAACACTTCGAGCCACAGGTTAAGAGCATAAGGCTGGGTGGTTCCTCACACTTGGACCCACTTTACTGGCTGTGTGATGCTGGGTTACTTACTATCCTTTCTGGCCTATTTCTCTATCTACATGTAACATGGGGGTGGAGGGCCAAGGACAGCACTGACTCCAGAATAACGTGAGAACTGAACATTTGCAAGGGAAGCACCTAACACAGTACCAAGCACATAGTAAGAGTCTAACAAACAGTACTTCTTACCGTTTAAAAATTTACCAACTTTTCATTTTAAGATTTAGATTTCTAGTCTCATGCAAAGCTATCTGAATGACTATTTTGTTTTGCCAAATTATAGTTTAGCCTCAACTCGGTTTTCCGGTAATAAGCTTAAGCTGAGCAGAAGGCATGGGGGACTGAGGACTCCTCACTCAGATTGTGGGTATCCACTGGGCTGCTCCCTATCCACTGGGTCCGGAAATGTAGGGGTCAGAATGGGACCGGACTATTTCTTCTCCACAGTGGTTGCTATTCCAGTTCATGTTTATGAAATACATATAATTTGAAGGCTTTACCGAAAGAGAGCCTTCCTTCTGTGGTTGCTTTACAGAGTCATATTTACAATCTTAGTACAAGTCGGTGTTTCGGGCTCTGACTCTCTCAGGGTCCATGGCTTGTTCCTGGGACAGCCAGAGTCACACCCCTGGTCAAAGCTGCTGACCATGTCATTCCGAGCTAGCAGGCATGGCTTCCGTGCCTTTCCTGCCCAGAGTTTGACTGTGTTTCGAGGTGGTTACAGCAGAATCCTCTTCTGTGAAAGAAAGTGCTTCCTGCAGTGGGTTGCCTGCTGTAAAAACTCTGAATGTTCTGGAACAATGTACTAGGATAGGGCCTGTCACCAGCAGAGACAATAAGCAATAACACTCCAGCCTTCTCCAGTGGTCAAGAGAATAATTATGCTGAATATGTGCCCCACAATGTCAGAGTACAGCACGAGGTTCCAACCACAGTGAGATGTTCAAACAATTAACTTTTGCTATCTACATTCTCCTGCACATTGAGTCACATTTTAATGACTTCGCTCTACTTTCTCTAGCTCCAGCTTCTTCTTTGAATAAGGCATGCATTCTAGCCTTTGATCTGGGGAAGCAAGACCCCCTACCTGTGATCAGACACCCCTGGAAGCCAGAGGGAATTCTCAAGGCATGAATATACTTTCATTAATGATTCAGTCTTATTGTTCTTTTAAAACTCTCACTCATAACTAAGATGCTTTTTATTTTAAATAACCTTAAAATTAGCTACATAGTTGCATCGATATGAGTTAAAAGCCAGATTGTTGGTTCTTTCTTTTCTTGTCCCTACCCCCTACTACTTGGCACCAATTGAGGAAATTTGCAGATAGGATATACGGACCTGGAAAAAATTACTCTAATATGAACAAATAATGGGGGCAAAAAAATGGATTCCTCTCCTCTTTTCTTAGAAGCCAAGGCCTTATCCCTAAAGCCAAGAAGCAGGTGGGTCCTCCTCGCACCTCAGAAGAGGAATCTTGTGCCTTTGATTCCACAGGGAAGCAACAGCAGCTCTCTTCTGGAATTTCCTGGTGAGGGTCTGGGTGTGTGCTGGCCTCGGGCTCGGTACTGCTGTGCGCAGAAGCCCCAGATTGCCTCATCTGGACCATGCCCCGGGGGCTTCTGAGATGAGAACCACTGGGGCTCTCGGTTAAAAAGAGGTAGGTAATAAATTGTGAAGACAGAGGAGAGAAAAGACTCTTTGCCTTGGGAAAACATGTGCCTCCAGGTACAAAGGAGGGACTTGAACACGGGAGAGGCTCTATCACTTTGGAGCACCTGTTGTGAAATCCCAATCCCAATCATAGGTTGGGGTGGGGAGCAGTGGGGCAGAGAGGAGTATGAGGGAGCATGTAGGCAAGGTTGGTTCCCTGGGGAGGGGAAAGCAAGTTCTCTAGGCCATGAGAAAACTATGTGACAGGTGAGTCCTCAGTGCTGGAATCTGGTTAAACCAAAAGGGGATTAAAAAATAGAGAAAAATTGCTGTTTCTGATGTGGGTTATAGTCATTTTGATACTGTTATAACAACCCAGTTATTTATAAGAGGAAAGGTGCAAAGGGAAGCTACAATTTAGATGCATGTCCCGTAAAGTCTGGGTGATGTAGGGGAGGGTGCTTACCTGTCAGTCACACCTGGAAACCAGTCATTCACCAGAATAGGCGTGGCCACTGCAAGCATGGGAAGGTCTGATATTTAAACTCCTAAACAAAGGGGTTCTCTCTCTCTCTCTCTCTCTCTCTCGTGCACTGGGCTTCTAGCTCCCTTGTTGCAGGGGGCACACTGCCCTGCATTCGCTCACATGGCCCATGTGGACCCCACACAATGTACTGATGGACTGGAACTAGCCTGATGCTGTGCTGGACTAACTCAACCATGGAACAGAAACTTTGGACACTGGCTTTGCTTCTAGCTGCGCTGAATCCCCAGCTGCACCTCTTCTAGGACTGGACTAAGGGAAATGGGACTTTAGAAACTGAGCGGTGTACCTTTATGCAAATAAAGCTTTCTACTACATCTCATCTTCCTGTGGGGGCCTCCAGAAGTGCTTATTCCAGCAGCACCCCAAGAACCCCACTCTCACCAGCAACGGAGAAGGGCAATCAATCCACACAATTCTCTGCTAACAATTTTATTAACATACCTGAACTGAATACTTCTTAGCTCATGGATTTCATGGCAATTTAAAAAAATGAAAATGCACTCCAAAGAGCAAGATTCTTTAGTCTTTTCCCTTAATATAGTGATTATTATTATTTTAAAAGATAACCAATTGTGGAAGCCCATAGCTTTGCCAGAAGAAACAATGTCCTGCCATTGTTAAAAAGTATGTTACAATTTGTGGCTGTGTACCTAGCATTTGACATGGAGTGGTGTTCTATTTCAACCCAATTTAATTATATGCTCCTTTATATATCCTAGATGGCTCACACTAACAGAATTGTTTTGCCTGGTGAAAAACTGGCCATGACTTGTCATAATGGGCTGGTTTATAGAACCACTGAAGTATAGTTACTGCCCATCATTCGGGAATTATGGCACCATAACAACCCTTTATTTACATATACTGCTGAGATAGTAAAAACAGCAAATAGATTTCTTAAATCGAGCCGGCAGAAATTTCCCCCCAGGGCACTCGGCCCTCACTGTGGCAGTAACATATGCAAGTCTAAATAACTTTGGTGTCTGTATTTTGGCTGTGCATCATTCCTTGGACAGTTTATAATGTTCTAATAATAAAATGGACTCTAAATTTGGAGTTGGGCTTCACGAAATTAGATGGTAATGTGCACAGCAGAATCTCTAAGTGATTTGTGAGGAAGGTTTAAATTTGCTAATCACACTGCCTCTGAGAGACTCCGAAGAGGGGCTTGGGTGGAATCAGGGGCTGATCGGCAGGGAGGTGGCCAAGGCTCCAACCCGGAGAGCTCCTGACCTAGTTTGCATGAACACACATTGCATCTGGGTCACGTCAGGGATTCTTTTATCTTCAGACTCCTAGGACTTGAATAACCTTGTCACTGCCCTCAAACAAGAGAAACCCTCTATACGCCCTTCCACCTCCTGTTTTCAGGGGGGCACCGTATTTGTTCTTTCTTTCGTCTTCATGGTGTACCTTTGGGGGGAAATTATTGGGGTAAAGCATGAAACCCTCATTGACTATGTGTCTGGAGATTTCCTATAAATTGCCCCCTCCTTATTCTTGACTTTCTACTGCTTTATAGAGTTGTCACTAGGCTTATCTTTAATGCACATATTTTAAAAGCATGTCCCAAAACATCTCCACTATATTTCTACTCCTGGGGTAGTGGGTCCACTGTCCACCCCACCCCTGGAGCTTCAAGTACAGTTATATGTCAACGTGTGAAAGGACTGTGTACCTGTGTCATATGTACTCACACTGCTACCAACCACTCTGCAGTGACATGAAGGTGCCTCAAGAAGGCAGAAACTTAAAAGGGGGGTCCTACTCCTCCAAGCTGCTGAAGCCTGGAAGGGTGTGGGGTGGGCAAGGGAAGGGTAAGCTGGACAGCACCTCTGGGCGCCTGTGGTCACCTAGCACTGCTCTGCTTGGCTGGTGGGATGCTTCACGTGGATTGGCTACCCTGGACACTCCTGTAACTGCCAAGCTCCCAATCTCCCCAAGGGGGTTAAGAAGCTGTTAGTATCTGGAATGCACACTGGTCTCAGGGAGAGCACTTGGGTTGGCTATGCATGTCAGAGCCAGTCCTCCTGCAGGTCTATTGCCCCCACCCCTGTATCCGCCCCTGCCCCACAGGGTGCCCAGGGCACACGCGCACACACAGGTACTCACCCCCCGAGGGCAGACCTGCGCAGCTGCCCCCGTGCTGGCAGGGGCTGCGCTCGCACGCGTCGGGGTACAGCACGCAGCCCAGCTTCAGCTCGGTCAGGCCCACCACCTCGGCGAAGCTGCTGCGCTTGTTCTGCAGGGGCAGCTCGTTGTGATTCAGCACCACCGAGTCCAGGCAGCCCTGGAAGCCGCTCAGCACCTGCGTGACCCGCGTGTCGGTCAGGCTGCGGATGTTATCCGCCTGCACCAGCGCCCCGAAGTAGATGGTACTCTCGGTGCTCAGCGTCTGGAAGTAGAGGGGCGCCCTGCGCCGCTCCACGTAGCTGTCATCCAGGGACAGGCTGGTGAAATTGCGGTTGAGCTCCAGGAAGACGGAGTGCCAGCTCCCATCGTTGACCGCGCGGCCTGAGATGCCCAAGAGTCCGGGGCCACTGCCGCAGTCCAACTGGAACCACAGCTTCCCGTCCACGATCTGTGCAGGGAAGGACACCAAATTGCTGTTTAATATGCCGCTGCCATACATACCTGTCCACCCTGCTCCCAAACGGGGGGAGGGGAGGGGAAGGGAGGGGGAGGGGAGAGGGGAGGGGAGGGGAGGGGAGGGGAGGGGGAGAGGGAGGGGAGAGGAGGGGAGGGGAAGGGGAGAGGGAGGGGAAGGGGAGAGGGAGGGGAGGGGGAGGGGAGGGGAAGGGGAGGGGGATGGGAGGGGAAGGGGAGGGGAGGAGGAGGGGAAGGGAGGGGAGGGAGGGGAAGGGGAGGGAGGGGAGGGGAGGGGGAGGGGAGGGGAGGGGGAAGGGGAGGGGGATGGGAGGGGAGGGGAGGGGGAGGGGAGGGGAGGAGGAGGAGGAAGGGAGGGGAGGGGAGGGAGGGGAGGAGGAGGAGGAAGGGAGGGGAGGGGACGGGAGGGGAGGGGAGGGGAGAGGGAAGAAGACAGACCTTCCAGGTCACTAAGCTAAGGAGGTACAAACAGCACATGAATTCACAGAAACAGACTGAACCAGTCTTTTCGAAATATTTGACTCACGAAAAGACTCGTTAGGGATTATCATGGCATCACTCATTCCCACAAATAGGCCTATCTCTATCTAGGCTTCAGTATGTTCCACAAACTCATTCTTAGCGACTCTCATTTCTGCCTCAGTGGCTCCATGGATCCCTGGTGCCCTCTTTCTGCATAAAGTTCGTAGGCTCATGCCACATAAACATGTCTGCTATATACAGAAGGTAGGAGGCTTTGTGGACTAGGCAGAAACCTGGGAATTTCGGAATGAGGACTCGAACTGGGGCTTTGTCCTGTATCACCCAGGTCACCTGGAGAGTCGCCTGGTTGGCATCTCTGCGATTGGGACCCCTTATCTGTAGAGCAGAGATAACTGCGGTGGCTTGTTTTACAAGAAGACCATGTCCACTGCAGAATGGTTAGTTCTATCAGCAGTTAGTACATACACACTCTGTTCTGTGATGCCAATGTATGGGCGTAAAAAGACTAGAGACAAATATTTATTTTCTTTTCAGAGAGCTGGCACGCGTAATCTGTGCCTTTGTCACTTTTTCGGTTCAACAAAATGGACTGAATGGATATTGTAAATCATACCAGAATACTTGTGCAATGACAACTCCTGGATAAATATCCATATTTTTATTTCAATGTGAGTAATAAAATGATCAAATGTGACTTTGGGGACTACCTTCTGCACAGTCCATCTGCTGTTATGCTCTGTGGCTACAAAGCGGTGTCCCTAGTCTGTCACGGAAAATCTGGCGGTGCGGGTGTAATTCATGTAAGGTTTTGTAAAAGGAAGTATTCAATTAATATATTACTCGGTCCATTCCCCTCCCCAGCCCTGCACCTACCCCTTGGGATAGTAACTAAGTTACAAATTCACCCACCAGAACTGATATGGCTCTGAACCACTCACACACATTGAAGCTCTGTAACTAAGAAACATAAAATTATCCCATACTAACAACCAGCACTGCTAAGTTTACCTCGTTCTTTTTTCTGTTGGAATAAAAATAACAGCAGCAACACTGCTCAGTGAATAGGAAGCCAGAGGCCTACCTGATCCTCAGCTTTTTAAAAATAAAACTCATTTGTATCTTCATAATTCGAGTTTGGAATGATAAGCCTTGTTTAGATGACAAACTAGAATGTTGATGCTGAAAGCTGTCTTGCAAAAGGTACATCTTTTGCTATTTCACGCGTGTATTATGCCAGGGAGAGAAAAGAACACTTTCATATGCTCTCATTCTGGAAAATTACACTCTGATCATATTCGGTGTTCCTCTGTCTTCAGAATAGGACTTACGTAGTTTTAAAGGACCTCTCTTCTAAGAGAACAAAGCTTTCTCAAGTCAGAGGGCAAGCTATTTTAACAGAAATTGGGGTGTGCGTGAAACTGTAAAAAAAGTCTTTGGCAATGATCTGAAATGATGTGTCAGGTAGGGGGAAGGAGGCAATTTCTTCAATGAAATGCATAATTTGGAACGGGTGGCCATAATGTTACAAAATAGGTCCTTGGCATTGTTTCAAGTCAGTGATGTGCTTTAATTCAGATCTTTAGTAGCTTGGGGCTTAGGTGACAACATACCAGATCTGTAAAAAGTAGGATTTTGAGTAAAAATGTTTAAATTATGCCACAGAGTGCTACTGCTTCAGATCCTTGGTGTGTGGCTCTAGGAAATGCACCATTATCATAAAACTTGTAAGGGGGCTATTACATATTTTTTGAAAAGAGGACTTTTAACAAGCCTATTTTCATGGCTGCCATTAATAGCTATCTAGCACACAGTCAATGCCCAAAATACATTTAAAAAAAATTATTCAATTTTTTTTTATTAATTTAGTTTTGTTATAGATGTTTCTCCTTTTTTCCCCATTGACACCCTCCTCCCCATCTCCCCGCACCCCGTCCCCAGCTTTGTTATCCGTGTCCATTGGTTATGCGAACATGCATATAAGTTCTGTGGTTTATCTCTTCCCTCACCCCCCCTTCTGAGGATTGTTAGTCTTTACCCTACTTCCACGTCTCTGAGTCTACCCTGTTCCTCAGACTGTTATTTTGAATAATTATATAATCATCCCAGACCTCCAAATCTCTTCTTTTTATATACACTTGCAATATTCTCAATCTGTTTGCCTGCCTCAGAAGCCCAGATCTACCACCGACTACTACTTTGGGGCATGTCACTGAATCTCTCTGAGCCTCAGTTTCCCCAAAGGCAAAACAATAGTCACCATACCTATGCACAGGAGAATGAGAATAAAAAAAATATATATATTAACTTATTAACTTTTAGGTATGTTATATTATAACATGTTAATTCCCTTCTGAGTATTATCCGATACAGATGCTTGGAACTCTGGGATCTTGTGGGGGACTTCCTTTTTACTCTTCTGATCCATGGTAGAAAGATCTGAATACTCCAAGTGGTCAAATGAACTTTAAAAGCCAAATGAGCTTTCCCTGACGCTCTTCCTTTCAGCCCTGGGGCGTTAAGCTAGTCATGTCTGAGAATCATCAAAATGAAGCAACGCATCATCTATAGCTTCACCATAAAATATGTTCTCGATTAACAACCAAGGATGTGTGCTTTTGCTGTATTGCTGGACCTGAAAGACTGGCATAGAGATAAAGTTACTTGTATCTGGCAAATCTCTCCTGGTGATCTGACATGTTCTGATTACAGGATCGAGGAGAGCCACAGAGCACATTCCACCCGTTTCATTCTTGCGTTGGCTGCCAGGAGACTCAGAGTTATGATTTGTGTTCAACTGAAGTAACGACGCTTGGTCTAGATTTTTAAATGATATTCTGCCCTTCCCCACTTCATTGCTTGGCTCTTAATCTTTTGTTTTTATCTTACTGGTGCTTTGATTTTATTGCGTGTGGCTATTTCTGGTAAGCGTAGAAGTTCTTTTGGAAGCAAACAGGGAGACAGCAGTGCACCCTGTCCATGCGTGTGTTCACTTCTTGAGGTCTCCAGACAACTCTTTTTTTTTTTTTTAATTTTTTTTCTTTATTGATTTTAAAGAGAGAAAGGAAGGGAGATGGAGAGAGAGATAGAAGCATTGATGAGAGAGAACATCAACTGCCGCCTCCTGCATGCCCCCCACTGAGGATCCGGCCCACAACCTGGGCATGTGCCCTGACTAGGAATTGAACTGGCGACCTCTTAATGCATGGGTTGACAACCACTGTGCCACACCGCCCAGGCTCCATGAAGTTCTTTAGCTGTCTTCAAGGGGTTCCCTTCACACCCCACTGACTGTCTTAAGTACTTTTTAGAGAATGTCCTCAAACTGGGAAAATATAAACAGCCAAGAGTGCAATTTAAACAAAGCATTTCAGTGTAGTCGTGGAACCAAAGTACAAGCCACATACTGTATCTAAAGCCAATGAAATTAAATCTTGCACGAGGCTGAAAATGTTAAGCAAACAGATTCAAATCCCCTAAGTGGATATTCCTGGCGACTGCAGAGGAATATCTGCAATAGTTCAGTACAGCTGTGTCCTGCTTTGGGCAAACCCAACATATGAAAAGCAAACGCAGAGAACAGACAGATTGGGGGTGATTATTCACATCACAAAGGGATTAATGGGAGAGTCCCTTCAAACAGCAACCATCCCTAGTTTATTAGAATTCCATTTACAGAGATTCAATTTACACAACTTTCAGAAACACGCTTGTTCCATGAAATACAATCTACCTTAGGAGCTAGAGCTGCCTAAAAGGTTTAATTCTTCTTCTTTGCCATCCCCAGGGATCTGCACATTTTAGACATTTGCCAGTGAAGTGTCAAATGACAAGCTCCATTTTAGAGTCAAGCTATTCAGGTCCAATATTTTTTTCTTCTCAAATTGAATGCAATTTAAGAGATTTGCTAATAGAAAGTATTTGCCTCAAAGGGGTGCTCTGCGGCCACCAGCCCTTGGAGGAAAGGGGAAGGTCAGCAACACTCAAGCAGGATCCCTAAGAGCTGATACCTCTGAAAGTCAGAGCATCTTCCAAGTCATTGTACCAACCCCTGCCACTCAGAGCTGTTTAGAAAGTGATCTACTGACTGAAGGCAGGTGCTTTGGGGCCAGGAGAGAATAAAAACAGGACTGAGGTCTTTGAATTTTTCTTCTTCCACCATGAATATCTGATTTGAATTCATTGTTCTCTAACACTGCACTTCCAGAGTGAGTCTTTTAAAACCACTGCTGCAGATCCCCTCTCGGGGCACACAGAAGAATCAACCAATGAACGCATCAATGAGTGGAACAACAAATCGAGTTCCCTCTCTCCCTCTCCTGTCTTCTCTTCCTAAAATCAATACATAATGAATTTGAAAACACTGCTTTCCTTTCCAGAGCTGAAATGATCCTCTGAGTTGAATGAGTAAACATAGTGAGAGATTCCCCACAAAAGTAGCCAACTTTTAAACTCCAACCCCCTGATGACACACACTTGGCCACCAAGTAATACCTGGCAGTACAACCTGGTAACAGTCTAT
This sequence comes from Molossus molossus, assembly GCF_014108415.1. Taxonomy (NCBI): domain Eukaryota; kingdom Metazoa; phylum Chordata; class Mammalia; order Chiroptera; family Molossidae; genus Molossus; species Molossus molossus. Next base: position 28,426,112 of record NW_023425348.1, read on the forward strand.
GTGACAGGAAAAGTCACTGGCATTGGATTCTCTCCCTCTAGGACTAAAGCCTGGGCCACCTAATCCACTTGGATGTGACCTATCAGCCAGTCAAAGGACAGAAGCTGGAAAGGTCGACCATGATTCCAGTTAAACCTAGTGACAGAATCCTAGGAAGGAAACTTTCACTTGGATGGACATTTTCTGCTGGACAAAATCAGTATGTCTCTGAATGTCCTGGCAGTGGGCTGGTATAGCAACCTGGTAAGAATAGCATTAGATTAGGCCTATCTCCCTTCTTTTTATTACTTCTCCTCCCAGTACTGGAGTGCTTAATCTGTCCTGCAGACACCCAGAATACGATTTTTTTTTTTTTTAAATTTATGTATTGATTTGAAAGAGGGAGAGAGAGAAACATCGATTAGTTGTTCCACGTACTTATACACTCATTGGTTGCTTTCTTTGTTCGTGCCCTGACCAGGGACCAAACCCATAACCTTGGCAAACTGGGATAATCCTCTAACCAACTGAGCTACCCAGCCAGGGCCAGAATGTTATTTTGATAACATGAGTTGTCGTGGCAACACTGAGAGCTGTGGAAAGCATGGAGATTAAGAGCCTGGAGTGAGAGGGACTGGGGTACAGGTCCGGGCCTTGCCACTTACTAGCTGTACAACTTCAGATAACTTACTTAACCTCTCTGAACCTTTACCTCCTCCTTCAAATGGGGGATGATCCTCTATAACAAATGTGTTATATTAACTTTATAATACAAATCAAATGCTGTGTGTAAAGCTTTTAGTATTATTGCTGCTGTTGTTTTCATGGAGCACCAGAAGCTATCAGCTGAATGCAAACGCCAGACGGGCTCTGAAGGAAACCTGGCTGCCTTCGGAGGGCTTCTGAGACTGGAAATTATTTCAAACGTTGGGCTACTTGTATTGTGATGGGACATATGGAATCTTCGGTGCCCCAGAGCTCCAGCCTCTTCCTGAGCAAGGGCAGGAGTCACTTTCGGAGGTCGGTGTGGAGAGAAGAGTAAACAGTCAATGTTTTAAAGGACTCACGCTGCTGGTGGAATTGATTAGGAGATGTATTCTAATGAACTGTTGAGTGATTACAGCTCAAAGGAGGCCGGCCCTTGAACCCACTCTAGAGGGAGATGCCCCAATGTGCCAAGAGCCGTTTTGAAGCTGAAAATACCAAAGGAGGCGGGTGTTGGCACCCTTCCCAGTGTTGCTGCTGCTCCCTTTGCCCAGAAGTCTGCTTCTGGTCTTCTGAATTGAAAAGACAAAACAGTTTCAGCAGTCCCCAGCCCAAGCGCCAAAAGACTAACATGAGAACTGACTGCAGGGAAAGATAACCCGTTTTAATTACCTTCAGAATTATGCAGGGATTTGCTCGGGTGTACATGATAATCCCGTTGCTCTGCAGAGTTCGCAGACGCAGCGCGAGCTTGAAGTCCTCTTCTTGGCTGTTTTCAGAAAGCCGGTATTTGATGTAACTGTTTCCAGCAAAGCTGAGAGAAGTGTGCCCTGGAAAGACCGTAATAAGAAGACACATATGCTGTCAACTTCCAGAGAGGAGCGGGGACACCTGAAGTCACCCAACAACGACCAAGCACGTTGATGAAAGAGCGTGGGAAGGGAATGAAAGCACTGACAAGAAACCACTTTTGATTAAAAACTGGTTCTCCATTTCAGGTCACACTCAAGTTTCAAAGTGAAAAAAATATTAACTAAGTCAGGTGCCCCCTCCCCCCAAATCTTAGTTGTCTAATGACAAGTGCAATTTGGTAAATCCTATAACTGGAATTTTCTTAGTGTCACTAAATTCCCAATTCCCACTTTCTAAAATTAACTCTATTAAAGGATGCCCACCTCCCCAACTTAGGCACCTAAGAATTTTCAATCCTGTGAACAAAGAAGACACAACCATTTTCAAAGAACATCTATAGTTCCCACACATCCTAATGCCAAATAGCCGAATCATGACATTGGCACTGATGTTAAAAAGGTAACTGATATAAAGGAAGTTCATGCCGTGCGCAGTCTCAATTCTACCTTCTGACCACTGATTTCGAGGCTCCCCTTCCCAGAATTTTTAGCCCTATTCACATTGCTCAATTCTGAGTTCACTTCTTTTTTTTTTGTTTTTACTGCTTCCAAATTTACATTTTAACAAGCAAAGTAATGGCTGAAAAGCTGCCTTGCTGGTATGAAAGGTGGAAATTGTGGAAATATGCCACATGGATGATAATTATGGACAATAAAAAAATTTCTATATAGAAAGGAGGAGCGAGATGGGCTGGAAGTTAGGAGACTGGCTTTATTGTCACGCTACGCGCCCACCTGCTGCGGCCCCGCATGTGTGTTGGGGTGGGGACAGCATGACTATCGTTGAAGTCGAAGCCTTAGATGACTTCCACAGCAAACACTGGCGATCCCTTCACTCAATGGGCAGCTCTGTTCTTGACATCAGCTGTGAAGGAGCTTTGGCTTCCATTTTTAAGAACAGTGCTTCTCTGAGCACAGGCTGCATTTCCAAACCCAATGCTTAGCAAAGTGCCTTGCACCCACTAGTCATAATCATTTTTATTCCCACTATAATTACTATTACAGTAATTATTACTTAATAAAGAGTCTTGAATTCCCAAATTGGTATCAGTGTATAAAAAGAGGGTTCTCTTGGTATTAAAAAATGAATAATACTCTTTTTAGAAGAAAAAAAGTGGTAGAGAATACATGAATCAAATGTACTGAGTGAAGATCAGAAACAGGGGATCCTGTGGATTGAAATGACATAAATCCCGATTTTTTTTCTTTCTTTAAGACATAGAGGTGAGCACATGCAGTCTGGGGAACATGCAGACAGTTAGACTCCAGCGGAGAGGCTGCTCACTTGGTGCTCTAGGCTGGGCCTACCCCCGTGGAAGGTCAACTGGCCTGGCTCAGCTCTACCTTCTGTTGGTCTCTGTTACGGGGCTATGAGTTCCTGCAGCCCTCTGAACATCAAAGGTCATGCCACAGATACTCCAACTCCTCTGTCTAACCAACAGCCTTCTTTGTTCCATAATTTCACACCCTTCCCATCCATGCGTCATGACTGAAAACACACGTTGTGGTCTCCCCATTCTATCAGGAGCCCACAGTCACTGCATGCGTCCTTTGCACAGGCTGCAGCTGCAATAAATGCCCAGGATGTGTGAGGGTGGATGTCAGCTGTGAGGTCAGCTGAAGGACAAGGCTGCATGCAGACAGGAAGGTCATCTGGAAGGGCTAGCACAGTGTAATTTACTCAAGGGCAAGTGCTTCAGGAATAAGAATTCGGACCCTCGTCATTCTGCACCTGAGCATTCTCCGAGCTTCCCCGGTGGACACTGGCAGAGGAACGGTCTCCTGCTGGCTTCGTAACCGACACACTGCATGTCCCCTGGACATGGCTTCTCCATGCAAGGATCGTTGGACCCCGGGCACAGTCCTCCTGTGACAGAGAGGGAACACGCATGATCAATACAAAGGGAATCACTCTACACTCCACAAAGCACTGGAACGGTTCAAGAGATGGACCCTGCAGGCTCTGAGCTAAGAGTCAAAGAGGGGACACGGAAGCAAGAGCAGCAGGATGGGCTTCACCTGGTGTGGATGCCATCAAATGTCCCTGCATCTGCCAAAAGCTCACTGCCAGACTCCAGTAGGTTGGGTGCAGAGAGGAAATGGGGCTCCTCCTCCAAGGCTAAAATATGCAAAGGTTGTGACTGAAAAATAATCCCATGACACGGACTCTGATAGTATTTCTTGGAGTGGGGTTCCTGCATACCAGTGGCCCTTTAAATGCATCACTTGAGACCTGGCTGGTTTGGCTTAGTGGTTAGAGCGTCGACCCTCAGACCAAAGAGTCACGGGTTCGATTCCGGTCAAGTGCACGTTCTCAGTTGCGGTTCAGTCCTTGGCCCTGGCAGGGGTCATGCGGGAGGCAACCAACTGATGTGTCTCTCTTACATCGATGTTTCTTTCTCTCCCCCCCCACTCTATCTGAAGATAGATGGAAAAAATAAAAATAAATGCATCACTTCAGTTTAGATTTCTTCTCCACCCCTCTCCTGCCCGGGAAAACTAGGGGTAGATAGCAGTAGATGTCGGCTGTTGTTCTCAGGGGTAGGGAAAAGACTTTTGCAAAGAAAAGTATAACTAATGCTAAACTGTGAAAGCACAACTCCCATTGTTTCCTAGTCCCCTCTGCTGCACACTATTGTATTGATTAGCTGTAAATGTGCGCTACAGGCTATCACAACCGGTGGACTTCCCCTTGGCTAAGGAAGGCTTCCCTTCTGCTTGTTGGCTGCTCACTGCACAGTAAGCGGAAAGGTTAATCCCTCAAGAGGAAATCCTGGAAAGCAGATGAACTGATTAAGGCAGGATTCGGGGCCGAGTGAGTCATTTCAGAACTGCAGTGATGGCAAATGCGGGTCCACTGAAGGAAGCACCCTTTTCAAAGGCCTTGGATACTTCCAAAGTAATTAAGTCACTTTCCAGCTGGTGAGAGTTTAAGTGGTAAAAAGGCCATAGAAAAGGAGACACATTAAAAATAAGCCACAACTAGGTTAGCAGTGGCCTAAAGGAGCTCCTCTCCTCTGTGAACCGAGAACAGGCTGGGCATCAGCAGCTTCCTTTTTTTTTTTTAATCCTCACCCGAGGACATTTTTGCATTCCAGATAGAGCGGGAGGGAGACAGGGAGGAAGAGAAAGAGAGAAACATCAATGTGAGAGAGACACATCGACTGGCTGCCACCCACACGACCCCAAGCAGGGCCGGGGACAAACTGCAACTGCGGTACATGCCCTTAGTGGGAACTGAACCCAGGTCTCTCTGGTCCACAGGCTGATGCTCTAACCGCTGAGCCAAACCGGCCAGGGCATGCTTTTTTTTCTAAACCTTTTGCCTTTTTTTTTTTTTTTTAATTTATTTTTTAATTGATTTGAGAGTGGAAGGTAGAGAGAGAGAGAGAGAGAGGGACAAACATTGATCGCAGGAGCCCCAACTGGGCATGGTTCGAACCAGCCACCTCTTGGTGTACTGGACCATGCTTCAAACAACTGAGCCACACCGGCCAGGGCCGTCAGCAGCTTCTGTCCTCAGCCAGATCTGGCCATTACCATACTCCTTCCCATCCAAACTCTTGCCTCATCTCTAAGCATACTGTCCCATTATACAGTCATTTCTTTCTCCAGAGAAAGCAAAACTTTGATGCTAGCTACATATAAACATTTGAAAAACTGTAATCCTTGAGAGGAGCAACTTAAGTAGCATGAGCAAACTCAGAATTCATAAATCCTATTTTCCACTGGTTTAGAGCTCAGCCCAAAATGATACTCTTGGCAGTGTTCCAGCTTACAAATTCTTAGAAGATAAAGAGGTTTTTAACTGAAAATTTAGAATGATCTCTACAAAAGGTTCTAAAAAGACATAAGCGCCCTGAAATACATCTTCCTATTTTCGTCCCCCCAAAATCATTATTCCTGCCATGTATTTATCAGTATTTATGGAACTTAAAAAAGAAAACTATTCAGCTTCCTTATAATCTGTTTCAAGAGGCTTTTGATGACCAGTGTTTATATAACTTTTGGTGCATTTATTCAACAAGTACTTTTTCAGGGCCAATGAGGTGACTGACCTGGACAGGTAAAGATGACAGGAAATAGTCCTGCCTCTTCCTCCCCCCAGGTAACAACACACAAACACATGATTACAAAACAACAAGGAAGCTGCTTTTACGGAGATATGTGTGTGCAATGGAAGCACTAGAGAAAGAAAATATGTGTTTCCTGAGACAATGTCAGAGTCTTGCATAGGATGGGAGCATCTTAAATTCGGCTTGAAGATTGAGATCCTTTCGATAGCATTGTAATTAACCTACTTAATTGATAACTGGAAAGGAGTAAAGGGAAGGCCGTTTGTTATAGGCATGCCATTTGTGTAGCTTTGCCAGGAGGCTGCAGTGTAACATTCCCCAGGGGGCACCAGTCTGTTCCCACAGATCTTGGGGAAGCGGCTGGAACAGAGGAAGAATAGGCATGTCCAGTAGAATCTGGGTGACTAGGGAAGGGTGACTTGTCACTCTCACCTGGGAACAGGTCAGTGGCCAGAGTAGTGTGGCCACTGCAAGCAGGGGAAGAGTGATATTCAATCTCCTAAACAAGAGAGCTCTCTCTCTTGCTCTTGGCTCTTGGTTTGCGCTCCTGGTTTGTGGGACTCTCTCGCTCCTGCATCCTCCCACGGGGTCCACGGCCATGTGGACTCCACACACTATAGACTAACGAACTACAACTAGCCTGATGCTAACAGGCCTCAGCTCCACCATGGAATGGAAGCTCTGGACAATGGCTTTGCTTTTATCTCTGTTGAATGCCCAGCCGCACCTCTTCCAGGACTGGGCTAAGGGAAATGAGGCTTTGCAAATCCAGGGATGTAATTCCACACAAATAAAAATCACTCATGAGAGTCTCAGAAAATTCTTTTCTCAAGATATCATAAGGACCTGCCCCTGAGCACCTAGTAGGGAAGGGAACACCCCACTTCCACCAATAACACTTTGAGTAACAAGGAACTGTGTTTTGTGGGAACGAACAACTATAACTAGTACTTAATTGCATTCATGTGTTTATGTTTATTCATGGTAAGTTCACAACTCTACCAGCTGACTCTTCGCTGTCTCCACGAGCGGCTTCCTTTCACTTTCTCATGGCCTGCACATTTTTTTTTCCCTTTATTGATTTTAGAGAGAGAAAATGAGAGGGAGAGAGAGATAGAAACATCAATGAGAGAGAACATCAACTGGCTGCCTCCTGCATGCCCCCTACTGGGGATCGGGCCCACAACCTGGGCCTGTGTCCTGACCGGGAATCAAACTGGCGAACTCTTGGTGCATGGATCAATGCTCAACCACTGAGCCACACCGGCTGGGCATCATGGCCTGCACACTTCTACGTTGCTCCTAAATGCTGACTAGTTAGTATATTATCAAAAAATGCAAATGGAGCCCAGTGCTAACCTCTGCCACATGGAGGCAGCAATGTGCATAAATAAATAAATAAATAAATAAATAAATAAATAAATAAATAAATAAATAAAATGCATCACATGAAATAGTTGTAAGTCTGGATTACGTGGACATTTCCTTCCAATTAGACACAGGAACAGTAATTCAGTATTGAAGATATCTGTTATGTCCCATTCCATGGACATATCTCTTTCCATGTCCTATTTTAACCAGCCTGAGGATATCCATTCCATAAATGTCTACATTTCTGAGATACTGCTATATCTATTGCATGCACAATCTTTTCTGCTCTGATGCAATTGCTACATTAATAAATGTTGCAGTATCAAAAGTCCAGTTTAAAAGCCACTGCTTCGAGGGGAGAAGAGGGCTAGATCATTTCAGACCCATGATAGCAAAGCAATTTTCTCCTATAGGAATGATGGTAACTTAAAAAAAAAAGAGAGAGAGTTATTAGTGTATATGATGAAAACTAAACACTGTATTTCAGAATAAATATAGCATTTGAGTACGTTTCCCTTTTATTCACATGTTTTGACCTTTTCTTTGACCACAGTCCAGCCCTGGTAATCAGTACAGGGCTTTACACTTTATCGCTCATATCTCTTATACTGGCTTAAAGCACAAGGTCATTTAGGCCCACAACTGAAGTTCAAACTCACAGCTTCTTTCCTTCTTTTTTCCTTATGTCATAACCATTGATCTCATATACTTAAATCCAGTAAATTAATGGATTATGTTAGAGCCAATCCCCATTATAAAAATTCTAGCTGGAGGATATATAAAAATATATTCATACAAATATAACATGTGCGTTCTAAAATTAATAATATATTAGATATATAATAATGTGTATTTCTATTTATTCTAGCAATTGACTCTGATAAGTTATTTAGCTTTTGTTCTTTTTTAAAAATAGATTCTTTAAGGCAAGGGAGACTGTTCTGGGCAAGGGATCTGTCTCCTGATGCTATAAAAGTCCTCTGGGGCTTGTCCGCAGTCCCAGTCAAGGTGGGAGGAGCCATAATCACTCAGCCTCTAGCTACAGTTGTGAGTTTGCTCTGCTCACAGTTCACTCTCTTGTGGTTCAAGAAAGTATGAAGGCAGGTTAGCGTCTGGAGGTCCATGCAAATGTAACGGCCTTCTTAGCTGGGGCAGATGTGAGCTTGCACATGAAATGTAGTCTAGGCCCTGGCCGGGTAGGTCAGTTGGTTAGAGCATCCTCCCGATACACCAAGGTATCCGGTTTGATCCCGGCACACACAAATCAACCAATGAATGCATGAATTAAGTGGAACAACAAATCAATGTTTCACTTTCTCTCTTCCTCTCTGTCTCTAAAATCATTTTTTAAAAATGCAGTCTATTCTGAGTAGAGAAAGATTTCTAGTTACTGAAAAACAGGTTTTCCCCTGGCCAGTGTGGCTCAGATGGCTGGGTGTTGTCCTGCGCATGAAAAGGTTTCTGGTTTGATTCCCCGTCAGGGCACATGCCCAGGTTTCGGGCTTGATGCCCATTAGGGGCCGTGCAGGAGGCAGTTGATCAATGTTACACTCTCACATCAATGTTTCTCTCTTCTCCCTTCCCCTCTCTCTAAAAATCAATAAACTAGTTTTTAAAACAAACAAAAAAATAAACAGGTTTCCCCAAACTAAATACTCCCCATATGCAGTGTTGTAGTACTTTCCTCTCTATCGACCGTGATGAGAAATTCGGTTGTTATTGAAATACATACTGTCAGAGGGATTTGATCTTTGAATGCCCACCCTGAACAATGTTGTGTGCCCCTTGACCTCAGATGTACCCAGGTCTGGGTCCTGGAACAAATTCCTGAGGATAATGAGCATCTTTTCCAACCAGAGGCTTAAATTCTCTAGCAACATAAAATCCAGTTTACTTTGAAGGGATGCTGAGGGGTGAACTTGTTCTTAGAAGCCATGTGAATGCCGTCCCTTTTCCAGGAACGTGTGTACACCCAGCAGTGTGTAGAGCCGCACAGACCTTCTCTTCGGTGGCAGAAAGTGCCTGCTCAGCTTTCGAGAACCACTGTCAGCTCCTGTTGGCTTCTGGGAGGTAGTTATCTTATTAACTATCATTAAATAATCCAGGTTTAATTAACTTGTGCTGTGATCAGTGACAGCTTGTGGGGTGGGAACTCTAGACCTACATGCTCACATCTCCAGGCACCCATCAATTTGGTGCCAGAATGAGCATGAAGAGAAGGGTCCCACTTTATCAAACCAACCGACGCCATTTGTTGTGCGCATCCAGGCAGACATTTTTAGCAACTGTCAGAACACGAAGCCGGCAGAGAAAGCTCCGTTCCCCGCTCCCAGGCCCCTCTGGCAGGCGGGGTCGTGTGACAGAAAACGGTGCCACGGTGACAAGCAGCAGACCTGGATTTTGGCCCTGACTAGTTATTCAACATATTTACAGTATGGCTGGCTCTGAATAAGCCATGTGATGTCTCTGGGTCTCAATTCCTTTCTCTTAAAAATGAGGATAATGATTCTTCATAGAGTTGTAAGAATTAAATGGGATAATGCATGTGAAAGCCACTTGAAAAGAAAAAAGACTTATAGTAGAAACAAATTACTACGAGGTCCCCAAACTGGGGACACTAGCTTCACTTGGCAACATGGCAGAAACCCGAACACAGGTATAACCTTCTTGCTGTAAATTGGTAGATAATACTAAATACTATGTGCATGGGAGCACAAAATAATAAGACCTGGAGCTTCCTTTTGTTTTTAATCCTCACCTGAGGCTATTTTTCCATTTATCATCAGATAGAGTGGCAGAGAGGGAAGGAGAGAGAGAGAAGGACGGAGAGAGAAACATCAATGTGAGACTGGTCGCCTCCGGTACTACCCGACCGGGGCCGGGACAAACCACAACCAAGGTATGTGCCCTTGACTGGAATTGAACCCTCGACTCATTGGTCTGCAGGCTGATGCTCTAACCGCTGAGCAAAACTGGCCAGGGCAAGACCTGGAGCTTTTCATGATTCAGTGTCACAGGCCACATGCAGCGCAGGGGCCTCTTCCCCACCTTGCAGGTGTTCATTTCCTAGTTTCTCCATCAGGAGAAATGCAAACAATGTAGCCATTCTCCGAAAGAAGGTTTCCCACCTTCTGAAGTCTGGCTCACATGGAAATTTAGGTCATTCTCTATAGAGTTAACAATATACAATTCACGGGAGTAGAAGCTTCAGAGCTTTGGAAACTGCAGGGAGGAGAAAGGTAATCCTGGAGAGGTTTTAGGAGACTCTTGCTACATAGTTAATGACTCTCGCCTCTTCCTCTCCCCTGCATTCCCACAGCCCCCTGGATTAAGTCAGTGCCTTTGGCTGGCACAGCAGTATCTAGCTGTGATTATCATCGCTGCCACTTTGAGCTGATTCAACCTCTTCATTAAGTCTCTGCCTCATTATACTGAGAATCCAATAACTAATGGTAAACAATATACTGACAATCCAGTAACTAAATGATAAACACCTTGAATTCACATGCTTTGCCAAGATGTCAGGTCTTGGCAAATGCCACAGAAGTCAATAATCTTCCCTCTTAATTCTTGGCCTGCATGAGATTTTAAAACACCTTCTCCTAAGGTCTCTTGGCTTTGAAATGGTCTCTTGTGATTCTCCTGGCTCAGCCATATTTTCTGGATGATTGTGCTAAAGACTTAGTGTAGTTTCATAAAAAACAACCTGTCTGGGGCTGCTGTGTGTGACCTGAACATATAAGGGACTCCACACACCTGAGAAGCCGGTGTCACCACCAGGGTGGACACCTCCAAACCTCTCCTGGCACTCTGGGACTCGTGTGCTGGAGATGAAGGATCTGTGGAGACATATCTGTTATTCATGAAAAATGGAAACCTTCTAGTTTGCAGGAGGAACCTGGTTAAGATTCAGAGACAAAACTGAAGGTTATTGAAAGCTGCTGGGATTGGGATCGCTGGCTCTCCTCCAAGAATTAGCAATAACAATTCCCAGCCCAAGTCTAAGCTCAATCTCAGATTTTTCTCTGCTTCTTAAAACAAAAACAACAACAACAACAGGTAGGCTAACTTTAAGTGTTGCACTGCTTCAAAGAGGCCTTCATCGTTTTATTTTGTTGTGGTTATTAGAAGCGCATTACCACGGCTGCCTATCACAGGCTCGTTGATCTGTCCTATCGTACTCCTCCCAGGACTGCCCTCACTCCCCACCAGCCAGTCCAGCTGAGTTCCTTGTGGTCTGTCCATTGCTAGTTCATGTTCCATGACGATGGGGAACATGTCAGTCTCCCTCACCACTGTACCTCTCAGCACCCTGACCGAGCCTGGCATAATATTCAATTCAATGCTGAGTGAATGAGCAAATGAAAGGATGCGCAAATCTCTGGACCTTTCTCTTCACTGCTCCCTCTGCTTCAAATGCATTCCCTGCCTGGCGCGGACCCAGTAGGACCAGCTGCATTGCTTCCATGCCTTTCCTGGAACCCTCCAACTGGGGCTGGGGACACTCCTTTCCTGCCTCCTCTGCACCCCACTTAAAACTCTGTACAGCTCCCATTTGTTTATAGCCAAGGAGCAAAGGAACTTCGGCTGTTTGCCTAGGAAAAGAGGATCCAAGGCTCATAGGAGTTAGACTCTAGGTCAGGTTGTGTGTAGCTCCAGGATGGAGCAGGTGATGTTACAACGAGATGGACTGTAAGGGAGACGGTTGCCTCAGGTCCACCTTGAGAGGTAGTAAGCCCGGACACGGTGTTCAAACATGGTCTGGATTACTGTGCGAGGAGTATTGTAAACAGGATGTCTATAGCAGGTGGGAGTTTGGATCAGGTGACTTTCAAGTTCTTTCTATATCTGTGCAGAGGCAGGAAGTACAGTGGTGAAGGCTGCCAGGTGTGAATCCTTGCTCAGCCACTTACTAGCTCTGTGACCTTGAGCAAGTCAAGTGATCTTTCCGAATCTTAGTTTTTGCAACTTTTGAAGTTAATGATACATACCCTTTAGGGTTACTATGAGGGTTAAGTGCAATGATCTATGTTTGAAAGACAGGACAGTAACTGGCCATGGCTCAGTACATGTTAGTAGTCACGTTAGTCCCTGCCTTCATCTGTGCATGGAATTGCACTGTTTCTCACCTCCATTCGTTTGCGCTAATGCTCTTTGGCCAGCAACCCTCCCTGTCCAATGCCTCCCTGGTTCTAGGCATCCTTTCAGACCCGGCCCGGGTGGCATCACCCTCAGCGATGTGCCTCTGCTCCCCTGCCTCGCCGAGCAAACCTTTCTTACAGTGTCAGAGGCCACGGTGGAAGGCGGGACTTCTGCTGTATCACCTGCCTGGCACGGTGCTTCACCCAAACACTACGTTCATTTTACTTGGAGCCCTGGGTTCCATTCTGTGCTCTGTATCTAATCCGAACTTGACAAATCAGGCTTCTACCACCACCATCAATCATAACACACTGCTCTTAAACTCTGATGGTCTCATGGGGTGTCCAGTCTCCTAAGCAAATGTCTCCTTTTAGATCTGTATCTAGCCCTGACCAGTGTTGCTAAATGGTTAGAGCATCAGCCTGAGCACTGAAGTGTCATGGGTTCAATTCTTCGTCAAGGGCATATACCAGGGTTGCAGATTTGATTCCTGGGCCTGGTCTGGGCATGTGCAGGAGGCAACTGATCTATGTGTCTCTCTCACATCAACGTTTCTCTCTCTCCCCATTCCCTCCCTCCCTCCCACTCTCTGTAAAAATCAATGGAAAAAATATCCTCATGTGAGGATTAACAAGAAAAAAGATATATATCCATATCAGACTTTTGAAAAATCAGTGAAAATTTTCCAAAATAGACAGTCAGCCCAGCCCCATGGACTGCCCCCGATGCTCTGTCTGCTTCCTTCCCCTGTGGGGGCTCGCGGGCCTCTATCAATCCCTAGTCACTAGGTTGTTGTCAGGTTTTCTCAGCGAAGACCGCTGTTCATTGAGCATCTGAAGTTTACCAGGTGCAATCTCATGACATCGGAACTTTGTATCCCTTGAACTTCTGTTCAAACGTGATGCTGGCTGGAATGTAATGAACCTATTTGCACTAAAATTCAAGTTTGCTCTCATTTTTTCAAAGCAGTTTGGCATTTGGGTTCAAGATGCTAATGACGTTAATTGGACACAAAAAATTTGCATGAGAAAAAGAAGTTAGGAGAGGGATAAATATAGAGGACAATTCAGTATAAATATTACTATCCAGCTCTTACCATCCTAATTATTACATCACGTGGTAGGAAAGTCCATTGAATGAATCTACCAATTTTCCAGGGTAAACCAATACTAGCTGTGAGTGTGTGTGTGTGTGTGTGTGTGTGTGTGTGTTGAGAGGGGCATTTATGAAATTCAATGATCTCTCTTTTGCCTGAAATGCCTAATGCTTTCCTTAACAGTTCTTCACTGTATTTTTATTTGAGAGGGCACTTCACAAGAAGTGAGAGAGTTATTAGTATTATAACTAAAAGCTTGCCCCCTGAACCTGGAGGACATATTTTCTGCTTTATCTTGCTGTGAGATTTCTCAGAATTAGATGTTCTGACCACGAGCATTAGAATCACCAGCATGCATTCACAGATCCCAGGTGCCACCGGAACCTCCTGTTGTATCTAAGCGTGGGCTCAGCGATGGGCATCTGTAGTACGCTCCGTGCACCCTGCAGTCTGAGACATTCACTGCCGTCCCGAGATGGTACTGTGAGTCTGGGGATTAGTCTGCCAGGGAAAACAGGCTTATCTGAGTATTCCTACAGAGTACATAGCACTGAGTTATGACTCATAAAAAAATGGAAGAGTCTCTGTTCTTAAGATGCAGATAATAAAACAGGGGCCCCAAACGAACCCTCACTGAATCAGTGAGCCGCTCTCACCAGCTGTACGGCCCTGGGCAAGGCACAGAGCTACACATTTATAAAACGGAACTTTTCATATATCACCCTGCTGAGACAAGATGACCTTTGGGGGTCCTTTTACCATGCAATTCTAGTATTTCATTTCATAGCTTAATTATTAAGAGTGACTTGAAGGTGAGAAGAGGTTCTCAGGTAGACCTGAGTCTGCCCAGGGCTCCCACTGGGCAACGTTTGTTTTTCAAACGAAGGCCTGCCTGTGGGATGTCTGGGGGCTGAATCACAAAACATCCCAGCCTTCTGCATTGACTGGGAGCAGAAAGGTTTATGGGGACTAGAGAACAAGAGTTCTGGGCAAGGACACCGCCTTGAAACTTACTGCATTGAAACCAGGAGCGCCTCCAGCGAACGCAGAGCAAGCCCCACCTCCTCTCCAACAAAAATGTCAGCCCTCTAAATCCCTCCTGCTCTCGCCCTGTCCTTCTTGATGAACTCATGCTCATCCCTCAAGGCCCAGCTCCTAGGTGATCTCTCTTGTGCAAATGTCACAGAAAGCTTTCCTCTAGCCACGACTGGGACTCCGTCCTTCCTACTCCCTAGCATTTACTGTAACGTTTTTATTGCAAACAGGTACTTGCAAGCTGACTTCACAAGAGCCAGCTCCTGAGTGTGGGGACAGCGCCTTTTTAAATCTGAATCCTCAGTGTCTAGGACATTGCTGTCTCCACTGATTATTTTTGCTAAATAAATTCTCAGAGCACAAGGATTAATTAGCTGGTTTAGTTTCTCCTGAAGGGTTTGCCCTGTCCTGTGGTGAAAGTCTTTTGAACCCTGCTGTGAATCGCTGCACCAAGGCCCTAGCAGAGCTCTGGTGCATAAATCAGTTTGTCTTCAGAGGAAACACAGGTAAGGCCCAACAGCTGGCGTTCATAAATCCTGCATGTTGGTGGCACCTGCCAGAAAGGCGATGCACCTAGCATGCATGCTTTGAGTTATTTTGGAACTAATTTACATATTCAACAGGTCAGACATCACTGCATCTACCTGATGAAAACAGAAACAGAATTCACTGGGTACTGCAGATAAGTGGCTGGAACTCTTCTGGGTGCTCAGTGGCTGTCAAAATGTCTCTACCAGGGAGCTATGATCTTTGCAGTGTTTCTCTGATGAGCCTATTTTCCAAATTACAACCATGGACTTTCCACAAGGGAAGAGGCCAGGGGCCCTGCCTGTCCCCAATTACCTAAGGGGATGCTTTACAAATGGCCTTTCTTCTGGCTACAGTCCCTTTGGGCCAAGTTCACACTGGCTAGAAAGACTCTGGGTGCAATTTTCTTAGAAAAGGGCAGTCAATTTATGGCTCCACCTGTCAGAGAGAGGAGAAGAGGGAGGGAGCAATGCTTCTTGCTGACCACTGTGGGCAAGTGACTGTGCAGTTATGGCCTCTGACCAGGAAAGGTCAAGCTTCAGTGACTCTAGTTACATCAATGAACATGAAACATTCCATCTCTGCTGCTCTGAGGGCTGAATCCATCCCTTGACTGTGCTCCCAGACATCTGGCTTCCGTTTTTCACGGAAGCAAATCGAAGTGACTTGCCCTCTGCAATAGCTTCCTAACTTGTTTCCCTGCCTCTGGCCTGGCCCAGTCCAATCCATCCCCTTCTGCAGCTCTTTGCGAAAGACAGAGCTGATCCTGTCACTTCTTCACTTCATATCAGCCGATGGTTCCCACTGCCCCGGGATCGTGTCTAAAATCTTCATCCTAGCTCACCCTTGTGTGGTCCCTGGGCTTGCTCACAAGTCTCATCAGTCATCACTTCCTGCTCCTTCCAGCGGCAGGAAATCTCTTTCAATCCCCTCAGTGTAGGTTCCTCTCTTGCCCTTAAGCCTTCCTCATACACGGTACCCTTCACATGGAATGCTCTCCTACCTGTTTTCACATGTCTAATTCCTACTCATCCTTTATCTCAACATACCCCCTTTAGGACACCTTCGTTCTGGACTGGGCCCTCCCAAAGGACTGTACTTCCCCCAACAACACTTACTGTGGGTGCTCAAGAGAGCCTCTTTGCATGTCTGCGCTGCCCCCAGCGCACGTTCCCGGGATACCAGCTTGGCTTGTGACCCGGTAGCCCCAGGTCGCTCACAGTTGCTAGATACATAGGAGGTGGTCAGTAAATATTTTGTTGAGTGAGGGAATGAAGAAATGCTCGCTTACCAGGCATGATAACCCAGTCTACTCAAATCTCGAGGTGAGGCGGGAGGGAACTTGAACCCACACTCACCGTTACAGGTGCAGCGCACGTTCCTATAGAAACGCGGACACACAAAGCTGATGCGCGCCGTGCTGTAGGTCATGAGTGCATGGGAATCCAGCGACAGGCCCTGCTCACAGTGCTGCTCCTGACAGTCCAGCCCCGAGCAGTTCTTCTCCAGGATGGCGGAGATGTGCATGACGTTCTCCAGATGTCTCCTGGCATTGGACAGCTTCTGGATCAGGTAGGCCGGCTTGTAGAACTCCCCGCTGTGCAGCTCCACCGCAAACAGCATGTCCAGCTGGTTGGTGCCGGCCACGGGCTGGATGCTGATGATGTGCAGGCTGTCCTGCTTCTGGGTGAGGACGGCGTTGCGCAGGGCGCGCCGGAACCCGTGCATGCGCAGCCCCACGAAGTCCTCGGGGGACACGTTCTCAAAGCGGATGGTGACGGTGTTCTGCAGCATCTCGTGCACCAGCTGCTCCACGTGCACGACCACATCGATGGGCACCTGGAAGCGGCCGTCACTCACCGACACGTTCAGGACGTATTTGCCACTGTCCAGGCCTCCCAGCGCTATGATTTTCCCATCGTGGCTGTTCACTTTGAACAAGCTTTTCTGCTCCGATTTCAGGGCAAACGTGAGCACGTCATACATGTCTTGATCCGTGGCGTGGATCTTCCCAATGACTCCACCAGGAAAGTCGTCCTCCATGGTGACAATGAAAATTTCCAGAGGGATGGCAGTGGGCTTGTGGATACTTTCCTCAATGACCCGCACCCGGATGTAGGAGTGAGACGCCTGCTGGGGTTTGCCTGAGTCTTTTGCCTAAAACACCAGGAGGGAGAAAGGCAAGGGACTAAGAAAAAAAAGTCATAGTCATTTATAAAACAACAAAACTCAGAAGATATTTGCTGCTCCTTTAATCATATTTGCGTCTTCCTCCATCTCCTGCCTCTAGTTTGCAGAAAGCTAAAGATGTGCACTTAAGTAAAAGGAGAGATTTATCACCTTCAGTCCCCATATGTACACTTTGTTATGGACAATAAAATGTATCAACACAATAAGAACAGTGGGGTGAGCAGGGAAGGAGGCTAGTGGGGGTTATGAGATCCAACAGGCCCACAACGGGCTGGCCTTATTTTAATTTTGGACAGAAGCCATAAGGGCACCTCATAAACTGGTGTACACCCTTGGAAAAAAAAATTTTTTAAATTTTTATTTATTGATTTCAGAGAGAAAGAGAGAGAGAGAATAATTTGTTGTTCCACTTATTTATGCATTCAGTGGCTGATTCTTGTATGTGCCCTGACCTGGGATCGAACCTGCAACCTTGGCCTATTGGGATGACAATCTAACCAACTGAGCTACCCAGTGACTGGCCAGGGTAGAAGAAACATTTTTTTTCTCTTTGGATTCTTTCCTTTTGATTAAATCAGATGGCACCTTTCTGCACACTTAAGAAACAACATTATTGAAGTGGAAATTACACAATGTTAAGGTTTAGAATAAAGAATGGTGCCCTGAAGGGAAAAATGGGTAGCCCGAATAAAACCTTTTTGTCTTCCTTCTTTTTATTGGTGATGGAACAATCAGTCCGACAATAGATCTTTACTGAGCACCAGCCACGTGCATCCTGGAGTAGTGGTGCTGTAGGGCTCCCGTGGGGGGCAGGTTCCCACAAGCCGGGTCCCCAAGGCAGGGGTTTGAGGACACAGGGTGGAAGGGGACCTTTCAGGCCGGGTGGAATCTGGGGAGGTATATCCTTGTATGAGGAAGGCAGCGTAAAACCAGGGGCTTGGGTATCCCGTAGACCTGAGTTCGAATCTTGGTCCTGCTGCTCAAGTCTGGCTTTAAGTTACTTATCCTCTCTGAGCTTCAATTCTTATACCTTTAATATGAGTAAAATAGTGGTATTTACTTCACAGGATTTTTGTATTGTAAGGATCAAAAGACACTGTAATTGCCAAGTGCTTAGCACAGGCCTGACCCATAAAAGTACCTGGTATATGAGAGTTACTGTGATTGGTGTTATTTTTATTACCCTCACCACACGCTATATGTAATGGACTATGTGAACCAGAGATCTGACATGAAAAATTCATGTGGAAAAGGATATGTTTAGCAAATTACGCCAAACTGAGGTCACACTGTGGAGGGTCTCAAAGGACAGTGATGAGTTTGGCGTTTATAAGCCAGAAGTAGCCTTCCCAAATGTCAGAGGCCAGAAGGAGGCCAGAAAGACGTGATGCCACTGGGTCTAAGGTGACAGACAGACTAGTAGGCCTGTGGTCTGAGAAGAACTGGAGAGTCATCTCTGCCTTAAGACCCTGAGATTCAGAATCTGAAAGAGTCTGGGCCAGAGTTCAGCCTGCAAACCACAAATTTCCAGGCATTAGGAAGCCACAGATGGTTTTCGTGTAAAGCAGGGGTTGATACACCTTTTTCTGTAGAGGGCAAGATAAGAAACAGTAGTTTAATTTTGGGGGTTATATGATCCCTATCAACTACTGAGCTATGACTCCTGCAAGGAGGCAGCCACAGAGTGTATGTAAATGAATGGGTGAGGCTGTGTTCCAATAAAACTTTATTGATAAAAAGAGGCCGAGGGCATGATGTGGTCTAGGGGATGTGGTGTATTGACCCTGGGGTATGGGGAATGACAAAATCAAAGTGGAATGATTAATTTGGAAGGGGTAGAGGGATGGATCAGAAAAGAAGGAGGCTAAAGCCATTGGAGTCACCCATGAGGCTTCTGCAATAGTATGAGGATGGGACCATCTGGAATGGAGTGGGCGGAGGCAAAGGGAATACAGCCGATGCACACCAGGACTTTAGGAGGCAAAAACGCAGGACTTGGTGGTAGTTTAACATAAGGAACTGGGAGGAGAAAGCTTTCTATAGTGTTTTTGAAGTCAGAGGTGTGAATCTGCTCTCTAACAATCAGAGAGAGTAGGCAAAGAACTATACTGTCACATAAAACTATTTACACAATGTTGCTGGAGGAGAGGGTGAACTGAAGCGTTCATTGATATGCTCAGAGTCAAAAGTCATTAATCTAGAAGGCTTCATGGAGCACAGTAAGCCATGACTTATCAAAAGAAATAATGTACACAACTAAATGCTACACAAATGTAAAAAATGCCTATGGTTATTATTAATTAATAATGACTTTGGGTTGTCCTCTGTGGCAAATTTGTATAAAAATAGTCATTCAGCTTCACTGATGGGACCAAATCTTGGTACTAGCAAAACCCATACGCAGGAACTTTTTGGTACACTCTCATTTCCTGCTCCTATCCACACCCTGCCTTTTTTGTCCCATTTCACTGTACACAGGCCGATGACCATGAGGGAGCAGGAATGCTGGGAGCAGTCCACTGCCATCTGAGCGCTCGGTCCCCTCCTGTCTCATTGGGGAAACATACCAAGCAGAAATCCCTTCAAAAGCAGAGGCCAGTATCGGGCTCAGTCACATTAGGATCAAGATCGGTGGCTTTCCCAAGTGGGTGATGTGGCAAACACTACTCAGTACAACGCAGCAAGCCTCACCCTGGCCAGTTTGCTCAGCGGTTAGAGCACTGGCCCATGGACCAAAGAGTGTCGGGTTCGATTCCGGTCAAGGGCATGTACCTAGGTTGTGGTTCGTCCCTGGCTCTACTGGGGCATGTGGGAGGCAACCTTGATGTCTTTCTCATATCAATGTTTCTCCCCACCCCCCATTCTCTCTGAAGATAAAATGGAAAAATATCCTCAGGTGAGGATTAAAAAAATAAAGAAAGCAGTAAGCCTTGACCAATTAGTTGTCCCTGGAGGCCAATCAGAACCCCAGGAGTTTTCGAGATGCAGATTTAGGCCCTGTGACTGTCTGCCTGGCACACCTACCGGAATGTCCCTGCTGAACTCTGATGCTTTCCTTCCTTCCTATTCAATTTCACACACAGAGGCCGCTTTTATTGGTGTGAAATTGAATTTGAGATTAAAAGGGGAACATTCCTGCATGGTAATGAATTATGTTGACTCGCTCAACAAAGAGAAACCAACCAACGGGCACAGAAACAAGCCCGAGAGAAAGGCAGTCTGGTGTGCACAGAGAACGGGGCCGTACCTGGACGTGCAGCAGGTATTCTGGAGACTCCGTGTGCTGGAAGACCACGGCTGACCGCAGGATCCCGTGCGGGTCCAACACGAACTCCTCCTCCTCGTTTCCCGACAAGATGGAGAACGAGAAGGGGGGCCCATTGTGAAAGGAGTCTCTGTCTGTCACCACCAGCTGCAAAATGCTGGTGCCTACTGGCTTATTTTCCTGAATAAGAGAGTACATTAAAAAGCAAGATAAATTACACCTCTCTTCACATTTTGAGAAACCCCATCATTACCGGCTATGAGTGCTGTGCTGGAAAACAGGGCTTCAGAGGAAGGCTTCTCTGATATTATCTCGTCTTCCGCAAAGACGCTGGCGTCTATAAGCGGTGCCTCCCCACAACTGTCCCATGAGACAATGAGCTGCAGGTGAGAACTCAGGACTTCACCTTGAATGGGTTTATCGGTCCCAAAGATGGTATTGCTACACCTTGTCCTGGGCTAGGCTGGCATCGTGCTGAGTTCATGTACAGCTCTGGAAATGAAGGTGCTCAGTGGCTTTCATGATTACATCCAATGTCCTCTCAGGCCAAGAAAACATCAACCTTTGGGAATGGGAAGGCAATTCCTCAGACTTGTCACACATGATTGTGCTGAGGACCAACACTGTAACACAATGTCACAACACTGGACCTTTTGTGGGGGCAGCCTGGCAACCTCCCAGGAAATATAGAAAGGCATATTCCAGAAGGAAAATGAGCTTTCCACCCTGCATCTCAGAACTCAAGGTTTGCCATGCTTCTCGAGGACAGGGAAGAGGGGTGGAGTATTTCTCAACATGAGAATGAAGAAGGAAATCCTTAGCTTCATCAGAAAGTTTGGAAGCCCTGGTGTTATTATGCAAGCATTATTTTGCCTTTCCCCCAAAATAGAAACACAAAGGATATTTGTCATTCTTTCCTGGCTCAAAGGTTATCCTCACTTTGCAAATGCCAAATTAAATTCCTCCATAGCTCAGGCATTGGTCCCTTGCCCCACTCTGTTTAGACTTCAGTCTTACCACAGCTGAGGACTACAGTCAGTTTCATTAGTTCAGGACTTCTGATGACATCGCCTCAGGATTGCATGAGTTTGGGTCACAGCGATGAAGACAATGATACGCTGCAGTTTGGAGGGGGGGGGGGGTCATGCACAGGGCCGGTACTCTCAAGTTTAATGTGCTGAATCAGTCTTATAAAAACCATGTGTTAGGATAAGAACATCATTCTGGGCTGAAAAAGTGTTTCTCCACTTTTTGCAGGAGAAAGAGAGAAGGACCTCAAAGACCTGTTATTTTGCTCCTTCTCTCACAGCCTCTTGGTCATCAGCATCTAGACATGGTCTCTGTCTGGAACGAGTCACGGAACCGCCTCCATCCAGTGCGGATTTACTGTTTTACACTGATGGCGTACTCAGCATCACAAAAAGCACAAGACTTACAGCTCTGTCTGCAGTCTACAAAGGCCATCTCCTCCATAGGGATGGAGGTGGGGGGAGAGAGAGAGAGAGACTGTGTCCCTAGGGACACCATCGGAGAAAGAAGGCTGAAATATAACAGACAGGCCCTGGTGCTGCGGACAGAGCCACGGCCACGAGCCATGGCCACGCTCACAGGCGGGGTTCTCGAGGCTTTCACTGCTGACTTCCTGTTGTGTACATGATAACAGGCTGTCGAGCTGACAGATGTGTGTCGTAGCACTGAATGTTGAGTAGGAAGGCCCATCCTGTTTCGGGGCGAGCACCCAGAGGCGGACAGGCAGAGAGCCACGGCGGCGACAGTCATGGAGGAGAGCCGTCTGGGAGGAGGAGTGGCCGAAGGCGCAGGCCCTGCGTGAAGCGATGGGGAAGCAGGAGCGAGATGAGGACGCAAGCTGCTGGAAGACGCATCAGAGAGGAACACCCAAACGCCAGCAGCTGAAGGCGTCGGGTTTCGCTGACCAGGAGGCAGGAATGAAGCAGAGAGCTGGCTCTCTGACTGCCTCTCGGCCTGACTGCCGCACAGCTCAGCGGTGCAGGGCAGCCGGCTATGGATGGCCGGACTCAAAGTCTTGAATGTTCTTCCAAATGGGCCCCTCAACACCTGACTCACTCTCTTCTTGCTTCTATCTGCAAAGTCCTGGGCCCTGTGGGGGTGATTCTAGGCCACACTGGACCAGGCAAGAGCTGATTCTCTAGAGCAGCGGTTCTCAACCTGTGGGTCATGACCCTTTTGGGGATCAAACGACCCTTTCACAGGGGTCCCCTAAGACCATCGGAAAACACATATTTCCGATGGTCTTAGGAACCGAGACATGGCTCCTCTATCCGTCTCCAGGTGGGTCCGCCCACAAGCAGATACGCCCACACACAACATGAAGAACTGTATTAAAGGGTCGCAGCATTAGGAAGGTTGAGAACCACTGCTCTAGAATATCTGTGGCCTCCCACACGTGTATGTCAACCCCTGTTTTCTAAGTCCTGCACACCTCCAGTATTCCTGGACTGGATTTCCTCATCCTCCTGATGTTGGTTTCCAGCTTCTAGAAACACTGGGAAGTGGAGGCAGCTCAGTGCCTAGACTGTGCTCATGAATATCTTTTGAAAAAGAAAAAAAATAGATGGGAAAGAGAATCATTCCAATGGCAGAATACCGGCAGTAAGTTACTCCATCCTGCAGTCTAATTTTAAAGAGCTAGTGGATTTGAAGTGCTAAACAAATTGCTTATGGAAGAGTAATTTCAGTGAGTGGTGGCTCTGTCCTCATGCCCAGTCTCCCTATGACTGATGATACAGTTTGTATCAATCTCCCTCCCATAGCACAAAGCAACTTAAAGTCAGTCTTCGTGCAAAGAAAAGTTTTTTTGCTGATGGCAGACCTGAGTTCTAACCCTGAGTGTGCTACTTAGCTGCACGATCTTGGGTGAGCTACTTGAGTCCTCAGATACTTAGCTGACTGCCTAAGTGGGGGCTGACCCGCCACCCCACTTCATGGGGCTGTAGTGGGGACAGACGGCGTATGGAAAGCACCCAGCATGTGAAAGAAGCCCACTGGCGATAGCATTTATCAACGTGCATGAATCAGCTGCAGCAAAAGAAGCCGGCTCTTCTTATACCAGCCCTAGGGCTGGATGAGCTGATTAGGTAAAAACAGTGATAAACCACGATGAGTAAACCCCAGCAGAGAAAAAAGGCTGAGAGCATGAAGACAAGTGCTGGACAGGTCAGATGTGCTCACCTGAATCACAGCGGTATAGTTAGCCGGTGTGAAGACTGGGCTGTTGTCATTCACATCAGAAATGTCAATGTTGACGGTGGCAGTTGACGACATCACAGGAATGCCACTGTCTGCTGCCTGGACAAGCAGGGAGTATCCAGACACCTGCGGAAGCACAAAGGGTGGGCAGTGAAGCCGAGCAGTGCCCCCTTCCTTCTGCGCACACTCAGAGGCGCTGCAGGCCCCTCCGCTTTGCTGGAGTTCAGTCATCTTCTCTTTGACTCTAAGCCAGGGCTTCTCAGCCTCGGCACCGCTGACATTTGGAGCCAGGTAACTGTTGGTTGTTAGGGGCTGACCTGTGCATGTAGAATGTAGGAGCATCCCTGGTCTCAACCTACTGGAAGACAGTATCACCTCCTGCCAATTTGTGACAACTGAAAATGCCTCCAAATATATGAGGGGCAAAAACATATACTCTCTGGGGGGAGCAAAACCATCCCTGGTTGGCACCACAGCTCTTAGCCTTTGTTCAGACACGACCGTTGTCAACACCAATCTATCTGATCAATTTTGATACTTTCGGAGTTATGGGACTATATCACTCATTGAGCTCTTTCAGCTTTTTAGCATCCCTACTAGAACATCTTTTTCCATATTTAATTTCTCTTTGAAGACATATTTTTGTGGCCAAAAAAAGACAATGTTTAGAAACTTAGTTTAATCTGGACAGAGGAATTTTCTGAATCATCTTTTTGGCCTTCAGATAATCCTTCTGATCTGCTCCTGAAGCCAGAACCACAGGATCCCTTGCTCAATGGACCAAAATCCAAACCATCCAGGAACACACATATTTGCTTTTTTCCCTTAAAACATCCATCAGTAAGAAACTGCCACCTCTACTGGCAGAAAATTCTTTAGAAAGTCTAACATAAACGTACATTATGCTACATTTTACTCCCTCCCTTTTCACTCTCAGTATTTAGAGCAGAGAATCTTCCTACGTGTACTCACTGAGCCTGTGCGTGAGTCTGGGGAAGGGATGGGTGTGGGTGGGAGTGGGTGGGAGGGGAGCTGGTGCAAACTAGCTTACCCGTTCCCGGTCCAATTTCTTCTTAACCTTCACAAGTCCCAAGACAGGATCCACAGCAAATTCATTGTCCCGATCTCCACTCACAATGGAAAAATGAATGTGTCCATTGGGCTGGCTATCTGCATCTTCTGCTATTAGCTTCATGGGACATAAGCAAATCAGAGAAAAGACATGACGCAAGAGATAAGTTTACTCTCAGGGTTCCTTCCAGCCCGACGGTTTTCGTAGGCGCTATCTCCGCTGTGCCAGTGATCACAACCCCAGTGGAAGAGACTATGGGGTTGGCTCAAGAAGGAGACTGTTTTATTTGTGGGAGCTGCCATTTTATTTCTGTTCATTTTTTACCTGCCTACAGCCCGATGCGTGTTAGGCCTGATTTTCCTCAGGCCTTGAGGGAGTAAGGATAGAGCCAAAGCTGACAGATAGGGATATTCTTGTGATTATTTTCCAATTCTCAACCCATGCATTTCCATGTCATGGGAGCCCAAGAGAATGCCCTTTCCCACTTGGCCAGCGTACTCCGCACTGTCTGCTGCTCATGTTGATGATGCTGGGATTCATACATGTGGAAGCAGTTTCATAATGTCCCAGAACGAGGCCTGGGAAGCCCACCTCTGATGTGTAAAGAATGCACACCTACAACCTGGTGCTGTGGGAGCCAGAGATGAGGATGAATAGAGGAGACCTGTCCAACCCAGGGATGATGAGCATGACAAGGATGATTCATTGTTTCCAAAATGTAGTGTGTAAGTCTAAGGGGGCCTGTGTCCTCCCAACATATGATTTATTCTTACTGGTATTAGGAAAAATCCTTCTGGAAAGAGCTCCTCTAAGACTGGCCAATTCATCTTAAACTTGCTCCCATTTATAGCTCCCTCTCTCTCTGTGTGTGTAGGGGGCTGGGAGGGATTTTATTCTATCCTTATCTACCTAATAACTTAAGGTCACAAGCTAGTAGGGACCACATTACAAGTTCATTCCATGATGTGTTTTCTTTTCTCAAAAAATAAACATTCCTGGGAGGACAATGATGATCAGTCACTTGCACCTTAACATACATGCATTTTTTTCAGACCCTTTCCAATAGACAAAATGGAGAAGGAGCAGTTGAAAGACTAGTGCCCGACCAGAGTTTTTGGGGACAAAAGGACATAGATAGGAAAAAGTGTGAAGAAAATCCAAGAAACACTTTGCTTACTTTTTCACTCTATTGAGGATTACTAGCCCCAGCCATCTGGACCACCCACGAGCACCTACCAAAATGACAGAGTCCCCGACCGAGGCATCTTCACTTATGACGGCGCTGTAGACGTCCTGGCTGAACCTGGGAGGATTGTCATTCACATCTGTGAGGTTGATGCTGACCGTGGCCACGGCGCTGAGGGCTGGAGTGCCCCCATCTTTAGCTTCCACCACCAGGTAGAACTTTCTGCACAGTTCATAGTCCAGGACTTCAGAGACCGCAATGCCCCCTTTGAAGAAAAATAGGGAGCTTTAGATTCGGTGAGGAAAAAACATTGGTCAGCAGTTCCATAATCATGGAAATATTTATAACATCATCCACAGCCAAGAATATTAGATATTCAGGAATTTGTTTATTTAATGCCCTGCTGACAGCATCCAGAGTCTGATTAATGCCGTCACTTGAAATATAGCTCCCCCGAGACACAACACGAAAGAAATGAAGTCCTTGCATGTTTCTGAAGTAGTTCTTGAACTTTTCTCAAGCAGCCTGGAAGTCCCTGGCATGATTCACCCTGACGCAGCTAGGGAACAGGGACAGGAACAGCATCCCCAATAAGAGTCTCCCGATGATTCCTCAAGTGCCCCCGGGCTGACTAGGAATGAGCCGAGATGTGTGGGTGCGAGTGTACGACCCCAATGCCTTGTCCGCAAGTAAATACTTTCAGGTAACTGAAATCTCATTAAATATATCTCCCATGTTCCTGGTCTCCAGCTTTCTGTGGTCATCTAAAACTATTATGGCACAAAGAGGGTAAAGATCTCAGAAATGTCCAGGTATAGTGACATCATGGAAAAGGAAACACCTGGTCAAATAGTGAGCTCCGTGTCCACAACTACAGAACAGAGACAACGCCGGTGTTACAGATACATTTAAATTAAGCAAACAGAACAGGTGGAAGCAGCTCGTTGGGTGCCAACCCCAGGAGAAGTTCCAGGAGAGCCATTTCCCTGCCATCCTGGCCCTTTCAGTGCCCAACCTTTCCCTCATTCTGCCATTGTACTGCCTGCAGAGCCGTTCTCAAGGGCACTGACCTTTCTCCCAGCTGACAAACAACCAGTAGGACCAAGGTGAGTGTGTCACGTCCATTCACATGTCCAAACAGACGATTTTTCTAGGAGCTAAGGCTGTCCTTCTACTTAAGGTGAAAATGGAAGCCATGCCTACAACAAGAGACTTTCTCCCCATAATTAAGTTTTCTTCGCAATTATCACCTTAGCATTTTATGTTGCACCAGCCTCATTATCCAGTGCTACATTTAAACAGTACCTAACCATTTCCCCACAGTGCTCATATACAATGGCCAGAATGGGAACAGGCTACAGTTAACACATATTTAAATGAGAAAACCCCCATACATTTTAATTAGAAGTAATGACCTTAATAAACAGAGTTACTGGTGGGAGAAGCTGCTAACGTAATTCCTTCATCAATATTTCCACCTCCCTATACTTAAGGGCAGGGACGATTTCTTCATTTTTTGGACCCTCCATAGCACAGCGGTGTAGTTTAGATGTTAATCATGTATTCCAAAGTCAGGAAGATCTGAGTTCAAATCCTGGATCTTCCACCTACCCATGGTGGACATTGGGAATATTATTTAACCTCTCTGAAGCTCTGTTTTTCTCATATGAAAAATGTGAGAGAAAAACTAATGATTTTATAGGAACCTGGTGCATTTACTATATTAAATGAGTGTTGCTAATTATGTTAGTTTCTTATTTAATTTATTAAACTATCCAAATGGACCTCCTTTGCCGCCTTGCTCAACAAATGCAGAATCCTTGAGTAATGAGGAAATTATGTCCAGTGGCCAGAAGGTGTGAGAGACTCACCTTTCTCATCTGCAAAATGGGATGGCCTTGCCCACTCATAGGAAAATAAACAAAGGAGAATATCCACGAAAGTGCTTTGAAAATATTAGTACAAACATTTTTTGAAAATACAAGGGTCAATATATTTATTCTTCAAAGACCATCTAAGTTTGTATTCCAAATTACCACCTTTGTTTACCCAGATCACCGCTGATAGCTGTTAACTCGCTGAGGAAGAGGAAGCCCTAAGAGTTTCTCTTGTGTCTTTCTAGGCACCTGTCCCCTAGGTGATGCCACAGCCTCCAGGGTTTGAAACACACGTGGTGAGAAGTGACAGTGCTGAGACCAGGAGCCATGAAGAGGACTCAGATACGCCCGGGTCCCAGCTGACCGGGGTGAGGGTTGGGAAGGCCTGTGTGTCACACTTATCACTGTCTTCGTTGGCAGGTGGCCAGAGAGTGGCAGCCTGAGTGTAGATGGTGGTGAGTGAACACTAATCTCCCAAACACGTCAATGCATGATCCGAGTTAGAGAACAAAGAAACAAAGAGCAAAGAGAGAGAAACAAACAAACCCTTGTGCTTAGTGTGCAGAGAATACTTGCTCTCCCCATCCAGAAAGCACCCACCTCAACCTTCCTATGGGAAATCCTGGAGACAATCTGGGGGTCAAGTATCTGCCAAGTGAGCCCACAGCAGGAGAGTCAAACTCTGCGCCAGAGGGCACCCTGACCCTGCTCTGATAAAACTCATTTCTGCTGCAAGGGAAGCAGCAGGAGGAAAAAAAACCCGGGAAGAAAAGTGGTTAGGAGGTTAGGAGCAGGAGCAGGACAGAATGAAGCCTTGAATTCTGAGCAGGCTGCTGTTGACCCACCTGTCTTTGGGTTGATCCTAAATTTCCCTTGTTCATTCCCAGACCGAATGAGATACGTAATCTCAGCATTTGTGCCGATATCTTTACTGGTGGCAAAAACAGCAAGGACTTGGGTGCCAGGGGAGGCGTCTTCAGGTACGGTCACCAGGTAGTCCCTCCTTTCAAACACAGGGGGGTTGTCGTTAATGTCCAGGACAGTGATGGTGACGGTGGCCAGGGAGGACAGGGCCTGCCCGGGGCTCTGGTCGGTGGCCTGCACGCTGATGTTGTAGGAGGGCTGCTGCTCTCGGTCCAGGGGCTGCTCCAGGATGATGATGCCAGACGACGCATCGATGGAGAAGAACCCGTTGGCCGAGTCGGCCAGGGAGTACACGACCTTCCTGTTGATGCCTGAGGGAGACGCAAGAGCGTGAGTGCCGGAAGACGCAGCCTGACCCTCTGCTCTAGAACATTAGGGTCGTGCTGAGCTTGAAGGGCCACACGAAGGAAAACAGCAATTAGAGAAACTCACAGCGTTGGTCCTACAAAGATGTACATTTCAGTCTGTGAAATATATACAATGAAATTAAAAAGTAAAGAAATACACATCAGAAATAGTGGGATAGTCCTCATATTTTGAAGGGAAAAAAATCTAAGATGCCAATAGATATATGTATGAAAAGATGTGCCACAGAAGAGAAATGCAAATTAATTCATTAATTATTTCAACACATGTTTATCTAGAATCTATTTATTCTAGATGTCACAAAAGCCGAACATTTCACGTGGGGATGTTTACATCCTAGTGGAAGTAAATAAGTTTACAACTAAATAAATTAATAGTAAATAAAAAATTTTTCCAAGAATAAAAATAAATGGTATGTTCAGGAGGAAAAGGGGAGGAAAAGAAAGCCAAAGGGACAGGAGGAGGTCAGGGGGAGAGAGTATGTGGGACACGGAGGGAACGTGGTGATTTTAACTGTTTTTTTTTTAATCCTCACCCGAGGACATTTTTGCATTTATCTTCAGATAGAGCCAGAGGGAGAGAGGAAGGAAGGAAGAGAGACAAACATCAGTGTGAGAGAGACACATCGAGTGGTTGCCACCCACATGACCCCAACCGGGGCGGAGACAAACTACAACCGAGGTACGTGCCTTTAGCAGGAACCGAACTCGGGCCTCTCTGGTCTGTGGGCCGATGCTCTAACTGCTGAATCAAACCGACCAGGGCAGGATGGTGATTTTAAATGAGGTGGTCAGGGAAGGCCTTGAAATTTGAATAGAAACCCGAAGGGCAGGAGGGAGTGAACAGCACAGCTATGGGGACAGCAGTCCGGGCGCAGGAACACGCGGGGGGAGGTAGGAGCAGGGTCGGTGTCCAAGGAGCCTGCCGAGAAGACCAGTGTGCAGAAGAAGAGAGTGAAAACGGAAGAGGGCATCAGGGAGCAGACCCTGTGAGGTTGTGGTGGTCAGGCAGGAAGCCATTGGAGGGTGGGGGAGGGGAGCCATGTGCATAACTTAGGTTTTAACAGGATCACTTGAGAATGAAGAGCAGTGAAAAGCGAAAGCAGGGAGACCAGCTGGTGACTTCCACAGGAACACAGGTGTGTGACCTGGCAGGCTGAACAAGGTCCTGGTGGTGGATATGGGTTCCGGTGGGGAGACGTGAGAAGGTTCCAGCTCTATTCTGAACATGTAGGTGGTGATGATACCACTGTATTTAACTAGTTATTAATAACAGGAAAGGAGCAAAGAGAAGGCCAGACATGATAGGTATGTTCCCTGCAAAACACTGGGGGAGGGATCCAACAAAGGGAAGACAGTCACATGCCCAGTAATGTTGGGGTGACATAGGGAAGGTACT
Organism: Molossus molossus; assembly: GCF_014108415.1. Taxonomy (NCBI): domain Eukaryota; kingdom Metazoa; phylum Chordata; class Mammalia; order Chiroptera; family Molossidae; genus Molossus; species Molossus molossus. The sequence continues at coordinate 28,456,461 of NW_023425348.1, forward strand.
CGCCTGAGGACAATCACACCTGGGGACAGAGATGATTGGCCAGAATGAGCGTGTGGCTACTGCAAGGGTGTGAACATGTGGGAATACATAATCCCCTAAACAAAGGAATTCCCTCTCTTGTTGAGCTTGACTCTTGGCTTATGGGTTCTTTTGCTCTACTCTCTTGCATTCACCCCGATGGCCCACAGCCGTGTGGACCCCACATGCGATGGGCTGATGGACTGCAGGGGGAAACATGAGCTAAGCTAGCCTGACGCTATAATGGACTATGCAAAATGGGAAGGAAACTCTGGACACTGGCTCTGCTTTTAGCTCTACTGAAGCCCCTGCTACACTTCTTCTAGGACTGGACTAAGGGGAACGGGACTCTGGAAACCCAGGGGTGTAATTCCACAGGAATAAAGCTTTCTACTATATCACATCCTCCTGTGGGGGCCTCCAGCAATGCTTATTCCAGTGGTAGCCCAAGAAGCCCACTCCCATGAGCAGTGGGGGGAGACGAGGCACCCTCCCCTCCATTAATAGTGAGAAATGACTGTTTTCTGACTGTGGTGCTGGCAAGATAGGGGATGTGACGGAAAAAGGAGACTCCAGGATGACTCCTGTATTTGGGCCTGAGCAAGTGAGAAGAGGATGCATCCGTCAGCTGAGATGGAGAGGATGGAAGAGGAAAGGGACTTGGATGGAAGACCAGGAACCCCTTTTGGCCAAATTAAATTTGGGGTGGGCATTTTCTATTTAAGTGGAGATTCCAGTAGGAAGTCAGTACTGGAGGCTGGAGATCAGACAGGTTCAAGCTGGAGCTATCAATTTGAGGGTCATCAGCATTCAAATGGCCTGCAGAGCCAGGAGGGCGGATGAGTTCATAAGGGAATGTAAAGAAATCTAATGGCCAGTGAGCCTGGAGCAAGCCATCAAAGAAGGAACAAGATCCAGTCAGGGGGTGGCCTCCAGTTCCATGATTTAAAGAAATGCATTTAGTTACCAAAATATAATTTCAGCTTAATATATACTAAGGCTGAAACGCATCAACCAGGAAATATCCATTAACAACCAGCAAATTAGTGGCTGATGATTGGGTTTACTTCTGGTTCTAAAGACTGACTTCACTGTTTTCATCAGAGGCTCTCAGCACTTCAAAATGGTTTATAAACCTCAAATTTGCTAGTCGTTAAGATTTAGAAGAAGCAAAATTTAAGAGCTGTGTAGGCTGAGAAAGCCCCCCTTTGATCCTAAATGCTCTTAGCGAGGACAGTCATCAGTCATGCCTTGAGCTATGACACCTGAAAGTGTCTTTTGGGAATCACGGACCCCTAGAATATAAGCACTTAGAGGGGAGGGCCTAAGCCTGGGTTGTTTTCTATTACAACACCTCACCATGGGGACAGACATTTGGCAGTAACTCCCCCAATGTACAATTTCCCTTAAACCAAAATTCCCAGCAAGCCAATAAAATCATACATCTAGAGGAGATGACAGGAATTGCATTATGTGGCTTTAACCAAAAGGTCAGCACTAAGAGCTTGTCCTTGGGTCCCTTCCAGAGAGTCCATTTTTTCTAAAGTTTCATCATTTACTTTAATTTATTTCTCAAAACAACCACCCTATGATATATAAACATCAACCTCTGATTTTATTGGTGGTGGGATTTAAAAAAAAAGGCTTTCCTCTTCTCTTTCGGCCTCTAGAAATAAGGCCCCAGAGCGGAGGTTGTAGGCATGGCTTTTAGCTATTTTTAGAGTGTCTGGAAGATTTAATTCTCCAACATAAATTCCTACAGTAAATACGGAGAGGGTTGTGGAGGTGGTCAAGCTTGCACCTGAAAATCAGTAACACTGCCTGGGTGTCAGAGCAGGTTGCATGCCCCAGGAGTGGCCTTGACTAATTGGATGGTCCCAGGACACCTCTCAGAGTCACAAAAATGAATTTATGGCAGCGTCAGTAATGGATATAAATACATCACGTAGGTTTTCAGGTTTCTAAATCCCAAACATTCCCTGCAGATTTGACGTCCAGCCCCAACATATGGAACATCAGTTTCCTCAATGATAAGGTGGATCAGGAAATTCATGCAGGGCTTTCGTCTCAGCATCTGCTGACAAGTACAAAACCCACTTCACTGACGCATAAACCAAGGGCTGATGGATTTGCCTGGAGCTACTAGCATTTTTAGTTAAGCACCAGGAGCAAAGAAAGTCCTGTTTTCCCAACGCTCCTTGCTCAACCTTTTTAAGGATTTAACACATGCTCCTGGACACACTTCCTCTGAAGATCATTTAGGAAGAAGGTAATTATGGACTCCCTGTCTTGAAGCATGGTGCTCAGAGCAGCTGGGCTGGGCCAGATAGGGGCTGGATTTGCACAGTGCTGCTCTCTGTGGCATGAAGGCCTAAAGGGAAGGTGCTTTTAATGGCTGCCTGAGTCCCCTTCACTGAGACAGATAGCTGAAATCTCATTAAAGATATCTCCTCTGCTCCAGGTCTTCAGCCCGCTTGCCCAGCCCCATCGGAAGGCGCTGGGCTCCGCTCGGATTCCCGAGCAGGAGGTGCTGTGCTCTCCCAGCTCCTGCTCAGCGGGTGAGCTCTGCTGCGGGAGCACTGCGTGTCCAAGGCTGACATTAATCAGCCACACGAAGACCACGGCTCCCCTCCGGGCAGATTCTGTTAATCTAAACTCGGTGACAGGTTTTTTCTGCTTCACTATAGCAGAAAACCACCCCCTCCCCCCAGTTGCTGACCTAAACTCCCCCACCTCCCCATACATTTGGCTTTTGACAGTATCTTGGGCATTCACACCAGGAGGAGCTGGAAGATTTATTGTTTACCTCTCCTTTTTGTTACCAATCAGACTGATAGGGAGGCAAGACCAGAAAAGGTGGGGGGACTGGGGGATCCCAAAGCAATGAACCTGCTAAATGGCATCACTTATGATTTGGTAGTTCTCAGGAAAAAAGCAAGGATATATTTTTGGAACATATTAACTCCGATTGAGACACAATTGTGATGGCTTTCAATGATTTCAATAAATAAAGTCGGACATACAAATGCCAATTGGGAGGCAGCACCTCTGGTGTAGCGCTTTCTCGGCTGTGTTTCCAAGCAATGGGATGCCGTCTTTGTCAAATGGATGCAGGTCATGTCACTAAAGCGGAAACTTTCTATCCAAGGACGTTTGACAAATGCCATCCTTCAAATCGCCATCCCTTTGCTACACGCCCGTCTGAAAGGATGAACCCGGGCAGAAGACTGGCTCTCACTGCGTATCACCACGTGTTACATTCAGGTATAACGTTAATCCATCATTTTGCGTCTGTGTTTTGAAGTATGTAATTCTGTTCTCCAATTCGAGCCTAATTTAATGAGAATGGAGCTCCTTGGCTTCTTAAAACACTGAAGTGCCAGGCGACCAGGAGAAGTACGACCTTCACCGCAAGAGAAATTTCTGCACGTTAACTGTGGCAAATGGAGCAGGCCTTCAGAGGATTACAATCAAGTAAAAGGAGAATGATTAAAATCCCTATTTGCTCAATGGAAGTAATAAGTAGTGGCATTTTGTCCAGTGAGGTTGGAGGACAAAAATAGCGCATGAAAATTCCCAGGAGGGAAGGCTGTGAAATCCTGGGGTGGATTGCCAAGGGCATCTGTATTCCTTCCCTTGAAAGGTTTCTAAATGGATGTGAAGTTCCTTTCAGTTTGGCCAAATGGGAAAATGGATGTTTTGGACTTGGGACTGTCAATGTGGTCCAGTCCTGGAAGACAGGGGAACTTGCTGCTAGCCCATGATCTGCAGAACTACACAAGGAAAACTGGACAAGTCATTTCACTGGGTCTCCATTCTCTTCATTTTTAAAGTGACCAAACCAAGGTCACTTGAGGTCTAAGATGACCATCCAGCACTATGATTCATTTCCAAGTTAAACGAACTTGGACTGCCCTTCTCCCCAACCACCCATCAAGTTGCTAGACCTGGGCATAAGTGGGCCGTATCAGCAAAGGAAAAGTCCACAGTAAGCTTGAGCATGACGAGCTTTGGGATTTTCTGGATAGAAAAGAACACTTAACACAGCAGGTTCATAACATTCAGTGAAATGCTCTGAGTTCACACATATAGCTTATAGCAAGGCTCTTGCATCTGAGTGAGAAATAACACCCACTGCTAGGATCATCCCCAAGGATCTAACCCAGTGTCAGAATAACTCCACTTTATACTTGAGATTGTTAAGGGTGTTAAAGTCAGCATCAGAACCAAATGGCGAGAGTGGGCAATACAGCAAGTGCACTGAAATGTTTTCTCCCCTTCTCTGAAGATCAAGTTCCCTACGCGTAGGGAACCTAACAAGAGCTCAGTGATGCTCACTTTGAGGTCTTATGCCGGCAGTTGCCTGGAGTCTGTCAGGACAGGGCCTGTCTGTGACATCTGCCATGGTACCCTCCGCGTGCACAGGGTCCGGCCTGGAAGCAGCACACACAAAACATGGGCCACACTGGACTGCTATAAACTGGCTTTTATAAAAGGGTTGGAATAGCCCTGGCAGGTTTTGCTCAGCGGTTAGAGCGTCGGCCTGCGGATCAGAGCGTCCCGGGTTTGATTCTGGCCAAGGGCACATACCTCGGTTGTGGTTTGTCCCCAGCCCTGGTTGGGGGTCGTGTGGGTAGCAACCAATCGATGTATCTCTCTCACCTCGATGTTTCTCTCTCTCTCTCTCCCCCTCCCTCCCACTCTACGAAGATAAAATGTAAAAAAGTGTCCTCAGGTGTGATTTAATAAATAAATAAATAAATAAATAAATAAATAAATAAATAAATAAAAGGGTTGGAATATACATGGACTACATATCCGGGAAAGAAATAATGTGAAACAATTTCAATAATCAGATTCTGGAAACACTTTACAGTTTGGTTCTAATCATTTTTATATCAATGTCATCAAGGTGTCATCATTTACATACAATAACATGAACATGTTTTAAGTGTCCAGCTCATGAATGCTGACAAATGTCTACCCCCTGACACCACATCCCTCACTGAGATCTGGAACATTGTAATCACTCCTTAAAGTTCCTCACGTCCCAGAGCAATCAGTCCCCGACACCACGCCCCAGGCAATCGAATAACTTGTTTTTGAACCAATATTTTCTCCTGCCTGTTCATCAACGCTCCAAATCTCACAAGGATATTTAGATTTCATAGCTTTCATGACCCAGGCATGATGATTAATGCATGCTCTATTTAAACTATAAGGATTATCCTTCGAAGGAAACTGGTACAAAAGCTTTGGTTCTTGACTATGTCGCTGCCCTCCTTTGCTGTGGCCTTATGCTCTGTCTTCCTCACAGGAGACACTGGCTATGACCTTTCCATGTAGTAAGGGTTAGGCACTTCATTGAGGAGAAGTGGAGCCCAGCAGACAGCACCCCTAACTCTAGTAGCTTAGCAACTTGACATGGAATTACTTAAACGAGATTGTTTCCTTCATGTCTTCCCCCAACTCTCCTCTCCCATCTGAATCGCGATGCTGGGTTCTTCTGATTCCCCCCGTGTTGCGGCCAGGGCTCACAGCCAGGCGGGGCTCCCCTCCGCCCTCACCTAGCCGGCTGCACGCCTGCCTCCTGGTTACAGATGGCCTCAGACTTTCTCCCCTCCTGGCCAAACTTAACTACCGTTCCTAAAACGGGATCCAGTCTCGCTCCAGCCGCTCAAGAGAGTCGATGACTTCTCACTTCTTACAGTCAGAAGTAAAAACTTTAGAGAAAGGCGTTCACTCTGTGGAGTCTGGTCCCAGCCAGGGCCGTTTTTGCTCACTTCTATCCACTTCTCTTCTGTATTGTCTACTGCGGGCTCCTGAAGACACCATGCACATTTGCCCCTCAGGCCTTGGCCTGTACTCTTGGGTCTACTCAACCTTCTCTCCCCCTCCTTCCCTTGTGAAAACCCTCTGTATCTGCAGGGTCTCCTCTGGCACAGTTTCCTTAATTCTCCACTTCCTGTCTTCTCTTCGCTCCCTTAACATTATGTTTGCATCATAATTGGTTCTATTTATGTCCTCTCTCCTACTCCGTTAAGGTATCTTTTAGGCAGAGGGACTATGTCGTATTCTCTTTGTACCCCGTACTGAGCCTCAGGGCCCTGCACTCAGTAAGACAGCAAAGAATGATGCACTGCAGAAGAAACAGCCAGGGGACCAAAGCAAGTGAATGAGCATGGTAATGCAGTGAATGGAGGTGACATGCACACCGCACATACCTGCCCACTGCAAATGCACGAGCTCAAAATTGCTGAAGACCCTCCAAAGGGTACGACACAGAGAAAGCAGGAATGTTTAATATTAAAAATGTACGTAAAACCCTCATAGCTATATAACAAGCTACTGCTAAACAGATGTCTGCATTTGTGAAAAAATCCTGGAAACAACCCAATTTTCCAAGAATGAGACTGGTTAAATAAATTATAGTACACGCATATCACAGAATGCAGTATATACATCATCATATGAAAGTGCAAAAGAATATATAATGACACAGGAATTCAGGGTGGGCAAAAGGAGGGTTACAATTGTGAGAACGTGAAACAGAGTTTATTCTTGTATTATTATTCATTAATTATTGTATTATTTATTACAAACAACTGTAAACCTACTTTTGTCCAGCCCTTTATGTTGCAAGCCAGTGAAAATAGCAGGTTACAAAACAATATCTAGTTTATGGTCCCAATTTTGTAAAGAAAAAAAAGGCAAGACTTCTATCAAAAAACAACATTGGTTAGAACTGACTTGTTTCTCCTTTTTGTCTGTTTTTCTAGACTTTATACAGTGGACAGATCATGTCTTTAATAAGTTAAAAAACTATTACAAAAATCACGTACATGGAAAGTAATTGTTTAATATCAATTTTGGAGAGAAGTAAAAATTTCAAGGTATATTCCAAACCTGTTTAATGCTCACCGCACATAGCAGTTGAAATATTTGTAGAAAATGATACTTATATATTATACAAGAATTCTTTTTCTGGATATTTACATTCCTTATTTTAGTTTGTGCTTGAAAAGATACTGACTTTACTTAGAAAATCATTTTTGTTAAAGGTCTCATTATAAAGTTATTTCAAAGGATACACTTTTTGAACAATTTTTTTTTCACTTAAATTAAGCCACTGAAGAAAATGGCTAGCCTAAAATTCTTCTTGCATTATCTGTGTGAGGCAGGTAAAATTCCATTAAAGTAAAAAAACTCAAACTGACTACTCTTTTCTATCTTTAAAATATACCTGCAGATGATACGAAATAAAACAGAAAGTTGCCATGAGCAGGTCCATGAAATTGCAATTACTTTTCAACTTAAAAATGACTTTTAAATAGACTCTCTCACTATTTCTGTTTTAAGTGCTTTTTAAAAGTTTTTCATTGCTAATTTAGCTGATTCAGTGGATAAAGTGTCAGCCCCATGGACCCAAGAGTCTGGGGTTCGATTTCCAGTCATGGGCACACATACCTCGTTGCAGGTTCAATACCTGGCCCCGGTCTGGGTTGTGTGGGAGGCAACCAACCGATGTGTCTCTCTCACATTTATGTTCTCTCTCTCTCTTTCCCTTTCTTCCTCCCACTCTATCTAAAAATCAATGGAAAGATATCCTCTGGTGAGGATTAAAAACAAAATAACGTTTTCATTGGGTGATGACTAACTCTGGCACTTTCCCATGGGCAAAGTACCAACTCTGGGATCAACAGTCCCTTGGCTTCTTGAATAGTCAAAAGAAAAGAAAAAAAGCCAGAATGCAGCACCAGTCACAGAGTCAGGGAGATCCTGACTCTCCCGTAAGCCCCTTAGGGACCTGCCAGTCGGGCTGGCACCTGCTCTGCCAGGGAGGATTGGTGACAGGATTATGAGATCCCATGCCACATAAAAATGTTTTAAGAATGTTAAGGAGTCAACACAGCCACAGTAGGGCGCTGAACCAAGCAAGGAGCCCTTCCACGCAAGGTGCCCTGTGCAAATTCAGAGGCCGCACACCCACAAAGCTGGCCCCACTGCTGAGTGAGACTACCTGGGATACCTCAAAGGCTGCAGTTCATCTGGGTAGACACTCTTTCCACTTTGCTAGGCCTGGGATAGTTGAGTGTCAGTGAATTAATTTGTCAACTAAGTACTCAAAACTCCATCTCTGTTGGTGCACAGAACTTCTATGCTGGACTTCTACCTGATAGTAATATTGAAAATGTTTCCTAAGTGGTTTTAACTGAGAATGACCATGGGATCAATTCATTCATCCATTCAATACGGGACTTTGGTGCAGGCCAGGCATTGGGGATGTCAAGAAGGATGGGCCACTCGCCAAAACTCAAGTGGCTCCCATTTCTCAGGAGATAAACATGTGCATAGCTGACTATTGGACAGGGGTGGCCAAGGGAATTTCCCCCCCAAAAAAGACCAAAACTGAGTCATGAAGGAAGAACAGGAGTTGTCAGGAATACCAAGGTGGAAAAAGACAAACAGAAGGAGCATTTCAGGTGATATGAACACATGTGAAGTTAAGAATGATAGAACTGCAAAGTGTACTCAGAGAAGGGTCAAGTGTTCAATATTGCTAAATTAGAAGTTTAGAATGACAAGAGCTGAAGCTATTTTCAGAGCCACTAACAAATGATCAGAGCCATTATAAACAACTATAGCTGGAGTAATCTAAAAATTGGGCATAAGTGAATGGATCAATTTGCAGAGAGAAGAAGGGAGATTGGAGGGAGTGAGCTGGAGAGGGTGTGTGGGTGGGGACTGGTTTTTAATATGTGGGAAGTTATTCAAAGAGCTCCCTGCAGATGATGGACAACATAATTGCACCTGTCAAGGAGGCTTCACAAGGTGAAGTGAGAATGTATATCCTGCAGCAAAGCTGATAAGCACACTCCACTGAGCCTCGACATACCCTGCAAAGGCAGGAAGCCAAAGTGGGGGGGAAGGAGGTCCCTGGATTCTGCACAAAGTGCCCAGTGGGAGGTGGAAATTCCCCCAGACACCCTAGCACGCCCTTAAATCCATTCTCTGTGTTCCTGCATGTTGAATCAGGGCTGTTCCAATTGAGCAGCTCAAGGCGCTACCAATAGGTGGCATCTATGGATGAGGCCATTGTGAATGGGTGAGCTCATGGGAGTGAATCACTGTGATCAACTGTGAGAAATCAGAATTCCTGCCCATAGGTGATTGCTAAAACGCTTAACTAGGATATCCTTTTCTGAAAGAAATTAGCTATTTCATTTAACAACTAGTGTTTTTTACCCCCTGCTTGGAAGATACTAGATTTGAAGAGAGTAATAAAAACTTACATGTGTCAAATGCAAAGACTCCTAAACCAGGCAAGGCATCACAGTCAACTAGAGGGAAAAAAAATATATGTAGAGACCTGCCCCAGACTTTCTGAATCAGATTTTGGAGATGGAACCCTTGCCGGTTGGTTTATTTTTGTCTGTTTATTTTTAACAGTTCCCAAGAGGATTCTGATGCACAGTCAGGGCTGATAACCAATTTGTCTCATTTTTTTTTAAGATTTTTTTTTTCTTTATTGATCTTAGAGAGAGGAAGGGAGAGTGAGAGATAGATAGAAAGACCGATGAGAGAGAACATTTATTGGCCGCCTCCTACCTGCCTCCCACTGGGGATTGGGCCCACAGCCTGGGCACATGCCCTGACCAGGAATCGAACCAGCAACCTCTTGGTGCATGGGTTGATGCTCAACTGAGCCACACCGGCTGGGCTGTCTGATTTTTGTGCATTATTTTATCTGCTGCTGTTTTCCGGAATTTGGGATAAGGTGGTTCGTAGGGCCCTAATCAGCTGATGGGATCTTGTTTTCTTGTGCATGGGGAGTGGGGGAGGGTCACTTAATATTCCCAAATTAAGCCATGAATGACAGAAGACATTCACATGATCTCCAACGGAACTGGAGAGGGGAATTCCCAGCCTCTTAGGATTCCTGCAGGAGAGACCCCAGGCTGTGTGTGTGTAAACCCCTGGAACGAGGAATTCACGTTGCTATACAGTATATTAGGGAATTCAGGTGGACTGTCTAACTCAGTTCTTTCAACAACTTGGTAGTTCAACAGACATGCACCAGGCGGCAGGGGCCAGCGCTGTTGACACAGAGGTTATCAGGCTGGTGTCCCCGCTTTCTAGGAGCTCATGGTCTGATGGGAAAACAAAACAAAACAAAACAAATTAATATCCACTTTTCCAGAGAACAGGAAGAGAGTTCAGAAGGGTTGAGGAATGTATTTAACGCTAGACAGATAGAAAGGCTTGGAAGTGGGATGCTTGACCAGGTCTCATCCCAAAGCCGCGTTATGATGTAGCTAAGGTGACACGGAGGTGGGGGGTATCACGGCCCCGCCTTCTAGCTGCACGCACTGCAGAAGGTCCTGATGCTGGTGGGAGGGTCTGGTTGGTGTGGCTCAGTGGTTAAGTGTTGACCCACACACCAAGAGGTCACCAGTTCTATTCCTGGTCAGGACACATGCCCAGATTGTGGGCCCAATCCCCAGTGGGGGGCATGAGGAGGCGGCCAATTGATGCTCTCTCTCATTAGTCTTTCTATCTCTCTCTTCCTCTCCCTTCCTCTCTCTTTAAAAGCAATAAAGAAAAAAACAAAATAAATTCTGGGAGGGGTTTGGAAGGCCCAGAGCCCTTTACTTAGGACCACTAAGGCCTGTTAGCCTTTGGAGAGAACCACTTAAACTCTGTGAACCTCTGTTTCTCCTGCAGCTGGGAGTGTCAAGATCTATTCTTGCCACAGTGAGATTACAAGTGCTAAGTGTTCGGGGCTCTCTGGAGAAAGGCTTAAAACATAAGATGCTGTTTTTTGATATCTACAACAGAAAAGGGGTTTGACCTCAACATGCTTGAGAGAAGGGCTTAAATATCCCAGTTGTTAGGGGCATCATTTAATTGTTATAGATATTTTAATAGTCCCTCAACTGTCTTCAAGGATTTAATACTTCAGAGAATAAGAGCTTTGGGAAAGAAACAAAACAAAACAAAACAAAACAAAACAAAAAAACCATTAAATCACTGACCTATGCAGCTTGGAGTTAACAATTTCTAAGGTGTTAGGAAACATAGAATACATGGTATTTAAGAACAGATGGGCTGAATTTAGAATTGAATCCTTCTTGAAACATCTTTTGGTAAAATTACTAGCGTACAGGAAAGAGCACCGGACAGAGTGTCCAGAAACCCTGCTTTCAGAACCGGCTCTGCCACTGAAGAAGTCATCTTGGGCAAATCTCTTTGTCCCCAGGCCTCAGTTCCCCCTTCAGAGAAAGAACAGACTGATGGTTGCCAGAGGAGGCGGGGGTGGGGGATGGGTGAAAAAGATGAAGGAATTACAAAGTACACACAGGCTAGCACGAGTCAGAAGAGAGCAAACACCTGGATAGATTCATTTAAAGTTTGTCAGAAACATTTCCATTTAACAACCCTCAGTCATTGTTTTCAAGGGGACGTTCCTTTCAGAAACATAACGTCCTGCTTTGTCATAAGGAGCTACACTCTCAGAGTAAATGATGCTCCAAGACACTGGGCCAATGTTCACCGCCTCTGCCAAGACCCCTGCACTGGAAAACCAAGTTCCTTCCAGGTTCTGCCCCATGAGGGCACAGCACAGGGCTCCCGACACCACCTCCCTCGTGAAATACATGAAACGAATCCCTGACGTGTGGACAGCGAGCTCACGTCATCACAGTGAGCAAAGGTGCAGCATGGAGGGTGCTCGGGCTCTAACCAACAAACACTCGGGCAAAAGGGCAGAGTTCTGTCAAGAGATGGTTCCTCTGTCTCCTCCCTGTTCTCTGATAATATGACGTTTTCACTGTACCTTCAGAGGGAAAGGTATGGTTCTGGAAGACTGGAAGGATTTCTCTCGTTTCCTAGTGACAGGATTGGCGTTTGTGTAACCAGTGCCCACATAGCCCTCAGCGGGGATGCTTTTCTCTCCCTCTTTTTGTGGTGACTCCCCCACTTTCCTCTAGTCCCCAAAACAAGCTCCCTGCGTTCTCCACAGCTGCTGCCTTATTAGTCTCCTGAGATGACAGAGCCTCTCAACAGATGGAGGTGTCTGAGGGAGATGTGTGCCCCCCACAGGGCTGTCCTCAGCGTCTCCCCCTTTCTTCCTCCGCTTCTCTCCTCATTTCTAAGGTCCAGTGGTCTCTGTGGTGCTGAGGCTAACACAGTAGTATGTCACCCTCTGCTGCCTCTTTGGGACCTGCTGAGCCAGCTGTCCTTTCCCGATTTCACCACGGCGGCAGAGACAAGTGCTCACCGGATGTCCCACGACTGCCCCCACATCTCCTGGCCTCCTCAGACTAGTCCTGGGCAATGGACCGTGACAGAGTGACAAGGGTCTCTCCCAGGCTGAAGCACCTACGAGCTGGTGTGCCTCCTTCTTCCTTCTCTTCTGCAGAGGTGACCTTGGGAACCAAAGGTCAAGTAGGTGGCATTGACAAGCTAGGGACCAGATCCCCATGTCACCTGTACATCACATGGGAAAGAATTAAATGTCTGCTGTGTTAAGCCACTGACACCTGAACAAATTTCGCTAGTGTAGCCAAGCCAACTTGGCTGATACAGTCCTCATTCTTCCTCCCCTTCCCTCCCTCCCCTCCCCTCTCCTCCCCTCCCTTCCCTCCCTCCCCTCTCCCTTCTTCTTGCCCATCCAAATTCAGTCCCGCCCCTTAAGACCCAACTTAAAAGCTAATGCCACTTTGTGGATCCTTCCTGAGTCACCCCATTTGAAAATTCATAGCTCACATTTTAAAGTTCCTAAAGGGACCCGTACTAACATTTTATATGTGCTGATTAATCCTTACGAAACCCCTGCGTTTACAGACGTCCTCTGTTACGACAAGCATTGCACCACTCTGAATGCTCCTCTGTGCGTGGCTGACCTGTGCAGGCAAGCCCTCCACTCTGTCATGAGTAGCAAACTTCTCTCAGCCCAACATTCACTTCTGAAACATGGGTCTTTAGTTCCCAATGTGTCTCCACCCGTCCTCCTTCTCTCTACACCAAGTCGTCCTCCAGGCCACCTCCGCTCTCCCGGCTCGAGCAGCACCTTCGCCGGGAGCCCCTGTCTGACATCCCACCAACGCTCAGCGAGTTCCCATCTCCGCTCTCACCTGCTCCCTCCCTTACTGCACAGTCTTCTTAGAAAATCGTTTTTTATTTTTCAATTACAGTGGCTATCCTATAGCATATTAGTTTCAGGTGTACACCCCAGTGATTAGACATTATATAACTTACTAAGTGATCATCCCGATAAATCTCGTACCCACCTGACACCATATAGTGATTAGAATGTTACTGACTCTATTCCCTGTGCTGTACTTAGCATCCCCATGACTCAGACACAGAGAACATTCTGATACTTCCTTTCAAATCCCAAAGCCACCCCTCTCATTTTGGCCCTCCTGGTCTTTCTCAACCCCTCCTAGAAGCTTTCCTCGCCCCCATTTTAGAGGCTTCTATCAGATCCACATTTCAAAACCCAGCGCTGATGATTTTTCTCAAAAGAGCTCCATGGTTCTTTCCCACCTATTAGTGTAAATACGTCCTTCCCTTCCCAAACCACCACCCGCAGGTCCCGACGATTCTTCTCACCTCATTGACCTCTTCTCGTCCTGCACAACGTGACACTCTCCTGAGTTGGGTCCCCCCTCCCCAGCTCTACGAGGTGACCTTCCTGAATGCCTTCCTGATGAAATCCTATCCAGTGTGGGAGCTCAGCCTTCTGGTCAAGTACATGTGCTCCTGACTCATGCCCTTCACTACTGTTTCTGACCCGTGGCCTCCTCTGTGAGATCCTGCCGCTTCTTCTGTGCCTACTACCTAGTTCCTCATTAAATCTCTGTTAAATTGAATGGAAAATAGCTGTAATGTGTGCTATGAGCCTCCAAGTTCCTCTGGAGCCCCTGCAAGAAGTTCCGAGCCTTGCGGGAAACATTTTACAGGAAAGGAATCTGAGTTGCTCATTAGAACATGTCTTGGTTTTCTGTCCCTTGTCCATAATTTCTAATATCTGGAACTGGCCTCTCCATCTATCACGGGCTATGACAGAGTCCAGTGCAAGTTGACATTTTATTTCATGTCATTTTGCCTGAAACAGTCACAGATTTTTTATCCTTACCCAAGGACATTTTTCCATTTTTTATTCAGATAGAGTGGGAGGGAGGGAGGGAGGAAGGTGGGGGGAGAGAGAGAGAGAGAGAGAGAAACATTAACGTGAAAGGGACACATCGAGTGGCTGCCACCCGCATGATCCAACCAGGGCCAAGGACAAACTGCAACTGAGGTCCGTGCCCTTAGCAGGAACCGAACCCGGGTCTCTCTGGACCGCAGGCCAACACTCTAACTGCTGAGCCAAACAGGCCAGTGCTGGTCACAGATTTTAGTGCTGAACTTCATCACTTTATATTCCGTTTGCTAGAGTAAAAAATCCTCAAAATTTGGAACCTAGTAGACAAAATAGTAAGATATTAATCCCAAGAGGTAGTACAAGCAAACATCTCCTAATCTTTACCAAAGGGATTCAGTTTTTTACAAATGTTAGGGCGTGTCATGCCATTCGTTCATGGGATCAAAGAGATTTTCCTTTCACGGGAAACTGAGAACTGAATGCTGACATTTGGATAGTTGCCACGCGATTGCTTGGAACTCCTAGAACAAGACTTAACACCATCTTGTCTGCCTCTGGTTTCATTCTCTCCCTGACCAAGGCAGTTGCTCTCAGGTAAAGGAATGTGCTTAACAGAGAAGTTTCATGAACCAAACAGCCCTGCCATTTACACGGGTGGGGGGGGGGGGCGATGTCCTTCGCTAGAATCAAAACCAACTGAACAACAACCTGGACAAGTCTCAAGAATGATGCTGGAAAAAACAAAAAACAAAACAACCAAAATGCCAATCTCAAAAGGTTGCAAACTATATGATTCCATTTAAACACAATTCTTGAAATAAGGAGAGTTTAGCTATGGAGACCAGTGGCTGCCAGGGGTGAGAGTCTGGGAAGGGAATGCAGGGCGGAGGGGTGTGGCTATGAAGGCGGGCAGGAGGGGTGTGCTGGACGGAGGTGAGGGGTTCCACGAAGCTGCACAGGTGGTAAAATGACACAGAACCACACACACACTCACACTCATGCCCAAATCGGAGTGTTTACTACAGTTATGCAGGATGTTATCACTGGGGGGAAATGCTGTACAACCTCCTGTCCATTTTCTTTTCAATTTCCTATGAACCTATGATTATTTCAAAATAAAAAGTATTTTAAAAGCCAGATATGTCCACCCTGGCCGGTGTGGCTCAGTGGATGGAGCATTGGGTTCAATTCCCTATCAAGGGCACATACCTGGGTTGCAGGTTTGATCCCCGGCTCTAGTCGGGGTCATGCAGGAGGCAACTAATTGATGTGTCTTTCTCACATTGATGTTTCTCTTTTTCTCTCCCTCCCTCCCTTCCACTCTCTGTAAAAATCAATGGAAAAAATATCCTTGCATGAAGATTAACAAAAACAAAACCAAACAAAAAACCAGGTATTTCCTTGTCACTTTAGAGAACTGGCTTCTGAGGTCGGCAGTAACATGAGGACGTGAAGTGGTGGGAACAGGGGCTGCGGGCTGCCGGATGGCAAGGAGGCTGCTTGGGTTCAGCTCCTGCCGCTGCAGGGCTCTGCCCTGGAATTGCTGGGTCTTCGGAGTGCTGTTGCTGTTTCTATGCAATGCCAGGAACTGACATTTCGAATAAAAATTTCCTGACTTTTATTGACAACTACATCAAACATTTTGAATACAGCCTACCAGCCAGAGTAACTATATTAGAGGGCTGGATTCAGCCTAATGATTCATGTACACACTTAGCTTGAGGCCAGAGGTTCAGTTTGACCCCAAGAAGAACTGCCCACTTCACAAGCTGGTAGCTCAGCACGCAGCTCACGCTCCTCTGTGCTTCCTTAGAAAGACCGAGAAATGGGTACTCCTGACAAAGGGAGAATTCCTCTCAGGCCACCACTGAAAATGCAGCCACTGACTCTGGAGAAGGTGGGTTTGATTACAGCTCAGACGGACGCCACTGCTACTGGGCTCCCCCTGCAGGTTCCTCCAGGGACCTTCACTGGGCGCCTGGGACAGAGCCCCGGCTCCCTGTGTGTTTTTGGGAGTGTGCATTTGTTCTTCTCAGCTATCTGTGTTCTTTTATTTATTTATTTAAATTCTTCCCGGAGGATATTTTTTCCATTTATCTTCAGATAGAGAGGGATGGAAGGATGGATGGAGGGAGGGAGAGAAACATCAGTGTGAGAGAGACACAATGACTGGTTGCCTCCTGCACGAACTTGACCAGGGCTGAGGACCGAACTGCAACCGAGGTACGTGCCCTTGACCGGAATCAAGCCCGTGACTCGTCTGTCCATGGGCCATGGGCCCCGATGCTCTAACTGCTGAGCCAAACTGGCCAGGGCAGCTCTTTTACTTTTACAAGCTAAAAATGAATGTGTAACCATGGACACAGACAACAACGCTGGGGGTGGGGGGCAGGATTGAGAGGAAGGTGTCAATGAGGGAAAAAGGAGAAACATCTGTAACAACAAAAACAACTAAATGTGTTCTTGAAAAGCTGAACCAGAATCTGTCATCCTGATGCAACGGCGGGCGAGTGAAATCTATAGGTAGGTATCAGCAGCACTCACGACTTCTGTGTCTACTTGAGGCTCTGAATGTAAGCCTTTTGCTAATTAGTGCAAATGAGCAGCGGGAGGTGTTGATAAGGTCATTATTCTGGTTTTGGCCCTTCAAAGGCTTTATCATCGCTGCCCTGCTTAAGGACCAGAGCCTAGTCATCTTTTCCTCTCCAGTTCCCAACCAGGACAGCTGACTCAGAGGCAGGAAAAGGAGCACAGAGCTAATAGCTTAGTCTTCACCACAACCACAGCTGGGGGCAGTCATGTCTCCGCAGCCTCCTCTGTCTGAAAGGCACGTGCACTCGGCAGACGGCGTCTGTCTCTGTCTCTGTCTCCAGTAGGAAGAGCGCACCCAGTTCCCCCACGAAGAGAAAGAGCAGTAAATTCCAATTTCTTAACATTGAAATTTTAATTCAATTTTCTTTTAATTAAAAGAATCACTGAATCTTAAAATTTCATCTATGGCTCAATTACACATTCTCAAAGTCAAATTTCAATTATTAAAAGATTCATTTGCATGATTTCTGTCCTTTTCCCCCCAAAAGTCTACTAATAAGAGTCTAGAGAATGTTTTCTAATTTTCCTTTAAAGAAGAACAGTTGTAGGCACTGCATAATTACAAATCAATAAGACTCTTTTCCTGTTTATCATTTTTTTTTTTTTTATCAAGCTTTATAGTATGAAGATTTTTCAAGGGTTGGTTCTTAGCCTAGAAAATTATGCTAATAAGGTAAGAGCAATAATTTAAAGTGTAGCCACTAATTTCTCTAAGGAGACATATGCAGAGACCCTGGACATTACATTTGTGTTCAACTAATTATCATGTATTTACTTTTCCATTAGTCCAATAATTTTTCTTTCATTTCAGAATTAAGCAATAAGACACTGAATTATATAAAGGCCTGATTAGCAGAGCAGACACACCCCATCATTCCCCAGTCCTCTGATTTTCAGCCCTTAAAACGCTATCCGAGAGGCTGTCTACATGCCCTTTGGTATTTATATTCCATCATGCAGTCACCTCGATAACTCATGCATTCTCAGAAGGACTACCTAGCAATTAACTGTAGTCTTTTCTAACTCACCATCTCATTATGTAAGTGGTTTTGAACACAAACTTTATTAGCAACTTTCATTCTAATTTCTTCTTATTTCACTCACCCTCAGCCTGCCTAGAAATGTCAGTTTACATGTGACCAAAAGGCTCTGGGAGATGGCGGTTTAAAAAAGGCCATATTGGACTGGCAGCACATTTAGTAAGTGATCTTTGCACTACAAGGCACTACCATAAATTGAGATTGTCATATTTCAGCCAAAGCATGTAGATGCCATTCTTTACAGAAATGGAAATGAATTTTCCCTGCCACACAACACAGCATTTTAACTACGTTCAGAACAAACGAGCAAGTAAGGAAGCCGTTATTTTTATTCTAAAGGTTAAAAGGGAAACCAAAAACAAGTCCAGAATTCTTTGCTAAAGGTAAAGGAATTCACAGTATCGAAGAGCTGAAAGCTGTGTTGATGAAAGTAACAGAAGGCAGCACCCAGGATGTGTCCAATGCCTGAACAGGGAGGGGTCCCATCAGTGCAACTGACTTACCAAGGTCAGGATCCACGGCTTGAACTCTGGTCAACAGAGCCTTGGTGGCTGTGTTCTCATAGATACAGGCGTTGTAGTGGTCAGAAGAAAACACAGGGGGGTTATCATTCACATCCTCCAGGATCAAGTGGACGTCAGATTGGCAGAACCTGCCACCCCCATCGGTGGCCCTGGCGATCAGGTTGTATGCAGGGACCTTCTCCCGGTCCAACAGAGACGAGGTTTTTAACTCGCCTGTGAATATAAATAGCCCGGCTTTTCAAAAATTTTCTTTCTTTCGAGAAGCAGAGGATCCATTCTATAAAGAATCCCCACACAGGAAGTGACATTCAGCTCTAGTGCCTTATACTTTGAAAAATAGAACAAATTAGATTTTAAGCATCAGGGGAAAATGCATGTGGTTTTAGAGCAACAACAAACCAAATGCATGACTTCAAATTAATTAATTTCACTGTGAAACATCTGGTATCTGGGGTTCTTCCTTTTGGCTACATCGAGAAGCTCCAAACCTCTTTACACCTTACAAGGCCTGCTAGTCTCTGGATTTCGGCTATATCTCCAGAAAAAGCACAGAGAAGGGACCAGTATCCTGAGTTCTCTGATAGTCAATCCTGTCAATAACCTGTAGACCCAGAAGGGGCAGGCAGGCTCTCTGCTTCCAGGTACTTAATATCTTAGTACCCCATCTTTTAGAGGAAAACAATCAAAACAGGCTGGAGGTAGCAGAAGGAGGTCTTAAAGGAGCCCTACTGTGCCAGGTGGGCCCTACTAGCTGGATTGTGGATGGGTCTGTGGTTGCTGGGGGAGGGTCCCAGTGAAGGAATATTTGAGGAGCTTGGAGAAGCAGCTATTAGCAACCAATATGGAGGTAGGTTATGTATTTTAACCACTGGAACAGCTACACTGGTGCTGGGTGTCTGCCCCAACAGAGGTGTTGTTGTTGTTGTTTAAAATTTAATAGTTAAACATCAAGTACAGTGACAGACCTGAATAAATGCTATTTGGTGAAACGTATGACTCATAAAATACTATTACACTTAAACAAAATTAGCAGATGCTATTTGGACCTCGCCAGCCAGACCTATAAAGCAGTTCGTCCTGTGGTTTCCTAGCTATAGCCAGTTCTCACATATAGCTTAGATTCCCCGCCCCCACCCCCCGTGGTTTTCCAGTTGGGTATTCAAGCCCCTCCATGATGTGGTGAAAGTTATTTTCCCAACCCCGTTTGTCACAAACCACGCGTTCCCTGCGTGGGCCGTGCTCTCTGCTCACGCTGCCCCTCGCAACGTCCTGCCTTAGTTACTAGAACCCTGGCTCAGTCCAAATGCCTGCTCTTCTCTAGAACAGTTTCCTTTCCCAGAATGAGTTACTTCCTCCTCTGCGCCCTGTCCCCTGATACCTCTGCTGGGCCACCCATTTCATTCGGCCTTTCGCTATTACTACTTGGCTTATCGGTCTGCCTTTCTCACTTGGGCATGGTTTGTTCTGTTCGTCCTGGAGTCTACCACAAATGTCCCGTGAAGTTCTTTTATGTCAACTCGCTACCCAGTAAGTGTAGCTATTGAATAAATAAACACCGGGCACATATAGCCAAGTGGTCTATTCCTATATGCTCAGGGCTTCCAAGTAGAATAAAGGTGCCATGGGAGTGGGGCAGGGAAGAACCCCTACCTCTCGGAGTCCCAGGATTTTGTTGTTCAGTAGGACCCAGACAACACCGAAATATGCAAGCTGCTCAATCTTTATTCTTCATTTACAAATTGCCAGTGGATGAACCGTCCAACACATAACACTGAAATAATTTACCTCCACAGAAAATGTCTTTTCCTTGAGCCCTGGCCTTTAATGGAGGCATCTGCTGTGGTGTACATAACCTTTCACTTTATAAATTTTACCTGAATGTGTAAGCAAATCTGAGGGCTCATAACTTTGGAGAAACGAAACAGGAATGTTTAATAAAAACCAGACAAGTGTGTTAATAAGTATCGGGAAGGGACCCAAAAGGGATTTCAACAGGGAAAAACTCTCCTCACTGTGCATTGCTGTCTGGTTTGCATGGCAACCTGTGTTTGTGATGTAATTCTATTTAAACTCTTTATAGGGCAGATGCTTTAACTCACGAATATGAGAAACAGGAGAAGCAAGTAGACCTGTCTGATTACTCGATGCTAATAAATGTAAGGAAGTCAGCGCAAGTTTTATAAGCCGAGTCAAGTCTGTGTACTCCAGAGCAGGCACCTTCAAGTACCACGTACAACTAGCGTTTCTTAGAGCCCAAGACAGGCAGGCATCATATCAAGGCTCTTGTAGACCAGCTACCCACTCACTGCTCTCATGGACTAACAATGGCATTTACCCAAAGAATAAATTTCACCTTACCACTTTCTGGATCTAGAAAAAATTCACTGTGTCCAGATCCATACAGTGAGTATCGTACGTCTCCATTGGATCCAATATCAGCATCCTTGGCACTGACCTTCAGGATGATTTTATTTGATGGGATGTCTTCGGGAAATAATGCTGTATATGCAACCTAGGCAAAGGTAAAGAAAGCTAATTAAATCATTCGTATTTGTGGGGCAGCTGCCATAGTTAGCATGATACATGATTTCTTTACAAATGCATTCGTATAGTTGAGCTTCGGCTAGTCTTCTCCTATATCATAGAAGCGTTTTACAATATGTGATGAAACATGGTATGTCTCTTGTCCTGCCCCTTCCATGCTCACTCATTCAACAAATACTGACTGAGCACGGCTATATGCTAGGTACTACTTAGATGCTAGGAGTACAATGGTCAGTAAAACACAAAATTCCCTGTCCCTGTGCAACCATGACACAGATCACATACAGATCATGATCTTCTTCTTCTTCTTCTTTTTTTTTTTTTTTTGTTAATCCTCGTCTCGGGATATTTTTCCATTGGTTTTTAGATAGAGTGGAAGGGAGGGAGGGAGAGAGAGAAAAAGAGAGAAAGGTAGAGAGAGAGAGAGAGACATCAGCGTGAGAGAGACACATCAATTGGTTGCCTCCCACATGACCCTGACTAGAGTTGGGGACAGAACCTGCAACCCTGGTACATGCCCTTGACTGGGAATCAAACTCGTGACCCTTCAGTCTTCAGGCTGCGACTCTAACCATTGAGCAAAACCAGCCGGGCATCGTGGTCTTCTTTTCTGTTAACACCAGCGAATCCCTGGAGCCCTTCAACCCTTTACGGAGGCACTACTAACACTTGGCACTAGTGTGAGAGAATCAATCTATTTGCAACACTGTTTCTAAGCTACAGAACACCAGTACTGTCTCTTGGTCCAGGTGGTGATTAAAAGAGGAAAGGTAAATTAATAGTGATCTAATTTCAGTAAGAGAGAAAACACAGTCTAGTCCTGGCACCTTGCAGTGACTGAAGTTTTGTGTGTGATAGGAAAGCTACCTCGCGAGGGGCTTGGAGATCTGGGTTCACCGCCAATGTTGCCACTAACCAGCTGTGGAAACTTACACCAAAAAAGTAATTTATGCTTTCAAGTGGCCCATTTCTCTTTTATGAAATCAGTGATTTAGACAGAATGACATATAAGGTCCTTTACAATTCTTTTAAAGTTATTTTACTTTAAGACTCATGGTTTTGTTTTTGTGGGCAAAATTAGGTACCTGATCATGCTACCTCTACTCTTTCCACGTTTATAACATTTCATCCCAGACCCACCTCCTACCCTCTTATAGCCCATTGGAGCTCACTAATTAAGCAGGAAAGAGCAGAAAGCAGCCTGGCCTTAGGCAGAAAAGGGAAATGGGTCTTTAATGTTAGAGAAGCAGAGTAAAAGGAGCCACCAATTTGATACAGATCTTACCTGGTCACACACTGGGCTGTTGTCATTCACATCACTGACAGTTACCTCCACCATTGCCTGTGTGACAAAGAGCCCGTCTGTGGCGGTGATATTGAGGAAGTAAATGTCCTGTTCTTCCCTATCGAGAGGCCTCTTCACGTACACCTTCCACTCACTCTGCACCAGCCCCAGGGCAAACCTTCCTCGGGGATTCCCTCCTGTAGTGAAAAAAAAAAAAAAGAGAGAGAGAGAGAGAGAGAGAGAGAGTTTGAAGCTATGCATGAAAACTCTGGTCTGCACTTCCAGTGAGAGGCCTGTGTGGGAGCATCCAGGTGCCCTGCAAACTAGATTATTAACAATACGGAACAATAGTTGATTCTCACTTCCTTTTGATTCTTGCATAAGAGCGCCCGGTATTTATAGGCTTGGCTTGTGTGGAAAGTAAAACAGTAACGTTCAAGAGAACAAAATGCACTTAGACAAGCTGGAGATGATCTCTTGTTTAGTTCCCCTTATGGACAATCAAATTCAAACTGGGAACAATCAATCCTCTTCTCAGGATGACACACTTGTCTTTCCACTTTCTCAAGGGAGGACAGAATACACTGTGGCTCTTGTTATCAAGACAGTTTCATTAGCTGTTGATAATGCAATCAAGGAAAGGCAGTCCGTTCTAGTAAAGAACCTTTGGAAAAATTTTTATGAGGGTGACATCGGTTAATAAAATTATATAGGTTTTGGGTGTACAATTCTACAATACATCATGTGTATATTGTATAGCGTGTTCACCACCCCATGTTTTCCTTCCATCACCGTCTATCCCCCCTTTACCCTCTTACCTCCCTCCACCCCTTTTCCCTCTGATAATCACCACACTGTTGTCTGTGTCCAAGTTTCATTTTTTCTTAACCCCCTCACCTTTTTCACCAGGGCCCTCAACCCCCACTCCCTTCTGACAGCTGTCAGTGTATTCTCTGTATCCATGAGTCTATTTCTATTTTGCTTGTTAGTTTATTTTGTTCATTAGATTCCATATATAAGTGAAATCATATCACACTTGTCTTTCTCTGACTTGTTCATTTCACTTAGCATAACACTCTCCAGGTCCCTCCATGCTGTCCCCCAAAGGTAAGATTTCCTTCTTTTTTACAGCCAGGTAATATTCCATGGTGTACATGTACCATGACTTTCTTTATCCACTCATCTACTGATGGACCCTTGAGCTGCTTCCCAATCTCGACTATTGTAAATAAAGCTGCAATGAACACAGAGGGGTATATAGTCTTTCAAATCAATGTTTTGGGTTTCTGCTACTGGGGAGCCTTTTAATGAAGGCTTTATCATACAGCTGCACTCTTCTGATAAGGACTGGAGTTGGGGGAGAACAGTTTTGCCATGGAGGAAGAGCCATGAGTAGTCCAGAGCCCAACAAGGGGTCATGGAAGGAGCAGCTCGAAGGTAAGCCCTCCAGTCAGCTCCAGCGTTGGAGTGAAGCTGGCGAAAGCAGGCGCACAGGAGGAGAGACGAGAACAGCTCTGGAAGATGCTGACACCTGACTGCTTCCACATCACTGAACTACACGGTGACCAAGTGGCCTGCAGAAGGCAGGAAGAGGGAGGAAGACAACTACTTTGACCTTCCAACTGGAGAGGAAAGGAATGTCACTTCACACATGGAGAAGACTGGACGAGACCACTGGCAAGGAGTCCGGAGTTCAATGAAAGCACCACTGTTTTGCCATTCGGCCATTTAACCAGTATTCACCACCCGCTCCAGGCCAGGCTCTGCTCCAGCAGTAGCACCACAGCAGTGGACAAAACCAACAGCATCTCTGCTCTCCTGCTGAACTCACCTTCTCGTGGGGAGACAGACAGGAAACAAACACACAGGGAAGCATACTGCTTACTGGCTGCTACTGCACTGAAGAGGTGGAGCCCGCTCGCCTTCTTACAGTGAATCTTTAAAAGAGCAGAAGGCAGGCCCTGGCCAGTTTGGCTCAGCGGTTAGAGCATCGGCCTGCGGTCCGGAGAGACCCGGGTTCGGTTCCCGCTAAGGGCACATACTTCGGTTGCAGTTTGTCCCCGGCCCTGGTTGGTCGTGTGGGTGGCAGCCACTCGATGTGTCCCTTCACGTCGATGTTTCTCTCTCTCTCTCCCTTCCTCTCTCTCCCTCCCACTCTATCTGTACAAAAAATGGAAAAATATCCTTGGGTGAGGATAAAAAAAATAAATAAATAAATAAAAAATAAATAAAAGAGCAGAAGGCAGAGATCGCAGTCCTGCCGGAAGGATGCAGTAGGAAGAGGTGGAGTTTGAGGGCCAGTCTGCACTCTCGATTATAAGGCACAATGTGTGGGGGGTCAGCTCAGGGGCCTCGGCAGTATGGGGCAGACAAGGGATAAATGCACCATACTGGGCAGACAGTTAGAAAAGGAGAAGGCTGCACACTCCTCTGGGACAGTGGTTCTCAGTTGCCTCCCTCCCCTTTCCTCAGGGGACATTTGTCAATGTCTGAAGACATCTTTGAATGTCACATTGGTGGTAGTGATGGTGGTGCTACTGGAATCCATTGGGTAGAGGCCAGAGATGCTGCTAATCATCCTACAAGGCACAGAATAGCCACCTACAACAAAGATTTATGTTTCCAGAGTGTCGAGGTTGAGAAACCTACTCCAGTGAGGTTTGGGGTCCTCCCTGCGAGATCACTTTCCTCCATCGCTGGCTAGGATTCAATTAGGCGGCAGTTGAATATTATTTCAGCATGCACAGATTTAACCCATCAGCTGCTTTGGGTGCAGGCCCGCACTTCTTTTGTTAAATAAAATGATTAATGGTCCTTTGTCCATCGGTGTCAGCACAGCTTAGCTGTGCTACATCAAGAGCAAAAGTTAAAGCTCATTAAAATCAGTTGGTGATTGGCACTGCTAACACTAACAGTGGCTTGAAGCTACTCTGTTCTCATTATTTTGGTAAAGTTGATAGGGTGGTCCCTTTAAATCATCCGTTCAGAGACAATGGATTTATAATTAAAGCTGAGTAACAATTCTTCCAAAGAGGAAAGTACCCCTCAGAATGCCTAAGAAGCTTTTAATCTGCAACTGCATGCAAATAAAACAAGAGCAATGCGTTGCACACCTTTCTTTCCTTACCACCATTGCTCATGTTTTCATTGCAGAAACATACATTTTAATAAAAAGGAAGTTATCAGATAAAGCATGAAATGCACAGATAGCTTTCAACAGAAAACACCCAGGAAACAGTTCCGTAGAGAAGAGGGATGTGGAGAAGCGTGGCAATTGCGAGCGCTGACACACGCTCTCCTGTGGATCTTCTTCTGCAGTGATTAATTAACTTTCCCACCAACGCATTTAAGCAGATTCTGTGTCCTGGGGGCATTCTAATTAATTCATTTTTCATGTTGAATAATGTAGTTTTTCTAAAGGGAAGCCACCTGACTACAAGTATTGATGGTTTCTTTAAAATCTTTTGGCACTTTGCTTATGTTCTGCCTTTGAATGTCACAACATCAAAATGTTGGTTTTAAAACCCCAAAATAGTTTTTAGGAAGACTGCTCCCACACCACCAACCCTCTCCTCTTTGTAGTTGAAGGCCAATCACCCCTGGAAACTACCCCTGATCAAGGCACCCCTTCATTCCAACATGAAATCCTCAGGTCCTCAGAGCAATGGTGACATACTTTGTGCCCTCTGGGTGACCTCATTTGTCTATCTTGGCTTTCCATTGATCTGCTACTTACTATTTGGAAAGACAAGAAAAGGATCAAAGGAAAATGAGTTGTCAGAAGAAATACATTTGGCTTCGAGTTGTAACAGGATTATTAGCAGAAGGTCAAACCTGGCTCTCTATTTTGTATATGTGCACGCATACGGGTTTTATGATCAGAGGAAGCTTGCCAGTGAAGCTTACAGGGGTCAAACTATTTGCTTTTTGTACCTCTAAACAAAGCAGGGAAAAGGAATATAGTTAAAAATATATCTCCTGTATCTCTCAAGCAAAAAAAGCTGTTATTTTCAATTCTTCAGCTGAGATATTTGGCTGGACTTCTTTGGAAATGATACAAAATGTCTCTAGGACTGGGCACCGATCTGGGTCATCGGTCGCAGGCAAACCAATGAACTCCCAGCTAAGACTGAATCAGTATCAGCCAACAGCTGTGTCTACTCAGGTCTCTTCCTCAGCCCTGGAGCATTATTACTCCTAACCCCTCATCTCATCCTCCTACTTCTCTCCTACCCTGACCGCCCATGGCCTTGCAACTTTAGAAAGCAGAGCACACAGTGACAAGCAAGGGTGGTAGACTGACCTGTAATATGGTAGCTCACTTGGCGATTAATGTCGACAGTGTCTCTGTCCCAGGTGCTGAGGACGGCTACCACCTCACCCGGCGGGTCGCTCTCCTTCACATTCCCTTGGTACACCTCACGGGCAAAGACTGGTGCGTTGTCATTTATATCTGTAACCCTAACAGAGACCAAAGCTGTGGAAGAAAGAGAGAAGGCCTCTCCAAGGTCGGACGCCACCACTGAGAAGGTGAATGAGGGGTCTGTCTCGTGATCCACGTCCTTCAAGGTACTGATCCAGCCTGTGTTGCTGTCGATATCAAACGCTTCCATCACCTTTTCAGGCTGGGAATCTGAGTGGAGGGAGTAAGTGACCTGCCCATTAGCTCCCCAATCCATATCGATGGCTCTCACCTGTGTGAGTTTGGTACCGACAGGCATCCCTTCCATTATGATGGTCTCGTAGCTTGAAGTTTCAAAGACTGGCTTGTTGTCATTCACATCCAACACCTTGACATCTACGTCCACGGTAAACACAATGTCTACTTTGTCCAGGGGAAGAGTGGCTGCCACTTTAAAGTGGAAAGCAGGGCTGATTTCATGATCGAGGCGTTTGTCAAGTTTAATGGTGCCCGTGTCCTGTTCTATGATGAAGACACCCCCTTTGTTATTTTCTGGACGTTCCCCATTAACTGTGCTGAATCTGACATTCTGACTGGGCAAAATCCTCAGGGTGTCCACTGTGCTCCCAATGGCTGTATCTTCTGAAACGGTAAAAGAATACTGAGACTGGGTAAATGAAGGCAAGGATGTTTCGGGCGGCAAGACGTGGATATAGACAGGAATGAGGGAGTGCTTTACTGGAATACCTCCGTCTACTGCTTTGACAAAGAATGACAGCACGGTGTTTCTCAGCTGGTTAAAATTGCCCTTTGTGACCATCCAGCCATTGTCAGGATCGATTTCCAGGAGGTCAGCCACCGAGACTGAGGCCTCACTATACAGAGAATAAGCAATCCTTGAATTGGCTCCATCATCTGGATCCATGGCTTGAACCTGGGTGACCAAGTGGCCCCTTCCAACGTCTGCCCTGACACTAGCCCTGTACTCCACTGTCATGAACTGAGGGGCATTGTCATTTTCATCCACAACAATCACCCTCACAGTGCAGAAAGCCGTTCTCCCTCCGCCATCAAGGGCCCTCAAAAAAATACTAATGTCTCCTTCCAGAGGGTTTTCCCGGTCAAGCCTTTCTGTTGTAATGACTTGCCCATTGCTGTCTATGAGGAATCGATCTTTAGCAAAGTCGTTGATGATGGTGTAGCTGATCTGCCCATATGTCCCTGGATCCCCGTCTGTGGCTCGAACGTGAATTACCTTTGTCCCAGCAGCCGCGTTCTCTCTGACCTCAGCAACGTAGGTGCTTTGTGAAAAGGCGGGGCTGTACAGGTTAGCCCCAAGTACCCTGATGTGCACCTG
Organism: Molossus molossus; assembly: GCF_014108415.1. Classification (NCBI taxonomy): domain Eukaryota; kingdom Metazoa; phylum Chordata; class Mammalia; order Chiroptera; family Molossidae; genus Molossus; species Molossus molossus. The sequence continues at coordinate 28,484,375 of NW_023425348.1, forward strand.
TGCAGTGCTAGTGAACAACCCATCAGAGACGGACACATTGAGACTGTACAGAGGCTCCATACGCTGCTTCCGGTGGTTGGACAGTGTGATGACGCCGCTCTTGCTGTCCATCAGAAAGCTCATCCGGTCATTCCCTGACAAAATGTTATATTCCAACCGGTCAAAATCAGAGCTGTCTGCGTCGGAGGCTTGCACACAGGTCACAAAGTGGCCCCGGGGGGCTAGTTCACTCACATAGGACTCATAAATGAGCTGATTAAAAACAGGAGGGTTGTCATTGATGTCTGAGATGTAGATATGAACCAGGACCTCACTGCTCAGGGAAGGGAAGCCATTATCAGTGGCTCTGACTTTCAAAGTGCTGTGTTGCACTGATTCGTGGTCCAGCATCCTTGCTGTCAGAATTAAGCCACTTGCGCTGTCTATGTGAAAATAATCTGTGCTGTTGTGAGTGTCCTGGACAATCTGATAATGTACCATTTTATTGTTTTCTGAGTCTGCATCCATAGAGATAACTTGCAAAACAGGTGTCCCAATGAGAGATGCTTCCGACAATGTTGTATTGTATGTAAGCTGATCAAAAATAGGGGGGTTGTCATTCACATCATTAACTAGCAAGTCAACAGTGACTTCAGCCCTGGCACCAGTCAGGGCATCACTGGCTCTTACCGTCAACTTGTAAACAGATGTAACTTCATAATCCAAAGGACTAACGACTTTCAGGACCCCTGTGTCAAAGTCAATGTTAAATTGTTTATAAAGATCCCCATCAATAATGATATATATGATGCCTTGACCTTCGGGGCTGGTGGCATTGATGCTTAGAATGGGGGTGTCCATTCTGATGTCTTCATTGACGGATGCTGTATAAAAGGGCTTATCAAACACAGGCATTGCTTTGTTGACAATAGTAATGGGAAGTTCCACAGATGTGGACAATGAGGGTTTTCCACCATCTTTGGCTAGGACAGTGACGCCATACTCAATGTTGGACAAATCAGAGTTGAATGCTTCTTTTAAAATAACAATCCCCGAATTAGGGTTAATTTCAAAGTGGCCATAGTCATCCTGTAGGACGTAGGTCACTTCTCCATTTGCCCCTTTATCTTTGTCGATGGCTGTCACCTGGTAAATCGGAGTCCCAGGCTCAGCATCCACTTGCACAGCAGCATAGTAAGGGAGGCCCACAAAAACTGGAGAATTGTCATTTATGTCTTCAATGTTAACTCTGACCACCACCCTGGCCACACGAAGATGGTCCATCTCACGGCTGGCTTCCACTACCAGCTCATATAACTCCTGCTCTTCACGGTCAAAGGGGACTCCAGTGGTCTGAATGACCCCTGAGGTAGATTTTATCTTGAACTTATTTCCTGGGTTTAAGATGCTATATTTTAAAGGCTCATTAAGGCGATTTCCAATGGCATTGACAATAGCAACTTTGGTTATATTAGTGTTGTTCTCTGAGATTGAGGTGGAGTAAAAACTTTGTGTGAATTGGAGGCCACTGTCCATGGCTTCTTTAACCACGATGGTGACCATGGCTGTGCTGTAGAACTTCCCGTCAGAAACTTTAACTATCAGCACATAGTGGTCTTTGGAGAGGTTGTTGCTTTTTATTGTGAGCACTCCAGTATTTGAGTCAATTAAAAAATAATCCAAGCTGCCTTCCATTAGGCTATACATCAATTCGGGGGGCACCTCGGAGTCAGGATCTGTGGCACTAATTTTCAGAACCTCCACTCCGACGTAGGTAGGGAGGAGTAAGACAGTCTCAAACACGGCCTGCGTGAAAACAGGTGGGTTGTCGTTCACGTCTGACACCTCTATGTTGACTTCAACGGGACTCTCTGCAGTCAGCTGGGGGCTACCACTGTCTCTCACATGCACGTGAAAATGGAAATGGGAGATGGTTTCGTGGTCCAGGGTGGCAATTGTCCTGATCGCTCCTGTACTGGAGTCCACTGTGAAGAACTTCTTGGCTGTGGACTCCACAATCTGATACACAAGCAGAGCATTCTGGTTGCTGTCAGCATCTGTAGCTCGAATCACCAGTGGGCTGTTATCTAAACTCCGGACAATGCTATTCACTGGTGCAGCCTCGCTCAGGCTGCCTGAATACTTGGAAAAGAGAAAAACAGGGGCGTTATCATTTTCATCAACGATCTGAATGTTGACTGAGACATTGGAAGCCATTCCTGCCATGTTGGTGGCCTGCACAATGAGTTGATAGGAGGAAGTTCGCTCGTAATCCAGTGCCTTCCGAGTGGTGAGGACTCCAGAATACGGGTTTATGGTAAAGATCCCATCAGTGTTTCCATCTTTGACTTCATAAATGAGTGTAGACTGACTGATAGCGGAGATGAGAATGACGGATGTTCCAATATCAACATTTTCATTGACCTCTGCTTGGTAGTCTCTGTGAGTGAATTTGGGATGAGAATTATCGGACATGGTGACGGAAATGCGCACGATTGCGGTGGCAGACATCGGCGGGGAACCCTGATCCGTGACTTTGACTGACAGGACAAACTGACCCATCGTCGTCATGTCTGGTTCTTTGGAAACGGTGATAATGCCCAGGACTGGTTCGATCTTAAACGTGTTCCCAGTGTTTCCTACAACATGGAAATGAACGGGGAAATGAGTTACAAGTGGGTCATTTTTTTTTGAAGAGGAGCTTTTCATCTAAAGGCTACTTGGCTGCCACATGGCAAGTAGAAAGCAATCTTTGCATTCATTCCATCTCATTCTGGAATAAAACAAGAGACTTCTCTTTTAGAAGCATTTGAAAGCAACAGAAATGAGTTTTCTGGGAACACTGTGAATTTAGATCACTATCTTCTTAATCCAGGTGAACAACAACAGTATAGCACTGTGCACATAAAAACTGGTGGACAAAAAGCATGTGGGAGAGACTTTTCTGTCTAGACTTCCTTATTCCCAGCCTTGTGAGAAGAGGGACAGATGGGCTGGCGTGGGCCAATGCCACCAGTGGAAAGGCATTCCCACCTAAACCCCACTGTGTGTGCCATGTCACAGGAAAGGGGTTGTAGAAATGGTTTCAGAACACTACCACGTAGTCCTTTGGTTTCAGGTAATCCTTCAGGTAAGCTTTACTATGTGGAACTGGTATCGTTTCACGCTATCAAAACTGACTTCAGTCTGGCCAGTGTGGCTCAGTGGTGGAGCATTGACGCATGCACCAAGAGGTCGCCAGTTTGATTCCCGGTCAGGGCACATGCCCAGGTTGTGGGCCAAATCCCCAGTAGGTGGCATGCATGAGGCGGCCAATCGATGTTCTCTCTCATTGATGTTTCTATCTCTCTCTCCTTCTCCCTTCCTCTCTCTAAAATCAATAAAGAAAAAAAAATTTAAACAAACAAAAAACTGACTTCATCCTAAACACGACTTTGGTGAGGGGGGTTTCGTTCAGGCAGAGAGAGTTCTTGCCAAGTCACCATTTGCCTTGTAAGTCATGAGGACTTTCTCCGACTAACCTCTTCTTATTCCCCCACATCCCCAAAACACACACAAGCATAAAACTGGACAAATGATTACATGGCAGGTGCTCTAATCTGCCACCTTCTATTCACCAACTTTTTCAGAGGTTTCTGGTGAAGCAGATGATCTGTACCAGGTTCCAAACCAAAAACTGGAAGTGTAACCCTTATGAAACAGAAGTGGGTGCCCACTTTGACACCTCTGAAACGGGAAGGGCTGTGAACCGGGAAACTGGAGACCTTTAGAACTCTGCCTTGGACATGGGCGGGGTTGTGAGGTCGGGGTTGTTGAGGGAAATTAAAGAGGAGAAGAGAGTGGGAACACATCATTTGAAGAATATAAAGAATGTAGTTCAAAAATAGGGGATGGTGTGAAGCAGAACGCTTCACCAAGTTGCTTTTTGCTTCTCTCATCAGGCATCCTGATATTTCTCAAAGAACATATACATGCTTGTGTGTCTAGATTCTTTTACATCAAACGTTAACAATCTTGATTATTCATTATACTTGGATTTTTCTTTCTTTTTGAGATACTGTAGTGTGGTAGACATATGGACAGTTGAAATGTCATGATCATTAGGGAAGGTAGTTATATAATGTATCCATTGAAACATATAAGCAAGTACAGCTGTATACATACTTCTTGCTACCTACTTATTAAATAAACTTTCCATGACTGAAAATGAAAAAGTCAAGTTCCCATAAATCCGTTTCTACAAGATGCTTGTTTAGTTTTAAAGAGGAAGTAAGTCTAACAAAGGGTAAAGAATTTGATTCTAGCCCTCCAATGTGAACAATATTAAACAAGATAATCTTTAATGTTGGGATGATTCCTTTACTTTGCCACCTAAACATGACCATTCTGTGATGACAACTGCAAGACGTTCAATGATCTCATAAGCAAGCTTGCACATTTTCATCAAAGAGCACTGTGGAACTGAATGGGAGTCTGACCTTCGATTCATAGGCTCTCACAGGGAGGAAGCAATCACTGCACTTCCGCATCTCAGAGGAGAAAAATACAGAGACAGCTGAGCAATGCTCACCTTTCAGCAATGGCACCAGCACGCAACCCCGAGCAGATATGTGGTATCCCACTGGGGAGTTTCCAGGTAAGTCTGTCCTCACTCTAGGCACAGCAGGTTTCTACGTGCCCAGCAGGATATGCATGGCAGGGACAAAGGGGAGCCAGCTTCTGACCTTGAGTAGCACTTCATAACCTTGCTGTTACATGGCTGCTGACCTGCTTGTTACATTCTTCCAAGATGCTGTGCTCACATGTCAGGTCCTAAGTGGGCCGTCTGCCTCTTTTCCTCTTCAATGTACTGTCCCATATTCTTAGAATCCACATCCCGCTTATTCTTTCCTGCTACACTTGACTCCTTAGAAACTAACCTGTGCTTGTTTTCTTGGAGTCTACAGCTTCTTGTAGACTTTCAGCAAGTAGGCAAAAGCTGTGCTTATCTTGCGTATCATTATTTACCTAGGACACAGCATGGTACCTGGCACAAAGAAGGTGCTTGATAAATATTTGTTGAATGACTGAGAGGAGAGATTTAAATAGATTTTAATTCTCTATCTGTATGTATCTTGGGATCTAATACATCCCCATCCTAACTCAACTCTTAGTCCTGGCCTCCACTGGACTGCCGGTCTCAGCCATACACCAGCCACTGTTGGACCAACCATGAAATCTGAATTAAAGAGAAGACCTGAAGCTCTGCACTGAAATTCTGCCACAGTCCTTGAGGCCAAATACAAATCTGTAGTAGTTGCTTAGTGGCCAGGCAGGGGAGGAGATTTATGGCTCGCCTGTAAGCAGAGTAAAATCTTGCTCACTGGAGGTTTGCGAGACAACTTAAAATGCACACTTTATACAACCACTTGTTATTAGCTTCAAAATGCTGAAGCATCTGGGATCCACCTCTCTCCTGCTCTGATCTGGGAAGAAACTGGCCAGGTAGGACCAGTCCTGGCCCAGTGTAGGTCTGTCTGCCCATGAAGGGGCCCAGAGACCACCAGAGATTTATTGTATACAGTGTCAGTCTCATTAGCTTTGTACACATACAATCAAAGGCCGTTTTTTTGAGGTTCCAATCATTCTTGTGGGTTTCTGGAAATCCAAGTTTTCTATATAAAATATGTTTTAAGGAAATAACTTTTCTCTCTTGCTCTAATCAACTGTGAAAGAAATTATTGAGTTCTCTCTCTATGCACAGCACCAGGCTGTAGTCTGTGGAGGTTAAAAGATAAGGGAGATAGCCCTTCCAGCTGGACGGTAATTTACTTTTAAATTACTCTTCAAGAACCTCCAAATTGGTTTAAAAATGATCTGGCTATCTAAGAGGAGTATAATGGTATCCTTAGTGACAAATATGAAAAGCTTAGAAAAGTTAAGTAAGGAAAGTAGAAATAAAACCCTATAGCTAAATGACTACAATGCCATGAGACAATGCGGATGCAGGAATGAATATGGGGAAATAGACATAAGTTAGGGGAAAACTATAGGAAGAATATAAAGAGTTACTGGATTAGGTAACATTTTCTAGGTCGTTATTTAAAAATTGGTTTTAAAAAAAGGAGTTCCTCTCTGTAGTATTTGTAGAACAAAAGGACAAGAATTATATAACAAAATGATAACATGTCCTGTGAAAAATATGAGACGTAAAATAGCATTTTAAAAGTTATTGGTAAGGCTTTAGACTGAAAGGAAATTCCATGGAAATCTAGAAAAGAAATGGGTGAATTGCTGGGAGGACCTGGCTATTATAAACCAAAGTTTTTCGGTTTTTGGGGGGAGGGTATAGAGAGTTTAACACAGACTTACAAAAAATGTGGATGCTTAATACAGGAAATTATTTTAGATTATCATTCAGTGCAGAGTTTTGTAAAGAAGGTTGTTGGCTTTTCTTTTTCTAATATTTTTCAGTCCCAAACTGTCATTTTAGCTTTCATATTTTAATCCCACCGCTCACAAAAACGCTCCCCATATAAACCAAGGGGAAGAAGCCTTTCCAGCGCTGGTATGAAGCGAGGCGGACTTGGCACGAGGTGAGGCAGACACAATGTTGCAGGACATTTTGGAAATATGTGGCTTGACTATTCAAAACAGAAAGAAAGAAAAAGACAGGAGCAGAGAAGGGAAAGGAGGATAGATAAAGGATATTTGTAATGTTTAGGTTCACAGTCCTATCCCTTGATTGGATATGTATCTCCTCTGACATAAATGTTTTCTAGTCCATCTTCGAACCATCAACAAACTCCGGCTCTGCCTTACAGACATTAAAATTGATTTGTTTTAAATCTCGAATATCACAAAACAAGAGTTTGTATTTATTTATCCATTGGGTTAAGCAGGCAATTCAGTACCTATCAACTACTTTGCTATGCAGACCACCTCCAATGATATGAATGTGTGCCAACTGTGGGGGCATAGACATTTCTGAACCCCACAGCCTACCCACTGACAAGTAAACAAAGACACGTAAGATTCAATTCACAGAACTGTCTGGCAGCCCTGAAATGATGGGAGGCTTCGGTTATTTCAGTCTGAGACCATGGCTTATGGACCCATAAGTAGAAGATACTAAGTTTACTACACGTTTCTTCTCTCCTTTCCATTCCAGAAAGATCTGAGATTGAACATGATAAAAAAAAAAACAAAACAAAAAACTCTTTCCTTGCTGTCAATGATGGAAAACATATTATTGGAATGCTCAGTACTTTATACACCATCATCACACAAATGGGGGCAGTTGCTTGGCCAAAAATTTCACTGGGAGATGTTCCAGTGGTAACCACGTGAATTTTACAAGTTGGTAAATACTCCTGAGGGCCCAGTGCCATGCATTATGCCATAGTCAGTGCAACAGCTCTCACCTGCTTCTATGGTATATATGAGTTCTGCATTTTCCCCTTTGTCTTTGTCCAGAGCCGTCACTTGCAGAACAGCTGATCCCAGAGCAGCCGATTCAAACACAGATGCTTCATAGAGAGGGTTGGTAAAATAAGGACTGTGATCATTAGCATCTTCCACATTCACAATGACTCGGGCCAAGTTTCTTCGATAAGGAAACTCCTGATCTCTGACCTTTAGGCAAAATACAAGAAGCAGTAGGACTAAAATCTTAGGTTGCAAAGAACTCACATGGCTATGACTGTTGTGAAAACAAAATGACATAATGCACACAAAGTGCTTGACCCAGTCCCAGGCACATAGTAGGTGCTCAATAAATGATGGTATTATCAAGTCAGGACACCAACTGTGAATAAACTGAGAGCAGGGACCACATGGTCTTTATTGTTCAGTATTATGCCTGACGCATGGTCTGTACCCAGTCTGTGTTTCTGGAACTGATGCCTGGGTTCCACAGTAATCCCTGCCCCCTCCTCACAAAGCCACTACCTCTCGTGTGTGTAAACTAGTTGTTAATCGAATGGTGGATGGAGGTTCTTCTAAAGAGGAAACTAAAAAGTGGAATTAATTAATGCAATGTAGGCATTGTCATTCATTCACTCACTCGTTTATTCATTCAACAAACTTTTATTGTCATCTATTATCTGTCAAGTTCCAGGATTGACTCTGGTGGTTCAACAATGAATTCAGTACAGTCCCTGCCCCCAGGAACATTACAGTTGACCAGGGAATGCAACAAGTAAATAGACAGCTATAAGGCCCAGTGCTAAGTGCCAGGATGGGAGTAGTGAGAAGAACTTCACTTTCCATTCAGCTTCTTGAAAGAAGTAAAAAAAAAAAATAATAATAATAAGTAGAAATGGTAAAATGGTGCTGGTGGTTGTGTGGAACACGTATTTCAGGCAAAAAGAAAAAACACACAGAGGCCCAGTACTGAGAGAGAATCTTGTTTACTGGGAAGATGAACTGAATCTTAATTTCTCAAATGTGAGACCCCACTGTGACTTCATCAAAGAACCTGCCTGACTGCTTTCAAGTTCCCCCTGTTTTGCATATGGCAGAAGCTTGCAAATAATCAATTCTTTAAGCACGTACTTCTGCCACAGTTTTCTGTAGCTCTAATCAAATGTGCACTTTCCATTTGCTCAGTTTTAGACTCCATAACTTGAGAGATGTGAGAAATTATAAAACAGACCGAGAAGAGCCATGGAAGGGAAGGGGGTTTTCAGAAAGGACACCTACAAGGAATGAGCAAACAGACTAAAATGCTTGGCTTGGAGAAAGGCAGCATGAAAAGACTCATTTGCTCTAAATCTTCAATTACGTAAATGACAATGGCACAGGGTAACCAAACTGAACTTTGAGTTTGTTAAGGAAAGCATGAACAGAAATGACTTGAGGAATCATGAGAATGGAGTTAGTCACCGGCATAAGGTTTCTGCCCCTGAAAACATACACACAAAGCAGCCCAGTGAGCATGCTGCATTTCCCTGTCTATAGATTGCCTGTCACATCCAAGGACCAAGCTGGACTCTATTCTGGGCTTACTGAAATCGAGCTCTGTTCCAAGTGAATGTCCAAGGGTGCAGGGACTTGTCTCTTTTATATCTTTAGTGCCTAGAGCAGTGTTTGGTACACAGTAGGTGCTGCAGAAATATCTGTTGAATGGATGAATGGTGGTCAGAGGGATGGATTTGACTGGCACTCAGGTTTTCTCTTGTCCGAGAAGGTTTCTAAACATGGAAGGGAGAGTAGCACTTAGAACATGCCTTTCAGCTGCCTGGAACTTGGTAGTGTCTTGGTATACACAAGGCTGAGTCTCTGTTTTCCCATCTGGTCTTAAGGAGCTCAGGAGGGCTCTGTAGGGGGAGGCTGAGCAATTGCCCACAGGGTTCTTGGGTGGTTAAAGGGACAGATTTTAGGTCATAAACTAATGAAGGATGCTCTTTATTAATCTCTGCTTTCCAATTATGGGAACTAGGCAAACTCCACTTTAAAATTAAAGCAACTTCTACATAATTTGGAGGCCCCATGACCTCACATTCAGATTTAATGCTCTCTGCTGGCTTCAGTGTGCTGAGTTCTGTGGGCACCAGGACTCATTACTAGGTCCAGTGCGGAGCAGTAAGTCAGGAATGAATTCTCTAACTGCTTCCCAGGACTGAGCGTTGCATAGGCTGAGTGAAGAATTCCCATTGTGATTAACTTCTCAAGGGACTTTTTTAAAACATTTCCACCAAATCTTCCAGATGAGGGCCAATACCATCGGGAGATTTACGGAAACAAACCCCTCAAGTCAGTCTGCCTGCAGCATTTACTGCGCTGCCCCACCTACAGATGCCACCTATTTCAGACTTGCAAAAGTACAGAGTCACTGCTGACAACAGGAATTCCTCACTGACATAAAAAGGCACTAACGCAGGCAACCCTGCTGTGAAAAGACCCCACTTAGCACTACTTACAAAATCGACGGACCTTGGGCGTCTGGAGACTCAGGTGTGTGCTGGAGGGGCCAGGGTGCTGGCGGGAGAGCGGGAGGCAGCCCGGGCTTACCATGACGTTGAGAATGTGCTTGTCCTGGGCCTCATGGTCCAGCCGCTCGGCGGTGTAGAGCACGCCGGTGCTGGGGTCGATCCGGAACTTCCTCATGCTGGCCGAGTCGATGCTGCTGTGGACGGTGTAGCTCAGCTTGTGCTTCTCATCTCGATCCGTGGCCTCAATCTGCAGTATCTCTGTGTCTGGGAGCACGTCCTCGGAAATGGTCACATCGTAATGCGGCTGAGAGAACTCTGGGCCATTATCGTTATTATCCAGCACTTTGATAAATACCTATAGTTAAAAGAAGACAAGGGTGACGACTAATGCCAGCTCTGTCATTGCTAATGTAAGAGGCCCCAGCTCTTTTTCCCTCCACATCCTTGGCCCCAGCTACCTCCATCTGTAGGAAGTTCTTGTATGAAAACACTCTGCAGTGAGAGGCTGACTATAAACCTGCCATTCACAGTAGAAGGAACATACGCTAGGAGCTGATCTATGTTCTATTAATTGAACAGCTGAGACGCCCCCAGGGGTGATAATTCCACAGGATTCCTTGAGGCACAGTGTAAGAGATCAGCAGATGACCTTAGAGTGTCCCGTTCCTGCTTTCTTAAGTTCTTGTTATGTGCTCCTCATGGTGGACTTAGTGTGGAGCAGCGACACCACGGCCCAGTAACAGAGAGGAGGCTGAGGAAGGAGGAGAGGACACAGGGCCAGCTCCGTGCAGTGTCCACACACTGCGCTCTCCTTTAGACCGGAGGTGAGGAGGAAAGAACAGCAGAGCTAAATACAAAGTGCCTAACTTGTCTTCCTTTATGAATCATTTTGTTATAAATGTTTTCAGGCAGATATAAAAGTCATAGCCTAACAAACCCTCATGCATTCATTGCTCGGTTTGACAATAACAAATTCATGGCTGACCTCATTTCATCCCCAGCTGCCCCCCAATATTATTATTTTAAAATGCTTTTATTTTATTTTATTTTTAAGACAAAGGAAGAGAGAGGGAGAGAGATAGAAACATTGATGAGAGAGAAGTATCGATCGGCTGCCTCCTGCATAGAGCCTACAACCCTGGACATTGGCCCTGACCAGGAATTGAACCAGCGATCTCTTGGTGCATGGGATGACTCTCAATCCACTGAGCCACACTGGATTATTTTGAAGCAAATCCCAGCCATCATGTAATAAGTGTGCATCTCTAAATGATAGGGTCTCTTAAATTCACACAATACCATTGTTGTATCTAAACAGAAAAGTAATCCCTTGCTGCCATTATTCAGTTGGTGTTCATCTTTCCATTATTGTTTTTCAAATGTGTTATGTATGTTTGTATACACGTGTATATATATATATATATATTTCAGTTTCTTTTAATCATGATATGCAAGATCCAAACATTGCATTTGGCTGACATAGCTTTTAATTTATAGATTTTCCCTGTATTTCCCTCTATTTCATTGCAGTTTTTATGTTGTTATTGTTGACGCTGAACAAAGTAAGCCATTTTATCTTTCATTTCCAGTCTGAATTTCACTCATTCCAACCCCGTGGTTTTTTCTACATGTCCCTCTGTCGCCTGTATTTCTTATAAATTGGTAGTTTGATGTAGGAGACTTGATAAGATTCAAGTTTAATTTCCTCCTCCTCCTCCTCCTCCTTTTTTTGACAAAAATGCTTCATGGGTAATACAGTGTTCTTCCATTTGAAGATACATACTACTTGGTTCTCTCTTGTTCGGTGATATTAACAGTCATCGAGGATCATTACATACATAACAGTAATTCATTAAAAATGCAAAATGGTAATGTTTTAATTCTATGATTTCCTTCCCACTTATTAGCTATAATAGCTCTAAAAAGACCTATTTGGTTACTCTGAAACACACTTCCTATAGGAACCTCAGGATACATACTAAATTCTTTTCCTCTATTTATCATTTCAAAACAATGAGCTGGTTTTTCAGCTCCTCCCAAAGTGATCAATGAGGCATTTTTTCCCAAGCATTGTTATGAACTCCTGAATTTAATCACATCTGATACGTTTCTGCCCATTAAAGTTACTATACTTATTGATGCACTAACGGCCCTTGTTTGGTCAGTGACAGCCGCTCCAAGTTGGTTCTTAGGGTCTTTTGACACAAGTCTGGTAGTCTCTGATAGCTTACTTGCTGTCCAATACTTTCTCCTGGTAATTGTTTCCAGGGTCGTCTTGTACATTCTCTAAATGCAGTCCTGAATTATCCATTTCTCCAAAATCTATTGGTTACTTTTTAGATAGAAATGCCATTTAGAGACCACAATCTAGTACTAGGGTTATTCATTACTGCTAGACTTGTTATTATGCCTAGCTTTTTTTCAGTGGACAACATCAGCAAAGTGTTTTGTTTTGAATACTTATTTCATGAGTTGATACTGATACTTCCAATTTAAAATTAGGGCATTGAGGTTTTTATTTAATCTTATTCTTTTTATATGTGTATCTCCTTTCTCCCATGCTGAAATTTCTCATGCTCAATGACATCATCATAATTGTTCATTGGCTTATTTGAAATACACAAACAAGGTTTCAGAATAACAACACCAACATTGCTATTATGATTACAATTACGGCCATTCAAAATAATTTAATACTATTTTGCAGGTTTTTTTTCCCCCCTCAGGATTTATCCCACTGGGGATATACAGTCAAATTAATATGTTTAAAGTCACTTAGAATAGTTCTTCTCTGTGTAGCTGTCCTACCAACTGAATACATGAATCCATTTACTTCCATTTACTTTCAACTTTTAGACTTATTTTTTTTAAACAATAAATTTTGTTTTATATGTAAAAGTACCAAAGTCAAATTTACGAAAAGGGTATAGTCAAAGAAATTTAGCTTCCATATTTCCCTTTCATTTTATTCCTTGCTTCTATAGGTAATCTGTTTTTGTGCTTTTTATTTTCTTTATTTTTATTATTGACATATTTTCCCTCCCTTTGCCTGCCTCTACCCAGCCGCTTCTCCTCCCTCCCTCTGGCAAATCACGTCACTGCTGTCTGTGTCCATGGGCTATGCATGTATGTCCTTTGGCTAATCCCTTTACCTTCTTTCATCCAGTTCCCCCTCCACCCTCCCCTGTGACAGGTGTCAGTCTGTTTCATGCATCCATGCCTCTGTTTCTATTTTGTTCATCAGTTTATTTTGTTCATTAGATTCCACATACAAGTGAGATCATAGGGTATTTGTCTCTTTCTGACTGGCTTATTTCATTAGCATAATGCTCTCTATGTCCATCCATGCTGTTGCAAAAAGTAAGATTTCTTTATTTTTTAGTCACATAGTATTCCATTGGGTAAATGTACCACAGCTTTTTTATCTATTCTTCTACTGATGGGCAATTGGGCTGCTTCCAGATCTTGGCTATTGTAAACAATGCCACAATGAGCATAAGGGTGCATATATTCTTTCAAATTGGTTTTTCAGCATTCTAGGATATATTCCCAGAAGTAATATTGCTGGGTCAAAAGGCAGTTTCATTTTTAATTTTTTGAGGAACCCCACACTGTTTTCCACAGTGGATGCACCAGGTGCGTCCCCACCAATAGTCGCCGGCGTTTATTTGTGGATTTATTGATGGTAGCCATTCTGGAAGGTGTGACGTGACATCCCATTGTGGTTTTAATTTGCATCTCTCTCATGATTAGTGACATTGAACATTTTTTTTTTTTTAATATGTCTATTGGCCATCTGTATGTCCTTTTTGGAAAACTGTCTATTCAGGTCCTTTGCCCATTTTAAAATATATTTCCCTTTCATTTTATTCCTTTCTTTTTTGGGAATCTGTTTTTTAAAATTAATGTTATGTTTTATCTATTTTTTTAATATAACACATTAAGTACACTTTCCCTCAACATTCTATTTCACTTAAAATTATATTAATGGTTCTTAATTGGTAATAATTTTGTCCCCCAAGGACATTTTGCAGTATCTGGAGATATTTTTGGTTGTCAGAACTGGGGGGAAGGGTGTTCCTAGAATATAGTGGGTAGAGGTCAGGGATGCTGCTAAGCATTCTACAGTCAGAACAAAGAACCATCTGACCCAAAATGTCAACAGTGTGACTGCATTATATCCTGAAAGTCAGACCACAGCAGTTTAGAAATAGTCTTCCAATGGGTGAATATATCATAGTTAATTCAATCAGTCTCTACTGATGTTCATTTAAACTGTTTCCTATTTTTGCTCTTAGAGTGTGTGATGAAGAGCCTTGTGCCATGTCTTTCCATATTTTTATTAATCTGTTTCGGACTCTAGATTTGGGATTGTTGGATGAAAGGAGATATTTTGGTAGATATTTCCATATTTCCTTACCCAAAAGTTTTATCATTCTGCATTCCCATAGCAACACAGGGTGGGGCAAAAGTAGGTTTACAATTGTGAGTACATAAAACACAGTTTATTCTATTATTATTTATCAATTATTGTAATATTGTCCATATGAACAACTGTGTACTTACTTTTGCTCCACCCTGAGTAAAAGAATGACTGTCTTCCCACAGCCTTACCAACAGAGTACATATATAGTAAAACTTCTGGATTTTTGGCCAACCCGATACATGAGAAGTGGCATCTCAGTATAGCTTTCATCTGCTTTTCTCTTATTATAAGGTTGAGAATCTTTTCCTTTGCATAGTTTTAAGAGTCATTTGCATTTCTTTTTCTGTTACAACTTTATCCGATCATTCTTCTATGAGTGAAATGGACTTTTCCTTTATTTTTGGACAGTACAATGATATAAATTGCAAATGTTTTCAATTTTGTCATTTATCTTTGTTTTGCTCATGCAGACTTTTTACCATGCAGAGTTTTTTATTTTTATTTTTATGTAATTGAATACATCAATCTTTTCCCTTGTTGTTTCTGGACCTTAAGTCACAGTTTAGAACATTTTCTACATTTCTAGATTAGAGTGAACATGCTCATTTTTTATAAATAGCATTTACATGTTTCCTTTACTTACATTTCCATGTCTAATCCACTTGGAAATTTTTCTGGTATATTATGTGAGGAATGGATCCAGTTTTATTTTTTTTCCCCACGTGGTTCTCCATTTATTCCAATGCCACTTTTTAGCTCATCACTACTCCAATTGCAGAAGCCACTTTTACTGCATACTAAATTTATACATGCAAATGGTGTACATCGGCTTTTCTATTTTGTTCCATGGTTTATCGGTCTTTTCACACGTCAATATCAAATGTTTTAATTACAGAGGCTTTTCAGCACATTTTAATTATTTGGAAAAGCTAGATCCTCTCTTTGTGCTTTTTCAGGGTTTTCCTGGCTATTCTTGCTTGTTATTCTTCCAAATGAACTTGATAATCAACCTGTATAGCACCTGACAGAACTTGAAGCATTTTCACTGGGATAACGCTAAGGAAAAACTGGTTTCTTCATGATGGAGTCATCCTATCCCAAAACACAAGTTTATCTTTTTTCATTTGTTCCAATCTGTTTATTTTTCAGAGGTGTTCTAATTTTTCTCAAGAAGGGTTTGAACATTTTTTTAACATTTATATATGTGCTATCCTAAATGGAGTCTTCTTTTCCGTTGTATCTTTTTACCATTTGTTTTGGCTCTAAATGTAGGCTACTGGTTTTTGTAAGTTACATTTATAACCTGTTACTTTACTACATTTTCTTATCACCTGCAGTAGTTTTTCCATTCACTCTTTTGAGCTCTTCAGATACATGATTATTTTATATGCATATAGGTATCATCTTACTGTTATAGTCATAATTCCTATAACACAAATTGCTTTATCTAATTGCACTGACTAATACTTATGGCGCAATGTTAGATAGTAGTGAAAATAGTGATATTCTTGTCTTATTCCTGCCGACCAGGAATTTTAGTTATTGCCATTAAATGATATGCAGGTATTTGGATGCATTCTGGAAAACTATTTACTTTTAAATATAAATTTAGCCAGATCATGGTATTCTTATAATTGCACTTCAGTGCAGTTCAGTACAGATGTTCTTTTTTGAGTGAGAGAAGGGCAGTGCTATGACTTCTCTGCCAGGACAACTTGCCCAAGAGAATGAGCCTCACATGGGCACAAGTTCTGTCTGCAGTTTCAGGCAGAAAAAGGATTGAGGAGTGTGCCTATAGAGTTTATTTTTTTAAATCTCCACTGTATTTGGAAAGTCTACTACATTCTTTGAATGTCAATTCTTTTCTTATAAAGTTCAAGTTAACTTAGTCAAGATGCTAAAATATTTGTGTCCACAGAAGCAGTTATATTAATGGGGCAAGGAAGCCTTTCCAGCAGTAAGCCTGCCCTGACCTTCGTGAAGTTTCAAAGTCGATGTGCTCTTGAAAAGCTTGCCTCTTTCTGCTTGCTTTGTCCTGAGCCTAATCTACAGTCAGAACAAGTGTTTCTCGGCAAAAGACTTCCTTTTTCCCTATTGGCTTTTTATTTCCCACAGTCGGGCCGTTTGTGAGCTCCTGAACTAACAAACAAAGCAAAGTAACTCTCAAAGATGTTGTGTGCAAAGTGGTAAGCGAAAGGCCCAAGGAAGAACAATGGACTCCAAGCAGGAGGAAGCCTGAATGTAGGAAGTCTCTTCAGAGTCGGCCTCAATGCTGCCCACCACAAACACTCTGGGTTTTGCAGGCTCCTCTAAGCAAAGCCTGGGTAGATGCCAAGCTGGCTTTACAAAGGCTCGTGGTGGGAAATGCATGGGGCAAGTTGCAGGGTAGGCCTCTGTTTCTGATTAGAACCAATTAAGTGCTAAACGACTGAAATTCTGTTCTTTCTCTGTTGGCATTTCAGAACCATATTGAAAGCATTTTATAGTTGTGATTTCAAGGGTCATGCCCCTTGTATTTTCCCCCAGCTAACAAGTTTTGTTTTTGAATATATAAATTTAAAAATCATGTCAGTTTTGTGTTTGTTTTACAGCTTATAAACCTGTATCATCTTAGTTTCTTAAACGTTATTGTCTCTAATTTACCAGTGGTATGGGAATCAGAGAGGTCAAGGGATATGCCTAAAGTCACAATGGCAGTGCCAGACACAAGCCAAGTTCTTATGGAGCCACATTCTGAATTCATACCATTCATTCCATCACACCATTTCATGTGCACTTACATTACATACATCAGTTATAAAATACATGTGAACAAATACGTGTGCAAATATTATGTACCTTGCTACCCAGAAATCCTAATTTACAAAGCAGATAGATAACTGACCTGACCATTCTCATTTCAGGAGCATCAATCATGGGATTATTCTAAACAGCAAGTTCCCTGCTGCTCTTAAAATTGGAACCCATTTTCAAAAACGGATTTGCTCATAAACTGTCAGGCACAGATCCATTGCATACAGTGCTATTTTGTCATTATTATTATTTTTTTTAACAGAAAGTCTCACATTAGATTTGGCTTGCTGCCTTATTTTTTTCTCTATATAATCACATTTGTTCTGGCATTTTCCTAACTAAAATATACAAGGAAGTTTGGGACCACTGCCCTTCTTACCTGAATGCATGACAGGACACTAAAAGAGATGAAAGAAAACCTTTGCTGTCCCTTGATCTAGGGAATCATGGAGGAGCTTTGGGAAAAGTGGCTTGTTTCTACCCTTCTCCAGCCCCCTCCCCCACCATTTAAGCAGGTGCAAGGTGGAGAGAAAGGATAAGACAAAGTCCCAATGTTCAAGATAAAGTGTGGTTTTAAAGAAAGGCAGTTAGTAAGGAACTCCCAGCACACCACTCAGAGACAAAGGAGGAATGGGATCCTCACGGCTGTGGGGGCAAGGTGAGCTGTGGGACTCAGTCTGCAGACTTCCCAGCCCCAGTAAACACACACCCTTTGGCAGAAAGCCTTTGTGGCCAATCTCAATTAACTAACTACCTTTGGGGGCCCTAAGGATTTTGAGGATTATATTAAAGACATTTATAAAAATATATATGTTTTCATTAATTTTAGAGAGAGAGGAAGGGAGAGGGAGAGAGAGAGAAACATCTAGATGGGAGAGAAACATCATCGGCTAACTTCTGCAAGCAACCTGACTGGGAATCAATGGAGCCCACAACCTGGGCATGTGCCCTGACAAGGAATTGAACCAGTGACCTTTGGGTGCATGGGCTGGTGTTCAACCAACTGAGCCAGGGCTATGTGAAAGAGATTTTTAATTTCAGATTTGGCTATGGAACAGACAGATACAAGCTGATTTTCATATCTTTATAAGTCAAACCAGACCTTGAATAAGAAAGGTATATTCAAATCTCAAACCCACTTATCATGAGTCCCTGAATAAGATCAATGTAACTTTTCAGATGATTATTTGGGCATGACAATGTCTGCTGTCTTTCATAATTAACAATAAAAGCCACACACGTAATATTTTATAGTTACCAGGTATATCGTTCCAATTTTAAGTTGAAAGGGAGACTATAATAATAAAACCTGCTCATGTCCAATACATCACAGATTTCAAGAACCTTATAATATTTTATTCTTGCAACAACCCATAAGGCCTATAGATCTCACCCCCATTTATACAGAAGAAAGTGAGCCTCACTGAGCTGGAGCTACCTGCTGTGGTAACACAAGACAGCAAATGGCTAAGTGCTGACTTGAACATGAGTCACCTGATTCAGGGTCAATGCTCCTTCCATATACCAAATGCTTCCCCTAATGAATTAAATTTACATTTTGTATGTACAGGTGTGTAGGGGAAAGTTCCCAAGATGAGATCTGATTATGAGAAGAAGTGGGTTGGTATTTCTTTACCTGTGTACACCTGGGGTGGCCAACTAACCAGCTGTGCCTCAGTTTCTCACCAGAAAAATGAGTGTGATGGTAACACTTGATTTACCAACCCCAAGGTGACAAGGAAATGAAACTTAGGAATAAGACTTGCAAATATCAAGAGTTTGATATAACTGTGCATTTCTACCCATCGACCCTTTGAAAGAGTCATGCTCTAGATATGTTTAAATTTGCTGTGAGGATGCAGAAGCTCAGATTGGTCTGGCAGATGTTTGTGGAAAGCTGTTAAAAGTCATCATTTAAGCTGGGGAGAGGGCCAGGAGGGAGGGGGAGGGGGGAATCAGTGGGGGGGGGAGGAGAAACATCTGTAACAAAAATAAATTAATTAATTAAATAAAAAAATCTTTTTTAAAAAGTCATCATTTTTCATCCTTGGTAAAGTGTGTCTTTGTGGCCCATAGCATGGCAGGTTGAAGGGAGGGCTGTGCGGCGGGTGGGGTACTTAGCTCTCTTCCCAGCGTGTGTGGATGGCAATGAGGCATTCTAATGGCCTCAGATGGGACCATGTTCCCTAGGCAGTCACCTTAAAAAGCATCCCCTTGGTAACTAGCAGGGCCCGGTGAGTTGCTCTTTCTGCCTTAGAACGTAGTGGTGCCTTTGAGAGGCAGCACAGTGTGCAGTTGAGAAAGCAGGCTCTGGAATCTGTGTCTGAGCCCTGACCTATTCAAGTTACTGAACATTCCTTTGCCTTCATTTCTGTATCTGTAAAATGGGCATGACACAGAGGATTAGTTTTGTGAACCAAAAGGGGCTATGCAGTAAACCTGACAAATTCAGGGATGGGGAGTTGGAGGGGAGCAGGTGGCAGGTCTGACAAGGTCTGTGACCAAAAAGTAACCACACCGGGTGGTGTGGTCACAAATTCCTAACTAGGCAGGTCATAGCAGGTAGTCACATCCTATGCCAGTAGGTCAGTCTTCACCTGAAGTGAGCTCTGCCCATTGTTCTCTTGCATCCAGGAAAGCATTCCTTTGTCAAGGAAGAGTAATTTTCTTTTCTAGACCCCTGGAAGGTACAGCTGCCAACACCGGAGCCCAAGGCCACAGAACTCCGCATTGCTACTTGTTCCCCACCTGCCATCTCTATGTGCTGTCGATGTTCATTATTAGCCTGTCCCCACCAATGTAAATATGTTTCTCCATTTTGCTTTTCATCCAATTCTAGAGATTTCCCTGCTCCGCTTTCTCTCGCCTCCTTAATCTACCACCAATGGACTTCATGCACCTTCCTGCCGTCTCCTCCTCTGATTTTAATGCATAAAATAAGCTGTGATTCTCCAGAGCATTTGAGACCTTGCTCTCTGTCTATGTCATCAGTTTGGCTCAAATAAACTTATAAAAATTATCTACAGGTTTGGACGTTTCTTATGTCAACATCTTCCTATTTCTAATATAACAAATTTTCACAGACTTAGCAGTTTAAAACAACACCCACAGATTATCTCCTAGTTCTGGAGATCAGACGTTTGCATGTGGTATGGCTCATCTGGGTTCTCTACCAGTCTCAGAAAGCTGAATCGGGTTGGCAGGGACGCGTCCATTTCTTGACGCTCTGGGGATGAGTCAGCTCCAATTCAGCTGATCCAGTTCCTGGAGGTCAGAGCCTGAGGTCCCTGTTCCCCTGCTGGCTGTCAGTGGGGGCCTCTCAGCTCCTCGGGCTGCCTGTGCTCCTTGTGATGGTGTCCTCTCCGCACTCAGACGAGTGGTGGGGGGGTTCAGTCCCCTCACAGCTGGGACCTCTGCCCCTTCTGCCGCATCTCGTCTGACGTCACCGAGAAAGTCCTCTGCTTATGGGCTCACGTGATTATGTTGGGCCCACCTGGATAATCCAGGCTGTTCTATCTTACGTTCTGTCACCTTAATTACATCTGCTAAACCCCGTTTGTGATGTAACATAACGTATTCACAAATTCTGAAGATTAGAACAAGGGCATCTTGAGGGCTTGCGGTGGCATTCTGCCTACTGCTAATACTACCTGCTTCATAAAGTAATAGAGTTGAATAAGCTCATTTTTAAATACAATATAAACATAAACACTTGGGTTTTTAAAATCTATTTTATGTGTTTCAGTTGACTATAGATACTCATTACCTTCCAGGTGCTCAAATGATCCATCTTTGACTAATGGAAGGCAGTTTAAATCGCCTTTTGTCACATGTTTTAACATGATTCCACTAGTCTTTTCTGGAAGGATGAGATGCCCAGGCTCCTGCCCCAAACCTGGAATCAGCTATTTCTACAAGAAACCCCAGTTCCTTTCCCTGGGAAATGGCAGGTGGAGACCGCAGTCTGGGCTCGGACGGTAGAGTCCCTCTCACAGGAGGTGCATACTGCTCCGTGTGTGAACAGTGCCCTCACCTTCCTCGGCATCTCACTGCCTGCCTTTGTGGGTCTCTGGCTGCACCTGGATGTTCCCCTTCCCCTCGTACAACAGCTGGTGCATCTGTGATTCCACACCTCTCCTCCAACCAGATTGCACCACCTCTCTCAACCCTGTGTATCTTCCCTGCTAAGCCGGACGCCCAGCTCATCTCTGGGTTCCTACAACAGCAGGGTGGGAAATACTTCCGTCATGCTAAGAAATCATGGTTCTCTTTTCTTCACAGACTACTTCTATTTTCCTGTTTCTCGAAGGGAGCTAAGCTCTTGTTTGCCATGCAGGGCTTCAGTAGACAATCCTGGTCTCCTTCCTAACCCAGACCAACAGTGCTGTGCACAGCAAGGGAGCAGCGGGCCAGACCACCGGAGCAGGGAGGCTTTGTAAAACCAACAGTCCCCTCAGGTGTGTGTGTTTCCTAGGAAGCACAGGTGCTTGCGTGTTGGCATTTTATTTGGAGTTTCTAAGTAATGAAAAAGTGTTGAGGAGTGAGTTTATCTCAACCATTTTTGGCCCACATACCCATTTGAACACCTAATGAATATGAAGGGTCTACTCTCAACAGAGATACATACACTCCAACATTTATAAACAATTTCTGGAGTTTCAAGCACTCTCAGGACCTCAAACCATTTTGCAGTTTAGTTTTTTGCACAAGTGGGTCTTCATTGGCCTTGTCTTGCTGGAGGCAGCAGGATTAGGAGGTCAGGCAGGGGTCTCGACAGGAAGGAGCATAGCTGGACCCAGGGTGCTGGTTTTAAACCTCTCCACTTTATTCATTTCTAGACTGTCTAGACCGTTCTCAACCTGTGGGTCGCGACCCCCTTGGGGGTTGAATGACCCTTTCTGAGGGGACGCCGAAGACATAACAGTAGCAAAATTACAGTTATGAAGTAGCAACAAAAACAATTTTATGGCTGGGGGTCACCACAACATGAGGAACTGGATTAAAGGGTCGCAACATTAGGAAGGTTGAGAACCACTGGCTAGAGTAATGCTATTTCTGGTGTCATTCATGAATGACTTGCTACGATTACACCACATTATACATGTATAATGGGAGTACGTTTTTAAAATCTTGAAATACTTCTTGGAACATAGAAAGCACTCAGTGATGTTGGGTGGTCCTAGACAAAAAGAAGACTGTCAAAGAACCATCAAAGGTGACTGTCCTGGGAGGGAGCATCAGGGACTAGGAACTGCCCAGAGTCCTTGACAAGTTCTACCTGGTTTGATCTGCATTGAGGGTGTCTCTAGGGATCATCCTGCACTTTCCACCCCAGGACAAGTCAGAAAGTATTCAGAATAGTCCTCCATTAAAAGCCTGGGATGCAACCTGGATCATCCTCTTCCCCAGAGCGCTGTCTCAGGCTCTCAGTTACTATTTATTGAGAACTTGCTAGGTTTAGACCTCATGCTAACACTCTGTATATATAAACTCATGTAATCCACAGCCATTCCAATGAGGCTGGTATGAGTATGCCCATCTATAGATGGGAGGACTACAGTGCAGAGAAATTTAGCGACCAGCCCCTGCTTGAGGGGATGCAGCTGTATAAGTGGCAGAGTTGGGATTAGAACACGGATTTATCACTAACAAAGCCCACGCTGTCAAACACTCTGCTGTATTATATCAAGTACAATAACGTCCTTCATAAAGTTAGCAACTATTGTACGCAGAGGCCCTTGTTCGCCTGGCCAGGAGGTCTTTGTATATGTTAGGACGCTTTGTTCTTCCATTTACTACATCTGCATCTTTATAACTTGAACTCCCCAGAACCTTTTTACATTCTGTACTCACGCTAGGGAATCTCAGTAAGGAAAAGGATGTTTATTCATCACCAGATATTGTAGCTCTGAGGCACAAGAACCCTATGAGTTGGGAGAACAGGCAAAAGAGAAGATGAAGGAAGAATTTTCATGTAGGCAGAGATCCCTGAGGCTCGGATTTATTTGACATTTGTGAAGTAAACTTCCACATGTTGTTTATGGCTGATTGAAACTTGTGTCATTCCATGTTTTATAATTCCCAATGAACAAAGTAGAGAGAAGTTCCCCAAGGAACTTTTGAACAGGTGTTTTGGGGCTACGGGACATTTAGTTAGTTATATGGTGAAGGGTTTCTGTTTGATGGTGGAATCATTAGGGTCATGGGTTGGAGCGTGCTTTAGTGGTTTCTAAAAGCAACCTAGAGAGCTTTTCTCTACCCAAACATCCTCTTATAACAATGTCCTTGGCGCTGAGGACTTTGACTGATTCAGGGACCAGCTGCTGTCACTACAGTGGCAAGTGTGAGCAGAGGCCTGGATTGCAGAGGCTGGTGGGTACCCAGGCCCAACACAGCCCGGCAGACAGAGTAATGGCTTTTTGACGGTAATAACGATGATGTGCAATTTTATACTTTGGAAACTGTTAGTTCTCACTTCTTGAGAGGGTCACGGCCCTGGAGACACAGAGTAACTCGGAAGGTTTTAACAAGAAAAATCTCTCGATACCCTTTCCTAACCTCCTTAGCTTGGCCTTGCCAAGGGGAAGCTCCAAGTTCACCCTGATTCTCTGTCTCTTTTCCCACTGCTCTGGAGACCACTTGTCTGAAATAAAATCAATAAAACTGGGACCTGAACAATGTGCACATTCAAATCCTTGAAATGTATGCTTCCTTATTAATTTTTAAAAAGTGGGTGTACATTAGCCATCTGATTTTAAAATTCTGAATCACGGTGACCTCAGGCATCCAGCGCAGCTCCTGGCACATGGTATAAACTCAAGAAATATTTGTGAAATAAACGCTGTTCAATGATTTCTCCTTGGGTCCTAATGAAATTCTAAAATAAAAATTTCATTTATATATATATATATATATATATATATATATATATATATATATATAAAATTTTGGTTAATATAAATCAGTTGTGCTCCTGCCCATATAGGTCTTGTTGAATATATAGTATCTGCTACTCATTCACTTATTCTAAAAATAGTCACTGTGTCTCTAGAACATTCTGGGCACACTGAATTACCATTTAATTTAATTATTCAAAAACCCTGGAGAAAAGTATGGAATGAATGTGGTTCCATGCTTTATTTGTGTTTTACTCAAATATGTCTTATGTTTTTCAGTGGTGCTAAAAAGCTGAGGTTGGATATGCTAAGATATGGCTAATATATATATTTTTTATTCTCACCCGAGGACATTTTTGCATTTATCTTCAGATACAGTGGGAGGGAGAGAGGGAGGAAGAGAGAGAGAAAAACATTAATGTGAGAAGAGACACATCAAGTGGCTGCCACCCACACGGCCCTGGTTACCGGGGCCAGGGACAAATTGCAACTGAGGTACGAACCTTAGCAGGAACCGAACCTGGGACTCTCTGGTCTACAGGCCAACACTCTAACCACTGAGCCAAACCAGCCAGGGCGACATGGCTAATTTAAAAAGCCTCATTTGAATTCTCATTTAAAGTGATTTAGCACTAAAGACTTAGCAATGCTGCAAGTGGGTTATTTTATATTAGGCTTGGGCTTTCTTTTATTTTTTATTTTTATTTATTTTTTATCCTCACCCGAGGACATTTTCCCATTTTTTTGTTCAGGTAGAGTGGGAGGGAGAGAGAGGAACAGAGAGAGAGAGAGAAACATCGATGTGAAAGGGACACATCGAGTGGCTGCCACCCGCACGACCGACCAGGGCCGGGGACAAACTGCAACCGAGGTACGTGCCCTTAGCGGGAACCGAACCCAGGTCTCTCAGGACCGCAGGTCGACGCTCTAACCGCTAAGCCAAACCGGCCAGGGCTGGGCTTTCTTTTAGATTGTGTGATTCCTGTAGGATGTTAACCATAATGTCCTTTCCTCGTGTCTTGAAAATACTCTGAGCCCAGCTGGTGTGGCTCAGTGGTTGAGCATCGACCTATGCACCAAGATTTCGCCAGTTCAATTCCCAGTCAGGGCACATGTCCAGGTTGTGGGCCTGATTCCCAGTGGGGACATGCAGGAGGCAGCCAATCGATGTTCTCTCTCATCGATGTTCCTATCTCTCTCCCTCTCCCTTCCTCTCTCTCTAAAATCAGTAAAGAAAAAAAAATTAAAAAGAAAATACCCTGAAATAGTACAGATTTAGGTAGGGTGACCATACAATTTATTGTCCCAAATGGAGCAATTTTGAGAGTCAATGAAACACGGTGAATTACATCAGTGCAACAGGAGTGACTGGTACTCTCTCAGGCAAACAGGGCAGAGGGCCATCCTAGGACAGGACCAGAAGTGGTCACCTGTGGCTGCTTGTCAAGTGTGTGTAACTCCCTTCCTGGGTTTCAGTTTATTTGGATGAAAATTAAAAGGGTTCTCATATAATAATCCTTATTGGTTCCTTAAATTCCATCATTCTGAGATTATGATTGGAGTCAAGGAGTCTCAGCATATTTTCTAAACCTCTTCAAATGAAGAGCTGTGTAGGGAAGCATGTGAAACACTCCTCTCCCCACCTTTCTGAAACTACAGGCTCACATCTATTTTAAATCAATCAACACCTGCTAAATTCAGGGCTGGCAAACATTTCATCTTCACTACCTTAAGCCCTGTGCTAAGGAGGATTCTGAGGACATCTGGACTCAGCAGGGAAACGGATCTTGATCAACAGTGATGGCTTAAGGGGTCATGGGAGCAGGAGAGGGAAGGGGGAAGGATGTGAGCGTGTGCCAGTCTGTGCCATAACTGGCCTAAGGTCTCTGATGCTAAAATACAAAACAGAAACATGTTCTTGTATTTAGGGTAAATCTGCCCCACATTCATACTCAACACTGTGTTCGTCTCACCTAGAGATTTTCCCTCCTTGCTGGAATGCCCTTTCATAAGCACCCAAATAGCAGTATATAAGCAGTGGTCCTTGACCCTGGCCACATGCTAGGGTCCAGGAGGGTCTCTGGGGGTGTGGCTCAGGCTTCAGTGGTTTGACAACCCCCTGTCCCCCCAGCCAGGGTGAACACCCACTGGCACACAGGCTAACACGGGAGATGGGAGGCGGGGCACCTAGGTCTCGGTCCTTGTTTTTTATTAATGCTGTGTTACCTTAGCTGTATCACTCATCCGATCGCAGCTTGTAAAATGAATTTGGACTCTTAGGTGTTCTCTAGCTCTAAGTTACTGTGACGAACAGATGAGGTGAAGAATATCATGGTGTATTAACTCAGACAATATGGATGTCCTCCTCTTTGTAAACACTAAGAGAGCTGGCTTAGTTACCAAAGAGATAAATCTACAGTAACTGGTCAGGAAACAAGCAGAACTCACTCCCTGAGACACGAACAATCACGATTTCTGGGAAGAAGCAGCTAACTTATACAATACCCTCGACAGAATCCTTTTCCTAGGTTGTCCTCTCCAATGATTCTTTTTTAACACTAGACATCCACTGACCTACTTTACGACGTCCAGTACATTGTGTAATTGCTCTCAACTCCGACCTCAGCAGACCTTTCAGACATCCACTCTTTGGCAATCTGACGTCTCACCTGGGTGACAGCGACGTTAGTCCCGTCGGTGACTTCCACACTCATGTTATAGATGGACCTCTGCTCGGCATCCAAAGGTTTTGCAATGACAATGGTTCCGACACCCTTCTCTGCATCAAAAGAGCTGTCAAAATTCCCCCCTGATGATTTCACAGAAACAACATAAAATTAGCATATCTGAGAAGTTATTGCATGGATTGAAGCACATAGCTTTAAAGGGAGCTCTTATATAATAATGTTCTCGACAGGCACTCTTATGTTTCAATTTCGTACACATTAAATGGGACCTCTTTACTTCTCACTTAATTCCTATTTTAAAACACAGCCTCTACAATAGATAAAAATGTCACCCCAAAATAATGCAGTGCACAGAAAACCTAATGTTAGGCTAGTGAAGCATAGACCGACTCCATAAAATATTTAGAACACTAAAGGGCCACCACCCCTTGTGGCTTCTGTGCTAGGAATTTGTACATCCTTTTCCTTTTCCAAAGTAGATTAAATTCTAAGTAAATGAATAATCATTATTATTAACAAAAATGAGTAAATATTCCAGGATTGATGGTAAACATTTGGTTGGTAGAGTTCCGAGTCCCTCAATGACATGTCAAAATTAAATTATAAATACTGGAAAATAAGAAAAAGCAAAAAAAAAAAAATGAATTTTATAATAAAAATTTTATGTCTGTAAATTGGAATATTGATAGAAGTGTTTGTATGCCATTTGACAGCATGAATTATTTTTCTCCCTCCAAAGTAGAAAGTCCATGGGAAATTTACAAAATAAAATCTGGAAAGAAGTTGAGGAAAACATCAGCTAATGTACATCAACTCATAAAACAATCAACAGAAAAGTTTAGAAAACTCTTCCTTTTCCGTCCTGGACCAGGTGTAATCCCCAATCTGTGGTGATGCGTGTAAGATAACACAGGCCTGTAAAATTACTGCAGATATTTTCCATCTCTGTGAACCAAAGTGTGGTTTATGATCATTCCAAAATGAAAGATTTTCTTTTTCAGGGGAAAGGGAAGATAAAGGTTTATGCCACATATTGCTGGAACAATTTCAATTAAATATCAGTGTGTGTTCGCCAGCTAGATGTAGTCTTGCCTGAGATTTCATGATGTCGATTTTGTTCTTGGACAGCGATTTTATTTGGCGACGGCACTCAGGGCAACACATTTACTATATTTCCTATTTTAGAAAAATTATCTTGGCTTCTTTACAGTCAACATTCCTTTCATTTCATCTTGCTGACCAATGAACAATCCTGTGTACAGTTTCTATGATACTACATTACAAATGAGCAGCGGAGTGAAAGGAAAGGAGGATTTGACTTGAACTAGTAGGATTTGCTCTACAGTGATACAGAATAAACACAGCGATGCCCCTTCCTTATCCACAGAGAATAAGGGGAGACTGGAAGTAGATGCCTGAAACCCAGGATGGTACTGAACTCTGAATACATCATGTTTTTTCCTACACAAACATACCTATAATAAAGATTAATTTATAAATGTAATTTATAATGTAAGAGGTTACCAACATTAACTAATAATAAAATAAAACAGTGAGAACAACACATATTTTGTTTTGTTTTTTTTTCAATGTCGCCTTATTTATTTATTTTTCCTTTATTGATTTTAGAGAGGGAGGAAGTGAGAGGGAGAAAGAGACAGAAACAGCGATGAGAGAGAACATAGACTGGCTGCCTCCTGCACGCCCCCCACTGGGGATTTGGCCCACAACCCAGGCGCGTGTCCTGACCGGGAATCGGACCGGTGACATCTTGGTGCATGGGTCGATGCTCAACCACTGAGCCACATGGGCTGGACAACACATATTTTGTAATAAAAGTTATGTGAATGTGGTCTCCATTGCAAAATATCTGCACTGCACTCACCCTTCTTGTGATGACGTGAGACGCTAGATGTCTAAGTGAGGTGAATGACACAGATATGTATGGGCCAGGTTGACTGCAGGTAACGGAATCCGCAGAAAGCAAAATCATGGCTAAGGGGGGCCTACTGTAATATGGTTAATTAAAAAAAAACAAAAAACTGGTCATACATATTTCAAATACTTATTGCTTGCAGCTGTGATATATACTTAAGATTATTTAATTGCTAGAGTGAACATAATTGCCCTTGACATTTAATTAAAGTTATGGAGATACTGGGGTACCACAGAATTGCTTGGAGATGATCTATTTTTCAAAATTTTCATCTAAAAAGAGATTCATCTTCCAATTAATATGTTTAACTGATTTACTGAGAACTAAATGTTAATTCTAAAACAAAATAATATTTTGCAGAACAGGATCAAGAGAAAGGGGAGGAAATCCAGGCTGGAAAGGGAAGCCAGCCTTAAGTCCCCATCTTTCGAGGGGAATGTTTCATGTTGATAACACATGGAATAAAATGTAAGGCTGACTCCAGTGTCTGGAATAACCACCTTAACGAGCACAGGAAAAACATCTGCTATCAAGTGGTACCTTCTGAAAAAACGTTGTCGTGGACTCTTTCAAAGAAAGAACATAAACTCTTCTCAGACCTGTGTAGAAAAAACAACTTCTCGAGACGTCTCTGGTGGGTATAAAATCATCTTTTAAATCACATTTAAAGTCAGTTTTAGAACGTTTTCCTAACCGACAAGTTGACAGTAGCCCCTCCCTGCCCTTATCTCTGGTTTAACTTTCAACTGCAGTCTGAAACATTACATAGAAAATTTCAGAAATGAACAATTCGTAACTTTTCAATCGCTTGTGGTTCTTCATGGGATTAAATCCTGAGCTGCCCCGCTCTGTCCGCCCAAGGTGTAAGCCATCCCTCTGTCCTGCATGTCTTGGCCTCCCACCCGCAGTTACTTAGTAGCCAGCTCAGTTGGCTCTAACTTGCTTATTTGGCTTAATAGTGGCCCCAAAGCACAAGACTAGTGATGCTGGTGACTCAGATAGGCTGAAGAAAAGGCGAAGGTCCTTCATTTAAGTGCAAAGTCAAAAGGTCTCAACTTAAGGGAAGAAAAAAACATCTTATGCTGATCCTGCTAAGAGCTGTGATTAGAGTGGATTTTCTATTTGTGAAATCGTGGAGAAGGAAAAAAGAACTGTGTTCTGCTGTTGCAACTCACACTGCAAAAGCCACAGTCACAATGCTTGGCTGAGATGGAAAAGGCATTAAACTTGTGGGTGGAAGACATGAACAGAAAATGTGTTCCGGCTGATGCCTCTGGGTTGTGCCAGGGAGCGTGGAGCCGATGTGAGGATGTTAGCAAGGGAAGCTTGAGACAAGCAACGCCAAGCCCTGTAATGCAAGTAAGGGACAGTTGTGCTGATTCGGGAGGAGGCTTAGACTGAAAAATAAAAATTACTGGGAAAGACCACATTCATGGAACTTTTATTACAGAATATTATTATACTTGTTCTATTTTATTATTAATCATTGCTGTGAGTCTCTTACTGTGCCTAATTTATAAGTTAAACTTTCTCATAAGGAAAAAACAGTACATACAGGGTACTATCCTCAGTTTCAGGCATCCACTGGGTGTCCTGGAACCCATCCCCCAGGATAAGGAGGAACTATTCTACTTTCTTAAATCTGAGGACACTGCTTGTTTTGAGGGGGGGGGTGAGGGTGGGAAGAGAGGTTCCCTTTCAACATCAATTATTTTAGAAGATGACAATTTGTAGATTGAGGCAAAATAGAAATCATGCAAATTATGTTTTTGGTTTAGAGAACATGCAAGCAGAGATTTCTGGTTTCAGTTACTGTGCCAATGGGTCAATCCTATAGGTTCTACCTCAACTGCCTGCGACATTTTCTTAGAGCCCTATGCAGAAATACACAATCATTTCATGTGCTTAGTGGCATAAAACTTGACATATTTTACATATGGCACAGAGATTGTGTGCTTTCTTATTTTTCATATCAAATAAAATTTCTGGCTACTTTTAGGGCTGTGATTTTTATAGTTTTTCTCTTCCTGTGAGTGTGTGTGTGTGTGCGCACGCGCGTGTGTGTGTGCGCGCGTGCACACGTATATTTATTTCTTTCACTTACTGTTACTCTTTCAAATACTCTAGAACAGAAACCTCGAAAGGGGTTGGGGAGATAGACCAAAAAAACAGGTCCAGGAGCACTTGACAGGCCTCTGAAGTCTCCCTCAGACCATCAGTGTGGCTAACAGCCACTGATAATCGCTTCCCTGGCATTTGCTCCTAGTGAAACCAAGATTTCACATAAAATAAGGTTCCCAAAATCTTCCCTGTGCTTTAAAATGAATTTCTTACAGGGGACACAGAACCTAGACCAGCAGTTCACCATCAACCCTCACACAATTTAATAACCCACCACTTAAGCATCCCATCTCATAAATGACTCCGTCTCTCTCCCCCAGGGCTCATTTTTCAGGCTCCCTTTTAGCCTGAAAGGTGATTTCATTTCATAGCAAACCATGTCCAATTCATCGGGGGTGAGAGGACCAAACGGAAGGAGTCCATTTCCACTAGCAGCATTCCGTTGGAACGAGATGTGCTTCCTCAGAGCCAGTAACACAACATGCAAAGCCAGGGGGTGCCACCGCCCGCAGCCTTAGCTAAACAAAAGGTGGGAGAATGGGGGACACTGCAGAGCTGGTCTGAGAGTCAACCAGGTGGGAACTGGGAAAGACAGCCCGAGCGTGGCTGCAGGGGTGTGCGGCAGAGATGGTTAAAAGCGAGGTTGTGAACAGCCCACATAACAGATCACTCATGTTGGGGACATTTCTCGGTCACTGTTTTCCATCAAGACAGGGGTCACAGGGAAAACAAAGAGCAGAGGAGGCCTCTTGGATCTCTCCTGGATTCTACAGTTAAACACAGCCAGTCGGAATGTCCTAAAAAGCTTTAAAAAATGGGATACGAGTGAAAATACTTGGAGCCAGCAGCTACTGCTTGAACGTGTTTTTGACAATTTAGTCAACTTTTTTCTCTCAGGAAGGGCGCGAAGCGTCACGCTCTCTCCGTGATGAGCCCCAGTGGTGAATATCTCACCACTTCCCTTTTAGAGGAGCTCCCGGGTCCCTGCCCTAGCATATGATTCCATTCCACTCGCTGTGCAATTGTAAAAATATCAACCAAAATCTAGTAGTCACCAAGGGGAAAGTGTTATTTGAGAAGCTTCCAAAACACGGAGCTGCTGAATCTCAATGAATTAAGGGAGTCGTTCCCAAGCTGTTCATTCAAGTTCTGCATGTACACGGAACTTAAGGAAAAATGCTAAACACCAGCTATGGTTGGATCATGAATAATTTTCTGCCTTGGAATGAAGCAAGCACAGGACACGGCTGAAAAGGATATTTACATGGAAGGCAGGAGATGTGGGGTGGAGGTCAGGAAACAGTGGGAGGAAGAAAAATCCCTTCTAGAATCTGATTTAAAATTCATTTTCTTTAAACAATGAATATAGAAAGTACTGTTTAGGCTTTTTACTATTTTCCTAACATCTCTTCAGCTGTGCTCCCATGGCCTGTAGTGTTGCTATGGAGGAAAGAGATGCCTGTTTGGGATCAAATTAGGGGCAGAGTGCAGAAAAGGAGAAATGACGTATTTGATGCCAAATGAATGACTTTGCGCAAGCGATACCTGGATGGAGAGAGAGCTCCGTTAGAAATGGTACACAGACATGGTATCTTTCAGGAGGGGTGGGTAAGAGTTTTGTGATGAAGAAATAGGACAATTTGGCTAGAGAAGACCCAGAGATGCCCAAGCTCTTGTCAGAGAACAGGGATGCTGCTAGTGCAACCAGAGTTTAACCTGTCCCCTTGATCCAACCCTAATAAGGGAGGGCTCCACGGGGGGCAAAGTTCAAGGACAGGCGTTAGCTCATGCGACAGAGCATCCAGAAATGCACAGTCTGCAACAACCGATGACAACAAGGGTCCAGGTAGTCTTTATCTCCCTGCAACACAGAACAGCGTTTCTGCTAGAGCTGACCTGTGTGCTAGCTCACACCATCAGAAAATCATTTTCAAAGAAGAGCCTTTCTCCTCTCCACACATTGGGTGAGGCAACATAAACAAAGATACTGTCCTTGTTTACTATCTACAAGAAAAACATTTTCTAGCCTAAGTCAGGCCTGAGCTAGAAAAGTGGGTGGCGACACCCCCTTCGATCTGTGGCTGAAGTGTGTAGTAATTGTGGTCTTTACAATACAAATATTTGCCCCTGGGATAAAGAGATGGGGACTGAACGGTCGACCACGGTGTGCACACATTAGTGAGCATGTAAATCACGGAGCCACTGAATTGAAATTAGAGTCTCCTGAGAAGTGTGAAGATATGTGATAAAGCCACAAAGGATTATGGGTTAATTTTGTTCCCTTCATTCCCCCCCCCCCCTTTTAACACACAGAAGGAACATGCTGTGCGATGGGCTGCTTAAACAGTGAACAGCTGAACTTTATTATGTTTTCTTTTAATAACAGCTTTCTTAACTAGGTTACAAGTTGGGCTTCTGTTTCTGGAAGCTAAGGAGAGTCTAGCTGTACACCGGCTTGTAGGCAGTGGTCTCTTTGGAGGCACGAGAAAGTGACTGGCAGATCCTTGGTGCAGGAAGTTCAGGCTTGGGAACAAAAATCACGCAGGCCAGAGTCTTGGTGAATTCACATTGTGGTGGGAGGAAAGAAATGCAGTTAAACCAGAATCAGGTAGGTGGTAAAGATGGAATTGAAGAGACGGCATGCTCAGAGGAAAAGCATGCTGAAACACTGTGCTCCCTCAAGGAGAATCCACCAGTTACCGCTGTACGTGCCGGGTTAGGATGTCCTCTTCTCTGTAACCAAGTGTCAGGACAGCTGAGTGCACGAGGCTTATAATGGAAGCGAGCCTTGACTCCCCTTGAAAGAGGCACAGAGTATTTACCTAGGCAAGACCTAAACTGTAACCTGAGACCTCGCTTTGGATGCACACCAACATTGTACACCTCATGTGTATTCTTAGCATTCAAGCCACAGGGCACCACCAGGCTTCTTAACCACGAGAAGCACCGATCCCTCTCTTTCCTCTCTATTGTTAGCTTGGCCAGGAAGATGCTTAGGCAAGGAGGAGGGGAAGAGACGAGAGTTTCAATTGCAAAGGATAAATAAGCAAGAGATCTTGAAAGTGAGAATGAAACGTGAATATGATAAAGAAAACTATAGGTTTGTGGAGAAAGGGAAAGAATTTGAAAAAAAAAAAAAAAAGAATGACTCTTAGATTAGAAAGGATTTTCAAAAGGAGGATTTGGTGGAAGAGGAACCACATCTACACTGAAAGCAACCCTCACCCGGGGAAGAGATTTTACTTTAGCAGTAATATAGATGGTTGGCGTTTCAAGATGTTGTTGGAAATAAAACCATGTTCTGTTTGGGTCTCTGGCTGAGTAAGATGGATTTGTAGAAGAGGTTTGGAGAGATGTTCCCAGAGTCCCAGTGAAACCTCTGTGATGGAAGCATCACAGACCAGAGGGTCAACCCCGTGGTCTTCATTAAAGGACCTACTCAGTACACTGAGCCGGAGAGAATTCTACAGGTAGAGACTAGCACTTAGAAACACGAAGATGGAGACACAGAAAACTGGCACCATGGTCTTGATAGTGATTCCCAGACATATATTTGGAGGAGCCTAAAGAGACTCTTACTGGGGAGGGTGCGGTGTTGATATGGCTGGGGCTACAATGGAAGGTCATAATGACTCTGAGCTGGTCTCAGTCAGCGTCATAGGGTTAATGCATTGGCTACCTGGGCCATCTCCATTGGTCACCATTGTTTATTCCATATGCCCTCGGTGGACCACAACTGAAGCATTGGCAGAAGGAAGGAATGAGAGACCAAGACCTTAAAGTTTAAGAATGGAGATAGGACAAACACGAATGGAAATACACAATAGCACTAATAATGCTGATATAAAAACATGCAAGTAAGGTTACATGCAGCACTACTAGGCATGCTTACCTATATGCAATCACACATACACACACATGCGCATGCACACATGCACGCAGGGATGCTGAGGAGATGCAAAACTGAGTTGGCTAACTGGGCTGGTCACACCGAGCTCAGAGAAAGGCGTGCTAGCAGAGCTATCGAAGAGAAGTACAAGCAAGGGTCTGCTGCGGTGCGCAGGGAGGGTGGTGGGATGTGCAGAGGTCAGGAGGTCGCATGCATGGATGACACAAGGGACAGAAGCAGTGCTGTCGGGCTGTCAAGGTGCGTGCGAACTGGACTGTCAGGGAAGGAGGGAGATGAAACCGATGGCTGATGAGAGAGGGCAGCTCCTCCCACTGCTCAAAACAGCACCCAGGAGCCCTGTTGCCTGTTGGGTTTTGACTGTACTGTCCTCTGGGCTATTTCGAGAAGTTACTTCACAGATACCCCTGGAGGCCTAGCACCAAGGACACATGTTGACACTGAAATGCACTTTCTGGGACTCTAACTGGGGGTGGTAGTGAAGGAATCACCAAAGCTGACCGCACAACCAGGGGATGCATAGATGCAACCCTTTGTTTCACCAAGAAAGAAGAAGCTGCGTCACACAACTTAATGAGCTGAAAATGACTGAGAAGGTACAGAAGCAGAGACATCTTTCATGGATCAGAGGGGGGTTCCATTTCAAATGCATTAAGTGGAGATGAAGAAGGAGTTGAAAGCTTGGAATGAGGATGGTCGTGTACAGGGACGCTGTGATTAATGCGAATTAAGGAAAACAAAGACGTGCTACCGTCATTCCATAAAATGAAATATGTAGAAAACAAACTTTTTCTTTCTGGGAGTTCAGAGGACCCTCTACTGAGGTTTGATTGGGGGGTCATGGGGCATTCTTTTCCTATGCCTCAATAAAACAGATGTGGAGTGTTCTAAATGCTTTCCCCAGATCCAGCCATTCCTGGGAAGAGAGGCAGGTTCCTGCCCATCCTTTCCAGGCACTGACTTGTGGAAGGAATTGATTCCCCCAGACCAGCAATCTGGATTCCCCACCTCCCATGGAGAACCGTGGGAAGCCAGCTCCGACTCAACCAGAGTCAGACCTAGGCCTGGCACACCCTCCTCCTCGCTCCTCTTAGCGACAGCCTGTCGTGTTCCTCACCCTCAGCACCGATTCCCTCTCCACCGCCTCTCCCTGCAGGGTTGTTGAGGGCAGTAGTGCTGTTTTGCCCTCTCCTTTTGCAGCCTGGTGTGCTTGCTTGCTTTCAAGGAATTCGAAGGTTGGCTCCCAAGGTCTACCCTGTATGCTTCCATCTGCTTTTTCTATTCAGCTCTTGAGGGAAGCTCTCACTGGCTATATATCTCGGTTCCATTTCCTGCCCTTCCTTTGGTGGACAGCAGCCAGGAAACTCTTCCTGGTGGGGTTTTTCGGTCTAGGAATGGTATTACTGCTGCAAAACAGATGAGGTGGGATATGTCTTAATTTACTTCTCATTGGAAAAGGCCTAGTTAAATAAACCAACCTACAAAAAAAAAGATGAAAACAAAACAACAAAAAGCCCACAGTACCTCAAAAACAAAGGAAAAACATGAAAAATCAATCAAAACACCCCTCTCCCCCACTCAAAATTCAAACGCCCTCAAACTTCGCACAAAGGAGTCACTGGATCCCAGTAATGTAATAGCTGTTAGAGGCATGTATGAGGTCTGTGGGCGGCACTTCAGCCTGTCACAGGCAGTTATGAAAGATGTAATTTAATTCATTTAAAAAACTGTAAAAGGCAGATTGGATAGCTGTATTTTAGCAAATGTGTTTGCACTAAGGGTACCTTCTGTTGAACAGTTCTGCCCACAAGCTGTCTGTAGAATATAGAACATCTCTCGAGCATGCTTGCCACCTTGAAGCAGGGCAGTCGGGAGCAGAAAAAAAAAAGAACAGAATGCAGAAAAAAGGTGAAGAAAAAGAGAGAAATGAAGGACAGCAAGTCTAGTACCATCAATACATTTAGAAATGAGATTAGCCAACTGTGACAATAGAATTTAAATGACACACAGAAAGACATTAAGATTGCAGTAAATAACGTACTATGGAAAATCCAGCCAGAGAGCACTTTCTGTTCAGCTTAGCTACAGTCGGAACGAAAGCACAGGTCTAGTATTCATTTTACTGGCTCTTTTGCATTCCAGCACTATACATGTTTTAATCTCAGCACTGATCATTAGTGGGTTTTTTGTTTGTCTTTTTTTTTTTTTGCTAGTTGCTCCAAACAGTCAATGATCCCATTGCCCCATACAGCTCTGGAGGACTCCAACTTACCAACTATGTCAAACCACAGAGGGGTGTTAGCTGGCTGCACAGACACCACCCCCACAATCTCGGTGACTCTGTCACTCTCCATGACCGTGAAGTTATAAAACGGCTCATCGAAGGTTAGCGGTATAGGTGAAGGGGGTGGTTTCTTAATCCATTCAATGTGCAGGCGGGCTGTGGAGAACTTCTGTGGGCGCCCGTTGTCCACCGCCTTTATCTACTCACACGGAGAGAACAGGGAAAGGAGTCTTAGAGCTCGGGTCCCTGGCGAAGCATGAATCTGTCACTCATACGTGGTTGAGCTGAACATCCATACTCATCACAGTGTCAGCAAAGGGCAGAAGACAGTGGCAATCTGGGGAGAATGAGCTCAGAAATAGGAGGGCAACAACTTGGTCATGTGGGGGTCCATGCCACATTCTCCAGAAGGTGATCTGGACCACAGCCAACTTTACAGATGTGGAAACTTGAAAAGCAAGTGTTGCACTTACAATTTTTAGCATTTTATGGTCATGAATGATAGTTACATGAGTAGAAATAGCTCACTTGATTCTTTATACTTCTAAGGGTGATGCTTGAAAGTACATTGTGAATCTCTTCTTAAGTATGAATTATATGTGTGTGCACAGAAATGTGTGTGTGTGTGTGCGCGCGCGCGCATGTGTGTGGGGGTAAATGGTCATGTCTGGCAGCCCCTGTCTTCTGCTTTAGTCTGGAGAAGGATTCCACTCACACAGAATCCCGGAAGACTGAGGGAAGTAGGCGAGGAAAAGGCAGCAGCCTTGCTCTGACCCCCTCAGAGGACCTCCAGTGATGCCTCCTGAGAGCTGAGGAACTCTCTTGGTGGAAGCAGGGGCTGAAGGCAGTGGAGTGGGAAAGAGGGTATTAATGATTCCTCTGGATGGTTTGATATAAAAGCTGAGGAAAGCATGTCTCCTCACCCATATGTGCAGGGTTAACTGCTGTGGTGTCCTGGACTTAAATTGGGGGGGGGGGAGGCAGTTAAATCCAACAAGCAGACACCACTGAGAGAAAATAAAAACAAAGGATTAAAAAATATTACATTAAAAATAAGACTTCTAGATGCATGGCAAATAGTTACAGCCTTTAATAACAGTGGTGCTTCATAGCTCCCTAGTGCTCTATGTTCAAGGATGATCACTTTGCCCTAGAGACCCTAGAGAATTCCTATGAGATGGAGGACACTTGAACAGAGATGTCTTAGGTCAGGTTTCCTAGGAGTAGAGCTCGAGACAGGGATTTGAGTACAAATGATTTTTCTGTGTGTGTGTGTGTGTGTGTGTGTGTGTGTGTGTGTGTGTTTGAGGAGGGGAAGTGTTCTCAGGAAAAAGGAAGTGAAGAGAGCAGGATGAACAAGGGAAGATGTTAAGCAAGGGTGTGGTCTCAGCTAAAGTCTAAGCTCAGCCTTATCCCACAGGGAGCTTGGAATCATTAACTGCACCACAGAGTTGGATCCACCTAGAGGTAGCAGGTTGAACTTTTGTATCAGGCATCAGTCAGTCATTGGTTGTGGGCTGCCAGGTTCGGCTGGGAATGTGGAACCAAGAGGTTCAGTCAAAGATAACTCTCTGGAGAAGAGGGCAGCTATGAGCTCTTAGCAGCCAACATTCAGTCACAGCAGTTCAGGGAGAGCTGCACTAGCCTGGTACGGGGGATCTGGGTGGGGCATCAACAGTATCCACTGTAGTCCATCCAGTCCTCAGAGATTCCCATTGGCAAGTCTCACACAGCTGCAAAAGCACGTATTACATCAGAGCTTTTAATGGTATAAACTGAGCTAGTGTTTTATCATCATCTTTTCTCTGCCCACCATTCTAGATGTATTACTGATCAAGGAAAAAACCCAAGTCCAGTGAAAGATAAATGAAAGGACTCAGATCAGCCTTTAAAATAATAAAGAGCTGAATGTATATAGCAGAGATGGTTGAGGACTAAGAAGGATGGCACTAACTCTTGGCATTATTAGGAGCCTGGAAAGTGCCCGTCATGCGTAGGATGACCAGTCCTCTTTCTGACACTACATGTCTAACATGGTTAGGGGTGGGGGGAGCAGGCTGGCACCTTACACATGGGAGTTTAAGTCTCTATTTGAGATGGTGCTTATGTTTGTTTTTATTTTTAATTTTCTAACACTGAAACATTTAGTCACGTTTTACTTAAGTATTTTTTTTCACTTTTTAGAGAATAAACATAGCTGGGATTTGTTTCTCACAATTCGCACAGCTCGATTCATGTTTTATCACATTGTCAACTATTACAAGAGTTGTTTTCTTGTGCATTCTTGGAGACACATTGAGTGATGTTGAGTTGCAGGTAGGGTATGTCACTCTGCTATTCCCCTACCTTCAGTTTCCATCTCTGTAGCTTGAAACAATTTAGCATCACAGGAGTGTGTTGAGTATGTGATGGAGCAGGATGTGGATTGAGAATGGAGGAGGTTTGCTGATAGGATACAACTAAAGGAAATTATATAATTATTTAAGAATATCACTGAAACAGAGGTAGCCTCCTACTGCTATGTGGCTGTACTTTTGTTTTGTTTTGTTAATCCTCACCCAAGGATACTTTTCCATTAATTTTTAGATAAAGTGAAAGGGAGGGAGGGGAAGAGAGAGGGAAACATTGATGTGAGAGAGACACACTGATGGGTTGCCTCCCGCATGACCCAACTGGGGCTAGGAATGGAACCTGCATCCTAGGTATGTCCCCTTGAGAGGGAATTGAACCCATGACCCTTGGGTTGGGTCGAGGCTCTAACCGCTGAGCCAAACTGGCCAGGGTGATGTGGCTGTACTTTTTACTCTAAATATGTATTATTCAAAGGAATATACATGAATAAGAGAGTGACTCCCTCCCCCGTTAATGTTATTGAGGTTCAGAAAAATCTTACCGTTAGGATGTCATAACTCCCTGCTGTAAACTGCTTTCTGGAAGAAACCATGCCAGTTTTAGGGTCAATAAAGAACTTTCCATCATCATTCCCATCCACTATACTGTAGGAGATTTCTGCGTTGGGGCCCTCATCTCTATCAAATGCAAAAGCCCTGTAAATGGGTTCTCCCCTCTTCTTCCGGTCACGTTCCGGTAGCTTGATCTGATAGACCTTCTCTGGGAACTGGGGCTTGTTGTCATTTTCATCCAAAACCTGAACAACCACCCAAATGGTTGACTGTTTTGGAGAGGAGCCGCCATCTGTCACCGTCACCTGAGATTGGAAAGAGAAAGCATTTTACAATCAGAAAGGAGAAAATCTCTTCTTGCCACCCCGTGAGAGGTCTGCTCTGTGCCTGAGAACAGCTCAACTTCCCTATTCCTGTAGCTCATGTCAAATGCATAATGCTTCATAGTTCATCCACAGAAGCTGGGGAATGCCCTAAACCCAGTAGTGGAAGTCACTGCTGAAAGGGTAGGAGGGAGGCAAGGCTCTCACGATATGGAGTGAAGAGGGAGCAGAAATGGGACTGGTTTTCAAAATGCACCAGCTTATGCAAACATAGTGGGCCTAAACTATGGCCTGCTCAATAGACACAAAAACAGTATAACCATTATTGTATGTTAACCCATGGGTATGTCTTCTCATCCTTGGACAACGCTATCACTGTTCAAGTTTTTTCACTATCCATTTTCTTTTCCATCTTCATTGTTAATGAACAAAAGGAAAACTGTGATATATACTTCACAATTCTGATGGTACAACTGATAGTTAAAATATATTTTTGAGAGTCACAAAATAACTTTTTTATTCCTCTCTGTAAAATGGGAGGGGAGTAGACACCCTTTCCCATAGTTGTATGTCTATAAAAATTGAGAGCAAGGAAAGAAATAAAGAGCACACATAAAAATATTTGCATGGCAGATATTAAGTCTTTACGTCTTACTGTGACTAATCTTCTTGGTCATAGTGATGAGAGTTACTATCATATTAATACTTAACATGTGGCTGGTGACCCAGTAAAGAAAGCACTCTCCCATGCATTATCTCATTCACTTTCCAAAACAGTCTCTTCAGTAAGTGGAGCAAGTTTATTTATTCCCACTTTACAGATGAGAAAATAGAGGCACATAGGTCCCACTGTTACCAAGTACTAAAGCCAAGTATTGATTGTTGGCAATTCTGCTTTACCGCAAAACCTGGAAGAACCTATATTTAATCTTTAAATCACTACCTTGAATACAACAGCTTATTACCTCAAAATATGTACTTGGAAACTGGAAGGACCATGAAGATGCATTTGTCATCAACAGGAGAAAAACAACAGAGAATTACAGCACCTGGTTATCCAGTTTTTCACCTAATAAACCGACCTGACAGAAATAACAGGGTGGGGGGTGGGGGGTGTGACTCAAAATTTGGCAAAACAAATGAAAGACTTTGCAAAACAGAATTGCAGTCTAATTTAGTTTCTCTTACAAGCTGC
This sequence comes from Molossus molossus, assembly GCF_014108415.1. Lineage (NCBI taxonomy): Eukaryota > Metazoa > Chordata > Mammalia > Chiroptera > Molossidae > Molossus > Molossus molossus. The sequence goes on from NW_023425348.1 coordinate 28,525,739, forward strand.
CTACGAGGATGGCTGTACTAGATTTAAGGTAAATTTTCAGAGGAGTTCTTATTTTCTTTGAAAAATCAATCAAGTTTCTTTCCAAAGTTATTTTCCCCATCGGTTTGTTATATTTCACAAAAGAAACACATCAAGGCCAACATGTGCCAAGGCTGGATTTTGACTCTCAAGCTAATTCCTGGACACGCTGAGTTCTAAAGAGGCACGTTCTGCGGCTGCCAAACTAAAATGTTATACTCCCAGGTGAGCTGTGTTGACCAAAACACATTGATTTCTTGGCTGTTCAACTCCTTTGACTTTCTGTTCTGCTTGAACAGCCTCTTTCCAAATCCAGACAACTCTCACAGTCTTCGCCATGCACAAAATCACCTCCTCATTGTTGTCGATAGATGCCCCACGGTGAGCTCTGAGATGCAGCGCTGGTGCCGATGCAGAGCCAGGGAGCTGCAAGGGAAAGAATGCCTCTGGGCCGTGGCTCCCTGTTCACTTGAGGATCCTGCTATTGTGAAAACGTTTTCCTTTGAAGCAAACCTGGGTTGACAAACCTAGGTCCTTGCAGTGTGTGCAAGCAGGGAAGGGGGGCAGCTGCACCGGCTCATGAAGCAGCTCCAGGCGTGCTTCTGGGAGCTGGGTGACTGACATCACTGCCTCATCTCAAGCACCCGGCTCTCTTGTTCTCTCAGACTACAGAGGCATCCCTCAGGCCCTTGAACACACTCTACCATCTCAGGGCCTTTGCATATGACATCTTCTCTTTCTGGAGTGCTCCCCCTGTTCCTTCACCTGGGTCTTGCCTACTTATTCTTCAGGTCCAGCTGAAATGTCACTTCCTCAAACACGCCTCCTCTGACAACACAGGCCAAGTGCCAGCTCCCTCCTCCCTTCCCCTCCCGAACTATGTACTGTTCAATTGCCCTAAGTACTTTTCTTTTGTAGTATTTACTGCTGTAGAAATGAGCCACATTCATGATTCTCCAACCTAAGCTGACAGGCAGCATGAGGATAAAACAGACTTGGCCTTTTTGTTCGGTGTTTTCACTCCCCTGTTAAGCCACACAGGACATGCTCCCAAATGCTTACTTAAGGAATGAGACTCTAATTCAACTCCCACTTGGACTCTCTCTTTAGCCAAAGCAGTCTCCCCTTGTAAAACCTTCATAGATCATTCAGGGCCCTTTGTAACATCTCTACAAGCTGCCTTTGGCCTATAAGTCTTCCATCTTACCTATGGCTTCACTCGCCACCTACACGCTGACATTTCCCCAATGCATACTCTTGTACCTAAACCTTGTTCCCCAACTCCAAGCCAACATGCTCAACTATTTACTAGGAATCTACTCTCTGGCCCTCTCACATGCACCCCAACACCCCAACTCATAGACTGAAGTCATTATCCTCAAACCTCTTCCTTCTCCTATTTTCATTGTCTCAATATATGATACCCCAACCACTCTCACACAGGCCCACCCCAGAGTCCTGGGCATCCATCTAGAATGCCTGCTCTGTCTAACTATTCACATCCAACCAAACTTGGAGGCCTTCAGGTATCTCTCATATGCAGCCCCCACACCAATGTCCTCTGCCACACTGCCCCTTGGACAGGCCTCATTTGCATATTGCTTGAACTACCACATTAGTCTCCTGGTCTCCCTCCCTCTAACCTTCACCTTTGTTGTAAAGTGTTATTTCTTCCTCAGAAATATGACTTGCATGCTATTCTTTAGGGGCTCCTTCAGGACAAGGAACTGGCTGGCCTTGATTATCACCAGATTATCACTATCTGCTCCTTTTCCTCCTTCCATGATCTGTTCCACTGTGAGCCTGGGGGTTCCTGAGTATGCCATGCTCTTGCACCTCCATCCCATTGCACAGCTACTTGTCTCCATGGAATGCCTTCTGTTGAGAAGACACCTGACTCATTCTAGCAGCTTCCATTCAAATGCCCTTTCTTCTGCAAAGCCATTCTTGCCTCCTGCACACTGGGGTAGGCACCATCGCCGTGTTCCCACCCCACTGTGTGCACAGCTCCAGACACTAATTATCACCTTGCATTTTCAAGTGCCTGTTTGCTTGTTGGTCTTCACTCCATCATTTCAGACCTTGAGCAATTTGAGATCAGGGCCTGTCTCTTATTGTTAATGTCTGGCAGCTGGGAGAGTTCCCAGTGCCAAATAATTGTTGTTGAATAAAATTAAGAATTAATTTATCCAAAATTCTTCCCTATGATGGTAAATGGGGAGCACATTCAGATACTAAAGGGTCTCTGTTTCTTCATTTGTAACAAAGAGATTAAAAATGTATTATTTTCCAAGTGTCTCTTGCCCTGTGATTCTATGAAAGGGGGTCAGGTAGATATAGACAAAATTTCAATTGTGCACGCTGGGGTATATACCCCACTTACATCACAGAGAACACTACAAACTCCATGATTACTCATAATGATTTCTAGCCAATTCCAAAACCATGCTGGCCACTTATCTACAATCATCTGAAATGATTTATTCATGTGTTTGGCTCCTTCATTTCACTGTGAGCTACTCAAAGGCAGGGACCTTGTCTTTTGCATCTCTTTCCCGGAACCTGGAGCAGTCTTAGTAAATGTTTGCTGAACTGAACTACATCATTGCTAACCTCAAAGTCTTCATTTTCATTGTTATTTCTGTGAAAATTAATAAACATAAAGCTCATTTGAAATGGAGTTGGGAGGCTAGAGAGAGACAACTCTCACACATGTGTTACTCAATGCATACTACTGATTCCAATAGAAAGAGGTATGTACTTTGCATCTCCAACAGGAAGTGACACCATATTACTATCTCACCAGGAAGAAGAAAGGTTCCTCTTTACCTAGTAACAGTTCAGGCCAATGAGAGACTGCGATAACTCAACCAATGAAAAGTCACATATATACACTTGAAACTTTCCATTTCCTCCAATGGACTCTGCCTCTACCAGAGCACCTCCCAGTCCACAAAGGAGCATTCTTCTCCTTTGTTTCTCGGAACTTGTGTGTGGTTCACCTTTAGACCACATGCCTCAAATTACAATTCTTTGTTTTTTCAAGGAAACCCATTTTGCTAGAGAAATATCTGGCAGTCTGTTTGTTTAGGTAAACATTTTTCTAGACCCACTCATATGTCCAGCCATGTTTGCACCTGGAATATTAATCATTTATGTTTCCATCAGATTCTTAGACTTCATATTTAAATACTGCCATAGGCCTCCGCCCATTATGAGGAATTAGCTTATATGGAAGAAGTAGTTATGCTGGGAACCAAAGCAAAACCAACTGAGATAAGTCCCCATTATCTCTTCCTCTGCATCATTTTTCATTAATGATGCAAGGAATTAGCTATTGTTTAGAAACTATCCATTGTCTTCTTGCTCTGCCACAACCTGACAAGAAAATACCAAGCTATTCTAACTTTGATTTTCTGTTCTCATTATTGATCAATAATCAGTGGTTTGGCAATTAATCAAAAGCCTAGAAGATTAATATCTTCAGTTATTTACAACTAACAAAAGGAAACACAAATAGTTCAATACCGCTGAAAGAATAACACAACCTCTTTCAATTTTCTATGGTATCCTTGTGGTCTGTGATTACCAGGCAGAGTAGAAGTAATCAACATAGTCCAATGGATTATGACAAAATTACAAAGAGGAGCTTGATTTTAAACCTATTCCTGGAAGATGCAAAAGATTTATAGGACAAAAAAAAATGGATGGACATTGAGAATTCTGGAGTTATAAGATCTAGTGGAAGGCCACACTTCTCACTGGTTGAAATTGCCTGACGTATTTATTTTTGTTGTCTCTCTCCCTGCAGTAGAATATAATGTATAAGCTGCCTTAGAACTGATACCTTGTGTCTTGTCCAGTGCCTTGTCCCCAGTGATTACAAAGAGTGTCTGAGAATATAGTCAATTATTTCAATTCCACCATTCTCCTCAACCATTAATTTATCAAACATGGCTATTTATTGGCCGCTACATTTAAAGTTGAAAACCTTTCTTCAGGAATTACATGTCTTTTCCCACTGCTCTTTATTTGTCCTTGACCCTTACTCTGTATGTGATTTCACTTATTATATGTATTTTTACTTATATGCTTATTTATTGCATGTCTACCCCGATTAGATATGAGCTCCATAAAGCATAGATGTTCATCTGTTTTGTTCACAGATGCATCCCTAGCACCTACAACAGTGGATGCAGTAAGCATTCAATAAATATTTGTTAAATGAATTAATGAAATATTCCTCCAGTGCCTTCTAGCTACAAATCTCTTTTTGAGGCAACAAATATACATAGATTCCCATTGAATTCACCCTTTCCCCATGCCTCAAATCCTTTATAATATTCCAGACTTACAACTATCTGGCCACAGTTTAGATGGTTTCAGTAACACCTCAATGCTTTATCAAATAGCCCAATTATTAACAAGTAAGCTTAATTTTTACAAAGCTCTTCTTAATACTGAGTCTGAATCTACCTGACTATATTTAGCTTAGACTGCCTGTAGCATGATAGACTACTTTTAATCTTTGTAACTATATGGAAAAGTCGAATTCCTCTGCCACATTGTCCCATATTTCTACTGTGGCATAACCCAAAACCAAGTGGCTTAAAATAACTATAATCATTTTATTGTCTCTCCTGGTTCTAGGGGTTGAATGAGGCAGTTCTTACTTGGGAAGTTTCTCATGCAATTGCAGTCATAGGTAGCTGGGCCTGTAGTCACTGAATATGCCTGTTGGTCGATGGTGGACACTGGCTGGGATCTCAGGTAGAGCTGAGGTCAACAGCCCCAGTACTTACAAGTGGTCTCTTTGTGTGGCCTGTGCTTCCTCACAACATAGTGGCTGGGTTTTAAGAGCAAAAGGCCAAAAGTACAGAAAGTAGCAGGTGCCAATTTCTTCCATCTGAACCCAGAAACTGGCACAGTATCACTTGATCCATATACTACTCACCAACAGTCTCAGAGTTCAGATTCAAGGAGAGGGGTCATAAATCCTACCTCTATAAGAGGAGAGTTAAGTAATTTAGGGGCCATATTTTTAAAATGCCATACTCATAAGTATATCTGAGATCCTCACCCAAGACTGAAAAACTCTGATTCATATAATCATCTCTCAGGTCATTCAGTATATATAATGGATTGCTATTCATTATACTGGTTACCTTTTTTAGGTGTTTTCTTATATACCAATTTCCTTCTTACAATATAATGGCCAGGACAAAACAACAGCATATTAAACTTACTCAGATCTGTGCCAACTATCTCTGTACTTTTTGAGACAATCTCATATGTACTTATTCCGTCCACGACTCTACTTACTTTGGATGGTAGCCCTGTCACACAGCTCTGTGATATGAACAAATTAAACCACTTGGGTTTTTTCCTATGACATGCAATAAATTATAAGTGTGTGATTTCCTTTTGGGGGCCAAACTGCAGGATTTTACATTTCATCTTACCGGAGATTTTGACTCCCTCTTCTAGATTGTTGGGACAATCATAAGGATGACAGGTACCAGGTGTCAAATGCTCCCTTTGTATCAAGAACTAACCATGAGACCAGCTCATGCTCCTTTAATTCCTTTATTTGTTAAACAATCTCATGAGATAGTTACTATTATTATGCATATTTCATGGGAAAGGAAATGGAATTTACAAACTTGTCCAAGGTCACACTGTTCATAAGTGGCAGAGCCTTGTTTTAATCCTGGCAATTTGGCTCTGAACCAGGGATCATCCAACTACAACTAAATCTGATTCCTTGTTTTTATAAATAAAGTCTTATTGGGATGCAGCCATGCCCATTCATATTCTATATGAACATATTATCTATGGCTGCTTTGCTGGTAGAAAGGTGTAGCTGAGTAGTTGAAGCAGAGATTGTATGGGCCAAAAAGCCTAAAATATTTGGCCTTTTACAGAAAAATGTTCTGGTCTCTGTCCTAAACCACATGCTCTACTGCCTCTCTTGTTATGCTGATATCACTTACTGCATATCTGTTTTGCTCGGTCCTCGGCACGATCACTGACCGTGTCACTATTTTTCACAGGGACCCTGTAGGCACTGCCATGCTATTCTTCAGCTGGAGACAGGGAGACTCTGGGGTTAAGTAACTTTTGCAAGGCCACTCAGCCAGTAAGTGACAAAACGCAGGGCTACACCAAGTCGGTTTGGCGTCAGAGCTCGTCCTCTTTCCCCTACCTCATACAGCCTACGGAGAAGCATCTGTTAACCATCTGTTGAAAATCCCCTCCCCAGTGTGGCTTTGGATCAAAATCAAGCTCGTAGCTGTGCTTCTAGAATCAAGCTTTTCTCTCCTTTGATAATCGGGCCCATCTTGGACTGTCTCGTCTTTGCACACCTTTCCTGTTTTCCTCCGTCGCTTCACACTGCCACCGGATGCGGGTCACACGGCAACTTCCCTCAGCTCTCCAAGCCTCCAGACCCAGCTGTGTATAGCACAGCTGCATCTTCTGCTGTCCTGTTAAACTTCCACATCTCCAGCTCCCTCTCATAAAATCTGCTTTACCTTTCTCCGTGATGAAGGAGATGGGAGGAAGGAGGGGCTGGGTGGTCCCATCTCTGCTCTCTTTCAGTCCTCAGGCACCTATGTTTACTCTGTGCAGGCCCTCTTCTAAGTGCTTCACAGAATGAACTCATTTGTCCTCTGCTCAGTCCTTGGCGGAGGGGGGAACAATTGTACCCATACTACAGATCAGAAAGATGGAGTAAAATGGGTTCAACCTGGTCCAGGGTCTGTGTCCCTCCTCACTACCCAATGCTGCCTTTCACCTAAAAGCTGCCCCAAATAGTGAGTGCGGCCTCATTCTCTTTCCTCTGAGCATAGTTAGCACAAGCCCTTTCACTGGCCTCAGCACCATGGTTTTTGTAAGGATGGCAGGTGGATGGTACGTGGGTTGACTGTTCCACTCTGCCAACTACAACTTTGCCACAGGAGACAAACAGCTTACTCTTCACTGCAGGTGAAACATGGTCTCAGCACATCCGAGATGAAGTTCCCAGAGCACTGTTACTGCAAATCCAGCTGCCACTGTCTAGGCTGAACACACCCCAAATGCCAAGCGTCTCTGCACTCAGTCTCTGCTGCTGTATCCCTTCTCTCTAGTCCAGCAATATCCCTTCTTCTTCAATACTTTGTGCCCTTATTCTGAGCTATGTTTGCACCTGCTAGTGTTCTATAGCAGAAGACAAAGATCAAAAGAAAATTTTCCCTCCCTCTCACTATCAAAAGTCTTAGGGTGCAGCTAATAGATTTTCTGAAAGGAAGAAATCTGAAAATAAAGCTTTTCCAACTAAGGCATAGCTTCCAACTAGAAAAGTCAGGCAGGTCACACATATGCAGCAATATTGACCCTCCTGACTCTTGGGTAGATGAGTATTACCTCATTTGGCTGGACCCTGGGTTAGTCACCTCTGGCTAGGGTTAGCCTTTCTCTTTACCTAAAGATATTGTGCAAATATTATCATGTTGTATATATATCCTAATGGGAAAAAGATTAGGTAACCCTGTAATAAATTCCTAATAGTGTAAGTATGTTATTCTTCTCTTGGATGTGATTGCATATATATTTTTTTTCCCCCAATCCTTACCTGAGGATATTTTTACATTAATCTTCAGATAGAGCTGGAGGGAGAGAGAGGAAGAGAGAGAGAGAGAGAGGGAGAGAGAAAAACATCTATGTGAGAGAGACACATTGATTGGTTGCCACCTGCACAACCCCAACTAGGGCCAGGAATGAACCACAGTCGAGATATGTGCCCTTGGCCGGAATCAAAACCAGGACTCTTTGGCCCACGGATAATGCTCTTACTGCTGAGTCATACTGGTCAGGACTGATTACATCTTAACACAATGTGTCTAGAGAGATCAATGAATCCTAAGGACACTCTTTCGAAGGGTAGGATTTAGATGCTGTGACTATTGAAAAGTAATTCTGGTGAGGCAGCTTATCTATTTTCACTAGTTTCTTACAAGACCAGTGTAGTCTTGTCTCCATTCCATTATGTGTGCTTGGGTGTCTCCATCCTTGGTCACCACACAGGTAGGTTAAGAGATGATGGGACCTACTGTTGCATCTTTTCTTAGCCCTATCTTGTTTTCATTATACTAAGGAATTCCAGAGTAAAGGGAAGCTGCCTTTCATTACCTCAGGAAAGCACAGAGTCACTAGGCGTTAAGAGAACCCAAGAATAGTTGAGAGTTTAGACATCATTCTGGTTCAATCCACTAGTTTTACAGATGAGAACACCAGTCTAGACAGATGAACGTCAGAGCCCAACACCATATTACCAGCAATAACCTCAGTCTTCCAAGACATCAGTTCCACAATCCCAAGTGCCCTTTCAGCACCGAATCCATAATAAGAACTGCATTCATCACTTCTCATCTGGCGGATTTCAATACAGCAGAGGTTTTGGTTTAGGTATTTTTCAAAATGTTAAACTCTTTTTTTTTTTTTTTAAAGAAATGTGTTTAGAGTAGATGCTATGTTTACTTTTCGTCTTCAAAATGTCTCCCCAAAATTAAATACTCAATCCTTCCAAGAAGCAGCGAGGTTGAAAACAACTTCATCTCCTCTTCACAAGTGGAGAAACAGAGAAATGACCTCCTCAAACAATACTGAGGGGTTGAGACCATGGCAGGGCTGGAATTCAGACCTGTCTGCCTAGGGCTCAACTACTGCATGTTGGGCAGACCAGTGTCTTCAGCCTTTTCTGGAAAGAGAATGATGTGCAAACAGTAAATTAAAGGGGAGGTCTCTAAGGAGAAACAACTCCTGAACTTAAACTTCCTGAAAGCATGGAGCTAATATTAACCTGTACAAAGACCCACATTTTCCATGGAGGGAAAGAAACAAGCCGGCCTTAAACCACCTGCTCAGCCCAGCCAGTGTGGCTCAGTGGTTGAGCACCTAACCATGCTCTAAGAGGTCGCCGGTTCGATTCCTGGTCAGGGCACATGCCCAGGTTGTGGGCCCAATTCTTAGTGGGGGGCATGTAGGAGGCAGCCAATCTATGTTCTCTCTCATCGATGTTTCTCTCTCTCTCTCTCTCTCTCCCTTCCTGTCTCTCTAAAATCAATAAAGAAAAAAAAATTAAAACAAATGAAAAAACACCTGCTCAGGGCTTTATTACATGTGATTTATTTGACCTATAATTTGGCATTAAGAATTAATATATGGAGATGGGTAGGTGTGTGGGTCACTTACCATCCTTCCCACCCCACCCTGTGTTATCTATTAGGTACAGATGAGGGACATCCTCTCTGGGCTGTGACATGTACTTGTGTCCCTGCTATTTCCAGTTTCAGTAAGTCAGGTGTTTCAGGAGATGTATACTTACTACGTTGAGTAAACTTACAGAATAGTTTCTTTTGTAAGAGAAAAGTTTTCATCTAAAATAACAAGAAGAAAAGAAATAGGAATTAAAAGGAAAAAAAGAAGAAAGAGAAAAGAGGAAGAAAAAAGGAAAGGAGGGAGAAAAGACTAAGTGTGGAGGGAGGGAGGGAAGAACAGATGGGGAGGAAGGAAACAAGAAAGGCAGGTAGGTAACCTTTTGGGAAGAGGTGAATCTAGGAGGCACAGAGAAGCTTTCTCAAGAGAAAGGGGTATATTCCCTTCATACAGGGAAGGCCATTTACAGAGGAAACAAGAAAATCCACTGGGACAGAATAGATAAATCAGGTGAGAGTTTACTCTGACGTGTCTCTCAGAATGTTCATTTTTTTCCTAAAATGTTTTTCAAAAGGCACAAACTAGAGGCTATCTGTGATTTGTGGAACCATGGAACCTAGATGTTGGGGCCACATCATTCATTTTTTGTAATCTTTCTCTTTGCCCAAAGATTGGGACCTGAGTTAAAAATCCAGTCACAATCCACCCAGAGACCCTTCTGAGCCCCTGTGGCCTGGCTCACACAGGGCGTGGATTCCCGCAGCTGGGAGCCACTCCAGGGACTAGCACAGCATGGGCACACAGTTGGTCCTCACTCGTATTTGTTGGTTGAACACAGGTGTTAGCCTTGCATCCCAGGACAATGAAGGCATCTTTTCCTCACCATGGTTAGACCCGGCAACTACTAAATGGCAGCTCTTTAGAAAGATCCTTGACCAATTCACTTTGGCAGCAGCTGCTAGGATTACAGCTTTGTCCAAATCTCTTCTTTGCACTTCAGGAAACAAAGTATTTCCCAGCCTGACATCTCTTAAAGCTTTTTTTCCCTGCAGAGAGGTATACATCAGCTACTAATCTCATCACATTTCCATTTCCTTCCAGGCTCATCTGCTCATCATTTTCTATTCATAAAACTTGCTTGATTCTAATCTTCCCTATCAGCAGGAACTAAACACCTCCTCAAAGTTTCTTTAGAATGATGGTGATTACCATCCATGTGCTCACCCCCCTTTTCAAACACATGGGTCCAATCTATGGGCTCACATGTAAACCATTAGGAAAGTTCTGCCACGAACCAAGATGTGACATCATATTAGCCCGAGGACTAAATCCCCCCTCACTATTTCCCAGTTCCCCTGATACCATGGCCTTAGTCAATGTACTGTTCCACATTCCCCGCTCTGTGAAATAGAATCCACTAGGTATGAGTTACAATGGAAAGTGTGTATGCGTAGCCTCCCACTGTTTCACACCGGACCTCACACTTGATGGAACTTTCATCCTGGCAGACCCCCATGCCTTACCTCCACTGATAATGCTATTTGGATTTACACACTACCCCTCCACCAGGCACCAGATGTTCAGTCTTCCTTCCCAGAGTAAAGACTTAATGCAAAAATAAAGCCACATTCTAATTATTAACTCAGGAAACACGGCCTTTTTCCTCTCACTCAGCAATTCAACATGAGTTTGCAGAGCCACTTAGCAGGTCATTTAACACCTGTCTTCCTAAAAAACATGAATTTTAAATCTATCAACTTAAAAAAATTAGGCCTACATGGACTAAGGTAGAAATCATCACCCAGTGGCCCAGAGATATGCATTGTGTTTTTGTTTTGTTTTCTGCCCATACAGTGTATTATAAAATTCCTGCCATTACTTCCAACTAGAGAAATTTCACATAAAAATTCAAATCACCAGCTTCTCCTGAAAAATCAGAATAACTGGGCCACCATGCTCCTTTCTGTCCCTAGCACCGCACCGTGTGAGCTGTCATTCATCACCTCTACTGTCCAGAAAATTTTCTTGGAATAGAGAAATATTTCTCACTGTCCATATTCCTATCAAAACTGGTTATAAAAAATAGATGGAGAAGACTGCATATTCAAAGACAAATGGGAGACAGCATATTTCTTTTTTGTGAGTGAAGTACCTTCCCATAAGTTTAATATGTGAACACTCAGCCTGATCTACATTTCACCCATGTATGATGCTTGAGTTTGCGACCCTTGGTTCAAGGTCTTGGTAAAAATCTGTGTAATGATAGGGCACATATTTTAACGTGTGTTGCAGATAAACCATAGCTTTTGGTAGAGACTGTTTAGAGCAGTTCATTATTCCTTCAGATACTTACGACTTCAGATATTATGATTTTAGAATAATTAAAAGAAGTTTGAAAAAAAATAAGGCATCGTTAGCCAGACAGTCATTTAAACAAGAACTATGAGTCACATTGAATGCTTCTCTTGCCTTCTTCCCAGATCTCATCAGTCATTAACTAGGGACACTGCTAGCTGTGAATTAGAAATGGCTGGCCTTCCTCAGAATGAGTGCAGCTTACTGACAAAGAGTGTGGGCCAGATTCAGTACCCTGTGATCTACTCGGCCAGGTGTCCCTGAGCAAGGCACAACCTGGATACCACTAATGAGAGCCCTGACAAAGTTCTACCTCTGAAATGTCCATTGTATTTCTTGGTTCTTTGTCCTCTCTTCTTGGGGTCAAGCTCATTATCTTCTGCCTAAACTGCGGTACCTGTCTTCAACCTGATCTCCTTGCCTCTGGTCTTGCCTCACCTCAGTTCACTCTTCAGAAGACCAGAGAATCTTTTAAAATGAAATTCTGATATCAATCCCCTGCTGAAAGGTCTTCAATGCCTCCCCATTGCATGGAGCAGATTTCCTAAAATGTGTCATGGAGAACACCAGTCTTGCAAGATGCTTGGCTTAGACGAGACGGTCCAGAACTCTGGAAGTTTGAAGAATGCTTTGGCGCTTTCTTGGAGCTTTACAATGCACATATTCAGAGTATAGGCTCAAAGAACATCTAAGCAAATAAGCTGGTTCATCTTGGTTTAAACTGGCCTTTCCCCAACTTATCTGACAACAGAACCCTTCTGTTGAGTGATGCTTATTACCACCCTTCAGATTTGATATTTCCAGGAACATACTTTGGGAAGTGCTAAATTACAGGATAAAGTCCACACACTTGGCATTCACCTATAAGATTCTTTAGTATTGATACAGCCTGTCCACTGGGCTATTCTCAGCCTTGCGTTTCTAGCCACGCTATACCTAAAGTTTTCATCACACAATCAGATCACATAGGTCAGCTCACAATGTACAGTGTTTTGGGCATAAGGTGTGATCACATCAACTTCCTTCCCTGGGAACGCTCACAGTCCACTTGTTCTTCCAGTATGAAGCATGTACTTCAACTCCCTTGCAGCTCTGGTGGGGTTCCCATTGCATGGAATCCCTTTTACTCCCTTATTCTTGTAGCCCTTGCAAAATCCTCCTGGCCCGGTTCAAATGTCTGTTTCTTGTAATGCCTTCTCAGAGACCATAGTAAGGTAAAATTACTCCCTTTTATGACTCACTTGACTTTATTCATAAACTAACACATTACTTATCACATATCAAATTATTATGTACGTCCTCAATAATACTCTTGCATTGAACTAGCTTGTAAGCTCCCTGGGGATGAAGACAATGCCACATCAGTTATTATATTGGCAGCATCTAACACGATGTTCTGATACATAATAAATGCTAAACTATTATCAGTTCCTTTTGGTTTTCATAAGAGGAATCAAGAATAAAACCCTGCATTGGTGAAGAAATTATTTATCCTGCTTTGTGTTCCTACTTCTAATGACATGTTATTTTAATTTTGAGCAGAAGCAAGGATCTTAAATTGCTAATAAATTAGTATAAATTAGGTAGATATCCTGTTGGTTAGAAACAAACATCATTCATTATCCCATTAATGGAGCTATTAACAATCCTGTGTACTCCTGTACTCATCACACCACAGGTAGGATTTGTTCTCCACACATAATAAGATTAAAATCCCTGGGGAAACACGTCTCTGGATACAGCTTCTAAAAGAGAAAGATGGTTCATCCTAGATATTTAGAGTATCTTAATTACTCTCACAAGACAAAAGTGAATATATGCAAGTTTTAAATAAAGATCAATTCAGTAGACTTAATAGATTCAGAAAGATAAATTCGAGGGTGTACATTATGATCAATATGCAATACTTAGGAAGTATTTATCATGTATTTGTATTCAGAAAATTCATTGGAGGCATGTTTATTTTCATCCAGTTCTTGCTTTATGTGCGAGTGCAAGACATACACACACACAGGCCCAGGTCTAAACTAAGTTCCTCTTCTGGGTTCCTTCAGAATGTGTGTCCATTTCTGTCAAATCATGTATAAGCCTGCATTAAAACTATTTGTAGGCCGGCCCTGGCCGGTTTGGCTCAGTGGTTGGAGTGTTGGCCTGTGGACTAGAGTCCTGGGTTTGGTTCCCGCTAAGGGCACGTAGCAAAAAATAAATAAATAAATTCATACATACATGCAAACTGTTTGCAGCCTGGCCAGTGTGGCTCAGTGGATGGAGCCTCGTCCCATGGACTGAGAGATTCCAGTTCAATTCCCAGTCAGGGCACGTGCCCAGGTTGCGGGCTCCATCCCCAGTATGGGACATGCAGGAGGCAGCCAATCGATGTTTCTCTCTCACATTGATGTTTCTAGCTCTCTCTCTAAAAAAAAATTAATAAAAATATATTTTCAAAAAACAAAGCTGTTTGTACCTGAGTACCTTGAGGGCGGGAATTGTGTCCTTCATCTTCCCGTTCTCAGTACCTAGAATAGGATGAGGGTAAGCAATATCTGGGAAAGTAAAATGCCAAGGATATGAAAACTCAGGCATGAAAAATACTAGTGACAAAATAATTCCACACTATATGCAGAAAATAAAATGAATCACAAATATAAAATATAAAACTCATCCATCAGATGAAAAGCCTTGAAATTTTAATATTGTAGTAAAGAACGTAAAACAAGAAAACACATGGGTGTTCTAGCACCTCTTTAGTTATAAATTATCGAAAACTTGAATGTCTGTTGTCAAATCAAGAATGCATCAGGGTTTTTTTTTTTTAAGTATTTACATTGGATTCTTAAATCCACTCTCCTAAAGATAAAGAAGCCAAATTAACTTTTGGCCATGAAACCAAATAGATTCAGAAATCCAATAACTTAAGAGAATGAATAATCACCTGAAAGAATAAATTTTTTTTAAAAGCTTAAAACTTCTACTCTGTTCCCAGTAAACACTCTATCTGTTTAAATTCCATTTAAAGCCTCCAATGATTCTTTGCTTTTCACTTTTTTTTTTAATCCTCACCCGAGGATATTTTTCCTTTTGTTCAGATAGAGTGGGAGGAAGAGAGAGGAAGAGAGGGAGAAACATCGACGTGAAAGGGACACATCGAGTGGTTGCCACCCACACAACCAACCAGGGCTGGGGACAGACTGCAACCGAGGTACGTGCCCTTAGCGGGAACTGAACCCGGGTCTCTCTGGACCGCAGGCTGATGTTCTAACCGCTGAGCCAAACTGGCCAGGGCACTTTTCACTTTTTCAAACAGTGGAAGCAGAGGACTAATATGACCAATCACATCTCACCACCAGGCCCAAGTAACATAAAAACAGAGGCTGTTGAACTTTCTGCCCTGTCAAAAGCAAAATAGATTAAATGCGTTAAATCATGGAAGGTAATCGAGAGCCACACTGCCCTAGGAGTCATCAATTAAAAATGTATAACTCAGTTGTGCACCTATAAACTCTAGAAATAATCTTTTGCCCCGCTGAAAATATTGTAAAGGTATCTGAAACTCAGAACCTCCCATATGTCCTCAGTTTCTCTGCGGGTGGAAATCTAATCCAGTCATTTTCCTAGATACGTCTCAATCTTGAATTCTATTCTCGAGAGTTATTATGATGACTGTTCATGACTGCCTACTATGTCCCACCTTCACATGTCCCAGAGTCATCCTGTACTTAGTAGATATCCCCTCCTCATTCATTTTGTGAGTTGGGACATGACTTACCAGGACAGTTTGACTATTTTATGTTCTCTCAAAACTTTCTTCTCAGAAGATCAGGCCCACAAATACCTCTGTGTGGAAACTTCTGAGACCCCTGGTGGGCAGCGCCAGAGAAAAGTGAGTAATGACTAGCGAAGGTCTCTCTGTAAGAACTCCGCTTAGCAGGCAGCGGAAACTATTTTTACTTTACGGCAGAAGCAGTCTGGGAGAGATGTTCCCAAACCACGTTGCAGACGGTGAGGTGGTGGGGCCTGCCAAGCATTTGGAGAGATTCAACACCAGAGTGTTATTTGCTCCAGTGGTCGTGAAAAATCTCATTCTAGACTTAAACAGGTAGCCTTGTGAATGATCAGCTTTCTTTTCCTTTTGGCTTTGTCGAAGAATGTGTCAGGGACTCCGATATTTAACCACTGTAAGGAAAATGAGTCACTAAAATGTATGGACAATGTTCTAGGAAGCGTTGTACTATGACTGTGAGAGGAACCAGCTTATGAAGCTCCCAAACTGACTGGATTTTACTAAAATAAAAAAACTCAGCAGAAAACGTACAAGCCAAACAAGTCCTGAACAGACTTCAGGGTGATGGGATATCTATGGAGCATAAAGAGTTACCTGTTTGCAGGCTCCGATGAATAGGTCCATTACTATGACATACTGGCACACAGCCTTCCCTGGAAAACTCCAGAAATTATACAAACCAAAAGATCACATGAGGTCCAGGACATGTGTCGGCAGCGTTGAAGGCTACCTGGCAGTGCTGTATGGCTGCTAGCCAGAGGCGGGTCCCCTCGGTTTTGAAAGGTGATGGACGGCGGCCCAGGACACATCACTCAATCCAGGGCCGGCTGAGTGTGAGACGGCTGCTCCCCAACACACTCTTTAAGTCCTTAAGCCAGCTCAAGCCTTAGCACATTTTCTTGGTGCTTTTGAGGTTGGTGAGTCCGCTGCCAGGGTGATTTATTATTGAAAACCACAGAGTACCAGGAGCCCTTCCTGTTCTGGGTCCCCAACCCACTGCAGGGGTAACATTGAGGCCACCTCGCTCAGGCCACCCTCTTCGGAGCTCTTTCTTAGCTATAATTTCATTCTATTCTCCCAATAAATTAACTAGGAAAACTGGTCAAGCAATATTAGTCCCGTTAGAGAGTGGATGACAGTCTCAGCCAGGTCGAAAGCTTTGCCTAAAGTCGCTCCGTTCATGGGTGACACGTGGTCCTATAAGACACTACACTTAGTGAAGTCCAGACTGATGCTGTGACACCCTCACAGACTCAACGTGCACCAGCTCAAATTCACATGCACCCCTAGGAAAACCCAGCTAAAGCGGGGAAGTGGTAGCAGGTCTTCATATATGAAGCACTGTACTGTTTACACTGGTCTACTCTGAATTCACCGCTCTCCCTCTGAGATATGTGTTGCCTGTTCCACAATCACTTCTCGGGCACTTGCAACGACAAGCAGTGCTGTGGAGTGTGGCACGAAGATGAATGAGAACAGGGTCTCTGCTCCTACACGAGCTTGCCACCTAGAAGAGGAACCGGCATGTTTATCAATAATGAAGGGATGATGGAAGGGAGATCAAGCTCTGTATGTGGGCCATGTATGAAAGTAGTTACTCTAAAAATTCCTAGTGGCATCATCGATGCTATGGTGCCATTTTAAATGCCGCCCTCATGTCTTGAGCAAACTGGTGTTTTCACGAAATGCCCTTTACTTGCGGAAAACCAAAGTTCCAGAAAAGAAATCTGTATTATTTATTTTGATTTTTATAAGGTGATTATAGAATTCTTCCTCATGAAATGAGATGTTTTTCAATCTATAGGGAGTGATACATCTGTGTTGTTTTGGAGGGCTGCCCAGAGGATTTCTCAAGGTCCTGCTTATCCTTCAAACCCATACTTCTCACAAAATGCTACAGAATAAAAGGTAATAGGCTTCACACATCTTTTTCATGGATTTATTGGACATCATGTTTATTTGCCACTGACTCTTGGCAACCCTCCCCCACCGCAATCCCTGTGCCAATGTGAACAAGGAAATAAGTAGTCCTGGTTGCTTCTGGTGGCCTTCTTAGAACCAAGACGGGTGCCAGCTTCTGGGTGACCTGACGTGAGGCCAGTGGGACAGAAGGACGAGGTTTCTTAGCACTGACACACAGCCGGGCAGTTCCTACCACTCATGGCTCCTGGGCTCCTGGTACATGAGTAATGCATTTTCCGATTTAAAACAAGGTTTAATCTTCCCAAATTTCAGTAACGGTTCCAGTGAATTTTAAAAAGATGCCTAAAATATATTGAGAATTCTGACTGCTTATTTTTAGTAATTCTATGCCAAAATTAAATTAACCAGGTAAATTCTTATCTAATGGCTGGGTATCAATTTTTATTATTCACATGACTTTATCATGTGTTCCTTTATGAACAAACTCTCTCTCTCTCTCTCTCTCTCTCTGATATCCCCTCCCCCCACATACACACACTTTAACTGTGGTTTAGGAAGATGCTCATGGTGAGGTCCTTAATGTGTCTCTAGATTGCTGTAGGTAGGGATTAGGATCCAATTACTTGCATCTGACATCACCATATTATAATAGAACAAAATGGTCCTTGCTGTTCTTTAGATCATAAGCACCGTGGCTACCCAGAGAGAAACCTCGTCGTAATGAAAAGACCTCAGATGAATGGAAATCAGAGACTAAAATCAAGGGCTGGTATATCCTCTTTGTTACAGAGTGTAATCAGTAAGCCGGGCAGATAACTGGAGATTCCCATTTCCTCCCCGTCTGCTCACAGTATGCTTCATCTTCTGCTTTCCCAAACATTTTGAATTACGGCGGAGGATTCTATGAGGCCTCACTGCTTTCGTCTTTGGGAAGTGGCAATTAAATACCCTCTACGTGGATGTCACCTTGCCACCTTTTCGGAAAGGTGTAAGAGAAAAAAAAAATAGCCATCAGAGGAAAAGAATTCATAGTTAAGGCTCTTTCTTTTCCTTAACCACAATCCGTTGTCTCTTTATGGCAACAAATATCTGTAATCAGTGTCTGGTTCCAGCTTTCTAAAGACATCAGTGAGATGGGAACGGGGTGGGAGGATTATATCTCCTTTCCATACATATGAAAGGAAGAAAAAATAAAAGACCACCCTAGAAGTGACTGAAATTGCACCTGAGTGACAGATCTAAATAAATGGATCGGATTCTGACTTTATAGCTCAACTACTAGGAATCTTTCATTTTCCAAAGGGTATAGGTGTTGCTATATTTATGACTTTCTTCATAAAGACCAAATTTCTACAATATCAGTAGCTAAATGAGGCCTGAGGACTTTCTGGAGAGTTTGGTAGGACAATGCTAATGGCCTCTGGTGGCACAGATTCGAGGTGCAGGTCTCTGAAAATGCGTTTGTTCTTTTAGCAGTTTTAGTGGGTCCGACCAAACACCTAAGGAGCCAGTTGGCGTTACTTACTTTTTATTACTTAACAAGTCTGCCTCCAAATGCCTTTCTTTTACTCCATTTCACTCATTTGCAGTGTAATTGGGTTATACTGAATCAATGGCAATCGTTTTCATGGTTATCTGAACTCAGCCTGGTGGCCTGTGGGTGAGGAATTACGGTGTGCTCTCCAGAGAGTGTACATCTGGGCTGGGGAGCATCTTGCAAGGCTGGGATCATGAAAGTCATTATCTGGTTCATTTCACGAAGCTGCAGGGGGCTGGGGCCACTTGGACTCAGGCTCTTTGCTGATGCGTCACAAATGGTGGCTCCACATGGCGATAGGACACGTCTGAGTCAGCACAAACAAGTCGGCCATTAATAACAATGAGACTTCTCCAGGACTGACGGGAACTGTATAGAAGCCCAGGTAGGATCACAAACCACCTTCATGGAGCCATCTCCATGAAAAACAAGGCTTCCAGATCCCATAAGCTTGGGTTCAATTTCCAGTGTTTACGTTATTTCCAAGCTGTACCATCTTTGGGCAAGTTATTTAAATTATGCCTCATTGTCCATGTTTGTTACATGAAAATAGTGATTATCTACCTCACAGAGATCTTACTACAAGTAAATAAAATATTATGTTAATTATTCAGCAAATGTTTTTAGAAAACCAACTACCTGCCAAGTAAGCACTGAGGATGCAAAGGGAAAGGACCCTCCACCTCTGTCTTCCAAGAACAGTTTGTCCCCATTGCAAAATGATTGACATCACATGATTATGTCACATAATTCCTGTTTTTTTGTTGTTTTTTTTTTTGACAAGAACATTCAAGATTCCTCTCTTGCCCTGGCTGGTGTGGCTCAGTTGGTTGAGGATCGTCCCATTCACCAAAAAGTTGCAGGTTGGATTCCTGGATCATGGCAAATGCTGGGGTTTCAGGCTCAATCCCCAGTGGGGGTCATGTAAGAGGCAGTCAATCAATGGTTCTCTCTCACTGATGTTTCTCTCTCCCTCTTCCTCTCTTTCTAAAATCATTATATATATACTATATATACATATAATATACATTATATACATATAATATATATAATATATATACATATATGTAACTTTCAAGTATATAATATAGTATTTCCAAAAAAAGACATTCAAATGACCAACAGGTAAATAAAAAGGTGCTCACTAACCATCAGAGAAATGCAAATCAAAACCACATAAGCTATCATCTTGCACCTATTGAAATGGCTCCCATCAACAAAACAAGAGATAACAAGTGTTGGAGAGGATGTGGAGAAAAGAAAACCCTGTGAACTGTTGGTGGGAATGTAAATTGATGCAGCCAAGAGCGCTGGATCTATTAGTGTATGTAAGTGATTAAAACAGTGCCTTAAATATAGCAGCTTAATAACTACAAGTTCTCTTGTTACTAAATAATTTTCTTTAAAAATTTTTAAAAATTGTTTTTAAATTTTATTAATTATTTTTATATCTCTCTTTCAAACTTGTTAACATGTGCATGGAAACAGAGCCATGACCGCTATCATTGATTTCTATTTATCTGTCTATCTATGTCCATTCATCCATCCTCCTCATCATTCATTCAGGTACAGTCTGTAACCATCAGTTTAACCAACACACATCTGATTTAATATTAAAGGATTTAATATACAGTGGTCTTCTGTGGTAGCTAAGATTTTGAGAGCAAATGCTGTCTAAATAGTGATTTTCATGATACTGGTCTCATGGAATGGTCTTGATGCAAATGACTTTGTCCTAAGACAGTGACAGCTCCTTCCTGTGTGAACTGCAATGATTCTGCTTTCAGAACTGCAATCCAGTGCACAATCCTGTAAATGGCTACGATTATCCCCTAGCGACCTGAAAGTGTTAATGCTACCTCCCAAAGTCTCAAGCCAACAGTCAAGCAGAAGAGCACTGGTGCTGGAGACATCGGGCTCATCCATTAGCACCAGGTGGGTCAGATATGCATGCTCCAAGTCAGTCGTGACTTGCTTAGACTCCACTGGGAGTCCCTAAATGGGCGTTCCAGAATCCTTGCCTGTTTATTCACATATTCAATCAGCCACTGAGTTCTGTTAATTCTGCCATCTAAATCTATCTGAAGTCCATTATGTCTCCCTCCCTATGTTAGTTCAGATTCCATTCATTCTCCCCTAGACCAGGGCAATGACCTCTTGACTTGTCTCTTTGAATCGGGTCTTGCCTTACCTGTAATCTATGCTCCCCACTGCAGGCTCAGGAGTCATTTTTTAAGGCAAATACGATCGTTTACTCACATTTTCAGCATGATCTCCCAACAAACCTGCACACATCCACTCTTCCTGTCTGTGTTTCTGGACACATACCTCATTCCTTCCTTCTGGAATAAACTCAGCTTATTCTTTACTCTCTTTACGTACCAGGCAAAGTTTTTATTTTCATTTTTGAATAGTTTTAATGTTCCAAGGAAACAAAGGTGTTTTTTATGTATTTATTTATTTTTTCATTAATAGGATTCCAGTTTTCCCTATTATTTGTATCTTGTCTTAGTGTGGCACGTTTGTTACAACTGGTGAATGGATATTAATATATTATTATAAACTAAAGTCTCTAGTTGACATCACAGTTCATTCTTTGTGTTGCACATGCTGTGTGGGTTGACAAATTAATAATGAGTGTGTGCACCATTACAATACTGTACAGTTCTACTGCCTTGTGCTCTACCTGTTCATCCCTCTCTCCTCCCCTGCAATATTCTAGCAACCATTGAACTTTTACTGTCTCCAAAGTTCTGCCTTTTCCAGAAGGTCATATTGATTAAATCGTATGGTATATAGCCTGCTTATTTTGGCTTATTTCATGAACAAACGTGATTTCAAGGCTCCTCCATGTCTTCTTGTAGGTTGATCGTTCTTTCTTTTTATTGTTGAGTAATATTCCATTTTCTGGATGTACCACAGTTTATCACATCTTGAAGGACACATTGATTGCTTCAGAGTTTTGGCAATCATGAATAACGCTGCTATAAACATCAGTATGCAGGTTTTATGTGGACACAAGTTTTTAACTCATTTGGGTAAATACTAAGAAGCACAATTTCTGAGTTCTATGTCTAATTTTGTAAAAATTTTTCAAACTGTCTTCCAAAGTGACTGCACCATTTTGCATCCCCACCGGAAATGAAGAGAGTTCCTGTTGCTCCACACCCTCGCCAGGAAACACTCTTATTTGCATTTTGGATTTTAATCATTCTGATCTGTGTGTATTGTGTACCTTGCTGCTTACTTTGAGTTACCTCCTCGTTTTTCAAGTTCAAGTGTTCTACCTTTGTAATACCCTCAGAACTCTCTCAAATGCTAATGCTCTGGAACTAGAGAACCTGTATGATTACTATGAATTTCAGAAGTCTGCATGCATCTACCATTATGTGCTTAATAAATATTTTGTTAATAATTGTTTGTCAACTAAGTTAGTTAAACAAGTTTGTGGCATACACTTAATATGGCCTAGATATTATTTATAATAGATATACCCTAGATTTGGCATCAGTAATAACTGCAATAGTCCTGAATCTCAGTTTCAAACATAACCCTCTGTGCTCATCATCTCCTACACTCCCAGCCTCCCTCCTCCAGTATTCCTGCTCACACAGCACAGTTACAAGATCCCATGACCATTGGCCTTCTCCACATACTCACTATCCACTACGTCCCTCATTCATCTCCCTCCTTACTCAGCGTGGATTCCCCTCTAGCCTACTCAAGGACTTTGTTCTTGCAATTTTACTTCTTTCTCCTGGGTAACTATTTTTTTACTCCTTCAAAACTGGATCATTCACTTAGGAACAAAAATGTGTGTTCACAGTAGTCCCATTAGAAAACACACATACACAACAAAACAAATATCTTCCTTAAATCAGTTGTTGCTGTTATTGTCTCATTTCTTTCCTCTCCCTCACAGCAAAACCCCTCCAAAGAGCTGGTGCAACTGGCTCTACTTCCAAACTGCTCACTCCCATTCAACGGGGCATTTGCCTCCACAGTTCCATGAAGCAGATCTTACCAACACTGCCAGTGTCGTCATTAGCCAAAGCCAATGCTCCCTCCTGTCTTCATCTTTCTTGGCTTCTCACTGCTTCTGATACCTCCAGCCATAGCCATTTGGAAACACTGTCTTCTCTGAGTTTCCAAGGCACCGATGTTTGCATGCTTTCCTCTGGCCATCACGTCCTCACCTTTCAGTCTTAGTAAGATGATGGACAGCCCAAAGCTTTTAAGCCTGTTCCTCTCTTCTATCTACATTTTCTGTCTCATGGCTTCAGAAACTATCCATAGGGCGGTGACTCCCAGCTTTAGATCTCCAGCCTGGGAACACTCCCTAGAGTCCAATTCCCAGTCTCAAATCCTTTAAAGCCTCCCCATCACATCTGGAGTAAAATAAAGTTTGACTTTGTCAATAGAGTTTTTCCTAACCATGTCTTGTAAGTCACCTACATAAATGGTCAGTCCTCTAACGACATGGCCAACTCCATCCCTTGCTGCTATCTTACCCATTTTCGAGGTTCTGGCCACTCATGGTGGCCTCCTTTCTGCCCCCGAAACATACCAAATTCATTCCTGTTTGAGGCCTTTGTGTTTCTGTTGCTTCAGCTTGTGAATCTTATCCCACACCTGCCCCCTTATTTCATTGAAGTCTTAGCTCAATAGGCATGACTCATAGAGGCCATTTGCTGAAGCAATCTCCAGTCACCCACTATATTACTCTACTTGCTAACATGTTGGGTGTCCCCCAATTCCACTCTAAGGCAAGCCACACGAAGACAGGCACTGTGACTGTCTCGTCTCTGCTACATCATCAGTGCCCAAACAGAGCCTGGCACAGACTGGATAATCAATA
Source organism: Molossus molossus (assembly GCF_014108415.1). Lineage (NCBI taxonomy): Eukaryota > Metazoa > Chordata > Mammalia > Chiroptera > Molossidae > Molossus > Molossus molossus. Next base: position 28,549,409 of record NW_023425348.1, read on the forward strand.
TATATATATTTGGTGCCAGCTGACATTGTTGCCTTTAACAGCTAAAGCACATGTTCCTTAGCCTTTAGGGTTCATTTCAAATTACTTGTTTTTCTACCCTACTTCTCTGGGCAAGGTCGGCCTCTGCTTCCTCCAGTGCTTTGATAGTTTTTGGTGCAGACCTCTGTTTTAGCCCTTATCCCTACTCATGGAGATGCTTTGCCTGACGTGCCCTAACAGGAACCTGTTGTATCCCTAGTATTTAATACAGTGCCTGATATGTATTAGGCACTCAAATATGTTTGGGTCCCACTGAAAAAAGTGACATCAAACTCAACCCAAGCTTGCTTGTCTCTCCCCAACAGGGGTGACCTTTGTTCCAGAAGAAGCAGGTAGACTCCCAAACACAGGGTCTGGTTATTAAGAATTCTCACCATAATTAAACTAGTGATGTTCCCCTACGTATTAAAATATCCGACACTCAGAGAGAGCTTTGGAAGTTGGAAATTTTCACACTGCTTCCAAAGGTGTCAATTTATCACAAGGGAGTTACAGAACATGCTGGCTTATTAGGTAGCAGCACATATTAAACAGATGCTTCCCAGAAAAGAAAGTGTATTTACAAGTGCTGCTCTGTTAATCAAATGTCATACTAAGGCAACTATTTAACACCAGAAAAGATTTTCTTTTTTAAAAACTTTATTTTTATTGTTGAGAATATATATTATAGATGTCCCCCACTTTTCTTTACCAGATACAGCCAAGATCCAAATGGAAAGTTTCTTTTTTTTTCTCTCTCTCTTTTGGATCAAAACATAAAGTACCAAACTCAACTCACCATCTCTCTCTCAAACCACATGTGCCTATTTCGTCCAGGAGCCACCATGCTCTCTACCTACGCTATAGGCTATGGGCTAAGGTTGTGGGCTCTCTCCTCTCCTTTCACACTGTGGGTTCTTTGTTCCATCTCTTCATTTCTGTTTCAACTGCTCTCCCCTGTCCTGGTCTAAACAATAATCACGTTGTCTGGTATGCAAGCCTCTAGGACATACTGCACATGGTGCTAAAACACTCCCTCACTTGGCAGATAAGAGACACTGAGACTGCCAAGTTCCATCATAGTCTTGCTTTGCCCTACTTGTTCAAGTCGGTTTCCTAATCTTTCAAACATGATCTTTGGGCTAGTAACACCAGAACATGCCAGATTCACGTGAATCTTCACCTCAGACTTTCTGGAATACCGAATTATTTTACTCACCTATTCAGGGGTTACCAGGCACTCTGTGTTTCTTCCAGTGGCTCCCAGTTGTGTCCAAATTCTAATGAGGCGCACAAAGCCCACTGGCATCCAGCTTTGCTCCTCAGTCTCACAACTCGTGTCCCACTGTCCCTGTCCCTTTCAGCACCCCGCGTCTCTGCACCCTCTAGGCTCCAGCAACCCCCTACCCCGCGACAACCTGCTGCTTTTCATGCCTGGATCACTGTGCTCAGTTTCTTCCTAAGACTAACTTCTAATCATTTTTAACATTAAATTCGGTGGTTTTTCTCCCTAGGAAAGCTGTTTTTTTTATCCCTCTGCCCTCTAAGTCCAGTGAACCTGCTCTGTGATCCCTTGGATGGAAATGATCAAGCTATCCCAGAAAATGTTTACTGTCCATTTGTTCTTATCAAATCATGAGGTCTTTGAGGGAAGAAACAATATTTTATTCATCTTTATATCTCTAGCAGACACTCAAGATATGCTTACTGAATGAGTGAATGAGTGAGCGATGGACAAAAAAACAAAAAAACCTGTTCCAATCTCTTCTTACTTTCAGGAACATAGTCTGAGTCATTTCCCTTCCACAAGCTCCTCCTCTATGATTCAAATTGTGTTTCGATCTTTCAATTAATAGATTCCTATAACATCTAGCCACGGTCTGATTATAATTAAATTACATAATGCCTTTACCCAAGTCTTGCTTCCTCATTCCTGAAAGACAGGTCCCTTATCACTTTCTGGGAATGGTACACCTGTCAAAAGGAACAATTAGTAAATTAATGAATTCACTGAGTAAAAATTAGAGCTTCAAATGACAAAAGTAAAATCATTGGAAAAAGTAACACTACATTCAGAAGGCACAGTGATTCTGACTGTGACAGGAAAACATAAGCAACTGAACGTTGAGGTCTATAACTTGAGTATGAAACTGTAAACAATACAATTAAAGTCACTCACTGAACAAACATTTATTAGGTGATTTTTATGTGCGGCCATTATGCTAAGTACTGGCGTTATGCCCTAATTTAATTTACTAAGGAGACCAAAACAATACCTTTAAATTGTAAAAAACAAACAAACCCCATTGCATTAGAGATGTACCCACTTAACTCTTGCGTGTCTTCTTACTGTCCTAAATGCTTTTTTTCCCCCTGAAAGAATGAAGCTAGGCTTCACAGAATCCCTCAGTCACCTTCACTACCCAGATGTGAGGTGATGTGAAAGGCATTTGCTATGCAAGGTTACCAAGAAGAATAGGAGTGAATCTGGATCACGGGAATAATGCTGGACCTCCCAGTTAAATGCACATTTTGTAAAGCCTGAAGCTCTGTTCTTCAGTAGGAGAACAGCTGGGAACATCTGTGAGATGGAGATGAAAGGTGGGTGCTGTTGGTCTGTACCAGCATTTCTTACCAGGGGCAGCCCTGACATTTGGGGTCCTATCATTCTTCACTCTGGGGTATATCCTATGCATTTGCAGTTATTTAGCACCTTTCCTGGTCTCTACCTACTAGATGCCTGTCCTCTTATCGCTCTCTATTGTGACAACCAAAAAATATCTCCAGACATTACCAAATGATCCCTGGGGGCAAATTCACCCCTAGTTGAAAACCAGTGATCTATGCTATGCTTTGAAATGATTTCTGGTTTAAGAATAATTGTAATGCAAACCATCAATTAGTTTTCTTATACAAATTTCCATATTCAATAAGAATGTCTAACTGCTATACTATACACCTGAACTAATATAAAGTAATAGTGAATGTCAACTATAATTAAAAATGAAAAAGTATTTCTTCTCTTAATGATTTTGACTAGTTTTTTTTGACACAGTTATTTACAAATTGCATATGGATAATAGATGTGTCCTAATCACACTGCACACAGAGTTTCATCTCTGGTCTTTCATTTCTCTTTTTTAAAAACAAGTTAAAATATTCACAACCTCTCTTAGTAATATGGATAGCTTTTCTTCTACTATTAGTTAGGATAAAACATTGGTGATCTCAAGTCTAAACTTCGATGATCCTTAGATTTCAAAAAAGAGACTATGTGGGAGTTAAAGCTCTGGAACAGCCCAGCAGTATAAAGACATTTCCCGAAAGTGTCAGAGACCCAAAGGCTACAATCAATGAACTTGCGGTGTTCAATCCTCTTGCGCAGGGAGGTCACATGTTATCGCCAAGGCTCAGAACCTGGAGATGTGCAGCAGGTGACAGGGAACTGCAAGAATATAAATCAGGAGAACAGGAAAGGGAACTGGGATCCGGCCTCAGTGGCGGTAATGCTGCACAGTCACAAAACAGCAAGCAGTAGGCAGAGAGAAGCTAGGAGCCCGCAGGCGAGACAAAGACAGAAATGTGTGGGAATGTGGCTCTGAGGACAAAGATCATCTGTAGTAGATGTGAGAACAACAGAAAAGGCCCTTGCACACGGTGAACACTAGACTTTAAAGAAAGCCGCCCCCGTTCCTCCATCAGGCCCACTTGGTCCTTGGTCTTCACGCCTGTCCCTATCCCCAACCACATCATCTGCAACACCTGATGTGAAGAAGACACAACTCTCTCCCCCTAGTCTGCTCTGGTAGGTGGAAATTGCACTTTCTATTTTACAGAATTTCAAATTACAAGCCAATTAAAAATAAAAAGTTCCAGCTACCAGGTCCTGCTCTCATTTCCTTCCATGCCTCTTTTGTGTTAATCCTTACCCAAGGACATTTCTCCATTGATTTTTAGACAGAGTAGAAAGGAGGGAGGGGGAGAGAGAGAAACGCTGATGTGAGAGATACAGATACGTGTTGCCTCCCGGGGGCTGGGAATCAAACTTGCCACCCAGGTATGGCCTTGACTGGGAATAAAACCCAAGACCTTCTGAGCCAAACCAGCCAGGGCAGGCCATGATTTTTTTAAAAAATACTGTTACACATGCCTTTTTTTTTTTTTAAAGCACTATTTTGACTCTAGCTAAATAACTATTTGTGTACCTTCTGTTTAATGTTTGTGTTCCTTGGTAAATTGCGACTCACATAAGTTTAGGGGCAATGTTTGTCTCAGTCACCACTGTATACCCAATGACTTTTGGCACTTGGTATATATTTTTTAATGAGTCTTTGATTATCCAGTTTGTTTCTTCTCTGAGGGCACCAGATATCAGAAGCAAAATTGCTAAAGATCAATGCGCTGAAATAAACAACACAGAGAATGACCAGTTTGCCATAGCCAATGTGCTAAAAATCAATGTGTTAAATTTACCAAAACATTTTTTTCTTGTAACTGTTTATAAATTTAATGGAAATTCATTTACATTAGGTGGTTTTACTGGTTTTTAAAGATTTTAGAGAAGTGTTAGTTGGCTCTCTTTCCATTTTGTCTGAAGAGCAGCATTTCAGAGAATGTTCATTTTACTGAGAGTTAAGAACCAGTGAGATTCAGACTTCTCCTGAATAGATTTAACATGACAATGAGTTTGATAGTGTCCTGATCTTCTGGTTTATTCCGTCCTATTTCCTTTCTATTGCATCGGACAGTTTTTACTTTTCACTTTGAATCGGCCTGCCCACCGCTACCAACTTGACATATCCTATTTATATATATCTTGGTTTCTAAGTAAGAACAAATGAGCCAATGATTTGAGATGGAATGATTTTAGACATTCTAGAATTCTTTCGTTGTTTTTGAATGTCATTTTCTATTATTTTAGAGTCTAACCATTCTTCTCTTTTCAATCATGGTGACTTAGCCTTAATTTGCCTTCTGGCAACTCACTTGTTAAATTTTATTATATCATGTGTGAAGATGTTGTTTTGGGCATCTGACTGTCTTTCACCCTCTGTCATTAAAAACATTTCAAATTTTAGGCATTTTATCATTCTTTTACCAATGACTCATAGGGTATATCAGCCTATGATTTGCATTTCTAACAAGTAACAAACATTTCACTATTTCCTATTGATATGGGTGCTCTGGGTCTTTCCTCTGCAAATTCATATGTATGATGAATATATTGGAAATTAGTGTCATTCTTAGTTGTGGTTGTTGACTATAAAATACATATTTCTGAAGATTAAACATACTGATAAGAAAATTAAGCCAACCATGACCCTTAGTTTTTGAAAAATTAAATGTACTTAGAATGCTGGATATGAAAAAGAAAAAGAAAAACCCCGAACCAGAACTTGCTAGAAATTGTTACAGCTGTTAAAACAATTCCATTCAATGTGAAGTTCTGTAGACATTAGAGTTGGTATTTTAATAAATTTGGTAAAGTGACTTAAAGCTCAAAATAGAGTTATTTTGGTAACTGAATAATTAAATTTTTTTTTTTAATTTGAAATTTTTAGACTATTTTTTTTTTATCCTCACCCAAGGACATTTTTTTTCCCATTTTTTGTTCAGATAGAGTGGGTGGGAGGGAGAGAGAGGAAGAGAGAGAGAGAGAGAGAGAGAGAGAGAGAGAGAGAGAGAGAGAGAGAGATGTGAAAGGGACACATCGAGTGGCTGCCACCCGCACGACTTACCAGGGCCGGGGACAGACTGCAACCGAGGTACGTGCCCTTAGTGGGAACTGAACCTGGGTCTCTCTGGACTGTAGGCCAACGCTCCAACTGCTGAGCCAAACCAGCCAGGGCAAAACAACAACTATTAAAAAGTCTACTTGTAGAGCAATAATACAGAGATAGAATGTCCCTCCAGTTTAGCACCCTGCAAGGCTTTTGCCATTATTCCACTCTCAACTCAGTAGACAGAAATGGTGGAAAGGAGTCTCTACATAAATGTATCAACCTGAGGATTATAGCAAAGAAAAGAGATCTCTGCTTAAAAAAAACATATAAACGTTCTTTGTAATGCTAAATTTACATGCTACTAAGAAACTTGCCTATTACTTTTATTTAAAAATCTCAATGGTATTTGAGGCAACAGACTATGGAAAGAAAATAGTCATTCGAGATACCTTTTAGGATGTAAGACTTCTATAGCTGTATAATCAGTTAAAAATTTATAAAGTAAGAAGGTCCTTTGTTCTTCTTCTTCTATCAGATAACGTAGAAGCAGGCATTTAATTTGATATCATCACACTGGGAACTGTGTTTATAGAAAATGAATCCCTAGGGATAGGAAATCAAACTGAACATTATACTTTGATAAGGTAGTTGGGAGATGAATTTTTTTGTTTGAGATCCAGGGTTGAACCTAAAGAGGTTTTTCAAAGTTGGATTGTAAAAAATGTTAATGGCTGTGGACAAAGGTCTATGCTTCTAACGTAGCTAACGTCAAATGTGTGGAGTTGAGTGGTTTTTCTAGCTAGACCCGGGCATTGTCCTCTCCACCTAGAAGGAAGAGGCCCCTCTCTTAGGGACACTTGGCAGCAGAATGATGATCTCACATTTTTAACAAAGACGTGAGATCATATTTGGCAATTTCCCACTACCTGCTGATGATGTCCCTTTTGATGGGTAGCTTTACCAAGATTGTGCATTTGATTAATTTCTTTTCTAACATTAGCCAATAGGATTTAGGGTTTTGTTGTGTTTCTTGTTGTATTCCTGTAAACATTTTGGTCTACTCCCAAAGTTTTCCTGTTGCTGTAAGAAAAGTTCTAGCTAGAAAATGACCAGAATTAGAACATAAATTATTCTGTAGTTGTTTCTCAATAACCCAATGTGTACTAATCACAGCATAATTTTAGTCCCATCCTGGGTTCCCCCTCCTCCTCCGGGATTAGGCCCCTTTTTAATGGTCTAACTATTAGGAGCACAAAGAAATATTTATGCTAGATACATTCATGGCAAAACTCAAAAGCAGAAATAACAATTTTGGAAATAGCTGCTGTTATCCCTGACATGTCCAGTGAAGCAATTAATCCAAAATTTAATACATATGTAAAACTGTGACTGTGTATTAAATAACACCCAGGGTCAAATCATCTTCATTATGAGACTCACTCTAATTAAAATAAAAGGGGTGCACAGCACCGAACCAGATTCACATAGATTGTATATCATGTAGATTGCAAAAATGACCACAAAATTTCATAACTCCCTGTATCAAAAATTGAATTATACTTTACTAAGTTTTGAATTTGGCCTGGCTTTGTGTTCTGGACTGAATGTTTGTATCCCAACTCCAAATTCACATGTTGAAATATAATCTCCAATTTAATGATATTAGGGGATGGGGCCTTGGGAGCTCATTAGGTCATGAGGGTGAAACCCTCATGAACAGGATTAGTGCCTTTATAAAAAGAGAACTGAGAGCTAGTTGGCTCTATTTTTTTTTCTGTGAGGATTCAACAAGAAGTTGGCAATTTGCAACCCAGAAGGGGGGTCTCACTAGACCCCAACCATGCTGGCACCCTGATCTTGGACTTTATAACCAGTCTGTGGAACTCTGCTATAGCAACCTAAACTAAGTCACTTAGTCACTTGCTTTGAACAATAAAATGCAGTACAAGTGACAATGTGTAAGTTCTAATTCTGAGCCTCAAGAGGCCTTGCAGTTTCTGCTCATGCTACTCTTAAACCCTAAGATCACTAAGTGACCAGGTTAGAAAATGAGAGGTCATTTGTAGGAGAACCAAGCACCTCAGATGCCAGCCTGCCAACCACCGGACGTTCAAGTGACTCTGCCCTAGATCAAGCAACCTTCTCACCAGCTGACCACAATCTCTTGAAAAAGCCCAGCAGAGATGAGAAGAGCCAGGCCAGGTAACAACAACCCAGAAATCTATAACATTGTGAGCTAAATGAAATGGTGGTTGTTTGAAGCCACAATGTTTTGTTACCTACAATAGGTAACTGATGCGATTGTGTTTTGCCTTTTTATACCTGTGGCTTTCCAGGAGCAATCCCTATCAAGATGGAACTCAATAAACACCTGACAATTGGCAGGAATATCAAGGATGGTACATTTGTATGCCATAAGATGGAGCCATAGCCACAGACAAGATACAACTTTCAAAAAAATTCCTTGGGCAGTTGGTGTTTGAACCTTTAATTTTGTAATTACGATTGGTTTCAACTGAAGATTTATTAGGACTACTGATGCCTTTAAGAGTATATATAAATTATGCCCAGCCGGCGTGGCTCAGTGGTTGAGCAGGTTGCAATTCCGTTCCTCGTCGGGGCACATGCCCGGGTTGCAGGCTCCATCCCCATTATAGGTGTACATGAGGCAGCCAACCATGTGTCTCTCTCATCGATGTTTTTCTCTCCCTCTAAAAATCAATAAAAACATATTTTTAAAAAATATATGTAAATTACACCATTATTTCATTCCTTCACTAGGACAGTTTAAAAAATCAGCTTTACTGAGAGAGAATTCATATGCTATAAAGTGCACCTGTTTAACATGTGCAATTAAAATTTTTTTAATTTAAATATATTTATTATGTTATTTTTATAAGCAACAAAGTCTTTCTGATTTTTTCCCCCAGGTTAATATACATGAATATAAAAAGCTATTGATTTCCGCACTGCCCACCCCCCTCATCCAACTGGGTTAATAGGAAGTTATGAACCAGGAACAGGCTCCTAAGTAGTGGTGGTTTTCTCCTTAACTCAGTCTTGAACTCTAGCACTCTAGACAGTCATCCTCTTGCTGATTTCTCTTCATTAAAGAAAATCGATGAGTATGTGAGCATCTTCCTCAGTAGAGGCCTACAAAGTCCTTGGGCAGTCAATAACTCAGACAGAGATTGCGGTGGACTATAACATCACTGTTTGAGCAACTGAAAGCTGTAGAATCCTGCTCTGGAGCATTTTCTGCACTAAAATCCCCTTTTCATTTTCTTTCAGATATGAGTTCTTCCCCAGTAAACAGCAGTGAATCTGTTAGTTCACCAAATGAATTAACATTGATTAGCCACACCTTCTCTCTGTCTTTATATACATCCAATACAAAGTCTTCATCTAAGAACTTACACTATGTTTTTGGAAGAAGTCTTGTCTACATCTGCAAATCTCTTCCCTTTGTTTAGAAATATGATCATAGTATTGTGTGGAGTTCCTTTGAGAAATACCAATAGGCTTGTTTTCCTTGAGAAAATATAGGAACTCAGCCCAGTAATTAATTCACACCATTTTCAAAGAACAAGCTCATATCCCATACAAGCATCTGGGAACTCATCAGTGCAACAGACAAATAGCTGAATGAAGTCAAAGTCATGAAATCAGAACGCTTGAATAGTAGAAAGATGTTGTTGAGCAGTTTAGATTTCGGAGAACTGTTCATTGCTGTCCAGTATTTATCCCTTGGGGCACTGCAGTTAAGCTTGGGAGATACACTGCCCCCAGGGAACTGCTAGCTTCTTGGACTCCAGTGATGAACTCAGGAAATCCCAGTGCCTGACATGTAATGGGTCCTTGCCATCGGACCACTGCATTTCTTCTGACTCAGCATCACACCCAGCTGAGAATGTGTTGGGGGATCTTCTCTTACTCAAACCACCAGTTCTATCATAGAGTAAGTAATCCTTTACATTCTAAGGACAGGGAAGAATGACACTCTTGATGGGAAGGCTTCAGAAGAGTGTGTACCACGAAGAGACCTTGACAGTGCAACACAGCTCCTATCCCCCAGCTGCCTCCCTCTCCTCCCAGCACCCTCCTGGGACCCCTTCTCCAGGGCCGCAGTGCCTGTCTGGCTATGTTGGCATAAGGACCATTCCGGTCGATAAAGCCAGGAGGAAGTGACCGAAAGGGAACAGGGGAGACCTGTGGGGTACACACACACACACACACACACACACACACACACTTCATATTTTTCTTTTAATGATAGCTGATGAGACCTTTTACTATCCCATTTAATTTGTAATAACATAGTCCTTGCATTCACTCAATTAGCCCCTTTTGTAATATATATAGTGTGTGCTTGTCACTAAAAACACGACATGGCATTTAGAATCCTGAACTATCACACAGAATCCAAACGGAGAACAAATGCTGAGTTCAAATATCATTTGCTTTAAAGGAGCTATTCAGCAGATTTTGAGTTTGAAATCCTGGTGTACTTTAATAATAATTCATTGTTTACCACCACCCCCCCCCTCCCAAATGTAGATGGCTATTAAGAGACTTCAAATTACTATTAACAAGATGAGCAAGAACTAAGTTCCACAAGCTGGAGCATGGAATCAATCTAGAAATGGAAATAAAGAAAATGTGATGTGTGAATAGAACTGAGGATATGTGGCAGACTTCTGAAAGTATTAGGAAACACTTTTACCACCCTCTCACACAGTTTTATCCTGTCAGATTAAAAATCCTTTCTCACCACACACTTCACAGTTTAGTGTCTCATGACATGTTTTATAATGAAAACACATCTCCAATTGTATGGCTAAAAGTGGCAGGAGAATAGATTGGTTTTATAGGAACTAACTCTATAGGGCACTTTATGTATACCTACCTATTTATGTCATAAAGTAAAGGTTAATTTGATTATATTTTAAAGCATTTTAAATGATAGGTTAAAGCAACTATATTATCAGTGGCTTCTTGTTTCATTTTCAGTATACCAGGCTCTAGATAAGAGGAGATAATCAATCCCACAGTTTAAAAGATATTAAAGTGCTCCTGGAGATCAATCAGTTAATATTCCACAATTCTTAGAGCCTCAGACTTAGGAACTATGTTGAACAGTAAGAGGATACAGATGAAAACTAACCTCTAATGTGACTTAAAAGATATCCTCTGGTATATTTCTCGAAAGTGGATGTGTTTCAAATTCTACATCCTTATATTCTACAGGTTCTGGTCATAAATGACATTAATTAAGCTCCTATGGTATTAAAAAAAATGCTTAAAGAAGAGAATGCAACAAACATGTATTGACCAACTAAAACGTGCTAAGGGAGAGCTAAAGGTGACCAGCATCCTACCTCTGATGGAGTAAGCACATGCGTCCCTCTCAGCTTTTCCCCAAGCACCTGTTTCCCTTAAACAGAGGAAGGATAATGGGAACTTAAGTCTTACTCAGACTTTTTCCAGTGAGTCTTAAGAGTAAGATCTATTTATTAACCACTAATACCATATTTACTTCCAAAGAAGGTTTGAGGAGACTTAACAGGAAAAGTGTGTGTGTGTGTGTGTGTGTGTGTATACATATATCATTAAAATTATATATAATAATATATATAATATATAATATATATTATATAATGTGTGTGTGTGTGTGTGTGTGTGTGTGTGTGTGTGTATGGAAAAAGGCAAGAGCTGAGGGTGTAAGTGTGGTAGAAATAATAATACAAGAAAATCTAGGTTAAGGGAAGCTACTAGCGTTTAGCACAACAGTTTGTTCTATAATAGATGGCTAAATTCCTCACCGAATAAGAGAGGAGATCACCCCAAGCCCCAGCTCTAAACTATCAGATCCTGCTGTGTGTATCTTTCTTAGGAAACAGTGAATAATCTAAAGGACACTGGTCTGAGCAGCACTTTTATAAAATATTCAGAGACAGGTGGTCGTGGCTACGTAGTATAATAACATCAATATAAATCAAGAATATTCTAATGTAACAGTATTTTCATGGGAAGCCAGAGTACAGCCAGTTCTGACAATCTGACTTGATAAAAAGATATAGCTCAAAGCATAGAGAAGAACCAAAGACTAACATTCCCCACTCATTCTTTTGGGGGTATCAACTTATAGAGGATGCAGAGCAAGTCACTCAAACTTAAACTCATTAGGACTACCTGCATTAAACCTGTTCTCTGATGGGTCACTAAGCATCAGGATTGAATATGGAGAATCTAATGTTCACTTGTAGAAGTTCACTCATACACAAATATTTATGGAGCACCTGGTATGTGCCACGCATTAATCTAGAGGCTGGAGATTTAGTGTAGAACAATACAGATTTGGTCCCAACCATTGCTCAGTTAATACTCTCTAGAGGGTAGAGAAATAAATAATAAAAAGGTACAATTTTTTTAAAAAAGATAATTTCAGGTGCTAAGTGCTATGAACACACTTGCAATACAGAGTGATAAAGAGTCTGACTCCATTTTTCTGACTGCGGACAGCTTTCAGGCCCCATTATACTCTCTTTTCTCTTGGTCCCACATCTGGGCAAGCAGAAGAGAAAGCTCAGGAACTCCCACCTTTCGTGCTGATAAGTGCAAACCATGTCAGCACCATCTCAACAGCAGAAACACTCACGTCAGCCTCAGCCCCAAGGACCAATAACCCTTAGTCAGTCTCCTTCCTGTATTTTCTGAAGACATTTTTGGACCTCAAGAGTTCAATCTGCTCTCCCCAGGAAGTGCATATAAATCCTTCATAACCTTTGAGGAGTGACCACGTCATGGAAACAGGGCAAAGTCTCAGGATAATAAGCATAGTAAGAACAGAAGCAAGGTTTCTTGGGGCCTAGGCTCAGAAACTGCACATTACTTCCACTGGATGCTATTGGTCACAGCAAATCTCCAAGGCTCTACCCCTTGGTGGGAGAAGCTGCAAATATGTGTGACCGTTTTTACAATCCATCTTGATTATCTAGCTGAATCCAGTTTGGCATCATCCATTTTACCCCTGTCACAATAAAGTCCCCATCACATTGAGCACAGACCTGCATATCCTAGGCACTGGAGGAATGGTTGCAGAAGTGAACTAAAATCCCTTTTAAGTTAAGAACAATGTAATAGCTAAAGCATAGGGGTAAAAAAGAAATGTCATAAAACATTTTGAAAAAAGTCTTCCATAGATATTCATACATCATCTCATCTCACCTTTGTCAGTCATTCTGAACATAGCAGTATCAAACATAGTCTGTTGTCAGGTTGGTGATAGAGCCATTCCAGATAATTCTACTTTCTAATAACATAATTAGCTACCTGATCTGTAGGGGAGTGAGTCATCTGAGCCTTCTGACAGACCTGTGAGATGAGATAAAATGGCTAACTTTTGGAAGTACAAGTATAATGCACATACTTGCATGTTAGCATGGATGCATGTCAGCTGAAGTGTTGAATAGTTTCCTCCCATGGAAGGCAAACAGGTGTACTTATGGATATTCCTGCTTTCCTCAGTCCTCAAAATACCCTTTGGCTTTTGAATCTATTGAGCAAACTATTCACTGACTATGCTAGGACTGTGCTAGGTATTAGAGACATGAAGCATACAGAGCTTTTGCCTTGAAGAAGGAGGAAATGAACAGTAGTTGATACATTGCTATTGGCAAGACATTTGGCTAGTCTCTGTACATATGCTCTCTACACAGAACTTAAAACCACCCAATGAGGTCTTATTATCATCCCGATCTAACAGCGGAGGATACTGAAACCTATCATAGATTACAGATTTGCTCTAAATCATTCAGAAATAAATGGCAGGATCTTGATTCAAACCTTGGTCAGCTTAAGCCAACACCCAGGCTCTTTCTAGCCTATAACAATGGGTTTCTTCCAGGAATGCAAATGTTCAGTTGGTTCCTATTCTCTTATAGAACATTAGAGCACTACTGCAGTTACAAAAGGGAAACCTTCCTCCTTTCCCTCAGCAAATCTCTCAAGTCTATCTCTAAGGATTGTGATTCAGTTGGAATGATGGATTTACAGACAAAGAGGCCCTGGTGAGGGAACTGCCTACTCCTCATGGTCACGTGCCAAGTACACATTCAGTGAAGAAGAAATTAAAGTGCGTGGGCTCTAAGTCAAACTAACCTGTGTTAGAAACACTGCAGTTGCCAGAGTGTTTACACAAAGTCAAGAAATTTATGAAAATGAGTAAAACTAAAATACATGTAACTTTAGAACAAAAAAGAAGGAAATTTTTCTCTCCCTTACTTTTTTCCCTCAGAAAATGCTATAAAGGCTTCTTTTTTGCACAAGACAAGAGTAGACCAATCCTGAGATGATACTGTGATGGTGAACGAGAAGGAGCTAATTCAACAGGTAGTAGCTGGCATTACGACCACATCATTTCATCTAAAGAGAAGACTCACAGATATAGTCAAGCACACTTATGAGGTCTTCATAGGTCTGCTGCTGAATATTAGCTTCTGACAACTGTGGGAAATAACGACCCCTGTTCCTCCCTCGAGTCTCTCATTCGATCCCAAAGTTTTCCCATGTCTCTTTCATCTTACTGATATCCCCACCGGTGTGTGATTGGGTAGCAATCCCCTCATACCCGGTTCTGCCGCCTCTCAACTGGCTGGCTTGCTCTCTGTTCCTTTCTTACTCCACAGTCCCCTTTCACTACATAAATGATCGTTATATACAACTTCCATCATGTCACCATTCTGCTCAGAAACCTTTCTTTGTTCTGTGTTTCCTCATGTTTCCAGTGAAAACTACTACCTTAGTCTCCCCCTCCGCTGATCTCCAAATCCTATGTCCCTTGGCAGTTAGACTCCTGTAGCACAGTCTTCCAAGGGTGCCACAGCCACCCCTCCATCCCCGAATCCTAGATGTTCTCTTCTTCTACAGGGCCCCTTCTTCTTATCCAAGGCTCAGATCAAGTCTCTCACCTTCCTGTAAGTCTAGCCCTTAACTCTTACAGGACATATACATTGTTTCTCATGATTGAACACATAATTTTATTACATGCTGTCCTACAGTGAATTACTGCATCACTTACATTATTCTGTCATTCCCAACTGTTTTAGGGTAATTGTGAGGGTAATAACTATGTTTTATGTTTGGAAGTACTCGTGTATGTGTGTGTGTGTGCACATGCACACATATGTGTATCTATAGTCATTTACTTACTGTATTAACCATAGGCTGTTAAACAACTATCACACCAAATATTTGCATATTCTCACAAATAAAAATTTACATTGACATTATCAAGTTAAATATTCCCAGAGCATTGTATTACATTCACTGATAAATTAGATTTTCTTTTAAAGTAGGCTCTTTGCCCTATAAGTCCCAAATGAGATCCAAGAAAAAGTTAAGGATATTGTCAGGTAACCCTAACAATTTTCTCCTTTTAAAAAAAAGCAATAAAATAACCAAGGCCATGGTTTCTAGAACAGTTGGGAAGTTCCCTTCATGAATGATTCATTCATTCATTCATTCATTCATTCATTCATTCATTCAACTAAATAGTTCCAGAATGCCTATTAGAAGCCAGGCACTGTGTCCGGCCTCAAGGACATTATTGGTATCCACCCTCTCTGTGGATAGTTTCTATTAAGCCAAAAGGAAAATTAAATTTCATAAGAGAAATATATATGCAAACTGACAGATATTCCAAAGTCTACTAATAGCTGAATTAGGCTGAGGGACAAATTGTTTTTTTCTGCTTTAAAAACAAACAAACAAACAAACAAACAAACAACTTGTTCCAGCCCTGTTTAATTTCTATTTCAACCATTACCATGGACAGATACAGTTTAATTGAAGTTGGCCAGAGTTATTTAATTGTCATAGACCTACTCAAATTTTCTTGATTTCTCTCCTTTGGTATGTTGGGGGATTATGATGTGGATGGCTTAAAGGACAGAGATGGGAAAAGCCAGTACACTGAGCCCCCGAATTGTAGTGTGGGAAGTGAAGTTTCTCTGCTTTTTAATGAATTCTTGGACAGCACCATGGCTTTGCTCCAGAAATGTCCTGCTGGAGTGGAGGATTATCTTACATGGGTCATTACACTTCCAAGCTTTAAGCCTCAGAATGGGCATTAAATTAAAATTCCCTGCACCTTGTAGGCAGAACATTGTGACACTCAAAAGATGTGAAAGTGCTAAATGAAGTCTGAGCAATAATATTATCACCACTGCATATTTATTGAGTTCAACAGGGTGCTAAGTACTGTACGGACAGATAACACAAGCGGCTCGGCACAAAAAGCAACAGCAACGGTCTTATAAGAACTCGCCCATTCATGTGCTTTAGGAACAGACATTGTAACTGGACTTGTTAGAAACAGTCCCTTTTCAAACATATCCTCAAGGCTGTCTATGGTTTTGTTTGATTTTAAAGTGGCCGATTTTCTACAGTTACCATGTATGAATGTGGCCAAGTCTCCCAATTTCAAAATTACCATAAGAATGCGATCGACATTCTGAAGAAGTTCATCCCCATTGCAACCGGAAATTATGAATGGGGTTTTCTGGGAAATCTTAAATAAACAAGTTGTAAAAATATGATATACATACCATAATGCTTTTTATTCAACTGGGGCAGTATGTGTTTTCAAAATGGGTAATATTGCTTTTTTTTAACTTGCCCTCAATTTTCTGAAAAAAAATGCATACATTTGAATGTCAATAGAACTTATAGTTTAGTCAAATGTAAACAGTGCAAATATTCAAAGTTAAAACATGAATCAAATGTCCTATTTTTAACAAATCTAGACATACATAGAGCAAAAGTTAAATTACAATATGTACACACAAATGTGTGTGTAAGAACCGATATGCATGTGGATGAGCACAAAGAATAACCCTGCATATACAAAAACTAATTGAATTTCAGAATCCTGACTTTCTTTATTTAAATGCCAGCACATCAGGGTTATAAGAAAAAAAAAATTAAGCACTTTAGAGAAAATGGGTTATAAACTGTCATTGTTGAGTTTAGTGTTCTGACAACTTTGAAAGTAACTATAATGTAATTTCCCAAGTTGGTAGCTAAAATAATGGAACATCTGGATGCCATTGAAATGTATGACAATCAAGAAGAGAACAGAAAAGCAGTGGGAACAATGCTTTCCCTTTGCTCATAATTCTCTGTGGTTTTGAACTCTTACTCCAAACCTCGGTTGTGGCAGTCAAGGGCAACTCCTTTCTCAAAGATTCACCTGTCATTCCTGATCACATGAGTCCATCTCTGGGCCTACCTATTAGCTTCCAGCAGCTGTACCTTCCACTAGCTTGTCTCCTTAATCTGCTGTCAGACCTTATGCCCGAACACCAGTGTGAAATGGTAAGCAGTGTACAGTGTCGTAAGTAACCTAGTCAGAGTGCTGATGTCAACCTCATATGCTGGCTTTTGCTTTTGAAAATGTAGGCATCTCCAGAAAATACCATGTAGTAGGTGACTACAGAGTTCCATGCATTCTATTCTTCTGGGAACAAGGGACTCTATTGTGGGTGACATAATGAAGTTGAACTGCAGAGACAAATGATCCAGATAGATTTGTCTTACCAACTGGCAACCCCATAGATGGCGTTTCCTTCTATGGTTTCTGGATTGGCTTTGCCATTTGTCAGATGTCTAAAGTTATATATTATGTTGTTAGAAATATCTGGGCATAGGCTTACATAGCTAAACCTCCTTGTAGATAAGAACTAATTGTAACTGAGTTGAGATTCATTTTTTTCTTTCTGTATCAAACCACAACAGGAGTAGTGGAAAACATTTTTTTCTTTTTTTCAATCCAATCCAGCCTATACTTACTTTGAGTCTAATAAGTATAACCTCAGTGCCAGGAGGAAAACAAAAACAGTCATTAAGGACCTTGTAATCTATGATCTCACAATAGACACTTACTCATAAATTATATATGTCTTTACATTTTTACCCTCAAAAAAGGATAGTCCATAGAAGCATATTATTTTTCTTGCCCTTCCTTACTAAAAACCACATTTCAAGGTTGTCTGAAAGTGGAGTCTCTCTGACTGCAGAGATGACTTATTCTTGGCGTGCACGCCGGAGTCTTTCCAGAGTCCCTTTTACTTAACAGCTCCAAGTTGGAACTGATGTGGCACACGTAGGGGCTGCCCTTCTTTCCACTAGTTCTACTTGCATCATCTGGTGGATTTTGCTTTTAGACATGGACAGGCATATGCGCCCTCTCAAAGACACGTCGAGCCTCAGCAGCAGTTTGGTTTGGATCTCATCCCTCTTTTTACACTACAATTTGTCACCGTACAGAACACAGACAGCGAGGCCACATTTGGCAAATATTTACCCAGATCTTTAATCTGGAATTTGTCTATCATCTAGTAGATGATTTCTAAGGTACTGTTTAGTGCTGAAATTTTATGGTTCTGCGGGATTTATTTGCGCTTTTGTGAAAAGATGCTTACAATGAGTCATTTTGCCTTCACTGAGATCATGTTATTAGGTAGAATATTAATATTTGCCAGAATACTGTGATAGTCTACAAGGGAAGAGAGAGGAGTAGTTTATATTTGTGTGCAAAATATTCAGCTAAGTTTCCATACTTAGGTTCCATGTTCAGGTTTCTGATAAAATTTTCCAAATGATATGAGTTAATAGCAGTAGTCTTTATCCCAAGTGTTTCAGAGATATCTATGCAAAATTTTTCTTACACTGTACATTTTTTTCTTTCAGTAAGAGAATGCTATAAGGTGCTATCACAACTGCAGCCAAGGGAAGGAATCGTGCTCATGTTTGTGTACTGTGGTCAAGTGCCGATACAGTCTGCTAAACGACATCGTATCACGCCAGGGTCTTCCTCTCAGCTGATCCAGAGGCAGAAGAGAGGGTGAGTCTGAAATTGGACATCGAACCAACGCTGCAGAATGGGAATTTGGGACCCGGCTATATCCATGCACTCTTCCAGAGCAAGGGCCTTAAAACCCCACCACTTGCGCTCTCACACAACCGAGAAAAATAACAAATTGAATGCGAATGTGTCAATACAAAAAATGCCACAAAATAAATTGATAAATGCAAAACAGGGGCTACCAAAACAATATTCACAATATTATTTCAGTCTTTTTGACAGGATCATATATAATGTGTTTATATGCATAAATGAAAAAGGAAGTTCTGAAAGTTTATATTCCAAATTGTAAAAAGTGATCCTTATTGCATGTGAAATTATGAGTGTTACATTTTTCAGAAAAAAAAAATTTCTTGCTAATATCTTTTTCTCTCTCTCCATTTTTTACAATGAATATGTATTCTATATTACACATTATAGTTATATGTTTCTAATTATTCTATAATTAAAAATAAATATTTTTTAAAAATCCTACCATAAGCACTATGTTAATTCCTAGAGGAAGAGTTTTGAAATAGACTCTAATATTCTCTCTTTCACTGAGGTGTATAAACACATCTTTAAACCATTAGAAACTAAGTTCACTCTTCCTTACATATTGATGTCCTTGTGATATGATAGGAACTTTTAAATGAGTTGCTCCTGGAAGCATCATTTTTGAAGATGGGTAAATGGTTTTGTGCATGTTATCAAAGCACACATCATAGGTCTGTCACGGCCTTGCACAGAGAGATTTGTCATTCTTCATTGTGAGGCAGAGCAAGCATGTTCTGGCTACTGCTGATAGAGACAGAACAACACCTACTGTTGTAAAATGCTAAATAAAAACCCCATCATAGTCTCTGGCTGAAACCAAACGAGCCCTTCTGCAATCCCTGCATACCACAGAACCTGTCTGTCTATGGCAGTCCTTTCTCCTCGCTGCCAGGGCTACAATGTTGCCTTAAATTGAACTGCAGGCATCCTGATTTCTCCTTCACCTAAGGAGCAGAGGTCTAAGGCCTTCAATGGCAATGAAAGAACATGTAAAAATAAGACTTTGCCAAACTTATTCAAAAGTGGCAGAGGCTGTTCCCGTACAATGAAAAGAAAAACAAGCAATTTTGTAACCAACAGGATACCAAAAGTTGTTTTCATAGCACTCAATTTAAAAATAAGGTAAGAAGCATGGACACGTGGCACAGACTGGCAGATCTCAGAGGTGAGAGGTGTGGGGGCCTGGATAAAAGAAGGTGAAGGGATTAGCCAGAGAACATGTATGCATAGCCCTTGGACACAGACAGCAGCGTGGTAATGGCCCAGGGAGTGGGGTGGGGCTGGGTGGAGGGGGGAACGGGGGCAGGGGATGAGGGACATCAATAACAGCGTCAACAACAACAACAACAAGACAAGAGCAAATTAAGTCCCTCTCTCTGGACAAGTTAGAAGACATTTTCCTTTTCCAGGGGCCCCTCCTCTGTAGGTACCAGTTGCCTAATTTAAAGTGTCTGCATGAAGCTTCTTCAGAAGGCTCTTAATGACAACTCATACATTCCTCCAGATATTGAGCTCCTTCTATTTTATTTGAAAGTAGTATCCTAAAACTAGATTTTTATCAAAATTACATAATAGCAAAGTATATGTTGGCACAGGGCTTAGCCCTATATCCCATTTTAAGATTTATCAGCATATTTAAAAGTGTATTGTGGCATGCCAGGAATTACAACAGGGTAGCTTATTAAAAATCTATGATCTTCCTTCTGAATTATATATTTATGACCTCCCGAGGACAGGTTTCAGGTAAATAAAGGTGATTTAGGAACTGCTCTAAGCTCCAGATACACGCTGGGGCTGGCGAGTGCTCCTGTACTGACTGGGACGCCGTGACACATCTCCCCTTCCTGCCGGCCAGCCGGATCGGGGGGACCTGCACACCTCTGGCCTCAGCACCTCTCTTCTGGGGTTTCGGGCAGCACAGAGCACTGTAACCTGGGAAGCCTGTGTTATCTGGCTTGTGGGCTACGTGGAGCCCTAAACTTGAAGTTCAACCAACATTCGCTGAGTGCTGCCCCAGGTGTTCTTCTAGGCGCTGGGAGGACTCCTCAGTTCTGGCCTTTAGTCCTACTGCTGACCTAAGGTAGGGCCAGGAGGGGAGCGGACCCAGAGCCTCCTGGGAGCTCATCCTGCAGTTTGCCAACAGCACCGAGACTGGCCGGAAGGACAGGCAGAGCTTGAAACTAGTAAAAGCAATGACTTTTGAATGATGGTATCTGTCACCGGATATTAACCACGCTGTGAATTACCCTCACCGAGAATCTTCTGACTACTCATCACCGGTTTATTATCTCCACATGACTGAGGTATCGACATCTGAAGTTAAATAGAAAAAAACGCCCATTATGTGTTTACATATTAAATACACTTACTGCATTAACAACTAAACACCTTAATGTGGTTATAATTCTGGGGCAAGCATGGTGGTTAGTGACGAGACGGAGTAGGCCTCATCACTAACCTGGAGGATGGATAACCTGGACAAACTAGGTGTCTGTTCCATGCCACTCTCGAGAATATACTTACTTTATTGAGACCTTAGATTCTTGGGAATGCAACAGCTCTGCCATTGAGCTGGGATGTCTTAGTCGCCGTCTCAGACTCTGACTTAGCCAGGGCGCTGCAGGTCCTCCAGGAGAGCCCTGTGACCCTCTTCTCAGCCAGGCCAGACCCCTGCTGGACTCCTTACTCAGCCTATCTTAGGGGAATGAACTGTTCCAACTTACACGGTCATCATCCACTTAAATGGATCTGCAACTTTAGGCTCTTCTTCAGAAAATTAAAGAAGAAATTAATACTGTTTTTGAGTGCATACCATGTGTCAGGAACTACTCTAGGTACATTCATAGATGCTATCTCATTCAAGAACCATAAGTATAGGCAACAACTCTGAGCCAAACTGTAAATACAATGCATAATAAAATGCACTAAGTGTTCTGAACACGGCTTCTGGAATCACAAGGACACATTTTAAGCCTCTAATCATAATGGCTAAGATATATAAACACTTAATACATGCACTGTACACACAGCATGCCAATCCTCACAAATCCCATGAAGAAGCTACTAGTATTATTGTCCTAGTTTACAGAAGAGGAAACTGAAGAAAGTTTACACCACTAGTGAGTTGTGAAGTCGGCCTGCCTGTCTCCAAATCCTATGCTTTAACCATCTCTGTCTACACTTGTGGTACAAGATTAGACTGATATAAATTTTACATTGATATAAACTTTAAAAGGCTACTAAAATTAGGACATTGTTTTACAAGATGTTTTATTTCTTACTCAGATAGAACACTTGTGTAAAATACATAGAGTGCTACATTAAAAAAGATAAAATAACCAAAACTGTTCCAGGTTTTCTCAGTTTTAAAGGAACTGATAGTATTTCCCCTCATGTACCAACCTCTTCCCCTTGGCCCTGAGATCGAGACTCTCCTGACTTATCTTTCCTACAGCGATCAGCATGTCACGCCCAACCCTCTCGGCATTTCACTAAGCCAGTCTCGCCACCAAATAGATGAGGCTGGCGCCCCTGATTGGCCACAGAAGCAAGTCCCCCGAAAGGTCCTGCAGCAACAGCTCTTGTGATCAAAGCTGTCTGCAGCAAGCGGGAGGCGAGGCAGCCGCTTTTCCTTTTCATTAGCAGAGACACTTGAGTTGGAACCTCGTGTCCTGCACTGATGCCACAGATGGTGTTAGACGCGGGCTCGGATGGTTTCTGAAGGGCCCAGAGGAAATTGGACTGGACAGATCATTTGGTGGCTTAGAGAGTGTGATGTACAAAATAAACTAGGAAAGCAACACGCTGGAAAAGGAGGGGAAAGGGGCTTCAGAGGCACAGGACAGAGGGTCAATTTCACGTCAATGCACCAGGGGGAGAAGCCAGCCTGGCTTCCAGGATGTGTGATTCAGAGTGGGGAGGTCAGGGAGAAGCCATGTATGTGAGCAGACCTGGAGGGTGAGGGGTATTCTCCCAGTCCTTCCCTCCCCACAGGAAGGCCTGAAGGAAGCCGCAGCATAGCGACATATTCAGAAACCATTCCCAAGTGAACACCAGCAAAGCCTGTGTGCCCAGTTCTACAAGCTGTGACCCGCCTGGAACAATTATCACCCAGCAGAGCGCAAAAGGCGGCTCACTTCATTTTCACGCTGAGCCACTGGATGGAAGGGCTCTCCCAGGTCCAAGGGAACAGGTTTCACATACTGCTGCTCTGCTAATTAAGATGCAGATTCAAGGGTGGAGCAAACCAAATGCAACTTTGCTCTAACAGGTAAATTAGAGGTGGTTATTTATGGAATCAAGGATTTATTGCAGACAACTCTCCTACTGCATGTGTTTGCCTGCAGACTATTAACTCAGAGGCTAACCAGGGACACAGACAAGCAAGGCTAAGAAGTGAAGAACTGCCAGGGGGAGACAAAGCAGGCAGGAGGCCCAGGAAAGTCCATGTAATCCAAGGACCCAAAGCACCCCCTCCTTTCCTGGTTCATAGCAGAGGGGTGGGAAGACGCCCTCGGCTGAGATCCTAATCAAGTCCTCACACACTGATTACAAGTCCACTCAATGTATCTCTCTCACATCAATGTTTCTCTCTCTCTCTTCCTCCTTCTCTCCCTCCTGCTCTATCTGAAGATGAATGCAAAAATGTCCTCGGGTGAGGATAAACAAAAAAGAGACTCATTTCTTGTATTTCTATGGGTCCAAAGGGGCATATTGTGAAAAAAAATGTGGGGCAAAGAGATGATAGGAAACACACTGTATTTTATAATATTGTGAGGGAATTACAAATTATGAGGCAGATAAGAAATCTTCCTTTATATCAAATGTTGCAAAACAAGGGTTCATTGGTGTATACAGTGTTTTCAGAAACTGGAGCTATCAACATTTAATATAGGGAGATTTGACATGTAAATCTGACTTTGTTGTTGTAGAAAAAAAGAAGAGTTTTCGATGGAACTGGGGCCACCTGTTCCCACCGCTGCCATGGCCGAGCCTGTGGAGGAGGGGCAGGGGGGGCCCGCACGCTTCCCCTCGGCCCCAGCACACACCTGCTGCTCCTCTGAATCACCCGCCCAGCCCCTGTTTTGAACAACTGCCTTTGAGAATTAATATTTGCTTTGAGAAATGTGTTTGTGTGTTTGATTCAATATTTACTCTCTGGTCAGTTGGAAAATACATCTGCCATGTATGATGCTGGGAAGATCCCACAAAGCATCGCCTTGTAGGGCCCGCACCAACCTGAGCCATTCTGCAGGACTTGGAATGGCAACCCTAGCTCCTTCCTCTTGGAATGTGTGTGCACAAGTGTGCACACACCACCATCACCAAACTACCACCCCCTCCTCCTTGTTTAACGCACCAGGAGTGCCAAAGGCCACCCCTGACGGCCCTGTGGACACCCTCTCGTGGCTGTTCCAGACTTGAGGAAAGTACACTTCTGAGAAGGGCTTTACTCCTGAGCTAGAACAAGTCGCATGGGCAAAGCTAGCGGGTTCTGGGGAGGTGGGCAGGAAAGCGGGCCCTCAGGGCAGGTAGAAGTTAGAAGCCAATGTAGGCGCCAAGGGGCCTTCAGAGAAGGCGTTAACTGGTAGCAGAGCCGGGAACGTGGAAATAACCGTATTTCAGTGGTGGCTGTATCCCCTCGGCCTGTGATGGAAGTTCCCCCGTCCCTTAGCGAAGTCCGGTCCGTTCAGAGCCCTTGTGCGATGGGGGCAGGAAAGGGCAGCACAGGCCAGCACACGAGTCTGGCCTGCTGGACGGGTTTGCTTCAGGTTGCCACAACAGAGGCTAAAAACGGGTGGCTTACACGACAGCAATGAGTTTTTCCACAATTCTGGAAGCCGGAAGCCTGAGGTCAAGGTGTCGAGGGGGTCGGTTTCCTGCATGGCCCTCTCCCTGGCTACAGATGGCTGTCTTCTCCCAGTGTCTTCACACGGTCTATACACGTCTGGCCCAAATTTCCTTTCTTATAAGAACACCAGTCATACTGGATTAGGGCCCACCTGAAAGACCTCATTTTAATTTAATTACCTCTTTAAAATTTGTTTTAATTGATTTTAGAGAGAGAGAGGAAGGGAAAGAGGGAGAAACATTGATTCGTTTTCCACTTATTTATGTATTCATTGGTTGATTCTTTTATGTGCCCTGACTGGGAATTAACCCTGCAACCTTGGCATATGGGGACGATGCTCTAACCCATGGAGCTACCCTGCCAGGGCCTAATTACCTCTTTAAAGGCTCCAAATAAAGTCACAGACTGAAGAACTGGAGGTTAAAAATCTACATATTACTTTGTGGGGAGGTACAGTTCAGCCCGTAACACCTGGTCTACAGTCGCTCTTCTGCTGGAGTACCTACCGCGTGGGCGCGGCACCCTCTCAGGGGGCCATTGTCCTAGAGCTCGTGGCAGCGCCCAGTAGCAGAGAGAGCCCCTGCCCATGGCTGGGGCGGGGGACAGGGAGGGGCAGAGCAGTAGGTGCTAGGAGCAGCCAGCTGAGGGAGTGGGGAATGGACCACCAGAGAAACAGAAGAAACCTACTCTTTGCAGACATGTGTAAGCTGACCCCTCAGCATGGGCTGACCTGGCACCTGGAAACTCTGTTAGGAAAGGACAGTGGGAAACGATGATTCAATTTGCCACATTTCAATATGCTGGTAGGTATTTAGGGCTGTATCTGTTCTACAAAGGGAGGAAGACCTTGCCCAGCCGGTGTGGCTCAGTGGACTGAGCGTCGCACTGTGGACTGAGAGGACCCAGTTCAATTCCCCGTCAGGGCACATGCCCAGGTTGTGGGCTCCGTCCCTGGTGGGGGGTGTGCAGGAGGCAGCCACTCGATGTATCTCTCTCACATTGATGTTTCTCTCTCTCCCCCCTCCCTCCCTCTCTAAAAAGTAAAAATAAAAAATAGGAGGAAGACCTATACTGGACACTACTAAGAAGTGACCGTGTAACGTTGGGCCTTTCTCTCTCTTTCTTCTCAGTCTCAGTTTCTTTATCCATAGCATGGGAGAGAAGTAGTTTGGATGATAAGAATGAAAATCAGCTCCTTGATTCCAAGACAGCAGCTAACTGTAATCGCTCATGAATAATCATCAGCTTTGTCTCTTAGAGACCTCAGTGTGAAAGGCAAAGAAAAAACACTCACCCCAATAACGCAACCTCGGTGCCTACCCCAGTGCCAGGCCCAGAGTGAGCATGTGCGAAAGCCTTTAAGACGGGAGGAAAAGAGAGTGAGTTTCCATGACCTTCACTGAAGTTGATACAATGTGAATACGGACAACTGAGGCTTGAGAAGGTGAGGTCCTCGAGGTGGAGAGCTGGAAGAGAGGGTGGCGTGCCCTCTCGGGAGCTCCGGAAAACAGAAGTCAGACCCAACTCTCCTGCCTCCTGAGCCTGCTACGGCTATGTTTATATGCAGGTATACCGCATCCTTTTTGAGGACCCACTGGTACTTCTTGCAGAGTTTTTGAGGGTGTCAGAAAGAGGAACCTAATGAGACAAATCCATTTCTCTTGGAGTTAAATTATCAAAATATGGACTCCTTAATGGATTAAAATAGGCCTGCGATTCTTCACCATCGGAAATTACCATCATTTCCAAAGCAGATGCTTATCGAAGTAAAACCACTAAGGAATGCACTCACTGAAAAAATCAATTTGCACCCTAAGGCAAGGAGGAAATGTTATAAAAACTTACCAAAGGGCAGGATTGTTTCCCTCAGAAAATAAAACGATAAAAAGGGAGGAGAATTTCAGACCAGAAGAGAACACCGTCAGTGTGGTGCAGCGTCCCGAGGACGAAAGCTGTGGGTGAGCTTGCTGCAGGGACAGGCACCAGGTAATTTACACTCCCACACGATCTGGTGTATTCCTCTGTAATGCGTTTTGCTATTGACACCGACTATGCCATAAAATATCGCCACCTCCTCTTGGCTACTTCAAGTTATACGCACACCAATATCATTTCTCATCCTCTGTCTTTATACTGGTTACTGGGTCTTGTCATCTTTTTTGATTTGCAAATAAAATACTCTCTCTCTGTTCTCTTATCAGAACCATCCAGCCCTGAACAGAGAAACATTTCACGATCAAAAGGGAGGCAAACTAATACTCTTTCAGCGAGCAAGATAAAGATTCACATATAATTAAGCCAGCACTATAGCGTTATTTAAGTGTATATATCTTTTAAGACTAGTCAGACTGCTATAAGCTATTCATAGTACTGGGGTCAGGACTGAAAATGAAAGGGAACTGACAAGGTGTTTGTTGAGGACAGGGGAAAGAGGGAGGGGCAAACGATGTTTAGTGGGGTCTCTGTGTGCCAGGCCCTTTGGGGAGCTCATCCACAAGGTAAGGATTATTAATTCCATTTCACAGATGAGGGAATGGAGGATCAATGCAAATGGAAAGAGGCAGTGTGTTCCGTCCTCTCTGTCTCTGAGCTCATGCACCTGACAGCGTGCTCATACACCGAACATGGATGGAGGGCCTTCCATTTTTTAGGTATGAGACTCAATGCTCTGAATATAGAGATGAGTAAGACAGCTGGTGCTGACAATAGTCACCACTGTTCCTGGACACTTACTGTCTAACAGGTGGCCTCCTGAGCACTTTATATCTGTCATTTCATACACTCTTCAGATCAACCCTATTAGCCCCACTTTACAGATGAGGAAGAAGGAGTCCAGGGAAGTCCAACAGCCTGGCTAAGCTCTGTGAGAAGTCCCAAATAGCACCTCAGGCCTGCCTGACTGGAACATCCATGCCTTCCCCCACTACTTCCATTCCCTAGGCTGATGAATCAAGTTTCAAACCCACAAGGAGTTTAAATATAGGAGGTGAGGAAACAATCTGTACAAGTGATTATAATATAAGAGGAAATTAGTGCCTGTGTTCCCTTATTTCACAGCTGCCTTCCCTGATAACGAGGCAGTCAGGGCTGAAGTCATGACCACTAAGCTGAAACGTTAATTCACTGTTTGGTTTATGCATCCATTATCAACTTTCTGCATCTATTTGCTGGAATTAGTTTCTACCTCCACTGCAATCATAATTGGCTATAAAGCTATGTATAAGACTTTGAACAAGTGAGCTGAAAATTCCGTATCTTCACATTTTATGGGAGAAGAGATGATCAGACCAGTATTTTCACATAACAGACTTCCAAATTAGGCAAGAGTTTAACATTTAGAATTCACTTAAGAAAAATAAGCTATACTTGTGAATTTTTCTACAGTTCGTTACTGCTCTAGCTTCTTTAGCAAGTCCCTTGGATTCTGTGAATAACTTTCCTCCTTTAGTCAGAGATTTAAGGTACATGCTTACAGACTCAAAAACCCTT
This sequence comes from Molossus molossus, assembly GCF_014108415.1. NCBI lineage: Eukaryota > Metazoa > Chordata > Mammalia > Chiroptera > Molossidae > Molossus > Molossus molossus. Next base: position 28,577,451 of record NW_023425348.1, read on the forward strand.
ACGGCCCATACATGGTCAAGCTAAATATCTTAAATCAATACACAGGCAGACACCCAGCAGCGTATAATCAAAGTGCCTTCTATCATGAGGATAGCAAACTGTAAACAAATCATTCGCGTCCCTCTGGTTACCTATTCATAAGAGTACTTGCCAGGTCAGTGTCTAATGGGTCCTTTCAAGAAGAGACATTTTATTTTATTAGGAAGGAGAAATATAAAATAGAGCCAGAAGGTGAAAAGGAGTTTAAGAGGTGCAGAGGGTTATCTTAGCAATTAAAGGCTCTCCAGGAGGTGAATCAGCCACACAGCACTTACAAAGGACACATGTATCCGCAGTTACAACTGTGTACAGCTCAGAACTCTAATCTGCGCTCTGGATGACCGTTCTGTTACATTATGTTCTCTTAGATTATGTTACTTATTTATTTAATTTGTCAGGCTGAGTTAAGCTGATATTCTTTCCATGATCCATTCAGAAGAAAGCAAACGAAAGCCATTCAAACTGTCACAGCCGTGTTATATGGAAAAAACAACCACAGCGTGGCCAAGAATTACACAATGAGAGAGAGAGAGAGAGAGAACACATGATGAGGGGTCCCGGAAGCGCACAGAGGGCCAGTTGGTGTGGTTCAGATGATCTACAGTTTTAAAAATCTCCATTCTGCCCTGGCCGGTTTGGCTCAGCGGTTAGAGCGTCGGCTTGCAGACCAGAGAGCCCTAGGTTCAGTTCCCGCTAAGGGCATGTACCTGGGTCGCAGTTTGTCCCAGGCCCTGGTTAGGGTTGTGTGGGTGGTGACTGGTTGATGTGTCTCTCTCACATTGATGCCCCCCACCCCCCCCCCCACAGCTATCTCTAAAGACAAATGCAAAAAAAAAAAAAAATGTCCTCTGGTGAGGATAAAATCTCCATTCCGAAAACTCAGAAAAGCCAGAGTGCTCTTCTTGCCCAGGATCATGAGAGATTTACAGCTGACAACGAGTCCCTCTGAACACTGCCTTCCTTCCCCCTGTTGAAACATTCCCAGGCCCAGCATGGAAGTGCTCCGCTCCGCGCAGGGGCGACCAGGCGGCTTTCCTGACCAGTGCTCCGGTCGACCAGAAGCGCGAGTATCCAGTCAGCCCGGCCCAACCGCCAAACCGACCCTGGGCCTTCCCTCCCCAAACAAGGTTGACTACCTGGCCCCAGCCAGGCAGCCATTTCCTGTTTTCCTTGTCCTTGATCTCTATTCTTTAATCTAAAAGAGAGTCCCCACCTTCTGCCCCGTTTTGCAGTTCTCTGAATGAAGACAGCCTGCTTCATGAAGTGTTAAATAAAGTTTATTTCTATCACCTAAATAGTCTTCTTTAATCGTTTTTTAATAACTCTCATCCAAACCACCACCATCTCTCTGTCACCTGGCTCCCTCGGACAGACCCCGCAGCCCCTCACCACCTGTGCCCTGCGCCAGCCAGTCTGTGCCCAGCAGCGCAGCCGTCCACCTCCCCCGCGCACCCCCTCACCGGCTTCACGGCTTTCCACTGCCTTCAGGGAACTCAGAACCGCAGGGTAGCCTGTCTGCTTCCTCCAGCCTGATGTGCTACCACACTCCCCCAGCCCCACCTTTCTACCCTAGTCACGCTGGCCTTGGTGGTCACACTCGCCTTAAAGAGAGTCCTGGCTTCAGGTCACCACGTTGCACCTCCTTAAAGAGGCCTCCTAACCAGTCTATCGAGTGCTGCCACCCCCCCCCCCATTCAGGCACCACCATGGAGCCTTCTTCGAGTGGCCTCCGAGGGCTTGCAGCTGAGGTCACAGCAAGCGTTCCCGTCCTCCATGTGCACTCCGCATCCCCAGCATTCAGGGCGGCCCCGCCACGGCCCAGTTCCGCTTGTCAGCGCCTGGAGCTACTCTCCTCTGCGAATGTGGGGATGAGGCCGAATCCTCGGGAGGGCTCGGGCGTTATGACACCGCACGGTAATAATGAAAACCACAGTGATCTTTAGAACACTTTACTGAGCACCTACTTAGCACCAGATATTGGACTGGATGTTTTAGACAAATTTCATGCTTGGATCGCTCGACAGCCCTATAGGGTTGTCACAGTATGCCACACTTCTTCCTTCGGCGGGCTGTACCGGATGCTAAGAAATGATGTTCCAGATCCATCATGTCAGTCTAAAGACCCAACATGTTTGGTCAGTGTTGATGTAAGTCTCTAAAGGATGTGAAACCCCTAAGGGTTCCTTTGGGGAGTAAATTCACATGCCTAGAAAACACTCTTGTGTTTTCACATTCTGCAACAGGCACACCCAGAGGACCACCTTTCCAGGGACATGCCAGAAAGTGATCTCAGGCAGATTATCCACCTAACGAGACACTTGCGTTTCCCTGCTGGGAGGTAATGGGTTCAGCTGTCAGAACATAGCCTCTCCAAGAGCCCTGGACTCTTCGCTGCAAAGGAAAGGAGCCCGTAAATATAATATAAAGTGTTATGATTCAGGCAAACATTCTCTAATTCTGGACCAGGTACATACTGCAGCCCATTAGTATAATTTTGAAAAAAAATATTTATAATAATTATTTTCTGTGAGCCTGAAGTCTTTCATCTTTATAAAATGATACCAATGTTTTAAAAGGGCAGCAAGATAATAATAATAATCTTTTATTATGTATAATGTTTCAAGAGTTTTAAAAATACTTTGATATAAAATATAAGATTTGATGTTAATGGCAATCCTTTGAGGTATATAGAGTAGTAATTATTTGTCTCATTACACAGTAGGGGAAACTGAGGTCCATGACAATCAAACAGCTTCTGAGGCTTCATGCCAATCACGGCAGGGCAGCTCCAGGACCCAAGGGCACTGGTTCCAAGTCCACTGTTCTTTATAAGTCATTCTGGTGAAATGACTTAAAGGAGAACCTAGAAGAGACTTGTGATGTGTGTGTGAGTGTGTATGTGTGTGTTGAAATGAGCGTATGCCAGGAGGACCTGTGACTTCCGTGTTTCTTAGGGCCTAACAGGTCATCTTAGAAGCGCAGACACATTGTAAAACCCCAACAAAGCCCTAACTTTGAAGCACTGTCATCTGCGACAATCACACTTAAATCACAATGTCACACACACTACTCAGGCTTCACGCTTCCCAATAAAGATCCTTGATATGTAGAGGAAGACTGTTCCACAAAGCTCGTTCATATCTATTTTTTTCATCCTTTGCCTGATAGTGTTTATTTTTTTTCCCCTTCCAGGAATAATGCTCTTATAGTTTATAATGCTGCTGTTTCAGTCTTAATGAGTTATAGGCGTGCACTTTATAATTTCAGAAACAGTCATCTTGAGCAGTGAATCAACGAGCAGCCTTCTCTTCCTCAACCCTGTCCCGGGGGAACAAAGGAGGAACAAAGCAAAGCCCTTCACACCGACTGCTTCACTCTCACTGCTGCTCTTTCTCCTTCTACCGCCCAGGCCTCAGCGGTTCCCAGGGCTCTGCTCCTGAACGTCCCTTTCCTGTTATTGACCTTGGGGCTGCAGTTAAGGCAGCACCGTCCATGCGTCTGCTTGTCTTCAGCGAAGTGCACAGGCCGCTCTGCCACCCTTGCTGGGCACACAGGAGGGCATTCCGAGCAGTGGACCAGAAACCTCCAGGTTCAGAACCAGCCAGCCCGAGAGAAACATCTGCACTGTGGTCACATGTACTAAAGTCTAGTTTATTTTAAAGAAGTGTAGAGAACGTCAGTGTTAAGGAGTGCCGGTTCCTTCCGCGTGCTTACCTCCAGAAAATGTTCTGCCTGCTGTTCGCGATCCAGTTTCCTTGAAGTTGTCGTGATCAGACCTGTGTAGAAATGAGAATATTTGACTTTTAAATAGCTGGGGCAAGCAGATTACTGAGAGCAGTAAACAAGTCCAGTTAAAGCAAAAGCAAAAGTGATGGGAACAGTAACTTTCCAGTCCCCAGTGGCAATCAGATGGTCTCAGAATTATTCTTTTCTTTCCTTTTTATTTCCAGATAAGCAATTTAGGATTCTTCAGAATTATAATTAAAACAAAATAAAATTTGCAAGGAAAACCTGAAAAATATGTTGGGGTTCTGCTTACCTGGGGTATTGTAATCACTTTGGGGAGGTAAAAAACTCACTCAAGAGCCATTGTTTTTCTGATAGTGAGGAATTTCAATGATTTATTTGCATAGGACTAAAATTCTACAGTAGGAACCTCATTACAGATTTTATTTTTATTTTTTTATTCTCACCCAAGGACATTTTTCGATATTTTGTTCAGATAGAGTGGGAGGGAGGGAGGGAGGGGGGGAGAGAGAGAGAGAGAGAGAGAGAGACATGGACATGAAAGGGACACATCGAGTGGACACCACCCACACAACCCAACCAGAGCCGGGGACAAACTGCAACCGAGGTACGTGCCCTTAGCGGGAACCGAACCCAGGTCTCTCCAGACCGCAGGCCAATGCTCTAATCGCTGAGCCAAACCGGCCAGGGCTCATTACAGATTTTAGAGTTCTTGAGCAAATTATATTGTTGATGAGATTACATTCAGGCTATAAAACAGCACTTTCTTATTCAGCTTTTTTTTATGCTTATACTTTTTTTGTTACACTTCACAAAGGTTATTTCAGTAATAACTACTGTATACAAAATTATTGCAAATTTAATAACTCACAGAGCTAAGATTTCATACTGTAATTTTATCGTTTTATTATACATGTTTAAATCTTCACACAAAGTAAATCTCACATGGGAAATCTCTATCCTTCCTGTGAATGGTGTTTCTCATAAACGAATCACCCATCTGAGTATAAAGACAAAGAAAAGGGAATGAGAAGACAAAACCTTCAGCCACCAAACTCATTGCACCAATTTGTCTTTTACAGGTTTTATTATTACTGTTGTCAAAGGGCACTTAGGAGGTCAAATATACATTCCATTTCTTGATTCTACAATGTCCCTAAAGACAAGAGACTGTGGATTGGGCTGTTTTCATGACATGACCTAATTGACAGGAAAGCACAGAGAGAAAATCACACGAAAAGCTGGAAAGGTACGTAAACAAGGAAAAGGTATTCTATCCAGGTTGGCTGAGGAGCTCATGACCTCCAGCTTTATTTACACAGAAGCGGTGGGTAGGAGTACATGTGGCTTTACAGAAAGCCAAGAAGAGGCCACAGGAGATGCAATGCCTTCAAATAAAATCCCGCTGGGAGTAGCAGGGCTCTTTACCAGCTGCCCCCCCGCCCCCCACGCTCCACTCTCATCTGTATAGACTCCCCTGGAAAGGACAACTACGTTCCCATCGCACAAATGACCCACCTTTCTGCAAATTCTTTCTGCAATGTGTCCCACTCCACTGCTTCCCCCACTGACTTTTCAAATTTGGGTGTTAGCTCAGGTGTTAGACAGATGACCTCTCGACCAGGGTTAGGTGCCCATCTGACATGTTCCAACAGAAGCAGTGTCCTCCACCATCATTGTTCTTGCCCTTTGCTCTTATAGCTGCATTTTCCCACTAGACTGTTGACAGAGTTCTTTCATCGGAAGGACCTGCCCTTTCATTCTAAAGCCCTCATGCCCACCTAGCTCCTGGCCTAGAAGAAAGAACAGGAACTTCATTAATGCTCGGTGGACGAAAATCGCTGTAGAAGAGATAGATTGTTTATATTCTAATCTTCAGTGTTGCTCCAGATTTAGAACGTGTTTGCTTGTGTGTAGGGAAAGTATTTGATGGTGGGCAGAGGGTATGTACCATTAGTATTCATTGGAACCACTAACTGAGTCCCTCTGTGTGAAGGATGAAGTGCTGGGCACACTTGGACACAAAGCTGTTCAAGGTTATGGAGAGAAGACTGCAGGAACTGTAAGTGAGAGAATCAGTACCTTCTCTTTTCCAGCTGCTCATCGGAACCCCCCAGGAATCTCAGAGAACAGGTCCTGTGTCCCACTCCATTTACTGCATCTGCATCTCTTGGGGCAATGCCTCAGATGGCCCACTGAGTCTAAGGGAAGGTCTGCATAATTCCACAATCCTTTGTTGAGTCTCACTATGACTTTTTATTGACATTCATTTTTCTGCTCAGCCACATGCAAGAGGGAAGTACACTGAGCTGAGCTGCTCCAGCATCTGGATCAGACGTCTGGGCTCAGTGCATTCAGGGGCTGTGTGAGGGGGAGGGGAAGATGATGTGTTAGTGCACTGGTGGGTGGGGGCAATAACGGATGATTAAAGGAGAGCACAGCTCTCTAATTCGTGTCGACTATGGGGCCATGTGGTCACACCAGTGGGTGTCTAGCTCACCAATGCGATGCCTTCATTTTCAGGCTATTCTACTCTGCAAGGTCATAGGTCACAGGGGCTCTTTCCAAGTGGGAAGTAACAGTCTTCTCAAAAGGGGGTGGGAGGCTTTCACCTCTCCAGGGGCCATTCTCTGTGAGGTCACGATGGGAATGAGAAACACTTGTCATATTGAGGCCATGAATAGGTGAAGGGCTGTCAGCGTCCCCTCTGCTGTCTGCCTGCTGCTCTTCCAGACATAAAAGACCAGGAGCCCTTTGCCCTCTGCTACCCTGAGGACACCATGGGACTGCAGCCCACTGTGGTGTAACCGTGCACAGAGGCCAGACCCTCCCCGGAGGCTTCTTAGGGTGATTTTTTAGGAAAGCCACGTATTTTCACAAAGCGTGTGTGTAACCGGCACAGCAGCGTAACTACTTTCCACCTGTGTACCTTCACGCGATGTGTCTTTCACATATTTATGAGCCAGCAGAGAAGGCTGCAGGCTTCCCGAAAAGTCTGGAACACGCACAGTGACCCTGGAGCTGTGAGCAAGGAAAGCGGGCTCTGCCCCGGCAGGGAAGGCAGGGCGGCCTCTGTGGCTCAGGTCTCCTGGGTCGCGCCACCTGTACTTCCACAGCACTGAGGTGGAAGTACCTAATTCAGAAGTGGAAACTGACCAGAAATCAGATGAGGCTTGGGGACCAGGAATGACCAGTCATGGGTAGTGTTTCTTTGGGGGGTGATGAAAATACTCTAAAATTGCAGATTATGTTGATGGTCACACACTTCCGTAAGTATTCTGAAAAACACTGAACTGTATACTTTAAACAGGAGAATGATATTTTATGTAATTATACATCAGGAGGGAACCATAGTTCTGTCTTTTAGATTTTAACAAGTCTTTCTAGTCAGAGAAGACAGACATTTCAAAATACTTGAATGAATGAACGAACGAATGAATGAATGATGGGGTGAGTGAGTTAGTTTAGGAATCAGGCATGAAGAGGGGTTGGAATGAATAGAATGATCAGGTTTGGCCATGGGAATCTAGAACATACAAATAATGAACAAAATATGTTGGGTTTAAACCACAACTAATAATTATTTGCACTGAAAAAAACAAACCTTATCAAGGCAGGACCAGCTAAACCAGAAAGGGGAAAAAGTTTTCTTCCTTCCAAAGCAGCAATTTTCAACCTTTTTCATCTCGTGGCACTCATAAACTAATTACTAAAATTCTTAGGCACACCAATAAATAAATAAATAAATGTATATTTCCTAATCTTATAAAAAATTTATACTTTGATTGATGTACAAAATAATAATAATAATAATAATAATAGTAATTACCTACCCGTTTTTCTCCAAAGTGACTTTTAGAAAAATCAGGTGCCTATACTTGTATATAAGAATTTCTGGTACCAAGAATTAACCAATCAGACCCAACCTTATTATGTGATGTGACCAATAAGATGCAACTCTATTGCATGACCTATATATTTGTGGTTCAAGACAAGGCATTCACACTGGACAGCTCTGTTGTGTTGGCTGTTGTCATTTTTTAATTTGATAATCTAAGAGAAAAGAGACCAGTGCCTCTGATTAAATAGTCAGGCATTGCATGTTTTAAAAATTCTTGGGGCACACTGGTTGAAAATCACTGGACTAAAGGAACAAACTTAGGATAAGCTATGGTGCCTCGGCAGCCCTGTGTTTTTTTACACCCCAAAAGGAGTGCAGTGAGCCATCCCTCAAAATCCAGGGGAATTAGTCAAAACTGCCAAAGCTGTACCTTCATTTTTAACAACTTTGTTGTAGCGGAATGCAGTTGGGCTTTAGAAAAGGAAAAGGGATAAAACAGAACAACCTCCCTTTTCAACTGCTGTGATTCATCACTGTGGAAGGCAACCTCATTGTGATCTCTGCAGGAGACAGGCATGTACATCACACATGTAACTGCAGACCCATTGGGCACAGTAAATTGGGAACTGACATGATGAAATTGAATTTCAAAGCTAAATCATAGGCAAGCTTTTGAATGTGGTTCGAAGACATAAACAAACACATCATTTGATATAATTACATATGCAAACCTCCGATTGAAGAGGGAGTGGTGCCAGACCTGAGTGAATGATACTCGGTAAAGAAGGCAGGAGGGCACATGGCTGGGACCGTGCAACTACTTTTGAAATGGTCACTTTTGATTTTTTGTTGTAGAAACGGAGTCTAACAGTCTCTCTGAGAAATGGTCTGAGCATGAAACTCTGGCTGCCTGTTCAAAAGAGACCTCGGGATGTCCTCCGTAGTCACAGAGGAGAGATACTTGTGAGGAGGATCTTTTCCCTGCTCCTTCTCCCTGTGGGTGTCCTGGGTCGCAGCTGTGTAATCTCCTGCCGTGACATTCACATTTTCTTTAAGTGCTACTTGAAGCAGTATAGTTCTTAGCTGTTTCAGCATAATTTTCCAAAACTCTTGAAAGCTAGGTTTTTCTTAAAAATAAAACCAGAATTATTAGCCCTGTGACCCCAAATTAGTGTTTACTCTGTCTTTTTCATATCTCATTTCTCCACACCTATGCCCAGCTATCTGGTAAACCCTCACCACCCTCCCACAGTTCAGTAGTCACCCTCTCTCCCCCAGCACATTGCATGCTACTCTTCTATTGTCTCGACACCCCACAGTTTCAGGGAGGCAGACCGAGTAGTTCATGCATGGAGCTCAGCGGCCTAGATCAGTGCCTGTTCTACCTACTGAATATATAAATACTAGGTCATAGCGCCCAATATTTGGCTCTAGTTATTTTTTAAAAAAATCAATCTTTCCAAATTGCTACAAGAGTAGCAACTAGATCTTATTCATCTCATGTTCTTGGTATTTAATATAGAACCTAGCAATTTGTAGGTATCAAGCAAAACTTGCTTGGATGATGGTGACATGGATGCACTCTCTCTAGAAAAAAAATATATATCTTTTGTTGTTGTTGTTAATCCTCACCTGAGGGTATTTTCCATTGATTTTTAGAGTGGGAAGGAGAAAGGGAGGGAGGGAGGGAGGGAGAGAGAGAGAGAGAGAGAGAGAGAGAGAGAGAGAGAGAGAGAAACATGGATGTGAGAGAGATGCATGGATTGGCTGACTCCCACAGGACCTCGATAGGGGTGGTGATTGAACCTGCAACTGGGAATTGAACCTGTGACCCTTTGGTGCCCAGGCTGACACTCTAGACACTGAGCCACACTGGCCAGGGTTCAATATTGTTTTATAAAGAAGCCATAATGATCCCAACACATCAGAGTTAATGTTATCCAAATTCTTTGTTCTATTCTTTGAATAATGCTCATATTTTTCCAATTTATGGACACTGTCTTTGATGCTGATAGTAGGAGGTCACTAGAACAATTTCTGAGAGCTTTTTAATTTTTTTCAGCTGCTGATTAAAAATTTTATTCTTTAATGTAAGGGGCCTTGTGGCCATTCTAACATTCTCCCGCATCCTCATTTCTATCTAATTCATGGAGAACGGTGGGCAAATGATCATATAGTAATGCCAACACCAGTGTGCCAGGCACTACACGCAACATTTACATACATGATCTCATTTAATCTCACAGAAGTTTAGAGAAATTGGAACTATTTTTACCCCATTTATAGGAGAAAACTGAGTTAAATAACTTGCTCAAGGTCACCAACGACAGAACAAGGATTCAAACCTGGAAACTCTGAAGCTTCTCCCCTGTCCCTATAGCAGACAAGGGTGCAGGGTGGTGGCAAAGCCACCCACCTGGGAGCCAGGAGACCTAGGTCCCCGTGTCAACTCTCAATAAATGGTTATGAGATGACAGCTATCACATCTTTTCTCTAGGCCCTTGTTTCCTCTTTGAGGAATGTCCTAAAGTCTCTTCTCAGTGTGAAAAGTCCACAACAATGTAAAAACAGGAAGAAGGAGATGATTCTTCTTCCTCCCCTGCTCTCTCACCTGCCCCACCTTCTTCCTGATGGACCCGAGGCCAGCTGTGCAGGTCACCTAGGCAGGAAGAGGGGCTGTCTTCTAGTTTTTATTCATCCACAAAATCAACACTGAAACACCCATATGCATACTTCTTCAAAGAGAAAAAGTAACAATGTCACTGAACTGTGAGTGTATGTTTTTAAGTAGGAAAAAGAAAAGCCTTAGTCATTCTCATGTTTATCGACTCTTCTCCAAGACACTAACTTCTAGAACCTCTGTTTCCACCTCTCATTTTAGCCCATCAGGAAGCCTTAAAGGTTCCCTGCAGTATTTACACTGGACACCAGCCTGTGCAATGAATTCTGAGAGTATAAAAGGGACAGGGTAAATGCAAATTCAGGATTGTAGAAAAAATTAAACTTCAAGTGAACACATGTATGAGGTTTATTTTTAAAAGATACTAAGTAATGGGTAGTCTCAGACTAAATGATGTTCGTTTGAAAAGAAAAGAAGGACAAGAAAGACAAAAATGTCAAAGGCTCACAGCAGCAGTTATGAGGGTGTTGAGACCAGGATTCCAGAGCCTGGCCCATCAGGCATGCCGTTTAAGTAAAGGCTGTTTCATCAGGTGTGAAGATCCGGAGCCGCTCCATTGAGCATGAAGTGCTGCTATTAAATTGACTCAAGAAAATCTGCCGGGAAATCACCAGTGCAGCTTAAGCCTGTGACTTAAACTTTTGTTTATAAATAGTTATTTCCAAGGTGCTCACAGAAGCTTTAAAACTGTGTCAGTGAGGGTGCATTGGACGCCAAAGTAGGAAGACCCGGTGGGTCAAACGTGCTTCACAGCTGTTGGTTTGCTGTAACAGATACGTTTCATTTTCCTTTTGTGCAAGCCAACGGGTGGCATTTCCTGCCTGAGCAGCAGGGAAATCACAGGCTGCATTTCTTCTGCCAGAAACACTTTCCTCTTTGGGGACAGGATTTGGTAGCTGCTACAGGTAGCAACAGGGAAAACCAGCTGTGCAGGAAAGGTGCCGATGCCAGCACACCCCGGGCACCCCTGCGGGCCTCGACCACAGATGGAGTTGCCCGCGGCCTGGAGGGAGGGTGCTAAGGTCCAGGCAAGCCCTGCTCCCTCATTGTACCACTCACTGTAGACAAGGTCAATTAGGGACATCTGGGTCAAGGCAACTTGTCATCAGAATGAAGGATATGATAGTGACTAACAAAGGAGGAGTAATGAAGAAGATAGATGGTGGGGAATATTTCCAAAGGCTTTTTCCTCTGAATAATTCTCTCTTATAGCAGGTGGTCCTGCCACACACGCGTGTGTGCACACACGTACACTTAGGACCAGAGATGCTGTGAATGGGTTTAATTTTGCCAGAATACCTGGATACTAACCAGTCCCATCTGTCCCTCCCTCAATTCCTCTCCTCATCACCAAGCCTCCCGACTCTCCTCCCAGGCTCACCTGGCCCTCTGGCTCTGCCTTTTGATGTGGCTGAGATGAAGAAGTATTTATGCACCTGAAGAAGTCTCCAGGCAATTTCAGCTAAACCTTGAATGCCATATTGGATTTCTTCAGAGAAATCAAGCTACAGATGGTGAACCGATATTAAGGATATCGTATGAAATCTTGCCACCTTTAGGTGCCATTAACATACCCCTGATGTGTGTGCTCAGATGTGCAATATGGTGCCCATCTCCCCCTTTTGCTCACTGCCAAGATTTTTTTTTTTTGCATAATTCTAAATACTGGTTGATCGAAATAAGGAAGAATAAGTGTCTGGCAATCTAAATTTCACTATGGCTGGGTCTTAGAGCTTACCTGGTCTGCGAAGCTGCTGGTACACTGGTTACAGTCCACCCACCCAGACTCAGGCTCTGGCATCAGACTGCCTGGCTTCACATCCCAGTCCACCCCGAGGCAACCGCCTGTGCTTCAGCAAGTTAGTCAGCTGCTCCCAATATCAGCCTCCCCCTCTGTCAAAGGATGCTTATTAAATTAAATAACCGATTCAAAACACTTAGCTTGGTTCCTGGCACATATTAAATGCTCACAGAATGTTACTTTTACTATGGGCTCCAAGGCTGATGCCTGGGGTATCATATGTGTTCAAGGGCCTAAATCTTGCCTCCTTGCCATCCTGAGATCCCCTTCAAATGTGTCTAGACATTTGGGCAACACAAACTGTAAAATGTCTGCTACTTACCCTGTCATCTGGCAGATAAGAAAACGGATGCTCACACCTTAAGCAATTTGTTCAAAGACTTATCCATAGGAAATCCTTCATCCATGTGTTGTTAAATGCTATTGCGGGGACAGCATATCCCCTCGGTCCTCAAAGCACAGCATCCCGTCACCTGGGAGCTGCAGAGCAGCAGGCTCCTCGCAGGACACTACATTTTGAGAAGCCCAGGTCTAACCATGGCTGGTTTTCAATCTTGGCTGTGCATTAGATCACCTGGGGAACCTAAAAATATGCAGATAGCAAGGTCCCGTATCCAGAGGTTCTGAGTGATTCGGTGAGGAGTGGGGAGGTTGGGGGGGCTAGGCACCGGGATTTTAAAAAAAGCTCCAGGTGACTAATATCCAGCCAAAGGTGAGAAATACAGTTATTACCCCTGGGTGATGGGGTTATGATAATTAATATTTTTGGTTTGGCTAAACAACCTAGTTATCCTACAATGAAAAACACTCTATTTTATAATCCAAAAATATGTAAAGGCCAGTAAAATGGCACACAGTCTCCTGCCTGTCTTCACTGAATCCCATAAAGTTCCATCTGAGTCTTCCCAGTGAAGGAGTCACTACGTGGCTGCCAGGTTTGTTCTTACTTTAGACCTGACACATGCTTTGTGTCTCCCCTAAAGCACTGGCTATGTCAGCTACAGGCTGGCTTTCTCAGGCCGGCATACTCTCCTCTACTGCAGTAGGGTCACACCTCTCCTAGCTCCGCCTGGTCCCCAGCATTCTCGCAGCAGAGGTGGAGCACCACCTCGGTAGTGACCCCACATACTCCCCACAAAGCCTGCTGGACACAGGCACAGTGGTAAGAGCCAAGAGGTTACAACAAGTCCCCACGTTTGCCTTCATGCAACCCCGCGAGGGAGGCAGACACACAGGCAAATAACTACGGTACAAAGTGTAATCTAATACACGTCCTTGACAACCCTGGGTGCCTGAAGAGGGAAAGATAATGCTAAATTGTGTGACTAGAAAAGATAAGAGAGCAAGTAGCATTTGTACCAGGCCTTACAAGGCAACTAAGATTCCAATAGATAGAGAAATTGGAAAAAGTTACAATATCTAATCTGCAACTGAGAATAATGAAACAGAAGACTAACATAATAGGGTGAATCTGGGTTAAATCTTGGCTCTGCCATTTGTTAGCTTTGTGACGAAGGACAAGTGACATAACTTCTCTGGTCTCAGTCTTGCTGTCTCTGGAATGGGGATAGTAACAACTCGCTCAAAGACTTTCGGTAACAAACAATACAGATGAAGTACTTGGCATAGTGCCTTGCGCTTAGCAGATGCTGCCTGAAAATGGAAACAGCACCTATAAAAAGCAGTGGATTATCTTTTCTTTTTGTTAAAGAACTTAAAAGCACTGGGATGCTATTTCTAATTACATTCAAAAGGGAAACCTTACTGTCTCTAGATTGGTCATCTCTGAAAATGTCTGAAAATTTAATAACCAGGCAACTTGAAGTGTGCTTCCTTCTGTTTACTCACATGAACTTTGTGAAGTCTTTAATCCCTATACACTTGGGAGTATGAAAACAACCACCTCACTCCCCGAAGAAATGCTTTCACTCACAATCATTTATTTCTACATCTGTTTTCACATGACATATAGAATCACGAGGATGGATGAAGTACAAATGACTCGAAGGAGGGTGTACCAAGTCCTGGGAACACGTGTGTGCTTTGTAGGTGCCCAGGTCTTCAAAGCTGCCTTTGCTCCATGATTGATACGAGGTCTTAGGTAGGAGCACTGTTTTAAAACCTAATTTAAAAAAATTCTGGGGGAAAATATCACTTGTGATGGAAAGCTTTGAATGTTATCAGAAGACCAACACCACTCTTTTCTTTTTAAACATCACACATTTTCCAGTTAATTTTCACATAATTCACTGCTTTTTTTTTTTGGTCCTAGATATATATATATATATATATATATATATATATATATATATATATATATATATATATATATATCTCCCTCATTTTTCATTCCACCTATCTAAATAGTTATGTGGCTGTAATAGTTATGTGGGTGGTTGAAATTTACCTTTGTACTACCTAAGTAAATGAATAGGGTAGAAAGGTCTCAGGGGAATATTTAATGTACTGGAATCAAACCATTTGCAAAGCACTTTAATGTTAACAACCACCATTTTGATGTTTTAATTGCAAACAACCTGTGTAACTATTCATTAGAGACTGTCCAAGCAAGTCTTTTGTTTAGCAACACTTCGTTAACAGTAACATTAACCTATGTGTTTATTTGAAAGAACATGTTCCCTGGAATATTCTAGAACCCACATTTTCTTCTTCTTTTCTTTCTTTTTATTGATTGATTTGAGAGAGAGAGAGAAATTTGTTGTTCCATTTATTTATGTATTCATTGGTTACTTCTCGAATGTTTCCTGATCCAGGATCAAACCTGCAACCTTGGCATATAGGGATGATGCTCTAACCATCTGAGCTATCCGGCCAGGGCTGAACCAACATTTTCAACTGCTATAAAATCCTCCTCAATGAGAGTCAGAATTAGTGAAATGTCATAGTCATTCTGTTCTTTGGGAAGAAAGACAATCTTTTGCAAGAATGATGAAATTTGTGCTTAATCATTTATCAAGGCTGTAACTTTGTGCAAGTCTTTAAAATTATTGTATGCCTCAGTTTCTTCCTTTGAAATATAGCAATGATTTAATGGGGGAGCGATTAACCTTTTCCTCACTAGGAGTAACATACATTTTTTAAAATAGGTGGAAATAAAGGAGGAGCTAGAATCCTTTACACTTCCTTGGGGGCGGGGGATGCTGTCATTTCAAGGAAGAGGTGCATACTCCTTCTGCTATTTTCTAAAGAACGGATAACTTTATCACATTGTATTCTGTTTGCATATTTGTTTCCTTCAGTAGATCATGGCCTCTCCAAGGCAATCATGTGCTTCATTTAATGTTCATTACAGGAGTACCTTTCAGGAGCCTAGGCTCATCTTTGTGTCTTTCATGCTTAGTACAGTGCCCGGCATATGGATGGTCTTTAACACATATTTGTTTATCGGATGAATAAACTGTAATACTGAAAATGTGTAGGTGAACACATGTACATGCACACCACCCAAAGCAGGTCATGGCCCACACGTGGCAGGACGATCACCAAGCATTTATGTCATTGCTTGCAAATGCTTCCATGAATTTTGGGAAAAGCTTCCAGATAAATTCAAAATAGAATTATGCGCTATGATAATTACGATTACTTCGTGTTTTTAACATAAAACATTACAAGTTCAAAAAGCCATGTTTTTTTGTTTGTGTTGTTTTGTATGTTGTGTTTGTGTGCCATGTTTGTGTTGTTTTTGTAAGTCAGAGTCGCCATCTGGGTGGTTACTTGAGGTCAAGGGGGGAAACGGCAACCTGCCAGTGTTAACGAGTTTTTCCTGACTCTTTCTAATATGTATTTCACTTCTCTTTTGCTCGTACCTTTTGTTGAACTAAATTGTTATTTACCCAAGAATGTGTCCTGTCGGTAGGGATTGCTGACCTGTCGGGGTTCGGCCCAGGTTTCATTTCCGTGGCGGGAGGGGCGAGTGGAAGGCCAGGGGCAGGGTCGAGCAGCAGCTGCCTCGGCTTCTCTGGGTCCACCCAGCAGTGCACAGGGGACGTCGGATGGGAGACGAGCCAAGGGCCTTGTAGGATCACACTCCTGACTGCAGCCTAAGGAATGAACCCGCCCGAAATGCAACCAGTAATCTGGTCAGGAATGTGCTAAGGGGTACCTCAGCCACGTAATATCAAAAGGGGAATGCGGGTGGCATTTTAGTTCCTGTTCAGAAAACGAGAACAAAAATCTTGCAGGAAAGTGAATCCTTGGAAGGGTAGCGCCGAGCGGAAATCGGAGCGCCGCAAAGGCGGGTTCTGTGCGATGGGGCTGGAGCGCGGAGTTGGGCAGCCTTGGAGACCACCGCCGCTTTTGTCCCTGCACCCTGTTTATTCTCTGTTTACCCACAAAAGCAACAAAAGTGCGTATCGTTTACTGAGAGTTATTGTGTGACTCCTAAAGTTGCTAGCATGGTTTTGCTTGGTTCTCTTGTGGTGGTGGCAGGAGCTTGTTTAGGGGTTAGGATGAGAACGGGGATGGCGGGCCTGACCTGGGAGCATGTGTCCTGGCAAATCGCACACGAAGGGCTGCAGCTGGGGGTGGGTCTGCGGGGTGCACGCGTTCAGGTTTCTGTCTCTCACTCCTTCCTTGGCATCCCAAGGGGACCTTCCCCTCCCATGCCACCCAGCCAAGGCACCAGAAGCGAGCTGCAAAGGGTTTCTCCTACATTTTCAGCAGTTTCACATTTCCTCTTTGGGGCTAACAGTTTGCACAGAGATACCCATTTATAAACCAACTAGCCTAATAACATGCCACCTGTGTGAAAAGAAAATGTACCTTTGTTGGCATTCAGTATCTGCAGAACAAATGGCTGTGTGTATGGGTCTGAGTGTGCTTTCTTATTGGTTTTAGAGAGAGAGGAGGAGGAGAGAGAGATAGAGGAAGGGAGAGAAAGAGAGAGAGACATGAATTCGTTGTTCCACCTATTTATACATGCATTGTTTGCTTCTTGTATGTGCCCCGACTGGGGATGGAATCCGCAACCTTGACGTATCTGGACGATGCTCTAACCGACTGAGCTACCCGGCCAGGGCTGAGTGTGGATTTTTAGACAAAGCACAACACTGTGTCTCTCCTTCTTTCTCAGTGAAAATGTGCTCAGTTCTTCCATGGTTGAAACATGGACCGGTGCCTGGTGTACCATCCATTCAACCACATTCCTTCATCTTTGCTGCAATTTTAATGCTGTCATGTCTCCCTGGCGCCCTGGCCCTAGAAAACCTGGGACTCAAGCTAAGCACACTAAGGTTTGAAATTATATTAATGGGCTCTGGCTGGTTTGGCTCAGGGGTTAGAACGTTGGCCCGTGGACCAAAGACTTGCGGGTTCGATTCCGGTCAAGGGCATGTACTTTGGTTGAGGTTTAGTCACCGGTCCTGGTCGGGACCGTGCAGGGGGCAACCAACTGATGTGTGTTTATCACATTGATGTTTCTTCCTCCCCCCACCTCCCATTCTCCCTCCCCACTCTATCTGAAGATAAATAGAAAAATATCCTTGGGTGAGGATTTTACAAAATAAATAAAAGAAATTATTTTAATGGGTTTCACTTTTCCTGTGAAAAAGGAGAGTGTTGGAAGGTTCTGAACTAACAAATTGAAGCAGTAGACAGGACAGAGGGCAGGATGCATCTGCAGCTTCAGCAGCCATCTCGGCACTGGGTTTTTATTTTATTTTATTTTTTTTAATCCTCACCTGAGCACATTTTTCAATTTTTTTTGTTCATATAGAGTGAGAAGGAGAGAGAGAGAGAGAGAAACATCGATGTGAAAGGGACACATCGAGTGGCTGTCTCCTGCATGACCAACCAGGGCCGGGGACAAACCGCAAATGAGGTAGGTGCCTTTAGCGGGAACCGAACCCGGGTCTCTGTGGACCACAGGCCGGTGCTCTAACCACTGAGCAACCAGCCACGGCATGGGCTCTGGGTTTTTAATGTAACACAAACTGGAGCTCCTGCCCCACTGCTGCCTTGGCCCGGGGTGCCTGCCCTCAAAGAACTCCAAGAGCACGGGAAAGGGGACAAATCACTACAGCCCAGCTGTTACCTTATGTGGAGTCATGCAAAAAGTAACACTGGGCATGGAGGGGTCAGCTGTGAACTCCACCGGGGGGCTCAAGGAAAGGCTTCTCAGAATGGGGTCCCTGGGTTGGCACGAGGACCTTTGTCAGGTAGACAAGGAGGAGAGGACTTTCACCATGTTCTGATGGGCGGGAAAGGCACATAGGTAAGAAGCACCCCCAGTCCTGTCCCAAAGTTCCTCCAAAAGACCTTGAAGTAACTTTTTAAATTTTTAATATTTATAGTTGGGAATGGAAGAGAAATAATACCTTTCTCCCTGGGAGTACTCAGTCAGCTCTGGAAGGCACTTTCTTAACTTTTAACATGGAGCGTTTTTACATCTCATGAAACAGCATTGTGGGTGACAGGGAAAGTTCTCTGCGTTCCTGTCACATTCAGAATAAAGGGACCAAGAACACATTACCAGCGAAGACCTGACCCTACCGAGTGGCAGGTAGGGGATGATCGGAGAACACCCGTCAGATACACTGAAACAGAGCTTCCCCCCACTCCCTTCTCGTCTCGGAGCACCCCTGTTGTAGAGTGAGCTCCCATCCCATGCCAGGGACTCTCCTGGTTTTAGCATTGAAAATACCAGTTCTACCCCTCAGCCTTGGGCCCACCAGGACAGTTGCGCTCCCTAGGGTTAGACCACAGCCAAATGCCAGGTCTCTGACTGACTAATCACACGGCAGATTTCCAAGGCCAGATGCATGTGAGAGCTTTTCCTCTCTTGCCCCGGCATCCACTTCCACCTGCAGATGGGGAAACTGAGGCCCAGTGAGGAGCAGCACCTCGTCACATTCCACAACACTGAGCTCTGATGAAGTAACACCTCGGCTCGAAAACTCTCTGAACGGCTTTAGGACTTCTTGTTGTCTTCCTCACATAACCCACATTTCTGAAAACTCCCCGCAGCTTCTCCCTAACACAGCTAACAACCGATACCACTTTCCAATTATTCTCAGTATGGCTGATGATATGCTGAGCATGTTACACGCAACATTCCACTTAACCTCATAGCAGTTCTAAATTACTATTACTAAACTGTAAGTACAGTTTTCATCCCCACACTGCAGACGAGGAGACTGCGTCTTAGCAAGACCAGGTAACTGGGCAGAGGTAACACAGTCCGGAAGGGAGATGTGAACTTGACCCTGTTGTTGGTCTCTGAATCCTTCTTCTTGATCATGAGGAAATAAGACTATTTTTCCTATTCAATTTTATCTTCTGTTGGTTCCTGTAAAATTACTCCATCATTTAACCAAGTATGTGAAAAAGCACAGGAGTGTTTTCCCACCTCTGCACTTTGTTCTATCTCCCACTCATCATTTCATGCCCTGGAAAAGCATCTTCACATAAGAGTGGACACTTGTTTTTTTAATTCCCAGTGGGTTTGGGGCTAAATCAAACCTTCCCTCTATGATATGGCTTCAGAAACATCCAAATTTGGTGTATGGACAGTGTTTTTGCCTTACGCCATTGAGTTATTGCAGCATCAATCCAGTTAAATGACATTGGGGTCCCCGCTCACCAAAGGGGACCCTAAAGGAATCCAAACACCAAGCATGCCTCTCTTAAGAACTCTGCCAAGATCAACAACAAATAGATGTTTCTCTCTCTCTCTCTCTCTCTCTCGTCAATAAATAAATGTTTTGCACATGTTTTGGTTCTATTTTAATTTTCACAGTGAACATCTTCAGTGTTCCAATATCAGACTCAGCACTTTAAGTTTCTGCACACTGTCCACCTGCAAACTAGCCTAAAGGACAGCGGACAGGAGTCAAGAAAGACGCAGGTCAGTTTCCAAGCCTCCCACTGCCCAGCTGAAGGATCTCGAGGAAGCGACTCTGAGCCTCGGCTCCCTCCGCCGTGAAATGGGAATGCTTCTCTGCCTCGCGGGGCCACTGAACGGGACACGAGATGAGCTGTGCAGAAGCCACCTGTGCGTGATGGGCTCCTCGTCCTCTCCTTATCTAGTGATGAAGGGCATTTAACTTTTACAATTGTACCAACCATCTGTAAATACCGAATAATTCAATGACTAATTTGAAAATAAAGAGCTTGGAATATATGGATGTTCAGGAAAGTCTTGGAATTCTCTATTCTCTTTCAAAAACCCAGGAGCCTTTAGGGACAACTATCAGGAAAGGCCACGTAGAAGTTTGGTTCCACAGAAATGCCTGGAGGTCGGCATCATCCTGGCAGGAAATTCCAGAGAGAGATGCAGCTTCCACCATTAGACCAAAGAGGTCCGTGTGAGGGTTAAGAGATCTAACCTCACTTGAGTCAATGGAATGCATACAAATCTCAGGGTTGATTTTTTTTTTTTTTAATCCTCACCCGAGGACATTTTTTTCATTCAGACAGAGTGGGAGGGAGAGAGAGGGGGGGGAGAGAGAGAGAGAGAGAGAGAAAGAGAGAGAGAAACATCGACGTGAAAGAGACACATTGAGTGGCTGCCACCTGCATGACCCAACCAGGGCCAGCGACAAACTGCAACTGAGGTACACGCCCTTAGCAGGAACCGAACCCAGGTCTCTCTGGACCGCAGGCTGACACTCTAACCACCGAGCCAAACTGGCAAGGGCTCAGGGTTGATTTTAATCTCCTGTAAATGAGAGCATCAGAACAGCTCTCTGCCCCTCTAGGTGAGCACCTCTTACTTCCACATCCCTTTTGCTCAGATGTAGTCTTCTGGTGTAAATTGGGCTCTGCTGTGGCAAGTCCATAGTAGAAGTTTCCAGTTACCCCTTTTCCTTTACCTTGCCCCTATTTTGGTTAGAGCATGTGTGGCCTGTGTGAGAACGACTGCGGCAAAAGATGGTGGAGAAAGGTCCGGAGTCCAGAGAACAAGGCTATACATCAGTTTCTCCCAACAGATAGTCTATGGTCCTAGGCAAGTCACTTCACCACACTGTGACCCAGTGTCTGTACCTATAATGGGAATAACAATAACTTCTCTAACCACACAGCCCATCCACTGTCAGCACCCATGACTAACTTCCCTATGACAGCATCTCAGTAGCCCATTGAGTAACGTCCCCACTTAACCTGATTTTCTGGGACTTTTGTGATCAGATCCCAATTTTCTGGCTCTAATCCTCCCATGCACTGTGCCTAGACATAGTGCTTCAATAAATACCGATTGAGATAATGAATAAAAATGAGAGGATACAAGTATGACAACTTTAAAAGAGCTATTTCAAATAAAAAGTGTTCTTTTAACAAAAGAGGAAAATGATTGAAGTCTTTCATACTTTAGGCCTCAGTGTAGAGATGCGAATAAAAAAGGACATGGGATGATGAGCTCGCCAGCCCCTCCACAATTAAGTAATCATGCTTCGATGAAGATCTACTTCTTCCTAACTATGCCTACTTGAAAACCCAGTTTAAATTTCATCCTACTGCCCTGGCCAGTTTGACTCAGTGGTTAGAGCGTCAGCCCATGGACTAATGAGTTGCAGGTTTGATTCTGGCCAAAGGCACATACCTTGGTTGCGGTTTCTCCCTGGCCCTGGTCGGGGTCATGGGGGAGGCAACCAGTCGATGTGTCACATCGATGTTTCTCTCTCTCCCCCACTCTATCTGAAGATAAATAGAAAAATATCCTCGAGTGAGGATAAAAAACAAACAAAAGTGTCATCCTACTCACTGAGTCACTCAGCAAGAACGCATTGAATGCTTTCAGGCTACGCCAGGATCCTTCCCTCCTTCTGGAAACTTTCATGTGTGGCCCTTCGGGGACAGTGCCAGCCATTTCATATGCCTGTGGGTGCAATGCCCCCGAGGCAGTTGTGCTGACCTCGCCCGTGCTATGTTTAGATGACCAGAACAGAGCAGGTCGGGTGCTAGCCCGAGCTGTGCTATTCACTTTCCATGTGATACTGGAAAGCCGACTCTGCTCATCTGCTGGTGGGAAGTAATAACCAAGAATATGTGCTTATTGGAAATATAAATTACGCCCTGGTCAGTTTGGCTCAGCAGTTAGAGCGTCGGACCTTGGACCAAAGAGTTGTGGGTTCAATTACCAGTCAAAAGCATGTTGCTGGCTCGATCCCCAGCCCAAGTTGGGTCATGTGGGAGGTAACCAATTTCTATGTTTCTTTCCCTCTCTACCTTCCTCCCTCCTACGCTATCTGAAAATCAATGGAAAAGTATCCTTGGGTGAGGATAGAAAATATATATACAAATTATGATCATACATATAAAAGCATGTAGCATGAGCGTTGGAGCACATTAAGTGATGAGCCCACATGAATACCTGCCTTGTGCCCACATATCACCATCATCCGTGACTCCCTACCACCACGTCTCAGCAGCCTGTCCAGTAAAATCCTGACTCAACCTGATGTCCAGGGTCTTTTGTGATCAGGTCCCTGCCTTATCCTGGTCTTGGCTGGCCCATTTCCATTCATAGCAGGCTCCTTAACTTGGTGAAATGAGTGGATTACAGCAAAGGGGACAAAGATCATGGACAGTCAGAAGAGATGTTTGCTGCTTACTGCTCTACAGGCATTCCCTGTTTCTCAGTCCTGGGCCCCGTGGCCTCAACCTCTCCCTGCGTCGCCCCCCGTGTTCCTCTGCCCTGGAAGGGGTCTCACAAAGGCTGCTCCCGTCATGCGGGCGCTGGAGGAAAAGAGACACCATCAGAGCGTGCAGACAGCAGCATCCTCTTACAGCTTTCTCACCTTTGAAAGGGACAGGCTGGGGGCATCGCCCTAAATTACCCAAGCAACCTGAAAGGGGAGACCGCTGGTTTTTCTTCTGTGAAAACTTTAAGCAAAAAGTAATAGGAAAGAAACGCATTTTGTGTTTCATGCCTCTAGGAATGATTCTTTGAGGAGAATAAGATCAGGTGACATTTTTTTGTTTTTTGTTTTGTTCAGATAGAGTGGGAGGGAGAGAGAGAGAGAAACATCGACGCGAAAGGGACACATCAAGTGGCCGCCACCCTCACGACCAACCAGGACCGGGGACAAACCGCAACCGAGGTACATGCCCTTAGCGGGAACTAAACCCGGGTCTCTCCAGACCGCAGGCCGACACTCCAACCGCTGAGCCAAACCGGCCAGGGCAAGATCAGGTGAAATTTAAGTTCAATTTGACCTAAGTTCTCGTAAGATAAACACACCTCAAATGGAGGGTGATGGAACCTCATTACTTAAAATTAGACAAATAGCTTAAGGCAGTGAGATTATGACCTGGCAGCGGCAATGGTTTGCTCAGCAAACTATTTGAACCTCTACTGGGAACATTTAACACCACTTGTGTTTTGAAATCAGAGGCCACATCTACAGGCAGTAAAGACTGTTATCTCTCCGATTCATTGCAGTTGCACAAACACCTAGTTACTTTGGCTATAACACATCTGCCCAGAGAAATATTTACTTTTGGAGCCTCCTGGGTATGCTTTCAATTTCTCCTAATTGTTATCCATTGAGTTCTCAGTTTAAGAGCTGCTGGGGTGGGCGTTAGGTCCTATTTCTATCCTGAGAAGGTCACGGCTCTCAAACATAAGGAGCAGATTCTCAAATGACCCAGCTGCCCAATTAGAACTGTTTTCTTCCTCCAAATCGCATAGAAGAGATTCTCTCTGAATTGAAGACGATGAGTTTTTCTCGCTGCTCATTTGGCTTCACAGTAGAGCAAAGAGATGAACGTTTCTCAATGATCACAAAGGGAGTGAAACATTCATGCTTCCTCTTTGAGCATTAGATTTCTCAACTACTCAGCTGTAGAAATGAAGTCTCAGGATACCTCTTTAAGTTGTGAGGGTAACAAGGATTCTTATTCCGTAAAAATGCTGAGAAAATAGAGTCAGAGGAAGATCAATTTCAGAGGCCAAACAAGGAATGAACCCTAGCAGATTTAATTCTCAGAGGAGGTGCTAATTATGAAAATATCTTAATGAACGTAACTTACTTATCTTGTTCCTTCCAAAACCCTAATTATATATACATTTTTCTAGATAATTTTGTTCCTTTGAGAAGCAGGGTAAAGCAACACCATTTAGAAGTCAACGCCAGGACTGGGGTGGGTAGCGGAAAAAAAGGGAGTCCTGACACATTGACCCCAGGTTCTCAATGTTTTGGCACCAAGACTTGTGCATCTCTGTGCACCACAGCTCACACCTATAAATCTCTTCCTTTCTCTCCTTGTCCTAAACCTCAAGAGCTCACAGTCCTTGGGAGCACTCATGTCATAGTGCTCTTTCCTCTACGTCTCCAAATTCCTCACTGCTTCCCACATCACACTCGGCAGCTTGCCTGGACCACAAGTGTTTCTATTGGTAAATGCAGACAAGGCCAGGAAAAGTCAAGGGGAAATCCTCACTCACCTGGTCTCATACTTGTCATCAGATTTTGAACCATTTCCACTCCAGACTACGAAGAAATTTTTTATTGAAAGATTGGATTCCAGACCAGAAGGAAAAGTCATATCTAGTGATCATGTCCCAGTTAAGGAATTCAGGTCACTATCCAACATACAAATAACTAACATAGCACCTTGGGAACACTTAGGTATCTTAAGATGCAAAAATACCAATTTAATTGCAAACTCTTGGAGGATAGTAAACACATCTCGTCCTTCTTTGCATCTGGGTTGTTAACACTTAACCCCTACTTGGAAGCCCTTCCTAACCACTTATTCTCACTGAGAACAACTTACATAGTCTTCTTCTGTGTTTGTTTTTATTGCAAGTATTACAGATGTCCCCCTTTTTTTCCTCATTGACGCCCTCCACCCCGCTCTTGTCCCCTGCCATGGCCTTCACCACACTAATGTCTGTGTCCATGGGTTATGCATATACGCATATAAGTTCTTTCACACAGTCTTCTTCACACTCACATAGCACCGTACACTGATGTCTGCCTGCCACACTCACCACAGGGCTGCTGTTGCTGATGACTTGCCTGAACGTGCTCGTGAGTCCCCGTATCACGAGGC
The DNA here is from genome assembly GCF_014108415.1 of Molossus molossus. NCBI lineage: Eukaryota > Metazoa > Chordata > Mammalia > Chiroptera > Molossidae > Molossus > Molossus molossus. Next base: position 28,602,576 of record NW_023425348.1, read on the forward strand.
TGTGTTCTCAGTGTCTGCTGAGTCTGGCCCCTCCTAAATATGCAATAAAGATTTGCTGCATGAATACATATAACAAGTGTTCAATAGTGTTTATTGAATTGAACATAATTGGGTACTCAACAGTAAAAAAGATAAATAAAAATGACACTTGGAAAAAGCTTTGTAGTTTATGACTTCTTTGCAGAGCACCGAGTATGTGTTGGTCATGAAAAATGGAGAAAACAATCTGATTTCAATTTAATTCCCCTTTCAAATCAATTTAGAAAATCAGCCTGACCTTCAGATCCCGAGGCCTGAAGTCACGTAGCCTGAATCCAAATCCAAATCGAACTAATAAATGATTTTAATAATAATCCCAAACAGAATTAGCATTAATAATGCCTGGCGTTGAAAGAGCTCTATAGTTCATCTGAGAATCAATATGAATGCTTTTTGCAATATCCCTGCCACATGGTCAACCAACCTCTACATGAGTTCTCACAGCTTCATGACAGGTCACCCTTCACTTCTGAGTTAAGAAAGAGATCATAAATCCCTCCTTGTCGTGATTTAAATGCGTGTCCCTGTAAAGTCCACCTAGGGTGGTCCTCCAGCAAAACACAGAAAAACTGATTCCTGTTCTATATACTCTGGAAATGAATCACACACACTGAATTTCCCTTTTGTTTTTAAAAGTACTCTTTATGTCCCAGTTCCCCATTCAGAGTCAAGGATTTCAGATCATGTCCCATCATGGTCCTCCTCAAAACAAGCTCCCTAATCAGTATATCTGGTTAGATCACAAAGAAGTGGGAACAACTAGGCTGACAATTTTTGGGGTGATTCTAACTGATACTGAGACATGTCCAGACTCTGCCAGGTATGTCTGTTGTCAGAGAATAAAAGCAGCAAGATGACTGCCAGATACTTCCCATCATAAAGTGCAATCATTTAAAACAAGGGACAGTCCTGGCCAGTTTGGCTCAGTAGTTAGAGCATTGACCTGCAGACTAAAGGTTGAAGGTTCAATCCCCGGCCCAGGTTGGGTTTGTGTGGGAGGCAACCAATTGATGTATCTCTCTCACATTGATGTTTCTCTCTTTCTCTCTCCCTCCCTCCCTTCCACTCTATCTAAAAAAAATCAATAAAAAATATCCTTGGGTGAGGATTAACAACAACAACAACAACAAAAAAAGGGAGCAGAATCACTGTCAGTATTTACTCCAAGGTAGCTGATGTTTACAAAATCCATTTTTGCTCTAAAGATGCTCCTGTTAGATTTTCCTGCCCATCCAACCATGAGCAGGCTTCAGACCACACAGATGGAGTGCCTGACTCAACAAGGGCCTTCCGAATGTGATCACGCTGTCAGGTGCCAGGTGAAGAGAATCGGGACTAGATGGTTGGATGAGTCTGGGAATGAGAGGGTACCCACTGCATATATGGTCCCGTTTGCTTAGCAGATACCCCTGCCAAAGACCTCCTTCATGCATTAATTCATTCTAGAATGTAGCTAATAAGCCTCTATTACTGTCTAACCTCTCTATTCCTATATAAGAAGGGTATTAGGAAGAGCAAAGCAGATTCAATCCCCGTCCTTAAGGAATTTACACTCTAGTAGGAAGGGCGCCCACTGAACAGATAAGCACACAAAAAGAGGAGTGGGAACTACAGGAAGTGCTTTGAAGGAAGACTGCGAATGTAACCCAATGGATAAAAGGGACCACATTTAGACTGGAGTTTACAGAGAAGGCCAGTGTACACGAGAGACCTCAACGGTGAGTCCTGGAGGATGGGCACGATTCAGCCGACCTGAGCAGAGGACACATTCCAGGTAGTGCCCAGCATGTGGCAACAATCCAAAGTGGAAAAGAGCTTGGTAAGAAACAGCCAGTGTGGTTTCAGAAGAGTGAGTCAAGGAGTAATGGGGTGAGATGAGGCCGAGTCTTTGTATGCTGGGTTTAGGAATTTTTTGAATATTATTTTTACAGCAATGGAAAGCTACTTAAGGGTTTTGAGGAAGGGAGTGACGTGATTGATTATCAGCACAAGATCCAGAGGCTTCCTGAGCCTTCTTCTTGTCCTAGGAGTCCGCTCTGGCGAGACACCGAGTGTTTTGTGTCCAGACAATTTGTCCACCCTAACCTGTCTCGCTTCCCCGTCACAGGTGTTACCCATTTGTAAAATGCCTTTTCTCTTTTGAAATTCAAGCCATTTCTTCTGCAGATGTTATCGCAGTGTAAATAATCTAGCACCCGCTTTGCTACAGAACATTTCAGGCAGTGGAATCCAGGAAACTCATGTCATGAAACACTGTCTGGCCCCAATTCCCAGGCACTCGGGCACGCCGGCTCAAAAGGATACCTGATATGTCAACACAACTCATCCCCCTAAACAAGGCGGTTCAGCTCATTAACAAAGTACTTCATCCTGGAGGTAATCTGAGCATCCTCTAAGGATGCTATTTGCTATGTTTCATTAATAAAGAAACATGCAATGCAGTTGCAGATCTGTGTCTAGGAAAGGCCGCACAGTGGTGGTGTCTAATTGGGCAGGGAGAGACCCTGGGTTTTGTGCTGACCAGCACGGAACCAGCCAACGTTTGTAAGTGGAAGTCTGCTTTTGAGGAATGCTGCAGAACAGAAAGCAGCTATTTCAACCAGAGCAATGAAACGTCCCTATCGCAAACACATTCGTTGAAGACAAATTAGAGATCGCTCGTGCCTCAAAAGCATGTCTATAAATCACATGCCAAGTCACCAGAATGAAAGCCACCTCTGGGCAGCACCACAAGGAATAATTAGAGCATTAATAGAAGTAATAAGGACTCCACTTTGATGTTATCTCCTTTTAGCCAGAAAACACCACTGTGATGTCTACATGAGAAGAATTATTAGGCATCTGTACAGCTAAGAAAACAAACACAAGGAGAGTTAAAAGGCTCCTGTGTAGCCATGTAACTAGCTGTTGGGAAAACCGGGTCTCGGGCTTCCAATCCACTCTCCGCGTGCGGCTCAGCTGCCATTCCTATGACAGTAGCGGTAACAGCCTGGTGATTCACGTCCATGCTCTCACGTCATCTCCACAATCGCCCTGTGAGGTGGGCATGGTTACTCCCATTTTATAAACCAGGAACAGAGGCTCAGATGTTAAATGCTTTGCCTGCATCCTGTAATTGATGGAGCTGGAATTGAAAGCCAGGGTTCTCTGTCCCTAAAGCACATGCTCTTAACCCCCTAGATGAGAAGACTCACCATCTTATCCTCACCCAGAATGGACAAAAGGACTGTTTGCTCAGAGGACGTTACAAAGACAAAGTACTGAGAAACTGGTCATTGAAGTGTCCAAAGTGAAAACTCTGTGTGGACAGACCAGGTCTGGGAGCAATAGGCAGAAGAAAGGATATGGTCAAAATCTGTATGTTCACAAAGGCATGGACACAGCGACCATGGGCTCACCTGTGACATTCAGAAGTCATTGTGCATTAACACCCCCCACTCTGCAACAATGTCAGAGCACAAGTTATTTAATGTATTTTGCACAAGAGCTGTGTAGTACTATTGACTTTGATTTTGCAGTCACCATTCTAGCAGCTCAGGCACACTGAGTGACTGTGTGAAATCACAAAGCTGCAAATCAGCTGGGATATGTCTGTCTGAACCCAAGCCCACTCTCTGCAGGCTGCAATAAGTCCTACAAGTTCTGCAGTTGCTTGAGATGGCAAGACGCAACGTAGAGTCTTTATTCCAGGGCACAGAACAGGGTGAAACCATAGAAAAGCTGGGGAGGGATCTAGATAAACCCTGGTTGTTCGTACTGCACGGGTGTCTTGGAAAGCCAGGCGTGCTTTACAGCACCCCCAAAATCCCGCAAATTAAAATCATGGAAAACAGCGATGTGCTCACACGGGCAGCCTGTGTTGCCGTTGTCTCCGCGCCCTTCTTGGTTCACCACGTACACGTTTCTCCCTAGTTGGGGGACTCCTCCTCCCACTGGAGAATGCTTCGTGCTGCTTGCCCACACCCCGCTCTGAAAGTTGACCCCAGTGCCCGCCCGAGTAGCACCGAGGAATGTTAAAGCTTAGAAGGTGCTTAGAAGTCATCTGGTCCAACCCTCGCGTGTTACAGAGAACAGACTGAAGAAACAAGCCTAGTACAAAAATAGATCCTTTTATTAAACAATTTACACCACATCAGGCATGGTGCTGGGACAGTGATTTCCAGCCTTTTCCATCTCATGGCACATATTACTAAAATTCTGTGGCATACCAAAATATAGAGTTTTTGCCAATCTATATAAAAAAGGTATAATTTTGATTCATTTACGCCAAATAGCTGTTGTGTTGGCTATCATTTCTTTTTTAATTTGATAACCTAAGGGAAAAGAGGTCCGAATTCTTGTGGCACACCAATTGAAAATGCTGTGCTAGGAACCTGACACACATTTATTCTAAACTCACAAAGACCTTCCAGGAAGATAACGTTTCCCTTGTTTTACGGGTGTTGGAAAGCCAGGTTTAGAAAAGCTAAATTACTTTATCAAGGTGATACCACTTGCAGGCAGGAGAATCCAGTTTCAAACTCACATTGTGTGTTTCCCGGCCAGTGTGGCTCGGTGGTTGAGTATCGACCCATGCACGAAGAGGTCGCTGGTTTGATCCCCAGTCAGGGCACATGCCCAGGTTGTGGGCCCAATTCCCACTGGGGGGTATGCAGGAGGCGGCCGATGGATGTTCTCGCTCATCAATGTTCCTATCTCTCCCTCTCTCAAATCAATGAAGAAAAAAAATTTAAAAAACAAAACAAAACTCACATTGTGCGAGTCCAAAGCTCATGCTATTTCTCCATCCTGCAGTGTTGTCATTCTCCACTGGAGGCCCCATTACTGCCAGAGGCCAGAGTAAAACAGAACCACCTGGATCACTATAAAAACAGAAACTCCCAGGTCCACCTGACATACCACACTTCCCATGGGCAAGGGCCTGCCTTCTTTCTGGTATCTTCCGTTCTCTGTGCAGAGTGCATGGAAGGCAATGAGGACATGCACAGAGGCTCCATGATGGTAACGGGACTGGGAGTTCTGAGGGAGGGCACATTGAGCCAGCCTCAATCCTGATACAGGTTACTACGAGGAGATGCCAGTTGGAAGTTTTCTGTAAGAACTCCTAGTGAGGTCTTTTAACTCTGTTGTCCTGTCATCCAGTCCTGAAGACATGCTGTGCTCCCAACCCGGAGGACACAGAAAGGCAAAACATCAACCCAAGGGTCAATGCAGGCTTCATGCTGCTCTGATCCATCTTTCCTAGTGGGGAGCCTGAGGCTGGCCTCATCCCACTACCCTCCCCTGAAGCAGGTTCATCACTATGCTGATATGGAAAAGGCCCTGGTGGCAAAAGTGGCTCATAATCCACTTTGATGTGAGAGTCTGACGTTTGGGCAGCAGAAAAAAGGAAATCAATTCAAGCCAATGACATTTCTATGGGAAAGGCCCCAACTCCATAAAAGAGGGAGGGAAAAATGGCAGTTAACCCTGTGGTGGCCTTATTGTTCCCCATTCATGACCAGGAACAGTAGGACCTCCAAGAGGAGAGCTCAGAGAAAGAAGGCTGCCACCTGTTGCTAGGGATGACATCACCACCCCAGCAACAGCAGCTTGTGTGTATGTCATTAATCAGCACCGGCTTCTCCGCAGGCCCATTCAGTAAGATCTCAACTGTCAGCACTCTGGCTTCAACATTCCAAAGGGATCTGCAAAGTGCCTGGCCTCCATCCTAAAGAAAGTTGGCCTGTATTCAAAATTACCTTGGAGGGTAGAAGTGGTGTGGTGACATTCTCGTTTTGTTGCTGTTGTGTTTGTTTACAAGCCTGCCAGGGTTAAGTAGGAGAGGGGAAAGGGCAGAAGGGGCTGGGAAGAAGATCAAGAAGAAAGCAACCTCATCCCATGTGACGGGAACAGGAAAGAGGGCAGACAGAACACTTCCTTTGAACACAGGTGCTGTAGCCCACTTTTCATTCTTTTTCTTTTTTTTAATGTTGAAAAATTCCTCTAAGAATTAACTGCAAATGGTGTAGCAGAATCAGACCTGCTATTGAGTTGGAATCACAGATGTGAGAGTTGTGAGCGAAATCTTAGACTTCACCTCTTCGTCTTGCAGAGACATGTGTGTTGGCCTTAGTCCTCTACTGGTACTAGGTAGCTGATCACCATAGCTACCTATTTTCACGATAGCTAAATAGTTTCTTCTTCTTCCTGTGCACACCTCGGAACTCGATTTCCCAGCTTCCTTTGCAGGCAGCTGGGTGTGGCCATGTGACTGACTTGAGGAGATGAGATGCATGTCACTTTCAGGCTGGCCCAGGATATCTTTGCATTCCCTGGTTTCATGCTCTTTCCCCTCTGCAGGCTTCCTGCAGTGACTGTAGCTCAGCTCTCCTACCTTCTCCCTCCTCGCAGTGCCTGGTCATGCTTCTATCTCTCACCTTAGCAGAACAATGTACACCAGCAACCTGCCCCTGCAGGATATATTTTTAATGCCTTTGAAATTTATCCTTAATTATGCATTGGAAATAAAATCAGGATAAATTAATCTATCAAGTATTTCCTGTTCCCTTGCCAAATTAACCTCTTTATCAATTAAATCATCAAACATAGATATTTCCTGAGACTCCTCTCAACCTTGATGTTCCTCGTTCACTACTTCCAGAACACTTTTGTGAGCCTCTTTTTTTAGCAGCAAGTTGCCAAACAGGCAATATCATAAAAATCACACCAAAAGAGTCAGAATAGAGTATGTGGACCCTGAGAAAGAACACATCTGTCAAGAAGGACTCCTCTTGTTAACTGGGCTCAAATTCATAACCATGGTGTAGCAGCCATTGCTGATAGCAGCCTCTCACAAGCACAGCATTTCGGGGAATACCTACAGGCTGAGGTGCCAGCTTTCTGCACTGTGCTCCTGCTGTCTGAGCCAACCGTTATAAAGGAGTGCCTGGGACTGCCTTTCCACCAATGGGCTGAGACTGCCATGTCCAATCAAAACTGCACCACTATATCCTCAATGGCTCTTCACTGATCAATCAGAGCTGATCCATACAACCAATCAGAATATGTGATTCTGGCCAATTAGGGCAGTGCTATTTGGACCAATCAGTCTGTGCAACTTTGGATTCCTCATTTGCAAGAAAATGGACAGGAACCAGTGCAGAGATTTTTCTCTATATACAGCTGCCTTCCCTTTGTCTCTGCAGAGCATACTTTTGGTTTCCACCAGAGGCTGTATGTCCCTGGTTTATAAACAGTTTACTGGAATCAAGTTTTTTGTTTTTTGTTTTTGTTTTTTATCTTCACCCAAGGACATTTTTCCATTTTTTGTTCAGATAGAGCGGGAGGGAGAGAGAGGAAGAGAGAGAGAGAGAGAGAGAGAGAGAGAGAGAGAGAGAGAGAGACATTGATGTGAAAGGGACACATCGAGTGGCTGCCACCCGCATGACCCAACCAGGGCCAGGGACAAACTGCAATCAAGGTACGTGCCCTTAGCGGGAACAGAACCCGGGTCTCTCTGGACCGCAGGCTGACGCTCTAACTGCTGAGCCAAACTGGCTAGGGCTCAAGTTTGTTTTTTACTGCACCACAGATTGGGGAATCCTATTGGGATTAGATTGACAGCAGAAAACTTTTTCTGACAAGTGTTAAATGAAAAATCTTGGAGTGCAAGACATTTTAAAGTAGAAGAGGAGGAAGACTCAGACAACTTGCATCTCTCCAACAGAGAAAATGTCACAATCCTGTGAGAACACAGCCATGCAACAGTATGAATGGAATGGTTCTCAAGGAAGCCTGGTGGAGAAGAACAGAGATGGGGAGAATCATAACAAGTCAAAAAGAAGACTTATGTGCACATAACCCATTTCCCTGCCCCAGAGCTTGGAACTGAACCCAAGAAGTAAGGAAGACTGAGTTCGTGCTTCACTGATCTCTGGTCTTTTAATTTTTGAGGTCTCAATGATTAGCAACTAAGGTGGCATAACATGTTTTATAATTCAGTTTATAGAAGTTGCAACAATCCAAGAAGAACTCCCTTGGGGCTCTTGGAGAAATGTATCTATTGCTGTCATATTTTTTTTTTTTCCTATTTTGAGTATTTTTTTTCCCCTTTCATTAAGTAGAAAGAAAAATCGTACTGTCAGTAGAACCAGATGAACATAACTACAGTTGGTACTTATTACATTTAAAAAAATCTGTTATTTTCACTGGAGCCATTTTTCCATGCTTGACAACATCATGTTGTGAGAGGCATCTGGTCAACCAGTTGTCTCTGGCAAGAGCACAACACAGATAACGGGAGGTCAGTGCAGTGGGGCTGTGGCATTCAAACCAAAAGTCAACATGCATTTGTGGGAGGTTCTTGAGGATTCTTAATTTATTTTTTAGGAAAACAAAGACTCTAATAATATTAAAGTGATATTGGCTGTAAAACATAATTGGATAAAAATGACCCAACAAGCTCTTGGAGGAGTTTGAGCACAAATCATCACAGCAACTGTCATAGATGACAAATGAGACAAACATGACATTTTGCTCAGGTTTTTTATGGTAGAAATTTCAGACCAAACACATAACCAAATTAAAACTGTTTCTTATTCATTAAATCCAATACAACAAACAAAATCCAAAACTAATAACTAATCCGCCTTTGTTGGGAGTAAAGGTGGGGGCCTGGGGGAGATGAGGAGGAAAGATTAAATAGAGAAGGGAATTCATAAAAGTATCCATTTCAAATGATAAGCAAATAAATAAACAATCAAATATTTGAATACTGTATATAAGAAAGATATTTCTTTGAAGGATTAGAAGTTAATCTAACATTTAATATTCTGGTACAATGACTTTACTGGTGATTTCACCAAATATTTTAAAAAGAATTAACAACAATAATTCTCAAACTCTTCCAAAAAAATAAAAAATAAAATAAAAGACAAGAGAACATGCCCAAACTCATTTTATTATTATTATTATTATTATTATTATTATTATTGATTTTAGAGAGAGAGGAAGGAAGAGGGAGAGACAGAAACATCCATGAGAGATAACATCGAATGGCTGCCTCCTCATGTCCCCTACTGAGAATTTAGCCTAGAACCTGGGCATGTGCCCTGACAGGGAATCAAACCAGTGACCTTTTGGTGCATGGGTCGATGCTCAACCACTGAGCTACACCGGCTGAGCCAAACTCATTTTATGAGGCCAGCATTATCTTGACACCCAAACCAGAAAAGAATGCTACTAGAAAAGAAAACTATAGACCAACATCCTTATTGAATACAGATGTAAACATTCTCAATAAAATACTAGCAAACCAAGTTCACAAGCACATTGAAAGATCTTTCACTATGATCAAATGAAATTTATTCCTGGGATGCAAGGATGATTCAACATATGGAAATCAATCACATTAATGGAATGAAAGAAAAGAATCATATAATCATCTCAAAAGATACAGGGAAGGCACTGAACAACATCAATATACATTCATGATAAAAACTCTTAACAAATTGGGCATAGAAGGAACATATCTCAACATAATAAAGGCCATATATGACAAGCCCACAGCTAACATTGTACTCAATGGTATAAGTTTGAGAGCTCTTCCCCTAAGATCAGGAACAAGACTTGAGGGCCCAATTCTCACCACTCCTATTCAGGATAGTACTAAAAGTCCTAGCTAGAGTAATCAGACAAGAAAAACAAATAAAAGGTCTCAGAACTGGAAAGAGAGAAGTTGTCTTTATTTGCAGATGACATGATTTTATATACAGAACAACTCCTAAATATTCAATTAAAAAACTGTTAGTTTTAATCAATGAATACGGTAAAATTTCAAGATACAAAATTAACATAAAAATCAGTAATGTTCTTATACACTAACAATGAATTTTATGAGACAGGAATAAGGAAATCAATCCCACTAACAACAACATCAAAAGAAATAAGATATTTAGAAATATATTTAAGACAGTAAAGATCTCTAAAAACTACAAGATATTGATAAAAGAAATCAAGGAAGACACAAATAAATGGAATGGTATCTTGTACTCATGGATTGAAAGAATTAATATTGTTAAAAATGTCCATATTTCCAACAGTCACCTATAGATTCAATGCAAAACCTATTAGGATTCTAATGGCATTAGTTTATTATTATTATTTATTTATTTATTATCCTCACCCGAGGACATTTTTGCATCTATCTTCAGACAGAGCAGGAGGGAGAGAATGAGAGAGAAACATCATGCGAGAAAAATACATTAAGCGGTTGCCACCCATATGACCCCAATTGGGGCCGGGGACAAACCACAGCTGAGGTACGTGCTCTTAGCGGGAACCAAACCTGGGCCTCTCCGGTCCGCGGGTCCACGCTCTAACTGCTGAGCCAAACCGGCCAGGGCCTGATAACATTATTTTTTATAGAAGTAGGAAAAACCCACCTAAAATGTACATGAAACTGTAACAGGCCCTGAAGAACCAAAATAATATGGAGTAAGAAGAACAAACAGAAGGCATGGCATCTCCTGATTTCGAGATACACTACAAAGTTGCAGCCCATCCCAAACGGGATGGTACTGGCATAAAAACAGACAAACAGACTCGTGGAACAGACTCCATGGCAAGAGCCCAGAAATAAATCCAAACACATATAGTCGGCTAATATTTGACAAGGAAACCAACAATACTCAGTTGACAAAAGACCGTCTCTTTAATAAATGGTGCTGGAGTAATTGGATATTCACATGTAAAAGAATGAAACTGGATCCACATCTCACACCAGTCACAAAAATGAACTTAAAGTGAATTAAAGACTTAAGTATAAGAACTGAAACCCTGTAAGTTCTAGAAGTAAACTCAGGAATAAACCTCCTTGACATAGGTCTTGGTAATACATTTTTGGATATGACACCTAAGATATATGCAACAGAATAAAATATAAACCAGCAAGACTTCCTCAAACTAGAAAAGCTTCTGCACAGCAAAAGAACAACAATGTGAAAAGACAACCAATGGAATGGGAAAAAATACTGCAAACCATATATCTGATAAGGGGTTAAAATCTAAAATATATAAATAACTCATACAACTCAATAGCAAAAATAAAACAAATAACCCAATGAAAAATGGGCAAAGAAGCTGAGTAGGCACGTCTCAAAAAAAACAAACAAAATATATGAAAGACCCACAGGTATATGAAAAGATGCTCAACATCACTAGTCATTAGGAAAATCAAATTAAAACCACAATGAGCTAACACCTCATGCCTGTTAGAATGGCCATCATCAAAAGGTCAAGAGATAACAAATGCTGGTGTGACTATGGAGGGAAAGAGAACCTTGTACACTGTTGTTGGGACTGTAGCCACTATGAAAAGCAGTATGGAGTTTCCTCAAAAAATTAAATAGAGCTACCATTTGACCCAGTAATTACACTTCTGGAAATATATTCAAAGGTAATGAAAATGCTAACTTGAAAACAAATCTGAATCCCATGTTCACAACAGTATTATTTATAATAGCCAAGACATGGAAACAACTTAAGTGTCTATCGATAGATGAATAGATAAGAAAAATGAAGAAATCCTATCATTTTCAACAACATGGATGAAATGTAGAGGCATTATGCTAAGTGAGTAAGTTAGAAAGAGAAAGACAAATGCTATATGATTTCCTTATATGAGGAATCTAAACAAGACAAAACAAAATGAAAATAAACTCACAGAAAAAGAGATCAGATGTGTGGCTACCAGAGGCAGAGGATGGGGGTGGGGTAGGGGGGTTAGTGAAAGATGGTCAAAAGGTACAAACTTCCAGGTATAATATAAAATAAATAGGGATATAACAACCAACATGATGACTATAGCTAATGCTGCAACATGACACCCAGGAAAGTGTTAAGAGAGCTAGCTAATCCTAACAGTTCTGATCATACCCCACCCCCTTATCTTGCTTTTCTTTTCATTGCATCTATATGAGAGGATAGATGTTAGCTGAACTTATTATGGGAATAATTTCTCAATATGTATAAATCAAACCACCATGCCATACAACTTAAACAATGATGTAGATAAATTATTTTTCAATATAGCTAAAAAGTAATTCTAGGATAAAAGTATATATCAAATGTATTGTGCATTTCATATTCTATTTCACAAGCTGCATTGGTAATTATTCTTTAAAGAGATATAAATGATCTCTTAAAAAGTTGTGTGCTTATGCTCATAGGATAACACATTTATCAAGCGCAAGCAATATATCTCTATTGATTCATTTTACAGAAGAATAAGAAGTACACTTAAAGGATATTTGAGAACCTGGTTAAGAAATGGTACATCAGTAATCAATTGATCACCAAGATTCTGAGGGTAGTCATCTCTGGATATTGATTAGTATTTCCTGTGTAACAGATGACAGAAGGAGAATTAATATCACTCAAATCAAGTCACTCCCTTCAAGAAGTTCACAGGTCAGTGGCACATGCAGATATGAAAAAAATAGCTTGTTAAAATGCAACAAATTAAAAGGGCTAAACAATGCACTACTGGAGCATAGATTAGTGAACTGATCATGTGAAGAGGGAACAAAGGGAATAATCCAGTTGGGTTTGAAGGATGATTAGGAGTTTGCTAAGCAGGAAAAGGAGAAGCCATGCTGAGCGTGCATTCTATATGAAACCATGGAGAAAAGAACAAGCATGTGTATCTAGAAAAAAACAAGCCCAGACATGGTGTGTGGGTGCATGGGGGTGGCAAAGGGGACCGGTGTCAGGATTGAAAGGAGAACAGGTGGAGGAGGAAACATTCTGATATTCTAAGAAAAACATGGTTTCTTCCTTTGCTAATGGGGAGCCAATGGTGATTTTATAATTTTCAAGTTACATGAATTCATCTGTTTTCAAACAATAACCAGCAGCCACATTAAGCCTGGACTGGGAAGGGGTAAAAAAACCACTTGGAACTGAATTGGCTGATGTAGGACTATTTTAAGACAGTGGACAGAAATGAGTAACAGGAAATAAACCATCATAAGTAGGAGTGAGAGTCTATCAGATGTGATGACTGGCTCGATATGGAAAGTGAGAGACAGGGCACTTAAGAATAATAAGATTTTTTTTTAAAGTTTGAGTAGGTGGATATGCATTTCCTCAAAAAGGAAGAGTTTAGATTAGTAGAACTTTTGGACATGCCGGATTCAATCTTTTACAGGAGACATCCAGATGGTGCTAGTCAAGGGGAGGTTGGATGTTTAGGTGTGAATCTCAGGAGAGAAGGCAAGGTGGCCAGGCCACGTCTGGGAGTCAGTCAGCCCCCTGTCCTTCCTGAACCACAGGCCTGTCACTGGTGCGGTGACTTCCTGTAGCTCCTCGGCTGCCCACAGAATCAGGTGCAGACTCCTTACCTGGACCTTCAAAGACCACTGTGCGCTAGTCTCAGCCTCTCTTCTCAGCCTCATGGCTCTCAGCCTGGATGCTCCAGCCAAACAAACCACTGTCACTTACTGAACAGGACCGAGGTATTTGCTACTGTTTCCTCAGCTTCGAATTCCTTTCCTGCCATATTCACCCCACTGATTGAAATCTGACTCATTTCAGGTTTCATCCAAGATCCCACCTTGGCCTTCAAGTGTTCCCCCAATGGTACCCCTCAATGATAAACAACCTGCTCCTCCTGACTGGGCTCCCAGACACAGTTCACACCTCTAATGCAAGGTCTTACTTCCTCCAGCCTGGCCCATCATCATCTCGGTAAGTCACTTTCCCGCAAGAGACTGGGAGTTTATCTGAAACGGGGCCGTTCCCATAGGACAAATAATGGTGTGCTGAACAGAAGTGGCTCCTTGGGCTTAAAGCATATAACCTCCTTTGCTCTACTTTGGGGAATAGAGTCTTGCTATCACATCGGAAGCTAAAAGCTTCAGGGATGATAACTTGGGCCCCCGCGGGGAATAGAGAACTCAGGATGATGTGATGAAACATGACAAATGACTCAGTGAACTGACAAAATTGCAAAGATTAGCCCGCCCTTGTTTTCCACTGTTCATCTGGCTTCTCTACTTGTCATGACCCTTCCTGCCAAGCCCGAGCTCCAGGACTTCCGTGCGCAGAGCACTCGAAAGAGGGCAAGTGTGGATGCTTTGGCAATTTAATTGTGAGGTCTTCCTGTTTACGGACTCATTTGATTTTTAGAAATGATTCCTGCTACTTATATGAAAACTCAAGCATCTGTGACCCTGACCAGGGATAAATGGAGGCGGTAACCTTCGCTGTTAACAGTTACATCTTTCCGGGAAAACAACATATCTCGACCTCTCATTACAAAGGAATTAGGTTAATGAGGGGTGGACCTCAGAGGAAAGGCAGCCTCTTCTTTGTGAACTCTCTCATCACTCAAGTGTGAGGGATGCTCCCCACCCCCCAAATGCTGCCTGTAGTTTCCACCGTTGGAAGGCTGACACCATCCTTGTGTCTGCTTCTGATAATGGCTCCTGGCACCTGAGGTCCTTTTCCCACTCCACATGAGTTGACAAGACACTAGCAACTTGGATTCTGAGTGGCAACATGAATGCATATATCCTGAGATTCTGCTCCTAAAATACAGCTCCTTCTGTATGTTAATGTCAGGCATGTTAAGGTCATTCTAATAACTGCAGTAACAGCAGTAATAATAATATAAAGGTAGAAGAAACAGATCATCTTCTTGGCTACCAAAAGAGCCACTTTTCTATATAATAATCATGCACATTCACAGATGTGTAAGTCATGCATCTTACATCTGCTTGAAGATCTTCTGGCTGTCAAGCAAAAAACAAAGATTCTTTATATTGCTCCCTCTTATAATTCCTTTCTTACAACCTCTGCCTGTACTATATAAATAGCCAGCGCTTATTTTAGGAAAAAGAAATTAGATGCTGATTTATTGATCATTTGTGAAACGCCTCTGCCTCTCTCTGGTTCTTTCTGAAATGTTTGCTTTTTCCATTTCTAAAGACAAATCAGTTTCCCCCACATGAATTTCTTGATGCTTCCAAACAGAGGAGATGGAAACATTTATATATTTGAGTGGACATGTGTCAACATGCTCTAAAAAAAGAAAGAAAAAGAAAGAAAGACACCAGTGCACTGCAGGAGCACCGCCAACCACACACTTCAATGCCCATCCATTATGCCTTGGAATCTGTGTGCAAAACTGTCTTCATGACTCTAGGGGGTCCTTGGAAGCAGGATGTGGATCTTGAAATTGAATTAATTTCAAGGCTTCACCACATATGGTAACAGCATCTCCCCTCAGAGCTGGGGGGCAGTTCTGGATACCTCCTGGACCACGGCCAGGGTTCAAAAGACCACACACCTTTCTGTCTGCTTCGTGTGACCACATTTTATCAAGGGTATTCCATGAATATTTCTGTGTACCCTTGACTCAGATGGAGTTATGCACTGGATGTGTACTTAGACTATCTATGCCTGAGTAGCTTACCTCACAGTCAACCCTGCCTCCTGTCCCAACTCCACGGGCTCCTCTTGGGTTCTGACCCACGTCCAACACTACTCAACACATTTCTTTGCATCAGTCCCACAGCTACTTCTGCTACATTATCAGGTACTTACATAATGAAGTACTCAGATGAAAACACATATGTGTAGATGGACAGAGAAGTAGAATAACATTTAAAAAGATTAACTTACTAGGTCTGTTGATACTGCTTTTATTGCCATTGGACCTAAATGTTGAAGAATCCCTGCCGTGAAGACAGCTGTTGCTATTTAAGACATAATCTGGAACAAGATGTGTTTTATATGCTTATGATTTTGGAGAAAACTTTAGGTGCAAGCTATATGATGAAGGTCTTTCAGCCCATGAGGTCAGTGGCAGGTGGACTCTGTTATTTACCTTTGCTCAAAGCCATGAAACTCAGTGCAAGACAAGGCTAAGTCCACAGTGTAAGACCACAATTTAAATCACTGCATGAGAGACATAGACTTTACATTCCCTGTTCTCCTCTTATTGTAACATGACCTCTCATAATAATTACCATCACTATCAGAAAGTGACCAGTGTGAACCATCTCTTCATCATGCTTAAAATGAGATTCCATTAGTAAGTGGGATGCAGTACGGGCAAGCATGACTGTCCTCTGGTGTAGGACTGTTCGTCGATTTTAGACATCTTAGTGGAAAGACCTCTGCTCTGAACCCCAAAAGGGTAATGCCCGTTTATGTCATCCCCCAGCCCCTGCTGGCCATCACCACCCTGTCCCAGCCTCAGCCCCCACCACTTGGTAAGATGTCAAGGAAATGAAATGCTCTTGATATCTTTATTCAGTTGGGACTCTGAATGTTAATTTAGGAATTCATCTCTTTCATGGATTTAAAGACATCTTTATAAAGCCTGTCCTTACCCCAACACCTGCACAAATGTTCATGTATTTCAAATCAGCAATTTTTCTTAGGTTAGATGCTAAAAGACTTTTCAATAAATAAGCAAATTGATTTTTAAAAAACCAGGAGAAATCCAAAGAGTTATTTGGTTTTTATTGTATTATTCTCCTACTTATGTGGAGATCTCTACAATCTATCAGACCAAGACAAAAACCAAAACTAAGTGGTATATAACATGGTTACACCAAGTCTTTCCTAATTCTCCTCTCATATTTTTTCTACCTGTCACTTGGAAAGTCCAACCATATTCTCAACATGTGGCTAAATGAGTCCCAAGAAAGAGCTCTAAATGCTGGCTTCCATTTTCCCCAGTACCTTTGCAGTGTCTCTCGGAGTGTTACTGTCCACACCCAGGAGGTCCAGGCTGAGCTCCCTGAGATACACTTGGCAGGCTCTCCATCGTCTCTCCCGCTTGGCTACTCCCTGCAGTGTCTTCATCACTGTCAGTCACCACTCGTCACTCATGCTTTGGGAACAATGCCATCTTCTACCAACAGCTTCACACTTCGTTTTTATTTATTTTTTTCTGTTATGCTCCTGACTTTCCAATAGGGACTCTGAACCCAGGCAGCAGCCCTCCCTGAGATATTATTTTTCCAGAAACCAATGTTCTTTCACTAATTTGACTATTTTTCATCTCAGAAACTTCCTGTAATTTTTATTGGCAAAATCCAGACAATTAGGAGGAATCTCTGAGGAAAGTCATACGATAATACATATATTTTTTACTTTCTTTTTTCTTTATTGATTTTTTAGAGAGAGAGGGAGAGAGAGATAGAAACATTGATGAGAGAGAACATTAACTGGCTGCCTCCTGCATGCCCCTCACTGGGGATTTGGCATGCGCCCTGACCGGGAATTGAACCAGCGGCCTCTTGGTGCATGGGTCGATGCTCAACCACCGAGCCACACCGGCCAGGCTCATAGGATAATACTGGTGAGCGTTCTTGAGAAGGTAAAGTAGAATCCTCATCGATACTCACGTGTATGACTTTATAACGAAGAGATAGAAAGGCAGTCTGCCCGTCAACTTCTAGTCCAGTGACTGCACTCAGGAGTACACACTCCACATGCAACACAGCTGTGTAACACGGAGGGCCTGCTGCATCCCCATCCCCTGAGCGCTATTCTCCAATAAAGATGAACAGCAGAACTAGCAAGGACTCGGGAGGCAGGTCCCACCTGGATTTACATCTGAGCCCTGCATGTGACCTTGGGCAAGATGGTTCACCTCTGTGAATTTCAGTATTCTAGACTGTTACAAAGAAGGAGGGAGAGCAAGCAGCCTTCCCTCTGTGAAGGTTATGTAAGAACGCCCAGCATATTTTAGATGTTTTTCTCTTTTCCATCAATTCCATAGTTAGATATATGGTATGAGGACCTCCTTTCTCCTTCCGCAGGATAATGAGGGTCTGATGGCCTGGAAGGGGGAAGGGAAGGTGAACACCGACGCTGACAATGACAATGGCCCCGATGAAGAGGACAACTACTGCTTAGGCCCTGCACCCATAGACACTTACCAGTCATGTAACTGGGCAAAGCTGACTGGCAGTCTGTGCCAGCTGTCTCCCCGAAAGAGGGGGTAACTATTCAGAAAATGCAATCGGTCCTCGAGGAGCTACACGCAGGTCTGCTTTTAGAGAAGAACTTGAGAAAACAGGTGACACAGTAACTACACAAGACTAAAAATGTTCAGGCCTTGTTTTCTTTTAAGAAGGTATTTTTATTAATTTTTAGTGAGGGAAGGGGGAGAGAGAGAGAGAGAGATATCAATGTGAAAGTCAAATATTGATCGGCTGCCTCCTGCACACCCCCTACGGAGGACCCCAGCATGTGCCCTGACTGGAATCAAACCTGTGAACCTTTCAGTGCACAGGATGTTGCCCAACCAACTGAGCCACACTGGCCAGGGCCAGGCCTTGTTTCCTTAAGTCAGCACTGAGTCAACAGCCTCTGGGGAAACAGTAAGGTAAATGGCAATCACTGGACTGGGGCTCAGCAAAACTGGATGAACTGAGATCAAACTAGAGTCGTTCAGTCTGGCTTCCTTCCACTACGTCTGTGATGGGTGCCAAACCATTCCTTCTCTTTTGCCCCCTGTTCCTGATTGGGGTGCTCCCCCCTCCTGGTGCCCACACTGGGAATGATTCTGAATCTACCCCTGCACTGTCCAGTTCACTGTGGCCACTGAGCACATGAAATGTGGCCAAGGCAACGGAGAAACTGGCTTTGAAATTTCACTTAATTTTAAGTACTTCAAATTTAAATTTAAAACTAGATACTTGATTTCATTTCTGGAAAACTTTTCAATATATTTGGAACAACTTGGATATGTAAATCTATTTTTCAACCATAGATTTTAGAAAATCTAAATACAGACGAGTTATTTCTGATTAAAATAGCATTTAAATTAAGATGTGCCATTAATGTAACAGGCACACCAGATTGTGAAGATTCAGTATGAAACAGAATGTAAATATCTCATTAATATTTGTATAATAATTACATCAAAATTATGTTTTGTGAATATTAAGTTAAATAAAATATACTATGAAAATTAATTTTGCCTCTCTAGTTTTTAAGCTTTTAATGTGGCTGGTAGAAAATTTTCAATTACATCCATAGCTCAAATTATATTTTTATTGGACAGACTGGTCTATACACTCCAGATAAAGGTACAATTTCAGATACTGTCTGACCACTAAAGATGTGCTGGGAATATCATAGCCTTTGTAACAGATTTGTTGGGTCAAACAGGGCACAGGGTTTGGAGCCAACAGCTGAATCTGAATCTAGCTTCTACTAATTTAGATATCATCGGCTTACTATTGCTGTCTGAGGTCTCCCTGAACTCTGATGCAATATTCAAAAGAATTTGCTTTTCCTTTTATCTTTATGTCCTCTGAAAATTTGATAAATATGCCTTCTACTATTTGGTCAAATGATAAAATGCCATGGAATTCATCTGAGAAGTCTTCAAAGATGTGTGAATTCCACAGCGCACTCCGACTTCCTGACATCATTTGTAACAGTGGAGACGTCTCCTCTCACAGTCTATCAAAGGGGCCCTTCTGCACGCTACAGGTTGATTTCACAGTCCTCGCCATAAACTTGGCTACTTCAAAGTCCAGGGCTACAACCACTACTTCCTTTCCATGTGCCCACAGTGAAAATAAAAATGAAACGTTCCCTACAGAACATCTGCCATCAAAATTATTACCCAAGAAATATTAAATGATTATCTTTACCCTTTAGTGATTATTTTTATTCAGCAAAATTTGATAACTCTAAGTTTATTGCAAACACTACTGGACACACCATAGTAGATGTATTTTGGAGATGGTCAACCACTCAGTGTAACAAGGGATCAGCTTGATCCTTATTCTGGCGGTAGGGTAGGTCTGCGGTGATGCCACTGGAAAATAGACATGCCTTTTACAAACATATCTGAAAAATGCTTAATAGTGTGACTTCCATGTGTAAATACAAGCTCCTGTTTTAACTTAATCTTTTCCTGTCCTAGGACAAGGTCTTCTTTAGCTTAATTTTTGGTGATAGTCACCAAGTTTTCTTTTATGCTACAGCAATCACAGACTTATCCACCCCCCCCCCCCCCCACACACACACACACACAGAACCATCTGAAATGCGGGCTTTTGGGGGTGGAAACGTGGTAAAATGAACAGGATAGGAGGAGGCAGAGAATTAATGAAAAAGACAGAACTCCAAGAAGCAAGACTGAGTCAATCTGTTTCTGTTCTTCCATCTATAAAATGGAATCCAGCATGACAAAGTCTTCCACCCAGGGATGTTTTATTAATTGGCTAATTAATGACTGTAACTCACTCTTAAAAATCCAAAGAATGTCATTAATGCTAAGTATTTTTTAACCACAGAAACCATTTAAGTAATTAGCAAAACTAAGGTTGCTTTGAATGAGAAAGTAAATTTCAATTTGAGAATCCATTATTAGGGTGGTAAAAAAAAGGCAGAACTAATTGTGGTCTTAGTCATCCTAGTCAGAATTTTATGTCACTCTCTGGTGGTTTGGTTGTGTCATTACATCAAGAAGACGAGTTCTATGCAATGAGCAGGTGGCTTGGGTTATAAAAACAAATATGTAGAAAAAAATGCATGCATGCAGGTGCAAAAAATGAAGTAGAAAAGAAAATATCTGTATGTCTAGGCTGATGGACCTAGCGAGGACAAGGAATCACTTGCAAGCCCCCAGGTGACTACTCCAGCACTAGGGTGGATACTAATAAAACAAAGCAAAGTCATCTGCATTCTACAGCTGAGACAAAGGGAAATTTAACAACCAAACCTCATCTTCATACCACTAAACGCTATATTATTTTGTTTCTATTACTAATATGACCTGTCATAGGGGATAGAGTCAGTGGCTTGAATCAAATGTGCGGTTAAGCAACCCAATTCCAGGTGCTCATAACCCCTAAATTCAGAGGTCTATGGGCCTTTGCTGGTGTGTGGAAAAAGATTTTTCAAACACCTCACAGCCCAGTCCCTCCTGTGTCCCCCAAGAAATGCAGGATGGCATGGATTTGATGCATCTAGTAGCTTAAGATTCAGTTAGGTTTATTCACTCAACCATTTTTTCATTCATTCAATATCTATAAAATGAGGACTCAATGCAAGGTGTAATTCTGGCTGGATAATATGAGGTTAAAAAGCAGAATCAGACAAACAAGTAATGTCTGACAAAAATAAATATGTTTGCACCCAGCACAATGGCAGAGAGATTGTAAATGCCATGTTCAAGGCAAACACTCTGGGAGGTCAAAGTCAGAACGGGCACTTCCCACCAAGGAAGGCTGGTGGAGCACCTTTCCCCAGAGCTGAGCCTGAAGGACCCGAAGCAGACAGATGAGGCAAGCATGTATAGAGAAATAACAACAGTGATGACAAACATTAACAATTGCTTATTTTACTAAGAGGATTATGTAACTATTATACTTTGTTCTGATGACAAACCTCATTTGCAGATAAAGAAACACGTGTAGAGGAATTAAGCAATAGACACAAAGTGATAAAATCAGTATTCCTTTACTTATTCAACCAGTTATTCATTCATCCAATACTTACTAAGTGTCCACAAAGTAACAGAACTGGTTCTAGGTGCCAGGGACCTGGAGCTTTACAAAACTGGTACTACTGCTACCTTCCAGTAGGTTGAGATTCCGAAGGAAATGTACAATAAATTTGTCTCTGATCGATTTATCTCCTGAACGCGGCAGAGGGTGCAATATCTAAAGTCCCTTAAGTAAGTGTATTTCTGCCATCACTGGCAAAGAAAGATATTCAAAGTAATTTTAAAATATGCCACAGAAAAGGAAAGGAATGATGGCTTAAAATGGAGTGATTTAGTAACTTATAAACAAAATTTAAAACAAAATATCACAGGCTTAGAAATATGCAAAATGTCAATAAGATTTATGGAGAGCGTTGGAAATGGTGAGCGGTGTGTGTAAGAGTCTTTTCTCTAGAAGGACGAAGAGGCCTGTTTGAGAGGCAGCACAAATAATCTATCCTGGTGGGGAAAAAAGTGGATATATTTAAAATACTTGGAAGAATTAATGTTAATTAGGCCCATACTTAGGCAGTCAAAATGATGAGGTGCCATTTGTTAGGTTCACAGTAGGAAGCAGTAACCGGACTGGACTCTCCAACTGCAATATATAGAAACACTGAACAATGCAATGATTTAAGGGTTATTGTGGAACAGACCCCACTGTTTATTTCTTTTTAAAAATTCTCATCCGAGGATATATTTTCCATTTATCTTTAGATAGAGTGGAAGGGAGGGAGGGAGGGAGGGAGGGAGGGAGGGAGAGAAACATCAATGTGGGAGAGACACATCGATTGGTTGCCTCTTGCACGACTCTAACCAGGGCCAGGAACGAACCGCAACCGAGATACGTGCCCTTGGCCAGAATCAAACCCGCGACTCTTTGGTCCTTGGGCAGAAGCTCTAACTGTTGAGCCAAACCAGCCAGGGCACCACTGTTTCTTAATACTGTCAGAGCAACCAATTGCTTTAGGGAAGAGAGTTCTGAAAACTCCCCAATACGTTCATATTTTAACACAGTTTTGGAAATCAAAGATCTGATTTGATAGCCTCTACCGAGTATCACTATATATACAAAGCCTCATATTGGTGGAGAGGTGGGCTGCAAAGGTGATTCAGGGTTCCTGTCCCCAAAGAGCTTACCTATCAGCTTAGAATGGGGTTCCAGAAGTCAGGTGCATCCCCAAAACGTGATACCACATGGCAGCAGGTAAGGGCCATTGGAAGGGTGGAAAGGGCCATTGGGATGCAGAGGCAGTTTCCATGAATTCAAGGTCAGGGATTAAAGCTGGCTTCATGGAGGAATATTTTCCGTGGATAGTGAAGGATGTACATGTGCACACACTCTTGGGGGGGGGTATTTTATTTATGAATATACTGGGGTAACAATGGTTAATACAATTACATAGGTTTAAAGTGTACAATTCTATGATACGTCATCTGGATATCGCACTGTGTGCCCACCACCCAAGCCAAATCTTCTTCCGTCACCATGTGTTTGACGCCCTGTACCCTTCACTACCCTCCCCCCCCTTCCCTCTGGACCACACTGGTCAGTGTCTAGGAGTTTTTGTTCACTTGTTTTTCTTGTCTGATCCTTAGCTGCTTTCAGTTTTATATTCCACATAGGAGTGAAATCATGTGGTCCCCAAGTTATCTACCTGATGTATTTCACTCATATAGTGGACACTTCTTAACAAGCAGAGAAGGGATCTTAAACAGCATGTGAGCCCAAATCTAGGCCCAGGTAAAGGATCTGGGGCAGGAGCCAGGGCGGGAATACTTCAGGAGGACCTTCCCAACTTCTTCATCGAAATGGGAGATGCAAAACCCTGACCCTAACACACAATGGCCCCCATTTCCTGGTCCAGTGCATCTAGAAGCTCCCCCCCATCTGTTTCTGAGGAGCAGTTGATGCAAAGGGAAACATTCATGCAAAGAAGATGGGCTCTTGGGGAACTGGGAGAGACTAGGAGAAGCATGGTATTGGGAGGTTCTGTATCCCTGGGAAGCTACTGGTTTCTGCATTTTAATCAAAGCCTTGTGCACTTAGGAACACAGGGCCAGTGTCCACTGGAAAATGTGGGCCAGAGATTTGCATCAGTTTATCTTTTCAAAGTGGCTTAGTCAAGTCTTGGAAGCAAATCAGTTTGATGGCCTTAAAAGCATAGTGAAATTAAATGTTTTAAAATGATGTTAATCTGAGTGTCTGACTGAACAGGCACATGTCTGTACATGGTGTACAGCTCTGACGGAAACCAGGCTCCTTTGCGGCTGGGCCCACGTGGAGGAGGCAGGGCCCTGCTGCAGGGCGGCCCAGTGGGAGAGGCTGTGAGCACAGGCCCCCGGAGAGGGGAGTCAGCTGCCCCCCATGCCTCCCTCACAGCCTTGCCAGGGTGGTTACAGTGAGTTGGTGTGTTTAATAATGTCAGCTCTCTTTGGGGGCTGGCATACAAGAGTGAGTCCCTTACTTTCAAAGTGTTTATAGTCCAGACAGAAGGACAGACAATGCAAATGAATATACTGTGTAAATTATCAAATCAATTTTCATTTCTCTAAAGCCAAGCAGCCGCTAGACGTCAGATGCAATGTTCAAACTCTCAGCAGTTCAGGAATTGGACAAGAAACGCTTGGCGAAGACAGCTTCGGCACTGCCTCGGGGGCAAGCACTGCCCTCCTGGGTATTCGCTCCACACCTTCCAGAGAGGTCAACGGAATAGAGAAAACCCTGGGAGGCCTGTGAGTGAGAGGGAGCCGCCTCCTCGTTGGGCAGAGGCCGCTGCTCCCGCCATCAGCTCCGATTCCAGTATCTAGAGTGCACCTGCCGACCGCCCGGCCGAGATGGAACTCTGCGGGCCGGAAGCATGCGGCTTTCTTCTGCAAATTAAAAAATGGTGTCTTAACCCATTAAAAGACAAAGATCTCCCGGACCAAGACACTAGGGATCAGGAAAGGGACAGTCCTTTTTTCTCCATCCTGAGGCAGGTTCCCACACCAGGAAAGCGTATCCCCGCTTAGTTTGTCTCTGAAGCTGGGAGCACGGACTGAGCCTGGCAGCAACCTCAGCCCCTCGGGCTTTGCAATTCTGTCACTTGTACACGTCTCTCTCTCTCCACTAGATCATAAGCTGCTTGAGTGAGCTCTAGACTGGCTCAGATATTTCTCCTCACAATATCTAACAGGGCATACTCTTGGGAACAGCAGCCACTTAATAATCAGTACATGGTTATCGAGTAAATATGATAATGGAGCTATAGATGAGGAGAGGGGCTGCTAGCCCCGCTTTGCTTGCTAAAGTGTGTTTATTCTCCAAGCCAAAAAGGCCAGTCCCTTTTCCCAACTGAAACCAACATCGTGAGCTGGGTTAGTTTGTGCTACCAGAAGCAGGGCCTACTCCAGAAAGAGCTGGGTTACTGGTGAGATGAAGGTGCCTGGTACACCTCGCTGACTGGGTATCTCTTGCTGAGTGGTTGCTCTGTTCCTCCTCCTAAGTTAGGTTCTATACACAAAACATCATTAAAACCTCACACTGACCCTGAAGGGCAATTATTTTCATATTAACCTCATTTTACACCCGAGGAAGCAGAGACTTAGAGAATGAGTAACGCTCATGGGGGCTGGCGGGCGAAGGACCTGTGCTCAGTTCTGGGGTCGATGCTGCACCAACCGTGCTCTCATCTTTTCCCAGCTCTGTGTTCAGTGACTTCATTTTGGCAGCTTGAATTTGGTCAAGGTGGGAGTCGTTACACCATGGAAATCAGCAAGGACCACAACCAAGGCTCTGTGTGTGTGTGTGTGCGCGTGTGTGTGCCAGTTCTCACCTGCACATCCACTGCCTGTAGCTGTCTGACCCTCAGTCTGTGCTGACGAACCCTTACTCCACATATGATCAATACGTGATGGTCCATGGCCCTGAACAGCTGCATGTTGACATGAGAAGGGTGATGTGCAATGATGAGGGCAAATGGAAGGACAGAGCTATGCAGGGAGACGAGAAAGACAGTGGTACCACATTTGTCGGAAGTCCCAGCACACAGCAACCTCTGCATCTGGAAGGCCCACGCCACCAGAAAGCTATCTTCCTAGAATGCAGAGGGACGTGGGCATTAGTTTCCATCACGAGCTGGAACAAATCTCTCTCAAGGTCAGCCAGTGCCCCTTCTCTGCTGCCTGGCAGCCTTCTGATACCTGGGAGGACGAGTGGACACCAGGACTGTGCGCATTAGAAAGTACACTCTCAACCGTAATGACAGAACATGGCATTGCCATCAGCTCTTTGTAAACTTGGTTTGACAGTCCTCTCATGCCCGATCCCTTCGAGGTGGACTGAGCAAGTCGAGCTTCTCCACACACATACAAGAACCCCGGAGTCCCTTAAAAGGGCCAACCTTCCTCTTCATTTATTTCCCACAGAAATAAAGTGAAAAGGGAGAAAGAAATGGCAATGAAAGGGAAAGGAGGTTCGTATATCCTGTGGTACTAAGTGGGGTTCAGCCCTCTAAGAGGAAGGTGTGTGTAACGAGCACTTTGCCAAGATGCTAACGCCACTCTGCAGCTTTGGCCAGGACCTTCCAAAGCCGGGGTCATGGATGTCGGGGCAGGGCCTACTGGCAATACGACAAGGAGATAAACCTTCAATAATGGGTAACAAAGAAAAAGGTGGGGGTCCTGGCCAGTGTTGCTCAGTGATCAGAGCATCAGCCCACAGACCAAAGGGTCGTGGGTTTGATTCCTGGTCAAGGGCACATACCTGAGTTGAAGGTTCGATCCCTGGCCCTGGTCAGGTCGCATGTATGGGAGGCAACTAATCGATCTCTCCCTCTCACATCAATGTCTCTCTCTTCCCATCTCCCTCCCTTCCTCCTTCTCTTTCACTCTCTCTAAAAATCAATGAAAAAAATATCTTTGGGTGAGGATTAAAAAATAATTTAAAAAACGGGGGAAATGAAGACAGAAGACAGCCAGTTTTAGGAGGGTTCTAGAGCCCTGTGCTGAACTGAACAGAAGCCTGTGCCTCAGCCAGGCCAGCATTACAACGGACAGCAGGGAGACATTGGCAGGCAAAGCACAATTTTTAACATCATAAACCCTCACATGAGCATCAGAAGCTGATTTTTATGGTCCTGTCTATAGAGTCCTGCTTGCTATAAAATACTATCCTAAGGTATCTATAGCCATGGACTTCCATTTAAAGATTCATAACTCCACATCAGTTAATGGAAATCAATAGATCCAGTGATCCTGTATTCTTCATAATTAGTGAGAAGTGCTGGTCTTCATCACCATCCAGGGGGAGACCTGCTCCATCATGTGCCCAGATGCTTTTCCACACGGTGGATATGAAAGACAAATGTCAGCATTTATGCCTCACCGGACAGGTGCATGAAGCTGAATTATAAAGACAAAGAGACATGGATGGACTCCACAGGACTGAGAACAGGGATGGGGAACAGAAGAAAAGGAGAGCTGCCGCTCAGCTCTGGAGGACCTGAGATACTGGCAACATTCCTGGGCGATCCCTGCAGGTTGCCACAGACTTAACTCATGCCTCTCATGGGTCTCTGCAAAAAGTATGGCCATTGCAATCATTTGATGGATTCTGGTATTGGGGCACAGTTTTGAAGACAAGACATGATATTAGTGTGTAGGAAGTGTGCTGGGGAGGTCATGGGGTCAACATGGGGAAAACAAAATGGAACAAAGGCCTCAGCTGATGCAGGGGGAGCTCTGGAGCTAGGATGACCCTGCAGAGTTGTTCTAGCTTGAGAAGGACAGACCTTTTACATCTCTGGATGTGGCCTGTCCCTGGGGAAGCCGAGGCCACCCTCTTGGACTGAACTATTCCCAGAGATGGAATCAACTTTGAGTCATCAGCTGCCAGCACTTCCAAAGCAGGAGGAACGATGTCTCAGCCCTGAAGGGGTCAGATAACACACCACAGCATCTACTTCAGGCCATAGGCAAGAGCCGTCAAAAGTGCTGCTCACATACAAAGCTATTATAGTGGCTTGTCTGGTTTTCCGTGGCATCAATGTCCACTCTGTAGTTATCCTTCAAGTAACCATCCTCACATACCTTCTTTGCACAAAGTCTCATTCTTCCAAACTAAAATATGGCAACTTGATTCATTGGCTGTTTACGCTGCAACCCAGAAAGAACTTGACCATTTTCTCTACCTCCATTCATTCATCACCACACTCGCCAGAAAAGAATATGACAGACCAATTAATCAGAATGAGAATAAACACCTTCTCTACCTCCAATATCCCTTGACTCCACTCTTCTCTTCCTGGGACATGGCCAAGTGCATTCTATAGACATCTCCATTCGGATCATTCTCTCCTAAGGAGGTGAAGGCAACGTCCTGAGATCCAGGTCTACCAGCGAAATAAGACTACACGTACTTTTTCACAGGGTTACTGTACATCCTGGGAAACAAGCCCATTATCATTTCATTCTGTCATTTCCTATTTCTGTACATTTAACATTTATTTTTTTATATTTTTCTTTATTGCTTTGAGAGAGAGAGAGAGAAAACATTGGTGAGAAACAACATCGACTGGCTGCCTCCTGCATGCCCCCTACTGGGGATTTGGCCCATAACCTGGGCATGTGCTCTGACCAGGAATCAAACTGGCGACCTCTTGGTTCATAGGTCAATGCTCAACCACTGAGCCACACCAGCTGGGCCATTTAACATTTAGTAAAATCCTGGTCTTGAAGAGCAGTTTATTTCCCCCATCAAACATGAGACAAATGTCTACTATTTCCCATGTCTCTTGTTCAGAAAGCTGGAGGAATTAAGATCCAGAAATATGATAAGAGAAATGCAGCTTATCTGATAGGCTGCTGGTTGCTAATAAACCAAAGTACTGTCTCCCCAACTCTATCATAAGCTTGCTGGAAAGACAAACATGTTTTACCAGTCATGGAATTTCCCAGACCACACAGAGCTTGCTGTCCATGCTGGGCCTCAGCAATGGTGAACGGAAAGCTGTTATAAGAATTCTGACCTACTCTCTTAATGGGGAATCAAGATAGAAAGAGATATCTGTGA
The DNA here is from genome assembly GCF_014108415.1 of Molossus molossus. Classification (NCBI taxonomy): domain Eukaryota; kingdom Metazoa; phylum Chordata; class Mammalia; order Chiroptera; family Molossidae; genus Molossus; species Molossus molossus. Next base: position 28,631,177 of record NW_023425348.1, read on the forward strand.
ACAATTCAAGTCCTTGAGAAAAGTACATGTTGTATCGGTTTGAACTACCCTGTCATTTTGATGTCGGGCTTTCCCAATTTTACAGTTAAGGCTCTTTATTCTGGCATTCAAAGCTCGATGAGGTGACCACAGTTCACTCTGTTCATCTTCTTTGTGGCAATTACCTCATTTGAAGTCCAGTCCACATATCTGCTCCTGTTCTTAACATTCCCCTGTTCAGGAATCCTAAGGTTAACTATATAGTCTTTTTAAATAAGGACCTATGTTGTTTGTTCATAATTTTCATATACCTTTTATTTTTTTTATCCCTATGGATTAGCATAATCAATATATGCTTGCTTAAATTTTTCTGTGGATGGTTTTTGGTAGATTAAAGCAAAAAGTTCATATCATGAAGCAAAACAGAAAGAAAAATTCGAATATTAGGAGCAAAGAAGAGGAGATTCTGCAAAAATTGCTAATAGAACACTCAACGTGAGTCTCAATTTGGATCCGAGCCTCCCAGAAGCCAACAGGATAAAGAAAATAGGAACTGTCCCAGTTCTTACCAGCAAGAAGAAAGCAGAACAGGTTTCACAAAGCCTATTCTTGACATGATTTGGAAACATAAAACTCAGCCAGGGACCCTATACGGAGGGATGCATTTCAGCGTCTCACCGAAAACGCAGTTGGAAACTGTTTCCTATGGTGCCTTTCCAAATACGGTGATGCTTGCGTGCTTTTCAGCTCTAATTTACTGCAAACTAACAGCCACTAGATAAAGAGATGTTGTCAACATTGACAATCCTGGTTCTCCACCCACATTTAAGCAGAAAGTTCCTTCTTTGGGAATACCCTCCTCCATTATCTTCAGGTTTTGTTTTTATTATGAAGATTAAAGTTAGTATTATCCTTAGGGTTGAGGTTAGAAATAAGTTTAGAATACAGTTAAAGTTAAACACAGAGTTAGGGTAGAGTTACTATTCCAGTTGAGTTCAGCATTTGGTATTAAAACTTGATCCTTTATTGCCCTGGCTGGTTTGGCTCAGTGGTTAGAGTGTCGGCCTGAGGACTGACGTGTTGCAGGTTCGATTCCTGGTCAAGGGCATGTACGTGGATTGCAGGTTCTATCCCCAGCCCCAGTCAGGGTCGTGAGGGAGGCAACCAATCAGCGTGTCTCTCTCACATTGATGTCTCTCTGTCTCCCTCCCTCCCTTCCACTCTATCTGAAAATCAAAGTCACACACATGAGACTTACCATTCTTGTTTCAATATTGCTTTAAGGTTGTTCAGTAAGCATGCCTTTCCCTTCACTCAGATGGCATGATAGTTTAAAGATGGCTGCAATTATTTTTGCTACTTCTCCCATTAAGAGGAGGAATCTAATGACCCCCTCATTGAATCTGGGCTGGGCTTAGAGACTTGCTTAAATGATAAAATATGGTAGAAATGACATTATGCCTATTCTAGGCCTATCCTCTTAGACACCTGGTGACTTCTGTCTGCTCTCTTGGGACCCAGGTGGCCATGCTGTGGGAAGCCTCAGCCACACAGAAAGGCCACATAGATACACTGATCATAGGCCCAGTTCAGTCAGTCTTTCCATCCACCCCGATAAAGAACCAGGCATGTGATGAAGCTGTCTTGGACCCTTTATACCAGTCCGTCTGCCAGAATAACACCACCAAGTGAATATCAACACCAAACAGAATGAAAGAATTCCTAGTTGAGTCCCACTCAAATTCCTAGACAACAAAATCTTGAAATCTACTGAAATATTGTTTTTATTTTATTGATTTTAGAGAGAGGAAGGGAGAGAGAGAGAGAGACAGAGAAACATCGATGTGAGAGAAACATCCACCAGCTGCCTCCCACACATGCCCCTGACCGGGAATCGAACCTGCAACCTGGGTATGCGCCTTGACTGGGAATCTTTCCTGCCACCTTTCGGTGCACAGGACGACACTCCAACCAACTGGACCACACCAGCCAGGGCAATGTTAATGTTTGCAAGCCAGTTAATTGTAAGGTTGGTTTATTATGTAACAATTGATAACACATCCAAAACATCCTGAGGTTGAAATCACGTAATCTGCTTCATTGATTCATTCACTTCGGCAAATAACCATGAGTGTTCACCACGTACGAGACACCATAAAATGAATAAGGCAAAATCTCTGCCCTTTTTAAGCTGTCGTTTTAGTGGGCGAGTCAGACAATGAACATGAAAACAAACAATGTCACTTGTGTAATATCCCAATTGCCAAGCACAGTGCTAACTATGAAAAGTGACTAATGAATGCTATACTCGGGTGCACGAACCACGCAGCTAAATATGTCATTCTCAATTTAACCTAAAAAAACTTAACTGAAGCCAAGCATTTGGAAGACTAAGTTACTAACAAGACAAGTTAGATAAGCCAGAGAAGTTTATAAACAACACATTTTTGGAATAATGGGTATAATGAAAGGATGTTTACCTGTTTCTCTAAAGCAGAGTGTCTTTCGCCTGTGGAGTCCTACAACTTTTATTGGGGAAAAGGGGTAAACCCCCAGGTTTTCAGAAACGTAGGTTATTACCTAACCAGGGTGGAACGCAACGCTCCATAAAATGTCAACATCAAAACAATATAGAAAAAAATAATTACAGACAGTGTTAGTGTTGTAAGCTGATAAGGACCAGATGGTCTTTTGTATTTATGGGTTTCCTTGTGCATACAAATGCTTTGGGGATCTAATTAGCCTTCTACAAAAACTCAAACTGGGTAATTACTATCATTATCCCCTTTTCAAATAAATCTGAAGTCTAAACTGCAATTACGTTTTTTATCCTACATTTGGTATCCGCACATTTTAAGAATCGTTCCTTGCCATCTACTCAGAAAACTCCTTCACGTGGGCCGGAGCCAATAAAGAGCAGGAGGGTTATAACACAGTCTTAGAACACGGGTCACTGTCAGAGGGACGCGCTAGGCGGGTGAGGCACGTTCTCAGCGCCAGTCCTGGTCCTGTCGGTTACACTCCCGTCAAGCCGGCCCTGTTCTCCGAGACGTCCCATTTCCACTTATGCTTTGCACAGCAAAAGAGAAGACTTTCTACATGGAGACAGAACCCGTCACGCATGTTAGAGAGAGGATTCTCTGCGAGATGCAACGTGGCAGCCGCTTCAATTAACTTCTGACTCTGTCCCCGAAGTGCAATACCTGGGCTGGCGACGAGCCGCGGAGAAGCAGCGGTACACATAACAAGGCTGGTGTGTCATCTTTATTGGATTTTTAGCCTCAGGACAGTCAAGTCACATGGTAACAACATCTCTGCTCTGCGAGGCAAAGGGGATGTAATCATTTGCGCCGGTGGCTCATAATAGAGAATTCATCAAAATCCGTCTCCAGCAAGAAGTAGGGGAGCAGGGGTGTGGGGAGGCAGTCATTTCAGTCCAGGAGCAAGGCCGAGGCGTGGAGGTTATCAGGGGATACAGGGGTCTTCCCTGACAGGAAAAAACATGGACAGTGACAGGCATCGGGAGTCATCGCTTCTGCAACAGCTCCCAGTGAGGATGGTCAAGAATATTCAGAATGTCTGGCTGATAGCTCCAAAGTTAACATCGTGATGATTGGTCCAGAGGGCAAAATCCCAAAATAGTTGACAGAGGGAAAAATGCAGATGATGAACTGAAATGAAGGTGGGTGGTTGGTGGGGGAGGCATTTCTGCTTAAAAGGGATGCCATGTGTCAACGCAGCTTCAGGTGGCCCCCCTGGTCTGCCCGACTGAAGGACAGCTCTAGGGCTGCCACCTCAGCCCTGCACCCCGGAGCCTGCCCCGGGCTGCCCTGGCAGGTGGCAGCTCAGACACCCAGGCGTTGACAAGGACGGCCACAGGGTCAGCACGTATCCTCCCTAGATGATGGCAGAAAGAATCTCGAAGGCAGGCATTCGTTCTTCCCCTTATTCAACAAATACTTAACTAGGCATCCGCTTAGTGCTTTCTCTGTGTGGGCCATTTATGCAAGTTCGTGTGTTTATAAAATACTGGCTTCACAAATAGTATAGTCCGGTTCCCATCATAAAAGGTGTTAGAGAATCAGCCCACACTGTGCCATAGCCCAACTGCACAAGCAGCGCTGATGGCCTGCAAGGTGTGTGCACAAGCAGTGGTGTAGTCTTTGTGTCTTGGGCTTCTGTGCAAGCCTGGTGTGTTCGCAGACGTGATCATGGTGGGAGATTTGTAATGCAGAGACTGTCTATCTAGCTATGTGTTCATGCATCTCCTTGTAGCAGCACCTTCACATTTGTACAGCTATTTTTACAATGTTTAATCTTTGCTTACCACCACCATCTCTCTTGCTGGAAGCCTGACATGACAAGTGGTATTATTCTAATTTTAGCAATGCACAAGTCAGATCAGAGGCATTAGGGACTTGCCCAAAGCTATAAAGCAAGTAAGACACTTAGCAGAAGTCACATCCAGGTCTTCTCACTATAAATTCAGCACTTTCCAGACACTATCTGATGGGGACCCTTGCTGCGAAGCCTCTGAACAGAAGTTTGGGTGCCAGGGCACCTCACTGCGGGGCTGTCTGAGCAGACTGTTTGGCTGACTTAGGCTGTTTGGCATCTTAAATGTCTCTCTTGCTTCTGAGGTTGCAGGTCTAGAGCCCAGAGGAATCTGAGTCAGGAGAGGGCCAAGGTTCCTGCATTAATTAACCTGCAATCTGATGTAGCAGAAAGAGCAAACCTTTTCCATTGCAAAGCACAGGATCAAGTCTCAGCCTGGCCCAAATGAGCATCATCAAGTAACTTCTTTGGGACTTGGCTTCCCAAAGCCAAGTATGCAGCAACTGATAGTAAATCATATCATCCTGAGGCTGACATCATGTATTCTACCCCATTTATTCATTCATACCACCTCTCAGGGTCACTCGGAGGATGGAATGAGACAATGAGGCTAACACACAGGAGCAAAGCCTGGCACAGAGTGAGGGTTAGTCCTGTTCCTCTCCATCAGACTCCCCTGTGGGTTTTGTTTTACTCTGTAAAGGAGAGGAGAGTTTTCTTAAGAGTTCCCACCACGAGGATGCCCCCGAACTGCAGGCATCTGGAGAAAGCCTTGTTGTGGCTAAGTGTGAAGGAAGAACTCAGGGGGAAGTGCCAGGCATCACACAGTCTTCTGTCTCCCAGGAGTCGGGGAGGGAAACCATGCCCCGGTGCCACCCAGATATGCTCAGCAAATCCTTCAACAGGAAGCACTGCTTCAGCGTGTGCCCTTGTTTAAGAATGTGAGTTAGGTCCTGGCCGGGTAACTCAGTTGGTTAGAGCATCATCCCGATATGCCAAGGTTGAGAGTTTGATCCCTGGTCAGAGCACATACAAGAATCAACCAATCTATGCATAAATAAGTGGAACAACAAATCAAAGTTTCACTCTCTCTAAAAAATTAATAAATCAATAAAAAATTTTTAAAAAAGAATATAAGTTAAAGGGGAAAATAATAGCCATTGTGTCTGCTATACCATAAGCATTTCCTGCTGATTTAAATATAGTCTCAATTTTCTGGTTAGGATACAATCCAAATGGCCTTGTAACATTCCCTTAGCTGAGTGGGCTTCCTGCCAGTCAAATGGTTGTGTGGGGCCAGACAGTAATTGAGATGACAGTCTAGTTTTACACCGGAGGTTAAAATATCACATTGCATCAGCTCTGTGTCCTGATGGCGATTTACCCTGTCAACTTGCTGGGCTCTGCGGATGACAACTCAAGGTGCAGGTTGGCTATTCTCCTGTGTGAGGGCATCGTTGAGTTATGGTACCCAGGAACTCAAAGGTAATCATGGAGCAGAATGAAGATGGGAAAGAGGATGGGGCTTAAGGTCAAGGCAGATCTGCCAGGAACTTTTCCTCTACCTGCATCTGTGGCTGTCTTGGATCAGTCCCTTAGGTTTTGCAAAGGCAAAGCACAAGGCAAGATTGACAGGCTCCTGCTGCCAATACACATAGCTCATCACTTACCACAGCTGCTGCCATTTGGGGGGATGGACAGGTGGTCCAGGTGGACCAGTGCCTTTCATAAGAATTCAACCTTTCTCAAAAGACTCCTGCAGTGTGCTTTGTGATTTCCTTCAACCATGCTCTATAGATCTCAGCAACTTATGGTAGACAGTTAATTTTTAAGTTAGGGTTGAATAGCTATTATTTTCACTTGTACCTTAAAGTTACAGCAATAAACTTCACTTCTAACTTAACATAAATGATAGAGTTACAGACTGGTTATAACAGGTATGCAGAACAGGTTGTAATGTGTGGGGAGTGGGTTAAATGAGGGCTCCCCAAAATATAGGTTCATATTTAACCCTTAGAACTTATCCATGTGACCTTTTTTTGGGGGGGGGAAAAAAGGATCTTTGCAGATGTAATTAAGGATCTTGAGATGAGATCATCCCAGATTATCCGGATGGAGAGTAAATCCAATAACAAGTGTCTGTATAAGACAGGCGGAGGGAGAGGTGAAGTACAGAGGGACAGCCATGTGAAGACAGGCAGAGATTGGAGTTCTGTAACCACAAGCTAAGGAGTGCCTGGAGCCTCCAGAAATTGGAGGAAGCAAGGAAGGGTTCTCCCTGAGAGCCTTCAGAGGGAGCATGGCCCTGCCATACTTTGATTTCCATCCTCTGGCCTTTTGTAACTGTGAGGGAATAAATTCCTTCTATTTTAAGCCATCAAGTTTATGGTCATTCGTTACATCCACTCTGGGAAACTAATACAATATATTTATAACAGGCATATGTTTAATATATCTATGTATATATATGTCTCTACCTGTCCTCTATCCATCTATCCATCTAGACTTCAGATTGTAGAGTGTGTGTATTATATGGTGAATGTGTTGTTTCATCATATGAAATACAAATTCATCAGCCCAGATTGTATGATGGGCACAAAACAAAAGAGGTTGGGACCCACTGACCAGCCACATTCGACAACTGGAGCTTCTGTGGGGGAAAGAAGTAGGGGCACTGGGGTCCATAAAAGGGGAATAGCAGAAAGAAAACAGGACAAGGGTGTCTTTTACTCAGAAACAACACGAGGTGAAGTTAGGCTACCTGGCAGAAATCGAGCTAAGTGCATTCACAGAATATATATTCAAATTCAACGGAGGAGTGTGCTCAGCATTCAAAGAGATGTATGGTATGAAACGTGGAGTAATGGCCATATATTTTATAATTCTATGTCCTTATTTTTATATGTATGCCTTTAGAGAAAAACTTTCCTATATGTTTCTAAGCTGTTCTATAATAACCATAAAATAGTCATAATGGTTATAATCAATAAATACTGAGCACTAAGTATGATTTAGGCACCAAGCTAAACCATAAACATAAACAAGATTATCTTGTTTAGAAAGCCCTGAGGAATGTATCGTTATATCTGTTTTTTAGATAAAGAAGCAAATGTCATGTTGGTCAAGATGAGGTGATTTGTCCAGGTGGGTGGTCGCTATACTCAGCAGGAGTACAGGCCTTCACACCACAGCTCTTGGGCTCCAAAGCTCCTGACCCACACAAGGACAGAGCAGGCCCAAGGCAGGTAAACCTAAAACCTGTTGTGGCATTCTCTCGTTCACTCATCGTCAGTGACAAATCCCTGATGAGACCTCTCCAAATTCCCTGCCCCAATTTATTTGAAGACAGAAAAGGGAAAAAAAAAAATGTCATAATACTAAAAAGAAGACTTCCAGAAATAGAGAGGTATTAAAAAGCCGAGTAGGGTTTGAACAGGGAGGATGGGGGAAAAGAGCCCTCCAAGAAGGGTAAGGAGGCGGGACGTGCAGGCACATTTGGGAACCTGTCCTGGCATAGATCATGGGAGCCTCCAATACTGAGCACGTGAGTCTGAATGCAGCCCAGGCCCTTTCCTGTAAGGCATGGATTTTCACTGGTGTGCCACGGCACACTGGTGCCCCACGAGAATTTTTAGAACATGCAAAAACTGACTATTCAGTCAGGGGTACCGGCCTCTTTTCCTTTAGACTGTCAAAAAAGAAAAAAAGGCAACAGCCAACAATAGCCATCCAGTATGGCAGAATCAAAATTATACCTATTTGTGTGTGTGTGTGTGTGTGTGTGTGTGTGTGTCAGATTGACAAAAAAAATATTTTTGGGAGTGTGCCACAGAATTTTAGTAATTAGTTTATGTGTGCCATGAAATAAAGAAAGATTGAACATTACTGTTGTAAGGTGATCAATAAATTTCCACTCTAGACAAGGTACTTGTCAAGTGGTTAAGTGTGAGTAAACCCATGTAGTTCGTATGGCAGAGTGGTAATTCTCAGCAGCAACAGCCTACCTGTAAATAAACGCCGTGGCTGGCGGGCACAACACGTTCAGAACAGGAAGGCCCACAGAGGCCTCAAACTCATGCTCGTCACTGGCTGAGTAGATTCACCCAACTCAGACATTTCTGCTGCAGGCGTATTTCTAAACTCAGGTATGTTGTCAAGGATCATTCTCAGCCTTTAAATGGCTCCCAGCAGAGCGGGCAGGCCAGGTGGGTTAAGGAAAAGGGGGGTAGGGTGGGAGAGAGAGAGGATGATTTCTTCACAACCACACTGCAGTGCTCTTTGCTGAGAATGACAGGAGAGGCATGAGGCTCTCTGGATAGTCACGATCCTTAGAGTATAATTTACTAGAGAAAGCAGCTCGGTTGCTCCCCAACATAAGGAGAATGGGGAACATATTACAGACAGTGTCAGAGAATCTTGCTCTAGACGAGCAGATACTGAATCTGAAGCCCCCGAGATCCTACCTGGGGTCCTTGTCATTATTTCTTCTCTCACATGCAAATGCTGATACACACAGGAGGAAAAGGCTGGAGGGTTGATGCTAGTACAAGAGGGGATTTGGTCTGGAAGGCAGCCTGGTTTAATTATCTGTGCCTGTGCCTTAGGCTATTAGCATCAATATACTCATCACTTACTATAATTACCAATTAATGTATTAATCTGGATAAATGTGGGTACAGGGGGAATGAACTATACTGATTGTGCTTGGGAGTATGCGATCTGTACCTTCTCAGACATGGCTTACGTCTGCCTAGTAGGGTTTCTAAGAGGTTAATACTAGATTTTTTTTTAATCCTCACCAAGGATAATTTTACATTTATCTTCAGATAGAGTGAGAGGGAGAGAGGGAAGAAGAGAGAGAGAGAGAAACATCAATGTGAGAGAGACACATCGATTGGTTGCCACCCACACAACCCCAACCAGGGCCGGGGTTGAACCATAACTGAGGTATGTGCCCTTGGCCATAATTGAACCTGGGCCTCTTTGCTTCACCAGTGGACGCTCAACTGCTGAGCCATGACAGCCAGGGCGAGATTAACACTAGACTGACGAACAAGTACCATTACGTCTGAAACATGGTTCATATTACTATCAGACTAGTCATCCTCAAGTCCCTTTATTATATCAGGTTGAACTTCTGGAAGAAGGAATCAATGAGTATTAGAAATCAGGGATACTGCATACCGTTGGTCAAGTTCCATGTACTCTCTGATTAATACAATCAGAAAAAAAACCCACAGCAGAATGTCTGCATGATGTATGAAAACTTACTGGCCCTGTTTGCCGAGACGCATGCTCTTAAGTTTCCAATTCAACTGTAGAATTCGTAGTGGGTCCAAATGTGTAGAAAGAGTGAAAGGAACCATGCTTCTGAACTCATTTTATTTAGATTTAAATAATACAGTACCAAACATTTATTTCCCCATTTATAAAATCTGGACTCTATACAGTCCAGTTTTATGATACAGCACAGCTTACTCAGTTCCCTTAGAGGTAAAGGGAGAGTCAGAGAGATGCTAGCAAGGCTGACCATCACGATGGGATACACTTGAGATCTTAGCTAAAGCAAACTAACATAAAATAAGGATGAAAAATACCCAAGAAAAAGCATCCTAGGACTCTGACTACTTCATAGAGTTTGGGTCAAAGTTACATTCAATAAATCATGAAAACACACAGGAGTACAGGGTTATGTCTATACTTGCATACACATACCTACTTGCTGTCCCTATTCTTTAATGTAGCTTAAATTTAATATGCAAATAGTCACCCTGTCACCCAGTCCAGCCAGTCCCCTTCAACCTTTTCGAAAGGCATCTTACTGAGCTTTACTGAAAATTGAAGTCAACTAAATCCATGTGATGAGATTCACATTTCCACATGACAGTGACCCATGGCCGTGCATTCACCAAACATAAGATGAAGTATGTGGGCTTCCCGAACCTCAGCAGTACCTGTCATCTGAAGGAGGAGTGTGTACCATATTAAGATAGAAAAGGTAATATTCACACAACATGCAGCTTTTTTTGCTGAGAGTCAGTTTTATTTTCAGGAGCTGCATATGTCTGACATGTTAGCTCATTTATTTACTTATTTTTTGGTTAATCCTCACCCGAGGACATTTTTCCATTGATTTTTAGATAGTGTGGGAGGGAGAGAGAGAGAGAGAGAAATATCGATGCAAGAGAGACACATAAATTGCCTGCCTCCTGCACAGCCCCAAACAGGGCCGGGAATCAAATCTGCAACCCAGGTGTATGCCCTTGACTGGGAATCAAACCCGTGACCCTTAGGTCCACAGACCCACACTCTAACAGCTGAGGCAAACCAGCTAGGGCTAAGCTCATTTATTTTAAAAACAAGAGCCCCATGTACATTGAGAAAATATCATTATTTAGATATATGGTCGAGTCAGAATTATTTTCACAGTACAGACAACATTCAGAAGCTGGGCAAGGTAAGATAAACCCTATTATTCCCAATCACCTTGCTCTTATTTTCTTGAGAGACTTTCAATAACCACATGGAGGTGAACACTCAAGATATGTCACCTCCTAACAACACATGTTCATGCCAGACCATAGGTTACCACAGGTTACTTTGCTACTCAATGAAAATGAAAATTGTGTGGCTATTTGTTAAACCTGCTATGGGGAAGAGATTCCTGACTTCAGGGCCATTAATGATGAAGATATCCTTTGGTTATTATTGTCTTGTCATGATTCACTGCAAAAGTGAGAGAAATTAATAATCTTTTCAGCTAGACAGAAGACAGGTTACATTGTCTTTATTTTGTTATTAACAAAACAAATGGTGTAAAAATAGAATTCACCCTTTCTGACTCCATTAGCCTTTTTTTTTTTTTTTTTTGTCCTGAAAACAAACCAACCAACAAACAATAGATCTGAGTGGGGCTCTGAGAAGAAGGGATATGCAAGGAGTTTGGTACTTTTTCCTAAATTGATGTTCAGTGGAACGTTGGTTTTCCAGTGACTCATTCCGTCCGTTACACCACCTCCTCAACAAGCTGTCATGTTTATGAGTAGGCCCTGCTTTTTCTTTTCGATACATCTTCGTTCCTCCCTTTCTCACGTTGGTCCTGACTCTCCTCACATAACACCCGAATTGTACTCAATAAGGGTCTGCTGTAGCTGAATGAGGGATCCTTTAAATGTTGCCAGAAACGGGCAGGTTGGAGGAGGGCGGAGAAACCATTCTGAGAAGCAAGTGTGAGTGGTCGGGCACACGTTGGCTTTGCAGTGACAGCCAGATGTTCAAGTAGAGAGGATACCCAGGACCGGCACTGATGTCCTCTGTGATATTGCTATTTGTAGCCAAGATAGGTTAATTTTACTAGGGTTGGTCATTAAGTCACGGAAGAGATACAGCTGGATTGTCATCATGGTTCTTCTGCAGAAACAAACTTACCAAGCAATCCAGTTGCCCTTCACCTAAACAAAGAAAGACTTCTGAAGCCTGAGTCTTCAGCAAATCCCAAACTGAGCTATCACTAGCAACAGAAAGCCCAATAGCTGTTGTGAGTGTGCTGGTTTTATTTTTATTTTTATAACACACTGATTTCTCCTTTATTGTTTATCTTTGTTTCTCAGAGACTATTAAATGCCCAAGGATGCTCTGGGGAGTTGCTAAAACTCACTGCCCAACAGCGAGGGTGATCTAATTTGTCTAAATTCTACTTAAACCTCCCAAGCCATACTTGTCCCTGCTGCAGTATAAGAAGATGTAATGACTGAAAGGAATTGTAATTTCTGAAGAACACTGACAGGAATATGGATTATGAATAAGGTAATGACAAGGGTCTGATTTATAGAAAGATAAGTCCCTGGTATGACTTCGCCTCACCTTCTTCTGCTCAATCATGTATCATAACCAAGGTCAATGGACACCTTTGTGTCTTTTAAGAATTAAGCCCTATAGGAGCTGCTTATATCTCTCTCTAAGGCTTTGTTACTAAATTGTTACCCAGTGACCCGTTACACTTTTGCTAAAGAAATTATAGCCACTTCATACTGTCATATTTATTTTGAATTGTAAGACAGAACCTACTTTTCTTCTATGCTTTAATCTTCTCTTAACACAAAAGACTGTAAGTATTTAAGCCACTCCAGTTACATCAAAAGAGAATAATCAGTTTCTGTTCCATACTAGCTGAGTTAAATAGCAGCTCTGTCTCTAGAAAGATAATAATGTCAAAAAATTGGAGAGAAAACAGCAGGCATTCTGGGGAGTTTAACTGTTGAACAAATGGCTGGAAGGTGCTTCAAAGTCAATTTAAATAATTTTTAAAAAATTACACCCTGACTTGCAGTCTAAGAACTCTTTTTCTATGTAATTAAAACATAATGCTGGAGACCTCCTCAGACAGTGACTCCTGATATTTTAAGAATACAGTAGAATGCCTTCAGAATATGGCTTATTACTAAATGCATTTTAATGTACAACAGATTAAATCCATTCCAGTGGAACACTAACAGCAGCAACTAGAAAAGCCTGGTTCACAAACCCTTCTACCTAATGGATTCCTCAATGTCAGCAACATGAAAATGTCATGCTGAAAACTCTGTCTCCACCATTCTGCTGGAGAAGTAGGTCAGAGTGACAGGGGCGAACTCCATGCATCCCCGTCAGCTCCCGCGCGAGCAAGTCTCGTGAGGACTGAGACGCCGAGGAGCAGCGCCAGGGTTGCCCGGGAACTGCTTGTGTTGGTATGCTCAGGTTGCCATCACAAAGCACCCAGCTGGGGGCTGCAACAACAGAAATTTTTTTCTCACAGTTCTGGAGCCTAGAAGTCCAAGATCAGTGGCTGGCATGGTCGGTGCCTGGTGAGGTCTCTCTTCCTGGCTTGCAGACAGTAGTCTTCCTGCGATGTCCTCGCATAGCCTTACCTCCGTGTGCATGAGCAATCGGCTGCCTCCTGCACACCCCCTACTGGGGATCAAGCCTGCAACCCAGGCATGTGCTCTGACCAGGAATCCAACCAGGACCTCTCAGTCCATGGGACAACGCTCAATCTACTGAGCCGTCTGTTCTTATAAGGACACTAATCAGTCAGTGCCCTACCCCAATGTCCTCTTTTAATTACCTACTTAGAGGCTCCATCTCTAAATTCAGTCAGTCACACTGGAGACTAGGGCTGAAAGACATGAATTTTGAGGAGACACAAACATATAGACCGTACCACTTTTCACGTCCCCCCTGTTCTGCATGGGGTGCCAGGTCCTCAGGGTGTGCGTGACTGGCCCCAGCTGAGGAAAGTCCGGGAAGGATGGCACCACCTCCACCGGCTGGGGTCCTACAAGAAGCCCTCACTCTGCTCCTTGGCGTAGATGAACACTACATGATTCCGGAAAATGAAATTTACGAGGAAAGGTCAGAGGACCAACAGCTGTGAGAGTACGGAAGAGACTTAAAAACCTGTAACATAGGTGGAGGTATTATGCATAGAATTCTGGCCAGCTGTTCTCTACTGGGAGCCAGTCAGGAGAAAAGAGAATTCAGTTATAATACTGGAGAGATCTAAATGAGATCTAATGGATAAACATCTCAACAGTACAAGTCTGTTGCTTGACTATGAGGATTGAGATACAGGAAAATGGATTACCGTGGGGGAATCTAGCCTCCCAGGACCTGTAAGAAATAGGCAGGGGTCCCCACAGGTGGGAAGATACAATGAGAGGTCAGAAACAAGGCGCTCAGTCTATCACACCAGTGCTGGGGTAGGGCTCTGTTGTGTTTGAAATTTAAGGCTTCACTGTGAGAATCTCTGTGTTTCCCAATCTGCCCTGGGCTCTGTAGGGCTGCCACGGTCAAGAAGGTGGGTGGTGTTTATAAAACAATATTCTAGCAAGCAGGGGACAGGGGGCCTCAATTCCTTGGCAAAAGAAATAAAAAGTTATGGGTGTAGCATGATCATTACTTGCGCACGTACCTGTCTCTGCTTTAGGCCGAACTCCCTGAGAGAAGGGACATTCATTTAATGCCTAAGTTCATAATACTGAGCACAGTACTCAGTACATATTGGCGAGAATAAATTAAACTTTCTTTTCTGAAGTAAAAATAGTACTACCTACAGGCAGATGAACCCAGCTGAACCTGGACATGTTCAATTTTACTTTATCTTTAACCTCGCCCACTGAAGATCTCTTTGGAAAAACATCATTGGAAAGGAGATCAACAGTGATCAGACTCATTCGCATCAAGTGATGTATTTCCTTCCTTCCTTTACCCCCAGAGCTAATAAGTAGCTGGATGAGCAGGAGGCTGACATGGTTTGCTGACCATGTCTTGGTCATGTACATGGTTTGCTGACAAATGTCTGTTTGAAAGGGGAAGTTCATTGCCTTGCGTTCTACACCTTAATCTTTTGTTCCCTTTCCCCGTATCAGTTTCCTGAATTTGAGGACACAAAATGAATGACATGCTGTGGGATTATTCAACAGTATGCTGACAACCCTGACCTCTCACTCCATCGTCGACATCCGCAGAGTTCACATGGGACCTTATCCTGGTTTTTAGGATGTTGGTAGGCAAAGAATGCTGTTCATGTCACTGTCTGACGACCTATTTGGCCTATTTTGTCCTGGACAATGTTACCAGCAAATTTACTCTCATCGAGGAACACCCATCAGAGAAGAAGTGGCTGTCTGAGCCCACAGGAGCCAGGGAAAGCTGTCCTTTTAAACACCATTGACCCATGAGGCATTCAACCCCCCCTTAATGATAGTCTTCTGGTGAGCAAAGAACTCCTTTTGTTTGTGAAGCAACTTACACAAAAACAGAATCGGTCAACCCACTAATGTGTCATCAAGTATCAGAGAATGAAGGAAAATAAAAGGAACATACAACTAGCTTATTGAATAAATACAAATTTTAAAACAACAATTTCAGTTCATTGTTATCAAGAAAGGAAGCAGGTGCAGAAGACAAGAAGATGTGTAGAGAATGGGCACAGGCAGTCCTGTCTCCTACAACAGGAGACACCTCTTCAGAGGCAATGAAATAACTATGTACTTCCCGGCTCCCACCTGCTCCAGACCTGTGCCCCTCTGAAGACTGAGGAATAAAGACAGGCACTTCCTTTCTGACCTCAGGCCCAGAATAAAAATTAACCTCTGATTATACATCCGCAGTGAAATTTGGAAGAATAAAGCCACAGGCTAGGAGGTGAAATCCCATCAGTGCTTCTCGGCTCCTGCCTCTGACCCTGGAGCACACAGACCTTCCCCGTGACACTGACCAGGGACTGCATTCTATCACAGGAGACGGTGTTCAACCACGTCTTGTTTACCTTCCCGGCTCTCCTCCATCCCCCTGAACAGAACCTGGCTCTGAGGACTCCCTGAATGCCTGTAGAACAGAGTGACTGCCTAGCCTCGGGAACAGTCAAAACGAGTTAATAATGCTTTTTGAAGCTGATTTACAGGAGCTGATTATCCAGTTGTTGCCTCAGCTCATCCCCTAGCTACAGCTCCTCGCGTATCCCGCCTGCCTCTTGGCCATTTTGCCTCTCATTAGCGGCTTTCATGAAAGTGTACTGGGAAGAGGATGTGAAATTCCAATGACTGCCCCTGTGACAGCAGGAAAAGGTACATAACAGTGATTGGCTTGAGAGTTTTGTTATTATCTATAGATTTAAATGATCCACATCATGTCTAGACCTCATTAGCACAACTAGTCAAGGTCTTGCTAGAATGGCTGTATTTACTACATGGAAGGTCACGCAGCAAACTGCCCTGTAAGTCTTCACATATGTTCCACATTGATGATTTTTCCAGTGGCTGAAGCAAAAAAACAAAACAAAACTAAACAAACAACAAAACCTGCAACTCTAATCCTAAAAACAGTAAGTATAATAAACATGTACTTTCAAATGTCACCTATCACCCGTGGCTACATTAGTAAGTACTTAGTTACCTTGACATAGTTCCTCCAAGAAATTGCAAATGCTCTCTATACATATTACATAATGCAGTTATCCACTGAAGGGCCAGAAAAGACAGCAGGTTTTGCAGAGGGAGACGGGATGTCAGAGGGAAGCTGAGTGGTTTCTACAATGTCAGAGAAGACGGGAACTCTCAGTTCTCCCAAGAAATCAGCTGATTACAAGTGCTTGCCGCCCTGAGCTATGCTTTCTGCCTGTGCATGGTGTACTGGGGGGAAGGGAAGACAGGTTGTAATTTTTCAGTGGTATTTTATTGCAGCAAAGAGTCCCATGTTGTGAAAAGTCCCACAGGGAAGCCAGAGACCCAGTGAGAAGACTGCCATAGTGACCCTTTGTGACAGACAAGACCCCGGCCACAGTGACCTTGCCTGTAATTCACTGTTAATCTGAATAGGTCAGCAGGGAATATACAAGTTTGAGTAACTCACTGTAGTTGAGATTCATGACGATGAAACTAAGAAAAGGTCACTTTTAAACGAAATAGCTGTCTCTCTCAGTGTGAGGGAAAATTTCAAGCTGACCTAGTTTGGTGCTGAGGACCCGAGGGAGGGAAATAAATTGCAAAATTCTCAGTTAAATGCCAATGCCAATCTGGTTGCTGGCAATTCAGGTTTTAAACACTCTAGCCCTCAAGCTCATTGCTTTGTATGTTTGATCTGTAAGTAAGAATTTCCAAAGAAGCTGTGAGCTAGATGGCTCATGCTTTCTTTCCTTCATCTAACGCTATTGATCACCTGCCAGGCATTCAGCTAGATGCTGAGGATACAGCATGAAGAAGCCATATTTTCTAACTTCATGGAGCTAACCATCCAAGAGGGGCTGTGAAAACATAAATAATCGCAGATACCTGGAGGAACTTGTTAGAAGACTGTCACAAGGGGTGATGAAGGTCTGGAGCTGGGAGAAAAGAAATATTTAGGAGAAAAAAAGGGAAAGATTTGGTAATGTTTAATGTTGGAGGTAAGAAAAATTAAAAGAGGACTTCAAGTTTTGGGCTTGACAGTGGGATCTGCTATGGAAACATGCTATGAAATGAAAGGTTTAGTGAGGAAGACAGTGGGTTCAGTTTTGGATATGCTGAGTCTAAGGAACTCACAGGACATTGCGACATGTATCCAGTACATGAAGATATCTATGAAAAGCTTAAGTAAGAGATGGAAAGGGTTGTAGGTACACACGAGTGTCATCAATGTATCTGTGGTAGTGAGCCATAAGTACTGACGAAATTGCTCAGCATCTGTAGGGAACTAAGGTTAGAAGGCTGAGCATGGTATCTGGGGGCAAACCAACATTTTAAGGATAGGATGATGAGTTAGAATCCACAAAGGATACTGAGAAGGAGTGGTCCAAGAGGCGAGAGGGATGACTGGGAGAGCCCAGTGTCACAGGCAAAATGGGGACCGAGTTCCAAGGTGGGAGTGACTCACCATGCTCGGCGCTCTGTGGGAGCCAACATGCCAGCGCACTGAGTGGTTAGGAAGGACGCGGAAATGTCAGCACTTTTACCAGCATGAGAGCAATAAAACCCAGATTGAGCAGGACTAATAGGAGTCAACAGGAAGAGGAGAAATATAAGACAGTGAGTGCAGATTAGTGTTCCAATACCTGACAGCACTCCAGAGTCACCCATGGGGCTTGCTAAAACGAACAGAAAACTGAACCTAGGAATCTGTAGTTTATCAGGCTCCCCTGGGGATTCTGATGCACAGATTGGTTGGGCACAATAGACTATTTTTTTCAAGACACCTGGTGCAAATGGAGAGGCTGGGCAGGAGCCCACTGGAGGTGGGAGTGGGAAGCAAGGATCACATGGGAGAGGTGGGCATATTCATAGGCTGATGTCAGGGAGAGCGGGAGAGGGGTCGTGGTGCTAGGACAGAAAGGGTGGAGATCCAGGGGATGCTCACTGCTTATCACATGGTAAGACTTCAATAAAACGTTAGTCTTCTTTCGTTTTCCTTTAGCAGAATGAAATTTCTAGCATAGTTATGAGTAACTGAATTCTCTCATTGCTACTATATCTTAATTCATTTCCAGTTACACGGGTTAATAGAGAAGGACCAGCTTGTAGGGAAAGATTTGGGTGCATGCTACCAATTAATTGATTGTGCTATAGGGTACTTCAGTTTTAGGTAGTTTCTTATGCAAGAAAAGTTATTAGTATTTTAATCCTGAATAACTGAGAACCCAGGCTGTCTGAGAGCAGAATATAAGGTCAACTAAATTATGAAAGGAAATTGAATGCACTTTTTCCTTCAAAAAGTCTGTGATAGGATCATTTTAAGAAAGAATTCCTGCAGTGCAGTGTGTGTGTGATGGAAGGAAGGAGAGAGGGAGGGAGAGAATGGTACATATCCTTGTTTCAGAAGATCTGGCTGCCAAGTCACCAACTTAAATAATAGCTCCACACACATGACATCATAATAGTCTCCACAGCAACTGTGAATGACATTGCAAACCTGTCGGTCACTAAATGGGAAAGACAGGCAAGAAGACAAGAGTGGACAATCTCCTAAGCAACAAATGCGCCTTTTCCATGGAAACACCGCCTTATGGAAAAGAAAAGGAAACACAGATAATAGACAAAGGCACACAATAGTCCTTAAATATAGCATTTCACTAAGCACTCTGTCAATTGCAGTTTAAAGACCATTCCACCTATGAGAAGAATCGCTGGGAGAAACGTTTCCCCTAGTTTAGTGTTGAAAGAGAGGAGGGCAGAGGCATCTCCTTGAAGTCAGTCACCACGTATCCTCACAGCTGCTCACAAAAGAAGGCACATGTGAATGAAGCAAGTTATTACTAAGCTTTTAGGTTTCCTCCACTTTAAGAAGACACCAAAGGACAGAAGCCAAACTTAACAAGCCAAATAAATTATGAGTAGGAAATTAACATTATTAAAATCCCATTACACAGAGAATCAAATTGCATTCCTTTGGAATAGCAAGTCCATTAGTGAACACATGATAAAATTTATACTCTAAGACTTTTTTTTTTAATTAGGGAACATTTGCTAAACATGCCAATGACGCAGTGCCTATCTGCATCACTCAAAATTCAAGGCCCCATGGCTGATGGTCCACTATCTGCAGACACCATGCTATGCTCTGAGCATCAATTACCTGAACTCTCTTACTCAACAACCCAGTGAGGGAGACTGTATCATCTCATGTATCAAATGAAGAAATGGTGCCTGTAGAAGTGAACATCTCCCAGTGCACAATAGATATCAAGCTTTGATTCAGACCTGTTACCCAACTCCAAACCTCACTCTGTTTGCTGGGCTCTTGCTCACTTACAAAGCTGTTCATACCTTATCGTTTCCTGTAATCGTTTCGCAATGATGTCCACTCATTCTCATAATGCCATCGTGCTGTTTTTCAATTAAAAAAATTTTTTTTTCTTTATTGATTTGAGAGAGAGAGGAAGGGAGAGGGAGGACAGTTAGAAACATAGATGAGAGAGCACATCGACTGGCCACCTCCTGCATGCCCCCCACTGGGGATTTGGGCCACAACGTGGGCATGTGCCCTGACCAGGAATCGAACCAGCGACCTCCTGGTGCATGGGTGGATGCTCAACCACTGAGCCACACCAGCCAGGCGGCATGCACATTTTGCTCTCTACATTTTAATCATTAACTTAGAGGAAGAAGAGACTTCAAGAAAACATGACCAAGTATCTCACTGTATTGCTGAGAAAACCAAAGTTCAAAGAATAAATTCCTTCCACATACGAGAGTTGAATCATAGTCCCGCTGGCTCTCCAATCACAGCTTCTCACCACCCCACACCCCAATGACCTAATCCTTGCTATTTACTATTGATAAGTTATTTTCCTAAGTGGACATCTCTATCTTTTTTTCCTTTCCCTCTCTTTGCCCCTTGCAACTATAAATTCTAAAGGTTTAGGAGCCATTTTATATGACAAAAGTTTAAATCTCAGGGAACAGTTTTACAAAGGGCTTCCTTCCACTTTGTTAACTGCTATAAAGGAGAGGCTGCCTCTTCCCACCCCTCCCAGCCCATCATAAAGTTATACTTCCTTAGGTTGTATTTATTGTCTCCAATGTAACAGAACTTTCACCTACGACACAAGCCATAGACCTCATTTGCTCATGGAGGGCCACTGAAATCACTGCCTGTGTCTTCCTTACTGTCCTTTATATAAAAAGGTTTTTCTCACTAATCTGTGACGATCACTGATTAATAGTAACATGACTTACATGCATATCAACGAAGACCCTGATGATACAACAACAATTCAATTTTTTCTCTGAAGGCCATTAAAAGTAAGACATCTGTAGAGTACCCTGCTATAAAAAATGGGGATTTGCAGGCTGATTAGAATTCACAGGGTGAGAAAGTTTATGCCTATTCCAACGACGTCACAGCTTCCTTAGTAAAATTTACTCATTTTTTTCTTAAGTGTATGTCACTTGGTGAATTAAAGTGTCGTATCAAATGGGTTTTACTGAGATGAAGAGCATTGGTGACTGGGCTCCTTCCATACCAGGACGAGTACCATGCACAGTTCACACAAAGCAAAAAACAACTTTCACAGCTGGCAGCGCCTGTGGAGTGGGGGGACCTCCCCTGACAGCCACCCCATTTATTCCGTATTTTCCTTAACTCTGTGTGAGGTTGGGGAGAAAATCCAAACCTCATCACAGTCGTCCCAGTACCTCATGAAAATGCACTTCATTTCCCCATCAAAACGAAGTTCCAGAACTGCTCCCCACTCATTCTGGAGCTGGTGTATATGAAAAACTTTAGTGTCTTCTGGGTTATAATAATTGGCCCCAAAAAGGACCTAGGCAGTGTCAACTGATGGTCACTGGCAACAATTCAATGCCAACAGGAATCCCCAATCTGGGGTGGTGAAGGGGTCGACTTTATTCAGTGTCATCAGCTCAACTGTGACCCAGCACAGCTATGGAACAGCATGACTACATGACTGAGACAGCTCGAGAGTGTTACAGAACTCGATTATGATACAGTACACGGCTATGAGGCAGCCTGGGAAGTAGGTGGCCATGGTCTGCAGCTCCACTGAGCTCCGCGTCAACAAGACAACTGCTCTGCTCTGGGGTTGTAGTTTAGTCCCTCTGTGACAGCATGGCTCCACTCCACTCTGGTCTGGCAAGACAACTTCCACGTTACAGGTCCAGCCAGGGATGGAAAGGGGACGTGCACTCCCTGAGCCAGAGGGAGATGACTTATACACAGAGAAGTCCCTGCCCCTGGTCCTTGATAGCTCTGTCTTCCTTCAAATAAGGACTCCAAATTCTCAGAGTTTGATTGGTCAGAATGGTGCTGCACTGATTGGTCAGTGGAGATGCTAATGAGGATACAGCTGTAGAGCTCCTATTGAACAGGATAAGTCTCAGTCCTATTGGTTGAAATATGATCTCAGGAACTCCTTTATAAGGGTTGGCCCATATGGTAGGAACACAGCACAGGCAGGCAGGTCAATGCAGGTTTCTCCCTGAAGCATGACTTGTATGACAGGCCCCCATTCAGCACTGGCTGCTAGGCTTTGCTTCTGCTTGTTTGTCTGCTTATTTTTTGAGCCCAATCAGCCACCTTGGCAGTTATTTTCTTCCTTTCTCAGGTCAACAGCAAAGATCAGAAACAGAAACTATCAAATAATTTGACAAATTAACAAAACTCAATAAAGAAAGCAAGAAGTTCTTCTTTTGAACAACAACAACAACAACAACAACAATAAAATAGACTATGCCATGCTAACGTCAAACTCCCTTTTCCGGGATCCAAAACATTTTTCTGCTTAGCCAACAAAATAATATGTCTAAATTCTTTTTTTTTAACCTGCTCTAATTTAAAAAGTCCCAAAATATTATTTCTCTAAATTTTCTGATTAAATCAGGCTACTTAATTAAATCCCAACTTCTAAAACTATTATCTCAATTGCTTTTCTTGAAAATAAACTCTCAACAAAAATAATTTAGGTAAAATAATTATATTGCCTTTCTTCAGTTGGGGAGAAACACAGCCTTGGATAAATCCAAAGTTAAGCTTTGGGGCTGCTCCAGGGGCTATAATAAGAGGTGTTTTCCACAGTAATACTTGGTAGTTTTCCAAACCTCAGGCATCTTCCAGCTAATCCTCCATTAGGATGTCATTTATTTGGTTCACTTCAAAGCCCTGGCTACTTTCTTGCATTTTTCTGAAAACAAAGAGTTTACCTGTGGAAATCACTTTGTCAGGCAATTTGGCAAGTCACTTACAATGCTCATCAATTCCAGTACTTTAATTAAACCCAGGAAGTCCCTCTGCCCAAAGTGATTCTCCTTTCTGAGTCACCATTCATCTCTGCCTTCAGCAGGACCCAATGCTTCAAAGTGACAAAGGGGAGTTATCTCAGCTAAGTACGTTTCAGGATTTGGGCAATACTGACTATCCTGCTTAAAAAAAATACACCAAAAAACTGAAGGACAGATATTTGGTTTACTGACTTAGTGGCTGACAATCTACCCATCAGGCCATGGGTGAGGAACATCTGGCCTGTGGGCCATCTAAGGTCCAAGAAATCAATACCAGCTAACATCACACGCCTCACCAAATTGGCCTGACCAAATATAGCAGGGTAATTTTTAAGTTGATAATTTTGTATGGCCCGCAAATGATGTTATAAATATCCAAATGGCCCTTGGTAGAAAACCAGTTCCCTACCCCTGTGAACATAAAATAACCATAGCCAATGACATCTTTGGGGAAAAGTCAGTGTGGTGTCTGAGTATATTTAGCTGCTAAATTAGACAGCAATATCTTTGCTCTCTGGGCTACTGGTCAGAGCTGTGTTGGGGGCTCCGACTGACAATATGATTATGGAGAGCTCCTAGGGGCTGGTTTTGCAGGCCGCAGGTGTCATTCTCAGCAATGACAGCCACTGTCTTGAGGAGGGGTAAGTTGAAACATGAATTAATGTCATCCACAGAGAATATCTTAAATGCTATTCAACCTGACAGCCCATGGTTTCTCCACAACAGCATTCCCATAGGCACTGTCGGAGAACTAAACCAATAAAGCCAGATAAACACAGAAACAAAGGTGCTCACAGACATAAAATAAGTCACAAAAGCAAGCAGCTATGTGACTATAATATCATATGTAAGCATAAGGTGGTATGGGTAACATATCATGAAACAAAAGCATCCTATTATGCCCACATCCACCAAATCTCCTCCTGTGTTTCAGTGAATGGCCCCATGCACACTGCTAGGGGTTGAATTGTGTCCCTCCAAAGGTATGTTGGGGTTCTAATCCCCAGTACCTCAGAATGTGATCTTATTTGTAGATAGGGTTTTTATAGAGGTGATCAAGTTAAAATGAGGTAATTATGGTGGGTCTCAATCTAACAAAACCAGTGTCCTTAAAAGGGTTGGGGGATTTGGATACAGGATCAGACATATATAAAGGGAAGACAATGTCAAGAGATAAAAGGAGTAGATGGAGACCTACAAGCCAAGGCGAGGGGCTTTGGATAGATCCTTCCCTAACAGCCCTCTTGCTGACTCCTTAATTTCAGACTTCTAACCTTCAGAACTATCAGACAATACATTTCTCTTCAAGTCATCCAGTTATATTTTTATAGCATCTCTAGCAAACTAAAACAGCTGCTAAGCCAGACACTGACATTTCATTTTTCTCCCTCTCCATTTCCCTCTCTCTTTCTCTTGACCTATAGCCAAGAATAATCTTTGGTGGCACTAACTGTATCTACCTAATATTTTTAGGATCCACTCACTTTTCTCAATGCTATTGTTTCACACTATTTCAGACCACCATAATCTTTTACGTGGATCTCTAGCTAGTCAGCTGGCCTCAAATCTTGCCACCTTTCAATTCTCACTGTTGCCAAAGTAGTCTTTCTACAATGCAAAAGTTTCTAAACCTTCAATGCATACCACCTGGCCTCAGTGTAGGGAGAATGTGCTTAGCCTATACATTTCAGACCCTTTGGGATCTGACTCAGCTAAATTCTTCCAGACTTTTATCTTGTTAATTTCCTCTCCCTCAAGTTCATGGTTCTAGCCTTACCTGGTTTCCTACACCAGCCAGGCTTACCTGTCTTTATGAGTTTGTGTTTACGTTTCTCTCTCTGCAGGGAATATCCTTCCCCTGCACTTCACCTGGCAAAATACTGCCCACTGTCTGGCCGGTATGACTCAGTGGTTGAGCTTTGACCCATGCACCAAGAGGTTGCCTGTTCGATTCCTGGTTGGGACACATGCCCAGGTTGTAGGCCAAATCCCCAGTGGGGGGCATGCAGGAGGCAGCCAACTGATGTTCTCTCCCATCATTGTTTCTGTCTCTCTCTCCCTCTCACTTCCTCTCTCTCTCTCTCTGAAATCAATAAGAGGAAAAACAAACAAACTAAAGAAAATACTGTCCACCCACAGCCAGGTGTCATCACTTTCAGAGGGCTTCCTTGAGAAGCTTTCTCTGGCCCCAGATGGGCTTAGTTCCTTTCCTGAAATGCTCCCATAGTACCTGTGCGTGGCTGTCAAAAGACTTACAGTAGTCCCCCTTACCTACAGTTTTGCTTTCTGTGGTTTCAGTTACTCCCAGACAATCATGGTCCAAAAATATTAAATAAAAAATTTAATATTTAAAATTTTAAATTTAAGTTGACATAAGAGGAATCTCAGGCATGGGGTTAGTTAAAAAAAATTCATAAATTTTAAATTGCTTGCTGTTCTGTGTAGAGTGATGAAATCTCGGGTTATTCCACTCTGTCCCACCCAGGATGTGAACATTTCTCCATGTTGTAGATGCTCCATGCTGGTTAGTCACTTAGCAACCTTCCAGTGACCCTCATTTTACTTTACAATGTCTCATTCACCTCACTTGATCTCATCACACAGGCATTGTATCATTTCACATCATGATTCACATCAAGAAGGGTGAATACAGTACAAGGCATCTTGAGAGAGAAGGCATTCACATAACCTTTATTACATTATGTTGTTATATTCTTCTATTATATTATTAGTCATTGTTTTTCATCTCTTACTGGGCCTAATTTAAAAATTAAACTTTATCATAGGTATGTATTTAGGAAAAAACATAGTATATAAAGGGTTCGGTACTATCCTTGGTTTCAGGCATCCAATGAGGGTTTAGGAATGGAGGTCTTGGAATGTATCCTCCTTGGATAAGGGGGTCACTGTACTATACTGCACTGTAATAGCTTCTTGACTGTGAACAAGTTGGGAGCAGGGGCCATATCTTGCTTGACTTTCTATCCTCATTTGCTTTTGCATTTAGCATCAAGCTGGACATGTGGTAAGACGTTGTAATATTTAAAAGGAGGTGATACTAATTCTACAGCATTCTAAATGTTATCATTTAAAAAACAATCACAGTATCCCCTTTTCCCACAATTTAGTATCCTTTATACAGCAATAAACCAATAATGAATTATCTTACCCTTAGACAACATTGATATGGCATATTCCTATCTGCTTTTAGGTACACAAAGCAAAAGACATGAGTCCACGTATCCTCTGCTAATCCATCTGATTTAAAATTAATTGGGACCAATCTGTTTTAAGTCAAGTCAACACTATTCTAGCACACACGTGTGCTGTGATTTCTGCATGTCGCACATTTAGTGAGGCACCGGAGGTGCGGAAGGCAGGTGGTATGGAGAAGATTGAAAATACCAAAATGAATGATAAGGTCCCTATATTCTGTGAGCTCAAAGATCACTGGGGGAAGCATATGTCCTCTGCAATGTTTAATTAGTCTGCTATGTGTAACTAGAAAGGACCAACATAACAGAAATGTTTTGTGTTCAGGTTCTTTCTTTTTTTTAAATTTTTTTCCTTATTGATTTTAAAGAGAGAGGAAGGGAGAGGAAAGAGAGAAACAAACATCAGTGAAAGAGAACATCGATTGGCCGCCTCCTGCATGCCCCCACTGGGGATCAGGCCCACAACCTGGGCATGTGCCCTGACCTGGAATCAAACCAGCGACCTACTGATGCACGGGTCAACACTCAACCACTGAGCCACACCGGCTGGGATCTTTAAGTTTTAAGATGATGTCAGCATTGAACACCAAGAGCAAAGAGTGAAAGACATTCAAAGACTTCCCGGGTCAGTCTCATGGGATCCGACTTGCTGGGAGACCACTCTGGGGGAGCTCTCAGTGAGTGGCTGATGGCTCTCATGGCCATGCCCAGGAGCCGGCCGTAATTCTTCAAGAAGAAGCTCTTTCACACCGCAGAGGCTTTTATAGCCACGTCTCTTCCAGCGCGTCTCAGAGAACATCATTTCAGGCAGATTTAAACTCCTTTTTATTAACCTTGGTGGCTTCGCTGTGAAACGAGTGGGGCCTCAGTGAGAACTGACGTGACCCTGCACTTGAGAAGCCCCCCTCTTCTCCGTTGAGCAGATTTTCCTCTCCTCTTCCTGAAATCCCATGAAAACAGGCCATGCATGGCTTCTGATGGGTGATGATTTCGCTTGAAGGTTGATAGAAATACACACCGTATACAAGGTTTTTATCACTAGGGGAAACCTCAAATGCTCCCCAGGAGTCACGATGGAGGAAGCAGCAAGGATGGATTCACAGTCAGATCTCACTCTACCAGGATCTCCCCTCTGTCCCTCTGCCTATCTGCGTGTGCAAACAAACACCTGGGTTTGATGTACTCGACTGCCTCCACGGAACTGCTCAGCAAGAGATTATTGCGATCAATAAATCATATTTAGTACATAAAATAACTGCATTAATAAGAGAGTCCAACTTCAGGAATTCTCATAATTATGTTCTACCCAATTTTTTAAGGTGCTGGAAAGCCAACCAGGGCCTAATAGTGAGGACAGAATTCTTACCTACAATGAAGTTTTTACTCAACAAGCCCCTAAATCAGTGGATCTAAAACTTCAATACATTAGAATACTGTGGGATGTTAAAATGAGGATCCCTGGGCCACAACCAGAGCTACTATGCCCAAATCCAATTTTGAAACAAGCACCCCACCGGTTCTGATAGGGCAGTGCTGCTGATCGAAGCAGGAGAAACAACAGTGTGGACAGTCATTCAGGTTGGCTTTTATTATCGACTCCTCCACCTTTAATGCCATTCTTACCAGAAACTCGAGCAACTCAAAGAACAAACTTTAGAGATCACGCCCATTCAAAGAATAGCACAGATCATAGGATAAAGTAAAAGAACAGGGAGAAGAGCAATCCTGATCATTAATGGCCAAAGGATGGTCATGAGCTCCCTGTGCTGTGGAAGCCAATGACATTGCACTAGCCCCAAGAAAAGGGTGCCTCATCACCCATGAAGTCTGCCAAGTGTCTTTGTGAGACACCTGATTCACTCCATTGCCCCTAAAGAACTGATCTGGTTGAAAGGGCTTCAACTCCTCAAAGAGGAGGATTTGAGAATGAAATATACGCCTTAAGTATAAGCAAATTGTGCTTATGATTTAACCCACTGGAAAGGAGCTGTTTTCCAAAGATCTTAAAACTCATGTTTCTTTTCTCCTGACTTCTTACACAAGACAAAGACTTCTCCTGCTCCTTACATCTCTCTCTGTTTGGACACTCTCGATTCCCTAATGAACTTAGAGCCTATGTAAAGGCATTACCTGGTGGACTGGGAAGAAGATGTTCTGATAGGAATAAATAAATTTTGGAATCAAATCAGGAGGCAGTTTTCATGATCAGGCCTGGACATAGGAAACTGTGAAGTGCAAGCTTGTGTCCCACCAAATTCATCTGTTGAAACCCTAATGCCTGATATGATATGTAGAAATAGGGCCTTTCAGAGGCAATAAAGCCCCAAGGGTAGAGCCCTCATGAGGGGAGGGGCTTTACATAAAGAGACACAAGAGCCCGGCCACCCTGGCTCAGTGGTTGAACATCGACCCATTCAACAAGAGGTCACTGGTTCAATTCCCAGTCAGGGTACATGCCCGGTTTGTGGGCAAAATCCCCAGTGGGCGGCATGTAGGAGGCAGTCAATCGATGTTCTCTGTCATAGATATTTCTATCTCTCTCTCTCCCTCTCCCTTCTTCTCTCTCTAAAATCAATAAAGAAAAAAATTTATAAAAATAAAGAGACACAAGAGAACCTGCTTCCTCTCTCTATACTCTCCACCCTGTGAGGATACAATGAGAAGATCCCACAAACCAAGAACAGGGCTCTCAACACACACTGATGTCTTTCACCTTAATCTTGGACATCTTAAGTAGCTCAATGTCAATTAATCGATGTCTGAACCCACAAACTGATAATCAGTGATATAGCTTCCTCGCCTTTTTGTAGAGTGCAACTGAAATGGTATCAGTAGGAAATAATATGATCAAATTGTAGACACACACACACACACACACACACGCGTGTGCGACATTTTTCCCGTCTGTTCTTTCATTCACAAGATAAACAATCTTAGG
The DNA here is from genome assembly GCF_014108415.1 of Molossus molossus. Lineage (NCBI taxonomy): Eukaryota > Metazoa > Chordata > Mammalia > Chiroptera > Molossidae > Molossus > Molossus molossus. The sequence continues at coordinate 28,659,892 of NW_023425348.1, forward strand.
TTTTCAGCCCTGATAATTATTAGTTTTTACTTGTGTATCTGATCTCTAGTTTTTATTAAAATCCCCAAACAAGTTTTGATATAAAAGTATAGTTTCTTGCCAGCCAATTAAGTCAGGTTAGACAGTACCTGAGCTATAATGAGCTTTGGTACACTTATTTTTTATAAATTCATAAAGTAAAACTAATTTCAGAGATTTGTGTTGTACATGTTTAAAACAGGTTAACATGCAAACTCACTTGCATCACACCAAACACACACACTCTCACAAGCGTGAAGCATATACATATTGCTACTTGCAAATTCCCAAGAGTTTTTTAAATATTTTTTTTTCTCTCCTCACCCGAGGACATTTTTTCGATATTTTGTTCAGATACAGTGGGAGGGAGAGAGAAAGAGATAGAGAGAAACATCGACGTGAAAGGGACACATCGAGTGTCTGCCACCCGCACAACCCATCCAGGGCCAGGAACAAACCGCAACGGAGGCACGCGCCCTTAGCGGGAACCGAACCCGGGTCTCTCTGGACCGCAGGCCGACGCTCTAATCGCTGAGCCAAACCGGCCAGGACCCCAAGAGGTTTTAACCTACATTTACACTAATTATTAACTAGAAACTCTCCCATCCCCATTTTGCTCTTCTGTGAGTGTTTTGCTATTATGAAGAAATAGCTTAAAAGTCATTTTTGCTATGAGAGTGGCAGAGAGACACCCTGGAGCTCGAGGAGTACATAGCACTCTGGAGTCCTGAGAACTGAGGGCCCCGTGGTTAGTTACTCGGCAATCACCAATAAATGTCAGCAGGAAAGAAAGGACCTCTTTGTTCCTAAGTGCTCAAGGATACATCACTCAAAATGTATGCGAAACAAAACATATGTATTCATAAACAGCAGTATTCGAAAACCACAGCCACAAAAATAAAAAATTAGAAAGTGTCTCTGGGAAAGGTTCCCATTTATCTTCACCCTCTCCCTTCCTGGCTCTGTACCAGGAAGCTGTAGCCTCGGGAAGCCTGGGCCACGGAAACAGTTGCTTCCCACCTGGCCAGCAGGCCCCTGCGAGGGGAGGCTCTGCGTCCTCTGGCCGCCTGGCTCTCCCAGCGCCCTGGAGGCACGCGCTTCCCTGGGCCTGGGTTGCGGCACTGCCTCACTGAGTGAGTTTTTTATTGCTGAAGTCAGGCCTGTATTTTCATGGAGAACATTACCTCACTACCGGGTTCTTTTTAATTCTCTGATTCTTGTAGGCATAATTACCCAGGAATACGACCAAGCCATCAGCTAACCCATTCTAAAAGCTATGTCTTATTTCATTACGCTGTCAGGAGCGAGGAGATGGGTTGGAGAGGTTGTGAGGTATGATGCAAGAAGAAGAAACAGGCAGAAAATATGTAACCTGAAAACTCACATATTTCACACCCAAGCAGGATTTTTCCATTTAGTTTTCTATTAAAAGCTGAGTAATTGCAATAGGAAAGCATGAACGCAAGATTGAAAAGTAACAACTAACAGCATATCATTCCACATGAAGTTGAAAAAGAAAAGTAAATTAACCGAGCTTTGGCAAGTATCAATATCCTGGTAATATAAAACCCATCAGAACTCACGTGTGTAACACTGCCTCAAACAACTCACTGGAAAGGGAATTAAATGCATTAACTGAATGTTTGAAGATGTTAAGGTCAGGGAGCTGGTATTTGGTCACAGCAAAAAGGCAGTGACGGCTCAGCTTCCAGATACATGACATTGTTACACGTACCATCCATGGATCATTATCTTATGGCTCCTGCAGGGATCCCAGCTTTTAATTTCCTGGACACACTTAAAACTTCAACCACAATGTTAGATGTTGTGGTATTTCATTTTAAGGTGAAAAAACAAAGTTCAAAAACGGAAAGCATTCTGTTCACTTGACTACATATCTAAAGAAACTTAGGTAGATTTGATGTGAGAGAGGTTGCTCCCAAGTCTTATTAGGATAAAAGAAATTAGACAGGGCTATGCAAGGTGGAAATCAGTAATACTAACCAAAGCCACGTTTGTGTTTATTCACAGGTGTACAGAGCACCTCCCTCAAAATGGATTAACAAGAAAAGTAACTTGGTGCCTCTTCCATGTTCAAGGTAAATGAGAAACTGGTAATAATTTTTTTTTTTTTTTTACTAAAAATGTAACTCCTGTGTAAAGAAAAGATTATAATAGTAAATAGTGCATGAAACATGGGAACAATTTTAAGCACGTGGTATTCAAGAGGATGCTCAACATCTGAATTGTTTATCTTACAGTTAAAAACATGTTTAAAATATAGTTCTGCTTGGTTAATTTGTTTCAGGACTGAAAGCAAAACAATAATTATGACTTCATATATGCAAGAAATTCCCAAGCATTTGCTTCAAAGCTGGTTTGTAAAAAGTGGGGAAAAACAGATAAAGTTTCCTAGGGAGACAAAATACTCTGATGTTAACCAAATGTTATATTAAAATTTCTCTAGAAGTGAATTTTTAAAATCAATGTAACTGCTGTCATGTTTCTTTGATCCGATGGATGACAGATAAGTGAGCTAGTTGCTTGACGGGGGACAAGTCCTTTTCCGTCTCTCTTTGTCTCCTCAGTCAGCGGCACCCTAGCTTGCTTCCCACAGCAGGGCATGAAGAAATGAGAGAGTACAAGAGAAATATGGGAAAACACCCTGGGGTAAATTCCATCGAATACTTTCACTGATCACCAACAAAAATTTCTCAGCGTCACAGAAAGTTCACATCTACCTAATACAGTCACTGTGCTCCCAGCTGAAATCTTGAAACCAAGAAATACAAACATTACAACAGACTATTCAGGTGAAAACTGAGGATGCCCACGGGAGGTGATGGTTAGGTTACACCTGTTTAATGGCAGGGTGACTTGGAACAGGGATGATGAAGATGAAGGAAGTTGCTAAAGCTGTTCTTTAATGTAACAAATGTTAGGGTCATTGTAACACCTTCCATTTCCCCCACTTCACTGTTGGGAAGGGGTACCCACAGTGAACCAAATAATCACAGATTGAAATGAGATGGGGTACTTCCCACCCTCATCTGTTCCAAAACCCACGCGAACTTATTAACAACCAGGTTTGGACTCCTGGCCAGGTAGCATAGTTGATTAGAGCGTCGTCCCAATAGGCCAAGGATCTCTGGTCAGGGCACATACAAAAATCAACCAATGCCCTGGCCGATTTGGCTCAGAAGTTGGAGCGTCAGCCTGCAGACCAAAGAGTCATGGGTTCGATTCCGGTCAAGGGCATGTACCTCGGATGCAGTTCAGTCGTGGCCCTGGTTGGGGTCATGCGGGAGGCAACCAGTTGATGTGTCTCTCTCACATTGATGTTTATTTCTCTCTCTTCCCCTGCCCCCAACTTTCTCAGAAGATAAATGGAAAAATACCCTTGAGTGAGGATTAAAAATAAATCAACCAATGATTGCATAAATAAGTAGAACAACAAACCGATGTTTCTTTCTCTCCCTTTAAAATCAATAAATTTAAAAAAAAAGAAAAGAAAAGAATCAGGTTTGGGATTCAGACAGCACCAGGTTTGAGCCATGAGCAAATCAGTGGACCATCTTGAGTCTCAGTTTCCTCAGTTCTAAAGTGTGATTTGATAATGGCGACCTCAGAAAATCACGGTGAGGAGTAATTAAACCACGCATGTAGAGCAGTTAGCGGGACCCTGGCACATAGAGAGCACTCAGTGCATGGCAATGCTTTCATTATTGTCATTGTCACCTTCGCAAAGGGCAATGTCTGCTCACTGAGCTGGGACGAAGAGGTGGAGGGCCAGAGGGGCCAAAGCAGACATCTCTCCAGCGAGCCGGAGCTCCCGGCAACGCCTGGCTACTGGGTCTGCAGGGCGCCAGGTCCCTGGCCTTGAGAAGCTTCCATTTCTCAGGCACGGACATGCAGGTGGCATTCCTGTCCTGGCAGGAGGAGGGCTGACCCCACATGGATGAAGCTGGAAGGGATGACATTGCTTCAACCCAAATGAGAGTAGAATTTTCTGAGTAGCCATTTAAAAAAAAAAAAAATCCCTATTTGGCATCTGCTGGGACAGAATGACGAGGGAGAAGCACTGCAGTAACAGACATCTCTGAGAGAGCACTGGGATGCTTTCTGGGCTTCACAGAACTTCGTGGCCCCCAGGAGGCAGGGAGCAGAAGCTCTGCCACAGAACTAGCTCGCTCAGCTTGCAAATGAGGAGGGAACTGGAGTTTCAATTAAAGGGTAGCATTCTGTGTCCACTGAATTTGCCCTCTGCTCTGCTCCAGCAAGCCTCCCCGGCAGGCCACCCGCTCTGAACACTGATGAGGGCAGTAGACCAGGCAAAGGGCCCTGGCAAGGAGAGGATCACCAGCTGATAACTGAACTAAGTGCCCAGCTCGTTGGACACTCTTGGCAGGAGTCCAGGCAGGGCCCCGTCGTAGGGATTGATTTGGGTGAGAATTATGCTCCCTGAGTTTGTTTTCTCATTGGTAAATGGAGGGTAATAGTAGCTATTTTGCAGCATTATTTTGAAGCTTAATTTTTGGGAAGCTTAATTTTTAGGATGTTCATAAAATACACAAAGTAAACTGTGCATCATTTCAATTATTATTGTGCCATTTGTATCATTCAGAAGGGATGTCCCTGAATTTTCAAAAAGTATTAGTCCCCTCTCTCCTTAACCTTTTTCATGGCACCCTCTTCTTTTCCTCAGTATGTACTGAAGAGTGTTTACCTGAAGCACCACGTCCTTGCAGGTGATAATCTGTCTGAGGGCAGAGACTGTGCCAGGTTTGTTCATCACTGCTCAGCAGGGCCATGCTCACAGCTGGGTAAAATTCAGCACCTGGTAAATACTGGGGGACGAGGGCCCATTGACCCTGTCACAGCAGAGCCCACCCGAGAAGTCAGCAGAGAAGCATGGCCACAGGCGCTCCAGGATAGCCCCTTTACTACACAGGCTGCCAACTTACACCCTCAGCAGGAAGAGGCAGGATTGCTTTCACCAGTTAAACAAGAGTCAATAAGTATTCAAGCCTCTCTTGTTTGTCCAATTAGGTAGCATGTGGGAATTCAAAAGAAGACAGAATTTAGGCTACTGCCTCATGGGAAGTCCAGGACTCATATTCTGAGTGCAGGAGGCGGCTGGAGGGGAGACATATGAATGATACTGGAGGTACTTGGGAAGCCTTCACAGGATGCAGCCTGGATGGGACTTCATGCATTGAGCACTTACCTTGTGCCAAGCACTATTAGTCACTTGCATACTTACCTCATTTCCATCTTCATAAACATCTCACAGGAGGCACTACATTTCCAGATGAGGAAAACCAAGTTCACAATGTTTCAGGAACTTGCTCAGAAGTGCTTAGCTAGTAGACACTAGAACCCAAATTTGAACCCAAGCCTGCCTGACCCTGAACGCTCTGCTCCAACCATTACTGCACATCATCTCTTCCCTGGCTTGTCTGAAGAGTGGGGTTGCCGGGACAGTGAGGAGGACCCGGGAGTGGAGACCAGCCCTCCTGGGTCTGGTGCTGCTGGGAGCAAGTAAGATGATGCAGGAGGGCACCAACACTGGGGTCAAGTACTGAAGAGCAGTGAATGCCAAAACCCCCACATTAAGTTTGAGGAGTGAAGGAAATTCTCTGCTAGGAACAGTGTATGGTCCAGAGGCATGGCAACGGTTCAGCCTCAGGAAAGACTGTGGGACTGGAGCCACCCAGGAAAGATTATAAACGAATTACCCACCAAATGGACAACTCTTGTGCCATTTATTTCCTCACGATTCCCAGCTTAGTACTGTAGATATAGAAGATATTAAAGTATAATTAAATATAATTAAGTGTATAACATTTCTCACTCCTCAAGCACAAATTCATAATAAAAAAAGAAAATAATCCTTCCCCAGAATATTGGTCCACATATATTAACATTTGCTTTTTCACAAAGCATTTTCTGAACATGTTGCTATCTGTTCCACAGTGTCAGTGTGGGAGACAGGCTTTCTGGGAGGCACCCTTTGGGTGGGAATACTGGAAAGTCATCAGCCCAGCTGATGGCACACTCACAGGACAAAACAGAACCCCTGAACATATACAAACACTGAGACCGCAAGGGGACACGTAGGTGACATCCACTTCACTATCAACAAAAGTGTGCTGGCCTACTCCACACAGGGAAATTCTGATGCACAGCACAGGTTATTTTAAATATAAGTGGTTGGGACAGTATTTTAGACTGAACATTAAGGGCAAGATAAAATATGTATCTCAGTTTTCAAGATGCAGAATATAGAAATCCAGTCCATATGAGAACAGAGATCTTCGAATGGCTAAAAGTTAGGAAGGAAAACATACTTTTGTGTTCCCTTTTGGTACATTATTTCCAATGCTAGCTATTTAAGTGCAATGTGGTGAAGTGCTCAGGTTCAATTTCAGAAACCTGTTGTAGACACGTACTATGCACAGAGCTTGGTGTTAGGAGGTGGGAGAATCCGAAGATGGAGCAAGACCCTGAGGCCTGGAAAAAACAACTGGGCAGACACAGACCCTGGTGAGGGCTCAAGGGAAAAATAAAATGCACTCAAACCAAACATCTAATGATATTTGGTTGAATCTATACCTTTATGAGAAATGTGGAACTTCTGAAATTGTAGCTCCTTGCTCAACACAGGTACAGTTTTAGTTAATGGGGCGCTAGTAAAAAGCAAAAACCTTTTACTGCTGTTAGCCTTGAGAATGCAGATGAACAAAGCCAGTTCATTATTCTTCCATCACTTAGACCGATGAGTTCTGATCTTTTGGCCTAACTCATCCACACAGTCATTCAGAAGGGAGAGAAGTTACTGTGGAATTACACGGGCCTGGAAATGTCTTTTCCCGGGACAGCGTGTGGCAGGCACCACTATCACAGGAGCAAATGGGCAGCTGGAGAGAGATTGCAATTCTCACTAATGACTTGGAAGTCCTGTGAAGCTTCCAAACTTCGGGAATTACTGAGAAAACATACGCCCTCACAACATGCCTTCCGTACATTTATTCTGATAAGTAAAGTTTGGGTTAAATGATTTATCACCCTGTCTCACGGAATGCACACTAAAAGTAATCAAGTCATTGCAATACGAACCTTCCTTATAGTGCGGGGCTATTAAATCTTTGTTGAAAAGCATGTAGAAGCTGTCAGGATAATTACTTGTATTTATTTATTTATTTACTTTTGGCTGATTACCTGATAGAGCCAACAAATAAGTGAAAGAAAATTCACCAACCCTGAGTCCATTAAATCTTTTGCTCAAGGACTCAGAAAGCTTGTTCTATGTTTATTATTGTTGCTGTTGTAATTATTATTACTACTATTAAACCCAATAATAAACATCTACCATCCTTCTATCAAAGAAGAAGCGAGTTGCTTACAGTAGCTGTTTTATTGTTTTGTTTTGTTTCTTTATTGTTGTTTTTAGAGAGAGAGGGAGAAGGAGAGAGAGATAGAAACATCAATGAGAGAGAACATCGACTGGCTACCTCCTGCATGCCCCCCACTGGGGATCAGGCCCACAACCTGGGCATGTCCCCTGCCTGGGAATCGAACCTGTGACCTCTTGGTGCATGGGTTGATGCCCAATTGTTGAGTCACACCAGCCGGGCTACAGTAGCTGTTTGATACAGAAATTGAACAGGTAGGGATGGAGAAGATAGCAAGCCCTTCCCAGGGGCACTGACTGGCAGCTCATCTGATTTGCCACGTTTCACCCACACCTGTATTCCTAAGCATCCTTCAGGACGTGGCATCAACCACTGAGGCCTCAGAGAGGTACACAGGTGAATAACACAGACTCAGAAGCCTTGAACAAGGTAACTGGCTGACTGCCTGTCTCCGCATCAGCACAATTGGGATAAAAAGGGATGTGACCATCCAGTAAGGTAACACACACAAGCACGCAGGACTGGGCCTTGCACATCGCATGAGCTCAATAAACGTCAGCTCTTATTATTCTTACTGAGGGAGAAGCAGAATCATAGGTATTCTAAGAACCTGGCTGGAATCACCCCAGAGTCGCTCAGAGCATATGCCAGCAGAGTTGAAGGCGTGTTTGTTTTGAAATGAGAAACTGCGGTGTCATTTCTTTGATGTGAACTTTCAGAGGCAATCACGTCTTGGCCCTAATGGTGTGAATACCAACCTTAAGTTGTTTGGCAGAAAGATAAACAAAAATGTAGCCCTATCATATACAAAAGTGTATTCTATATGTAATAGATTACACACAGGTATTCCCTCCCTCTGACTGTGTGTGCCTCTCTCCCTCTCTTGCTCTCTCTTACACATATACACATGCGCACGCATGCACACTCTTGCATTATATGCTTTTTCTTTGTTTTTGGTTTTTTTTTTCCTTTTTTTTATCCTCACCCGAGGACATTTTTTCATTTTTTGTTCAGATAGAGTGGGAGGGAGAGAGAGGAAGAGAAAGAGAGGAAAACATCAACGTGAAAGGGACACATCTAGTGACTGTCACCGGCACGACCAACCAGGGCCGGGGACAAACTGCAACCGAGGTACGTGCCCTTAGCGGGAACCGAACCCGGGTCTCTCTGGACCGCAGGCGGACGCTCCAACCGCTGAGCCAAACCAGCCAGGGCTATATGCTTTTTCTTTGAAGACACCTGCTTGGAAGGGCTTTGTCTATTCTGTACAATCATCTCCTCTCCTGTGGCCACCCCCACCTTCTCCTCACAGAAGCCAGACCACCTTTTCAGAAATAGTTGGTTCAAATCACTCCCCCCGTGACAACCGTCTCTGGCTTCTCCTTGCACTTGCAGCCACCCTGCACTCCTGTGTGCCCCAGCCTCCCTCCCTGTCTGATGGCATCCCCCACGCTCCTCCTGGCTCCTGCCTGCAGCTTGTTCTCTGGGCCTTGATGTTGCCAAGTTTGCTCCAGCCCTGAGGCCTTCGTATTTCTCTTCCCCTTACTGGAACTCTGTTTCTCTGATCTTTCTCACTGTGTAAGTTTCAGCTCAAACCTCACCTCTCCTGTGGCTTTTTCAGCCACCTTCCCGAAAGTGGTCCCTGAAGTCCTCAGCCAATCAGTCTCTGTCTTTCCTATTTTTCTGTCTTGTTTATTTCCAGAAAGTTTACCCTTTGATCCTCTCTTGTTTCTCTACTGTTTACCTGACTATTGTCTTTCTACTCTCACATACATGTTCCATGAGAACAGAAACTGTTTGTGGCTTATTTTATCTTCTGCATGTACAATACAACCTTGCCCATAATGGGCACTGAATAAATATTTACTGAACAAATGAATGAATAGGCGAGTGAATATACACCTCTAAGTGGTTCTTAAAGGTCTAGCTCAAGTTGCTCTTATTCTATGAAGCCGTCTCTAATGGCTTCACCTAATTTCAACTCCTGATGCATCACTTAACTATCAAGACTGAGCACTTTCTTATGAACATACTTGTTCTGTTTCATCCATAAAAGTGTAAGTCTTCTCTCCCCAGCCAGCTTCAACTTCCTTGAGAGCAGCGACCTTGACCATCGCAAACTGTGCAAATCAGAAGTAATCAGAGTCCATGCCCTTAACTTGAGGGAGAGGCTGCCTGGCCTCACTCAAGGTCTACACACTTATTTTAGGCACAGCTGTGGCAAGTAAGCAGATTCTGGAAATAAATAAATAAGTAAAAGTGATAGCTGAGAGTAGGAAGTAAGGACAATTACAAAAAGAGAAAAAGCAGGAATAATAAAGGCACACCTGTACGTAGTGGGGATGGCATGTCACGGCGAGAGCCAACCCCCTACCTACCTCAGCAGTGCCTAAGGCGTCATGAAAGCAACTCATCACAGCAGTGTGGTCACAGATGTGCCGAACGGTCACCAGCTGTGTGTAAAGGCACAGGGAAGTATTATGTATCTTGCAAACATTTACAATCAAAGAAGTTCTTTAGGGATAAGCACTTAAAGATAGAGTTTCAGTTGTCTAGATTTCTCCCCTTTGTGTAGGGCAACTCTTCCCTGATGGGGTCAAATAAATAGGTATTCTTGTTTCTTGCTCACACAGGGATGGGCACGTCGTTTTTAGTGATGGAATTAGCCTAGGATGTGAGATTTAACTTCTGCCATCGCTAATTCATGTTGCTAAGTGGTAACAGTTCGAACTGGTGTTTGCAGAGATCATGGTGGGGCTTCGTGATGGGAATGTCTGAACTTTCTGGTAATGTTTCTTCCTGAAATGCCAAGACCATTCCTTTGGGCAAGAAGTAAACTTCCTGGACAGTGACACAAAGCAGAGAGGTGAGGGATGGCAGAGGACTGTTCTCATCTCCAGATCTGAAGTAGTCCAGGGATGTCTTCTCGAAAGCGTCCTCCATGGCCAGCAGGTGCAGGACAGCATGGAGGAGGGCATGGGGCTAGGAATCAAAACCATGGCAAGAGGAGCTGACATTTATTGCGCATTTATTTTGTGCTATAAACTGTGCTGAGTACTTGTGACCATCATTAATGTTAAGAATAATTCCACTAGGTCTTATCTACCATCATTATCATTATGACATGGAAGAAGAAGGAGAGGAATACAGAGCTTAGTACCCAAGGTTCACTAGTTAGTACACAGAGGGGCCAGGCCTCGACTCCAGAGTATGTAATTCCAAAGTCCTTCAACTTATTTACACCACAATGCCTCACAAAGTCCAGTTTCTATTGTTTCTTGAACTTTCTAGTTGGATGTCTTATAATCACACAAACTTCCCAGCCTCAGTTTTCTCATCCATAAAATGGGCATATGCACATCCACACTCTCTCCCTTACAGAGCTGCATGAAGCTCAAATGACTCCCTGAAATCTCTGTGGAAAGTTTTATATGGTATACAAAAGTAAATTATGTAATATCTGATTATTTCTACATGAACACTCAAAAAGCACAGGAAACATGTTTTTCTCAAATCTAAGCATTTAAAAAAAGAAAATGCTATCTAGCCTTTACAGCATGAATTCACATGTTTCACTATTCTCCCCCATGCATCAATCAGATTCTTCAATATGGATTTCAAAATTGTTTTCCTGACAAGATTGTTCTCTTAGAAAACTCCAAATAAAAATACAGATCTTCTATTTTATTTATTATTTTTTAAAATGGTTTTATTGATTTTTTTTTAGAGTGAGAGAAAGGGAGAAAGAGATAGAAACATCAATGTGAGAGAGAAATATAGATCAGCTGCCTCCTGCATGCCCCCTACTGGGGATTGAGCCCCAAACCTGGGCATGTGCCCTTACCGAGAATCAAACCAGGACCTTTCAATGCATGGGACAATGCTCAATCCTCTGGGACACACGAGCTGGGTGAAAATACAGATCTTTTAAATGAATGAGGCCATTTGTATTCCCATGGGTTACTGATGCAATTTTTTTGCTTTAATATTTCAAACATTTCCCAAAGGTTATTTTCCTCTTTTGATTCCTATCGGTCTGGCATGTTGGACTTCATTATAAACTTTGGACTAATCATTCACCCCTGGGCCATTTAGTTTTGTATCCTGTCATCAATTATATATAATAGGAGCCACTTTGGAAGAAAAGCCTACATTTCTCAGAATATGCTTTGAGTCAAAATTTTCAGCAAGCTCTCCAGGAGGAAAATAGTATATCAGACCTTTTACTCCTATTCTGCATGCAAATACGCAGGTCAGGAGGAGCTGCTTGAGTCCTCATCAGAGGGGCTTCCAGCAACCATGATCTCTCCATCCATAGGGGCCTCTACCGCACAAACCACAGGCTTTGGTTAAAGCCACAGAGACCCGGGTTTAAATCAGGACCCCGTCCCCTCACCAGCAGTGGGAATCTAGGGAAAAGACTTAGTCTGTGGAATGGGAATAACACCATCCTATGCATTGCCTGCCAGGTGCAGGTGCTCAATAACATGTTAACCAACAAGGGGGAGTACTCACTCACTTTGAGAAGCCTGGACGGATCACTACGAGAAGGCTCTCAGTTCAGCTCTAGCTTAATGCAGTGCTAAGAGCGGACCCCTGGAGTCACTTCTAACCACAACCCGTAAATGGCCTAGTTATATGTGATGTCAGACAAGTTTTTAACAACTGGGCTAGTTTATAAAAACACTGTAAACCATTAGTATATCCAGGAAGAGATGATGAGTCAGGTTGAAGAGGGAGGGATATTGAGGGGTTGGGGGAGGTGATAAGAGGGACAGAACAGGCACAGAGAAGAAACCAAGAATTAAACTAAAAAGTGAAGGGTGGAAATGCACACAAATGTCAAGGTTGGCCATTCAGGTGACAGGGGTTGGTAAGTGGGGAGAAAACACTTCACAGAAGCTTGATAATGCAGGGTGGGCACACTAGGACGGAACCACACAGCACCTGCCGTGAAGCTCATGAGCACTCGGGAGGCCTGACTGGGGGAGCAGAGCACTGGCGGCGGGGGCTCTGGCGACAGGCTGGAGTCAGACAGCACTGAAGCCTGATGGAGGTTGTTTCGTCGAGACTTTTTGAAAATCATGGTCTCTAGGAAGCTGGGAGGAAAGCAAGTATGCTGCTTTTATAACTGGATACCAAACAGCATGGCAGCTACAGAACAGAGAAAGCAGCTCATTCTCATTGTACCCATGGCTCACTCCCTGACTGTGTTCACGGCAGTCCGTGATAACATGGCTATCTACCTCATCAGAGAGAGTGGGTGGTCGCACATCATCATGGCATCTGCAAGCCACCCGATTCAGAGGAGCACTTCACCAAAGCACGGTACTTATAACCTCCAGCAGCCCCATGAGTCGCCTCGAGTATTCATGCAAGCTAAACCAAACCAAAAAAAAATGTATTTGTTCTAAAAGTGTGGCCCAAGGCAAGTCTCTGAAGTCCCCATGAATCCAACTGCTCCCATCAACCCATAGAGCTGCTGCTGGTGCTTCTCAGAAACTGAGATTTGGAGGGTCAGGGGAGGAGGTGGGAGAGAGGCTTCCCAGGTCACTCGAGGGGAAGCCTCCAAACCCAGTGCTGACCCAACACGGCTAGGGGCTCCCTATGAATTTGTAAAAACTGATTTTAGAGAGAGAGGAAAGGAGAGAAAGAAAAAGGGAGAGAGAGAAATCAATGTGAGGGCGAAACATCGATCGGTTGCCTCCGATACGTATCCCAACCAGGGACAGAATGCCCCGACCGGGAATGTGTGCTAACAGGGAATTGAACCAGCGACCCCTCATGAGGGACAATGCTCGACCCACCGAGTCAGGCTGACCAGGGCTCCCTATGACTTTTTAAAAGAAGAACATACATTTTGTGTGTATATATATACATATTTTTTTCCTCTATGTAATCCACCTCACACCCATTTAGAAGCACCACCAAAACAGAAAGTGATCTGAAGCACACCGTGGCTTTTGGCAGCAAACACTAAGGGTGGGGAAGGGGGAGCTGGGATTTCTGGTAAAGCCATATGGGGTACTATTGCAAAATGTATAGGCAGTCGTTCAACTAAGAGCCTCTGCCTTATGAAAAATCCATACAAAACAACAGCCTTGATGTGTCATCCGTGAGTTCAGAGACTACGTTATCCTTTTCACCATGTTCCCGGTGCCCACGCTAAGTACCAAAAAGGTGCGTTCAGTACAGTCTGGCCTACCGAGCGAAGGGTAACTAAGGTACAGGGGGAATTCATACAGGTGAAAAATGGCCTGGGTTCCATGGCCTGGACACCTAGGGAACCAAGAAGGCTGCAGTAAATCATTCTCTATGCACATGTGCAAGTTAAATGATTGGGATCCAAACGTTTCTACAGTGTACATCACTCTCACCTCCTGGAATCCTGCCTCCAGATTCTTTCTGGCTTTAGTGCTGAGCCCTAGAGTGAGGCATGCCACTGCCTAAGTCAGGGGAAGGCGTCACCACTCCTCCGGCTTTTGTTTAGCATGTGCATACAATGTAGAGCAAGGACCTTGTGTTTCTGACAGCGTGACCAGGGAGTGGGAACTGAAATCATGTTTTAGAACAGAAAGCTATCATGCTTAGTATCATTTCTTGCTTCAGTAGGCTTTCCTAGCCTAGCCAGGAGTTCAATTCTATGTCATAATGGCATGCGTTCCAATAAGAGATCAGCAAAAACATTCTAAATACAATCTTCTCATACGCTTGGGATTCCTTCCATGTGAAATCTTGAGAATGCTGCAGGCCCTTAACCTCATGCTAGTTACGGGTCCAGAATGTAGAAGGTGCAGCTTCAGCTGATTGCTGGTTGATGCCACCAGGTAACTGTTGATCAGCCAACTGACTTTAAGGGAAACACTCTCAGAGCTTGAACAACCTAGCCCAGGGTCTTCTATCTAGCAGGGAGCTCCATAAACATTTGCTAAATGGCTAGTTAAAACCAAATTTGAGTCTGGCTGGTGTGGCTGGTGTGGCTCAGTGGTTAAGCATCAACCCATGCATCAAGAGGTCGCCAGTTCAATTCCCAGTCAGGACACATGCCCAGGTTGTGGGCCTGATCCCCAGTGAAGGGCATGCAGGAGGCGGCCAATCAATGTTCTCTCTCATTGATGTTTCTATCTCTCTCCCTCTCCTTTCCGCTCTCAAATCAATAAAGGAAAAAAACAAACAAAAACAAATTAGAACACCTCACACCCATTAAAATTGTTACTATAAAAAACAACAAAATAAATGTTGGTGAGGATGTGGGGAAACTGGAACCCTTGTGTACCACTAGTGGAAATGTAAAAGGTGTAAGTACAGCTGCTATGGCAAACAGTATGGCGGTTCCTCCAAAATTTGGAAATAGAATTATCACACAATCCTGCAGACTCACTTCTTATTGTAATAATGGAAAGCAAGGCCTTGAAGACATAGTTGTAAACTCCTGTTTGCAGCAGCATTATTCACAATAGCCAAAAGAAAGCAGCAACCCGACTGTCCAGCCACCGATGAATGAATAAGCGAACTATGATATATGCACACAATGGATTTTATTCAGCCTTACCAATAATTAGATCATCTTAAAACAAAAAAAAAAAAAAAAAAAAAAAGGAAAGGAAATTCTGACACGTGCTACTACATAAATACATTTTGAGGACATTATGCCATGTGAAATAAGCCAGTCACAAAAAGACAAATACTATATGATTCTTCTTATGGGAGGTACCTACAGTAGTCAAAGCAGTCAAATTCATAGAGACAGAACGTAGTATAGTGGTTGCCAAAGGCCTGTGGAGCAGGGGAATGGGAAGTTGTTTAATGGGTTTAGAGTTCAGTTTTTCCAGATGAAAAGAGTTCTGTAGATTGGCTGCCAAATAATTGAATGTATTTAACAGTACTGAACTGTACACTTAAAAATTGTTAAGATGATAACATATGTGTTACTGTATTTTGCCAAAACTGAAAAAAAAATAAGTTCCACAGAAACAAACAAAAAAGATATCCACCACACTAAAGAAATGTAGTTACTTAAGATCATCAAATATCTATCAATAAGCAAATGGCTAATTGACCCATAAAAGTAGTAACTGTTTTAAATTTCGCTTGTTTCGATCAGTACCAAGAAACAGGTCATACTCTTTAAAAAAAAAAAGGGGGGGGAATTAGAAGATTATTGATCTATTGTTGGGCAACATTGTGGTGTACAAAAGAAATAGTTACTAGACAAGTTTTAAAATGATACATGATCCTTGACCTGAGGGCAGAGTCTCTCTTATTTACTCTGTATCCTCAACCTAGTCTAAGAACCAATACTGAATAAATGGCCAGAGAGTGCACTGTTTCAGTTTAACTACTTTTGAAACAGAACAGGTCCAAAGAAACATAGATGGAAAATGTTCACTGCCTTTGCAACAATTCATATATCAGAAGCTAAATACTTGCTATTCTACCTGCAGCTAAAATGATAATATTCTATGCCTTTTTAGGAGTAAATGTTTTTATTTTTTTATCCTCACCAGAGGATATTTTTCCATTTTTTGTACAGATAGAGTGGGAGGGAGGGAGAGGAAGGGAGAGAGAGTGAGAAACATTGACGTGAAGGGACACATCGAGTGGCTGCCACCCACACGACCAACCAGGGCCGGGGACAAACTGCAACCGAAGTACGTGCCCTTAGCGGGAACTGAACCCAGGTCTCTCTGGACCGCAGGCCAACGCTCTAACCGCTGAGCCAAACTGGCCAGGGCAGGAGTAAAATGTTTTAAGTCTCTGTCATGAGCTTTTGAAAACATCTGCTATCCTTATAGTTCAGGGGAAAAAGTGACTTGGTATTCCTACTAGTTTCTGCAATAGTGAAACTGCATTAGACATTAAAGAAACTCCTGAGAAGATAACACTATCGGGGAAATAAGGAGGTTAAGAGTGATGTGATCAACACATTGAATGTCTGAGCTGCGATGCTTCTGCTGCTGTTATGTGGTTGTTTATGATGAAATAAAACATTCTTTGGATTGATAAAAGTATATGAATATATTCCACAGTGTTCTTGAATACTGGCAAAATCACCTCTCCTAGAATGTTCCTCTCTTATAATGCTTCACATATGTAAGTTCTCTACTATGGACACCAACGCATCACAGAAGCCCACGTGTGGTGAGCACGGGCCGATCAGGACCCAGGAGCTCTTCTGACACTTACTGCAGAGATGAGGGTTATTAAACTTCGGCCGAAGAGGATGAAGTCACTGCCACATTTTCAAAGCCAGAAGGCCATTCTGAGTACTTCCAGTGGGTTTTATTGTGTTGTTCCTCAGGCAGGTAAATTTCTATTTGACTTGGTAACAATTCTTTCAAAGGGTCTTGAATTTGAGTTGTCCTTTTGGAAACTCTATCATAAAACGCCCAGGCCAACGTACATAGAATTCAGCCAAGTTGGACTTATGGTTGAATTATCTGTCCAATAGGGAAATGGGTTCTGTTGACTTCTTCCCAATTTCTAGTCCATTTTCCCTAGCAACCAACTTAGCACAGCTTAGCTTCTGTATCAAATCCTAGCTCCTCTGACAACATAAACAAAGATAGAGAGAGATTGTTAACAAAAGATGAGGAAAAAAGAAATGATGTAGGAAAAATGCAAGAAGATCACCTTTGGTTTCTTAATGTATGTTTTTGTTGTTAATCCTCATGGGAGGATATTTTTCTATTGATTTCTAGATAGAGTGGAAATGAGGGAGGGGGGAAGAGAGACAGAGAAACATTGATGTGAGCGAGACCCAGCAATTATCTCCTACTGCACAACACCAACTGGGGTCAAGGTTTGAACTTGCAACAGAGGTCATGTCCCTGACCAGGAATTGAACCCGAGACCCTTCAGTCCACAGTTCAACACTCTAATCACTAAACATGCTGGCCAGGGCTACCTTTGTTTTATTTTTTTACTTCTATACCATCTGTGCCCAGCATATAGGGAATATTATAAACTATTATTACAGTGAAGGTTCAGTAAGCAAAGGCTTTTGAAGTATTTGCACCTGACCAAACTAGAAGATTACTGAACGCGTAGGACTATTTATGGAGAAAGAAACATCCATTTTCAAGCACTCTTTTCTTTAACCTTTTTATATTAAGTCAGCTATTTTTAGGGCCTCACAGAAGTCATGATAACCAGTTAAAATGAAACTGAGTTTGTGGT
This sequence comes from Molossus molossus, assembly GCF_014108415.1. Taxonomy (NCBI): domain Eukaryota; kingdom Metazoa; phylum Chordata; class Mammalia; order Chiroptera; family Molossidae; genus Molossus; species Molossus molossus. Next base: position 28,677,504 of record NW_023425348.1, read on the forward strand.
GAAAAGCTGTCCTTTGGTGAGCCTGACCACTTCTGTCACACACCCTTCTCAGTTACTGTCTATCCACAATTTGGCCTCTACCTACTTCTGCAGTTTTTCTCATTTCCTCTCCAGCCCCCTCAAGACACACTAGTGCACTCTCATTCTGAATGTTTTCATCTCTGAAGCTCAGCTCTCCTTCCTGCCAGGCAAAGTCTTCCTATCATATATGCCCTTCTAAGGGTTCACGGCTAAGTTCAAATCTTCCCAAGGAGCCTCTGTCAGACTTTCTCATTTTGAATGAACTTGTCCCTCTCCCATATTCCTACAGTATATTGTTTATACCTTGATTATACCACTTATAAGTTCCCTGAACTAAAAAAAGTTCTGTGTCAGCCTTTATATAGTGAGCATTTAAATTGTGCACAGAGCTTCGATCATAGAATCTGCTTAAAGGATATTTATTAAAATGATATTGCCCTGGTAAGTGTGGCTCAGTGGTTGAGCATCAGCCTTCGGACCAGCGAGTCCTGGGTTTGGTTCCCACTAGGGGCACATACCACAACAAAAAAAAAAAAGAAAGAAAGAAAAAGAAATGACATTAAATAGCATGCACAAACTCACACACCCACACAAAACCAGTGGGGGAAAAAGTTCTACAGGAAGAGAAGTTTGTTCCAACTTAAATTTAACTTGGGATAAACATGAGCATCTAGGCATTCATTTATATTGGTCTTATGTAGCAGGCTGGTATTCCATGTGTTTGCCGATGGTACAAGATTGATTTCCTGTATTTAAGCATCCTTTTATGACAAACGGTGCTTGATACAGAAGTAGACAGCAGCCTCACAATATGAATAGGCTCAATTAGGCCTCGGTTATACGTGTCACATCTCTGTTATTGAGAACTGAGGGTAAGAAATGCTGTTTATATGGACAGAAGGAGAAAGAACATAAAAAAGATAAGCTTATGTAAAGCAAGTATGAGCTAACCACTTTGCTGAGCATGTGAGAAAGTTTAGGCTGAAGTGGGCAGCACAATTAAATGAGGAGGCAACTGTGCTTCGATGGTGTGTGTCTTCCCATGGTGAGAGGGTCAGGGCTTGGGATCTGTAGACTGCAACTTGCCATACTTACTCATACCTGAATCAACTCATTCAATAAATATGTACTGACTACCTACAAGTGCTAGTTGTATGCTGTTTGATAAGACTTTCAACAGGACGGGAGAAGTGTTAAGGCAAATGAATCTACCTCTGGTCCACCACTAAATGTTCTCTTCTTACACAGCGATGGGAGATCGTGGCTACTCCGCAGAAACCACATACATTTCTCAGCCTCCTTTAAAGCTGGATATGGCTAGTTCTGGCCAATGGAACACAACTTCCAGGTCATCTCCAAGGTGAAAGTCAAGCCATTTGCCCTGGAGTTCTCCTGTCTTTCCTTTTTCTGAGAGCTGGGACGTGAATGTGCCTATGACTCAGCTTCAGCCACAGAGATAAAGATAATGCCCAAAGAGGTGGAATACACAATTCCTAGTCCGTGATTGCTTCCATGGAATAGAACCAACCCATCTACCTGGATGTCACCTCCTATCTGTTAAAGAGAAGTAAATGCTCTGTCTGCATTATGCCACTCGAGTTTCTTTGTTGTAACTTAATTTTTATCTTACCTAATATAACTTCCCATTCACTCCCTAATATATATGCCCCAGAACTATTGGACGGTGGCTGCATTTAGCCTTTCCATCATGATTCAGAATGGAGACCAGGCTATGATGATCATATTTTGTGGGAAATGGGCCACATACTATTTGTCTGCCTTCACTCCACCTATCCTCATCTGGCAGATGTCTTCCTCATCCAGTCTGATGGGTAGCAGTGACTTGCTGAATGGTTTGGAACAAGTCTCTTAACCCGTTTCATCTGTGACAGAGAATAAATACCCGTTTTCCTCCATGGAGTGTTTTGTTAATTAATGTCATGAAGCAGAGGCTGTTCCATAGCAGGACTATTATTTTAAGCCTCCTTTAATCCAACTGCATAAACAATGTTGGAACTAATCACTCAAGAAGTAAAGTCAGTAGGAAGTTGTCAAGAGCGTCAGCCTGTAATTAATCAATGAGGTCACTGCCAATAACAATAGTACATTCTGTTACATGTATAACTGGATTTAATAGATGTACTACACTAGTGAATCACTTGGGAAAAAAACAGAAAAGCCACATTCCATCTCTGCCCTCAAACGGCATCTTACTGCAAAAAGCAAATGAAAAATCAGCAAGCCACACCAAAATGACATCAAAAAGGAATAGCAACAGAGACTATAGTTGAAAACACTTGTTCTAAACATGGACCAAGGTAAATGGTGGAAAAGGGGCATCACTGTTGAAAACATGCATGTTTTCCAAGTCTCAAGCATAAATCTAGGGAAAATGTCAAAAAATGGAGATCCTTAGACCTGACGTTTATCCTCTTGAGGGTGAAGCTAAGTGGGTAGCTAACTGCCCAGTCTTAGAAGCCTCCAGGTAACTCCGAGAAGTGATGAGATTTTACAACGGACTGTGAGTCAATAGAGGGTTGTTGGTATTACTAGACAATCTTGCTCCAATTCCACTGTGAGGGAAAGTGAATGAATTTGTTCCTTCTTGAGATTTGGTTTTAGATAAAGCTAGGTAAAGGTTTAACTTGGAAACCAAGAAATTTGGCCTCTAATTTTAGTTTTAACTCTAAAAAAAAAAGCATAAAATTGGAAAGACTTGCCAAGTGTTTCTTGAAGGAGGATCAAATTCCACACTGGCCCTCCAGTGCACTCTTCATGGGTCAGCTTGCAATTTCATCTTCTCTGCAGCCTCCCAAGGAATAGGAACATCTAAATCTCTAGCACAATGTGTGGTCTGAGTCAACAGACCTTTCTGAGAACACAACAGGACATTCAAAATCAAGGCTTTATTTTGGTAAGTTAAATATGCCATACTTGAGCATTTTTAATGTTAAAAATACCCTAAGTACTTAAAAGGAGGGGATGCACATTAGTTTGTGAGACTACAAATGGTTTGGTAACATTTATCAAAAGTCTGAAAAATGTGCATTTCTCTGTCTGCTTCTGGGAATTTATTCTGAGGGGAAAATAAAAACAAATTAGTCCCTGTTTAATAGTAGTAAAAAATTAAAAACCAGTTCCACCTTGGTCATTGGAGACAACAGAAAAGGTGGTAACTAAGATCTGCTATCATGAAATTGTACTAATAATCATGTTAATATAAATGAATATCCCACTTTCTATAGATCAAGTCCCTGTCTTGAGGATCCTAAATGTATGTTAATGAATTCATTTGTATTTAAGAGGATTGTAAAAGTGGGCTCAGTTTACCATCAAATAAAAAAGCCTTAGAAAATTGAATATTGATGTTTTCCCATCTCTAGAAGAAAGTGAAGAGAAAAATCAGCCATAAGAAGATTCTCATAACTACTAATGCAGTAAACATATTCTAATAGGAAATCATTTCTACCATGCCTTTTTTACATTTGAAATTATTCCAAGACGAGGAAAACACCTTTCCCTTAATTACCTTAAAACTCTCCAGTTAATATCATTCAGAAACATGATTTTACAAAAGCAATTTAGGGAAAGAGGTTGCTGAAATGCAGCCCATTTCTTAAGAGCTTGGTATTTCAGTGAATTAAAGTATGTTCCCAAAAGAAAGCATATAAAAATATTGCTATTATCCAGGCTAATTATTTGCAATTAACAGAAACCTGTTTTAATCCACAGTTAGTGAAATTTAATAATCCCAGATTCTGAGGTCTTGGTTAAATTCCAAACTTTTAAATTTACTGTCAAGAACTAGAAAGTAACAAGACAACTAATGTCCTGACCATCATTATTATTTATTTATTTCAAAATAATTTTAAATTTACACAAAACTTCAAGAAGAGTACAAAGAATTATCATCAATCCTTCACTTAGAGACACCATTAAAATTTGATAAATAGTTTTGATAATTTTCTTTATAGTAAAATAATTCAATCCAGGATCCTATGTGGCATTTAGTGGTCATGACTCTTAAGTCTTCTTCAATCAGGAAGACATTCTTCAGTCCTTTTTTTTTTTTTTTTTGGTATGTGCCCCTAGTGGGAAATGAACCCAGGACTCTGGTCTGCAGGCCAAAGCTGCAACCACTGAGTCAAACTGGCCAATACTCTTCAGGCCTTCTTGACCTTCATGACTTTATCACTGCTGACACTGCATGTTGGGTTCACGTATGCTAAAAGCAACCAAGGTGTCCCTACTTCCAGGTATTTTTACTGGACAGAACTCAGAACTATTTGCACATAAATACACATAAACACACCCTTGCATCCATATTTACTTCTATAGCTAACTATATACCTTGAAAATATTCCAATACCTCTCATTCCAATCCAACATCACAGACTCAGTCTGGCCTTCCTCTTTTCTTATTTGCAACACCCTCTCCTCTGATAGTTAAAAAAAGTGGCTTCCATTATCTACTTACATACTTGCTCAATGCCCCAGTAGGTCACCAATCTCTTCTAATGACACAACCAGCCTCTGGTCTTCTCAGCACCTTCCTCCCTCCATCTCTGCTCAGAAACAGTCCTTGAGTGGGCCCAACCCACCCCATCACTCCCCTTCACTTGGGCCTGCTTTGTCCTTTTTAACTGAAAGAGAAAGGAAGAAAAAAGGATGGAAGGAAAGAAAGAAAATTGTAGCCATAGGTTCAGAGCATTTAATGAGGGAGGAGGAAGAGGAAGAAGAGAAAAGTGGCAGCAGAGAATAATGGTTTAAGAACATGGTCTCTGTGATACCATTGTAATTAGCCTAGTTATTAATAACAGGAAAGAGCAAAGGGAAGGCCAAATATAAGGCATGTCATCTAGGCAGCTTCACCAGGAAGTTGCAGCTTTACACTCCCCAGGGGGCCATTGGTCTATGCCCAGCAGATCTCTGGGGGAAGGGACTGGACCGGGAACATAGACAAAGGCCCAATAGAGTTGGAGTGACATAGGGAAGGCAGCTGCCTGTCAGTCACACCTGGAAACAGGTCATTAGCCAGAACAGGCATGGCCACTGCAAGCATGGAAAGATCTGAGATATTTAGTCCCCTAAACAGAGGAGTTTGCTCTCTTGGGCTCTTGGCCCAGTTGGTTGCTCTTGGTTTCTTTGGGATTCTTGTTGCAGGGGGCACGCTCTCTTTGTTCCCCTGCATTCATCCACGTGGCCCACAGCCATGTGTACCCCCCACACAATGGACTAATAAACTGTAACTAGCCTGATGCTGAACTGGACACGTTACAATGTGGAACAGAAACTCTGGACACTAGTAACAACCTGTTACTTACTAGCTATGAACATTTGGGCAATTTAATGTACTGTTTGGCTCCTCTGTTTTTCCCCATATTTAAAACAGAAATCATGTGCCTATCTTATTAGACAAATGTGTTCGTGATATATATGTAAAGCATTTAGAACAGCAGCTGGCACCTTGTAAGAGCAATTGAATGCTCACTAGTTTACGACTTGTCTGTGGAAGTGCATGATTTCTCTCTTTAGGTAGTGCTATAAAAGACGTCACTGTGAGACAACCACTGAAAGACACAAATGAGTCCAACCAAGACTTTTACCCTAAGATGTCCTGGCAAGAATGCTGGTGAGATAAAAAGATAGTACAAAATTAAAGTTTATAGTCACCAGAATTAGAAACACTGAAAATGATACTCATTATCATATCCACCCCCCAACTCCTTCCTATTCCCTAATCTCTCATTTCTACAGAATGTCTACATCACAAGAACAGTCTAGGTTATCTTGGTATTCAAAGATTTGCAAATATTAATTACTCTCCCAATGACTTCATTGTCAATGACTGCCATTATCATTTCTATCATTTTTCTTCCCACAGGACATTAAGTAAGGTATTTCTTCAGCAGTTAGCATTCCTAAAATGAAAGCATCTATATAAATAACAAAGGGGTACTATTTTAAATTACAAATCTCTAGCTCAAATAATCTAAGTGAATTCCACAGGCTTTTAAAAAAACACGCTCAAGGCAAAATACTATCCTCCAGCTGAGATAATGACTTAATTTTCTAATGAGTCTTTTTTTTTTTCCCCCTTTTTTCCAATCAACTGAAAATGTTCCTCAGCATGTTTAGAAAATGAAATGATCCCTAAAGAAATATTCCAATTTATATATAGTTACCACACACACCTCTGTGAGGATCACAGACTCTCAAAAAATGCATCTTTTGTAACACCTACCTTCTTACCATCATCACCACTGTGTCAGGAGCCTAGGGAAGACCCGTTTCAACCTCTATTTAAAATTCCTGGACAAAGTTGTTTCACAAATCGATGACACCAACGTGGTCACAAGGTGAAATGCAGTGTATCCTCTCGCCTTTGGGTCTACACACAGGTGCAGGTGCTGCTAGTGATTGAATACATATGTCCCTCCAAAATTCATGTGTTGACCCCTAATATGATGGGGATTAGGTCATGAGGGCAGAGACATCATGAATGGAATGAGCGACCTGATAAGAAGAAATGTGAGCGAGATCCCTTGCCCTTTCTACCATGTGTGGTCACAGAGACAAGACAGCCGCCTATAAGAAAGTGGGCCTTCACCAGATACCATATTGGCCAGCACCAAGATCTTGAAGTATTTTATCTAAGCTGTGAGAAATAAATATCTATTTTTTCTCAGCCACCCAGACTATGGTATTTTGTTATAGCAGCCTTATGAACTAAGATAGACACATCCAGGTAGTAAGATGATCATGTAAGAAATTGCCCCACATGTGTTGCTTAGGATTCAGGATCAGACTTAACTAAATGTCAAGTGGCAAAAAGAAAAGAAAAAAAAAAAAGCCTTCTGTACCAAAAATACACTTCTATAAACTCCATGAGTTACAGGTAAATCAATTTTTTTAAATGAGAGGCAATACAAAGATTGGGTCTTTGAAGAATCTGAGGACCAACCACCAGTACGATCACTGGTGTCACTGTGAAAGCAAAGTGACGGTGCCCTCAGGGGAATGGATGAGGCTGTGGGCAAATGGCTGCTAAAGGGCTGGCACAGCTGATCCCAACATACAGCAAATATGACAATGATAGTTATTAGTTATAGAGATACAAAACTAGGCTTCACCCAACAGAAAGGCAGGAGAAACATAGAAAAGAGAACGCTATCTCGTGATGCCCCCAAGACGTTTTCCCCCCTGTTCTTCCGCCTTAATAGAGGAAAGAGTTTCTCTATTCAAGGGGAACATACCAAGCCCCCTCCCTTAATAGGAAAGGCCTGTGTAATGCTAATTAGATCCAGTAAATGCAAAGATATTTCCTTTTAGACAAGGAAGCCTGAATTAAATTTAATTTAATGTAATTGTAGAAGATGGTGGTTTAAAAAAATATTCTGCAAAGTGCTAATGTGATTTTACTATAATAACAGACTAATAAAGGAAACCAATATTTACAGGGAAGTATATTAAGTGAAAAACAAAATTATTAAAGAGTATTTAAAAGGTACCTCATAATGTATATGTTTTATTTCCACTGCTCTCTACAGTACCTATTGTGGCTAAGTTTGCATGTAGGTTTTGCTTTCATGCTCAGAAGAGGTCCATTTCTAAATTAAAATAATAGAGAAATGCATTTCCAACTATTGAATATACTTTTTATTTTCACAACTGAAAGATCTGAAGATGATCCAGAGTTTATATAATTCACTCCTTTAAGACCAAGTATAATTTAGTTATCCTAAAGGATGTCATGTCATTTTATGTACCATCATAGTACTTCACATTTACTAAGTTAAGGATAGTGTTTAGCCCTGGCTGGATGGCTCAGCTGGTTGGAACGTCATTCCTCATACCAATAGCTTGTGGGTTCAATCCCTGGTTAGGGCGCATACAAGAAGCAACAGATCAATGTTTCTCTCTCTCTCTCTCTTTTTCTCTCTCACTCTAAAGATCAGTGAACATATCCTCAGGTGAGGATTAAAAATAAAAAAAAAAGAATAGTGTTTAAAGAACACATACTTTTGCAGCCAACAGATTTAATCTGAAATCTAGCTCTGAGAAAATTACTGAATGTCTCTGGGCCTCAGTTTCCTCATTTATAAACCAATGGAAGTAATAAATATTTTTCTCTTAGGTATTTTGTGTAAAGGGTTGACAAATTTAACAAATTAAAATGCAGGATGCTCAGTTAAATTTGAATATCAGATAAACAACAATAATATTTAGAGTGATTATTTATTTATCATATTATAGGATTCAGTATTTGCTTCCTATATTTTATCTGGCCTAATTGTGTATATTAAGTTAAATTATTCATGTAGAGCATCTAGTATGCCTGGCACACACACACACACACACACACACACACACACACACACACAATTACAATCATATTTTCTGAGGAAGTTTGAATGGCAAATGAGAAGTTTATGGCATCATCTCCCTCTTGGGATACTTTATAAGCTAGCTGGTAAGATAAGCTGCCCATTCCTGGAACAATCTTAGGATGACAATTCAGTCAAGGCCGAAATCATAAGTGTAAATGTGGGTAAGGATGGGGAAAAGTGAGATGGCCTGTATTGTTGGATAAAAAAAAAAAAAAAAAAAAATCACAGAGTAGATCTTAAATTGGGTGCTAAAAGAATTGTTATAAAAAATGAGAGTAAGGAGAAAGATGTTCTAGATGAGAGGTCACTCTGCATAAGCAAACACCCCAAGGGGGAATGAGCCCATCATTCTCAAGAGCCACCAAGAAGAGCCTGGCCTGGAGGAGGGTGTGTTTGACAGTACATGGCAAAGAAGCTTGCCTAGACAGGATGAGGATAGACAGACAGAGCTGGTATGAGAAGTTGACTTGCTAGCTTCATAGAGGCCATAGAGGCTAGCTTCTCTTCTTAAGTGGAGAACAGCACATCTCTGTGCCCTTCTTGATCTGGGGAATGCTGGATGGTGATTTGCATTGGGTTGAAAAAAAAAAAAAAAAAGAAGAAGAAAAGTAGAACCAAGGGCCAGTTCCTGGACAAAACTGAAGTGGAAATCAAAGCCAAGAACTGTCCAACCAGAGTGGTGATATGATGGAATTAGCCAGATAAGTCAAACACAACCTGTGGGAACAAGTTAGAATCTAGGAACCGCAAAGCAAACCTGGGGAGAGGAAATGTACTGTTGAAGATAGTTGTTGGAAAAGATCCCTGAGCTGCTCCATTGTAGCTGCAGGGTTTTGACGGGCTCCCAAAGCTTGGCAGGCGAGGGTGAGGCTGCCAAGAAATCCCAACATGCTCAGATGAGGTAGCCGGGGTAGGAATTCGGCTATAAATCACTGAGAGGCCCAGACAATGAGATCTCAAGTGAAAACGGCCAGAAGATATTCTCTTTGAAGGTAAACAGGAGATAGGAGGGGAAGTAGGTTCAACAGACATTTAGTAAGCATCCAATATGTACAAGACAACACTGTGGGCAAGGATAAGTAAGGCATCAATGCCTTCGAAATGCTCCTGATCAAAAGGACAGAGATGTAGGATATCACAGGGAACAATAAACAACCAAGTGAAGGCATGACGAGCGAGGTACCATGGATGTGCTCAAGGCAGGAGACTCTTACCAAATTAGGTGCGAGGAGGGAATCGGAGAAAGTTTTGTTGAGTTGGATCTTAAAGAATGGGTAGGGTTTTAACAGGTATAGGTAGTGCTGGGAGAACATTTCAAGCAAAAGTGACATAAAAAAATCATGGCAGTATCACTGAATTTAAAGGGTGCATTGGGTCCAGGGCGTATTGAGGCGTCTAAGTAAGTCTGCTCTGGAACTGGCTGGAAAAACAAAGTTAGTGTTAAGGTGAAAAGTCAGAAACTCAATAAGAGGTCTGAGTCATTATTCAGCCTGACCTAATCTTTTTTGTAACACCAGCAAAAAGCTTACATTTAAAACTTTTTCCAGGCTAACACAAAAATATTAAAAACAATATTAAAACTCAATATTAAGGCTGCTTTTTATGCCTTAAACAAGTCAAGCACCTGTTAGGCATATAATGTACCCTGAATAACTATGCTTATGTAATGTTCTGGATTAGGCCAAATTATTTGTTTACCATAACTACTGGTGTATTTAAAGTCTATTAATTATATTGAAATATTCAGAGATGATATAATTACTGCTTTTATAAACCTTTTATAACGTTCAAAGAAGGCATCCAGTACAATTTGCCATCAGCGGTACCAAGGTGTTGCACAAGGTGATACAGTGTGGCTAGTCCCGTAACTGCCACTATCTTTCCAGAACAGGTTCAGATTATAGGGAGACCTCGCTGACACCATGGCTAAGGTAATCAGAATTCCGTAACTAAGAGAAATGTTAACTGTATTAGGTTTTCTTTAAAACAGAATATAGGTCATTACTTAATAGGTTGAGTAGCATTTGATTGGGGTCCTGAAATACTGCAGCTCTTCCAGTGATAGACTCCACATACCCAAGTACTCTGTTCTCAAATTTAATTATCTTAGGGTATAACCACACTGTATAACAGAATGTACCCTTTTATCCTCAGCCTCTAGCAATTTGCTAAGATGGAACGGTGGCCTATTATTAAATATATGTCAAAAAAAAAAAAAAAGAGAGAGAGAGAGATTCCATAAATTCGATCAATAGTACATTTCAGTAGCTTACAACCTTCACATGTATCAGGGTCTCCCTTGGGCACTACCTATAATCCTTTGGTCATAACTTAAACCAATTCCTTTCCATTCTGTCCTCCAGTCCCCATCCACCTCTCATATTTCTCTCATTCTTCAGCCTTGTCTCTCATTTTATTCCTTCCCTCCAACCATTCCCTAATAGGTTCTGCATCCTAATTCTTGAATCGTTTTCACTGATCCATTCCTGACCTCTTCCAAATATTTCATTTGTTGTAGGTTCTTGACATAGCAATTTAATAAGAACAGATCACTGATCTTTAGGTTATAAATTTTACTCCCAGATTAGCCTGGCTTTTAGCTTACAACACAATTAATGGAGCTATAGATGCTCCTCTGGTTTCTAATAAAGAACTGTCTTGGGGAGCCAGGGCTCGGAAATGCCCTTATAAGGTAATACCATTCCAGTCACAAAGATAATTATTTTTATTTTCATCAGTTTTTCATTTCTTTCAACTCCTCTGTCCAAGCCACATACTTAATTACCTTTCCAGCATTGGTTTTTATGACATATTAGGCGATTATAGTGAAAAATGTTACTTTGCCATGTACTTATCTTCTAAAGAACATAAAGCTTTTCTCATAAGTGATCTAATGTGTCCTTAAAACACTCCTCCCTGAGAGATGGAAGGTTTTATTACTTCTTATCTTATAAACAGGGAAGTGAGGCCTGGGAAGATCACAGGATTAAGGTCCACAGACAGCTGAGACCCAGGCAGCTGAGCCTTGGGCTAAGGCACAGCGCTGTGTGATAACTCTCAAATTTGCAGTCCGTTGCCAAAATAGGAAATATTCGCAACACAGTGAGGCTCTGGGCAGGCAGCATGGCCTAGGGGGAAGCCAACAAGGTCTGCGGTGTGAAGACACCAAGTCACCACTTCCTAGATGTGTGACTTCTAGCAGACCACTTAAGCTCTCTGGGTTTTTGTTTTGCCAAATGGTCTTGATAACAGCATGTGACCCACAGGATAAAACCTGGAGCACACAATATGCCTCCATACTGGGTATAAAACTTACCACCATGAAAAACCCTAAGTTTTTACTTTATGAATTTATTTTTATGTAATCCTCACCTGAGGATACATTTATTGATTTTTAGAGAAAGAGAAAAGGAGAGAGAAAGAGAGATAGAAACATCAATGAGAGAGAACATCGATTAGCCACCTCCTGCATGCCCCCGACTGGGGATGTGGCCCACAACCTGGGCATGTGCCCTGACTGGGAATCGAACCAGCAAACTCTTGGTGCATGGGTCGACACTCAACCACTGAGCCACACCAGCTGGGCTCAAACCCACAACATTTTAGTATATAAGATGACACTTCAACTAACTGAGCCACCTGACCAGGGCAACCCCTAATTTTTTAATGCACTGTATAATTATTTTAAATTATGAGCACATCCACAATATGTTAATGAGAACCAAGTTACCCTGTGAATGGTACTAGTCAGTGTTGGGTTGAGTAATCTCGTGAACACTACCTGTTAGTGTTGGCCAAAATGCTATTTTTTTCTTATGCTTAACATTTAATACTCAAATGTTGATTTTTCTGGCCACTATTTCAGTATCTCTTTGAGTCAATAATTTATTAGCCTGCAAATAATTTTCATGTTTTTTTGTTTCAGTTTTATTAATATATAATTGACATACATCACTGTATAAGTTTAAGGTGTATAACATAATGGTTTGATTTCCATGTGTTATGATACAATTACTATTATAAGTTTAGTTAGCATCCATCATCTCATATAGATACAAAAAGAAAAAGCAAAAAATGAAAAAAAGTCTCTCCTTGTGATGAGAACTCAATAATTTTCATACATGTTATACAGCAGAGGCTGCACAGTATTTTACATACGAGCAATGTGTCCCATCATCCTGTGCATGCCATAATTGTACCACAAATATGTCAACTTATTTCTAATACTTTTATTACTTGGTTTATTACTTGCAATTGGTTTATTTTTCATTGTATATATTCTGTAGTTCAGTGTTCTCTGTTTCTCTCTTCTTCTCTGTCTTTCTCTAAATCTCTATTTCATTTTCTCCCAGTGCCCCACATGACACAGGTGAAGGAATTAAAATAATCCTAAAGTGTATATCAAAAAAGAAAAAAACATGTGTATCGCAAATAGACCTACGACTTTCTTTGAGAATGGCTAGGTATCTGCCGACTGTGATGCCCAGGAAACGCCTCTGCGAGCTGCCCTAGGCAGGGTCCCAGGGCCCCAGGGCCACACCACTAGTTTCTGTTACAGCAGCTCTTCTTTCTTGAGGAAGTGAACAATTTTCATTGTAGCAAGTATATTGCTTCTTTCTCTTCTTGGTCATCATCAAAAGCAAACTCTAAGTTAGAGAAGGAAGTGTTTTGTTTGTTTTAAAGAAAGCTGGTTTTTCACTAGGTGGCGTGTAAGGGTGTAGTAGCTCTTCCCACCTTGCTCCCTCCTCCATGTGACAAAGGCTCAGCTGAGGGGAACCTTTGCTTCAAAGTCACTGCCAACTTGCAGAGTGGGTATTCTTTAGGGTATGCAAACTGAGTGGGCTTTGCCCAAGTCAACAATGTTTAGCATTTGAACACAGGCTAGATTTTAAGTGGATTATCCCACTGGCCTAAAAGATTTTCAGACTGTACTCAGTGAAATAAGAATCACCTACACATCCTGCTTGGGAATGAACACAAGATCCATAACCCAGAAACATGAACTCCTCTCTCGGGCTAAAGATTTATAAATTTACTTGTGATATAATCCACCTGTTTATAAAAATGTCCCAAAGACCTCACCACAAGATGCTATTTAATGACACTGGCGAGGTCATGTTCAGGTTCAGACCAACAGGTAACTGAAACCAAACCAAGTAATTATATCTTCTCTGGGGATGAACTTTGGGGAAGCCCCACGTCACCTGAGAAAATGGGTGCAGCTCTGTGACAAAGCGGGTGCCCTTGCAGAGCTCTGCTGCTCCCTCTGTCTGGCCTGTAAGGACCCAAGTCCCTCCCTGGAAAATCACTCTGGTAAGTTGCCAAGGCTGCCGAATCTAGCCCCAGGTATCAGCAATTACCTACCTTGGTGACGATGATACCTAAAGTCAGTGCACATTTTTAAACTTCTAATTTATAATTCATTTTATGGCAGCTAATTATTAAAGTAATTAGCATATAAAACTCAAATTAAGTATAGTACATTTTAGTACAACCTATAGGGCAAGATATCTGTTATTTTTAAGTATCTTTCTTTTATTCTAAACTCAAACTTGTCATTTCTAGTCTCAAAACACTAAAGATCGTCCTGAAGAAAAGCCTTCTTTCTTTTGCCTATTAATTCATTTGGATTAAAAGCAATTTTGAAATAATAATAATAATAAGATACTCTCAGGGAAGGAGAGAGGCAGTTAACATTTATTCATGTTACTTATGAAACTGTACCATTTAAAAGTGTCAAATATGAAGTTAGAATACCCTGTTATCACTAAGTTGTTACGACAACCCTGTGAAGTAACTATCATCAATCCCATTTTACAGATGAGAAAACTAAGGCATAATAAGAAGATAAATGTTAATGTTGCTAAAGAAAGAACCCCTCCACTCACCCTCCCTGCAACAAGTTATTTTACAAAGTCTTTAGAAGGGCCTTAGATACTTAATACTTAGATAATTAAATTGAAAGCATGAGAGACAAAACACAGAAATAGTGTTTCAATGAAAATTTCGTTCATTTTAGAATATCTAGTTACAGACTCACAATGTATTATTATTGTTTCTGTAATTGTTTTCGCAATCAGTTTATTGTGTTGCCTGAAAAGTAGAAAGAGGTAGAAGAAACTGGCTGGGCAAGGTGGGGATGGTGGGCGGAATGAGAAACCACAGGGACTGTATTTAGTGCATGCCCTTCATGGGCCAGAACTGGGGCCCGAGTTCACCTGTGACCTCAATAATCCTTACATCACATGTATTAGTTTTATATATTGTCCCTCAAAATTCATGAAGTAGCTAGAAGATAGACATGGAAAACAACAGCACACATAATGCATGAGAAAATCGGGGTAAAGGAACGACGACTTTTAAAAAGCAAGGCATAGCGTAATACTAATGTTTTGTGTGCTTGGGAGCTTGGGTTCCGAAGCCACTGGATTCGAATCCAAGTGCAGGCTGTCAGTCCGTTCCTTGGCAGAGGTGGAACTTGAGTTAACCACAAAAACACTGAGAGCTTCACTTTCCCTTTATTTATATCCTCACCTGAGGATGTGTTTATCGATTTTAGAGAGAGACAGAGAAACATCAATCCGTTGCCTCCCCATGCGCCCTGACGGGGGATTGAACCTACAACCTAGGTATGGATCCTGACTGTGGGAATTGAATGTGCAACCTTTCAGTGTATGGGGCAATGGTCCAACTGAGCCAGGGCCTCCCTTCCCTTTTCTGCAGTGATCATGAGAGCTTCACAGGGTTGCCATCAGATATAAAATCAAGAAAATGCATTAAATACTGAGCACGGTGCCTAAAGGAAGCACTGCTGCACGAATGTTAGCCGTCAGTACTCAGACCAGCACACAGTACACAGAGGTGTGCCATAACCCCGGTGCATCTGTTAGGAGCGCACCATGATTTGGCTCAACATCAAACCCATTAACGTAAAAGGAAAAACGATCTGCATTAAGATTTACAGGCTGTATTAGAAGAAAACAAATGAACCACTGAGGAGAAATTCAGCTGCTTCTCCCTGCACTGAAGAAAGCTGGTGAGGGGTGTTTCTGGTGGTGGACATCACCACCCCATCTTAGCAAAGAAATGAAGCCTGCAAAGTTAAATGCCAGGTTCAGAGGCCCAAGTCAGAGACTGGGCAGGGCACAGGGCTCATTCCACTTGAGTCCTCGGCCAGCGTTAAGGCCTCTGGGCTCCCCTGAGAGACGGCTAGGGACGCCACCATGGGGCAAACCCCCCTGTCATCTTTGGCACCATGAACACGTCTCAAATTCTCTTCTAAGTCTGATGCGGGAACGGGGAGTCTAGGGTGGGATGTTTGTTTCCTGTTGCTGTATTAATATGGTATCATCTCAGACATTTGTGTTTAACTGTGGCCACCCGAGACCATAACATTCCAAACAGGTGTTTGGCACTGCTCGGTGACAGCCAGCCTCACCCGCTGCCACCCTATTTTCAACCAGCCTGCGGGATACATCAAATCTCTCTGTCCTCTGAAAGCCCCTGGGATGTTTCAAGGCATGTCAGCCTTGGGAAAATAAACATTTGCTCTTTTATTAAACTTATTTTGAGAGGAATGTGCCGGTTTTATGTGGTGGCTGAATGGAGAACTTTCATTGTAGGTGATTTCAATTTTCTTTATTAGTTTTTTTTTTTTTTTTTTAATTGACCAGTGTGTTCACTTCCCAGGGCTGCTGTAACAAATTACCAGAGAGCTGGAGGCTTAAAGCAATAGAAATGTATTCTCTCACATTTCTGGAGGCTTGAATCCCAAAATCAAGGTGCGGGCAGGGTTGACATCGCTTCTCTGAGAACGGATTAATTACACTGCTTCTCTCCTAACTTTCTGGTGGCTGCTGGCACCCTGGGCATTCACTGGCCTGGAGCTGCACTCACTCCAGTCTGTTCTGTTTGCACACGGCTTTCTTCTCTCCGGTGTCTCCACGTCTTCTCCTCTGGCTCTCCTAAGATTCACCACGGGACTTACAGCCTACCCTAAAGGACGACGATCTCATTCGGAAATCTGTGATTTGTTGACATCTGCAAATACCCTATTTCCAAATACGATCACCTCCACAGGTACTGGGATTAGGACTTGGATATATATTTTGGAGGCCACTATGCAACCCACAACAACCAGTAATGACAGTGGTTTGTGTACACTTCCAACAAAACAGAAAGTATAAGGTGTGATCTCTTTGGGAAACTTCTATTCCCTGCCAGCACGGACACCGCGAGGGAGCCAGGAAGGGGAAGCAGTTAGCCCTCCTTCAGGTCCTCCAGCAGCACACGGAATGAAGCACGTATGGTCCACGACAGTCATTTGTATGAGACACAGGAATAGCCTTGTCATAGCTGTACCTGTAGCACCTGCATAGGTCCAAGAGCATAATAATGAGCACAGTCAAGCTATAGGGATAGTAGGGGGAAATTAAAGTAACTGGATAATGAGGGAAGACAAAAGAGCTTTGATTTTGTATAATTCATCATTGTTGCTAAATCACACCCTGCACTTCTCGAGTCTGACATGACTCTGTCCCTAACAACATGCCTCCCCTTTCGCACCTGCATTCTAGACACCATTTCACCTGGCTCAGTTCCTACCTGGGTGAGCACGATTCTGCACCCTATCAGTTAACTCGGGAGGAAATCAAATGCTTAAACTCTGAGTATTGAAAATTCAGTGTCTATTAAGGAAGATGAAGGGTTCTGTTGTCATGGTAACGGGGCAGGCTGAATCAGGACAACCCACCCATTCAGCAATTAGCTACTTCAATTACTAGTTAACTAGTTCAAAGCAACTCAGTGTACACAGTCATTTTATTTTATTTTTTCATGTGAGATTCTTTTTATTATTATTATTATTATTATTAAATCCTCACCCAAGGATATTTTCCCACTTATCTTCAGATACAGAGGGAGAGACAGAGAGACAGAGATCCATGTGAGAGACACACATCAATCAGTTGTGTCCCGCAAGACCCCGACCAGGGCCAGGGACCGAACTGCAACTGAGGTACATGCCCTTGACTGGAATCGAACCCAAGACTCGTTGGTCCATGGGCCAACACTCTCACTGCTGAGCCAAGCCAGTCAGGGTTCCTGTGAGATTCTTCATCTTTATACCTCTCCTGACATGTCAGTGGTGATAATGATGGATTGCCACATGCTTCCTGTCTTTCATCTCACTAGATTATTAAAGTTGCAATACTGACAGATTTTTTAAAAGTATGGTCAGATACTCTTACTCTGCTCAAGCACCGCAGAGAGCAGCATTCTTTATAACATCCCTTGGCATTTAGTACATGGATGAGAAAATACTGAACTATCTGTAGTGTTTCTTTCATTTTATTTCCATTGTCAGATATTTAAGTGTCATTTCATGCTGACTGACTTCAGGAGGAATCTCTTTTCAGAATCTATCAGCTTTTGAGCATAAAAATTACCATTGAAAGACATAGTAACTTAAGTAAATAATATCTTTAAAACTGTAGAACCTCCAATAAGTTCATTCAATATAAACTGTACAATAAACGATGTTTTTTAGGGGTACAATTTTCACCTCAAGGAACACCAGGTGGTGAGCTACACGTGTCTCCTTCCTGCCCATATGAGTCTCCATGCCTGTAACACAGCAGACACTCAGCCAACACTGTTTGAGTGAACAGGGAATGTATGGCCTCTATTGAACACTAGTCAATAGACGACAGGCATTTCATCCTCAGAGAAGGAATGAATGAATGAATGAACAAGCTCCCGGGTTCTGACACTGAAATTATACCTTGTTGGTAGTTTAGTTCTGCTAGCTACTAAAGGGAGAACCTTGCCCTGGCCCGTGTGGCTCAGTTGGTTGGGCGTTGTCCCATGCACTGACCAAAAGGTTGCTGGTTTGATTCCGGTCAAGGCACATGCCCGGACTGCAGGCTGGATCCGTGTTGGGGAAGGCAGCAGATGGATGTTTCACTCTCACATGGATGTTTCTCTTTCTCTCTCCCTCTCCCTTCCTCTGTCTTTAAAAATCAATAACAAAATCTTTAAGAGCTTGAGAATCTTGAGAAACCTTGCAAAAAACTGGTTCTGTGTGGTCAAAACAGGGTCCCATGAGGTAGGGACTGTGCCTCTGTCAATCAGCAGCATCAACATGCCATGTAGAGCTTGCTGTTCGCAAATATCCCTTGAACGCTGACGATGCCAAATAAGTTGGGTGTTTATTAAAGTTACTGAATTATCTTCACATACATGTCAACATTTTCCCCATATGTTTTCTTCATAATAGTCTGATGGGCGAAAGAAATGCTAGGTTATGGATGAGACAAGAGTGGCCAAGGGTTGACAGCCGTTGAAGGTAGATGATGGCTCTACAGGGATTCGTTATACTATTCTCTTTCCTTTTGTGTAGGTTTATAAATCTTCATGATCAAAAACTGTATAAAACTATCCCCAGGTAATATCAGTAACGATTATCCAACACCATGCTTAGCGTCTGGCTCACGCAGCTCTTCATCTGACATTTCCTGAGAAGTCAGGTGCTGAAACTGCTTTATGTGCCAGTGCTGGAGACCGAGCGCTGGGCTTGCTTACGGGAACTTACAGTGCAGAGGCGATACAACACGTGCCTCTACTACTGTTACTACGCAGCGGAAGCTGAAAAGCGCTGCCAGTGAATACAGAGCTAGAGAGTAAATTCAACTTAAACCAATTAGAATTTTTCATTCTAGCCAACGACTGCGTATTCACACTCTCCTTTTTACTCAACGGCCCCAAACCAATTTTATTACATGATGCCACAACAACTGTTAAGGTCACATGGACCACAAATTCTCATCACCAGCGGAAGTGGTGGATTTCAGATCCTTGCTGGCAGAGACATGAAAGGAACTTACGTAGTCAGACAAAAGAGAGAAATAACACATCACGGGCTGACAAGGAGGCCTGTGGTGAGATGAAACATTCACTCGGAGCTCCAGATAGCATGAGCTGTTGGAAATCACTTTTCCATCCAATTATTGTGATGAGCCACTGAGATGCTAAAGGCTTGCAAGTCCCGCCGCATACACTGGGCTCCTAATGAGGTGGTAAGCATTCTAGCTTTATTAAATATGCAAAATGATCTAATTAAAGGGAGGGGGCTCTAATTAAGTAGGGATGTGTCCACTAAATTTATCATGAATACAATGAGATATATAGCAAAGTTAACCATGTCTCTCTTGGGGTAAACAAGAACAACAACTACAAAAATTACACAGGCAGCATGTTTCTGCTAAATCCCCCCAGTACATCAGGGAATCTTCCAAACTCACCAATTTCTCTTGGGGAAATGGGGGAGGAGGGGGCAAAAGTGTTTTTGGTGTCCCTGTCTCATCTTTCTTGACTTTTCTTCCTGAGGTGACATTCCCTCGCTCCATCAACCATGTCAAATTTATTCAAAATAAGCAAGAATATAAGGACATAAATACGTTATTTAAACTTTGCCTGAAGGCTATGTTTACGTTCATGTACTTGCAGAGACTTTGCATTTTAATAGCAGTAGCTACATTTGTTAAATGTTCTGAGAGCTTTGCCTTTAGTATCCCATTCCTCCTACCTCATACCAATGCAATAAAATAGGTATGCTTGTTATTGTCATTTTACAGAAAAGGAAAATGAGGCACGCAGAGGTTAAGTAACAGAAGATAATAGAGCTAGGTATGGGGTAGAGCAGGACTTAGCCACTGGGCCATACTGCACTCATTAGAAGTTTTTACTTTATTTGCACACAGAAGGCTTGGATAGATGCTCAGTCAAGTTCAGCCATGTGAAAGCTGATGAGGTAGACACAATGGGAGGAAAGAAAGACTTTTTAACTCCAGAAAATCAAGCTATATCCAGACCACCTCCTGAAGCAAAACTACTTCAGTTTTCATGAGGACGGGGTGGTTCCACCTGTTCACAGTTTTGCAAGGAAAAGAGAAAAGTGAAAATAATTAAAATAACAGAGACCTCAGGGTCGAAGGCATCCAGGTGCAGATGCCCCCTGAGGTGAGAACACAGTGTGAGTAACTTCTGGAAACATCTGGATGACTTCACAGAGGAGAGATCCACCTGCAGAGTTTCAAAGGACAAGTTGGAAATAGCCAGGTAAACAGGGTGAGGGTGACATTCAAGACATGTACACATGTGAAAAACAGTTAACATGACTAGACAGCAGACAGTGAAGATGTCTTATGACAGGTAAAGGAGGATGGCTCTAGCCAATTACTATGAAGAAATATTTGAGGGTTTTCAGGACTATATGATAATCCGTCTATTCACAATGACCTTACTATTTATTGCCTAAGGTTTTGTTTCAGGTTTGTATATTTAGGTCTAACAAAGACCTATTTTCTGTTCTTTGCATTGCTGGCATTAATCACAATGAAGCACCATCACATACAATTTTGGGCTCACCCTAAAGCAGATACAAAATATAAAAGTTGCTTAATAGTCCACTTCCTCAGGTTCTGATGATTGATGCCCTCAGGATTCTGTAAATACCACACCTGGTAGGTTACCACCTAACTCATGGATAAGGGGTGGTACCCATGTTAATCTGCATATTAAATATTAGTAACATTTAAATTCTTCTCATCTTGGGGATAGTTAAATAAATGTATTTACAAGTTACAAAATGCATTTTGTTTGCCTCCACTCTGCTGTGTCACTTGGCAGGTTGCCCAAGGACAGACAGAAGCTGTGTTTTTCTGTTCCTTTGTGTATTGTTGGTGCCCAGGACAGTGTCACATGGCTAAGTGCACATTTGATAACATTTCCTACTGACTGAATAGGGTGAATTTTAAAATTGACTTTATTTTTCTTTCAATTTTCTTTATTTATTTTAGAGAGAGAGGAAGGGAGAGGAAACATCGATGAGAGAGAACATTGCCTGGCCACCTCCTGCATGCCCCCCACTGGGGAGAATCGAACTGGTGACCTCTTGGTACATGGGTCAACGCTCAACCACTGAGCCACATTGGTCAGGCTAAATAGGGTGAATTTTAAACTTTTTTTTTTAAGAAGGTTAAAGTAAAGGAAAGTCAGTCTCGAGAATTTATTAAATTTCTCAGCTAAAATGAATAATTTCTCAAGATGCCTATCCTTGTTCATATTACTTGGCCGAAACAAAGAACCCTAAAATTTTAAAAAATTACTATGAACAATAATAATGTGTTTGGATAATCATTTAGTTTTTGAAGTTAGTAGACATAGATCTAATTTTCAAGGAATCACAAAATACTGGGGTGCTTGCTCAGAAATGTTTTACTGATAGGTGTGCAGGGTCAAAATGTTGGGAGAATACTGTGTTAGTTAGTAAATCACCATAATTACTTACAGTCCCTCCCTCTTTCTCACGTTTTCTATCACTTCTATATAATCCATATTATATACACAGAATCTATTTTATGTTCAGAGAGTTAAGCAGCTACCCAGAAACCAATTAGAAGATATTTTCTGAGTTATCCTTCACCAGATGACATTGGACTTGGGGAAGAAAAATCTATGGGTAGAAGGTAGTAGAGAAACAGGAAGCAAAAGCCCTATTTTCCAGCTCTTCCAAAAAATTCTAGTCCAAAAATCAAAGCTGTTCTTAACAATGATCTCAATCCATAGCCAACATAGAGCTATTACATATTATGTCCATTTTATAGGGAGATGACTGAGGCTCAGCATATGTATTTAGTAATTTACATCAAAGTAACTTGGAGAACCAATTAAAATAATAAATTATGTGAATGCAGGGGATGGGGGCAGAGAATTAATGAGAATGGATCATTTCCATAAGGCATTCCCTGTTTTGTACCTCATACAGGAGGCAGCCACCTGTACACATCACATATGAGTATAAATATCCAAGTGACACATATATGTGAAACCTTCAGCTGGCGAAAGGCTGAGAAGTGAAACAGCCCGGTGAGGGAACAGTCGGTGCTGCCATGGGGGTGAGAACGTGCAGATAACAGGACAGAGGGATGGAAGGTCACAACTACCCTGGGCAGGGTATTAATTACCCAACCAGTGAAAGAATGTTGACACTATTAAAATCAACACCCTCCAATACCGCTTCTGAATAGGCAAGAGAATTTCTATTTATTGTTTAAAATTTTCAAATGGTTGATGCCAATTGAAAAGAAACTATTGCTTCCTCTGAGGAAACAAACAAACAAAACAAGAAAGTGGTAAAAACGGAATGGCCACATCTTTCATGTTGGATAAAGTCCTACTTTACTTAGAGTCAAGAAATATATTTCAACACTCTAAGGTACTTTTAACTGCACGAATTTTGGTGACTATTTTATGAATATTAAACAAATAAATACTTGACTTTTGTTTGTATATATACTTTCCTTCAAAGAGCTCTCAGAGCATTATTAATACATAAATCAGATGGCATTACTAATGTATAAGGCAGATAAAAGTGTCATAATGGAAGCGTTTTGGGTAAACGCGCACGCAAACTGGAAGGATCTGAAAGGCTGTCAATACCGAAGGGGAATTGCCGGAAAAGCACCAGCCATGCTGCAGACCCCAGGGTACGATAGTGACAGAGCATCTCAGAAATTTGGAGAATTTCCCTTGCACATGCCTCAGATAGGCTCTTAAGTAACTGAACGAGAAATTTTCTCTCCTACTGATAAATGCTGCCTAACCAGGTTTAAATCACCCTTTAAATATTCTGTCACAGAAGTTGATAACATAAGAGGGTAGAGCATTGACAGATATTCTTTCTATTTTCAAAGGCTTCTCTCAAATGTTTAGAGTTTTTGCAGTAAATACTCCCGTATTTCTGTAAAAGTGTTTATAAGGCCGATCTGGGAGAGCAACAGAAATTAGCAACGGAACATAAACATCAGATAAAACACAGGAGCTGAAATACGTAACTTAGTGACCAATATACAACAGTAAAGCCCAGCCAGAGTTTGCCCAGCACTTACAATGAACAGAAGCGATGTACGACTGGGGGAAAGAACCTTAGGTAGCCCAAAAATTGGAAGACAGAAAGTCCTATGATTATACACAGCAGAAAAGGGAATTTTAAATAAATTCAAGTATTCTCAAATTAGGGAATGAACACATAAAAAGAAAAATATATTGGAGAACAACAGAAGTAAGTAGAAAAGATATGAGCATGCTTTTGTGACCTTGGATTTCTCAGTCGCTTCTTAGTTATGACCCAAAAAGTGCAAGAAACAAAAGAAAAAAGTAGATAATCTGGACTTCATCCAAGTTAACAACAGTTGTTCTGCAAAGGATACCATTAAGAAAGTTAAGGATAAAGCACAGAATAAGAGAAAATATTTGCATATCATATATCTGATAAGGGACTTATATCCAGAATATATAAATAACCCTTGCAACTCAGTAATAAAAATAAAAATAACCCAATTAAAAAGGAGGCAAAGGACTTAGATAGATATTTCTACAGAGAAGATATACAAATAAGCAAGAAGCATATGGAAAGATACTCAGCACCACTAGCAATGAAGGAAATGTAGCTCAAAACCACAGTAAGATTTTAGGATTGGGAGAAATCACTCTTAAAATGCAAAAGTAGGTTTAAATGCTAGGTTTCTCTATATCGGTTTGAACTTCTCTACATCTTTTCCAACACTTGTGATGATCTCACTTTTTGCTTTTACTCTCTAACTGGTGTTGAGTGGTCACCTCTGGAAAGGGGGACATCAGTAGTGACCTCACTGGTTGTTATGAAGACCAAATAAGACACATGAAAAGAACTGAGCCCAAGACCTAGCATGTAATAGTGTTCAGAAGGATTTCTTTAAATCACTGGTAGAAGTCAGAAAATTGTGCTGGAAAAGAAGGCTCTGAGTTAGTGCTAATATACACGAAAGTCTAGTCTATGATATGTGTTTTAATACCCTCCAATTTGACCCACGATAAATGGGGCCTGGCGGTGTGTGAAGGTGAAGGAACAGACCCCTGGAAGTTCTTCCCCGGTTGGCGCTGTGCCGTCGAGGAGATTAGCTTTCCAGCCGGGTGCACCATCTATCTGCAAAGACTACTGGAAAATCTTCGGGCAGTCAAAAATATAAAAACACGACACAAACACTTTTGCCCCTGTACTATTAATTACCCTTCGAGACGGAAATAAAACAAAACAAATCACCCACGAGTAACGTGACAACCAGAGACGGCGCAGATGAGCTGAGCCTGTTCCAGGCCAGAGACAGACAGGGCTTGCTCAGTGCCAGAGCTCAACTGGACAGGCTCGTTTCCTCTTAGCAATAACCCTCGAAATGCAGCAAGCAGGTTGAGGCACTCCGCTGCTTACACACACACACACACACACACACACACACACACACACGGTCACACTCTACATTATCACTTGGCTTCTGAGACCATAGGAAATGTAATTTAATGCTGGTTAGGCAAGAGCTTATCTTCAGGAAAAGAAAATGTTCTCTTCCCTAAATAAACATTTGATGGAGTTAGTAACATAAATTCCTACCAATGTTTAGTAATTTTGCTCCCTGGAATAAGCACTCTGAAACCAAATGTCTCTGAGAGGACAGAAAGTGTCCCGGTGTCTTCCGGAGATCCAAGTCTTCTGTACGCCCAGCAAGCCTGCAACTGTCCTAGAGAACAACGGCACTTCCTGGGATCGTTCCTATCTCAAAGCATTTCTCACACACCACTGACAATAAATGCCTGCTATGACAGCATCAGACACCACCCTGGCCAAATAAAAGATGCCACTCTAAAATAAGGCCCATAAAATACCTGGCAAGAACCTTCAGACTTATGAAAGTTTTACCTTTGGTCAAAAGCAATCCTGGCAAATCTTCACCCTGAAAGAAGTCATCCCTCGGGAACACAGGATGAGCTCTTTTATTTTCCTTATTAAATTCAGACATTTCTAGGTTTCTGGCACACCAGAGGCCAAGATTTTAAGACATTTTAAGTCTTCATATGAATCTATTTTCCTTGCCTCCAAACAGGACAACTTCAAGGCAGCACACGTTCTCCACCCCCGCTCAGGAATTTACAAAGGCTCCCTGTGGTCTCTCTGGGGTAGAGAGCTGCAGGCTGTCTCTACACCACGCTGGATTCAGAGCAGGCCCCCATTGACCCCAGAGTTTATCCAGAATGGACCAACCCCATCTTGGCAAGGCCAGGGCTGTGCAGATAAGGGGACTGGAGTCAAACAGGAGAGAAGTCAGAGGTGACTTCTGGTTTGAGGGTCGACACCTCCCACAAAGCTAAAGGCAGGCAACGAAGGCACAGAGAGAAAAGTATAGACCCACAGAGCCAAGAGCCTTAGATGGCTAAAGATCAGTCTCCTGGAGAGTTCCTTGGGAGAGAATTTAACAATGAAATTCAACAAACTTCCTTTGAGCCTGTGCTCTATTGCAGGTGACTGATGCAGGCCTAGCAGGAAGCACGGGTGGAGGAGACTTCTTGGAGGAGGAGGGACCCTTTGATCCCTCCCACTGCCTCCAAAATTGGTGGTAGTGAGGTACAGTGACAGTCAAAGCAACTTAAAGGGAACTCAGGGAAACTCACATAAAAAGGCAAAATATGA
This sequence comes from Molossus molossus, assembly GCF_014108415.1. NCBI lineage: Eukaryota > Metazoa > Chordata > Mammalia > Chiroptera > Molossidae > Molossus > Molossus molossus. The sequence goes on from NW_023425348.1 coordinate 28,703,475, forward strand.
TGAACTTCAATAAAATATGAGTCAATTCTTCTGCAGAAAGTACAGACGGAGGAGTGGAGGGTGCAGAGCAGTAGAAAAGTTTGAAAGAGAAGCTGGGAGGACTGTTACAGAAAGTAAAAGAAACAAAAAAAAAAAAGGAAAAATGGATTTGCCAATTAGCAGTCAGAGACTAGTTACAAACTTGAAAATGAGAAACACATTAATAGATATAAATTCAACCAATATTAATTGAATCTGTACTTTAAGCTAGGATTAAATCAGGGGTATGATACATAGAAAACAGTGTATCAATATTTAAGGTTAGTTGGGAGACAGCTAAGTAAACAGAAAGTTACAGTTCATTGTGTGGCGAGTACCGTGATGTACTAAGGACCATGCGTTTATAAATAATAATGTGTAATGGAGATGATTAACAACTCCTACATGTTTTCCTTCCTCTAGTGGGACCTGGCTGTCTAAAATAGCAGATACAACCAAAGACTCCAGTGGCCCAGAGTTATGGTTTAATAAATTGGATATGAAGACACTGTGTTTATGAAACAACACTATTGTTGCCACGTGTGTTTCAGCACCACGGAGAGCACCCGGATCAGTCAAAGGCCTCAGTAAAAACTTTTGCTATTCCAAGAGGAACACATGAATTAAGTACTAAATTTCCATGGTTCTTCAGTGAGCAGAGAGACTGTGAACAAATACAGAAGACTAAGAAATTGTGGGAATTCAGTTTCAGTAATAGGACTTGATGGAAAAACACTAGCTTGGCCATGTAAATAAGCTGAAGAAGAGAGAAAATGGTTTTGGTTCAAACGATGAACTTTTGGTGATCATCCATGAAGGTTAAGATAGAGAAGATGATGGTAGATGGGGTGCAAAGCACTCAATTTGTGAGACACCATCTGGGAAGCCAGCAGATAACAGCTAAAAGAAGGTGAATTTAGGACAAGAGACTAGGTGTAAGTTAAGGTGATTCCTCCTCCTCTATATTATACAGAATAAGAGAATAAGCTTTACTTGATACAGTTTCCAGAAAAGTGAAATTCTCTATAGTGAGCTGAACTGGCTACGGGTAAACTCATAAAAACAACAATAATCATAGTAACATTTGTTGAACATTTATTGTGTCCTGGGTGATGAATTAATCCCTGTGCATGGGTTGCCTCAATTAATCCTCACCGTAACCCAGCATGGACAGTACTATTATTAGTCTCATTTTTTAAATAAGCAGATTGAGGCCTTAAGGGTTTATGTTGAACTTGTCTGGTTAAAGGCAGTAGTAGCAGAACTAGGATGTGCACAATTTTAACTAATAGGTGACGGGACAAATGACAAAATCTAGGGTTTCAGGGTAAGTGTGGTAATTCTTCTTCTTCTTTTTTTATTTAAAGCTGAAAAATTACAGCCAAGCTGGTATGGCTCGGTGGACTGAGCATTGTCCCATGGACTGAGAGATTCTGGTTAAATTCCTGGTCAGGGTACATGCCCAGGTTGTGGGCTCAATCCTCAGTAGGGGACGTGCAGGAGGCAGCTAATGAATGTTTCTCTCTCATATTGGTGTTTCTATCTCTCTCTCCCTTCCTCTCTAAGTAATCAATAAAAGCAACATATTATACACACATACACACACCTACATAAACTCCTCAAAAATGAATCCAGAAATACTGTTGATTCTGCCAATGACTGAACCGAGTCTTGCTCTGCACCAGCCTTCAGGAGAACGTGTGCCTGGCAGGACTAATATACACAGACCACTGCTCTCCCTTTCTGCTCTTGCACAAGGTACAAACTCCCCTGGCCTCAGCTTTGAGTGTTAGCTGACAAGGAACTGACCAGAAAGTAGGCTAGACATGGCTGAATGAACAAAGCAATACAAGCTTTAAAGAAAAACCAAATTTGTCTCAGACGTTAAATGTATACAAATGGTTATCCAAGAGGGCACTTGGCTTAATAAAAAAGGAACACATCTTCAAACAACCACAACTTCCCATTTCCATTTAAAACTAATTTTAGGGCATGTAGTTCAAGTTATTTCCAATGTAAAGTTGCCTAAGACTATTATTCCTAACCATAACCAAATGACATTTCTGTCATTTGGCACGTCGCTATTTAAATTGTTAATTCCACAGTACAATCCCTATTACATCATGGTCATGTCAATCACAGAATCTGAGAATCATCTCATCGAGTCACCTTGTTTTCCAGGAAGACAAAATGTATCTGGGTTTGTGGTAGCTCTGCAAATTTTTAATCTAAAGCACCAACTAATTCTAGATATCATGGGGAAACATTAAAAAGAGATTTTTATTTTGGTCTCAAAGCTTTTGCTCTGACCATAGGATTTGAAAACATGCCTCTGTATTATTAGGTATTCGCTTTCTAGGACTAATGAATTACCACAGTAAGATGAGTGAATGAAAGGTGCCTCCAGCCCGCTGATCCCCAGTGTCGTCCTTCTCTCAAATGATGAGCTTCTGTGCAGCGTACACATTAGAGTCAAGCTGCAGAGAAGATGCTTCACACGGTCTCCAGTGGCAGCCCTGGAAGTGTGCATGGCCAGCAAAGACGCTGGCAACAACACACCCCGACACACAGCACCTGGCTCCTCTTAGAGAAAGGGGACAGCTTTGCCCTATAACCAGGACGCATGGGCCACAGGAAATATGAAGCCTGGCACAGAAGTAGGGCCTAGGAGGACATACTTCTTGACTCTTATATGATGTTTAGAGGAAGTGATTCAATGATCGGGATTAGAGTTAGATTGTAGATGTTACAAGTATTGATCTCATCCACTGAGCCACTGGTCGCTTCTTTCTACTTCTACTGTGTCTTCTCTAGGTATAGGTTTGAAATAAACACGTCATGCTGCCAAGTCCTACATTTTCTTTCTTTCCCAAACCAAATCTTATCTCACCCTGCCTATCACAATGATAATGATAATAATAATAATAATAAATAGAATAGTAGGTTCTAGAATTTATGTCATTAACTTCCCATCCATGCCCTCTAGGGATTAGATCTGCTCTTGGTGTAGCTAAGAGTCCAACTTCATTCCTTGTGTAGCACATAAACCTCTGGTTTTCGAGTGTAGTATCAGCCTTCCCACATCCTACAGCGGAAACAGACACCTGGTACCTCCAATGACGAAGTGTTCTCACGGCGACTTGCTTCTTTCTGGAGGAAACAAACTCTCTAAATGCTAAGTTCTTCACAGCCAGTGCCAATATCACATCCATCTGTACCTCTCACAAAGTTCTTGGCACAAAGAAGGAACTCCACAGACACTATCATTAATTTAAAAAGAAAAGAGGAAACACCTGCTATATGAACAAGCTCTGGCCTTTGACCTGAGTGTATGTGTATGTGTGTGTGTGTGTGTGTGTGTGTGTGTGTGTGTGTGTGTATTATTGATTTTAGAGAGAGAGGCAGGGAGAGGGAGAAAGAGATGGAAACATTGATTGGCTACCTCCTACATGCCCCTCACTGGGAATTTGGTCCACCACCTGGGCATGTGCCCTGACCAGGAATCGAATCAGTGACCTCTTGGGTCATTGCTCAGCCACTGGGCCACACAGGCCAGGTTGATCTGAGTATAAAGAGGTAATACTTACAGTTGCAAAACTACAACTGAAATGTTACTTTACAGCCATAATATTGTAAAACGCCATAAGACAGTGATAGTATTCCTAAGATTTTTCTTTCCATTTCTTTTCTCTCTCTGTGTCTATCTTCTTTTATGCCCCTTTGCATTTTTAATGCAGTTTTATTCTTTTGCTTCTTCAATAAATTTTCATTAAGATGTTATCAGGGTATTAGGGACCATGTTAGATACTGTTATAAGAAAACAGTAGCCACTACAGGAAAGGTACCATAAAATCCCGAGACTTTAAGATTAAAGGAATTGCTTCAAGTTATTTATCTTGTAAATAGCAGACCATGGACTCGAATTCAGAGCTCATTAATCTACAACAGAACTAATTTCACCATATGATTGTGCCTTTCCCTCTCCCTGTCAGGGAAGGAAGTGCATTCCTTATATTTATTGATAACAGTAAACAAGAGTTCTAGGCTTCATTAAAAAAGTAGAAAACAGAATATTTTTCTCTCTACAAAAAATTTAAAGTGAGTTGGTATTTACTAATATGATACTGATTTTTCACTTTTTCCATTTGAGTATGTGACTTGTTATAAAAAGAGACACTAAAATGTACATTTTAATTATTCAAGTTATAATTAGTTATAGATATATCACATTTTTATGTTAAAGAAAGACAGAGTAGTCCTTTAAGTAATTTTGCCATGATATTCTACTGTAATTCAATAACTGTTTAGTGCTGAGGAGGCTGAAATTTTTATTTCAATTCTGATATTTAAATTTTTACATCACTGGCTACAACCCTAGAGTATGAGCAATTTGTAATGTTAGCATTTCTTTAGATGCTAAATATTAAAATCTACTTTTGTATTTTCAAGGGTTATTTCTAGTTATATGCACAATTGCTGATCCATCTGCCTACTGCATAGATGTCTGTGGTTATATATGCTTGAATAATGATTGAAAATTAAATAACATTGTAAATAGGTCAATGAATGTCTCTGAGCATACCAAAGGCAGGGAGGCTGCACTAAGACCACAGCGGTTTGCCCTGGGAAACATGAAGACAGCTTATCTTACCTGGCTGAGTTTATCACAGTCTATTCTTACTCGATCAGAATTTTGGAAAAAACAACTTCCACAAATTTGAAACAAGTAATACCTGAGAAGTATTATTAAATAACAACAAATCTGAGGTAGATAATTAATTTTTAAATTCTAGTCTAAAGATGTGTCACTGTCAAAACAATAAGCCCATAAAGTGTTCCTGTAATAACGTGGCCAAGTGCAGCAGTGTTAGAAAGAGACAGTTCCCCTGTGTTCTAACATAATATAGAATTGTAAAAAAAAAAAGGAGAGAAAGACAGAAATTCCTGGCCTGTGTTTTTTATTTTATTTTATTTTTTTAAATTCTGTCATAGCAGGCAGTCCTTGTGAACTATAAAAAAATGGAAGGCCGGGCTTGCAGGGTCTACAAAAAGTTATCCAGAAGATGCTGAAGAAAAGTTTGTTGTTGAGAATCTCACACACACACACACACACACACACACAGGCCTGAGAAGGACAATGGTCACCTAGGCCCAAGCTGCAATTGTAAAACAGGTCAGGTGTGGCAGGAGGAAACCCAAGGAATAGGTTTCCCTGTTTTAAATATGAAAGGCAGGCAGAATTGGACCTCAGGTTTCAAAGTGAGATAAGAGAGTTGATATTGACAGAATAGTTTTCCTAGAGTGGAGAGATTTGGGAAGTCCCAAGGAACACCAATTTGAACCTTGTATTTCCACTACATGTCCTTTCCGAGGGTTGTTACTGGAAAGGGAGCCTGTCCCTGAGCGGCTCTGCCTAGGGCCAGGCCAGTAGGGTGTGGGTTCCTAACTTCTGCCAAAAAGTTTCACGACAGGAGTAGAGGTAACTTTTAAAGGACGTTTTATTAAAGTTGGGCACCAAGAAACAGGGTAGGGCTGGGGGAATGAGCTTAGGCTGATCTGCTTAGGCTCTAAGCAATTTTTCTAAAGAAATCAGAGACAAGGGGGCCTTGGGGCAGGTTCAGGGAATTTGCCTGGGATGAACTGCCACTGCCCCTCGCTGCCCTGGCTGCAAGCCTCATGGGGTCCCTTGGAGTTTAGCAGACAACTGCCTGTGGGGGATAAGGGGGGGCTGGGAGGTACAGGTGTGCTCCTGGGAAGGAGCGTGCATGATGGGAACTTGGTTTTGAGGGGTTTCTAAAGTCTGGGCATTTACGGGAAGATTTCAAGAGAATATTCATCAGCTTTATGCTGGTGTACCAAAATGGGATTCATTTTCTTAACTTCATCTGTCTTCGGTGTGGTTGGCAAATGGCACTAATTGGATTTCTACTATCTGTCTCCCTGAGTAGGGTGATTTATTTACCCTCTGGTTGGGAAGAAGTGCAAACCACTTACTCTGAAGTGCCCCTGGTTTAGGGAAGATAGAATTGACTAGATGGCCGCAAACTGCTGTCTGGCTACTGTCTCAGTTCCCCTTTTCCACTTGTCATGGCTTACCGGCCTGTCGCAGGGTGACCTTCAGACTGACCGAGACATCTGCTGAAGGTGAGGGTATTTGTAGGCCTCCAAATAGTCTGTAGTAGCCATTTCGGGCCCGGATCTGCTCAATAGGGATCAGACCACAGATACAGATAGAGAAGGACAGCTGCACAGTTAAAGTACTTTGAGGCTGAACCTCTTTAGGCCAAAGAAGTACACATTCCAGAGAGTGGGTCATGCTCACCAGGCTGAGGCTGGCGCACTTCCTGGGAGGAGGCCCGGGGTCAGATCAAACTGGTAGCTCAGTGACCAGAGAAGGGCAGAACACAAGTGCGGGTCATCGAGCAGGTGACAAGCAATAAACAAGGATAGGTAGGGAGCTCAGAGCCAAAGAAGCGTAGCTGGGCTGCTGCTGAGGGAGGTCAGAGGGGTGAGCAAGAGGCCTGCTGGATGCGAGGAGACCCGCAATGAGCTACCAGCAGGCCAAGGGCACTCTCTAGTTGGAGCCAAAAGGACAGTGTCTCCTGGGTCACCCAGGGGCCTTACTACCTCAGGGGTTCATTATCTGCAGACACTATATCATAACAAACAGCCATGTTTTAAGTGTTAACTAAAATCATTTCCCCATAAGTGTTTTCTTAAGAACACAGCTCGACTTAGTACAGATCCAAATTAAAATTCTATTTCTCCATCTGTTGGCTGTATGGCCTTGGACCACTTAACATTGTTGTGAGAACCAGGACAGACACATGGAATGTGTTCAGCACAATGCCTTTTTCCCTGACGTTCTGTGCTCTCTCCTTCTTGATGTTGGTTCTTTTCTCAACTAAAGTAACAATTACCAGTGATAACATTTATTTCTTAATTATACCCAGAATTAGGCTGTCATTTAATTCCTGCACGTAGGTAGGTATTCCCCCACCAAATATATTTTAATATTTTGTTACCTCGATGTCAGCCCCTTCACACATAGCAGGGGGTCGATGAACGTCCAATGAATTGAAATTAGGTTCCCAATCTTTGAAAAGTCAATGAAAGTTTGAGTATCTCAGTTTCTGTATAACGGGGAGATGAGGTTACATAAACTCTGAATGCCTTTGATTCCATGCTTGCGTTGAAAAGAAATATCAGGATGACTTACCACTCAACACATTGACATAACAGCACAAAGCTGCACGTACAATCTATCCTCTTATAATTTTCAGTTAAGGTGCCAATAAGATGTCAAGAAGCAGAGGACTCCCAAATCAAATCCCATACCCAATAAAGAACTTCATTTCAATATGGAAAGTCATTCATTTTGCTAAGCATCTGTAAAGACCCAAATACACTCATGCCAAGGACAAAGAAGCTATAAAGTAACATACTTGCACACACACTTCCTATTTTTTAAAGAGAAAAATGAAGCAACCAGGTGAAAAGAACAAGGTAATTTCAAAAGTCCTAGCTTTCTCTTGGCAGGGGATTTGGGTAATAGCTTGCCAATTGCTGGTTACTGCTGCCAAGGACCAGGACTGCTGTGCTCAAATTGCTGGCAATGGCCACCTATTGTTTGTGAATTTCTGTCTCAGCAGGGACTCTGCTGAGAGGCTACTCAGGTCAGCAGGGAAACGGATTTGGCCAATACTCCCAGGGGTCAACACTGCCTAATGAAGAGAAGCCACTAGAAACAAGTTGAGAAAGGACACCTATGAAAATCTCCCTGGAAAATTTCCCAAATATGTTAAAGATTCAGAAAGTTTTCCAGGAAAATTTTATAATTATATAGTTTACAATATATATAGTCTGCATACACACACAGAGCGAGAGATGGATATGAATATATATACTTATATATATACATATATATGTATATACATATATGTGTGTGTGTGTGTGTGTGTGTGTGTATACACACACAGATGAATATGTTCTCTGCAAAATAAATAATAAAACAATAATAATCATCACCCAGTCGAATCACTGAGTGTTACAAACCAGGGTTTGCAGCCTGTGGCTCTCTGCATTGGCTGGTGGTTTATTCATGTACCTTGGCTGGTAATACACCAAGCAGGAGCTCACACAACCAGATGAAAGGACCCATTTGGAAATGTTTGTTTGGTGAACTCAAACTTTGGCATCTCTCTCTTTTTTTTAATCCTCACCTGAGGATATTTTTCCATTGATTTTTAGAGAGGGAGGGAGACAGAGAGAAAAATATCAACGTGAGGGAGACACATTGATTAGTTGCCTCTAGCATGACTTGGTTGGGATCCAGGGTTTGAACCTGCAACCCAGGTATGTGATCTTAACAGGGAATTGAACCTGAGACTCTGGTCCGAGGGCCAACACTGTAACCACTGAGAAATCCAGCCAGGGCTGACATCTCTTTTATGGCTTAATTCTCTAGCTTATCTGCTAAATATCATAGAAAGCGATTTAAAACACAAATTGGCCTTTAATTGTTGGAAGGTTTTTTCCCTTTCTGGTCAAAAGTCAATGCAGTGCTCCAGAGGATCCGACGTAAATCCCAACCCCCGCATTTACTTAAGTGAACTGGGTACAGCTGCAAAACTCCGAGCTTCCTAACACCCTCCTCTGGCTTGTTGGGATGAAATGAAATGAGAAGGTTTACGTAAGGCATTTCCTGTTACTAAAAACTGCTGGCTATCACTTATCCCTCTATCCATGGTGTACCGGACAAAAACACAGGCTCTCGCTGAAATGACTCTGGCCTTGAATCCTGGTCTTGCTATTTACTGGCTGAGTGACTCTGGCAAGCCGGATCCCTAAATTTCATTTTCTTCTGTGATAAATTGGGAATGACTGTTCGAATACCACACACTTTGGTGTGTTATTGTGAGTGTAAAATCACATCTGGCCCTGGCTGGTGTGGCTCATTTGGCTGGGCATCCTCAGGGCACCAGGAGTTTTCCAGTTCAATTCCAGGTCACGGGCACATGCCGGGGTTGTGGGCTTGATCCCCGGTGGGGGCCATGAAGGAGGCTGCGAATCGTTGATGTTTCTTTCTCTCTCTCTTCCTCTCTCTCTAAACAAATCAATAAACTATTCTAAAACATAATCACTGCTGTAACTATGCTTGGTAAATATATACCAATGTATAAGCTCATCATCATCATCAATCTATACCTTCACTAAATGCCAAAATTATAACAACATTTGCATATATCTTCTTCGACCATTATCTGACATCCACTACATAACATATCTTCAGGCTCTCTGGGGCCATAAGAGGCGAAGGAAGAAAAGGTACTTCAATGAAAGGCTGATGATGAGTGAAAAAGAGAACCTTAATCCCCAACAAAACAAAACTAAATGGTCCCTTTTTTACTAAAGCAGCAGCAAACATTTGAATGGGCTTCGAGGGCTTAAACATTCTTATACACAACTAGACCTCCTGCTTGTACCAAAATATGGGTTACTGTTTGTCCGAAATGAAAATATCCTGATAGTGGGAACAATGCCTAAGATAAGAAAAATGTCAATGAGTCTGTGAGAAAGTGACTATTCAATAACAACTATTATATCTATGAAGAGGCCCTAATGACATTTTTTAAGCATTTGGAACTATTCTGCACATAAAAGAAGTGTTCTATGACGAGTTTCTACAGCCTCACAACTAGACAGTTAGCATTATGATCCCAGCAGGCTAATTAGCCATAGTTTCTTTTTTAAACAACTGACTTAATATACTAAATAAAAGAGGATATAAACCGGATGCCAACACTCAATGACCATCATTGTTGGTCAGTGAAAACTGTAAACGCTAGTTTTCTCAATTCAGAATTTAATTATAAATTCTACACCAAACAGCTAGTCTTACACTTTAAGAAAAGCTTAAGGTTTACATTGTATTTAAATATTTTTCTCTTAGTAAGGAAACCTTCTCTCCTTCTCTTCTCTCCTTTCTTCCTAAAACAAAACAAAAACAGAAGGCAGCCTTTGAAAAGATTGCCTACTGATTCATAAAAGTTACACAGGTATAAGTTTCCAGAGAAATGTAGGCAAGAATCCCTCCACCAAATCTTATGAACATATTCATTTTAAAATTAAGCACAGCTTTCAAACAGTGATAAGGACCTTAGAAACTGAAAAGCTATCACCATCAGGTCCACAGAAAAGATACGAACTTTTTCATGTTTAAACAACATCATCTTGCCAATTTCCTCTCTTGGTTCTTTTTCTCATGGAAAAGTGAAAGACAATTCAAGGACTAGAAAGGCAGGCGAAGACTATCCTTGGACTGAACAGAGGAGGCTACGCAAACAGCCGTGGCTGAGAGAGTTACATGCACTAGCTCACTGCCAAGGGCGGATGTTCTGTTAGGATGAACTGGAATCCAAAGGTCTCAACCATAATTGGTCAGAAAAGCCCTCTGTGGATGAAAAGGGGCCACAGGCCAACCTGACAAGCTCAGGGAAGGCCTGTGTGGCAGACTTGCAACTCAAAGACCTAAAGTAATCACGAGGATGGACTGCAATGAAAACTTTGTAACTAAAAGCAGTTTATGGCAGGTAGTCATGTCCCAGGCCAGCATCTACCCTGACAAAGGTCAATCTTTGCCATAACTGAATCTGTCTATTGTCTTTTTGCATCTACAATGACGTATCTTTGGAATATCAAAGTAATTTTCCTTTTCCTGGACCCCTCGAAGCACAGGCACCAGAAACCACAAATCCCCTCATTGTTATTATTATCATGTTAATCACTGACTGTTAACTATCCTGTACCCACCTATGTAAGAGATGCATGTGTCTATCATTTTACTTTTCATCTAATCCAAGAGATTTCCCCGCTTTGCTTTCTCCCACCTCCCTAATCTATCACCAATGGATTTCATGTAACTTGCTTGTGTCTTCTCTTCTGATTGTGATTCATAAAATAAGGTGCAAAACTGCCATTCTCTGGAGTATTATGCCAATCCACTGAGATTGTGATTCCCTGCAACCGTAGACAGTTTTGACTCAAATAAACTCACAAAAATTCTTTACAGGTTTGAATGTTTCTTATGTTGACACTTTGATGGACCAGAAAAAATGTCCTTCATTGCCATTTTCCAGAGGAACAAACCAAGCCTCAAGGAAGCTAAGTCACATGTCATCGACCTAGCGAGTGTCTGGACTCAGGATTGGGTTCAGGTATGTCTGATACATCTGACTAAGAAGTGTGTGATTCTGCAGGAATATGCCCTGCCTCTCCTAAGCCAGAGGCCTGGTGACTAATAAGAGGATCTTTAAGATCTCACCAGAGCCCTGGCCAGTTTGGCTCAGCGGTTAAAGTGTTGGGCTGCAGACCAGAGAGAGAGTCCTGGATTTGGTTCCCGCTAAGGGTGTGTACCTCAGTTGCAGTTCATCCCCGGCCCAGTTGATGTGTCTCTCTCACATTGATGTTTCTCTTTCTCTCTCTCTCTCTCTCTCTCTCTCTCTCTCTCTCTCTCTCTCCCCCTCCCTCCCTCCCTCCCTCCCACTCTATCTGAAGATAAATGCAAAAAAATATCCTGGGGTGAGGATAAAAAAAATAAGATCTCACCGGAAACAAATATTGCATAAATCAGGGGCTCACACACTGCCTTTTAGATTCCAGCCACAAGGCCTCTGCCCCTACAGTGCAGAAGGCAACCCCTGGCCCCCTTCGGTCACACCTCTTCCCACAAGGTCAGGGGTGTCAGGAGCCAGGGGGGTCTTCCTGGGAGGGCAGCTGAGCAAAGGACCCCAATCTGAAGAAACCTTAACATATTAGTTGAATCACCTCACCTACGAGGATTATCCAGGGAAATTAATCTAATTGAGCTTGTGGAAATTAATCTAATTGAGCTTGTTTTGTGAGCAAATAAGCGTCACTTGGTGTAAGTGAAGAGACAGCCCCTGGCCTCATGATTCTCACTTAAGACAAGAACATGCCGTAATCACTGGAGCTGGGAGAGAGGCCTCTCTAACTATTTGTCTTTCTTCAGTTCAGGACATGCCAGAAAAGCAGTGGGTTGAGGGGATCCTTCCTGACTGTGCTCACTGAAAAAAATGTCCCCCTTAAAAAACCATGTCGAAAAAGAATAAATCCAAACAATGCGAATGTCATTTGTATCTTCATATTGGGACCTTAATCTTTAATAAGGACAATGTTATTTGTGCTTCACTGTGCGCAGTAATATTTTTTCCTACAACTGAAAACTCTACGGTGAGTCTAATTTCAGTTAAGATCAGAAAATAACAGCATATGGTGTATGGAAGCAAAATTAATTATGGCCTCAACATCCCTCCTTCGCTTTCTCCTCATCGTGTATTAATCTTCTGGGTCCTGTTCTACATGTTAAAATAAGGAGTATGAATTGCGGTTAATATGCTGTTGCCAGGGTAGAGTACTAGGGAATGTGAAAATGTCAGAAAACAAATCCCAGAGAGAAATGAAACACTGTTTTCCTTAGCTTGTGATTACCATACAAATAGACTCCTTCTGAATTTAAATTACAATGACAAAAACAAAAATCCGTTCCATTCATTCACTTCAGCACAGGACAGGGAGAGAAGGGCAGACTGCACACCATGGTCCAGGGCGTCCCCGCCATCCCCACGGTTCACACGCAGAAACACAGCCGACCGCACACTCCCGCTCTGAAACTTGGAAAGCGACGTGTTGCAAAACATTACAGCAGACGACATTTCTTGAATGAAAAGCAAAAATCTGTTATCTTCAACCACAGGGAAAAGTTATCATAAACAACGTATGGAAAAAATCTAACAAGCACGTGGAGAGAGGAATGGCGGGGGGGATGACAATTTCTCTAAGTAGAGTGGTGAGTTTTTCCAAGGTCAAAAGCTTAATTTTAGAAATGCCTGGTCACATTCACCTATCTCAAGGTGGGAAGGTTATTTGCTGAGCAACAACACGCCCACAGGTGGCTCAGCAAGGGCTCTGGTACATAGCATGAAATACCCATGCCTGAACAGGGAAAAGGCTATCTATCCTTAAATAGATGCTTGCTAAGCAAATTCCCAGACACACCCAGGACAGTGGGGAGGGCACGTGCCTGGCTGCCTCTGTGTCCACATCTTCCTGTGTTTCCCCTCCTTGGCCAACTTGCCAACACCTACATTTTTTTAAAGATCAAGTTCCCTTCTTACCTACTCTCTGGCCTCTTGGATCAGAAAACTACTGCATGGCCTCCAGAGTGATGCAAATTTGGACCTCACCACTTGAAATCTCTCAGTGAGAATTCTGGCAAATTTATTCTTTCACTAATTCATCCATTCAATCAACAAATATTTACTAAGTATGTACACCTTGCTAGTCAATGTTCAAGGTAGAATATGCAGTGGTCAGCAAATAGACAAAAGCCCCGTCTTGATGGAGATGTCATTCCAGTGAGGGAATAAAGACTAAGCAAAATAAAGAGGTGACAAATGACCTTTCTTAGATAGTGATGCGTGCTAAACACAGAAAAGCAGAAAGGGGCAAAAAAACCTGGGCATTGCTGTATTTGTTGGGTTGACCTCGAAAGGCTATGTTAGAGGAAGATGGCAAAGAATGTCCCAATGGGATGTAGTGAGCCAGTCATGTGGGGACCAAGGGGGAGAGCCTTCTGGGCAGCAGGACCCTCAGGAGCCACAGTGAAGGTGTGCCTGAGTGCTCAAGCGACATGAGGAAGGAAATGAAGAGTGAGGTGTGGAGGGGGCAGAGATTGGGCAGATCAGACCTTATCAGCCAATGGAAGAACCTGAGCTTTGATGGAGTGAGACCAAACCCCTCTGAGCATCCGCAGAACAGTGAACATTAATTATAGCATGTGCCTCCGACAGTCGTGTACATTCAATGCGACCTTGGCACCTTCTCTTGCACACATCAGTCTCCAAACTCGCTAGGAGAGCATGATATTCACACTGCTTTACCACCTACCCACATGAATGGCTGTGCATGCTTGACCGGGGGCGTCCTGAGAGCTGAGGCAGACAGCACTCCTTCTGTCACCAGAGGAGGGCACTGCACGCTGGAAGCACCAAGAGTCTCTGCAGCTCCTAAGAGCTTCCTGGTTGGGGACAGGGCTCTGGGCACTTCTTGGAAGGATGACCTTGTGAAAAGTCCAGACTACACAGGGAGATTTACTTGCGAGGTGAGGGGAGGCAGGTCAGGTGATGACAGACACAGTTAGTCCTTGTCACATTTGATTAGTGGTTATAACAGATTGGTGGTTCTACATTTATTTTTTAAAAGACATCAGCTTCTCCCTGCCAACATCTTCTTTGACATGTGTACATTTAATGTTTCACTGGGTACTGTAGCCCCGAAGCAGAACCGTCTGAGAATGTTCTCTGCACAGGGAAGCCCTCCTAGGACAGCGAAGTGCTGGTTTACGGTCATTCTTACCTTGGCAAAGAACCTAGGGTGCAGGGGAATCAAAGCTCTAAAGGTTAAGAAGCCATTTCTTCAGTAGGAATCGATAAAAGTAAAATGCAGTAGCTCAAGAATTGGAATGAAAGCCCAAGGGGACCTGGCCAGTTTGTCTCAGCAGTAGAGCGTGGCTTGCGGACCAAAGAGTCATGAGTTCAATTTTGGTCAAGGGCACGTACCTCACCCCAGCCCTGGTTGGGGGCTTTCTCATGTCGATGTTTCTCTCTCATTCCCTCCCTCTCCTTCCTTCCTACTCTATCTGAAGATAAATAGAAAAACCCTCAGGTGAGGATAAAAAAAATTAAAAGCCCCAGGGAAGTGGGCTGTGATGGACATATCCTGCCTCCCTTGAGGGATGACTTGTTTCTTCTCCTTCTGTTCTCCTAGGGCCTAGCACAGGGCCTGACACAGAGCAGCTTTGTCACACGTGTTTGTTGAGTTAACTAATTCATAATTAATACATCAGTCAAGGCACAATAATATCATTAACTCATTAAAAGCCAGAAAGTATTGAATTCCTTTATGATGAGTCCATGAAACAGGCCAAAGCCATAAGCACACAATCCACTATCTTAGATATTTTGTTCTTAATAAGGTTAAGAGACTGCTGCCCTGACTTTGATCACCACCTCTCTCTTTAATTATCAATACAATGGTTGACCTTCCTCAAAAATGAAGGATCTGACCGGTGTGGTTTGGTAATCTAGACCTGTCTGTTGCTTTTGTTTCTAATGTATAAAATTCTAATTTTAGAGAACTTTTCAATAGGCAACTAGGTGGACTTTTTGTTGTTGTTAGTATTCACTAATGTATTTTCTCCACTGATTTTTAGATAGAGTGGAAAGGAGGTAGGGAGGGAGAGAAAGAGAGAGAGAAACATAGATGTGAGAGAGACACATCAATTGGTTGCCTTCCGCATGCAACCCAACAGGGGCCTGTGGTCAAATCGACAACCCAGGTAAGTGCCCTTTACTGGGAATCAAACCCACAACCCTTCAGTGCATGGGTTGACTCTCTAACTACTGAGCCAAGCCAGCCAGCGCTGGACTTTCATCTTCTGAAACAGGTTATTCTTGACCTATCATAGATAAAATAGGTGAGAGTTTTAATATTGTGAAGCATCATATTAGGTACAATTATTATAGCAATTATGATATCTATTAGCAGAGACCAACTCCCATGGTTTTCTTTTTTATGAAAGTAAAAGGCATTTCTCAAATAATTACCTACTTTCTCCCTCTACATATCAAATCCCATTAAAATCAAACTTAGAATGAGAGTCACAGAGGCAGAAAGTCACGGAGATACCCTCTTAACCATGCCTACATGTTTAATCAGTTAATGTTAAGACCTGGCAAAAAATTGATGCTGCAATTCCCCAACAGCTTTAACAACCTAGGATAAACTGGTGGACAAAGCATCTGACAACCCCTTGATTTCCCCTTATGAACATTTATAAAATTTCCAGTACTGTGTACATTCTGATGACTTGCAAACTATGTCAATATAAAAGTTCCCTTAATTCCTCAGAGGCAAGTGAATCCAGAGATGGCATTCTGAAAATAGTTCAAATGGAAAGTGGAAGTTTAAACAAAGCACTTAGAAGAATTTCAGCCATGGTTAGATTTTGGAAAAGTGTAAGCACTTCTTGCTACAAAAAGAGTTCAGACATCCCTGTGCAATGTTAATAAATACTACATACTATTTTTTTTTTTTTTATCTTCACCTGAGGACAGTTTTGCACTCATCTTCAGATAGAGTGAGAAGAAGAGAGGGAGGAAGAGAGAGACAGAAACATCCATGTGAGAGAGACACATGGACTGGTTGCCACCCACATGACCCCAGCTGGGGCCGGGGACAAACTGCAACTGAGGTATGTGCCTTTAGTGGGAACCAAACCTGGGATTCTCTGGTCCGCAGGCCAACACTCTAACCACTGAGCCAAACCGGCCAGGGCAATGATACATATTATTCAAGGCATTCACTTGCTCAGTCACTCAATCATTCACTCATTTAACATTTCCTTAGAGCCCCTGTGTGTATAAAGCACTGTCCTTGGATGGATGACAGTTGTCTTATTTCCCACTGTGCCCCAGTACTACAGTACCTAGCATACAGTAGGTGCTCAATAAATGACACTGAATGTTGAATAAATAAATGAGTAAGAAACAACACTTTCCCCATTCTGAAAAATCTTATTTTCTTGTAATACAAATGCCAGCACATTTCCTGCATTAAGAATGACCCCCAAAACACTTATTTGCTCGCTTTTGCCGCAGTCTGGGTTCTGGAAACCAGAGAAATACACCTGAAGAAAACTACAGACCACGGCAGAGAAAACACTTCTACTTCATTTAGCTGATAGGACTCTATTAGACAATGACAAACGAGGTTGTATAACTGTAGGGAAAACCTGTGTCAGGAAGGCATGCCATGGTTTACTTTGGGACAGGAAAACACCAAGCAAGAACCCTACTTTGCAGTTACAGGGACAAACTGGAGGAACAGAAATGACTGGAATCCAAAAAGTTCTCACAGTCACCAGTGAAACCTTCACTGTTTGTAAGATTTAGGTAACAGAGGCCTATGAAAAGAAACCTCACTTACCTTCTTGTCATCCATAATAATTTTGCAAAAACTAGGCTTTATAAACAGATGGTTTACAACAATTTTCCTTTAATGGAAATGGGCCAGAACTGCACGGTCCCCCTGGTGTTTATACAGAGACAGCCTCTCCACCAATGCAGTCAGCCCAGGAGAGGAACAAAGACGGCCTGTGACCACTGAACACGTGTCGCCAAGCCCCGCGACTGACGCCGCAGCATGCCACCCTGTTGGGGGAGTCTTCAAGGTCACCCTCCAGAGCCTAGTGAATCTCAGCCTACTTACTATTCTAATATCTTATTTATATGATGTCTCAGCAGATGAGAAGCAGCAAATTAGAAAGCACAGACCTGGAGGAGGGAGGCATACTGATAACAGAAGTGAGTGCAGGCAAGCCGAGCGCCAGTGAGGAAACCGCACAGGACTGCATTCGACGGCCCCAGACAATAATTACCAGTCCAAATGGAAACCTTGTGTCCATGACCGGCTACATAATTTGCAGGGCCCAGTGCAAAATGGAAATGCCAAGGCCGCTTGTTCCAACATTATCAAGAATTTCCAGACAACGACAACAGAGCATTTGACGTGGCCCTTCTGAGCCAGGCCCCTCATGATGGCCGAGGCTGCGAGTCCACAAAGCCAGACCTGCTTCTATCATTATACTCCATACACTCTGTGGGGAAATGAAGAGACACATTTAATACACTTGGGAAAGTGGTTCAGAAATATAAACTTTTGTTTGTTTCAGCACCTAAAGAGTTAAACTTCAGTTATCTGGGAAGACCACGTGGGAATATCCGAAGATACTAGATATAACTACAATTCCAACATGCAACTTCAGTAGCAAGCTCAGGATTAATCCTAACACACAGGGGTTCCCTCTACTGTAAAGTGTTTTATTGTGTAAACAGCCTGTTTGCTTTTCAGGCCTGAGAAATTTCCTATTTCTTTGTGTTCCTCCCCAACCTGTGCACAGAAGGCAGACCCATAAAGGAATATTAAATCAGAAAAGGATAAAAGCACAACTACTTCATGGCATTTGCTATTCATTACAACTCAGCAAAGCATTAACAGAGATCTACTGAAAACACTGATAATATTTCTACACATACGCAAGTAAATACAAACCCAGCAAGTGTTTTTGATGGGAGACTTTGATGATCAAAGTCCACTTCACAGTGAAATTCATTTCATTGGGCACTTAAATACTAAAATTACACACATACGTCTACATCTAGTTTCGTAATAACCATTTTAATAAATACCCCTATTTCCCATGCATGAACATCACTTCTTCAGAGGAGAGAGCATTTCTCAATATGACAGAAAACAATTTAACTAAGTAAAAAAATGAACAATTTAGTACGCACATAGCCAAGATAAAGCATGTCTTTATAAAATAGGAAATTTTACCGAGAAGAGAAATTAACTTAAGTGGTAGGAGGTAAAATGGGATTTGTCTTCCTTAACTAAAGTATCTGCAATAGCAACATATTTAAAATGGTGCATTGGCAAAGGCTTTGCATTTTCTGCCTGTAATAGTCTGTTACAAACGTGATGGATTTATGTTACATCTCCTCTCTCAATGTCTCAGATGTTTGCCTTCCTAATACAATCAATATATATATATTATAACCATTTATTACTGTCAGAAAAAAGTCCCATAAAAACCCTTAATACTATCTACTTAATTTTTTCATTTGAATGCTGTGTGAGAGTAGCAGTCAATGGCAGCTGATGGTGAAATAATTCTAGCCTACGAGTCATTAAAGGGCACTGTCCTTGTTTTACCATCCTCAGACCGTCTACGCCCAGCACCGTAGCTGGTATAGAGTAGGCATGTGTAAAACATGAACCTGTGTTTGTCACACTTTCCATCTTCAATGCGTTTGATTAGACTGATTCTTCCTCAGTTTTCCAGAGGGAATTCTTTATAAGCAAATTCTGTTGAAAGGCAAGAACTTTGGATGCATTTCATAACTACAGTAAAATAGTGAATATTTATTCAGCAGATTGTATGGTCAAGGCTAAGTGTTTTATAACATACATTAGCCATTTCTGCCACACAACTCATTGAGTATCCCCATTTTACAAATGGGGAATCTGAGCCGGAAGAAGTTAAAAACGTGTCCATTGCCATGTAGCTGGTATGCAAATGAGATGGGGCGCCAATGGAGGAGGAGTCCATGCGTGGTTATTGTGCATATCTTGTTCAACAGGTTAAGTAGGGAAAAGCAGAGTTGTCTAAAATAGGATAATTCACTTTTAACAGAATTGGCAAATTTTCCTATGGAACACTACAGTTAAAAATTAAACCAGTAAATATCTATCGGAGAACATGAAGAGAGACAGGGCTTAATCCAAGTACACGCTGGAGACCACAAATATTTTAGGTCATAACCCACAGAATTTCACAAATGACAGATAAAATGTGGCGGCCAACATTCAGGCTAATGTAGATGAGAAACCCAGCAATAACGTAACTTATAAAGACAAATACTTTTCACTGATCTTTCCCCTAATTAATGAATCTAAAGGCTTCTTCTAGTCTTTAACCTTTGTGGGGTCACCCACCTTAGAGAACATTTCTTTTTTCTTGAGCCTCACTCCTGACTTGGTTTCTACAGCAGCAATCAGTGTGGTCCTTTCTCTTCCATCAAGAGAAACCCATTTCAAACTTTAGCAAAGTTATATATTATTCCTACAGAGTATATTAGAAAATCTAAGGCAAGGAGTACAGATGAGTGTCACAGACATCTGGACCAGCCATTGGAAGGTCTTTAGAATCAAGCCTATCAGAGCCTGTCTGTCTGTCTCTTAGCTGCTTTATGAACAGTTACTAAGTCTGTTTGCGGTGCTGTAACAAAATACCTTATACTGCGTGGCTTATAAAGCACAGAAATTTCTCTCTCACAGTTCTGGAGGTTACAAGTCCAAGGTCAAGACGCTGGCTGATTGGGCATCTGCTGAAGGCCCACTGCCTGGCTAATAGCTTGTGTCTTCTAGCTGGGTCCTCGCACGGTGGTAGGGAGACGATCTCTCTGGGATCTCTTTTATAAGGTCATTGATCTTATTAATGAGGGCTCTGCCCTCATGACTTAATTAGTTCCCCAAAGCCCCTACCTTCAAATACCTTCATATTTAGGATTAGATTTCAACACATGAATTTTGGGGGATCACAAACATTCACCTATAGTTCTAAAGTGTACTTCTCAATTCTACCACAGCCAGAGATGATCTCTGAATCCAACACATTCCTGGGAGACAGAATCTCAGTCTCAATTCTCATCTAATTGGCTGGGGCTCGGAGCGAAGGAGTGGGGGTACTCTGAGAAAAGGGACGGTGTTGCGGGCTGGGCAAATGTGTCCAAAGCTACTTACAACAAGCCATCTTCTCTGTGAGATTTCAAGCCAGGGGCTCCTTTCCACTACACCCCACAGATTGTCTTCACCTCTCATGTTCATCTATTCTCAGAGTCACCAAGGCCTGGGTAACGATTTTCTACACTGTCTCTCCCACCAGTTTCACTCCTTCCTTCTCTTCAATGCCACTGTCATTTATAGACTTAAGGACTGTCAGAGGTAGAAAAGGTTTCAGGGCCTTCAGCGGATAAGAAATAACTTCTTGCCCTGGCCAGTTTGGCTCAGCGGTTAGAGCGTCGGCCTGCGGTCCGGAGAGACCCGGGTTCGGTTCCCGCTAAGGGCGCGTACTTCGGTTGCAGTTTGTCCCTGGCCCTGGTTGGTCGTGCGGGTGGCAGCCACTTGATGTGTCCCTTTCACATCGAGATGTTTCTCTCTCTCTCTTCCTCTCCCTCCCTCCCACTCTATCTGAACAAAAAATGGAAAAATGTCCTCGGGTGAGGATAAAAAAAAAAGAAATAACTTCTCGTACCTGCTCCCCATCGGTGTTCATTTGAACTGGATGCCGAGTGTGAGCACAATCTGAAAGGCTGTGACATGTGACTGGTGATGTCTGCTATGGGAGCAAACAGTGGCAGCACCCAGCAGGTACTGTGCTTTTGATTCTTGTTCAGACTCATTGATTTACAGGTGAGGATTGCACCCACAGAAACGAGGTAAGCGTGCCCTATGCTTTAACAGTTACTGGCAGGGACTGGAGAACCCAATGGCTGTTACTAGTGCTCTTTCCAAGGCATCTCTCTATTTGATTCTTGTGATGCAGATATATCTAAAATAGAGCGAACCCACCAGTGTAGCTCAGCAGTTGAGCGTCGACCCATACACCCAGAGGTTGCTGATTCGATTCGGTCAGGACACATGCCCTGGTTGTGGGCCAGATTCCCAGCGGAGCTGTGCAGGAGGTGGCCAATAGATGTTGATGTTTCTACCTCTCTCACCCTTTCCCTTCCTCTCTCTCTAAAAATTAAAATAATAAATAAAAACATATTTAAAAAAGAATAAATCTCATTAAAAGTAAATAAAATAAAACAGGAGAGAGATTTCCAGGAGCCTGAGAGAGGGCTCTATAGCGCCCCACAGTCCACTTTTCAGCCAAGACTTAATTTAGATGATCACACGTGGAAGCTGACGTGGCAAGTGGACAGTCTTACACAATGAGACTTAATGAATCTAAAGGAAAAGTTATTTGTAGCTTTAAAACACCAACTGCCTAAGAACTAAATCATATAATGAGGATGTCAAATTAACTAAAACAAACTCTGTACATGTGACAACAATATCATTTTACATTTATTGAGAGTTTACTAGAAGCCAAGTACTTTTTAAAGTACTTTACATATATAAACTCATTTACTCTTGCTGGCAAGCCAATTCATTAGTTATTATAATCTTCCCCATTTCCACAGAGGATGAAACCAAAGCTCAGAGAGGTTAGGTAATGTGCCCAACATCACACAGCTAAGAAGTCGTAGAGCTCAAATTCAAATGCAAGACCTCTGATTCTAGTGTCCAAGCTCTTGAACACTACTGCATGGGGCTCCTCCTCCCCTCAGTGTTATGATGAAGTCTATCTATGACTTTGTACGGCAAAGCGCCAAACAAACATTTGTCATTTTGCTATAAAGTAATGAGAATGCTATCCATAACCCACCACATGTTGGTTTTATAATTATATCGTTAGATTTTCATATGTTTTCCTAGAATAATCTACCTCAGTGTGAATAAAATTGATAGATTTTTGAAACAGTTGGACATTTTATAAGAATGTCAAGGAGCTAGGAAAAAAGTCATTCGAAGATGGCAGAAAATGACAAGATGACAATACACAGTGGTGACAATACTGAAGCTGGACTTCAGGTTCTCAAGGTCACTGGTGGAACCACACTTCATCCTGTAGCAACTTTTTAGGTAGAAACATACAGGGATGTGACACAAAAGTACTTCCAGTGACTCTACACTAAAAAACTGAGAATTGACAAAATAAGTGAGACTTGGTTGAGATCTATTTAGGAAGCACACCGAATGCCAGCATTGCTAATTCCCATGTGACCTCCTGCTTTACATAAAACACGCCCACGGTCAGCCCTATGCAAGGTGAGAGGAGCATCCACGGATGGTCCTGAAATGATCACAGTAATTCAATGCCACACAAGCCTCTCTTCAAAACCCTTATTGCTTTTAGAACTATTGAATAAACTCAAGTAGGTCGAAAGAACTGCAAAACAAAACAAAAACAAGCTAACTAAAGCCAGGCCTGACTACTGTAAAGAAAGAAAAGGCTGAAACACTTAACATTTGGTACCAGGAGTCAGTGGCCCCTGGTTCTGCCAACTAGTTTCACTCTCTTAGGAGAGCTGGACCTTCCCACTCGGAGACTGCCCTTTTCCTGTTTCCTAGGGCTGCTGGAAGAAGCTGCACAACTGGGTGGCCTAAAACAGAAATGGATTCTCGCAGAATTCTGGAGGCTGGGAGTCTGGAAGTAGGCAGCCAGCAGGGCTGTGCTCTATGTGAAGGTTCGAGGGGGAGAGTCCTTCCTTGTCTTCTCCAGCTTCTGGTGGTTGCTGACAGCCCTCGGCATGCCTTGGTTTATAGCAACGTAGCTCCGCTCTCTCCCCATCTTCACACGCTGGTTCCCTGTGTCTGTCTCTGTGTCCGAATTTCCCTCTTCTAATATATGTAAGGCTGCTGGACACTAAATTGGGATACGCCTGAATCCAGTATGACCTCCTTTTAACTTGATTCCATCTGCAAAGACCCTATTTCCAAATAGGGTCACATTCATGGATATAAGAATATAGGGACTTCAAACATGTCATTTTGGGGGACACAATGCAACCCATAATACACCTGTAAAACAGAGTATACATACAATTGTCTGAAAGATTCCTAGGACATCCAAAGTTCTAGGATCAGTAACCTGTTTTTAGAGTTTGCTCACATTTTTCAAATTCAATAGCAGTTGTCTTTAGCATTATGGACCATTCATCAGACCAACCCCAGCTCTGCACTCACAAGCTGGGTGACCTTGGGCCAGTCACCCAGGCTCCCAGAGTCCCAGCTTCTCCCCAGGATTGTGGTGAGGGCTGAAAGAGCAAATGCGTAAAAACACCAGCATGACTCAGCGCACAGAGCAGGCTCTGCCCCGGTCAGGGTTCCTCTTCCCACCTTCCTATCAAACCTGGGAGGGAGGGGCCACACACCTGCAAACCCAGGAGTCTCCCTAACAATGGCCTGGGAGAATGAAGAGAGGCAGGCAATGGTTTCAATTAAAATTCACTTTTTCTCTCAGAACAGAAGAAAGTAATAAACCAATGTAGTAAATTATTGCAGTGGAATTAATGGCTAGATAGAAGAAATAGAAGATAAAGTTATAACCTTAATCAATCAATATCTCTCTCTCTCTCCACACACACACACACACACACACACACACACACACCCTCCATCATCTGCTTTACTTACATGACTCTATCACCTCCCAAATAATTCTCAGTAATTTCCAGCAGGAGCTATGCCAGCAGCTGAGCTCCAGGGACTGGCTGGGTATCTAGGAAGACTGCCCCTCCTCCCCAGCCCCCAGGTAGGTTTGAAGGACATAGGAGCAGCATGGAAGACAGGCAAGGCCACTAGCCACACAGAATGACCAGCACCCTTTCCCTCCAGGAGGCGCCTCTGAGTCACCCACAAGCCCAGGGCAGGTTTCCAGCCGAGCAGCAGAATCATTTCTCTTCTCTCCAGTCTGTACCCACCAGGCTTCACTTCCTTTAACCAGAGTTCCCCATCCCTGCTTGTAATTCAGTTTTATAAAATCAGTCCCTGAAAATCCTTTTTCCAAGCAACAGTCATAGTAACTCAAAGATCTGAATCTCATAGATGGGGTAAAGATGTTTGCCTAACTAGCAGCCAGGTCCATTGAAACTTGATTTAATTTGGGGGAAAAGGCTTCTTTCCCCTTACTGACGGTGGCAACAGTTCCCACTTAGGCAAGTCTTTTCAGTCCTATGATGTATCCGAAGAGGGTGACCTGGGACACTGGTTTAAGTCCCCAGGAATCCACCTCTTCCAGGGGTCGTCAGTGGGTGCAGCATAGATACAAGGGATGCCAAAGAGCTCAGAGACCTTAATCTAGCTACACAGCTGCACGATCCCCAGCCAAGGTCAAATGGATTATTCCAGGGAAGAAACAACCCACATACGTATCTGTCAGAAGGCTGACATTAAGCAGGAATAGGATTTGGAGTTGGTTAAGCATTTCGAGAGAGTGAACCCTGGAACCCTCAAACTAATCTCTACATGCTGTCTTTGGAGAACGCTGTTCAAAACGGACTTTGTTGAGAATTTTGTTATCAGCCAAATCTCTCCAAATACTAAGATTTGAGAAAATGATAACTTCATCTATATTCATTCTGTTTGTAGTTTCGTTATTGTTTTTGATCTCTTCCCACCCCACCCCCCAATAGATTTGATTTCAAGTATTCACAGGGCCTTCAAAATACAAAGAACCTGTAGTCAGAGCAGAGTGAGAGGCAGCTTTGGGCCCCCCCCCCCTTTTTATTTGGTCATTTTATTATTAATGATATATATGTATGCACATATAGAGATATACGCACAAACACATTTTTTTTTTTTTCAGTTAACAATACCATCACACCTCCATCACCAGTAAATCATTCTGCACAGGGTGCTTTGCTTAGGGCCATATGTAATAGAATCCCACAAAATATTCCACATTAGCTCAGTGATTCTCAATGGGGCAATTTCACTACCATGGGATATTCAATGCTGTCTGGAGATAGCCTTGCTGTTACAAATGGGGGGAGGGGCATATCAGTAGAGGCCAGAGATGCTGCTAAACATCTTACAATGCATAGGATAGTACCCTACAACAAACACTTTCCCAGTCCAAGCTGTTAACGATACTGAAACTGAGAAACCCTGAAACTGGTTCTTACATTCACAACCAGCACTCAAACAAAATCAAACCACAGTCAGGCAGAGCCAGAGTTCCCTGGAGAGAGCATGTTCTCCCTTCCCATGGCCACCCTGGCAAAGCCTTCTGCACCCTTGGGTCCCCCTATCTCATTCCCCAGCCCCCAGTTAAGAGTTGATCAAATGGGGAAAGCCAGCCTCCCTAGGGACATAATGACAGTGCAGAAAGGTCCCCTTTGTCCTTGTTCATTTGGAGCACATGTGCAGGGATGCAGAGGTCGCTGCTGAATTTCAATAACCCCCTGCGATAAGTCTGCATGAGCCCGATGTGTTCTAGGGGACTTGTTGGATTAAATGAACACAGTTTAATGTTCTATAGGACAAGGTCTCCTTTCATGGCTGAAAGAAGGAGTGAGGGTGATTTACAGTTTCGTACACACTCATTCGCTACATTACCCACTGTGCCTGGACTTATGAGTGTCAACTCATCATCTAGCATCCATTTCCACCTACGCAGGAGTGAGCTTTCCATCAGGAACAAGGAATAAGGGGTGGCAACAGGAGACTATACAATGTTCACTATGAAGAGTAAGCACCAATATTTGTAGGTACCCTTGTCCCTCACCTTGTGTTTTTTCTTTTTAATCTCTGATTTTATACTTAATATCATGAATCCTTCTGTTTTCCAGGAAAAAGGGGTTTTCTAAGCAGATTACCGCCAAACAGAGCTGTGAAGCTTAAGACTAAGCTTACTTAAGGTACCAAATAATTTTTGAGCACCACTGTCTCAGGAGCTGACACTTTTTTTTATAGTGATATACTAAAATCAAGTGTTTGTTTATTCATTACAGTAGGTCTCAAGTCCACTTTACTAATAACTTCTGCTTAATTCTGCAAATATGTAAATAATGCAATGTATCTAAATATTAGATAGCCCATATTTTTATTAACGACAAATCCTAGTTCTGATGTTTTGCTCATGGCCAATTAAAGAGACAGGATTTTCCCTCCCCTCCCCTCCCCTCCCCTCCTCTTTTCTTTTCCCTACTTCGTAAGACAGGAAATATAAGCAAGGATATGAGAATTGATTGGGGGTGATGGTAGAGCAAACATTTTGAATTCTTGGTCAGATCTCACAACTCCAGTACTGAAAGGCAAGAGGGTGTGGATGAATTATGGAGAGGCTACCTGGTCCTCAGGTATACCTCCCAGCACCTGTGACCTCCCTTTTTTTTTTTCTCTTTTGATACTCAAGTCCAGAGTCTTACTAACCAAGCTCTCAGGGTAGCAAGATCAGCATCATCTGGGAACTTGTTAGAAAAGTAAATTACTGGGCTCTGCCCCAGGCATCTGTCGTCTAACAAGCTTGCCCCGGGATTATTATCATGCTGAAGTGTGGTCTAGATTTCTGTTTCTGTTACCTCTGCTGTTGACACTTACCCACTATGTCTTATACCATACACCAAAGACAAACTGATGTTATTTAGAGTTGATTTTAAAAAATTAAGATAGCCAATATTTTAATAAGGTACTGTCCTGTTTTAATAGGGGAAAATGTCAAACCTCAGGGGAATCAATAGTTAAGGGTAGAGGTTGAGGTACTCCTGCAGCAGGTACACTCTGGAAGAGGATCTCTTCCTCTCAACTCACTCAATCGGAGGACAGCTAGTCTACCTATACATAGAGTAGACTTTGGTCAGATTTATTATCCCAACATGCTCACAGAGAGTAAAAGAAAGCTCAGCTGCACCTCCACTGAAACACAGGTGAAGATGCCAGGGACGGGGCCACAGGAAGACAGTCTAACCACAGGAAGGCATGTAGAAGTGCAGACCCTGCATAACCAGTCACCGGAAGACCAGGCGTTAGCAAGGACCGTTTTCACAGACACAGGCTCCCAACACAGCATATGCCAATCTTAGACTTCAAGTAGGCCTCTTAGAAGGAAGATATAAAAATACAGATTTTAATGTATTTTAAAAATATACAAAGAAAGATTATCATCAAACCAAAAACAAAGGAGGTATGCACATTTGCTACTGCTAATATCTTACAATACTGCAGACATTTATGAGTCTTTTAAAATTCCTTTTCTAATGATATAATGCCTCGCAAACTAGCTCCAATAGCAACAGATGGGTTTCAAGGTCAGCTTAGCTTGTTTATATTTCCTGGGAAGCCTTCTGGCTTTGCTCTCTGCAGATGGACCCACGCTTGAGGGCCCAGTTCAGGTCTGTGGAGTTCTTGCCCTGGCCCCTCTTACTCCAGCTGGCACTGCCCTGCCCTGCTCTGACATGATACCTTGTTCACAGTTCATATGCCACAGAGTTTGGCCATTGATTTACAACCTGCCCTACACTCTAGTTAAAGTCCCTTGCATGTGTGAGTCCTATCTTTACCCATGAGGCTAAATTCCCTGAGGGCATAAACTATCTTATACTTTGTTATATCACCCATCCTGCCAACACCTGCGGTCTAGAACAGCAGCAGTACAAAGTACAGCACAATATACTTTATAAAACTGAATGGAAGGTTCCACCACTCCATACTAACTAGCAAAAGAGACACTGCTGTCTTTCAAGTGTGCCTTCCTCAAAAGACAGCGGAGTTGTATGCTTGTAACTTACACAAACTTGATCCCAGTGGGGAACAAGATGGCTAAGAGGAACAACAACGAACATTCATTGAGTGTTTTACTAAATGCTGGCAGTGTGCTAAGTGGATTCCATGCTGTAGACATGACTAAAATAAACATACTGAAACCCTAGAGGAACTTCCTACACCTGTTCCCCAGTTCAGCCTGGATGACCAATCAGTGGCCAGCTTGGATTCCGTTACAAGTGCTGAAAGGAAGCCTTTGAGTCCCTGCTCACCCAAAGGGGCCAGTGAGCACCAGTCTGCCGGGTGTCTTCTGATCAGAACACATGGGCAGGGCTCTAGTTACTGACCAGCTAAGGCATGTACATGGGAGGAGGCTGCACTTGATTGAATTCAACTGCTCAGCCTGGAATTAATCAAACATTTTCTGTACAGGCCAGAAAGGACCTCACACCCTCACAGCTTTCGTTTTTCTTCTTAAGCCACAGGAATTACTGAAGAAGGCCCATAGACTACTGATTCCATGTGATTTTAAAGCTGGAAGAAACTAAAAACCAAACAGTTCTGTGGATAGAGAACAGAGTG
Source organism: Molossus molossus (assembly GCF_014108415.1). Taxonomy (NCBI): domain Eukaryota; kingdom Metazoa; phylum Chordata; class Mammalia; order Chiroptera; family Molossidae; genus Molossus; species Molossus molossus. The sequence continues at coordinate 28,732,089 of NW_023425348.1, forward strand.
TTCAATACAGAAATCTCTCTCCCTTCCTGGGTCCGGGACATCTGTTATCTGCCGCAAGCTGTGGATCATAAGTATTGATGTTATTTGACTTTGCATTAATCATTTGAATCTTTATTTCTTACGTAGCACACATTGCCAAAACCAAATAAAACTCTATAAATTTCTGTTCTAACACAGAGGAAGGAATGGTAGGTCAGTTTAAAAGAGTCTACATTCAATTTTTAGTTTAAAAAATCTAAAGCACAAATCTTTCCTAAATATACTGGGTAGGTACATCTCCAGCTTCATTACTAAAAAATGTTACATTAACATAACTATTTCAGGCAAAAGACTTGAGGGAGACAGGAAGAAATGCCAAAAATGAAAGCAAATCTTCGGAAAGTTGGTCAAGCAAGCTGAAAGTTGCATCATAGGCACTGTGATACTTAGAACAAGGAGCTTAAAACCCGGTTTTTGGTTCTGAGAATCACAATAAAAACAATCACAGTAAAATCACGATTCCTATAGAGTTTGTAGTTTACCGACAAGATCTTTAAAAAAAAATTTTTTTTCCTTTATTGATTCTAGAGAGAGAGGAAGGGAGATGGAGAGAGAGATGAAACACTGATGAGAGAGAACATTGACTGGCCGACTCCTGCATCCTCCACACTGGGGATCGGGCCCCACGAATCGAACTGGTGACCTCCTGGTGCATGGGTCGATGCTCAACTAGTGAGCCACACTGGCCGGGCTTACCAATAAGATCTTAAACACAGCATGGCATTCAGTCTTTCAGGAGCATCCCCTGTGAAGTAAGGAAGGTCACTCTCATTCTCCAAATAAGAATCTGAGACCCAAGGAGATTAAATGGCAAGTCTGGTGGAGGGGTGAAAGCCATCAGGATCGGCCACCGACATCACTGCACAGCTTCACTGTGCCAGGCACCAGGCAAAGTGCTGCACATGAGGACTCCTATGTACCCTGCAACAACCCTTCTCACCAAACAAGGAAGTTCAGAGAGTTCAATAACTCTCCCAGCCTCACGAAGCTGGTGAAGTTGTCTGAGGTAGTGTATGGTTTCTGTTTCTTAGTTAAGAAGTGCAGCCCAAGGATCTGAAGACTTCTGATCGCAAATGTCACCTCCTCCATGAAGCACTCCTTGACCATCAGACTCTCCAACCTCATAATGAATGAAACTTCTCTACCATAATCAATGATTGCGCTCCTCTATTGTATTATATATATAATTGTTAATGATTTACATTTCATTTTCCCTTGGGTCCCTGAAAAAAATGGACCATATCTTAAGTTTATAATTCTATTTATTCGGCCTTGGTTGTAAACTAGTAGGTACAGCATATGCTTGGTAAGTGAACAAATGAATAAACAATATCCAGTGTTTTCTTACCATATGTCTGGGAATTACAAAGTATACTACATATTTCTTGTAGGCAATTTAAAATGTTACTCTACAATGTCATTTCTGGCACAAACGATTTTAAAAATCTATGGCAAGAACAGAGAAACTATAAATATGATTAAGGCTCTCATTAGTCAAGATAGGCCAAATTGTGAGACTACAATACGTTCTTAATATTCACGAGCAAATGTTTAAAGCCGTGTAGAAGACAGCTTTAGTTACATGCGTCTACATGTCCTCTGCACATAACATACAGTCTATGTTCTTCACATCCAAGCCCAATTCTTCCCCGTGACATCCATGCTCCTTTTATCAGCCGAAAGTGCCCTTCTGCAGTGTCTTTTAACATATCACAGAGGGTGCTGGGCTCACTGTTAATGCTTAAGGGCCGATAATCAAGGCAGAAGGTATGGAACCCGACTTGGAGTGTCTCACATTCCACAGGGGCTGCGAAATGTAAAGATGTCTGTGTCTTCCACCTCTTTACTGTGACTTTATTTGTCATCGTTCTCTCTCTTAACTTTCTAAAGTATCCAATTCATTTATCTGTCACCATATTAGACGGAGCTCTTTGTTATAGTAAGAAAGGGAGTCAGGAGGGACTTCCCAGCACAGCGCAGAGACTTCACGTGCACGAGTAGTTTTCTCTACTTAACAGGGCTCCAGATCTCTGAGACTCTCCTTCAGGTTCAAGCAGGCCTCAATCAGACACCGACAGCTGATGACCACTCTGTCTTATAGTGAAATGCAATTCAAATCCTCACTCAACACTGTTAGAATGCTACACTTTGCTTAACGACTGTCTCATGCATAGAGAAAATCAACAGTTTCCAAAAAAATTGGAATTCTCTTCAAATCATGTTAATGGGAACCTCACATTTATAAAATGCTTGGGATCAGCTGCATGTTTCTACTTTGACAAACACAGGCAGGAGAAAGAACTGTCAACGCGATCAGCAGATGGTTTGGGAAGCTGAGCATGTCCACTCCAACAAATACCAACCTATCCTAACTTCTGACCAGTACCCACTCACTTGCCCAGGGCGAGAGAGCAATAGTATCTTTTTTTTTTTTTTATTATTCTAAATCTCAATTAGTTAAAGTGTTATCCATCACAACTCTCACTGAGTGTTTTACTCCCATGTTGAGATCTAGACGAGGCAAACCACAAGAAAGCAACATACTGAGATTCACTCTGCAAAGCACCTTCCAGTGTTCAGAATGCAGTCAATCAGACTTCACACGGACCCCTTCTGATCCTTATTCCAAAAATTAAGTTTTCATTACAATCTCTAATAAATTGTTGGGCAAATGGCCAGAAGATTTAAATTTGGTATATTTTATGTCAAGCTTCAGACACTAGAAGGTCTTCTCAACATTGATACTTCATTGATGGGTAGGTACAGGAATCACAAAACAAAGAGGGCTTAAAGTGAAGGCTTCAGGGAGATCATTTACAGCAAGCTGGACTGCAGAAAGTGAGTGCAGGGATAGGAACACAAGCTGGACTGAGACCAAGCGGGGAAGTCGTGAGGATGGTCACAACCAGCTGCTCACGGCCAGGTTACTCTCTCCAAAGAAACAGGTGGCCCCCTGAGTATCCTGGGAAGCACTTTTTACTATTTTGAGTAAAGCAAATCTAAGGCTTTCTATGCAAACCTCTAATTTGTATTAGATCACTTCACCTTGGTATCCCTTGAAATGTAAACATACCATGGATAGTGGAACACTCGGCTTTCCAGAAACTCCCCCCAGAGAGGAGGATGCTGTTCTCCACGCAGCAACACAGTAACATAAATAAGGGCATACATAAAATAATATAAGCGAGTGTCAGGCTGATGAATTTAAAAGCTGGACTACCAATTTAAAAAGCCCCATGAGCAGTTCCCCTACCTGTTTTGATATTGATGGCAAAAAAATTCTGAGGATTCCCACTTGTAATCCTGTACGTCAGCTTTTCATTGGAACTAGAGTCGGGATCCTCAGCCTGAATCTGGATGACAGATACATCCTTTGGAGAGTTTTCCATGACAACAGGATAATAGATAGGTTCTGAGGTCAGTGGGGCATTGTCATTCACATCCTCAATTTCAATGTAGACTTCAATAGTGGAATAGAGTGGAACTACGCCCCGATCTGTGGCATACACTGTCAGCCAGTAGGACCCTGTTGTCTCTCGATCAAGAATGTCTGCAGTAGAGATGACTCCTAGGAGAAAACAGAGAAAGCATGATTGCTACCATGAAACCGAAAGACATTAAGTAAATCAGCCCAGATACAGGAGGGCTGTGCATATTAAATCTTGGCATATTAAAAAAAAAATCCATAATATGAGATTCCATTAAGATGTTTCCCCTTATATAAGAAAACTATTTTCTGCAAAACCATATTAATTAGTACTTCTACCATTTGAGAATTATATTTGCATTCACAAATACTTTATTTGCATTTTAGGGATAGGCACAATCTCAATACATGCAGCACAACACAGAAGAGGTAATTGGAAGCAATGGGAAGAGAGTGGGGCAGAGGTCAAAACACTTCCCATGTTGCATGGGAAATTAGAGCAATATCAGGTCAATATCTCCATTTGACCTGATATTGCATTGATTTCCTATGCAACAAAAAGCTCTCTCAGGGTAAATTATTTAATGTGCTCATTCACAAAAATGAGAAAAACCTTTGAAATGTTCTTTTGCGTGTTAGGATAAAAAAAATACTTTGCATGCAGCCCTGGCTGATGTGGCTCAGTTGGTTGAGTGTTGTTCATGCACAGGTTAGATTCCTGGTCAGGGCACATGCCCGGGTTGGGGTTGCAGGCTCCATCCCCAGTGGGGTGGGGTGGTGAGGGGTGTGCAGGAGGCAGCCAATCAATGTTTCTCATCGATGTTTCTCTCTCTCTCCATTACTCTCTCTCTAAAATCAATAAAAACAAATTTTTATAAAAATATTTTACATGCAAAGATGTAAGCCGTTTTCATGCCATTTGCCTGAAACTCGAATGCTACAAATATCCCAAACAATCAGAGAAGCAGCCATATCAACACACTGTCTGAATGAGCTCTAGCCCCCTGAAGGACACTACAGAGAGCCATAAATAAACTCTGAGCCACATTGAGAGATACTTATGGACAATTATTCACAACTAGTAGCAGGAAAATGCCCAATCTTCTCCCTCCCACTTTTTCTCATTTCATGGATGAAACAAGTGCCAACAGGAAATCAGGGGTCTGCCGGAAAAGCCAGGGAAGTCAGTGCTCTGCGGTATTTACAGCCCTTGCCCAGTCACCAGGCTGCAGAAAGTGAGTGCAGGGATAGGAACACAAGCATCTCTACCGTGATGGGGAAACTCCAGGGCTCTGCTTATAAAAACTCATCGTCAGGATACTCATGGAAGGCATGGAATTCACGTTATACCCTAGACAAGACACAGTCCTTCAATCCTGACCAGAATCGTCTATCTTTTGTATTCCTGTCGAACTTTGGACTATAGTAGGTACATAATCTGGCCTACCGATCCTGCGTGTGCAGGTTGCCAAGTACAGCAACTGAGACGGGGAGGGCATCTGTCCAGAAACAATTAGGCTCGGATACTCAGTTGCCCAAATCTCAGCACAGCTAAGCTCTTCAGAGGAGAGAACCAACTGATGCGCCTCTTCAGCTCCAAAGCTATCCACCAAAGAACCCTGCACAGTGCCGCACCATCTGACAAAAGATAACCATCAATATTCTCAATGGAAATGTGTAAAACACAGTGGTTCTTGTAGATTTACATATGATACCTGAATGTCAGAAATGCTACTATGGCATTAGAAGAGTAGATACTAGTCACTAGATCACCAGGAAGTTAAAGAAAACCAGGAAGTTAAAAAAATAATACTAATGATTGCCCTCGCCGCTGTGGCTCAGTTGGCTGGAGTGTCACCCTATGCACCAAAAGGTGGAGGGTTTGATTCCTGGTCAGGGCACATATCCAGATGTCAGGTTCATCCCTGGGCAGGGTGTGTACAGGAGGTGACCAATTGATGTTTCTCTCTTACACTGATGTTTCTCTCCCTCTCACTCATCAATTAAAAAATTATTAAAAAATAATGATTGCCAACATGAGGCTATGTGTCCACTGACTGAATTAAAAAAAAGCAGCCTTATACACTGGGTTGAGACTGGGTAGAATGTCAATATGACATTAAGGTCTGGGGAAGGCTCAAAAAAATGAAAAAACAACAAAATGAGGACAAATTTATTTTTTTAAATCCTCACCCGAGGACATTTTTTCATTTTTTGTTCAGATAGAGTGGGAGGGAGAGAGAGGAAGAAAGAGAGAGAGAGAAACTTCAACGTGAAAGGGACACATCAAGTGGCTGCCACCCGCATGACCCAACCAGGGCCGGGGACAAACTGCAACCGAGGTACATGCCCTTAGTGGGAACCGAACCCAGGTCTCTCTGGACTGCAGGCTGACGCTCTAACTGCTGAGCTAAACCGGCCAGGGCGAAATTTAAAAGAGTGACTGAAATGTCATCATAAGTTTCATCTAAGGCTCCATATTAACAATATTACTACAACCAATGTCCGGTCAGGGCAAATACGGGATCTCTCTCTCTCTCTCTCTCTCTCTCTCTGGGATAGCATTTCCTCACTTTCTTCCATGCTCTCTCAGCTAACTGCAATCTGTGGTCATAACTAAAAATGTAAATCCCCATGATTTACCATCCAGCAAAAACGCACTTTTGAGGTTGCCCAAGGGTTGCCAAAATCTTGTCATGAGCCTTCAGCTTTGTGATAACCACCATGCATTCTTTATTAGTTTTTAAAAATTGAGATATAATTGATATACAATAAAACTATACATGTTTAAACAATTTGGTCAGTTCTGATACCCTGAAACCATTAACACAATAATGATAACAAACATAACCTTTATCCCTAAAAGTATCCTTCTCATTTTAATCCAATTTATAAATTTCCCAGTACTCCCTCCTGCTAGGCATCAGATTACCTTCCTGTCACTACAGATTGTCATTTTCTCCAAGTTTATAAAAATGGAATCATACCAATGACTTCTTTTTGTTTGGCTTCTTTATTTTTTAAAATATTTTTTCATTTATTGATTTTAGAGAGAGAGGAAGGGAGAAGGAAAGAGAGAGAGAAACATCAATGAGATAGAACATCGATTGGCTGACTCCTACATACCCCCCACTAGGGATTGGACCCCACAACCTGGGCATGTGCCCTGACCAGAAATTGAACCGGTGACCTCTTGGTACATGGGTCAATGCTCAACCACTGAGCCACACCGGCCAAGCTGTTTGGCTTCTTTAAATCAGAATAATTATTTTGAGTTTCACCCTTGTTGTATATACAGAGTAGGGCAAAAATAGGTTTACAGTTGTTTGTAGAAAAGATAATACAAGAATAAACTGTATTTCACATACAACTGTAAACCAACTTTTGCATCACCCTGTATAACAATACATCATCACTTTTATTTTTAAGTAGTATTCTGTTGTATGGGTATACCACAATTTTTAGAAAATATATTGACTAGTTGAGGAACATTTAGTTTGCTTTCAGTTTTTAATGTTACATGTAAAGCTGCTAAGGACATTCACATACAAGTTTTGCCTGGAAGTACTCTCATGACTCGCAAGGAACCACCTAGAGGTAGAATGGCTATAGCATACGACAGGTGTCCCTGCACCATGCTCCATTCCCACCAGCGGACACTGTGGAGCATTCCAGTGTGGTACACCTGGCATGGTCAGTTGCCTTAATTTTAGACATTTTAATGGGCATGTAGTGGCATCTTGAAATTTTAATTTGCATCTTCTTGATAATGTTGAGCCTCTTTAAAAGTGCTTATTACCATCTGCATATCTTATTTGATTAAATGTTCAAATTGTTTATCCATTTGTTTTCTTAAGTTTTGGGAGTTCGTTATATACGTAGCTAGAACTCCTTTATCAGATAAGTGATTTGCAAGTATTTCCCTCCAGTATGTGGTTTCTTCCCTTTTCTTAATAATATCTTTTGAAGAACAGAAACTTTTAATTTTGATGGTATCCAAGTTGATCCATTTTTCTTTTGTAAATCATGCTTTTGGTGTACATCTAAAAATCTTTGCATAATCCAAGGTCACAAAATTTTCCCCTACATTTTCTTCTAGAATTTAATAATCTTAGGTTTTGTATTTATATCTATGATCAATTTTGACTTCTTTATATATCGTTCAAGGTATGGGTCTAAGTTATTATTTTTTATATGTAGATGATCATTGTTCCAGCCCCACTTGTTGAAAGACTACCTTTTTTCTCCAGTGAATTACTATCCATTTTCATCCATCATGGAAATGCTCAAAGTGGATTCAACAGACATACTCAAATTTTATGTTGATATTTATGAAAATGTCATTTAAAAATTCTTTAGAAATATATGTGAGATTGTTATACTCTATTTTTGACATGTTTATGTTTATAACATTTTTCTTTTCTTGTTTCATCTTTATTTTCTATATAAAAAAGGCAACAGCAGACCAGAATTCTTTGAACATCTTAATATTTAATTGTATAAGCAGATACACAATGTATGTATGTACGTATGCATTTATAAGAATTGTACAGCTCCAGCTGGAATTATTTGATCCCAGAATGAAGCACATGTTAGCTATAATTGTTCTTCTTTATTCAAAAACAAGTATTACATAAAAAAATGTACATTGTTCTCATCAAATAGGCTTTAAATATTTGAGATGAAGGGGAAAATGTATGGAGCTGTTCACAGTGAGATGACTATTGTAGGCTGGGTTACTCACTTTATCTGTGTTCCAGCCATATACCCATATGTCATAGCCCAGGTCTCAAGGACATCTTCCCCCAAAAGAACGACACCCAAACACCCACAAGAACACTAAAACAACATGTCAACCAATAGTTCAGGAAATTCTTTGAGGGTTATGTGCTTATAACATAATGAAAACCACCCTGCAGAGATAAGTATTATGGATTCTGAGGCAATTAACAAAAAAGACAAAACCACAGTTTTAAAAACACCATTTGGCATTTTCTTTGTAGATGCTCTTAATATAGTCTATTTACTTGTGCATATATAGCTAATTCTTACTTCTTTCCTTTTTTTTTTTTTAATCCTCACCCGAGGACATTTTTCCATATTTTATTCAGATAGAGTAGGAGGGAGAGAGAGAGACAAGCATTGACGTGAAAGAGATACATCGAGTGGTTGCCATCCAAATGACCCAACCAGGGACGGGGACAAACTGCAACCGAGGTATGTGCCCTTAGCGGGAACCGAACCCGGGTCTCTCTGGACTGCAGGCCAACACTCTTACTGCTGAGCCAAACTGGCCAGGGCGCTAATTCTTATTTGTAGTCAGTCCAAAGATTAACTCCTAATTCTCAGTGCATTTAAAATATTTGTTAACTTTTTATTTTGAAATAATTGTAAACTCACTGGAAGATGCAAAGAAATGTACAGAGAGTGTCCACGTACCCTGTACCCAGCATCCCTCAGTGTTAACCTCTAAGTTCATTTTTAAATTGCTAAGAGCACGTTGAATTCCTTCATGGGCTCTGTAACCACTTTTAGCCACCCCTGCTTGCCTACAGTAGGGTCACACAAATACTATTTTTCTTTCTTTGCTATTAACCCCTATACTTGTATTAGGTTCTTGATGCCTTAACAGAGATCACTGTTGTGACCAGACGATCATAATGAAGAAAGAATGGGGAGAATGGCCGGTGTGGCTCAGTGGTTGAGCATCGACCCATGCACCAGGAGGTCGCCAGTTCGATTCCTGGTCAGTGCACATGCCCAGGTTGTGGGCCTGATCCCCAGTGGGGGGCATGCAGGAGGCAGCCAATCAATGTTCTCTCTCATCAATGTTTCTATCTTTCTCTCCCTCTCCCTTCCTTTCTATCTAAAATCAATAAAGGGAAAAAAATTTGAAAAGATGAGGAATTTTTTCATCCTCATAAGCCCAACCAGGGTCCCTCCTTGTAGTCCTAGGGTCACATCTGTAACTGCTGCCAGTCTGAACTACACGACATAACTGAAATGAGTGGAAAGGGATGGGCCAAAACGTGTAGAGAAATTGTGGGTGGCTAGGACCTTAACTTAGGTACTTAAAATTATTCAAATACATTTTAGTGTATACATATTATATATGCATATACTTTAAATACTTTATATGTCACATAGTTGATATAAATTTAAATATATACTTTCATGTACTTGTTAAACTGGCAATTTTAAGCAAATCGCCCAGCTCATCAAGTGACAAAGTCAAGCCTGGAATCTGGAGCCCTGAACAGGAGTCAGAGACTCTTTTCATTACAGGAGTTGCCTGCTGATCTATCCAAATGCGTCCATTATCATGAAAAAGGAGGCAATTCCATGCCCATGAGCTCCTCACAGTGGGTTGGTATCAACTCTTTGGTAATAGGAAATTCAATCCTTTTATTACCTTCCTCCATTTCTAAAAGTTGCTGCAATGTATTATTCTGAATCCACTTTTATATCTTCTCAGATGTTGGATTGGTTTAGACCAGGTGAATCAATGGACCGAGCTTTCCTTCAATATCCATCACTGCTTTGCTTTTGTGCAAAGAAGTCTGTACATGCTGCTGCTTCAGTCCCTGCTTCCCCAAACTGCCTGCCATGGTCCTGGAGGTTCAAGGTCTCAGATTCAGAGAGGTCTGTCACCAGCCAGGGGGGGCTAGGAACCAACCCCTCCTGCCTTTATCCCAGCCCTGTACTTCTGTCCCACCAGCATTCCACGCAGAACCTCCTGTGGGAAGGGACGGACGATGGGTGCTGTCTTTTTTCTCTATCCTAGGATGGTGGCTAGAAACTTGGACCACTATAAATGTTGAATACATAAATGAAGAGCTGACACATTCAGGCAAGTTGGGCTATCTGAGTCTTTATAGACTAGCACCCTGACCAATAGCTGCATTAGCAAAAAAAAAAAAAAAAAAAAATCAAAACACTGAGTCAACTGAATATGTATGTGTGTGTGTGTGTGTGTGTGTGTGTGTGTGTGTGTACACTTTAACCCTCACCTGCGGATATGTTTCCTTTGATTTTTAGGTTGAGTAGGAAGGGAAAGAGGGAGAAGGGGAGAGAGAGAGAAAAATCAATGTGAGAGAGACAGATCGATTGGTCGCCCCCTGCAGGACCCCAACCAGGGCCCAGGATCTAACTTGACCAGGAATCCATCTCTCCACTCTGTAGTCCGGTCAGTGGGCCAGTGCTCTAACTACTGAGCCAAACTGGCAGGGCTCAACTAAATATCTTGCTATCCTGTGATCATTAGGCAATATAAAATGATGGACTGAGCTTGTCATCTATTTTAGACTTCTCTAATGCATATATAGAATTGATAATTAACTGGCTCTGAAATGTATCTCTCTATCTGTGAATTATCCTATTCGACAAGATAGTTTTCTTAAAAATCATGTCCAGGTTTGTGCTGTCCCTTTGCCACCTAGCATGCAGATGGCATCATGGAAATATCCTCAAGGGTTAAGCCCAAGTTGCAGCCTAAGGGAGACACTGGTTGATTTTCTCAGGTACTTAAAGCTGCACTGCTCAGAGGCACACAACACAGGTAGTGGGATCAATGCCTTCAGGCCCCCAGATAAAGCACCAGCAGGATGCTCATTCACTAAGTCACCTCCACCCTGTGACATTTAGTTCTCCTCTGTTCCCTCCTCCTCATGCCTGCTCCTATTGATCAGATATCTTTCATCTGTGCAGAAGGAGAAGAAAAACCCACAACACAGTTGTGGGGAATGCACGCCACCTTCACTCTGTGTTACTTCACAAAGCGCAACGCTGCAGAGCTGCGCATGAGATTGAGACAAAGGGCTGCAGGCTGAGTTCAAGCTTTTATTGGGACTTAATGAAAACGGACAGCTCTCCTTGTCTGTTCAGGACCTAGGAATTCCACACTGGGCCGCATGCTCAAGAGCCTCCGTGACAGTGAGGATCTGTAGGCTCAGTAAATATACACTTGATTTTTTTTGCTTTTAAGACAAACTTTTTGGTACTGGTTTTTAGTGGACTCAACATGTATACCTGCTTTCTCTCTACAGGACTGACAGCCTGAACACACGAAGCAGACAGAGAGTACCAGGCTGGGAGTAGCACACCCAGCTAGCATTCCGCTGTGTTTTTTCTCTCCTGTACCCAGACTCAAATATTTTCTGTGGTCTGTACTAATCTGCATATGCACCATATCCAATACTATGGCATGAATCCACACAGCCAAATGGGAAGGGAGGTTGAAATCTAAAGTAATGGAAAAAATGCTTTCAGACAATATAGGAAATAAAGTCCAGAAGTGGTTTTGTTAAGTGTCTAAAACATAAAGGTTATTCCATGAAGGGCACTAATTCGCTAGATGGCATTTCTTTAGAAGGAGAAATGAGCACAAAGTTCAGCACACAGGATTTGGGTTAGATATCTAGACACAGAATCTCATAGCGATGATTGACAAAGGGGTAGGGAAGCTTTTTTATATTCCTATGTTCAGTCATAGATGAAAGATGGGAGTGAAGAGGAAGAGGGGAACGAGGGGGAGAGAGGAAGGCAGGAAGTTTTGGAGCAACCAATCTGATTACTAGGTTAGTCTTTGTGCTTAAAAAAAAATTAAGACTTCATTGTAGAAAAAAATATGCAACCTGAATAAGTAAATAAAAAACAAACCTCATTATCTCTGACCCAGAGATAATAACTGTTACTATCCTTGATGTATTGCTTTGCTCTATATTATTTTCACCCCAAAGAAGGATATTTCTCTGTAACTGTAGACCTTCACTTACCATTGCATGCTGAACATTTTCCCATGTCTGTAACTATAGTTCTCTATATAAATAAAAACCTTTAAAACCATTCCTCATTTTACTCCAACCATTTGACTAAGCAACAAACGACTGAGACTAAACCTTGTTGACAGAGACATGGTGCTGAAAATTTTGTTGAAAAGAAAAACTTTACATGAGGTACAACTTTCATTATGTCAGAATGTGTCCGTAAAACCAGACTCTTGAACCTTGAAAAGTGCCACGGGATTTTTTAAAATAAAATGTCAGAACGTAACCTTTAGGTCTTCAAGTTAGAACATGTTCTCGTGGATATGCGGTCAATATTAGTCATACTTTAATGCAATGTTTAGATCTTATTCACTGCCCACTCTAACTCAGCACAAAGATCGTCTGGCATCTCTGAACAGACCGGCTGTACACCAGTCTCCACTTGGACTGGGACTTGGCATTTGGCTTAGAAAAGCCTTTTCGCGCTGCAGACGTGAGCTGTGGAGAAAGATGCTCGAAAGCGAAGTGCCTGGGGCCCACGCACACCCATTCACAAAGCACGGGTGTTTCCTCTGCCAGCAACGCTGGATGGCACGAAGTCCAACCCTCAACCTGGGCCAGACCCACTCGAGCGCCGCTCCTTTCACGCTGAAATCTTCTGGGTTTGGACAATTCAGGGAATGCTACTTCCTTTCTTTGATTTCTCCCCATATCCGAATAGGAAAACTATGAGTAAAGCCCATCTACCCAGATCTGAATCTCTCCCACACCCCTCCACACACACAACAGCCTTCGGTGACTTCCTCAGAAAATAACGAAAGCACACAGACTACTTCTCTCGGGCGAATGCTCTCTGACTTTCCACAGATGATCGGACGCTCATTGAGTTTGCAGATAACTACACATGATACCGAAATCGCTGAACGTATTCCCTTGGCAAAAACACAGGCTAGGTGGTTGAAACAAAAAAACAGATCAAACGAAGGGACGCGGATCAGGGTCTGAGTTTAATGTTGTTAGTTTTTCCAGATGGGACCTAAAGACTTGTAGCTATCTTTATTATGACAAGTTTATAAAAGCTTACCATGGGAAAGACTCCCTGAGAACTCCTGTTTTCTTTCATCCTTTCAGGTTAAATCCCACTAAACTTCTTTTCCCTTTGACCAGCGTGGTGGAAATCACAGACTACACCATACTTAGGTAATTAAGTTAGGGTGATTAGGTTATACGGACTCCACACAAGAGCCTATGAATGAAATCCTTGAAACTACCTCACCTTTCTTCACAATGGAAACAATGAACTCTTTGCTTTCCTATTTAGAACCAAATAAGCAACTATAATAGCGCAAAGAAACCAGGGCCCAGAAGGAGGAAAGTGTATGGTTTTCTCTAATTGAGTTTCTCCCGGTTCTCATATTCTATAGATTCCTTGGATTGTTTTCCAATTTCCATTCGCATTTCATCCCATTAAATGGTTCTGACCTCTGACACCGGCACAGCGCCCTGTATTCCTCTTCCATTCGTAATTGAGATGAAATGTGCGCACTTGCTCTGTGGGCAGAACCAGCAGCACTGACCTGGCAGATAAATACACGCACACTCCGTGAGACCAGGCTGCAACAGGAAAACAAAAGGAGAATCTTCATCTAGTGATAGTCGGTAAAATCAGCGTGCGTATGCACAAGGCTTTCATTTTTGGTAAATATGTAGCTGCTGGTGTGTGCAGAGAAGGAAAAGAAGGGGAAAACGCTATTATTAAACCAGTTTCTTGTCACCATGCTGTTTTTATGCTGCAGAGAGTATAGCTCTTTCAAAATGCCTACTGAAATGTGCTTAGTGGTTCTAAACTGTGTACATAGCAAGACAGGTAAATGTTGGTTTTAGAACAAATTATTGAGATTTGTGAACAGACTGCCATGCAGTTTCCTCAAGACAGAGATGAAAAATCATGTTGATTTTTGTTCCCTTTGTAAGAACATTAATTTAGACCCTGGACATATATAAAGCTAGTAATAGGTATAGAATCGGAAACGGTTATTTTAGGAACTATATATAAAAAAAGCAGTAATCATGTGATATCTGGATTGCTGTGAAAATTCAAGATGATAAGAAATATGTTCTGAGGTTGTATTAACAGACTATTAAAAACTGCCTGCCAGCTCCAGTGAGAGATTCTGATGCTAGGGATAGACACGGTGTGTACAGTACTGACACCGTCCAATCTCCAAAGGCAAGCTAGTTCGCTGAAATAAAAATGTACGAGAGTAATATTTGGGAGCTATCGCTCAATATATGCACCTCTGGGTTAAACTTAGGATAGAAGAGGGACAACTTGGGATCAAAGAGAAATAAAGAAACAGTGTTACAAAGGAGGGCCTCTTGGTTCCCTTGGTCGTCACCACATCCTCTTCCCCCCCCTTTCCCTCATCTACACTGCAGAGTCCAATAGAGGTCAAATCCCAGGCACCTATGGAAGGTTGCAACAGATAGGAAGGGACTCAGGGTTAAAAGAGAATGAGTCCTGGCTGGTGTGGCTCAGTGGTTGAGCGTCAACCAGTTCGATTCCCGGTCGGGGCACGTGCCCAGGTTGTGGGCCTGATCCCCAATGGGGGGCATGCAGGAGGTGGCCAATTAATGTTCTCTCTCATTGATGTTTCTGTATCTTTCTCCCTCTCCTTTCCCCTCTCTGTAAAACTAAATAAATAAACTTAAAAAAAAAGAGAGAATGAAACTGGAGTTTCAGATCATTCTGCACTATAGGCTTCATGGGGAATTTTTGGTCTTGGGGTCAGTTCTGATCAGCCTCTTGCTCAAAATATTAGGCATGTTCTATAGCCACAGCTGCATTATTCTGGCTTTCTGAGGAGTGGGTTCCTTTGCATGTGACTACTGTCATTTCTTTTTTGAATCCTCACCTGAGGATATTTTTTCCTTGCATCTTTAGATAGAGTGGAAGGGGGGGAGGGAGAGAAAGAGAAATATGGATGTGAGAGAGACACATCGACTGGTTGCCTCCCACATGACCCCAGACAGGACCAGGGATGAACTGCAACCAAGGTGTGTGTCCTTGGCCAGAATTGAACCCACGACTCTGATCCACAGGTTGATGCTCTAACCACTGAGCCAACCAGCCAGGGCCCTTTGCATCTGACTTTAATTATAAGGTGAATGTCCATCTCCTCTAGTAGAGAGTGACACTCCCCCCAGGGCAGAGAAGATCCTGTCTTACTCAACACAGCCCCCAGCCCCTAGAGCACCTGACAGTTACTGTACATAGTATCTGAACAAGAAATATTTGTTGAATGAGTGAATGGTGTTTCTACTTCCAATGGAGCTTTGATGGCTGTACAGGAAGAACCCAGCAGAGGAATACTATAATTTGTTACATCCATTAACAGAGTCCAACATGTGGCAATAAGTTGAAAAGCAAAAAGAAATATACCTAGTTAGCCCCAGGAGAGTGGAGACAGGAAGAGCTGCTAAAAGCAACATTTAATTAAAATAGCAGGAGGCCCAGAATAGAAAAATCTGAGTTTCTCACTCGTTGGCAGAGTCTTCACATAACCCGTGCAAAGCTGCCTTAGAGGTAGCTCTGCAACCCTGCCCCACTACAGACAGCTCAGAGAGGGCAGTGCTGTGCACCAGCAGACACTGGCACTGAGCCCTGGCCCCTCCATGACACCATGGCTGCGGAACTTGGAGCTGGAACCAGAGATGTAAACAGACAGCCGAAGAAACAAATCAAGGGCAACGTCTGTTCAGTCACCAGTAAAAAGTCTCAGCAGGTCCAAGAACAATTGCAAAGGGAGTGCCAAACAGAACCAATTTCCCCCGAGAGCCATTTTTCAGAAACACCTGACCTGTACATAAGCGAATGGGTGCACTAGCATCCAGAGTTGGTCCAAAAGAGGTAGCAGGTGTGTGTACCTGGACAATCTCCAGTAGGCACACGTGGTCATCTCAATGATTTTTCTACTCCTCCTCCAACCTCCTCTGCTTCCACCCCCTGTTCCATCTACCCACATACTCCAGACACCCCAGATTTGCTTCATGTTATTCCCTCTGCCTGGAATAACCACCTTTCCTCACCTTGAAGACACAAATTGAGCACTCCGTGCTCTGTAATGCCACTAATTCCCAAAACAGGTCTGGCCACTAATTTCACCATGATATTTCTACCTACCATTATTATGGCACTTAGCATACTATTTAGAAACTGTCTTCAGATCGAACACCTTGAGGAGTGTCTTAAAAAGGAGGGCAATGTCTTATTTATCTTCTGTGCTCTCGGTCCCTGGCACACACGATCACTCAACAGATGTGCACGGGGTGAAAGGGAAGCGTTCCTGAACTGAAGGCATTTGCTGAAATGTTCTGCCAGGGAACATGCCAACCGGTAAATCTTGTCAGGAAGACTGTAAAGTTTGCCAGGATAAATGCTCTTGTAAAAAGAAAAATTATAGCAAGGACGGGGAGGCAAAAGTGCACTATATTAATTTATAACCAGTTAATGCAATGCTTCAAAGATATAACCAACATAGGATTTTAAAATCAGCTATAAAAATGCTTCATTTTTAGTGGGTAGAGCTTATCAGCCATTTGCATGATTTCCTGCAGAGAACCAATATTAAACTCCTAATAAGCAATGGACCTTTGGAATCTCTTACTTCGGTTTCTGCTATTAAACCTGAGCCACAAGCAGAGAATAGAGAGGTTTCAAATGGCCCTTAAACAAACAGGCATAGTTGCTGGGAAGCATCCAAAAACAGACGAGGTGGAAAGAAATCACCAAAATAAGTTAGACCTGCTCCCTCCATGCCCAGGTCTGAGCACCAACCTTCCAAGAAGTCTGGCTCCTTCACAGAATCTGTGCTGTCTTCTGGTTCCCACGCTGCATTTTTTTATGGCACGACTTGGCTTTTTGTGTACTATCTGAGACCTGACAGCTATGGCTGCTCTAAAATGAAAAACTACAACTATTCAGCCTCCATCACATAATAATTCACACTCTCTGATAGAAACGTTCAAGTCACTTAGGACTCTGATTTGAAACAATGTATCTGTTTTAATTCAGATGACAGCAGTAATTCATTTGGACAACATGATTCATATAATGTGCTTCTCCTTCACTATAACCTCTGCCGTTATGAAATGACACTGTTTCAGAGGACCCTCTCAAAAGAGTAAGAAACAAATCCTTTCACATACATGAGTACTATAATTCATCCAATGTATACAATTTTCAGTTCTACAAGAAGAGAAAGAACAAGTCTGCATTATTTTTAAATTGTAATTAGGAATGATCACTTAGTAAGATCACTTAATACGTTTGATCTGTGTATTTTTAAATATAAAATACAATATAATGAAGAAATCAGAATATATTTTATGTAATAAAGATAAATAGTACTTTTAAAACGAGTGTGTGTAAGAATAAAAGGGGAGGGGAGAGAGGGAGGAAGAGAAAGAAAGAGAGGGAATGAGAGAGAGGCTCTGCAGGTGCAATGGACAAATGTATTTCTTTTTTACCCTCTACAACAAAAGATTATTTACTACAAATTGTTCCATCACTTCTTTTTTTTTTTTGTTAGCCTTCAGTTACAGTTGATATACAATATGATATTAGTTTCATGTGTACTACAAAGTGAGTATACATGTATATACCTTATGGAGTGATCATCCCATTAAGTCTAGTACCATCTGACACCACACACAGTTTTTACAATATTACTGACTATATTCCCTATGCTGTACTTTACATCTCCATGACTGCTTTTATAACTAGAGATTTTTACTTTTTCATCCACTCACCTTTTTCATCCATTTCCCCAACCCTCCTCCCATGTGAAAATCATCAATTTGTTCTCTGTGTCTATAAGTTTGTTTGTGTTATTTGTTCATATATTTTGTTTCTTAGATTCAACATACTGTACAAGTAAAATCATATGGTGTTTGTCTTTCTCTGTCTGACTTATTCCACTTAGTGTAATACCCTTTAGGTCTATTCATGCTGTCACAAATAGTAAGATTTCATTATTTTTATGGCTAAGTAATGTTCTATTATATATATGCATACCACTGCTTCTTTGTCCATTCCTCTATCGATGAACACTTAGGTGGCTTCCATATCTTGTCTATCATAAATAATACTTAAATGTATTTCTTACTGAGGGTCATGATCAAAAAAAGTGGAAAACAGCTGATTAACTGTAAAGAACTCTGATTCTGAAGTAAGAACATACAGTGAAAATTTAGATGAAAAATCCTAATTTTAACTCATTTATTAGTGATGTGTCTTTTGCAAATAACAACTTTTCTAAGCCCCTGTTTCCTCATCTATAAAATAAGGATGGTACCTCATAAAGTTACTTGAGGTTTAAAGAACATATTGTGTTTAATTCTCCTATAATGATGATAAGGGTAGAAGATAGTGGTTGCCTACTATTTAAAATGCCTAACATAGCCCTGGCCGGTTTGGCTCAGCGGTTAGAGTGTTGGCCTGCGGTCTGGAGAGACCCGGGTTCGGTTCCCGCTAAGGGCACGTACTTCGGTTGCAGTTTGTCCCCGGCCCTGGTCGGTCGTGTGGGTGGCAGCCACTCGATGTGTCCCTTTCACGTCGATGTTTCTCTCTCTCTCTCTCTCCCTCCCACTCTATCTGTACAAAAAAAATTGCAAAAATGTCCTCGGGTGAGGATAAAAAAATAAATAAATAAATAAAATGCCTAACATAGTACCTGCACATTACAAGTACCCTTTAAATTGTAGCAATTATTGCTGTTACTATGATTACGTTTAAATTATTACTATTGTTTTATAAGGCAAAATACATATTATAATGAGGTATTTTCCTCAAATGCAAGAATCAAATATTATTTTCCAATTTCTATGGACATAACTAAGCAAAGTAGGTTGGGTCTCTTTTTTGGTTGCCCAACTTTTTGGTTCAAAAAGCTTGACAGTCAGCTGAAAAACTGAACCCTGGCTAATGATACCAAGTACCTAAGTTCACTGAGCTTTACATCAGCGTTTCACCAACTCACTTCTCAGACTAAAGCAATGAAGGAAGAGTAGGTGTAAAAGATTAGAACAATAATTAACTACCTTCTATTGAGTGCTTACTATACTGTACTTACATGTATTGTATTCAATTTTTTTAGAGAGCAAGAAGCAGGCTTAAAAGTTTAAATAATTTTTTCAAGATCACATCATTAGTAAGTGACAGAATCAGGCTTTGCATGTCCACTCGGCATGCCTTGAGAACACCACCAAGTGCACCATGATCATCAAAAGTAACATCCACCTATAGCAGACGTTTGGCATCATTTTGGTCTGGGTGTGCAGGCCTAGTGTTCATGAGCTCCCTACTTCCCAAGCCTTTCTGCTCCTGCACAGGTAGTTGTGATGGTTAGAAAGTTCTTACTCATATCTAGCCCACACAATGCCTGCCTACACTTTCCACCCCCTGAATCAGCACAGAATATGTATTCAGCCTCTTCTACACCATGTGATTTTATTTTCGCTTTCTTTCTTTTTTTTTAAACCTCATCCCAGGATATATTTCCAGTGATTTTCAGATAGAGTGGAAAGGAGGGAGAGAAAAACATTAATGTGAGAGAGACACATGTATTGGTTGCCTTCACATGACCCCAACCAGGGCCGGTGATTGAACCGCAACCAAGGTACATGTCCTTGATGGGGATCAAACCTGCAACTCTTCAGTCTGCAGGCTAAGGCTCTAACTGCTGAGCCAAATCAGCCATGGCTACACCATGTGATCTTAAAACAACAAATGAATCTGTCTCTTCTCTGTCTTTTTTTCTCTGCAGTCAACATTCTTAGTTATATTTGAATTTCACTCTATGAGGTGGTTCTTACCCATTTCTTCCATGCTGCTACTCTTCCCCTATTCAGTCTGAAAGCATCTCCTAATGTGATATTCCTCATGCATGTGGCCTGCCCTGACAGAGTACTAGAGAAATGGCTCCTTTAAAATCCATAGCAATCTCTACCATTGGAGAGTGTATTGTGCTTCTTGGAAACAAACTACTCCATACTCTGCTTCATCTCCAGTGTTTGGTCACATCAGGTATTTTTCAAATGAACCGCTGGGCGATCTTTCCACCCTGCATTTCTATAAGCTCATTTTTGGACCTCAATTTAAGTTTTATTTTTATCCCTGTAATACTTCCTTACCTTGCTTTTGGCCCAGCTTTCCAGCCTAGAAAGGTCACTTCAATTCTTAATTCTGTCTTTCATAAAATTAACTATTATTCTCGGGAGTATATCACATGCAGATGTAAAGAAGCATGGGGTTACACCAAACTATAATAAGTTGACAGACTATTAGAGACAGATGGAAACACACACACACACACACACGCACGCACACACACACGCATACGTGTTTGCTTCTCTCATTAAATCCTAAACTCTTTGAGCTCATGAGCACTGCATCCTTCTTTGAGTACATCGTTGTGGGCATAAAGGTCACCACAGTCATTTTGACTGAGTGATTATTAATTTGCACATGTCAAAATTCACTGCTAGAATTGATGATAAGCCAAAAGGCAGGAGAGGAAATAAAACGCCACACATCTGAAGTGCAGGTTCAAAGGCAACGACTGGCACATGTTGCTTCCTTGAACCCAATCAATCACAGAGTTGACAGGAAATGGAAATTCATACTAGAAAAGAGCCCAGCAGAAAGACAAAGAGGAGGGAGTGGGACAGAAAGAAAACACACGTACACACACACACACACACACACACACACACCTCCGACTAGTGAAATTCCTTTAAGTAGTTACTAGAAGGCCTTTACACATGAATAGCACCATTTAATAGCATTAGGTCCTTGACTTTGTATTACTATTAATAGACAGCCTATTAGGGCATTGCTATTTTCGGGCTTCCACAAGGCAACATGATTTCCCAGTAGTATATTACCATTAATTGGTAAAAGGCACTCTAGGAATACCATTCTAAGGCAATAGCTCTGCCACAATTAAGACAGAATCGCATTTGCTGACCTAGACGACAAAGCAAAGTGTGCCTGGGAAATTCTCTGCAATATTTTACAACCTGAACTAATTAAAGATCACATTCCCCATACAGGAAAAAAGCAAACATGAGAAATACCCCTAGCTGAAGACGTTCTTGTTTGATGGTTACTATAATGACTTCAGTCCCAAAGGTTCAAGACCACAGAAAACACTTCCATTTGAAGGTTGTGCAATGAAACTCCCACTTCCCTTAATTTTGGAGCAATTCTTCTTATGCAGCCCTCATCCAAAGGCCACAGTCCAATTTTTCTTCAGTGAACACATGGAATGTAGCGGGGGGGAGGGGGGGGATTGATCTCATTGTAGCCTGCTAAATTTCTTAAATAGATTTAATGTTGACAAAGATTAAGAATAGCATATCATCATTGCCAGACTGTATGCTGGATGAATTTCATTCATTAACATAGGCGAGTCTTCTCTCATCTAAACTAGGCAGCAGACTAAAAATGTTTTTGCTGTATGATTAAAGTATCTTTACACAGGCAGCCCTAGGCAGCCCAAGTTATTGCTCTATCGCCTGGAGGTAAATTAAGGTGATACTTTTCCTTTTCCCCATCTCTAATAGGATTGTACATTCTGCTGCTGGCAAAACCAATTGCACTATTACCTATTGCTAAAACCTCATTCCTGAATGCTGATGTGTGTTCTGTCACATTTGGCTTGACAAAATCACGTCTTACTAACTTTGTTCTTCTGATGAGAGAAAAA
This sequence comes from Molossus molossus, assembly GCF_014108415.1. Classification (NCBI taxonomy): domain Eukaryota; kingdom Metazoa; phylum Chordata; class Mammalia; order Chiroptera; family Molossidae; genus Molossus; species Molossus molossus. The sequence goes on from NW_023425348.1 coordinate 28,754,090, forward strand.
CTTGCAAGAAAAATGTTTCCAGGGGGAGAGAGAGAGACATAAAGGAAAAATGCAGATTAGGCAATGAATGTGAGTTAATAGATATCATTATTTGAAACTTTTCATCTTATTTTTTCTACCTTCAAATTTCTTTTACAATCAGCTAAAACACATTCACCAGCATTTTAAAGGATCGATGCTGTCTTAATAGGTACAGGTAGTTTTAAGCTTGAACACAAATCTGTTCTTTTTTTTACAAATCTGCTCTTAGAAGAAAAAAAATACCTTATAGATAATAAAATATCTAAAATTAAACTAAATTATGTAATAACTTAATCTACACAAATACTATATGACCTAAGACAAATCTTTTGGAATTGATCCTTAAAGGGAAAAAATAAATATATGTATAAATGATGAGCCTTAGCACTTAAATGTTAATGTGCCTTCTAAAATCCAATCAAGAAGTACTAAATTTTTTTTTTTCTTTATTGAATTTTTAGAGAGAGAGGGAGAGGGAGGAAGAGAGAGATAGAAACATCAATGAGAGAAAACACCAACTGGCTGCTTCCTGCACCCCCCCCCCCCCGGGGATTTGCCCACAACTGGGGCCTGTGTCCTGGAAATGAACCAGTGACCTCTTGTGCATGGGTCTATGCTCAACCACTGAGCCACACTGGCCGGGCCCAATCAACAAATATTAAGCATTTACTATATTTATAGGCATTTTCTCAGGCTGTGGATATAGTGTGGAATGTGAAATCCCAAGGAAACATAAAAGCATTTTGAATTTTATAGCATTTATTTACTCTTACAATTGCTAGCATATCGCTGAGGTCTCAGTACAGTTCCATTCTGAACATCATACATTTCTACATCTATCAGACTCCTGAAAGTTGTAAAGGGGCTGGATATTCTGCATCAATACTGTAAGTCTCAGATGCTATTATAGGTTCTTCTATTTTAATGCTATAATTTTTCTGAGAAATGTCACATTACTTGTGCATCCTCTTCCAACACAAGTTAACTGACTGACCTTCTAGGTTTTCCAAGGTTTACTATTTCAAACAATGGTCATTTCCAACAAAGCTATCAATACCTTGTTCATATACAAGATGCCTCAAGATGACATGGAGAATGACAAAGCCAAATTCAGACCTGACTGCCGGGAAGCCAGCTGGGCTCATTCACTCTGCAAATCCTCTGCTTCCATGCAACAGTCCGGGCCAGGATTCTCAGTAAAACTAGGAATTGCTCATGTCAGGCACCCTCCATGTCTTTTTTGAATAATCAACACCACTGCTGCTAAATCCATGAATAATAAAAGTATATTCTGCTGGGTACAATTGAGCAAGATTTCAGTTATCACTTATAATTAACATTTGAATAATAAATGACAGTTGCACTTTATATCATGTAATAAAATATATGATCTCGAGCTACCACTCAGAAAATGAAGTTAAATAATTGGGTCAGCTCACACGATACCACATAGACTTTCCCAATTCCTCTCCAGCAGACTCAGTGTCTCCATCCACTAGATTTCCAAAATAAATTTTGTGTACCACAAATAAAGCGCTCCCCATGCTATAATCATTTTCCTTTCTAACATACCTATTCAAGGTCACAGAACAGATGTGGTCCATCTAGTAACCACCTCTGTATCAAGAAGTCATGGGTCCTCAAGAAATGTTTGCCAAATGAATGCCACACAACAGAAAACATACAATATAAATATAAAAGGAATAGCACAGGTGGCTGCTCCACACACACGGGAAGTTGAGTTATTTTTTGAGAGCAAGACCTTTGGTACAGTAAGTAGTGATCTAGAGGGTAAGTTCTCTGAGGGCCAGAGCAGGTCTGTCTTTCCCTGAGGCATGGCAGTCCCCCCAGAGCTTCCCAGACTGCCCCCAGCACAACGAGACTCTCCACAAACAGCTGGGAAGTGAAATGAAAAGTATTGTGTGTTTTATCTGTAGAACAATCTCCTTTATAAATACACTATCTGTACTAAAGATTACGGGTCATGCAATGCATCATTGAATTGCAGACCAGTAGGGAGAGAGGAACTGGGAAAAGCCATTCAATCCACATTTTGCTTTTAAGAAAGACCTCACCAAAGTGACCACAGACTGGATTCCTTTATATAGCATCCTTGTCCTATTGATTGATGGTTTAGGACTGTCTTAAGCTGTGTCACCTCAATAATTACCAGATGATGTCATATTATAAAATCCGGAGACAGACTTGGGTCAAGGTCTGACTCTGTCATTAACTAGCCATGTGACCCCCAGCCAAGGATTACATTTCTCAGTAGCCTCGGTTTCCTCCTTCAGAAAATCGAGAGGGAATGACACCTACGTCATAGGGGAGTTCAGAGAGAAATGTACGTGTGAGAGCTGCCATTGACGCGAGGATTTATTTGTATAAAATGGTCCATACTAACATAATATCTTTCTGACCAAAAGCTCTGCATTAGGCACCAGCTGGTGACATTTAAAATGCACAGACATTGACTTTGATTTGAATCTTCTCTATAAAATAATCTTCTTGATACAGATTCATTTATCTAACAAAAATGGCCACTCTCCTTAAATGCCAGTGGAAAGGCTGAAGGGAGAAGACACTGAGAACCCCACTGTGTCAAAATGCATGGTGTGTGCCAGTAGATACACACTGAATTCACAACAGAAGGGAAGCTCAGGGACTTATGGACACAGTACCAGAGAAAGTGAAACCAGGCTAAAGAATTCCAGAGAACTCTAGACAAACTCAGTGAACTCTATGACCAGAGTCAGGTTTAGTGCAAAACACACTCAACCCAAGTGAGGAAGCTACACAAAGGCCAGCGTGTGGCCAGCTGAGTGGTGGTGTAGTCACTGTGAAGGGTGTACAGTATGAGTGCATGTGAATCATGTCCATGATTACCACCACGAGGGCTATGCTGAATTTTTAGTGTTCCCCTACCTTGGAGTGCTACTCTGGTGCTCTCTTAGGTCTCTCCAACCACACAGGAGGATCTCTGAATTCAACACTTAATCTCCTTCCTCTTTGTAAAGTGGTTTACACATCTAATGCCTCTGGGCTGCATTTGGCATTCCTTCCTCCCTTCAATCCAACAAGGAATTAGCAAGTGTCTACTGTGTACCCACCACTACCTGCGGTTAAACAGAGGCCCTGCACTCCTGATTACAGCCTAGGAGAACATAGATATCACGATGCATGACAATGAAGAGTGTCAGATATGGCCACAGAGGTGCAAGGGAAAGTGAGGCACCAAAGAGAGGCACACTGTTAACTCTGTGGGCAGATGTCACACGCAGTCCCTCAGAAGAAGAGAATGTGACCTGGGTTCATAAGTGAATGAGATCGCCAGGCAGGAGATGGGCTATAGGTGAAGAGATTTTTCCAAGAAGCCAAAGAAAGTATGGTGTGCTTGTAATGGAGGGCACCAGGGCTAGCAGTGTGTGTGTGTGTGTGTGTGTGTGTGTGTGTGTACACGTGCACATGTGCACACACCCTACATATGCTATAAAATCCCTTGGCTTTTTATTAAGAGTACATTTTGTAGGTGGGACAGCTGACAGGGTGGTTATGTGCTAGCAGAGGGATCCTAATCCAAGCATTCCCTCATACTCTGCACAACAGATTAAACCAATCAACAGTCCCTGAATTTTTGTACTGAAAATTCTCAGCACTCATCTTTTGGATGGATTCACACCAGAGATTTTACAGATTACCAAAATAAATAGCTAAAACTTGGAAATGTCTCTTCAACTCTGATTTAAACCAGCTGATTTAGGTTCAAATAGCTAAGCGTTAATGACCAAAATCATCCCCAGACCACATGGCTCACACTACAATGAACTCTGTTAAAACACTCTATCAAGGATCTGAAAAAAGACTACACTGTGTACATAGTTTTATTACTCTCTCAGGACTTCGAGTAGATGTTATGTCCCAGAAATCACTAGAGTTGGATAAGTGTCTTCTCCACCATGAAGTTGGACTCCATTTAACCAACTCCAGGGAGATTATTCCCAGGAATGACTGAAGAGAGGAGAGCCTATATTAGCCATTGACTGAAACAGCAAACTTCTCTGCTCTGAAATCCTTTTAGACATATGAGGAAACAACTTTCAAAACTGATCCATACTTTGTTTTTTGCTTCTTTCCTGCACACAAGCAAATTGGAGATAATGTGCTCCTAACCTACTTTAGAGAAACAATAGAAATCATGGGGAAAAGATCTGCACTTATATTGAGCCAAATCAGCCAGTCAACATTTGTTGAAGATGTCATTGTGTACAAATTGTGGTTGCCTTCTGATACCAATGAAACAAGCACTTGAGAGAAGATGCTCGCTGAACCAAGAGACCTGGATTCTAGTCAGGCTGACACTAATTACCTGTGTGACCTTGGATAACTCACCCTCCCTAAGAGTCCCAGCCACCTCATCTATTCATAAAGAAGAATGTCCATTGCCCTGCCTACCTCTCCTGGTACTATGAGGATCAAATGAGACAGGTTTACAAAAGCACTTAGGAAGGTATAATTTGCTAGACAAATACAATGATTTATCATTAAGCAGAAAATGCTACCTATCCCTGAGGAGGGAAGAAGGAAAAAAACATACTAGCTGGTTGATTTTTCTTTTTTTCGTGGCAAATTGGCAATGATGCTCTCCCATACAGTGGGTTGCCTTTCCATTTTGATGCTTGTTTCTTTTGCTGTGCAGAAGCTTTTGGTTTGATGTAGTCCCATGTGATCATTTTTTCCTTTGTTCTGTTGCCTTAGGTGATGTATCAGTGAAAATTCTGCTGCAATGATGTCCGAAATTTTGTTGCCTACATTTTCTTCTAGGATTTTTATGGATTCACGGGTCACATTTAAGTCTTTTATGCACTTTGAGTTTATTCTTGTGTATGGTATTAGTTGATGGTCTAGTTTCATTTTTTTGCAATGAAATATAGCTGTCCAATTTTCCCAACACCATTTATTAAAGAGGTTGTCTTTACTCATTGTATGTTCTTGCCTCCTTTGTCAAATATTAATTGGGCATAATGCCTTGGGTCCATTTCTGGGTTCTCTGCTCTGTTCCTCTGGTCTATATGCCTGTTCTTGTGCCAGTACCAGGCTGTTTTGATTACAGTAGCTTTGTAGTATAACCTGATATCTGGTATTGTAATCCTACCTACGTTGTCCTTCTTTTTTAAGATTGCTGTGGCTATTCAAGGTCTTTTTTGGTTCCATATGAACTCCTGAAGTATTTGTTCTAGTTCTGTGAAATATGTCGTTGGTATTTTGATGGGGATTTCATTGAATCTATAGATAACTTTGGGTAATATGGACATTTTAATGATGTTAATTCTTCCAATCCATGAACAAGGTATGTGCTTCTACTTTTTTATATCTTCCTCTATTTCTTTTTTCAATGTCCTGTAGTATTCTGCAAATAGGTCTTTTACTTCTTTTGTTAAAGGGTTAATTTCCATAATATATAGAGTACTCATACAACTCAACAAAAGAAAGACAAAGACCCCAATTAAAAAATGGGCAGAGGAACTAAATAGACACCTCTCCAAACAAGACATACAAATGGCCAAGAGACATATGAAGAAATGCTCAACATCACTAATCATCAGAGAGATGCAAATTAAAACAACAAAGAGGTATCACCTCACACCTGTCAGAATGGCCATTATCAATAAATCATCAAACAACAAGTGTTGGTCAGGGTGTGGAGAAAAGGGGACTCTAGTACACTGCTGGTGGGAATGCAGACTGGTGCAGCCACTATAGAAAACAATATGGTGTTACCTCAAAAAATTAAAAATTGAACTTCCATTTGACCCAGTGATCCCACTTCTAGGAATATACCCTAAGAAGCCTGAAACACCAATCAGAAAGAATATATGTACCCCCATGTTCATAGCAGCACTATTTACAATAGCTAAGATCTGGAAACAGCCCAAGTGTTCATCAGTAGACAAATGGATAAAAAAGCTGTGGTACATATACACAATGGAGTACTATGCAGCTGTAAGAAAAAAAGATCTCTTATCCTTTGAGACGACATGGAGGGAACTGGAAAGTATTATCCTAAGCAAAACAAGCCAAGCAGAAAAAGACAAATACCACATGATCTCACTTATTCGTGGAATATAATGAACATAACAGTCTGAGGAATAGGGTAGACCCAGAGATGTGGAGGTAAGATACCTACTGACAACCCTCAGAAGAGGGAGTGGTGGGGAGAGGGAAGAGATAAACCACAGAACTTATGTGCATGTACGCATAACCAATGTACATGAACAACAAAGTCAGGGATGAGGAGGGGGTGTTGGGGAGGAGGGTTTCAATGGGGAAAAAAAGGAAAAACATCTATAACAAAAAAAAATTAAATTAAAAAAAATAAGCATATGTATCTGTTAACCTGAGAACTTTAATGACAGGTATCAAAACTTCATCTCCTAAACCAGTTTTCATGCTGCTCCTAAATCATGCTCATTTCAGCACATCATTCATGCATTAGGATTATCTGGTCCTTTGGTCCATCCTTGGGCCAACTGGGGACTTGAAATACAATGTTTTGTGTGTTTTTTAAGGCAGAAATTGCATTTCCACACATTCTGTTGGGACTCCTATGGACAGTACTCAGGAGAGCATCGCATGGGTGTTTTCTGACAGACTGGATGGAGCATTCCAGGACAGTGGTGAGGAATGCAGGGCCTGTGCTAGGGCTGCTTGGCTTTATTTTTATTATTATTATTATTTTTAATCCTCACCTGAGGATATTTTTCCAGTTATCTTCAGATAGAATAGGAGAGAGGGAGGAAGAGAAAGGAGAGAGAGAGAAACATTGACAAGAGAGAGACATATTGACTGGCTGCCTCTTGTACACCCCTGACCAGGGCCAGGGACGAACTACAACCAAGGTATATGCCCTTGACCAGAATCAAACCTGAGAGTCTTTGGTCCGCAGGCCGAAGCTCCAACCACCGAGCCAATCCAACCAGGGTGGGACTGCTTGGCTTTAAATCCCAACTGACTATGGGAAATACAGGGCAAGTCACCTACATTCTCTCATCCCCGGTTTCCTCATCTGTGTAACATGTACACCAATGAACCTCTTATTTTACAGGATTACTGGGGGAAAAAGTGAATGAGAAAATGTAGACAATGCCTACCACAGTGCTTGGCACACTAAAAGTTTATACATGATCATGACGAAGGGAATGCTAGGATAGATGCTGTATACTCAGACAATGCAAAAGATACAAGCAGGGGACACCTTGAGTATATATCAGCTTCAGTCCTGAAGTTAACAATAGGGCATTTCATTGAATGTCCACCACAGGCCAAATGCATTCATTCTAAGTAGGTGACACTAACCATATTTTTACTAAAAGTGAAACTTAGCATCAGAAAACTGAATTGGAATGAGATTATAGAGCTACAAAGTGATGGGATGAAGATCTGCCCTTTGGTCTCTGAGTCCTGTGCATCTGCCAGGCCACTCTCCCAGTCCACGGCTAACTGCAGCTCAGCCTCTGAAACTCCAGGACTTCCTGGCATCTTCACTGCCCAAATGCTTAGTTCACAGTGGTACCGACAGAACAAAGTCTGAAGTATCTCTGTATAGTCCCATTCCTGCCATTTTCCTTCAGCATGTCTGTATGTCCTGTTTGCTTCTCTCCCTGTCTCCTTAATTATATGCATTAGGACACATTTATTGTACCAAGGGCTGTGGATCCAATGAAGATTCACTTTTCATAGCCTCTGTGTCCTGAGAACTCAAACACTTGCTGGGGCATATGAAACTAAGCGTACAAACAAGTAGTATAATATGATAATCACATATCCTGTGTGCTTAGGAGGTAGCAAAGTCGTCAGGGTTGAGGACTGTGAGTGACAGTCATCCCATCCTTGAGGATAGAAGGGCAATTCAATCAGAAGGAAAGGCAGCACGAGCATATTCAAGGAACAGAAAGCAGTGTGAGGTATCAGAAGAAATAACAGAAGATTGGGGGGAACTAACTTAAGATACCTCAACTCCATGTGCTGCTCAGACTGTGCCAGGGAAACTCGAAAGACCTGAGGCAGGGAAAGCACACACCATCAGTAAAGTGCCCGGCACTCTCTGCAGCTCGGAGTCATGGAGCTCTGGGAGTAAAAAGGAAAATTCTGCCTACCTCCTGGGGTCTAGCGCAAGCAGAGCCCTAGATGCCAGGGCAGGGGTGAGTGAGCCAGAGAAGAAATTCTGGGTGTTCAGACTGGAATTGTAAGGGGTGTAGCCAAGAAACTGGTGCAGACGGAGTTGAGATATCTCCACCCAAGGTCAAAACCATCTATGAGAAATGTCTGGAGATGTCTAGTGATCAAATCAGAACAATGTATTTCACCTTGGAGAATGACAAGTCATCTGAAATCCACTCAAGTTTGAGGGAGAGAACAATCTCCGCATATTTTGTAAAACTTAAAGAAAACAAAGCCAAACAAAACAAAAACTCTGTCATTCTCTTTACTTTCACCCTTGACTTTTATTTAACCTCATCTGCTTTCGCCAGCAGTAAAATCCACAAAACAGCGGTGATGACTGCCTCAGGGAGAACGGAACCAGCATTTGTTTAGTGTCTGTTACATGCCAAGAATTTTAAATGTTTTATTTCATTTGGTTCTTCCAAATCAGAGAAGTTAAATAACTTACCCAAGGTCACAAACTCAGACTATGGCTGCTGGTGCAGGGTTGGTACCAAATTGAGGTGGAGGGACTAAGTAGCATCATTGCCACAGTGGGCTGGAGAGTGGAGCTCTCGGGATGAGCTCCAAAACACAGGAATGCACCTTCTCAACCACTATCATCATCATCCTAACAGCAGTAATAATAAAACTAACATTTATTTAGCATACCTACTGTCACTGTTTTAGCTTCTTTGCATACTATCTCTAACCCTGAATATACCCTGGCTAAGTGTTATCATCTCCATTTTAGAGATGAAGGCATCTGCCAGAAGTCCCACAGTAAGCAAAGCCAAAGCCAGGATTCACACACACGCATATTAGGGAGGAAGAATACATTGAATAGAATTGATCTTCACCAAATAAAAGCTGTGGTGTAATGAAAAGGAGGGAAACAGTCTGCATAATTGATTCAATAATATGGAAGGCTAGCAAATTGCACTGGCTGTAGATCCATAGCTCTTACTATTGCATAAGACTGCCCTGAGTACCACTCCCACATGCTACCTCATCTAACGCCTCTGGAGCTTAGACCACACAAGGGATATTATACCAGAGGCTGTGGATACAAAAGCTAGAAAAGAAGTGTTTGGCTCAGGTGTTCAAGTGTTTGCCTGCATGGGATTCATTTCTTGCTGACACCTACTGCAGGGAAACACAAATAGGTTTGGGAGGGCCCCAGGTTGGGCTTGACTGCCTCACTACTGCAGAGTAGTCTCTGCATGATCTCCTTAAGAGCTGGTGGGACAGCCACAGGCTGTCTGGCAGAAAGAATGTCATAAAACAAAACAAAACAAAACAAAACAAAAACGAGTTTACAGTCCAACTCTTCTTGTTAAGTACTGTTAGGAAAAAGAAACTCAATACATTGTTCCAGTGTCACCCCCCTACTTCTCTTCCCAGAAATGCTAAAACAATGCCCAAGACCTCAAAATTCCTACAGCTGAGGCATGATTGCAGGCCTCTCTACTTTTGCAAATGCCAAACCCTTTGTCGGGGAATACCACTTCCTTCTATCGTCTCCTTGAAGAATTTTTAAGTTATCTTTTCAACCCCAGTTCTGGTGTCACCTCCTCCAGGAAGCCTTCTCTGACTCCTCCAGCTAGATTAAGGTGCCTTGACCTCGGTACTATTGACATTTTGGGCCGTGTAATCCTTTGTTGTGAGAGGAGTGGCTGTTCGGCACTTTGTAGGATGTTTGGCGGCATTCTGCTAACCACTCAGATGTAAAGAGCATCTGGCCAGCTGCAACAATAAAAGGAGTCTCCAGATACAGTCAACCATGGAGGTGGGGACAAGGGCAATGTCACCAGTTGAGAACCACTGAACTAGAGCATTTTGGTGCTAGGGCTGTACCTTGGTTACACTGGCCCAGCCTTATGCCCAGAGGCATAAATCATTGAAGGTTCCTTCTGGTTCCACGTTTCCCCGCTAACATAAGTGAAGGTCACGATTTAAAGAAAGAATATGCACAGTGGTCCACTCCGGCAAACTCAAGGCGCCTTTCTGTATTATTTACAATTCTCTTCCTAGGAAAGAACTATGCCACTGAGGGCAAGAGAACAATGCGTTATAAAGACCTAAGTTCAAGCTGTATAACCTTGAACCTTGATCCTAAATTTTCTTATCTAAAAAGTGAAGCTAATTTTAGCTTCTTCACAAGGTTTCTGGGTAAAGTAAAAACATTATATATATATTATTTTTTTTCAAGCTCTTAGCAAGATCACCAGAAGGTTAGAAATGGGTTAATATGTGAAAAAAAACAAAAACAATGTGCTTTAGAAATTGTAAGTTTTAAACAATTATAAGGTGTTACAATCTGATTTCTAAAAATAATCAGTAAAATAATTTAAGCTTTCTTTTCTGAATGTAGAGTTCAAACAAACTTAAAAAATCTCTGTAAGGATGCTATGAATTGGAAATGATCACTTACAGGTAAAGAACACTTACAGTTTACAGTTTCACACATGGGATACCTTCTGATGGTCTCTATTGCTCGGGGCAGTGTTATGGGAAAAGTGAGGAAAGAGCCAAAGAGAACTGGAGAATCTCCCCACATTTCCAGACCTGGAAAGTAGAGACCCAAATCCAGTCTGCAACAATGGACCTGTTTCCAGTGAACACTGAAGTAATATTTTAAACACAGAACCAAAAGCCACTCAGTCCAACTTTTAAAAAATTTGAATTACATTCCTATATGCAAAACTAGGTAGAGAGTAGAGACCATTATAACTGATTATGTCAATGGCTATCATCATCAGTTGCATATAAGCCAACATTAAGGATTTGCAGACATTAAAAAAAACAAAACTATTATTGTATAATTGTCCAAAGCAAATATAATTAATTCTCAAAAAATATATATGTTCAACCCAAATCAGATGGAGGAACAAACCGAGGGGAGAGATGGAATCCTTCTATAATTGCATGCAAAAACTCTTAATTAAACCCAGACATTCAAAAGTACTTTCAGAAGAAAGGTTAATGAAATAGGGTAGGGAGGAAGAACATCTCCAGGGAATCTTGGAGACTACAGTTTTCTGGGCCAGCTCTCAGGATAAAGTAAAAATCCACAAAATGCATTTCTCTTTTGGCAAACAAGAATGAAACAGTACTACTCTCCAGCACACTGCAAAGAGATCTGTGTCATAATATATCATGCAGCAATCTGACCAGCCCTGATGAAAAGTAGCCGAGTTCTGGACACAGATTACTTGATCTCATAGACAAACTAACGTAGGTTGGTTTAGATGCAGTGGTTCTCAACCTTCCCAATGCCACTACCTTTTAATATAATTCCTCATGTTGTGGTGACCCCCAACCATAAAATTATTTTCGTTGCTATTTCATAACTGTAATTTTGCTACTGTTATGTCTTTGGTGATCCCTGTAAAAGGGTCATTAGACCCCCAAAGGGGTCATGCCCCACAGATTGAGAACTGCTGAGCAATGATGTCCTATTAACATCTGGTAGATGTACAACTTTGAACAACATTAAAATAAGAAGGGAAGTCTTAAGAAGCAAAAATGCCCAGGTGTTTGACCCAAGTACAATGATTGAAGAGTACCTCTCCTCTCTGATCCACGGCAGAACCAAATTATATGTGATGGTATGGAACCCAAGATCAAGGACAGCCTAACAAATTCGCCAAAACCCAGTGGGTGAAGGGTGGAGCTCAAAGGCCGTAAGATCTGAAATACAGAGAAAACTGCATTCCACCCAACTGGAAAGAAAACATGCTGATCTGGGATTAGGCCTCCTGGATGGGGGTCCTGTTACCACTCAAGCATTCATCAAACATGCACTGTTATCTCTTGACTGTCCATGTTGTGCCATGCACAGCCCTAAGCAAACGGGCTAAGAACAGAAGCAAGAATAGTCATGGTTCCTACTCTCATGGTGCTTATAATCTAGAAAGGGAGATGGATATTCACATTAAGAAATACAAAACTTCAAGCAGTGAAGTAAAGGAACGTGTCTATGGGAGATCACAACAGTAATAACAACACGAAAAGCGGTACCATCACCATGTACTGAGAGCATACCAAGTGCCAGGCATGTTTCTATGTATTTACCTCATTTGATTCTTCTAACTTGATAAAATAACTTAATACAATCATCCAATCTGATGTTAATGTGGAGATGCTAACATTCTTAATTTGATGAAGTAGCTAGGCAAATCACTTTAGTGTTGAGGAAATGGAGACAGAAAGGTTAATTAATTTTTCCAAGTTTCCTTAGCTAGTAAAGTGGTGGAGCTGAGATCTGAACCCACACAGATGGAGTTCAGAGCCCATATTTTTCACCCCCAAGTCAACATACAACAAAGACTCCTCATCCAGGTTGAGGTCAGCGAAAGCTCTGCGGAGGAGATAACACTTGACCTGGAAGGTGAGCACACGTTCATTCCAAGAGAGGTCAGAGGTTAGTCTGGGGGGACGGGGTGGTTCTAGGCAGAGGAGGGAAACTGGGGAATGGAAAGGAGGCCATGTGCCTGGAGGTGGAGTGAGGGACAGCAGGGGACAAGGGCTATAGCAGCAGAACACGCACCTCACAAGCAGGGTAAGAGTTGTGGTCTTAATCTCAGAGCAGGGGGAGGTGCTGAAAGGCTTTTAGGAAAGAGTAATGTTATTGCAGCTTGAGAAATTATCTGGCTTCAGTGTGGAAAATGAGGCAGAGAGGTTCAGAAAGTGTATGAAGATAACAAATAGGACATAATGCAGTTGTCTAAGGTCTAGGCCAGTGATTCCCAAAGTGAGGTCTCTGGAGCAGCATTATCACTATCCCCAGAGAAGTTCTCATAAATTCACATTCTTGGAACCCACCCCAGTCCCACTGAATCAGAAACTCTGGGGATGTATCAATTATCTATTGCTATGTAAAAAATTACCACAAACTTAACAGTGTAGAACAGCTTTTATCTGTTATTTCATAGTTCCCACGGGCCAGGAATCTGGGCACTGTTTAGGTGGATCCTCTGCTCAAGGTCTCATAAGCTTCCAACCAAGATGTCAGCCAGGCTGTGTTCTCATCTGGAGGCTTGGCTGGGGAGTATCTGCTTCCAAGATTATTCAGGCTGTTGACAGCATTAATTTACTTGTGAATGTGGAACTGAGGGCACTGGGTTCTTATTAGCTGTCATCTGGGGGAGGCTACTCTCAGGTCCTGGAGGCTGCCAGCAATTCCTTGCCACATGAGCTAGCTCAGATGGCTGCAGACTTCATCAAGCCTGCACTGTCTCTACAGTAGATCTGTTAGCAAGAGATACTTCGTACAATATGCCATGATCAGGGGAGTGACAGCCATCACCATTGCCATATTCTACTTGTTAGAAGCAAGTCATAAATCCCTTGCAAAAAGGAGGGGGGATTATATCAAGATATGACCACCAGGAGGTGGGGCCTATAGACGACCACTTTAGTGCCCTCTACCACAGACCCTGTACTTTGGGTTCTAGCAAGTTTTTTAGATAACTGTGATGCTTGCTCAAGTTTAAGAACTACTAGCTCAGAGTATAGAGTTGAGAGACATTTAGAAGGCACAATTGAAAGAACTAGAGTGGTAGTAGCTTTGTTAGATTAGGTAGTTTAGCAATGTGGTCATGAGCATGGGCTTCGGAGACATTAAGATCTAGGCTCAAGTCTCTGCCACTTTCTAAACTGTGTGACCTTGGGCAAGTTCCTTAACCTCATGTAGCTTCAGCTTCTTTACCTATATCATGGCATTCCCATGGAATCTATTTCTTAGAGTTCAGTGTTGTCATGAGAGTTAAATGATCATCAAGGTAAACTATGTCTGGATGTCTGACACAAAGGCTGTGCACAATAAATGTAGGCTACTGCTGCTAACATCTGGGGAATTCCTTTTCTTCTGTGAAATGAGATTAGACTGGGTAAGATGTAAGGCTCCTCATTCTAGAATTCAAATATTATAGATGAAAAATCTTACTTTTGGAAAGGGTGTATTTTTTTCTCTGCTACCAATAATAATAATAGCAACACCCAGAGAATGAGGTGTTTGCTTGTTTTTTAATCTCCGGTGTAACTGGAAGTCAGCTGCCACTAGATCCCTCTTGTTGGCTAGAAAACATCCTCTGTGTAGACCTCCTGAAAGCCTTGTCTGTCCTTCAAGGACCCAGTTCCTATACTTGCCCCCTTTGAAAAAAATAATATGTATAAAAGAGATTACTCCAAGTTATACAGGAAGTATCTAAACAATTATCATGTAGGGATCCCATTCCATAGAGACTCTTGCCTCTGGCACTTACCACACAGTACTGTAATTGTGTGCTGACTTTTCTGTCTCCCTTACTTAACTGATACCTCTTTAGAGGCAAGAACTACATCTTACTGTCCTGGATAAGGGGGAGAAACTGCTTCTGAAAAGAGGAGATGACTCTTTTATACCCCAGCCTTCTCTATTCCCTGTTCTTTAGCGTCCCTTCTCTGTTCCAATCCCAGTTACCCTCCCCAGTATTTTGGAAAAGCTTTTCACTTAAGAGAATGTCTGTTAATAGGGGTCAAAAGACAGTTGGACACTAGGGAAGGCTCTTGGTGGAAATACTGGACAACTGATTTCAAACCCTCTTCTAGTTGTCTGTGCCCATAAAGATAAAGATCAGAGTTCATGTGTCTAAGCTGTTTTATTTAGAAAAATCATTTGTATGGGCTATTAGCCTTGCAAAGATAAAACAAAGACTTGGAGAATAGAAATGAGGATACAATAGAGGAAGACACAAGGAAACATCTGGAGAATACCAAACTTACAGTTATCGGTTGTGGAGTTCTGGATAGTGTTATTTGGATAGATCAAAGAGGGAGGATAGAGAATCTGGAATTTTTTTGTTGTTGTTATTGCACTTGATTACAGTATCTGGCACAAAGTAAGAGCTTAATAAATGCTTATAGAATAAACTAAAGAAACAATGAATGAATCCTATCTTCTTTTCAATTGACCTCTCATTACTGAGTCCTGAAATAAGAGACAGACAATGCCCCAACAAATAGCATGTGTATAAAACACACACACAACAGAATGTCCCTGCAAAACAGACACCACCATCTGCCTACGTTGGGAAGTATAATTTAGTGAAGAAACAGGCAGAACATGTAGTTCAGAGAATGTTAATACACAGTCAATAAAGTAACTAACCAATCCATAGTAACAGCCCCCCAAAGGACAATTCTGGACTGCTTTATTCTGAGAGCAAATTAAAGCAAAACAAAGATGAGTCTACAAAAAAAAAAAAAAAAAAAAAAAGGCAGACTCCTCTATTTCCATATGAGTCCTTAGAGGCATTCACGGAAATGATTCCTATCTTTCCCATATCTGCTACCCACAGTTAACGGAGCCAGACTAAAAACCCCTTTGTTCAAGTACAACTACACTGTATGAAATGTGGGCTCAAGCCCTTTATATTCCCTGCACTCAAAATATTTTCAAAATTAACTATTCATGAGCAGTATAAATCTAGGAACAGATTCAGAGTTTTGATAAGGTTGCAATTAGCCAGTTAACTAATCAGAAGTCCTTTTAACAAGTCATTAATGATTATTTTTAAACAGTACAGTTCTTAGGGTACATAAAAGCTGGTATTTTATTCTTTGTGATTGAGAACTGTTTCCATGCCTTTTTGGTTACTCCAGCAGCTGACGAGAATTCCCACGGGACCTGTGGTTGTTTAGTACAAATAAATGTGTGTGCTTATGTGTGTGGGGTGGTGGAATGGAGACAAATGTTTTCATTCACATAATTTATACATGACCACAGAATTAGCTGTTCAGACGCTAATTTGGTGTTTAGGTCCTTTCATTTCTCTGCAATCTACTGGATTTGGTGCCCTCATTAAGATGATTAAAATAAGCCAGTCTATCAATACGTTGTCCAGTTATTTCGACTGTCTAAACACAGCTTTAGTCTGGTCCTTTTCTGCCTCTGGAGAAGCATGACTTTGGGGATTACTTTTCTGGACCTTTCTCAGGAAAAGAGGGATACTCCACTCCAATGTCCTTGTTTTATGTCTTCCAAACGAAATCTGTCAATGAGCAGATGGGGTGGAAGGCAGACAGATTCCTTTAGTCTTCGACATTTATTTGAAACCTATTATAAGTGACAGTTTCTAGATAGTGAATAGTAGGCACACATACCACCCAACATGAGGATTTCAAGGAGTTCACATGTCAAGATTTCATTACATTATTGGCTACCATGATATATGTAAGCTTTTTAAAATTTGAATGATTGTTTCATTTGAAACCAATTGAGATTAAAAATGACCCGTTCTCCCCACCCCAGAAGAACCCACTTATCAGCTTAGTTCTTTCTAGGTTCTTTAACCTGTAAATCTTGTTTTCCAAAAACTGTATACTCTATAAACTGTTAGGGTGTATAAATAAATGCAGGAAGACTCACCTTCACTTTCACCACACACATATTTCCAAAGGCATTTCTCAAAAATTACTTGTCCAATTAACTTCTTTATGTACAAATAAATCCCGTTCATCTACAGACAAGCTACAGTGATAGTCTAGCAACTGGGTGTCTGATTTCAGAATATTATTAATGGTGGTTATTAGTTGGAGATGTAATGTAGAAGTGAACATATAGGGTGAAATTTACAGTTATTGCAGTGTGGAAAGTAGCAAGAATGACCCAGTCCTTCCAATTTAACTTACGTACAATAAACAGCGGGGTTCAGAGGAAATGATTTGATTTTTTCTGTAGTTCAGTAATTTACTTAAGATAAAACTGATGCTTTGTTATTATTAGCTTCCGTCATCCAACATTTTAAATCTTTGTTTTCTCTTCTTTGAGGAGGTCTAATGAAGGAGATTTGCCATTGTTCTAAAGTAATTTTCATTTTCTCACTTTCCCAGGTCGATTTCATTGAGTTGCATGCTATTCTCATATTTATCCACCAATGAAAACAGGCATCCTTATAAACAATACTCTTTAAGAAGTATCTTCCAGAGGTTTTTCTCTCTGTCTCTTATTTTATTTTTATTCATTGATTAGAGAGAGAGAGAGAGAGAGAGAGAGAGAGAGAGAGAGAAACATTGATCCATTGCTCCACTAACTCGTGTATTCACTGGCTGATTCCTGCACATGTCCCAACTGGGGACCAAACCCACAACCCTGACAAATTGGGACAATGCTCCAACCAACTGAGCTACCTGGCCAGGGATTACTCTTTCTTAAATTAGTCAAACACTAGTGCAAATTCTAAATATGAATCAAATTTTTCCAACCATATTATTATGGTAATAATTCTAGTATAAAAATATAAATAAAACAAAATAAAAATAAAACTGCTAAGGGAATATATCAAAATAGAACTTACGAATTAACAAGAATTTATTAATTCACATAGCATAGCCATAGGTCTATGCCAAAAAGACACACATTGGGACAAAAGATGATCTTTCAGAAAATTGATACACACTGAAAAAGTGAAGGGATTGCCAGGCTGGTATAGCTCAGTGGTTGAGTGTCAACCAAGAGGTCACCGATTTGATTCCTGGTCAGGGCATGTGCCCAGGTTGTGGTCCCTATCCCCAGTGGGGGGCATGCAGGAGGAGGCCAATCAATGTTCTCTCTCACTGATGTTTCTGTCTTTCTCTCTCTCCCTTCCTCTCTCTCTGAAATCAATAAAGAAAAAAAACTGTATGTAAAAAGTGAGGGGGTTATAGCCTTGGATCACCTATCTGTCTCACTTGCTAATTCTTAGAAAATTAAGACTGATTATGTCCTGTGATATACTACCCTCTTCTTAGTGTATTACAGTAATAACTACTTTAACAGGGCAGACATGCTGGGACCTGCATCATGCAGCAAGCATTAATAACTTGAGCTGTTTGAGTGAACAAATCAGTCAGTCAATAACGCTGAGAATCAGTTTCCATACCAGTAAGGATTTAACAAATACATATAATAAATGCACTTATTGAGGGTCTTCTCCGTGTCAGATACAATGCACAAGGCTAGGTTTTCCGGCACTTTCTATTAGATTATGAGCCTGGTGAGAGAACAGGCTGCGTCTTTCACACACATCATTGCACCTCTAGGGATATGATATGCTTTGAAGTGTCTGGATAGAAGAGGTGGATAATAAACTTGGATGGGAGAAATGAAGCAAAAAAGAGGTAAAGGAAAATATGGTGGGGATGAAAGGTAAATGAGATAGGATCCTTACCCACACAGATCTCAAAGTCTAAAAGACAGAGAGCGTCCTGGCTGGTGTGGCTCAGTTGGTTGAGTGGTATCCCTGCACAGAAAGGTCTCTGGTTCAATTCCCAGTCAGGGCACATATGCAGGCTGTGGGTTCTATCCCCGGTCAGGGCGTGTACAGGACAACTGATCGATGTTTCTCTCTCACTCTGATGTTTCTCTATCTTTCTCTCCCTCTCCCTTCTTATCTCTCTAAAATCAACAGAAATATATATTAAAAAAATAAAGAATAAATTTTAAAAAACAGAGCCACATAAACAAATTTTAGAAAACGGCTTTGTTTAGAAATAATAAAAGAAAATAAAAAATAGAAAAAGAAGCGTTTGAAGGGGAAACTGGGATAATATTTAGAAAGAAGTTGAGTTATGATGGACACAGAAAATTTCCAGCAAATATACTCCTCTCATACAATACCCAGAGGTCATTCAAATACTGTATAATTTGTGCACTGTAGCTCACATAGCTTGTCTAAGCACCAGCACTGGATACTGGTTATTTTTGCAAGAAGAGTTTTACCGAACAACATGCCAACATCTTTCATTTCATTTATTTGGCTGCTGCCAGTGCCCGGTTGTGCCAGTCTAATTCAAAGCACCAAAGAGCATTATGACTTCCTATTTTGAACATGCAGTAATTTTCCTTTCCTTTCCCCCACCCAACTCTGATTTATGATGACAGCTGCTCTTTGTGATTGCTTCTGAGACTGCTGGTCAGCTGGAATCTGCTGGCTGACAGCAAAGGCATTATAAATCCAAAAAACCCAGAGGGAACTTTCCTTCCCTCTCCCTCTCCCAGACCTCGGTAGGCATCACCTCCTATCAGGAATACAGCCTGAGCAAGGGAGGCCACCATGGGTTTGAGGAAGGGCCCAGGCACAAACGAGGCAGGGGACTGGAAGCACAGGTCTGTCTCCAGATATAAGTGTGAACAGAGAGATTTGGGGGGTTTCTATACCGGGCCTCCAGGACAGTCAAGGGAAGAGGAGTCTGGAGCAGAGGTCAAGTTGAGGAAAGAGGATGATTTGATGGAGAAACGCGGACGGAGAAACCCAAATGGAGATGTAGGCGTGTGAGGCAGCAGGACAGTGCTGGCCTATGAAATCAGAAAGCCCTGCGCCTGAGTTCAGACTCTGTGTCCTATTTGCTGGGTGATTAGAGGGAATCATTTAATCTCTTTACGACAACTCCTCCACTGTAAAATGAGGAAACATGAAAGACCCTGCCTAACAGGGTTGCCCTAAGGATTAGAAGGGAACACTGCACATTCTCAGCAGCAGACCTGCCGCACAGGAAGGACCAAAAAGTTACCAACGGCGACCACTGTTGTTATTAAATCTGCAATATCCACTATAAGAGTATTAATTCAGAGAAATACTCTAAGTGAAAATGTCAATTCACTGTAATAATATTGGAAATGATTTAAAAACAAGGGAAGATAATCCAAATGTTCACTAACGAAGGCAGGGCTTATGGCATAGTCCATCTTTCCTACATTAAAATGAATGAGATATGTCTATGTGAACTGATGTACAGATGTCCGAATGTATAATTAAGTAAAAAAGTCCAAGTTCATTTATATAAATATATATATAATATAATATATATATTATATTATATATATATTAGTATCATCCCATTTCTCTAAGTAAATAAAATGCATATTTTAAATTCTGATAAATGTAAGCATCAAGTTATTAAAGTGGTTATCTCCATGGAGTGACACGAAAGAAGACTTTAATTTTTTTTTAATCCTCACCAAGGGATATTTTTCCCATTTATTTTTAGACAGAGTGGGAGGGAGGGAGGGAGGGGGAGAGCAAGAGAGAGAGCAAAACATCCATGTGAGAGAAACACACTGATTGGTTGCCTCCTGCAAGTGACCCAACCAGGGACGGGGATTGAACCCTCCAACCCAGAAACGTGCCCTTAACTGAGAATCAAACCCATGACACTTTGGTCCACAGGCCGACACTCTAACCACTTAGCCACACTGGCCAGAGCAAGACTTCAATTTTTTAAAATACACTTTGTGTGTTTGTGTGTTTTAACAAACATGTATCCATTTTGTAATGATTTTTAACTATTATTTTCAAGTAGCAGATATTGAGATGGCTGAACCTTTTCTTTAACAGTCTTATTCTCAATAGTTCATTTGCCCCATGTGGTCCACTGGTCACTACAATCAAATATTTGGTGTTTTTATACTTCTTCATCAGCAATTTAAATCTCTCCTGCTCTGAAATCTCACAAAGGAGAGAAATAAAAAGGTGCCATAACTGAGAGGGCAGAGCTGCAAACACAAAGTACTTATATTTCAGATGTTGACTCCTAACTCATTTTATTAGTCAATGTGCTTCTTAAAATCCTGAGAAATTATCAGCACCAATGAAACATTACTCTGTAATTTCCTTTGAATAATACCAACACATCCAAATGTACCTTCAATTAGAAACTGGTAGTATATTATTCCCTTGAATTTGTTAGTTTCATACAATCTCACACTTTATGCTCTAATTGCTCTATTTTTTCTTCAAAATTTGGGATTATATTTATGAAACAAAAATACAAAGCTAAAAAATCTCTAGGATCCTAATATATAATACAGAGAGGTAACTATTCCACACAAACATAACATTTTATAAATACATATACTTTAAATATCTTTGCCCAGACACTTTTATATAGATGAGCAAGGAGTGGGAACAGCAGGATTCCAGTTTAACTGATTAAAATAATTTAGTATTGTTCTTGCAATGCATACTCAACACTCAACAAATGCTGAAATGAAGCAAAGATTACATTGACACTTCAAGTCTTCCTTCCTGATCAACACTCCAATTTCCCACAAGTGAAGAATTCTAACTCCTAAATTTGCAACGATGCCTTGTCACTTACATGAATGAATAACAAGGACTGGACATAAGAGTTTAGTAGCTTTCCTCAGCTTCATTCATACAACAAATGTTTGCCAAAAATCTCTTAATATCTCCTTTTACTGCTCCTTCCATAAAGTCATAATTTCCCTTTACATGATTTATGTATTCATATATTTTGGTTATACGGCATTAAATGAAAGTATTTCATTAAAATCAAAACAGGTAACTGGTGACTCCCCTTGTGCTTATAATCGAGTGTTTACTTCTCTTATAGTCACAATAAAATGTGCATTGCTTCCACTTGTATGACTGGAGCCTTTATGATCTACCAGGAAAATCCACGTGCATCTGAAACAGAATAATGGGACTGAAAGAAAATATATGGTGGACTGGGTACCTTTTGCAGGCAATCTTAGCAGAAACTAGAAATCTGTTTCATGTAAACTTACCAGAGAAGCAGAACATAAAGTCAGTTGTACCTCTGGCCTTTAACCCCCTGGGTTGCATTCCCCCAAAAAACTCACCATTTGCAGTTTTGGTATTGAGGGCCCTTTGATGAAAATGCTTTCCTTAATTCTAGAGCAAAAGTTCTAGTATCAGTTTGCTTCGTAACTTAAGGCAGACAGAGGCAATCGATTCCAAAACATATGAAGTCCATGTGAAATGTGCATTTCTGGCACTGTTTTAATATCCTCCTGTTTACCCTTATTGTTGAGGGAAGGATTCCCAACACAGGGTCATGGGAATGGCAGAACCCAGGACACTCAGCACTGGACAGATGAGATCAAGAGCAGTTTATTGGTCGCATACACCAACAGTGCAAGGGAGGAGGATAATGCATGCCACACAGGGTCACAAGGGGGTTGTACTTGGGAACAAAGTGAACAACCAGAGGCTGTGGGAGGCAGGCTTTGTGGACTAAAAGGGAAAAGTGTACCCTTGGTTCTCATGGGATGATGTGATTGCCTTGATTGGATAATTCTGCAGGCTGGCAAACAAAAAAAAAAAAAAAACAGGAACTGTGCCTGGTCCCTTTGATAAGGGAGACTATTTGACCAGGGGATCTTATCTGTAGGACCAGAGTGGGAAGGAGAGCTTGTAGTTAGACCTTCCTGGTTTTACCAGATGTTAAGGTAGCACATAATACTGAACCTTAATTTTAAGCCTAACATTAGTACATAATCGTAAATGTTGCTAAACAAAGGAGTGAATGAATGAATGTGTTGAAATTAGGAGAATGCTAAAACTTTGAAGTATGCCCTGACCTTGGGCAAGACACTGAACACCATACATTTCAGTTATTTTAAAAATGGGAATGGTAATATCTTTTCTATTTCTCTCGGGAGGTTGTTTGAGGGAATAAGATCATTAACAAATGTGAACAATCCTTCAAAAGACCTAAAGGCCCTCCGCAGACTACCTGTCATACACCTTAAAATGATCTCTCTCATATTCCAGGCACATCAGCCTTTCAATAGATGGCTCCACAGTCTTTCATGCATGAACAACAGAAAGTAAGGTATTCCTCTTATGTGCTTTCAAAGCACCCTGAATTTTGACAACAAATGAAGTTGAAATTGTTTGCTTGATATATGTCTCCTGAATGCTTGGCACACAATTAATGCTCAACAAATGTTTGTGGGAGGATTAAATAAATAAAATGTGATTATGATACTGTAGACAATGAGTTGGAACATGGGCAGCAAGCAGAGTGAGCACTGGCCAGGGGGTCCACTTTGGAGGGGATGGCTATGCCAGGGTTGTGCAAAGCACACAGGTGAGTCAGAATCCAAGGGTGCCCTGCAGACTCCAACAGGATGTACTGGCACCATGGCCAGTGTAGAATATGGGCTGAGGGTTACAGAATCTCCAGGCTTCCTCACGAGGATCCTACAGCCCACCCCTACCCCACTGACCCCAATGCTATAGATAATCAGGGAGAACCAGGGAGTCTCTCCTATTGATCAAGATGTCACAGGGAAGGGCCTTATACTGAGTGTGCCAAAAATGAGAAAGATGAATGGACAGGGCCTGAGTGCATCAAAAGCTATCAGGATAACTGGATTAAAATAGCCCCTCCCTGTTCCTGTGAGAACCTGGGCTTAAGCAGGAATGGGTGATGATCTCTGATACGGGAGTCCACTATTCTTCTACGTCAGGGTACTTGAATAAACTTATTTCATTTTGCACCAGCACTAGTTTGGCTTTCCTTGCAGCAGGCAGCCAAACCTGTGCTTTGGTTACAATAACATCTATAAAAGCACTACACACAATTAAAAAGGAAAAAATCATTATGACTTTTCCCTCCCAAATCACCTGTGAAGAGAGTCCACTATAACCTCCTTCATGCTGCCTTCTCCTCCCCAAGCCACACAGCTCTTGTGCTGGTGCCTGTCTTGCACAATGGGAAGTCTTGATCTCAGCTAGCGGGTCATGTAGCTAAGATCCTTCTTTTGCTGTATAAGAGCTGGCTTCTACCAGAACAGATATAGCCGTCACTCACAAGGCAAGAGGGACATTTTCAGCATACTTTTACAATAAAAAAGGAATTTGGCACAACCACAAAAGTAAAAAACAACAACACACTAGCTCTTCATTGTCTTATAATTTGCCTAGAACACGTCTTTTACATCCTTGGTTAAATTTATTCCTAGGTGTTTTATTGAGGAAGATACAAATAAGTAGAGGTATATACTGTGTGCATGGATTGGAAGAATTAACATCAATAAAATGTCCATATTACCCAAAGCAATTATAGATTCAATACACCAATGGTATATTTCACAGAACTAGAACAAATATTCCAAAAATTTATATGGAACCACAAAAGACCAAGAATAGCAATAGCAATATTCAGAAAAAATAACAAAATTGGAGGAAGCATGCTACCTAATATCAAACTATATATACTACAAGGCCATAGTTATTAAAACAGCCTGGTACTAGCATAAAACCAGACATGTAGCTCAGTGGAATA
Source organism: Molossus molossus (assembly GCF_014108415.1). NCBI lineage: Eukaryota > Metazoa > Chordata > Mammalia > Chiroptera > Molossidae > Molossus > Molossus molossus. The sequence goes on from NW_023425348.1 coordinate 28,778,390, forward strand.
GAACAGAGAACCCAAAAATGAAACCACACTTTTATAGTTAACTAATATTTGACAAAGGAGGCAAAAACATACAATGGCCTAAAAATAGTCTATTCAATAAGCAGTGTTCTGATATATTTCCTCAGGTAAGGGAAATAGAGAAAAAAGTAAACAAATGGGACTACATCAAACTAAAAATATTTTGGACAGCAAAAGAAACCATCCACAAAATAAAAAACACCCTACTAAATGGGAGAGCATATTTACCAATACATCTCATAAAGGGTTAATATCCAAAATATATAAACAGTTCATAAAACTCAATATCAAAAAAATAAACAATATAATTAAAAAGTGGGCAAAAAAATAAAACTAGACTACCTTCTTACACCACACACAAGAATAAACTCAAAATGAATTAAAAACATAACTGTTAAACTCAAAACCATAAAAATCCTGGAAGAAAACATAGGCAGTAAAATCTCAGACATTTCTCATAGAAACATTTTTTTCCTGATATATTACCTCAGGTAAGGGAAACAAAAAAAAAAAAATGGGACTACAGCAAACTAAAAAGACTTTGGACAGCAAAGGAAACCATCAACAAAATAAAAACACAACCCACTAAATGGGAGAGCATATTTACCGATACATCTCATAAAGGGTTAATATCCAAAATGTATAAATAGCTCATAAAACTCAATACATAAAAATAAACAATACAATTAAAAAATGGGCAAAAGACCCAAATAGACACTTCTCCAAAGAGGACATACTGATGGCCAATGGACACATAAAAAGACACTCAATGTCACTAATAATCAGAGAAATGAATTTAGAACCACAATGAGATCTCACCTCACACCTGTCAGAATGGCTATCATCAATACATCAACAAGCGTTGGTGAGGGTGTGGAGAAAAAGGAATGCTGTGGACTGTTGGTGGGAATGCAAATTGTTGCAGCCACTGTGGAAAGCACCGTGGAGTTACCTCAAAAAGTTAAAAATGGAACTGCCTTACGAACCAGTGATTCCACTTCTGGGAATTTATCCAAAGAAATCTGAAACATGAATTCAAAAGGATATATGCACCCCTATTTTCACTGCTGCATTATTTAATAATAGCCAACATTGGGAAGCAGCCCAAGTGCCCATCAGTAGATGAGTGAATAAAAAAAAGAATTTGACATGGAACTAAACATGGAACTCCAGAAAAAAATTTTTTTCCAACTGAAGAAATTATTCACTTATTTTTTATTGTTTTATTTCAATAATTTGTATTTTTTCACTACAGTTGACATCAAATATTATATTAATTTCAGGTGTACAACCCAGTGATTACACAACTTAAGTGAACACTCCAATAAATCTAGTACCCATCTGACACCATACATAGCTATTGTTACATTATTGACTATATTCCCTATGCTGCTTGACATCCCTATGCCTGTTCTATAATTACCAACTTGTACTTCTTAATCCCTTTACCCCTTTTCACCATTGCCCCAACCCTGGTCTGGCAACTGTAAATATGTTCCCTGTCTATGAGCCTGTTTATGGTATGCTTGTTTGTTTATTATGTTTTTTTTAGATACCACTTATAAGAAAAATCATATGCTACTTGTCTTTCCCTGTCTATTTCACTCAGTGCAATATCCTCTAGGTTCACCCATGTTGTTGCAGATGGCAAGATTTCATTTTTTTTTTATGTTGAGTCATATCTGATTAGATATATGCACCACTTCTTTACCTGTTTATCTATTGATGGACACCTAGGTTGCTTCCATATCTTGGCTATTGTAAACAATGCTGCAATAAACACATGGGTGCATATGTCTTTTCAATTTAGTGTTTTGGATTTCTTAAGAAAAATACCCAGAAGTGTAGTTTATGGGTACTTCATTGTCTCTTGTTATAGCCCTAGTTTTAAAGTCTGTTTTGTCTGGTAAAAGTAATGCTACCCCAGCTTTTCTGTTTGTTTGTTTCCACTTTTATAAAATATCTTTTTCCATCCTTACTTTCAGTCTGTGTGTGCCTTTCAATCTGAAATGACTGTTTATATAAGGGTTTGTTTTGTTATCCATTCAGCTACCGTATGTCTTCCAAATTGAAACATTTAATCCATTTGCATTTAAAGTAATTGTTGATAGCTATTTATTTATTGTCATTTAATTACTTATATTTTTTATCCATTTGTATTTTCTTCTTAAGGAAAACCCTTTAACATTTTTTGCAATACTGCTTTGGTGATGATCTCCTTCAGCTTTTTCTTAACTGAGACACTCTTTATCTGTATTTCTAAACCATAGCTTTGCTGGGTAGAGTAATCCTGGTTGTACATCCTTGCTTTTCAGCACTTTGAATACTTTATGCCAGTCCCTTCTAGCCTGGAATGTTTCTGTTGAGAAATCAGCTGACAGGCTTATGGGAACTCCCTAGTAGGTAACTAACTGATTTTCTCTTGCTGCTTTTAAGATTCTCTCTTCTTTGACATTTTAATTATGATGTGTCTTGGTGTGGGCTTCTTTGAGCTTATCTCGTTTGGGACTCTCTGTATTTCCTGAACTTGTAAGACTATTTCCTTCACCAGGTTAAGGAAGCATTTTGTCATTATTTTTTCAAATAGGTTTCCAATATCTTGCTCTCTGTATTCTTCTCTTGGCATGCCTCCTGCTGTGAATGTTGTCCCAGAGGCTGCTTATACAACCTCTTTTTTAAAATTCTTTTTTCTTTTTGCTATCTTGATTGTATGTTTTCTGCTTCCTTATCTTCCAAATCACTGATTTGATTCTCTGCTTCAATTATTCTACTGCTGATTCCCTGTACTATATTCTTCATTTCAGTTACTGTATTCTTCACTTTTCACTGTTTCTTTTCTATGTTTTATATCTTCATTTATATATTTCCTGTTTCTTTGTTAAATTTTTCACTTAGTTTATATATTCCCCCAAGTTCATTGAGCACCCTTTTAACCAGTATTTTGAACTATGGATCTGGTAGATTGTTTGACTTCTTTTTATTTAGTTCTTTTTCTGAAGTCTTGTTCTGTTCTTTCATTTGGGGCATGTTTCTTTTTCTCCTCATTTTGGCTGCCTTCTTGTGTTTGTTTGTTATGTATTAGCTAGAATAACTACATCTCTCAGTCTTGGTAGAGTGGCCTTATGTAGTAGGTGATCTATAGAGCCCAGCAGCACAGCTTCTTTGAACACTCAGCTGGGCTCTCCAGGAGTGCCCCCTATGTGGGCTTTATGTACCCTCCTTTTGTAGTGAACCCTTGATTTCTGTTGGCATGTCAATGGAAGGTATTAGTTCCAGTTTGATTAGTTTCAAGGACTGCCCGAAACTACCGTGGAAGATCTGCTGTGCATTGGTGGGAGCTCTGGTGCCTATCTGAGCCTGCCCCTCGACTGTTTCTTTTGGCGGTGCTTGGGCGGTGCTTTGGTGTGATCTGAAGCTATACAACATATGAGCTGCCTCTGAGCCTAACAGGAAGGGCAGGACAAGGACAGCCACAGCCTGTGCTCTGCCCAGAGCCACCTGGCATGAGCTACAGAGTGATTTCTAAATGGCCAATACTTGTACTGGGCTTGAAGGTGCCTGGGAAAGGCCAAACTGAGAACCGAAGCTGGCTGCCCCTAGTGCCAGGCCTGAGGCCATTTAGAAAGAGGTGTAGGACATGTTAATGCCAGATACTGCTTATTTGGGGTTTGTGAACTTCTGAGAGATTTCAGGAAATTCTGCAGCTTGATCCAACACAGGCAGTTTGTAGGGAAAAGGGTTTGTATGGGGCAGGATTTCAGGGAATCAGCAGGTTGGGCAAACAGTGTGAGCAAGATAGATGGAGACTCAGATATGGCACCAGCCTGCAGGCTCTTTGGGGGGAGAGCTCAGGAAAGTAACAATGGTCTCTGCCAGCACTTCTGTCTGGGAAAAAGCTGCCTCTCTAGCTCTCGCCCTGATGCCACACAATTCAGTTCCTCCTCATATGTCCCAGGCACCTTTTGAACTGCTGACCCAGTGCTGAAGCTCAGAATGAGTGGGGTCCAAGTGAGTTAGTGTGTGCGCCCTTTAAGAGGAATGCCTGGGACTCCAGAGGCTCTCTGTCACATTCAGCTACAGTCCCTGCTGGTTTTCACAGCCCAGGTTATGAGACATCTGTTCCTGGCACTGGAACCCTGGGCTTGGGGCCTGGTGTGGGGCTGGGACCCCTCTCTTCTCAAGGGAGACCTCTACAGCCTAGATATCCCTCCCAATTTTTAATCTCCACACATGGATGTAGATGTGACACCAGTCTATTCCATGTCTCTGAGCCTCCCACCAGTCTCGACATGGCTTCATCTGTAAATACTTGGCTGTAGGACTTCTGTTCGGTTAGACTACAGGTGTTTCTGAATGGTTGTTCTGTAATGTAGTTGTAATTTTAATGTGGCTGTGGAGGAAATAAGTACTACACTTCCATATGCCACCATCTTGGCCAGAACTGGGAAGAAATTTTCTAAAAAGAAAAACAAAATGACTCCAATTTGTCAAGTCTGGGTGACCAGAAAACATTATGTTGTCATCTGCAGAAACTTTACAGTCAAAAGTAAAACTAGTTGAAGAGACAGAGCCAAGGTAATGAATTCAGTTACCACCTCCAGAGGTTCTCTTTGAAATATGTACCTTGAATACTGCAATTAGTATTTTCTAGGACTAGGAAAGCACTTTGTTTTGAAAATGTTTGCCTGGCCTTACATAACTAGTGTTTAGCCTATAGCTAGCTGCCTTAAATAACTTTTCTACACAATACTTTCCCCCCCAAGGACACTTTAGAAATGTAATGTGCCTTGCTTGCTAACTTACTCATAGGTATACAGGCCTTCTGACTTCCACACTGAAGGCTATTAGTATGGACGGTATTACTGACTTCTAACGAGCCCATAGTTTCGCAGACCTATGCCATGCTGCCATTTTGACAGACTTTCCAGAGCATGCTCTTGTAAGTTACCCAGAGTCAAGGCTGATTATGACTTGCATACCCTGAGCTGTCTATCTGATCTCATGTTCTAATATAGACACAGAAAAATTCAGTGAACCTTGAACAAGTTCAACCAGACACTGGCTGTGTTAAGTGTAAGAGCTACAAAGCTGAAGAACACATTTTCTGCCTTCAAGAAGCTCACAACCAAGCCTGAACATAGGCAATAAAATAAATAAGTACTCTAACACACAGTCAATACTCAAGTTAATGTATACATAAGGGGTGAAAGAGCCACTGATTTCTAATGAAATGATAAATAAGGTCAAGAAAAGAACACTGAGGTAGAACATTTAAAGACATGCCACCCTGGGCAGTGGAGTACAGTGGTTAGAGCATTAGCCCCAGGACCAAAAGGTCATGGTTAGATTCCAGTCAAGGGCACATAGCAAGGGCTAGAAAATATATTTGAAGAAATAGTGGAAGAAAACTTCCCTAACTTGATGAAGGAAAAAGGCACACAAGTTCAGGAAATACAGACAGCCCCAAGTATGAAGAACCCAAAGAAACCCACAATAAGACACATCGTAATTAAAATGCCCCAAATTAAAGACAAAGGGAGAATCTTAAACACAGCAAGAGAAAAGCAACAGGTTACCCACAAAGGTGCATCCATAAGGCTATCAGCCAATTTCTCAACAGAAACACTACAGGACAGAAGGAAATGGCATGAAGTCTTCAAGGTCATGAAAAACAAGGATCTGAATCCAAGACTACTCTATCCAGCAAGGCTATCATTCAAAAGAGAAGGTGAAATAAAAAAGCTTCCCAGAAAAAAAAAAAAGAAAGAAAAAAAAAGCTAAAAGATTATATTAGCACTAAACCAGCACCACAAGAATCATTATTTGCTGTAATTAGTAGAAGAAATAGGAAGAAAAATATAACCACAATGAACAAAAATGGCAATAAACAAGTACATATCAATAATAACCTTAAATATAAATGGATTAAATGCTCCAATCAAGAGACACAGAGTAGCTGAATGGAAAAGAAACCATGATTCATATATATGTGGTCTACAAGAAACCCACCCCACAACAAAAAAATTCACACAGGTGAATTTAAAGAGACAGATAAAAATTTTCCAAGCAAATGTAAATGAAAAGAAAACTGGGGTAGCTATACTCATATTTGAGAAAATAGACTTCAAAATGAAGGCCATAACTAGAGACAAAGAAGGCCACTACCTAATTCTGAAAGGGTCTATCTAATAGGAGGATATAACCTTGGTAAACATATATGCACCCATATAGGAGCACCAAATATATATTTAGAAACTTCTGGAGGACTTCAAAGGAGAAATCGACAGCAGTACAATCATAGCAGGGGACTTCAACACCTGCTGACATCACTGGATAGATCCTCTAGACAAAAAATTAGCAAGGAAATAAAAACTCTAGATGATGCACTAGATCAAATGGATTTAATAGATATTTACAGAGAATTACACCCCAAAACTTCAGAATTCACATTCTTCTCAAATGCACATGGGACATTCTCAAAAACAGATCACATGTTAGGACTCAAACTAAGTCTTTACAAGTTCAAGAAAACTGAAATCATATCAAGCATCTTCTCAGATCACAATGGCATGAAACTAGAAATTAATTACAATTAAAAAAATTCAAACACATGAAGCCCAAATAGCATGCTATTAAACAATGAATTGGTTACCAAGGAGATCAAGGAAGAAATAAAATACTTCCTGGAAATCAATAAAAATAAACACACAACAACACAAAATCTATGGGACGCAGCAAAAACAGTCTTGAGAGGGAAGTTCATAGCACTACAGGCCTACCTCAAAAACAAGAAAAATTTCTAATATGCTATTTAACCCTACAACTTAAAGAACTAGATAGTAAACAAAAAGAAAAAGTAAGAGCAAGTAGAAGGAAAGAAATAGTAAAGGTCAGAGTGTAAATAAATGACATAGAGATTAAAAAAGCAATTAAAAAGCCCAATGAAACAAAGAGCTGGTTGTTTGAAAAGATAAATAAGATTGATGAACCTTTAGCCAGACTCACCAAGAAATGAAGAGAGAGGACCTAAATAAAAAATCAGAAATGGAAGAGAGGAAGTAACAACTGACATCACAGAAATACAGAGGATTGTTAAAAAGTATTATGAACAATTATACACCAACAAAATGTACAACTTAGGTGAAATGGACAAATTTCTAGAATCACACAGTATACCAATACTGAACCAGGAAGAGACAAAAAACTTGAACAGACCAAAAACAACTAAGGACATTGAAGCTGCAATCAATAAACTTCCAGCAAACAAAAGCCCAGGCCCGGACAGCTTCCCAGGGAAGTTTTATCAAACATTCAAAGAACTTACAACATTCTCCTCAAACTATTCCAAAAAATTTAAGAAGAAGGAAGACTTCCAAGCTCTTTTTATGCGGCCAGCATAATCCTAATTCACAAAGTAGATAAAGACACTACAAAGAACAATAACTACAGGCCAATATCACTGATTAACATAGATACCAAAATCCTCCACAAAATATTAGCAAACTGAATTCAGCAATATATTAAGAAAATTATTCACCATGACCAAATGGGATTCATCCCAGGGATGCAAGGCTGGTACAATATTCACAAATCAATAAATGGGATATGCCACATAAACAAAATGAAAGATAAAAACCATATGATCATATCAATAAACACTGAAAAGGCATTTGACAAAACCCAGCACCCATTTCTGATAAAAAAAATGCTCAGCAAAATGGGAATACAGAGATCATATTTCAACATAATAAAGGCCATATATGAAAAACTTACAGCCAACATCATACTCAATGGGCAAAAACTAAGAGCATTTCCCTTAAGAACAGGAACAAGACAGGGATGCCCACTTTTGCCACTCTTACTTAATACAATACTGGAAGTCTTAGCCCCAGCAATTTGACAAGAAGGAAAAATAAAAGGGATCCAAATTGGAAAGGAGGAAGTGAAACTGTTATTATTTGAAGAAGACATGATATTGTACATAGTAAACCCTAAAGACTCCATAAAAAATATACTAGATTAAATAAATGAATCTGACAAAGTAGCAGGATACAAAATTAACATTCAGAAATTGATGACATTTTTATACAACAATAATGAACACTCAGAAACTAAAAAAGCAATCATATTTAACATTGCAATAATAACGACAAATATACACACCCCGATGTTCATAGCAGCACTATTTACAATAATTGAGATCTGGAAACAGCCCAAAGGCCCATCATTAGATGAGTGGATAAAAAAGCTGTGGTACATTTACACAATGGAATACTATGCAGCTATAATAAAGAAAGATCTCTTTCCCTTTGAGATGACATGGAGGGACCTGGGGAGTATTATGCTAAGCAAAATAAGCCAGTCAGAGAAAGACAAGTACCACAGATCTCAGTTATTTACAAAGCATAATGAACAAAATAAACTGTCTACCAAAAGAGATCCAGAGTCATGGAAGTAGGGAACAAACTAACAAACCTCAGAGGGATGGGGGTGCGAGGGGTGGGAAGAGATAAACCAAAGAACTTGTATGCATATATGCACAACCAATGACACAGACATTAGGTTGGGGAAACCAGGAGGGCTTGGGAGCAGGGAGGAGGGGGGTCAATGAGGGGAAAATGGGGTTGTAATACTTTCAACAATTAAAAAACTAACTAAATAAAATAAAATAAAGGATAAGTATAAGAATTACCCAGAAAAAGGAAGAAGTATACTCAATTTGGGGGATTAGTTTGCATATCTCATTTTGTACCTATTTATTTGATTCTCTAAACTAGGAGTCTGACAGTTTCTATTTCTAGTATTTTGCAATTGCAACCCACTTAAGCATGAGGCCATGGACAAAATTACAATTCACACCAGAAACCCCCAAATAGTAAAATCTACATTGTCATCTGCTATAAAGAACAAATAATGTCTCACGTTACCATAGAAATCCCCGCTCTCTTCTGTGGGAAAGTAATTTAAATAAAGGCATCATTCTCAATTAAAAATAATAAACGAAAGAGCAACTGTGGTCCCTCTGGATTCACTAATAAAGTTCATCAATGAACTTTCCATCAGGTATTCAGAAACCAAAAAGGTGGCATATGAAGGAATTTTCAATGCAATTAAAGTTCACCATTTACATTTTATATTACCACCTTCCGTGCTGGTACTAAGCAGAATTATATAACTGGTTACACAAAACAAGGCCTTGTGTGGTGGTTAAGGTAGCAGAAGAAATAAACAAGTAGAGGAGAAAGTCACAGCAAATATATGTGATATGAGCAATTTCCTACAATTTTCCAGAACAAATTTAATTCATTTTTAGCCCCTCTGTACCACTTTCTTCAACCTGATCCAACAATGCAGTGTACTCACACCTGGCTCATTGTAGTAAATGTTACTTCATTTCCTTTTTCCGTCAGTGTTGCCTGACACGCCAAGCTCTTTGGGTGTCCTAGTATTTAAAGCTTGTGGGCTTCATAAGGACAGTAGTGAGCTTTACAGCAAATATATGTGATATGAGCAATTTCCTACAATTTTCCAGAACAAATTTAATTCATTTTTAGCCCCTCTGTACCACTTTCTTCAACCTGATTCAACAATGCAGTGTACTCACACCTGGCTCATTGTAGTAAATGTCACTTCATTTCCTTTTTCCGTCAGTGTTGCCTGACACGCCAAGCTCTTTGGGTGTCCTAGTATTTAAAGCTTGTGGGCTTCATAAGGACAGTAGTGAGCTTTACATTCTCCAGGCTCACTACTTAACACACAGCCCACTTACTGTGTTTTGATAAAGTTGGTGCATTTAAATCTCTTTTATGCTGCTCTGGCTGGTGTAGCTCAGTTGGTTGGGTGTCATCCCGGCATCGAAGGATGACCAGTTTGATTCCCGGTCAGGGCACATACTCAGGTTGTAGGCTCAGTCTCCAATGTTTCTCACATTGATGTTTCTCTCTCTCTCTCTCCCTCTCCCTTCCTCTCTAAAATAAAATTTAAAAAATGTATTTTATTCCTCTACATGTGAATCACTACATCTTTTGATCTCTGCTTTCTTCAGCATCTCCTGTTATTGGCTTGTTTTGTGCATTTCTTCATGTTTGTTTGTACCAACTGTGTGGTGAGTGTGCTGGTCTGCTGATAAGTCCCATACAATTCCAAATGCTCTGTCTACCTCCACAATAAGAGTAGCCTATGGAGGACAGGAGCAAACTTGTCTCCGATACCATTTTCCTTATGACCCAAGCGTACTTAGATGGCTTCTATGAATGGTGTTGAAACAGGATTGTGCAAATGAGAGATATTATCAATTGGATATTTCCATTTGGTCAACTGTTTTCAGCTGACCTGGTCAGGTGGCTTCAACAAAAATATGGTGATCTAGCCAAAGCCAAAACAAGTTAAAGGCTACCCTCTTGATATGTGTCTTCCAAGTCATATTTTCAGTATTCTATAGATATCTCTTTACTGTACACTCACCCCATTCTAGAACCCTCTACAATCCCTCATATATGCTCACACACACTTACGTACATACTCACACTAACTCTCTGCTGGCCAGGCTGGTGCCTCCATTAGACATGTGAACCTTGAAAGGGAGCTCATCTCTCACTTGAGTTGTTTCATAAATCATGTGACCTTCCTCTTTGCTCTGCATCAAACCTCTGGTCTTTAGTTTCTTTCTTTCCACTTGATTGTATGACCTGCTCTCTCAATAAAGCCCCTGCATGAAGTTTTGTATGGGGGCGACTCACAAAAAATAAATTTATATTTGACTATGATGATTCCAGCCCATAACTTTAGATTTAAAATATCATGCTACAGATGATAATCAAAACTCCTCCTTTGAAAATTTGGAATATCCTCTTATCTTTTGTTCTGCTACTATTTTTTTGGTTTGTTTCTTTTGCCTTCCACAAATCAACAATTGCTGACTGTTGGCATTTTGTAAAATTAGGACTGAAAACTTCCATCCAAAAGAGTGAGAATTTTAAGGTTTGTCTGTTGGGGGTGGGAAGTGGCAAGATAACCAGCTTTTCACATGTATATGTAGGTCCTTTCTGAATGGTTTCACCTTCCCCTGATCCTGGGCTCCCCACAACGAATAACAACAATCTAGAACAACATCCTAGGGTATGTCCATGTCTATTCTTCATTAGTGACCCAAGGACAAAAAATAGACAGCCTGAACAAAGGAGTCAGCAGAATGCTTCTGGTATATGGAGTCCTCTGCTGGAGGATGAGCAACATGATTGAGAAATAGTCACTAAAAAATCACAAGAATAAAAAAAATAATGTAGAGAATCACAGATTCTCACAAGAGACAGGAGAACTAAGCAAGAGTGGTATCCTAAAAACTACAGGAGACACAATCACCATATTCGACGACCTTGGTATGAAAATGGGAGACATGCATGAACAAAAATAACCTTTCATCAAGAAGGACAATCATAAAAACACCCATCCATATCAAGTGGGATATGGAGAAGAGAATCAGCTAAGACCAGTGAACATCAAGGAAAGGCAATGTTCCGTTAGGCCTTCCCCATGCAGTTCATCATCATAACATCACTGCTTGTATTTTTCTAAATAGAGAAGACAATAAATAGAATCAGTGAGGGATGACAGACTATAAAGATAGCAAAGCACAATAGTATTTTCCCCACCTTCCAGCTTCTTCACTCTTTTGTCACCAGCATGGGAGTCTTGACCTTGGCACCACTTAAATGAACAGAAACATTCTACTTTGTATCTTTTCATTTGATAACTCATACTCAAACTTCAGGTGTTAGCTTCGATTTCTGTCTCAGAAGAACTTCCCTAGGCCTCTAGTTTACAGTCGCCATCCTGCTGTGGGCTCCCAGGGTCTCCTCTTCTCACGGAGATCAATATTACCCTCCGGTCCATTGTCTCAGGCCTCCTGGCCCTGCCCCATCACACCCGAAGCACCTGGAGGGCAGGGATGACATCTATCCAATTCATGTTTGTTCCCAGCCACAGAACACATTCAATATATGAATTCTCGCCAATGAAGATCGACTCTGTGCCCTCCCTACTATTCCCAAGTCCGTAATTCATTTGGCTGTAGTGGCTCAAGGCTTTCATAGGAGTAAATCTATTCTTCATGATTCTTTATCTTTTATATATGTTCTTTTTAGGGAACATATTTGTATTTCGCCTTTTCTGTATCTCCCCCTGGTAATACATTCCCAATAAAGAAAGGTGTCATTGGCCCAACCACTGATCGTTAGCAGAGAAATTACTATAGCCTATCCACAGGCCGTGGAGCCCCCACGATGCAAAATGACAACACACTTATGTTGGGAACAACCACAGGGTGAGCCTCCTGTGAGCTTTGTAAGAGACTATTGGAGCAGTCTAGGAGAAACTCTTGCACCCAGAAGAAAGACACAGCTGCTCCTTTATCTTCTGACAATCCAAGGTCCCATTTTCCAGTTCAGTGTCACACTACCTAAGGACAAGGTGTCCAGGCCATGTCTGTGATTCCAGCTCCACAAGCATGCTGGCAGCAGAGGTGTCCTGACCAGAGCCTTACGTGACAGCATTCCATGGATTGCCACAGATGCCTGAGAAGGTACTTCTTTAACAATATTCTAGCCATGAGGCTCACAAAAAACGCAAATCATTCTGGACTAGAACCGCAGGAATGGTATTGGTTCTATCCATTCTGAGTTTCTTGCCAGTCCCTGCTTTCCCACGGTGTTTTCTGTGAAAGGGCTTGCTGACTCGAGTCCTCGTATTTCCAGTACAAGGCATAAAAATCATGATTACTGGGACCCCAGCTTTAGACATGAGTGTTTAACTTCAATGCAAAACCAAAGAAAGCAAATGTCTTAGAAGTCCTTGGAGAGATTCAGTGCTTTTCACAGAAATAAGTCCTAAAATGTAATTTATTTCTGTCTGTAGTTATGCCTTACATGAAGTAATCAAAGATGTGCTTATTAAATTTGCAGGTGATGTTAAATTTACGGGTGTTCCGATACTATCAATGATTGAATAACATTTCAAAATTGTAATCAACTAAAAATGGATCCCAAAGGAAAAAGACGAAATGCAAAAGATAGACAGAAGGAATGAATATAATAAGACAGTGGCTGACTTATTCATATTCATTCTCTCTCTCTCTCTCTCCCTCCTCCTCCCCCACCCTCTCTCATGGGGAGGGCTGCATGTCCTCCTCCTTCTCACACACGGACTGAGATTATTTCTAATTCCAATTAAGTTAACAAACATTTACTGAGTACCTGCTCTAGTACTGTACCAATTAAGTATCTAAACATGAAGAACATAGCCTCTAACTGTAAGAAGCTTATAACCCTAATTAGGAGACAGATACACAAACTAAGAGTTCCAAGTGAGGCCCAAAGTGTTCAGATATTGATAGGTACAGGGGCTCGGGGGCACAGAGGAGAGACTGAGGCTCAGGGAAGATTTTGAGCAGGAATTTACATTTACACTAAATCTTAAAGGATACATGAGGTTTGCCAAGCAGATGAAGGACAGGAAAATTCTAAAAATGCATAAGAACAAACTGGAAGTCAAAGGTGGATAGTAGAACAAGCAGCTTTCTAAGAACCACACTTTGCCCTGTAGAGTTTGAGAGCTGGGAAGAAAAGTGGGGAGAGCTTAGATGATGAAAGGTCTTACTTGCTCAGCGACGGAGTGGAACATCATCTACCATCTCCAGAAAGATATGATTGTAGTAGCATGGACAGTGCTGAATGACAAAAGATTGACAATGAGCTCTCTGGCCACTGGATAAAGGGGAAACAAACTGGGGGTGGCAGGCAGTCTAGAGGCCCGGACAGTTACCTGAAGAGTAGCTTCAGAATCTGAAAGAATATTAGTACTTCACTCTACTTATTTTTTAATAAATTTTCTTTATTGATTTTAGAGAGAGAGGAAGGGAGAGGGAGAGAGATAGAAACATCTATGAGAGAGAACATCGATTGGCCGCCTCCTGCATGCCCCACACCAGGGATCAGGCCCACAACCCGGGCATGTGCCCTGAAGGGGAATCGAACCAGTGACCTCTGGGTGCATGGGTCGATGCTCAACCACTGAGCCACACCAACCAGGCAGTACTTCACTTTTTATGTAAAAAATTCCATTGCACCGAGGGCTCAGAACATGGTATGTTGTTGCACATGTTACACACTCAACCGCATGCACTGACTTGAATGATTAGCTGGGCTGGAAACAACTTGGGAGTCTCAAAGGGTCAGGTAGTTTTTTACAAAGAAAAATTTGTTCCATTGCCTGGAAAATACCCTTGACTCTTGCCAGTACATTTAAAAAGCCTTTTGGTTTTTATAGGAAGACTAAACTAAAGAGCGTCATCTACCAGTCAGGTCAAACCTATCATAACTGGTAGGAAAAAATATTACAAATTAAGCTATAGAGCCCAGCTGATGTGGCTCAGTGGACTGAGCATTGTCCCATGGACTGAGAGGTCCCGGTTTGATTCCTGGTCAGGGCACAAGCCTGGGTTTTGAGCTCAGTCCCCCGTAGGGGGTGTGCAGGAGGTAGCTGATCAATGTTTCTCACATGGATGTTTCTAGCTCTCTCTAAAAAAATCAATGAAAACATATTTTAAAAAATTAAGCTATTGAGACCCCGTTAACCGAATTGCCATTATAAACAGGGCGGTTTGAGTTGGAAAGGGTAGGAGGAATGGATAATCACTTATAGTGCTGGTGGAAGTAAACTTTGTTCTTTTATATTCCAGAACACTAAAAAGCATAGAGGATAAATATAATATACACTATATACTGCTCTATGTAGCTTAAGAGCAAAAACTTTGCAAATATAATTGAAAACTGTGTAGACTTTCCACTCCATTTCCATCTATATGTCACTACCATGAATGTCTCCTTTTCGTGCATGCTTTTTAATATATTTGCCCCATGTGACTATCTCCGAAAATAATATATAATAATGTTTTGCATTCTAAATATTATTTAAATGATATACATAATATACAAAAAGCAAGCATTTCAGAAACCTCTATTTCCCTTCAATGGGATGTTGTTTTGAAATGTATTTGTACTGATAAACATGGCTCTGGCTTTTTCATTTCACAGACAGACAGTATGCAAATGCATCTACTGCAGTATGTTTACCCATTCTTTTTCTATTTTTTATTTTATTTTATTTTTTATTGATTTTTTTTCAGAGAGAGAGGAAGGGGAAGGAAAGAGAGAGAGAAACATGGATGAGAGAGAACATCGACTTGCTTCCTCCTGCATGCCCCCCACTGGGGATCAGGCCCACAACCTCAGCATGTGCCCTGACCTGGAATTGAACTGGCGACCTCTTGGTCGATGTTCAACCACTGAGCCACACCAGTTGGGCCATTCTTTTGGAGATGGACTTCTAGGTTGTTTCTAGTTTATTAGAAGAAACATCCAAACAAACTTTTGTGCACTTATAGGAGAATTCTCGCTGGTATTGATTATTATAGGCACATTTTCAACTCTCCTTTACTAAATATGGTTGAATTGTTCTCCAAAGGTGTTGAAACAATTTACACCCTTCCCAGCAGTGCATGAGTTTCTACTGGGTTCACAGCCTCAAAACCACTTGGTTGGAGCCACATTTAATTTTTGTCAAATTGATGGTTGTGAAATGGTTCTTACAATTTGTTTATCTGATTGGTATGGAAGGTGAGCATCTTTTCATGTTTATTGACCATTTTGCTTTATTCTTCTCTAGTAAGTTTCAGCAAGACATATATATGTCCATTTTTCTATGGGACTATTTTCTTTCTCTCCTCCTCCTCCTCCTCCTCCTTCTTCTTTTGTAGAATTTCTTTTTACATGTCAATACTAATCCTTTGTTTTAAAACTTTACAGAAAAAAATTATTGCTATATATTAAGGCCGTTGAAAAGCTCATACTCTGACTCAATAGTTACACCTCAATGAATTAAAACTGAGAAAGTAATAAAAGTGGGTTAAAAGATTTAGGTTCCAAAGATGCTCATTGAAGGACTGTTTATAGTAACAAATACTACAAACAATATACTTAAATAATACCCATAGAAATAAAAAAATATGAAATTCTACAACAAAAAGCAGGTTGGCATATCCATAAAATAGACTGATTTACAGAAATTAAAAGTGACAGAAGAATGTTTAACGCACAGAAAAATGTCAAAAATATATTAACGGAGAAAAACACAGATTGAGAAATCTTCTCAAGGAAGAATATGACACTAAGTGCAATCATTGGTAGTTTATGAAATTATATTTTCATCTGTTTATTCCTATATTTTCTAAAATTTCTATAAAAGATATTAAGCACCTTTTCTAAAGTGATACATAGAAATATAAAGGGAAGACTCTTCCAGGACTGGACTCTAAGAAGACAAATTAATCCAAAAGGCAGAATTTTGAACAGCACCAGATTGCGAGGAACATTAAAAGCTACAAATCAGACCAGTGTGCACATGTACACAGGATTTCCATTCCCATGGCCAGATATTTCAGCCAAACCCACAGAAAATGATCACCCTTGGATCACTGCTGTCTCACCTAATGGAAAATAATAACCCCCAAAGTTCTGTAGGTTCCATACACAGCAGGGCTCGGTGTTTCCCAAAGGACTTACCATCTAAGTAAGACAGATGAGACAATTAAGACAAACAGACAAGAGATGAGAAAGGCAATTTGTACCCCAGTCATGGAGTGGGCATATGGTTTCTGTGTCCATGCTTACATTTCAGGACAGTTTAGGGAGAGTTGAGCCAGATCTAAGTAGAAAATGTAGCTAGAATTGGATTCTGAGAGATATAAAATAAGAAGTCGATTTTATGTAGCTGACAGTAGGAGACATAGGCTCAGAATGAGAAGACTGATTTTTAAAACACTTTGACCACAAAGTCTGATGACCTGAACCACTGATATAACTGTCTTAATTTACGAAACATTTGGTTATAATTATCCAGAATTTTGCAAGAATCGAGGTCAAATGTGGAATAGAAGACGGAGAACACCCTTCAGAGTTACATCTGGGTGAAACCTTGAGCACATTTCTCAACCTCTTCAGCCTTAATATCCTCATCATAAGAATGAGAACAATAACACAGCATCGATCTTGTATGGCTAGTCGACCGTTAGAGACAATAAAAATAAACATTATGTGTGGCATGTTGGAAGCACTCAATAAATGAGAAACACGAATCCCTGGAAAACAGTGGCTTCTTCTGCACTCGGAATTAGAGCATCATTGGATAACGTATCCCAGATATTTCACTGTTACAATATGTAAACTAAATAAAACTCTAAATGCTTTGATTAGAAGTTTCCTAGCAACACCATTTGGTTTCAAGCTATATATTTTTTCTATTAAAGTGTATTTTTTCATCTTAAAGAATCACAAAGCAGAACAATTTAAAAGATACTTTATAAAAAGAAGGAGTAACCTGTAGTCAGGCAAATACTAGCTCTCTCTGTTTCTTGCCCATGTAAAATATACAATTAATATTTTAATGTAGCTCCTAAAATAGTATCCAACCATTTCTCCTTTGTCTCGCCAAGAAGAGACAGATGGTGAATCAGCTTATGAATCAGCCCCCAAAATTCTTGAAGGCAAATAAGTGCTTTATAAATCAGGGTTTTAAAAAGGTCTCATTTTTATAACAGTTATTACTTTGAAGCAATCTTTCCCTAATTATATTCATAAACATTAAACAGGGCTAATTTATGAGTTCCTGAATAATTTTGGGTTTTTGAATGAAACAATCAAGATCCCACATGCCTGCCTTTTCTCTTTTAATCATCACTAACATATACAATGACCTTGATCAGCCCTATGGTTCGTTAAGCTATGACCCTCACAGGCAATGAAACCATGCTGAGAAATTATTATTCAGCTTTAAAACGCAGAATACATTTGAAAATGACTTTGGGATGACAAGACACCTTGAGGGTTCAGCCGTGGTCTCACATCCAACAAAAAGAAACGATCAGGGGGAAAAATGACTCACGAAGATTGCCACAAAGCCTCTAGACATCCCCGCCCCCACACACCCCTTCCAAATGTTGTTTGCCTTCCTGGAACCCACCTCGGTTTCTCAGAGGGGAGAAAAGGGGGAGTTATGCTCTAGCTCTCTTCTGAAAATACTGAGCCAGCGCATCGTGACAGCTTTCTAAGGCTTCTATCAAGTTCATAAAGCACCACGTTAGGCCAACGATATTCAAATTTAGTGCATTTTATTATAAGAAAATATGCACTGTTATCTAATCCGAGAATGGAAAGTCGAATTTCTCTAACAAGGCATGTGGCACACAGAGCTACTTTATATAATGATCCTTGTGTTATTACAGGGCTACAGTTCCTGATCTATCCACTGCTCTAAAAATCCCAACAGCTCTGAAAACTCATTTAACTGCAAAACATGATCTACCCAGAAATAACTTAATAATTAAACCCAACCTGGCTCAATGTGAGGCTATTATACTCAGCCCACCAGTGTGCCTCTCCATATGTTTTGCCACTGAAATACTCAAGTATTTGATTACAAGCTACTGCCCTAGACCCTGCTGAGGATCCTATGTGTATGTTACCATATAAGCCTCCTCTCTATTCCCTTTAAACAATCCTAGAGAATTCCAACTTCTGAAACACATCTGGCCCCAAGGGTTTTGATGGGGGACAATGGACTTGTGTTAACATTTTTACTTTCCTTTCTTCAACTAGCAAAGGAGAAGTTACTGCTGCAGCCCTAGATGAGAGAAACATTGAAATCTCCAGCAAGCATTTAAATTTCTTTTTCTTTATTGATTTTAGAGAGAGAGGGAGAAGGAGAGAGAGAGAGAAACATCAATGAAAGAGAACACTGACTGGCTGCCTCGTGCATGTCCCCCACAAGGGATTAGGCCCACAATCTGGGCATGTGTCTTGACCGGGAATCGAACCTACAACCTCTTGGTGCATGGGTTGACGCTCAACCACCAAGCCACACTGGCCAGGCTCCGGCAAGTATTTAAAAATGGCAGTCCTGTTGCCTCCAGATTAGAGGGCACTGTGGTAAGGTCGGCCTCAACAACATGGTGATTCACATGAGAGGTTCCTTCTGGGCACACAAGGCAAGCACAGCCTAAGAGTACTGGCAATGGGCGACGGACCCACACCAAGGAACAAATGTCAGATGCAAAGGAGCCCTGGACAAACACAGACATGATTACCTAATTATACAAAGGGCACGACTGAAGGCACTGAGGACTGGTGAGTGAGGTCATGACAGGTTTGCATCCTTACTCAGTAAGAACTGAAGCTGGGATCATGGCTCCTGATTAACCCAAGGAAGGGAAGTTTTCATGGAAGAAACAAGACTGTAACTAAGGGCACCTAATGTGCATGAGTACGCAAGAGGTGTGTGTGGGGGGCGGTGTGCGTGTGTTCAGAAAAGAGATGAGGAAAATTGCATGTCAAAAGACATCAGGAAAGGAGGCAACGATGTGGCCCCTTGGGCAGGCCAAGGAGCAGGGACAACGGGGACACACCGAAGAGGCTGAGCGCAGAAGTGACAGGTTACATCGTGGTTTCAGAACCAAGAGATGAAATTCTAAGAATCCAACATCTGGGAACTATTCTCCTCATCGACATACCCATCCCATTTTAGGTTTCTAATTGCTTGTTTTCTATTTTCCTCTCCCACCCTCTGGTTTCACTGCATAAATGATAACAGTAATAATCATCCTGTGCACCCACATAGATGGTGCTTTCCAATTTAATAAATATTTTCACAACACAACTTTTTCTGAGACAACAGTGTTCCAAGGACTGGTATTATGATCCCTATAAATGAAATGAAGGGTCAGAGTCAGGGTTCAAATCACGGTTGATTTGCTCATTCCTACTTTGGATAAAGAGATTAAGCCATTAAAGCCTCAGTTTTTTCATCTGGAAGACAAAAAAAGTAATAACTCCTGTACAGAAACTTTAACAGAATTAAATGAGGCGATACACATGAAAGTGCTTTTCAACGCTTATTAACACTGTAGCCCTGTACCTGGTGTCTGTGATTATGGCGACGACTACGTCTGTGACTGTTCACGTTTCACTCCTAGGAATTAGCTCCAATCTTCTGTCCTCTTCCACTAACAACAATTTGTTTTTCAAGGCAATGCTTTATAACACAGTCAAAGTCAGTGCTAGGAAGCCTCAATTCAATTTCCATTTTGAAAATAATCCTGATAATTGCATTGGCTTAATACGAACTTTCTGGCATAGAGCAAACCTGGAGCCTAGCAAGGCGCTCAGCATTTAAAACGCAATTCCATTAGCTTGCAATTAGTAGTTTTCACACGTACAGGAAAAATAAATTGATTTAGCACCTTTCTCCTGTCCACAGTAATACTGAAGATTTTTTCCCTTGCCGTTATTGTACCCTGGCTGCAAATATTAGTCACCCTAACTGCATATCACGTAAATCAAATAAATGTTCCCCCACCCCTCCCCCCATAATCACGTTGGCAGCTGCTCCAGGATGTTTCAATGGCCATCCACTGGAACTCATTAAGAAAGCATTATGTATAGTAAATTAAAATGCAAGGTCTATGATCTGCAGACAAAAAGATGACAAAGCTTATCACATGTATGCTTTGGCCTTCTCATTAGCTCTTGGAGTTTAAATGGCATTGTCCTCTCAAACAGGTCCCAGAGCATATTTATTTGTTAGTAGCAAAGCAAAGTCAGACGACCTTTATATGCTAGAGATATTTTTAACATCTCAAAGAAATAATTTTAAACAGAAATTGAAGCCTTAGATGACAGTTCAGGGGTATTCTAAGAACTGTTCAAAAGCATTTATTTTTCCTATTCAGCTTTTCAGTGTTCTTCCACAATGACCAAATCCATCCACTTCGGCATCACTGGTCCATCCGTGATTATCAGTTGCAATGGTATTATTTCAAATGAGAAATACTTGCCATCTAGGCCTTTTAAGGGACCCTACATTCTCTTCTGCTGAGGCATCCATGCCATACTAGCTGTTCCTTAGTTTCAGTGATGGTCTAAGGTGTACCTGCTAACAGCAGCAGAATATAGGCATGGGGGAAGCCCAAACATTCTTATATGAGAAAACTCAAGAGCTGGGGATGCTGACTTGGAAAACTAAAGTCATGGAGAATATGATATCTGCCTTCAGATATCTCAAGACGGCAACTTCAACCAAGGATGAGACTTATTCTGCAGAAACTCGGAGGTTCCTATATGCAAGGACTCATCATTAGAATAAACAATTAGCTTGCTATACCAGAGAGCACCTGTGACCATTGTGTACCATGTACACAACCGCCACCTGGAGGGAATGGTGAAGGAGTAATGCCTCCATCAGATGGGACTAGTTGATCTTTAAATGCCTTTCCAATGATTGGGCCCTTCCAACTACTGGGTGCTATTCTTCATTAAAGCACTAGTTGTCCTTTACAGTTCCGACTGCAAACCTGAAGATGACTACTGTCTTCACAGTCCCAGCTTCTATACAGTGGGTGGCACCCATTCATGAGACCAGCAGCCAAGCTTTATTGAGCACTTACTATGTGCTATTGACATTTACGGGTCACCACATTCATAAGGTTGCACCACAAACTTAGACAGTATTACTTCTATTGTACAAGTTAGGAGACAGGGCCAGAGGGTTTAGGTAATCACTCAAAGTTACACAGATAAGGCATTGAGAACTGAAATTCAAAGTCATGTTTTTCTACCTGCAAAGTCCAGGCATCTATCCTTTGCTGTCCTGTGGTTGACAAGTTCCAGCACAGATATGGGTGCCAGAGTACCTACGTAAAGAATAACATGGGGTGCATGTGAGAAACACAGATTCTGAAAATTACCTAGAAAAGCTGATTGAGTGAGTTTTGGTGGGAACCAAGAGCTGGTATTTTTAATAAACTCCCCAGTAAATTCTGGTGCTAATAAAAATAGGTACCACCTATTGAACACTTATTAATTGCCAGTTACTACCTGAAGTGTTTTACATGGAGCATTTCATTTATTTTACAGGAGCTCAATGAGGTGGCTTCTAGTATTATCCCCACTTTATAGAAAAAAACCTGAACTTCGGAGGCATTCAGAGTCTTCCTGAAGGCTACACTGCTGCCATCCGGCAGAGCGGGGGTCAGTACACAGGCTGTTTTGTGCCGGAACCAGCCCTCTTAACCACTACACGACATCATCTCCCAATAAACACACCGATGATTCGATAATCGCCAAGGAGTATCACCCCTCGCTCGTTCAGAAAAGGCTGGCATACACTGAGAGAGTTCCAGACACTATATTGAACAAACACTATAGAAATTTGGTCAGTCTTGCATATTTGGTGGGCATCATTTCAGTGCTGGCACAGATCTTTGCTCCTCTATGAAACTTCCCAAAATATCCATGAAAAAGAAAACTTCTCACTCTACTACGCTTCCAAGGCACAGCAAACCACCTTCTGTCACCCACAAACCAGTGAGAACGAAGCATCTCTGCACTGGCCAAGGACTGTGGATCTCGGTGCTCAGCACAGCTCTCAGCCCAGAGCAGACAGCAACCTGCACTTGCGAACAAAGGAAGCAATACGTTCCAATGGACAAGAGATTTGGCTGAAGAAAAATGGTATTTCTTTCTGAGACAAAAGAGAAAATTAGGTGTTAGGAGTTCTGTTGGCCAGAGAATAAGACAAATGCTCTTTCACCTCTTATATTTTGTTGGAATTCCAATTCCTAAAACAATACATTTTTCTCCTGACTTTACTGAGGTATAAGTGATATATAATGTGTAAGTTTAAGGTGTATAACATGATGATTTGATAGATGTAGATACTGTGAAATGATTACCACAATAAGGTTAGTTAACATGTCCATCACCTCACATAGCTACATGTGTGTGGTGGGAACTTTTAAGGTCTAATCTTTTGGCAACTTTCAAGTATATGACATTGTTAACTAGAGTCAACACACTGTATGTTAGACCCCATGACTTATTCATTTTATAACTGGAAGTGTCTACCTTTGACCAACCTCCCCCCATTTCCCCCACACCCCAGCACCCTGGAAACCACCAATCGACTCTCTGTTTCTATGAGTTTGGATTTTTTTTTTAAGATTCCACATATAAACAAAAGCACATAGTATTGGCCTTTCTTTGTCTGACTCATTTCACTCAGCATCATGTCCTTAAGGCTCATCCATGTTTCTGTAAATGGCAGGATTTCATTCTTTTCTATGGATAAACGACATCCATAGGTTATATATATTTCCCATTTTCCTGATCCATCACTCATCAGTAGACACTTGGGCTGTTTCTACATCTCAGCTATAAAACATAATTCTTAATGAAAAGCATCAACAAGAGAGAATCAGCCACTGCATCGAGGTGTTAAAACCTGAAAACTAATTAGTGAGTTATATTTTGAGCTCTCCAGCATGAGCAAAGAAATGACTCTGGATAAAACATGCACAAAGCCTCCTAGGTTTCCTTGAAGAATAAAAGGGGAGGAGATGGTATTTTGTGGAAGTTCTCTAAGTGGTCCTCCACTCCCCACCCTCCACCCCCACCAGGTTCTCTCTTCCCCTTGGTGTTTGCTATTTGTTTTTGTCTTCTTCTGTGATTTCTAAACACAGGAGGACGATGACTGTGCCTTAACATTTCAGATAAAATCTTGAAGTTAACATGAGCTAGCATTTTCTTTATAAGCCAAGGGGAAGAGAACAAACTAAAGAAAACATAAATAATATAAGAACATGTATTCAGAGTATGGGATTCTGGTCCTTAGACTCCCAGTGGATACAACAAAGAGATTTCATGAGTCTCAAATATCTTTTTGAGAAGATTGCTACCCTCAGCCCCAAAGGGGGAGTATCCTCAAGGTACTCCTGCTGTGGTCTCAGCCAGGTTGGTGTCTGCTCCTAGCATGTCTTCTTGGACAGGAAGGATTCATTTACGTCACAATATTTATTGAGTCATGTGCTAGACAAACAAATACAAATGAACAGTCAAGACACATTCTATATCCTTGTAGAGTTTTCAGACTAGAAGGGGTTTCAAAAAATATATAAACAAGTATTTACTAGAGTGTGAGGGAGAAAGCTGGGGGTGCACCAGGGTGGAGGAGAGGGAGAGTCTCAGAGGGGAAGACTTCACAACTCCATCAGCCCTATCTAGACTTCCGACCTTAACCTTCAGAGGCCTCCCCATTCTGGCGCCTGCCTCCTACTCCAGCCCCTCTCTTGTGCCTTCCCTCCTTCACCTCCTCCCTGCCCCACTTGCCAGTCCTTTGCGGAAACAGACAACCCTTCTCCTCTAACTTCGGCTCTACGCCCACACAGCATCCTCTGCGTGGCGTCCTCTCCCCGTCTCCCCTGTGGACTGACACTTCTGATCAGGTGTGCACAGCTCCCCGGGGCCGGGGGGGGGGGGGGCTGTGTCTAACCACGCTGAGGAAGGCTCTCCATCCCCACATCTCCCATTCTCTTTCAGAAACATCACGTTCTTTTTAAAAATAGTGCTTTTCATTCTGCAAAAAAGAAAAAAAGCATGTGTTGATTCTAATTTTTATAAATGTGTTTACTCTGATTTTATAAATGTGTTTAATCTGATGTGTCTATCATTACTTCCAGATCATTAACTCGATGACTGTGTGACCATGTCTGATTCAGCTACGATCACATAACCAGGCGGAGTGGGAGGAGAGGAGAGTGAACCAGGCAGTGGGGACAGCATCAGTAAAGCGCCTGTCTCTGACCTCTCTTGTCAAAGAGAAATGCTAAGGACCCCCTGGGACCAGGGTGACAGAAGGGAGGTCCCATCTCACATGCAAACCTCCATCATCTCGACAGATAAAATCACAACGCAACATTTTTTAAAAATTTTAAAAATTAAGATGAATGCAAACCATGATAAACAAAATTCTCAAAGTTCTAAATAAGGACAGAATCAGCATTACTGATTTTTATCTTAGTCACACGCTCCAGTATAGGCATGCACACCCCTTCAAACATTTCCCTGCTTCATACAGCTTGAAACAAAAAGGACCGCCTATTCGGTTCCTGGTGACTTCACAGCATATCTATAGGGCAGCGGTGAATGGTTCATCCGGAGGGGAGTCCCCTCCCCTACTCACAGAGAAAGACCCTGTATCATAAAGCTTCCCTTTCTATGTCTACAACATAATAGTTCTTTAGTTATTGGACATCTATAACGTATATCTAATGAGAGTAGAGACAGTGGGTACATGCATTTACCTACGAATGAGCATGTTTCTGCAGAGCTTCAAGGACACCGCCTTGCAGCGTGATTCTGAATTCCCTCTATTTGTTCTATAAGCAATGCCAGCTTTGAGCCGGTAGCAAGCTCTGTAGCACCGGGTCACAAGCGTGGACACATACTTTCTCATACTATTTTCAGAAAGTTTTCAATTTCATATGAGTGCTCTCTTGCCTGCTAAAATACCACTCTTAAATAAAAGTGGTTGTTAGACTGATGAACCTCAAAGGGAAGCGGGGAGGGAGGGCGGGAAGAGATAAACCAAAGAACTTATACGCATATATGCATGACCAGAGGACACAGACAATAGTGTGGGGAAGGCAGGAGGGAGGTGGGAGTGAGGAGGAAGGGATATCTGTAATACATTCAACAATAAAGATACGTTTAAATAAAAATAAAAAAAAGTGAAATCCAAACCAACACACACTGTCACAGATAAGAACATGGCACTCCGAGCCCATTCATTTGCGTGATTCTGACAGCTGCGTAATTAGTCCAGCCCGGCCGCACGCCTTGGGTGAGAGCCGGACCTGTGCAGAACATGACAACAGAGGGATCACTGCTATGCTTCAGCAGAGACCTGATTTCCCAAACGGCACCACCCTTCGAAAAACATCACTCCTTCACTAGAAAATAAAAACACACCAACAAGCTGCCAGAGACCAGACAAGAGCTTAATTATCTACCCTCTCTTTACTAGGTGGATTCAATAGTTACGCCTCCATTCCTCTTACCCCTGAAAGAGATACAAAATCCGTTTCCCAAGACTCGTTTTACAGGGCACTGCAAAAATTATGCTGTGCCCAAATGTCGAAGGAAGGCATTGGATGTAAAAAAGAAGACAGAGAACAGCTGCTTTTTAAAGCTGGCTAATCAATAGGTGTCCAGCAGCAACAAACCCTGGGCTAAAGACAAAACAAAGAAACACATATTTTTTCCTTTGCCTGGCACTAACCATAGCTCCTGTTGCTTGATATTACATTGTGAAGGAACTCCAGGCATGCAGACAAGGCAGGCCAAGTTGAAGATCAAGTAGTGTTTGAAGCAATGGCAAGAACATACCATGTCCTACAACAGCTAGATGTCCATGCTTATCCCCAGGGAAACATGGGTTTGATGTTTGGCAGACAGACACACCAAACCACTTTTGACTCTTCCCCTTAATTAAGCAAGTGAGGCAATTCGGTACCTTCCAATGAGCTGGAAGTGAATGAGATCCCATCTGCTCAGACTGGAAAAGGTTCGACCAACATTATCCATGTAGAACTTCCTATTCATTCTACCATCAAATAATTCCAAGCACCTCCTCTGCTCCAGACATAGACGGTCAAGGAATGTGAGGAACTTATTTAATGGGACCTGACAATGGTGCACGCCAGGTAGGAACACATGGAGTACCATTGAGATTTACCCAAGCTGCAAAGCCGGGACGGAGTGGAGCCAGTCCCCCGAAAGCTGCTCCTCTCTCCCAGCATTCATTCTCTTTGGCCTCCGGAGCAGCACAGGAGCAGCTCTCAGGGTCAAACAGAATGCCCCAGGGCAAGGGGATGCGTCAAACCCTCCACTGTGTCTGAAATGGCTCCGAAGCCACAGGCTCTGAAGTCTGAGCATCCATCCCGCCGCACCCCCACACAACAGTGCCACCTCATTCAGGCGGCGACCTTCCGCAGCTGTGCTCTAACAGGTGCTGCTCGTTCTGCTCATGGACAGATGGACCCGCACCTTAGCAACAAAGGTCACAAGACTAACACAGGGCTGCCTGCATTTCAGACTTTCCAGCAGATGCCTTTTTGATATGGGGAAATATAATCAACTGTCTTAATGCATTATACTAAATAGCTGCAAATTTGTCTAAATTCAAATTTAGCAAGTGATCAAGTGCCCGTTCTTTGGCCCCTGCTGGCACCTATGATGTTGGCTGATGAATTCTGTTGAATGAAGGCAATTGGCCAAACGCTGGTAAAACCAGAGCAAGGGCTCGGGGGTTCTCTGCAGGTATCAGCTCTGCCTCACAGTCTGCTCAGACCCAAGGTCATGCAAAATGGTGCGACTTTTTGTCATTTCTTTCTCTAGTATATCACACTCTATCAAGGCCACCATGTAGAACATCTCTGGATGTCCCGACTGTCCTGAAAACGACAGTCACAATGGTCCACACCATTTTGGAAACTGCACAGGTAAAGAACAGCTGCTACGGCTAAGGGCAAAGGCAGAAATAAGGGGGTGCAGCTAAGAGCACTGGGTGTCTCAATTTCACGGCAAATTACGGAAAACAAGCTGGGCCTTGCTGTCATACGAACTGAGTAAGTGGTGGAGAAAAATATATGTTACAGGCTCTGGAAATTAAAAAAAAAAAGATTCTATGGAAAGTGTAGCTACTTAAACCCACATACGCAGGACAAAGAGTACAAATAAATGTCGGAACCTGCAGAAGGCAAGGGAAACCCTGCTTCCAAATAGAGATTAATGGACAGTGTAGCATTTATTATTCATCAGTTAGCCCTGCGTGGTTCTGCTCAGCGCTTCAGGTCCCCAGGGCAAAACTATAACAAAATTCCATTAGTTAAAATATTAAAGTAACCAAGCTCGAATACCACCGTCTCATGATAACACTGTTTACCATAGAAGGGGGAAAAATCAGAAACCACCCCAAAATAAGTGATATGTTGGAGAAAACTAAAGATTTTCATCTGCTCATAAGTAGGAAGATTTGAAGAAAAAGGTGATACTTTTACTCTCAGCCACCAGGCAGGTGAGAGACAGGTAGGTGGCCGGCTTAATGTTGACCCAGTGGTCTAAGATGTTTCAGTTTGTTTATTATTATTATTTTTAATCCCCACCTGAGGATATATATATCTGTTGTTGTTGCTGTTTACATTTATCTTCAGACAAAGTGGGAGGGAGGGGGGGAGAGAGAGAGAGAGAGAGAGAGAGAAATATTGATGTAAAAGAGACACATCGGCTGGTTGCCTTCCACACGACCCCAACCAGGGTCAGGGACGAATTACAACTGAGGTACGTACCCTTGGCCAGAATTGAACCTAGGATTCTTTGGTCCACAGGCTGATGCTCTAACCACCGAGAAAACCATCCAGGGCCATTTTGTTTATTTTAATGTGTAATTATATTAAATACAATCTGATTCTTGGAGATTAGACTGATTTGAATAGGTCATTTTTGATGGATTTTTTTGAAGGTCAGGATATCCACTGATGTTCACTAATTAGCTTTCCTTTCCCCTTTCTCTGAGCAACCAAAGGAGGTCAGGGTCCTCTCTGCAAAGCAAGTCACAGGCAGCTGCCACCGGCTCCCCAGGGTGATCCCAACCACAAGATTGTACCGCTAGCTCCTCGAGCTCATGGGTCCAGCCTCATCTCACCACACATGGTACTCGCCTGTCTGGGGCACGCTCCCATTTCCTCTCTCTTTATTTTCTCTTAATACTCACCCAAGGATATGCTTTTATTCACTTTTAGGGAAAGGAATAGAGAGGGACAGGGGGAGAGAGACAGAGAGAAAGAGAAACGTTGATGTGAGAGAGAAACATTGATGGGTTGTCTCTTGTATTCACCCCAACCAGGGATCAAATCCATAACCTTGGTATGTGCCTTGACTGTATGGGCAGAGAAGACCGCTCCTGTTCATGGGGAATCTTCTAGGCTTCCCCTGCAGGACTCTGCTTGCCTTGCCTGTCCTCTCCTATATCCTAATGATACTCCATTCCCCCTGCACGTACGGTGTGCTGCCTGGGATTGCCTCCCTCCTGCATCTTCCTCTGCCC
This sequence comes from Molossus molossus, assembly GCF_014108415.1. NCBI lineage: Eukaryota > Metazoa > Chordata > Mammalia > Chiroptera > Molossidae > Molossus > Molossus molossus. The sequence goes on from NW_023425348.1 coordinate 28,807,454, forward strand.
AGGAAGTGGACAGCAGTTTCACATCGCCCTGCCTCCTGGCTACAGATCCGTGACTATCCTCTTCATTCAGAAGTTAAGAGCAAGCAAAACATTTTCCAAGACTGCACGGAAATGGGTTCGAAGCAGCGTCGTCCTGGTGACGTCCGCCGTGGCACACACACGCATACAAAGGAAAGGTCCTAAATGGCCAGCAGTGGGGCTGGCTGAGTGAATTGTATCACAACCGAACAATAGAACAGTATTTAGTCATTAAAAAAATTGTTGCTAGGAACATTTATTAATGGATAAAAAGATTCACAATTGAATACAAAAATAGGCTGCAAACAGTATAGATAGTATAGTAATATTTTTAGAACACTTATATACACATAATGACAAAGTTATGAAAAGTTATATATCATACATCAAGGTATTGACCATATTTATCTCTGAGTGCTGTGATTATGGGTTTCATTCCCCCCCACTTTGCTTATCTATATTTTATCATTTATCTACAATGTCCATTCATGGCTTTTACAATAAGAAAAAATAAATCTAAGTCTTTGTGTTGTTGTTGTGCTTTTTTAAGTCATTAGAGTAGGGAATGATAGGAGGCATTAGTGGATGAAAAGATTGGAAATCACTGTTATTGGCGACAGGGTACACCACACATGTAGCAATGAATCATAGGTTACTAATTATTTCATGTGCAAGGTCTGCCTCCCCAAGGAAGCTATAAACTGCAGAATGTTATCATTGTAAACCACAGCTAATTGCTCCACAGTATTTACCACGCGCCAGGCACTGTTTTAGGTGTTTGATGTGTTTTACTTATTGAATTCTCACTGTGACCCCAGTAAAATAGGTATTACTATTATCTGCACCTTTGCAGATGAAGAAATCAAACAGTTGAGGAATTTGCCCAGGGTCACTCAGTTAAGAAGTAGTAAAGCCAAGATTTTAGCTGAAGTCCTTCTGAAATCACATTACATAGAACTGAAAGCAAGAATCTCATTTGCAGATTCCCAGAGTTCTAGGATCCAAACCATGCCAGACCACACATGCAGCTTGCTCCCCAATCTGTAACATCCTTCTATTTTATTTTCACTTACTTATTTACTCTTATTACCTAAAGCTAACTAGAGCACCATTTTCAAGAAGCGTTTCCATGTTGCTAAGTTAACAGTAAGTATCTCTATAGATTTGCTAAAGAAGTTAACGTATAATGATTTTCTTTTTTAAATTGGGCTAAGAGTTTGTGTCTTTTAATTCTGGTTCTATTATTTTCATCATGTAGATGAGAACTCTGGGAGGCTAAGTAATTTCAAGTTCTCAAAGTAAGGAGTGCAGCTAGGATTTAGGAACAGTTAAATCTCACTCCAGAGTTCACGTTTTATCCCACCTTTCAATTAATGGAATTTCTGCTGAGTAGCGGCCCAATGAAAAAGACTATTCACCAAATGGCATTCTTTCCACTCAAAATCATATCATATAACCTAGCTCGTAGAAGCAGACAATTGTCAACATTTTTCTTGCCTCCTTGATTTGATTTCCCAGATCACTACCTACAGGAAGCCATGCTTCAGCCTGGAAAACATCAGCCCATGAATTAACAACATAATTACCATATGATATCAGCCGACACAGCACAGTAGTGAACAGGTGTCCTGGTAGAGTAAGATTAATGAAGTGACTACAGCAGGAGCTTGTCAGAGCCACAATTTCTGGAAACAGAGAGAGTCATCATGTTGAAATTGCAAGGTGTAGATAAATTGAAGCTATAGCCAGAGAACAACAATCTTTTTTTTTTTTTTTTTCAATCCTCACCAGAGGATATGTTTATTGATTTGAGAGAGAGAGAGAGAGAGAGAGAGAGAGAGAGAACAACAAAACATCTATCGGTTGCCTCCAGTACGCGCCCTGACTGGGGATCTAACCTGAGACCTTGATGTGTACCCTAATGGGGAATTATATCCACAACCTTTTTGGTATATGCAGCAACAGTCTTAACCAACTGAGCCACCCAGCTAAGGCCCAGAGAACAATCTTGACTCTCCAGGACTATGTTCAAACTATCCCCCACGTTTAAAATAGAGATGTTATGATCTCACACTCATAGAATTGAAGAAACTATCTGAACACAGGTGTCAAGGATATTCAGAGATCTTCCCCGGAAGGACACACTCATGAGCAGAGGTTAGTCTGTAGCCATGCCAGCCTGACTATGCCCAGTCTTGACTGACCCCAGCAGGTTGAGGATTCGCGAATGGAGAGCTCATAGGAACCCCATGTTCTGTAACAGCAGGGCTCTGGCACTGAATAGACTGACATGTGTGGAACCTCGAATTTTCTACACTGCCCAAACCTTCTTTTCCTCCTCTATATAATTAGGCAATTCACAGAATTGTAAGGATTAAAGAAAGATGATGCATATTAAATAGGGCTTGGCACATGGAAAACACTAAGGAACATGTAAGTAGTACTGTTATTATCTATTTCCTAATAAACACATGCACACTTATCTATTCACCTTATACTGCATTTGAAATTTCTCTGGCCCTCCAAGACCAGTCCAGTGTTCTACCTAATGAGTCTCAACACCATTCTTCTACCACACCCACACGCCAAGTCAACTCAAGAACTTACCCTAAATAAAATTAAATTTTATCCTGACAAGGCTAACTGAGGTTTCTGTATGCCTTCCTGTTGAATTTCAGTAAATCATAGACTTCCATCAACTGTGTTCCCTCTCCATTGAGTAGATTTCACACTGGAGCTGAATGAAACAAAAACACCAAAGAAATGTAAACATGCAAATACATGTATTTTACTCACTGATTCACAGAGAACTGGTTGCACTACATTCCTGGAAGGAAGGGCAGGGGAGACTTGCCCACAGGGGTCATCTTGGGATGGACCTACACTGCCTAGAATCATGGCCACTAGTAACACACAGCTACTGAGTTCTTAAAATAAATCTCATATGCTCAGAATGTTAAAGACATAGTAGGAAAAAAATGTAAAGTATCTTATTACTAACTTTTATATTTTGGATGTAGTGGGTTAATAGAATATATTATTAAAATTATTTTCAACTTTTTCTTGCCCCCCCCCCCTTTTTTTACTAGAAACTTTAAAATTACATGTGCTTGGCAATATGCCTACTGGACAGTGTTAATGCAGACCTTGGGGTCTACAAGTTATACATGGATGTATATCATTTTGCTTTCCTTAAGTGCTTATTCATTTGATGGTTTCATATGTCACCTGGGCATTTAATAGGTGTCATATTAAAACAAAAGCAGGATAGGGAATAAAATAATGGACTGGACCATAGTGTTCCTCCATAAATGTCAGCAATTTAGAATAGTTTCTATCATGCTGAATACAGTTAGTTAAAGCTTAAGTTTAAATATAGCAAAGTTTTTAGTACAGGACGTCTCAGAATATTACTCCATGTTTATCTGGAATCTGATTTTCAAAGAAGGTAAGTGGCCAGTGTTTCAGAGATTCATTTGATCACACAAGTTGTATCCTTTTCTTTTGGAGGACCTTATAGAAATATATTTTTTTTCCCCAGAAAAAGCTTTGGGATATGGCTGTAGTCTTAATTTGAAATCTGGAAAGGCACAAAAAGATGTCTCCTGCTTGGGACCAGAAATTTTAGAGTGTGATTAGCACACTAAAAAGACCCTAAGAAAGAGGAACAGACCATTCCACATGGCCTACCTACCGAGTACACAGTGTGTAACAATACATGATTAACATTTACCTACAACATTCAGTTTTATTAATGAACAATATGAAAAGCAGCATTTGAGCAATAATCTGTCCTACTATGACCCAATTCACTGAACCCAGGCCCTAAGAACATCTTTTGGTTAACTTCTTAACATTCAGATCCTCTCATTACTGACTCATCGTGGAAGAGACAAGGAGCTAATGGGCAATAATGTGAGTGGTAATGGGTGGAGACCAATGATAAAAATAGAGATACCAATTTAGAATTGTCATGAAGGATGTGTGTAGGGCAGTTAATCCTCTGCCCTCTTTTTAGTCATTTGTATCAAGGAGGGAATGTGTGCTGGTTCCATTTGGCACTATCTGAATCACACTATTCAGGTCGTTGTAGCACCAACAGTACGTGTGTGTTCCCATTAAATTACTTTGGATCCTTCTGAGCTTTTAGAAAACTTCTTCGCTGCCATATTCTTCACCAACTAGGTTATTGATCAATCCCTCCTCAGTGGCCAAGATGTTTATAATGGTCTTCATAATGACAAAGGGATTCCACTCATCTCTAGTTGTCTATTGGTCTCTAGTACTATATGCCTGGATCATTTCCTGTCTGAAGTCATTACAAAATCCATGTGTTTACAGCTAGAATGATAGTCTTGCTTTATCTTTGTGGATACTCAGTCACTATCACTTGCATATTTTATGACAGTAATTCCAACAACATAAAATAAAGGCCAGAATGAGCCCAGAAGACAAACACACCATTATAAGAATTTATAGAGAGCATTTACAAATGAATGCTAATGCTCATTGGTTGAAAGTGTATCTACTGTTTGCTCTTTCAACTCCCATTGGCTGAAAGCATATACCTATCCTCAGAGCAACCAGTAGACAGAATTGTTTCCTAAGGACTGTTCTCTGTTCTCTCTCTTTCTCTTACCTATCAGTCTATTTATCTATGTGAACTTAATGAAAATTTTGAGAAAATAGTGCTATAAAGAATCAGAGTTGCCCAGCGGTGTGGCTCAGTGGTTAGCATGGCCCCATGCACCAAGAGGTTGACAGTTCGATTCCTGGTCAGGGCACATGTCTGGGTTGTGGGCTCAATCTCCATCAGGGGGGCGTGCAGGAGGCAGCCAATTGATGTTGATGCTTCTCTGTCATCGATGTTTCTCTCTCTCTCTCCCTCTGCCTTCCTGTCTTTCAAAAATCAATAAAAACATATTAAAAAAAAAAAGAATCAGAGTTGTTTGGAGAAGTGTTTAAAAGACATGCGCAGAAAATCATGTTGCACAGTTTGTATGCATCTATTTGTGACCAACTTATGCTAGGCACTGTCACAGCTTAGAAACATAAAGTGAACACACACAATACTGTGGTCTAAGGTTGTTTTTGTGGCAGAAAACTTAATGTAGCCTGAAACTAACTTTTATATCTCCTATAAAGAGTCTTTTAGTTCTCATCCCTGTTCATTAATTTAGTTGCCACTCTTCACTTCCCTCTGTTTCGTGTGACTGGTGCTAAGAAAAATAAAGGGAAAATGCAGTGTTACATTTCAGAGAAATACCTATTCACGTACGATTATAAGAACATCCCAAACTGCCATGCCTACACGACTAATGTTCACTTCCTCTCGTTCAAAAAGGTTTGCTTCTTTCCTCCTTTAATGTCTTTCATAAATTTGGTCTCCAAGGAATGCTGGCTGCTGTTAATTACGCATATCAAGTCCCGCTGTGACAGAGGAAACTTAATTATTCTAATTTTCAAGGTCATAGGAACATGCAAAGGTGCCAGTTTGACAGTCCGGAGAATAACGCTAACGCAAGGGAGTCAGAGACAGGACTTGCTATGGAAGGCTGGTTACAGCCTTACCCACGGAGCTGTGCTGAAGGTTCACTAGTTTCACAACCCAAATTAAATTGCTTAGGACAATCTCCCCCAGAGTGACCGCCCAGTGACCTGGCCATTAATAGGAAACACTTTTTCCCCACCAGACAGGAGGGCAGTTTCCTTTCCAGGGTCCCTCAAAGCTACAGCTTCTTTCAGACACATAAGTGCCTGTGAAGCGACCTTGCAAAACCACTTAAACTTCTTGCTTACCCACTGAGGTTTCAGCCATGACAAGAGGAGAAAGGAAAATATAAGAAAAAAGTGCTCTGTATAATTTTATTCTTTTCCCCTCTTTGTCTCTTATTAGGACCTTTGTGTTTTTTTATTTTATTTTTATTGTTGAAAGTACTACAGATGCCCCCCTTTTTCCCCACTGACCCCCTCCTTCCCGCTCCCACTGCCCTCCTGTCTCCCCCTGCCTAGTATCCATGTCAATTGGTTGTGCATATATGCATATAAGTTCTTTGGTTTATCTCTTCTCTCCCCTCACACTGCATATCTCTGAGGTTTGTCAAAAAGCTGTTCTGTAGCTCTGGCCAGTTTGGCTCAGCGGTTGGAGTGTCGGCCTGTGGTCCAGAGAGACCCGGGTTCGGTTCCCGCTAAGGGCACGTACCTCGGTTGCAGTTTGTCCCCGGCCCTGGTAGGGTCATGCAGGTGGCAGCCACTCAATGTGTCCCTTTCACGTCGATGTTTCTCTCTCTCTCTCTCTTCCTCTCTCTCCCTCCCACTCTATCTGAACAAAAAATGGAAAAATGTCCTCGGGTGAGGACTAAAGAAAAAAAAAAATCTGTTCTGTAGTTTCTAGGAAAACTACCTCCAGGATACATTTCAGGAGCCTGACCATTATGAATCAAGATTCTATTTCTAAATTCCTTGTGGAACCCGTGTCTGGAAGCTCAAGTTTACAGGATTTCAATATATCAACTAAAACTGGCCATACTGAAAGGCTAATTTGAAAACAATGCAAATCTATACCATTGATAACATTTCAAGGGAACACACCTACAAAATGTCCATATTATTAGTGTTGCATTAGTCACAAAGGAAAAGGATATTCATAATCTAAACTTACTATCTTGGAGGTAAGTAGGCTGGGATTTCATGGCTTCTAAAATATAATTTCTAATTCATCCAAAGAAGATACAAGTCTAAATTACTACAGCTAACTCTGGGTACAAGATTGACCTTTTTCCTCCTACTTCCCAAATCCTGCTGCTGCTTCTAATTATTTCCAGCCATGTGTGATTTGTAAGGCCTTGTGGGAAGCAGAGACTGTGATGCTGCATCTCCTTCAGGCTCTTTTTCTAGCTCATTCATAAGAATCTCTCCGGAAGCCTTCCAGTGGGAATTGCACCCATTAATCCCTCCATACACACAGCCACAAGGAAGCCACGCTCTGCACATGAATACAATTCGATAGCAGAGTCACACCATCCAATGGCAAAAGTTAAAAAATTGCAATTACAATTTTTAAACATTAAACATCATGATAATCACATTTGAAAGGAATTATTTTAAAAACCAGGCCTCAAGCCAGAAAATGTGTCCCCAGTGGGCCCGCCAAGGCTGAGTACATCTGGTCAGGCAAGGGTCGCAGAAAAGGTTGTAACAGTGTGTCTGTGCTGGGCAGTACTCCCCTCTGGCTAAGGAGGTGTTTCCAGCTGGGCAAGACAAGACGGGGAAGGAAGCTGGTTTCCAAACAGTCTGTAGTCTGAAAGCAAGTTTCTCAGGCATGGCTTTCATGCACCAGGTCTGAGTCAGTTTCAAGAGGAAGAAGTCCAGTGGCCAGGACACCTTCATGAGAAGGGAGTGACTTACATCGTGCAAGATAAGGTCTCTAGAACCAACAACAGCTTGTTAACAGCAAAAGCACAGGGTTAGCAAACCCAAGGGAGAAAAATACCTGCCTAGCCACTTAGATAGGCGATGTAAAATCTTGTTTTGGACTCTAGAGGATGAATGACCCTTCACAGCTCTTTCCTATGTCAAATGCCAATTTTTCAATTTGGAGAAGTGCTCTAACTCAGCCTAAGATGGAAGAGCGAAAAGGCTGTATTGAAATTTCAGCGGCACTGCTGAGATGTTGACACCTTCTGTGAGTTGTTTTTCTCTAACTGTTTCCTCATCTGGGCTTACCCTACACTCCTTTCATGAGGACATATTTTCCCTAAACAAACTTCGGCCTCTCTCCAATATATCACATTCTATTCATCGCTGGGAGGGCTGGCTCATGGGTTTAGTACATTTGGAAAGAATAACGAGATGCACACCACTCAGCTCTACACTCTTTCCTCTTGGGACTGAGCTACCCAGAGAGAAGCCCGATTCCAGTGCCCTCCCAGGGCTCAGATGCCACGGGGGTCCAGGACCCAGGTAAGGCAGCTTCCACTACTGTTATACCTGGTGTGCACATCTGCCTAATTCTGGGATTCAGTCTTTGCAAGCTCATGTGGTTATGACAACAACCTATAGCCACCAACTTAGCATCTCTCCCATTAAGACAATTTTCGCTTCCATCTTTGCTCTTTTGCTTTATTTCTCAAATTGTTCAGAACTCGGAATGAGAGGAGTGATCTCCTCCAGCACTCACAGAAGTCTTAAAACTAGGGAGCAGGATGTTATGAGAAGTCAATGAGGACTAATATGAAGCCACCTCGCACTGAGCCCAGTCCAGTGCGAGAGCTCACTAACGGTTGGCCGAATCAAAATCTCACACCTGTGGACCCACGTGGGCGGGTGCCAAAACGCCAGCCAGCTACATACATCTCCAGACTCAAGACAGAAGCTGGCACCTGAGCAGCCACATGCTGCCCCTGGGAACTACCTGGGTAGCAACATCTGTGAGCCTTGTAGTACATTTCGGAGTAACAGCTTGAAAATCTTAGCAGAATTCAGAGATCAGCGGCTCTAAACTGGGCTTAGTGACAGGTGAAATCCTCGAGACTCTGAATGCAAAAGAGCCAGGAGAAGGAGGCGTGAAACAGAGGTCTGTTTTCCCTGCACACGTTTAGCAGGCAACAAGGACAATAAGCTAATGAACATGGGAGGGAGTCCAGACCTACCGAAAACTCCAGCTGTGGTTAGGGGAACTGATCACAAAGAACAAGAAACACAATTTGAATCCGAAGCAAACACCTTTCTAAAAACTAGTTCGTGTTCTAAACTCAGAAATATGTAGACTGTTTATAGAGTTTTTATTCTTCCTGCAAATGTGTTCTATGCCTATCCGGATGCAGCTTTTGCATTCTACAGATTAATAAAGATGATAAACAATTTTTAATATAAAAAGTAACTACTTCCATGACTTTAATAACAAAACAGGCTCAGGACTTATAATTCATAATGCCTTACATTTCTCTGCCCCCAGAAAACCAGAAACCTCTGAGTCACCTTTTAAATGGAAAAGCACATAAATCCAGGTACAATCATGGGAAAAGAGGGGGAAAACCTTAGCAAGGGCAAAATTGCCTAGTCAGGCCTCCGGGGCTAGGTAGATTACGAGAGCCAACATGTGCTGAACGCATACTTTTGCCATGTATTATTCCAAGTACTTTCATAAATTAATTTCCTCAGCCTCCACAACAAACCCAGAACTTTATCCCCACTTTATAATGAAGGGACTGACCGCAGAACAGCAAAGGACTTGTCCAAGGTCATACAACTAGTTAGTAGCTAAGCCAGGAGCTGAGCCTAGGCGATCTGGTCCCAGAGTGACGTATTTGGCCATTCCCACAAACCCTCCCCCGAGCTCTGAAATGAGCTTTTAAAACTTCAAGTCAATTTGAACTTCATTCTTGATCTTGCCTATCTGTCACTGTGTTTACAAAATTTCATTCAGCATCCACCATCTGCAAAGATAAGTGCTCTAGACAGGTCTGACCATATTCCCTCTCCCACTGTTCACAAGATGGCCTTTGACTAAAAGAAGCAATTCCCGGTTTTTCCTTCCTCTTCTCCTTTCAGAAATGTGTCTACATCCCTGACTCCTGGTCCTGGCTCTCTGCAGTAAATGGACACATTTACATGAAGACACTTGTTCTGTAACTCACACAGGAAATCCTCCCCAGATTCAGCAAAAGAAGTGTGGTTTTGTCTATTTCCAAAAATGATGAGGAAAAATTCACTGCATCTATCCTCATTGTACCTATGTATATACGTCACCTTGCTTTGTACATTATGGTATTTCAGATTGGAATAAATCGAATTTTCATTATAATGCTGTTAAGCTGTTATTGGGCATGTAGTGGGCCATCATACTGTCACATCTTCAAGAGTTCCACCTTGATTCTGTCATTTAATCTCCACCTACTAGTAGGTGTTATTTTCCTCATTATACAGAAGACAAAAAGAGACTAGAAGAGGTCAATTAACTTCCCCAAAGTGACTGAGGGAATGAATAGTGCAGTAAGGATATTTGTCCAAGTTAACTTAACTCTGAAATATGTGCTTGAAACTACTACATACACATATATATGTATCCATCCACATACATGTCATAAATATCACATGCATTATATGTGTATATAGCATTTCCATTCAGAGGATAGGTTGATAACAATTATTATGCTACATTCAACCAACGTTTATTGGCTACCGAATTTGTTCTACGGTTTGCCAAACTCTAACATTTCAGAGATGAGCTTTAGACAGTCATCAAACCCAAAACCTACAATCTAGGTGATTCTAAGAGACAGAAAGTGTTGAAAATGCAAAGACTTAAGACTGCAAATCCAGACATATCACCTGAAAGAACCATTTGCAGATATTTACTCTGATGACTACCTGGACCCACTTGGAACCACAGAAAATGTCTTTGCATAAATGAAACACTAAATATGAATAATAAACACACTCCATTTGCAATGACAGGAAAATACCAGCAGGTTGAAGACTGAAAGAGAGTAGGTGAAATGAAAATAGTTTTTGTATTACAATGGGCTTATAAATATAGGCTATAGACAGACACATGGATAGTTGTATAATTTAATGCATGAGAAGATTATTACAGAAGCCCACTATATTCAAGGAAATCATAGTATATTACTTTTTTGTAAGTGAAAATAAGAGAAATGTGTAAAAGAACCAATCACCCTGAAAATATCTATTTCATAATTTCTGACCTTGGTTTTTTATTGGGAAGGTTGTTCTAACATGATATTGGTTAGGACACCTACAAGCCAAGTTGGCTAGAAGTAGGTGTAAAAGAGAACAAAGGAGACTGAGAAGAGGGCTCCTGGAGGAGCAGATGGGTAGGTTTAGGGTTGGAAGAGAACAACTGTTAAGAGCATGGGCTTTGGAACGAAATTGTTCTGCCACTTCTTGGTTCCAGGGTTTCAGATGAGCCACTGGACAGCTCTGCCCTGGCCTCAACTTATTCATCTGTAAAATGGGGTTACTAGCATTATCACACAGGGTTTTTTTTTTGTTTTGTTTTTTTTAATTTGTTTGTTTTAATATATTTTTATTGATTTTTTAGAAAGACAGGAAAGGAGAGGAAGACAGATAAAAACATCAATGAGAGACAGACATAGATCGGCTGCCTCGTACACACTCCCTACTGGGGATGAAGCCTGAAATCTGGGCATGTGCCCTGACTGGGAACCAAACCAGTGACCTTTGGATGCACAGGATGATTCTCAATCCACTGATCCACATCAGCCAGGCCACACAGGGTTGGTTGTTTTAAGATTATGAATATAACCACTTATATCATTCATGACACATGTCAGATATTATTTTGACATTTACTTTGACTTTCCATAGGCCTTTTAAAAATTTCCAACCTGATCTAACTTGTTTGGCTGGGGATCAGTGACTCTAGTTCAATGAAATGTTGTATGACTGCTCAGGTCAGGTAAATTCCCCCAAGAGGCTGATTTGTGTATTCATAAGGAGGGATGATTAGCAAACAAACGAGTTGGGAGTTGAATTTGCACTTCAATTGTGGATGACATAATTTGTTTAGCATCAGACCTTTTGCCCTAACAGCAGGTTTTAGAAAGATAAAACACTGATTAAACTGAGGTTATTACTACAAAACACCAAACTGTGAAATTCTACATCTACTTACGAAAATCACTCCCAGTGTCCTTAACACAATGGAGGACCTGTCCAATAAAGAGAAGAGAACCCAGGGAATCATCACAGACTCCGAGTTTGAATAAGCTCCTTGTCGGTGCAATTATAGGTAATGTTTCCTTGTGGAAGACAATACACATACATACACACATAAAAACAAACCTTAGGCCATTTGACTCTAATATATCATCAGAATCACTTACAGACTGTCTTAAATATATAACTCTTGCTCCCATCCCAGAGCTCCAAAGACTCACGAATCAGAATTTCTCTGAATCTGTGTTTTTAAATAGATACTCAGATGAGTCTAAGGATCAGCCAAGTTGGACTATTCCCCATCCTCCTCTGCTCTGTTACTAATGAGCCTCAACAACGCAGTGGGTGGAGGATTTGTTTTCTCTCTTTGAAAGGAACCACTTGGAACTCTTCTGGAAAGACAATGCAGATAGTAGTTCTCAACCGAAACTGTACCAGGATCTCCTGGAAACTCTGGAAAAATAGACATCCAGACCCCATCCCCAGCAATCCTGACCCACTGCTGCGAGAGAGCCCCAAGCACTGGCATCATGGAAAAGAAAACAAACAAACAAAAACCCTGAACTGACTCTAAACTGCAGCTATATTTGAGAGCTACGATGTATTAGTTTGCTAGTGCTGCTGTAACAAAGTCCCACAGACTGGGTGGTTAAAGCACTGATTTTATTTTCTCAAAGTTCTGGAGGCTGGAAGTCCAAGATCAAGGTGTCAGCAAAGCTGGTGTCTTCTGGGGCCTCTGTCCTTGGCTTGTCTTCACGTTGTGTCTCCACATTGTTGTCCCTCTGTGTGTATCTGTGTCTAAATGTCCCCTTTTTATAACGACACCAGTTAGATTTCATTAGTGTCAATCCTAATGGCCTGGTTTTAATTTAATTAGCACTAAAGACCCTATCTCCAAATAGTCACATTCTGAAATTACAGGAGGTTAGGGCTTCAACATATAAATTTGGAGGGAGGTGGCACACAATTCAGCCCCTAAGAGTGTGTGGCTATTAATTTTATTATGTTCCATCAAAATGACAGAAACTTCTCCTTCTAAGACAGATGCTATTGAAAGGGTGTAGTCATTATATTTCAATTATGCAGTTTCTGCTAATTTCCTGTTAATGTATCTTTAAGAAAAGAAGGGGCTCGTGCACTGACAGCTGCCACAACTAGATGTACTAAACATTCTTATCTGACTTTTGTAAAGCTGAGTCATCAATTCTTAAAAATCTGTGTGCTTATAAGAAAATATTATCAACTATACTTTGCATTATTTTATCCCCATAATATTTATTAATATCATTAAAGTATTTTCTTCTCGGGAAATTGATAGACATTTTCCATCTGTATTGGAGATGAACTCTAACAATTATCTATGTTTCACTGTTTCTTGTCATAACACAATTTTTATTTCATTTATTTATCAAATTTCAATATAGCACTCACTCTGGGCAGGACACTGGGGTTCAAGCCTTTTGAGAAATAGATTAGCTCACATTGTCAACTTCACATTGTATATCTAGAACTATAAATGCAGGTCTGGGGTAAATTGTTTGGTAGAAAAAATGTCAGACTTTGAATCAGAAGTTCAGGCTCTAGCCTTGTCATTTGTTTCAAGATAGATGACACATAGAAAACAATACCTAAAAAAGCTGTTTTTACCTCTTCCCCCCAAAATAACTGTTTCTTCCCTTGTGACATCAAATGTTAAATTAGATACTAACATATAAAATCACTTTGTAAATGATACAGGAATAAACAAGTTGAAGGGCATCATTAGTTCGTCCTCTCCCTCCTGCTCCTCTTCCTAACTCCTCCTTTTTCTCCTTCTCTTCCTCCTCCTCCTACCACCAACAGTATGACACCATGGAACAAGTGATTAAAAGCAAAGAGCTCATTGAAAAATAGCCATCTTCCCACATGCAATGGATTGGTTTCTTACAGAGCCTTTCAGGAAATATCTCGAAATATAATGTTGAAGAACAAAATAAAATACATGCTTCCTGCTAGACTGGCCTTGGCGACTTGCAGTATTAACTGGACAATTCTCATGTGTAAGAGGCCACATGGCTATTCATCTTTGGTTTTCAACTTCTGTTCTCAGGGCCAAGTTAAGGGCTTAAATCACCCACTGGCACTAGTTCAAAAGAATCCAGTAGAACCTGAACATTTTATAAAAACAAATTAAAAAAGAAGCATGCTGTAAGCTAAGTTGTTAGAACCAAACGCACATGCCAGGGGTTTTCTCAGTAGCTCTGCAAGCATTTGGAAATACAGGGCACTTGGGGACTTTCGGCCCCTGACATCCCATCCTTGCTTCCCAACAGCTGTGCCAAATTAAGAAATATTATTTTTAGAAACAATAAACTAGGAAGAGTCTCTCCTCTCTCAATAGACTGGCTTGCTGACTAGATTTTTCTTTCACTGATTTAGAAGATTGCAGAATTACATCTCTAGGTTTGAAAACACAAACTTGTGCACATGTACGAGACATGAATGTTTTCTTGACTAAACCTTTTAGATAGTTATCTTGATAATTAACTATAGAATCAAAACAGACATAAAAGGGGAATCAACTTTGGGCAGGTCGATCAACAGAGAGCCCTTATTAGTGTTTGTATATCACCGTAGAGTTTTCAAAGGAGATCAATCGATCTATCTATCTATATCTTACATTTGTTATTAGAATCGTTTTTTTAAAATAGAAAAGGGATGTTTTATCTGACTTTTAGAGGATACTGAGGCTCAGTAAAGTCAAGCACCTCAGCTCAAGGATCTCGGCTAACAGGCAGCATGGACAAACGAAGCCTCAGGTCTTTAAAGGTATAGTGAGGGGTTCTTTTCACTATACAAGACAGGGACAATATCCTGTGAAGCTTCATCAAAGAAGAAAGATGCATTCTGCTTTTCGGTTCAGCAGTGTGAAAATTTGGCTGCCCTCATACACATTGAATGCAGCAAATACACACAGTAGGGAGCTTGACCAGTGTCACGTCTTGGTGCCTTTTGCCATCAGCCTTGAAGGAACTCTAGGTGTCTGTGCCTGTCTGCTGCTTTGTAAAGTGCTTTAAGTCTATATTTGCCCAGTAATTTTTCAGTTTCTTCAAGACAGAGAGAGTATGAATGTATATGTTTTATGTCTTTATTTTTGGTGGCATGACACATAGCAATCTGAATACCACAGGTCCTACACACGTTTCCTAAGTTCTGCTCAAAAAACAGCCTATTTCAGGACTTCAATACCTCACCAAAGGCCTGATTAAAGAGGTGCACTAAGGTGCACTGGCCAGTGTGGCTCAGTGGTTGAGCATCAACCCATGTACCAAGAGGTCACTGGTTTGATTCCTGGTCAGGGCACATGCCCAGGTTGTGGGCCCAATCCCTGGTAGGGGCATGTAGGAGGCAGCCCATCGATGTTCTCTCTCATTGATGTTTCTATCTTTCTCTCCCTCTCCCTTCCTCTCTCTAAAATTAATAAAGAAACAGTAAATAAAAAAAAGAGGTACACTAAGTTTCAAAACCTCATTTCTAGAATATCCCTGGGTCATGAATGTGCCTGCAGAAGCTGGGTAGTTGAAGGTGAGTAAGCTTCTAAGAGATCTTTGTAGAAGTTATTTAAGTAGCAACCATACCCAGGAAATTAATGAGGTTCTGGAGAAAATACATCCCCATGAGTTTCCCCATCTACAGTGGCTAGATCTAGAACAATTTGGTTGTTACTATTTATATTTCAAATCTTAACTCAGGTCCACTTACACCTGTGTGTTGGTTAAGGGAGAGAAGGAGACAAACACTGTTTTATGGTGGTTTAAATCCAGGCTCCTTTAATTAGCATGAGATGTCATTTTTAGTTTTAAATCAGTGAGACAGACAGCATATTCTCCGGGTTCTGAGAGGGAGCAATGAAATAGATCAAGAGGCTGAAGACTGACATTCAAGGCCAACACCACTGTGGAGTTCCAATTGGTCATCCTCATGCCTTGCCATTTGGGGGTCAGCTATAATTCACAGTCAGTGCTGAAATGCTTTCAGAATATTTATTATCTTCCAGACACAATTTATTGTTTTTGATTATTCATTTTACATTACTATGGCAAGCAAGATTAAACTGTTTCAGAAGCAATCTTTCAAACACATGCTCCATGTAAAATTCTCCATCAGGCAAATGGATATAATCTCTGCTCCAAAACATCCATAGATAAAAATAAACCAACACTAAATAAAAATAGTTCTAGCATCCAAGATGAGGTGGAAGAACACCGGCAGACAAAGCAGAGAAAACACAAAGGGGAGGTTCAGACGAGGGGTGGGGGTGGGGAGGAATGCTTGAGTTCATTTATTAGATCCACCAAATTTATTCTATGAACACTTAATTTCAAAAGTAATTTGAATTAGCTCTTTATTTAAGTGTGAAATTAGATTACGTGTCTGTTGAACATGCCATACACTTATGAGCTTGATAAACAATAAGTAGTGAGGTAGAAGTCAGACCCCATCTTCAAATCCATATAAATTGCATTTTAGCGCTGGGAGAGATTGGAAACAACACCCTCATTGTAGACACAGGAGCCCGAAGCCCAGAAAGGGCAAGGTAAGCTCCTGAGGTCACAGGAATAGCTAATAGCAGAGCCAGAATTAGAACCAACTAACAGAGCAAGTCCGTCCAGTACACCTCTCGGATCAATGCATACGTATTGGGGTAGTTTGGGGTTTGAAATCACAATTATTACTATCCTTTTAGCAAAGTATTATGTTCCCTCCTTATTGAAACTCTTCCTCTCATTGACTCCCAAGGCACTGCATGGAGCTCTACTTGGTCTCTGTCTTCTCTTTCTCAGTTTCTTCCACTGACATCACCACTGACCACTCACTTAACGGAGATACCTCAACATTCTATTCTCTTCCTTCAGTCTAAGGGCTCTGACTACAAATGCCGCTGAAACCACTCCCTGAGTTTTATTCTAGCAGCAAAGTACAGTGCACCTGTGTATGGCAAGCTGAAAGGGCCAGTGCCAATGCCCCTGAACGCAGTCCTCAACCCATGATAGCCTGAGAGCTGTGGCCTTTGGTTGGGATAATTCTAGGTGTGTTATAAACTGTTTCTCAGAGCTCCCCAGTGGGGCTGAGCCCCACTGGCCCACAGTGGTCACTGGCTTCCTAACACACCACTCACTGATTTCCTCCCCTTCCCATTTCCCTTCCTCACCCCTCTGCTAATGTTTCCTGGGATCATCCCCCAGTAAATGACTCCAATGGTGTTTTGGGGGAAGACCCAAGATAAGACATTATCCAAACTCTATGTTATACATCTCTAATTCTGCACTTTGACTTGGGCTGTTCTTTGCATTAAAAACATCTCTTTCAAAAAAAAAAAAAATCATCCCTTGGCCCTGGCCAGTTTGGTTCAGCGGTTAGAGCGTCGGCCTGTGGTCCTGAGAGACCCGGGTTCGGTTCCCGCTAGGGGCGCGTACCTCGGTTGCAGTTTGTCCCCGGCCCTGGTTGGTTGTGCGGGTGGCAGCCACTCGATGTGTCCCTTCACGTCGATGTTTCTCTCTCTCTCTCTGTTCCTCTCTCTCCCTCCCACTCCATCTGAACAAAAAATGAAAAAATGTCCTCCGGGTGAGGAAAAAAAAAAAAAATCCCTTTCGTGCAGATCCACTTTGTCGAAGCTACCCAGCCTTCAGGGTTCAAGGCCATCCTCATGCCTATGGATGCTCCTTAGCCAGTCACCCAGGGAGAACTCCACCCTTACAAGAACCGTGAACCTCTCAAGAGCGCACTTCAGCAGGCCTTGTATGAGGACGTGTACATGTGTATTTGCTTCAACTACAATCCTGGAACTAAATTATGATCTCTTAGAGGGCAGACACCCTTCACGTTTATTCTCGCCTCCATGAGAGCAACTGTGCTTTCGTGGGGTAGCCTGCCATTAAATGCCTGCTGAAAGGAGGTGAACCTTAGAAGTGTCCCTAAATAAAACCATGTGTTTCTTACTGAAAGATGCTTCCTTATAGAGTTATTTGTTTTTCTTATCTCACAGGAAGATCTGGCGTTCACATAATGGAATAAATATACCTAATAAGACAGAGTACATGTGAGGGAAAAATGCTAAAATACTCTCAATTCTCTGCTTTAGATCAGAGGCACTGGAGCCCACCTGTTGTAGAGAATTTAAAATATATAGTTTTATGTTTTGTTACTTTGAGATCTGTGGTTAATGTTTTGCAACAGAGGCAGAGAATCCAAATACATGCAGCATAAAACTGAGGTTGAGTTTTTTGATGCTGAAACCGAGCCAGGCTCTCCCTCAGGCAGCCATATGCTAATGCAAGGGTTTCTGCCTCCATCCATGTTTTTCTCACCTATGAAGCCTTAACCAGATTTGAGACACTTGGATTCCTGACATTGATGTGACCATGTACACTCCAGCTCGATCAGGAATCTGATGGTTTCACCACTTTTCATGCTACTATAATCAACTGGTACCCACCAGAAGCCTGCGTGTCCCCATGTGCCGAGTCCAGTTACCATCGACTTGCCATGCCATAATTTGTCTCAGGAAAATGCACCTCTAATCCAAGAGAGTAAAACACTAAATAAAAATACTAGATAAGCCCTGGCCAGTGTGGCTCAGCAGTTAGAGTGTCGGCCCATGGAGAGGAGAGCCCCGGGTTCGGTTCCTGCTAAGGGCACGTACCTCAGTTGCAGTTTGTCCCAGCCCCAGTTGGTGTTGTGTGGGTGGCAACCACTCAATGTGTCTCTCTCATGTCCGTGTTTCTCTCTCTCTCCCTCCCGCTCTATCTAAAGATAAATGCAAAAAATGTCCTCAGGGGAGAATAAAATACACACACACACACACACACACACGACAATGTGGCCCTCTCTCAGTCCCTGTACTTCCTTTTCATTCCAACTGTCATGACATTGAGTCAGGATGTAATTTCCCCACATCACAGCGATTATCAGTCTTCAATCCCCACTTTGTTTTTGTTTTTAAACTATATACATGTTTCGGTTATAAAATTTAAAAATCCAAACAATACATAAAAGTATGAAGACTAAAGGAAAAAAGTCACCTATATTCTCGATACGGATAATGGCAGTGGTTGCACAGCAATGTGAAATGCACTTAACAAGACTGAGCTGAAGACTTAAAAAAACAGTTCCAATGGTAAATTTTACGTTATGTGTATTTTACTACAATAAAAAAATCACCTATGACACAACCTCACAAAGATAGCCATGGTTAACATTTTAGTTTAAATTCTTTCTGAACTTCTTTGAATGAAGACATAGACTTTCACACATGCAAATTTTTAAAAAATGAGATTATTCTGACATAATCTTTATACTTTAAAAATCATCTTAGCCCTATCTTGGGGATTTACGTTGATGTTTGTTAGTTTTAAACCACTGTTTCTGAATACTTTTCGAAAGTCAGAATTGCCAGGATGGAGGGGGGCACACTTGTACCTACACTGCCAACCACCTCCCATGCTTCCACTTTTTAAAAAGAGGGGCTTCTCCTTCTGTACATCATCAACCAGTTACTGTCTCTTAGCCCAGCTCCTCTAACCACCTGTTTCTCTCTCTCTCTCTCTCTCTCTCTCTCTCTCTCACACACACACACACACACACACACACTCCAACTAAAGCCATCCACTGACTAATAATTGAATAATTGAAGTTTAAATTCCATGTCCTAGCATTCAACACCATCCATGATCAAGTTTCAACTACTTTTTCAGAGTCTGCCTCTCCCTTCTCGTATTCATGCATCACCCCACAGAGCCAAGCTGGATTACTCCCAATGTACCCAAAATGATCCTCAATTCCCTACCTCTGTTTGTGTCCTTTCTTCCTGGAATATTCTCACCCACCCCGACAGCTGCTGAAAATGTCATTTTTTTGCAGTCCAGCACAGAGCACATTTGTTCCTGCCCTTCTCTGTACTCCATCATAACAGCTAATATCTACTACAGTGCACTAACCAGTGCAAGCTTATCTCATTTCATTTATAACAGGTCTGTGAGCCTGATTGAGATCATTTTCTCCTGTCACATAGATGAGGACAATGAAGCTTGAAGAAGTGAAATAACGTACCCACAGTTACACAGTTAATAAGAGGGAGAGCTGATCTCAAACCCAGTCCCCCTGCCTCCAATTAATCACTATGTAACTAACACTGGGCAAAACTTTAACTTGGCTCTAAGGGTTCTCATTGTTAAAATAAGTGAAGGTGGGTTAAATAACCATGAAAGTGTTTTGAACTCTGATATGCTATGAGATTGTAAGAGTTTCTTAAATATTTTATGTCTCAGTTTTCAAGTCCTTTGTTTGCATCCTTCAAAATAAGCATAGGAGTTTATTTGCTGCCTACTCAGAACATTGCTTAAGTAAATAAGATTTTGCCCTCTAAGTTCACTGGAGACAGGAATAAAAAACTCACAACACACTGCATAAATGTCATTGCTATTACTACTCTTGGTGACCAATCCGTCCAAGAGAAAGGCAACATAAATATTTGTCAAAAATGCAATGACCGGGTTCAAGATAGCGTTGGAAAACTAGTGCCATAAGACCATTCTTCATACAAGACTGGAATTTCCAGAAGCTTCCATGGCAAGGGCAAACATGCACTCTCTCTCGATGTTTTTCATCTGGGGGCGGCTGTGCGACACAAAACATTATCCCAGATCATGCTCGGAAAACGAAACATCGCAGAACAGGAACCAGAGTATCGAAAAGAACCTGTCAGAAACTGGAAACTCGGAGAACAAAATGGGCCAGAGAGACCCTCAAAGCTGGTTCAGGGCATCGAGTCTGGGCTTCCTTTGATAGGTCCTGTCTCCAGGACCTGAGAAGCAGATTTTCATTTCCTTCTCTATGAACAGGGGTGCCTGCAGCCAGTCCAGTCCCGGAAGGAAGTAGGAACCAGGCTATGAAGAGCCAGGTCCCTGAGGCTATGCTAAGCTGGCAGGCAGAGTCTGTTCTTTCAAGAAGGAAGTCCTGTCCAAACAGAGGTAATTTGGGGTATCGAACTAATGGGAGAAAAAAGAGGCCTTTAGGCCTGTGAATTGTTAGGTTGTGTCATAGGCGAATGATATACACCATCAGATGTGTTTTAATTAAAAAATTTTTTTTCATTATTGATTTTAGAAAGCGAGGAAGGGAGAGGGAGAGAGAGAGAAACATCGATGAGAGAACACCAAATGGCCATCTCCTCCATGTCCCGCACTGGGGATTTGGCCCACAACCTGGGCATGTACCCTGACCAGGAATCAAACTGGCAACATCTTGGTGCATGGGCCGATGCTCAACCACTGAGCCACACTGGCTAGATGTATTTTAATTTATATGTTGATATGTTCGTAATCTAGGAACTACTGGACCACAAAGTGAATGTGAAGTCAAAAATAGTGAAATGGTGTTTTGTTCACTTATGATCCCCAGCATCTACAGTACTAGACACAATAAAGTAAGTAATGGAAATAAAGTTAAATGAGAAGGGACAGAAAAGTCCTAAAGACCTGTGTCATCATCTTGGGCCTCTTCTTACTGGTGTACTAATGCCAATTAGTACTAGTCACAGTGTAGACAATGAGGCAGAGCTGCCCACTGGTGTACAGAAATTTCATCGTGAGGACACTGATATAGATATCATTTGGTCATCTATTAATAAAAATAAAAACAGGCCCAGCTGATGTAGCTCAGTAGTAGAGCATCGACCCATGCACCAAGAGGTCGATGGTTAGATTCCCGTTCAGGGCACATGCCCAGGTTGTGGGCCCAGTCCCCAGTGGGGAGCATGCAGGAGGAGGCCAATCAGTATTCTCTCTCACTGATGTTTCTATCTCTCTCCCCCTCCCTTCCTCTCTCTCTAAAAATCAATAAAGAAACAAATTAAAAAATAAAAATAAAAACAGCTTCATTGAACGTGTAATTGCCATATACTAAGTAATGCATGAATTGCTAGAAGTAGTTTATTTAATCCTCAAAACAACTCTGAGCAGTTACATACCCATGCTACAGAGGAGCAAACAGAGGCACAGATGGTTAAGCAGCTGTGTTACACAGTGAGTCAGTAGTGGAGAGTGATTTTTAAGCTGAGATATGTCTTGCTCTAGAACCAGTGCTATGAACCAGCACCAGGTCTCTAGAATGGCAGAAGCAGGAGAGATATTGAGCCCTTACCTACTACCTGGGTTCTCTCTACACTGCATCGTGATCACGGGCTTCTACAGTGGCAACACCTCTTCTAGGTGAGCACAAGCTTTCCTGACCACAGAAATAATGCAATCTGAAGGTTTTTCACACTCTACTGATGAAGATTATATTCACCATTGATTTATTTTTAAAAGTAAAAGGAACTACTGAAGCCGTGAGCCCTTACTTTGGGTGTCAGTAGAAATAATGTAAATAGAGTTGAACAAGAGATTCTAATAGAGCCATAGTCCCCCTTCATCCTCCTTGCTAAAAATCCACTGGTGATGCACTGCCACTGAGAAACACGAGCATCCCCAGCAAGGCAGTTTCCATTGTACTACCTCCCTTTCCAGGGCTATGAATTCTGAGTGCTGGCATCGCCAGCCTCCATTAACCCACTGTGATGCGAGACACACTGAGACTGATAGTGCCTGTCCCCTGGTCAGCATCCTCTGAATTTCACCACTCTCAACCCAAGTTAATGGCTCCTCCAAAGAAGTAGCTTTTTGTTTCTATTTACCAAGCAGCTCAGCCTTCCATAAAGGTCTCCAAAAATGCTAAGGTTTGGGTCTTATTCAGCCAACCTCAGGACCCAAAGCAGGCAGGGCCCAGTTGGAATACTATAATCCTAATATTCAAAACCACCGAAGAAGATATCTTTTTAAAAAACAAAACACAAGAAAGCTTCATTCATAAAACTGTTCACTACTGGGTTATTTACAACAATGGAAAACAACTTGAAGGTACAAAAGGGAAGAAACCTAAACAACTTAAATGTGATATGCCATATGATGAAATAGTATATGGATTATAAACCTAACCTAACACTTGGAAAGAGGACTTACTGTCATTAGAAAATGTTCCCTTATTAAGTCACCTGACAGAACACAATGGAAATAGACAACCAATCATAATTTTTTAAAGCTCACAGAAAAAAGATAGAAAGGACTCATAAGTTATGAGTATACTGTAATATGACCAGAGCTATCATTTTTAATTTCTTCTTTTTCTTCATACTTCTTCAATAGTTTCCAAATTTTCTATAAGCAATCTTTCTAAAACTAAAAAAGAAAAAGTGTAAAAATTAAGGAATTCCGCACTAGGTTGACTATTAGGTTCAGCAAAGATGAAAGAATGAAAGTTTCACTTGGACATTTTTCAGTATGGAACTTTGCAAATTATTTCTCCTATTTCAAAATTCCTAGCAAGACCAGGTTTCTACTATTCCATTATAGTCTTCTAAAGGGCAAAGCTGCCTAGTGAGAATCAAAGATTTCACAGATTCTCGGGGCACTTCAGAGCCTTCGCTGTTTATCCTGGAGCAAAATAAATGCAAGTTGTTGAATATTTATAAAGATATTTTTGTGGCAATTTTAATAAAATAAACAGTGTGTCCCAAGAAGACAAGCTAATCAGGATTAGCTTCTGTATTAGTAGTATACTTCTCCAAACATTTCACAAAATATTTCATAAAACATTTCATAAATATGAAAACATTTTTAAATATAAACAGTTACACATAACTCATATCTAGTTAAAAAGCTGTCTAAATTACCAAAGTGAGAGGTTAAACCTTAAAAAAATTATTTTAAGAAGACACGGGTCAAAATGGCATCATGCAATAAATTCTTTGCTAATAACTACAAATGAGAATAAACAGCACAACAAAAATCCTGACAAACTGTCCAGTCTCAGCATAGCCCTGGGAAACTAAAAGAAACTTTGTAGCTATGTTCATCCACTATTTGTCCTCTTTAAATTTGTAGTATGCTGGTTAATTTTATATGACAATGTAACCAGAATCAAGGTTCAGCTGAGTGCTGCCATAAAAACCAAACTTGAGAGATAGATGCTGGTGAGAAAGAAAAGTGGTTTATGCAGGTGCCAGACACCCAGAACTGGGATGACTCAAGGTCAGAGTCTATATCTTCTGAAGTAGTTCCTAGGGTTCTTAGATAAGCATGCTGTTTATCTACAAGCCACATAGTAATCAGAGTCAGCATTTTCAGAAACAATGTCAAAAAAATGATTACAATTCCCCACTGTTACAACAACTTGGCTAGGCTGTGGTGTCCACTTGTTTGGTCAAACACCATTATAGATGTTGCTGTGACGGAATTTTTTATATGTGATAAATAGTTAAATCAGTAGACTTTGAACAAAGCAGGTTGCCCTCCATAACCTGTGTGAGTTTCATCCAGTCATTTGAAGGCCTTAAAATGAAAGACAGAAGTTGCCTAAGGAAGAAGGAATTGTCCTCAAATTTGCATCATAGAAACACTGCCTGAGTTTCCAGGATGCTGCCCTGCAGCACAATTCAGATTCAAGACTGCAACAACAACAACAACAACATCAGAGAGTTTAGGTTTTAAGCAATAGGTTTCCATTCTCCTGCTAAATAAAACAGCTTTAATTTCTCCAATGTGGGGGAAAAAAGGCTGCAACATCAACTTTTACCTGAGTCTCCAGTCTGCTGCTGTTCTGCCTTATAGATTTGGATTTCAAACTTGCCAGCCCCTACAATCACGTAAACCAATTCCTTAAAATCTCTCTCTCTCTCTCTCTCTCTCTCTCTCTCTCTCTTTCTGTCAATGACTGTCTCTTAGATAGATCTATCTATCTATCTATCTATCTAACATCTATATATAGATTTATATACATGTTAAGTATGTCTATAGAGATAGATAGATAGATAGATAGATAGATAGACAGACAGACAGATAGATATAGATATGTATCTCTCCTACTGGCTGAGTTTCTCTGGAGAACTCTAATACAGGAAGAGCAGAGTGACCCTATTTCTTAATTAGCTTGAAGCAGTCCTGTTTATGCCTGTTGCTGTGGTATAATTAAGAGCCACCCCTTTCCCTCTGAAGTGTGTCCTGGTTGGGATGATAAATTATATAGTCTCTTTACATGCAGAGCTAAAGACAGATTTATGGTATTCCTAAGTAATGAGCTCCTTTCACTTATGATGTTGTTTTTCAATCTTCTTGGTGACCCACAAGAAGAAATACATTTTCTGTCACAAAACAGAACTGACCCTTATGGTGTGCAATGCAATAGGCTATTTTATATTTTATAATATGTGTCATTTCAAACGCTTTCTGCAACCCACTAACTTCACTGCATGATGTGTGGATGGGATCATAACTCAGTTTGAAAAGCACTGACTTAGAGGAATCTGGGGCTGACTAGCATGCAGTGTTCATTACTGCCTCAGGACACACTGATGACAGGGACGGGGGAGAGAGTGGCACATGTATCACAGATTTTACTTTGTCTATACTCCACATAGCCTTTGGTATTATTTCTCCTAAATATAAAGGAAGCAATAGTAAATGTAAATATATCATCTCGAAACATGATTCCAGGTCATTTTCCTTTAGTGTATCTCCAGTTTCCTATGAATCCTATACACAGAGAAGAGGAAGAAGGAATCACACTAGCATCCTAATGGGTTATGCTGCCTCTAGCTTCACTCTCCTCCAGTCCAATTAATTTCCCTTGCAGGATGAGCCATAAAGTCCAGATCCAATCTCACTGGCCATTCAATAAATCATCACTGACTATGTGCTAGGCACAGGGCAAGGCACAGTTTCTCCTGACACTAGGTCCCAACAGCTCTCAGTTGCAAACAGATAAACTCCAAACCCCACATTTGCATTCCGGGTTCTATAACCCAGTTTCAGTTGCCTTTTCAGCCTTTGTCTCTCCCACCACACACCCTTCCATGTCCGAAGCAAACATATTAACTACACATACTCCCTCCTCCACTCCATATGTCCTGCCATGCTTCCCTTTTCAAAGCCCCCTTCAAACATCATCCCTTTCATAGGGCCTTCCAGATGCTGCCAGTGAATGAACAGGTCCCAGAGCTTCTAGATGGCTCAAGCAAGAGGAGCTCAAGGTTAACACAAGCACTTTCCCCCATCAAAATTTGCCCTTAGGAACTGAAAAGGTGAAGGGGGGGGTGGGTCACGGAGGCACAAGCAAGAGATGAGGGCAGAAAGAGAACTGGAAATGGTGGGCAAAGGAGTCAGGAGACCACACAGTCCAGTTCAGAACTCAAACAAGGAGGAAGTGTGGTTGTAGGCAGAGGCCAGCAGAGAGAATTAGGTGTCTCTCTTGGTGGTGCAGTCAATTAAATCTGACCAGAGGGCACTTTACATGCAGAGATCTCTTTACATGCAGGTGAAATAAGGTTTGCTACAGGTGGGCAAAGGGCACAAGAAGCTTGTGGCCTTTAGTGCCTGTCACATCTGCACTGAAAACTTCATTCTGTCACTTGCTGGATGACTCAGACAAAGTTCACCTCACCATCTAGATCTCAGTATCTTCATTAGTTAATCATTAGTCCAACCTGCAAAAAAGAGAGCAACCTGGAAAGCTATGATGACCCAGGTGAAGGCTTAGGCAGCTTAAGGCACTCCACCTGGGGGCTCAGTCAACTCTGCCCCATTCTTTTGCATTTCACTTGCTCCCTTTATAAATAGAAAGTTGCCTCAATCTTCAAGAGAACAAAAACACGAGATACAGATGAGAGCAAAGGGAACTATATCTTCATTGGTTTGAGGCAGAGTGTCATTCAATAAAATGCAAAATATATTTTTAACCAAAAGACAGTATTTCAGAAAGCTTCCTCTTCAGGTCTGTTTAGAGACAAAAATTTAAGATCTCCAAAAGTTGCTCATGCAAATTTCATAAGCCCATGTAAGCACACAATTGCTCAATTACCATACACATGGCCACTTGCCAATAAAACAAGAGGAAGCTAAAAAAATCATTCAGATGCCTCATGCAGACTTAGATCCCTTCAGGAACAGACTGAGACTCAACAGAGAATTAAACACCAAACTGAAACATTAATACAGGACCAGATATCTTTTGTAATTACTTTTGCAGACAAGAGCTGATACAGTGGAAATTGAATTATAACACATTATCTAAAAAATAGAAAATAAATGTTATTTTTTAATGTCCAGGCTCTCAGTAATAAGAAACTACTAAATAGCAAAACTCAAAACTAAAACAATTAAATTCAAAGTGATATTTAAGTGATATGCAAGGGGATAGTCAAGTTACAATATTAAAAGTGAAATTTGACAAAAACAAAGGTTATTCTTTGAGATATATTCAGATATATTCATCGTATCCAACCTTCAAAGAATGTTTTGTTTGTTCTTTTAAAAGACATATTTCTGTTGAACTATGCAGTATCAACAGGCAGGAGAATTATCTGAGACAGAAAAGCATTGGTGAATGAAAAATTAGAAAGTTAATAAATGAAGTCAAAGTGGGTATTTTATGAGCATTGCTGAAAATACAATTGGTAGAAGTAAAATACCACCGTTATGACTGAGCATAATAAACCGATTACTTGTCTTAAAGGCTATGTGTGATAGAAATCATTTAAATCAATTGAGTGACTGTTTCTTAGCAATTTGATAAAAAGGAAAAATAGTGTAATTGAGAATCAAGTGCTCCTCTGGGAGCTTAACAACAAGCCAGCTGGGTTTGTAAGTGCACTTTGATCTGTTTGTGTATATTTTCCCTGTTTAAAAAAGTGAAGGACAGGAAAGAGTCCTTCCTTTCCTGAGTCAAGTTGCCAAAGCCCTGGAATTTGTAGAATTTAAATTATTAGTATGAATTTAGTTAGGACAGATCATTCTTTCTACTTCCCCGGCTCCATCCAAGAATCGAATGGCTGATTAGATTATTCTAACCATGTCTTCTGGACCTGTTGAATCCGCTGGGGCTGGAACTTGAATGTGAGATCCCACTCGCTATGAAATTGGGGGAGGGTTACAACAGGGGCCCTAGATTGCTCCCCTGAATGGACCATCAGTACATGCACCCTTGGTTCAGACTTTCCCAAAAGCAGAAGCCATAATGGATGCATTTCCTAACAAGACCCCTTCTTTTTGCAACTTAAAATTATCAGTTAAACTGTCCTGAAAAATAAATATTAAGCACCAGTAATACTCTAGGGCAGGGTTTGGCTAACTTTCTCTGTGCAAAGGATCAGATTAAGGTTTAGTGATTCAGATCGGGTGGCAAGTCCTCAACTCTGCCCTAGTACACCAAAAGTGGTGTCCCATAAAAGCCCAGTCACCGGCTGGACTTGGCTGGCCCCTGTTTTTACAGTCCACGATAGAAATCAGGCTGAAAATCTAAATGAACTTTCCACATTTCTCCTGCCTTAAACATTTTTGAGGAAATGATCTTTCATATACAAAGTTTCCTACCTTCCCTAAAGACTCTAAGTGATTATCCTAGAAATTTGATCAAGTATCCCTTGAGCCAACATGTGATTTCATCATTTAGCCAGAGGGAGGGACAAAGTTTTTCAAATAAATTTTAGAAGTACACATAAAATTGACTTACTAGCTCCACATTGTCATTTATCTCCTTTAAGATGATTCAAGGGGCCTGGCTTTAGTGACAAGTACACAACCCAATGTGAACAAATACACAACAATAATACCATACATAAATATACAGAGTTTTGAAAAGCTAGAATGTAAATTCAAAATTCCATCCTTACCTTTCCAACCTAATTGTGAAGATAAGCACTATCCCAACACACCTAGAGATTAAGGAAATCCGAGGTTTAAAAGAAATGTAATATACTCCTCCTAGCTCTGCTTTGTACCTTATCATTTCTCTTCATGGGGATCTTCCGTTTTTTCTAAGCTCTGCTTCAGGTACCCTTATAATAAGATGAACAAAAACTGGGGCCCCCGTGGATTTCCTGGATCTCAATAGGTTAATGCCTGCCACCTGCAACTTATTACAAGGTTTTCCTGCAAGTCGAGTTTACTTAGAAACATGGGAGTGCTTTAAACCGCTTTTAAGAAGAAAATAGCATCTGAGCACAACACCATGAAACACAAAATTTAACAGCAATGGAAACGTTAAGCTGTTCTATAAGTTTACATAAAACTATAAAATTCAGAAGCCATAGTAATGGCTCTGGTCGCTAAAGCAGTTTCCATAGAGAGCACTAATACTTTAAGACAGAGTGTTAATTGGGGTTAGGGGAACAAGAAGCTTGCCCTGAAGAGATGTCACTGTGACTGAGTCAGGGGTCTGGGTGGGTGGGGGGAGCCTCTTCTGAAAACTCCTTTGCTTTGTTGGTAATTTTTAAAAACCAGATATGAGTTTGGCCGGGACGTCTTGACATTCTAGAAGTGCTTTTCTCGCCTGGCCCAGTGATTTCCCAGAAGCTACAAAAGGCAAACCTTTGTCTTGCAAAAAAGCCTGTGAAGGGGAATCTCTGACTCTGACAGTCACCTGGACCACTGAGCCAATTCCCAGCAAAGTTATGTCAATTTTAAAAAAAACAGCTTTTCGAAACAGAATCTCAAAAAGGAATCCAAACAAATTCTCTAAGCAAACTACAGTATACATCTTTTTCTGCAGACAGGGGTGCGCTCTTGGCTGGAATGGTTCCTGGAGCAGCAGGGTCAATAAACACTGCCCGGGGTCCTCAGGACCTGCGGGCACAGTGAGGAGGACTTGCCCTAAGCAGTGTCTTTGCCAAGGTGCCATTGCCTTTGGATGACTGGGCACAAGGATCACACCGGGAGGAGGACGATGAGGACCAGCAAGGCACAGGGTCTGAGAGGCTTGGCAGTGCTAGGACGGGAATGTTTCTTTTCTCTCTTGGGGGATGAAGGAAGTTGTTTAACTCTTTCACTCAAGTTTGATGTTGTTATAATTACTCCTAAATATTATTTTTTAAAGTAATGTCTTCTCTAACCTAGTAAAATCTGGCTTCTTCAGTAAAAGGTTATCACTACATGAATGCATTTACTACATGCTATAGAACCAACCTCGGTTATCCAATATGAGGGAATTTTTCAGACACATGAATTATCCTATTTTATGTGTAAACATTTATTGAAAGGTGTTTTGGTCGGTGATGGGATTATTGGAAGAGAATTGAGATAATGTACATGCAGACAGCTCATTTTAATCAAGAGGCCAGTGAGACTTCTCTAACTGACATGCGTATGGCTGCTCCCCAACCAGTGACCTCCTGAAAGGAAGGCGGATCCACCCCCCACCCCACCCCCAGAATCCCCAGGCACTTATTCAACAGGTATTCACAGAGCTCCTGCTGGCCTCTAACCTACTGGGATTGTTTCCTCTCCTAAATCGAAGGAAGATGATTATTTTCTTTTAGATTTTGTTTTAATTTGTGGATTGAGTTGAGAGAAAGAGAGATCGATTTGTTGTTCACTTATTCATGCATTCATTGGTAGGTTCTTATAAGTGCCCTGACCAGGGATCAAACCTGCAACCTTGGCATATCCAGTTGACCCTCTAACCAGCTGAGCTCCCCAGCCAGAACCAGAAGATGGTTCTTGCCAAAGGTTAAGGACAGTTATCCCTTAAAGCTCCACACCAACACTGCTGTGCTATTATTAGTAAAGCCAGAGTCTATTAATTTAGTTTATTTCTAATATTCTGTAAGTCATTTTTTCCCCATCAAGAGTGATTTTAGACTAAGGCACATAAAAACCCCATCTATGCAACTTCACCAGCTGTGACTATGCCCACTGAGTTTCCTCTAATACATCTTTTTCCTTTCCAGTGAATTCCTGTACACCTGTCATTCGCTTCAGATACCACTTCCCCTCTGCAGACAGCCCTCGTTCACACAAACTTCCAGGAGAGTTAGCCATGGCCTCTGCTATGCTAATTTTTATCCTCATGCATTTTTGTGGCTACCCTCACTCATCACACTATTTGGTAGTTATTGACCTACATATCTGTCTTCCTACAAGAGGACATGTTCTGGGAGGAAAGAGTCTATTTCTTCTCATTTTGATATCCCCAGAATCCAGCATGGCACCTAAGAGGTACCATATATATATAATAATTTGAGTGTGCAATTCAAAGTCGAGGCCCTAGAAGGACTTTAATTATCTAATGAGAAACATACTCTGTTACCAGATGACAATGAAGGGTTCCCCACATCTGTGATTCAGAAATAACTTGCATAATGTCAGAATTTTCAAAGTAGGAATTAAGCAACAAAACATCACCATGAATTCTTAAGATCTATCCAAAGAGCAGGTTGTGCAAAATCAATGATGATTAGTTCACTTTCAAACCCTCCAAAAGATCCCATAATATCAAACACTTGACTCAATGCTCTATTTGTCCTCATTCCCTTGTTCCAGTCCCCAAACTGTTCTGCGTGGCTGGTATTGTCCAAGGCACACGTCCAAGCTACCTTGGCCAGATTCCCCAGGACACTGCCTGACCTCCAGCATCTGTCGTGGTCCCATCCTCTGCTCCAACCGGAGGTCAGACACATCAGTCTTTCTCAGCGGGAGGTGGACAGGTCTGCAACTGTGAAGAAGGTTAGAGGAGCCATCAAGTGAGGGTCTTGTCAGTTTCTCTGTGTGTTTGCCCTCTGAACTGGGACCTAATAAACAAGGACATCTCACAGGTGACCTCACATCCATTAAAATCTCATCCATCGGGCAAAGTTTCTGGGGTGGTATGCTAAGATGTTAAGTGCTTTCAAGGGACGTCTATGTGAACTGTTAATGTCTCAAGCCTAGTTACGATCATAGAGCAGATACAGCATGGTCGAGGTTAGAAATAATCTGCTCTGCCAATGGTTTCCTACTTTCACTTCAGAGAACACAGCATATCCTTTTTCCCAATTACAAAAAAAATGTATAAAACACACGAAGTCAAGTCTCATATAAATTAATTATCATTGATGTTAGTATGGGAAATGCTTTCCTAAAACAGGCTGCAAGGAGTCCTATCCGTGTGAAGATGGCTTGCTATGACTTGTAAGAAAGAGGGATCAAAACAAAGCAAAGCCCGGCCAGTGTGGCTCAGTGGTTGAGCGGTGACCCATGTACCAAGAGGTCGCTGGTTCGATTCCCGGTCAGGGCACATGCCCGGGTTGTGGGCCCGATTCCCAGTGGGGGGAATGCAGGAGGAGGCCAATCAATGTTCTCTTTCATTGATGTTTCTATCTCCTTCTCCCTTCCTCTCTCTCTAAAAATTAATAAAGAAAAAACTTTTTTTAAGTTAAAAAAAAAAAAAGCAAAAATTCTTATTCTGAAAGATGGATACATTTTCCAGCATGCTTGTTTACACCCTTTCTTACCATCAAACTGGTAGAGGCTATAACAAAGCATATTTCAGGGGCCAATTTGGACCTTGCAAAGCCAGTAGTACCAGGGAAACCCCCAAAGGTAGTCCGAGACGTCAGCTGCTTGGAACCATCTGAAGGCACATGGATTTGTGCCTATCGGTATTATTTATCCTTTCTGACACTACAGACGTCCTTTTTTCAACCACAACAACCTAGCATCTTCCCGAACCATATTGAGATTTGAAGCATGGAGGCACCATGTGAGGCTTCTCTTTTCAGAAACTGGCCAACCTCCGTCAAAGAAATGCAATTCTGTTGTTCCAGTGATGCAGGAGGACAGATCAGCTAATGACCTGAGGCATCTGTTCCCGCTCCAAGGATTCTGACTCCAGGCCCATCCTGATTCAGACATGCCAAGAACACACAAACATCTGGGAATGCAGCACCCAAGGCATGTAACAAACCGAGAGGCTGTGCAGTCTGTGCAATGCCATCAGCACTCGTTGCTGAATAAATTAGATCAAATGAGAACACATTTGAAATTGTGAAATGGCAGGATTATTCTAGGCTTCTAAGTTACAAAGGGAACAAGTGAACCAGGCACCATGGTTATTCATGCTGAAATTGGCAGGAGAATCTATTTTTTCCCCAGCACATCAGGAAAAGAAAGTCTTGTGTTTTTCAACTGGGAATGTTCTGAAGCAGAGATGTCACTGCAAAAATATTAAAATACAAGCCAAATATATCTAAGTAAGTGTATTCTTTAGATTTTTTAAAGCCCAGTTGTGAGAGGGTAGTGTGTTTTGTTCTCCTGCTGAGAAAATTGTGCTTTTATTATATACAGCTTTGTCAAACATGTTTCCAAGGAAGAAAACCATCCAAGCCCATGGTGGTGTATTTCTTCTACGCCAAGAAGTAGCAGAGAAATACAAAACTGGTGCAATGCTTTAAAAAGGTAAAATAAGAAAGGCCAGGCTAACTTTAAAATTAAATCCTGTGAAAGTAACTACATTTTATTTTGCAATGGAAAGCCACTAGTACCAGGGCTTCACCAAAGGGAAATCACCTGGGATGTCTAATTTTCTCATCGATTTCAAACACGCTGTATTGACCAGGTCACCAAATCCATGGAGCATTTGTTCCTGGTCCTCTCCTGAAACACTGGACTCTCACTTGTCCGCCCGTTTCTATGGCCGTCAGAGCTGCTAGTCCCCTGCTCATGAATTGGGGCCACAGGGAATGAGGACCTTTCCCAGCTAGTGTTTAGATAGGTAGATTTTGTTGTAAGCCAGATTACTCAAAGTAAAGCCTAAGGATAGAAGACACGCTGAAATGACAAAGAGAGAGAAATGATATTCCAGCTGGCAGAACAAGAAGAAAGCACATGAACTGAGCCTTACTAACTGAGCCGTGAGACATCAAAAAAAAAAAAAAAAGAGCACCCATCCAAGGACATTCTCGACCCAAAGCAGACACAGGAGGTAGGTGTAGTGTCATCTGTTTCTATAGCAACAACCAAAAGGGCAACCTATGTCAACATCACTAGCATACACCACAGGTCACAGAGTTGGAGGGAAACTGGGCGGCGAAAATGGTACCTCCTTCATGAGAGGCCCCACTGAGACCAGCCACACCTCCCTCTCAGCTCTGCTCAGAACATTTATTTAGTCTTCAACACATTGCAGACTCCCGGGTCAGAAATTTTCCTCTCCTGCCTGTCAGTGTATATAGAAATAATGTTCTTGGTGAAAACTTAAATGATTATATAGAAAAGTGTCTTAAATTTTCAACGTGGTGCTGTTCAGCAAACCCACTCTACACTGTGTCCTCTTCATTGCTTTTAGATCAAGCCAAAATGCTAGACAATCAGTAGAGTATGAAGGAGCCTGTTGTGGCAAAATACACAACGAAGAAGGGCAACTGAGACAGAGGAGACAAACGGAAGCTTCCCTCCATCCCCTACCCACAGAAACCTAGAAATAAGAAAGTGATGAGAACAGGGGGTATAGTTGGAGAAAATATGGCCGGATTTGAAGGATGCTATCTAAATGCTCTAGGGCTAGCAGAACAAATAATCATGGGGGATTAAAGGCACATGTGAGACCTAAGAGTGGACACATATAAATAATAACTACCACCTGCTAGTCACACTATGTTCTTTTACCTACTGTGACCACTTTATCATCACAATCGGTATCATGATAGATGGATAGTTTTCTCCCTACAGTACAAAAGAGGACAGGCCACCATGTCCAATGTCTGGGCTACTGTTCCATCAAATGTGCTTTCAAACACAGAAGGCCTCCTTTGTTGACATTAATAACCGCACATTCCCAGTGTGATGGTTGGACTTTAATTTTTTCATTTATTCATTTTTTTCTATATTGAATTTCAGAGAGAGAGGAAAGGAAAGGGAGAGAGAGAGAGAAACATCGATGAGAGAGAACATCGATCGGCCGCCTCCTGCATGCCTCCCACTAGGGATCAGGCCCACAACCTGGGCATGCGTCCCGACCAGAAATCAAACTGGCAACCTCTTGGTGCATGGGTCGACACTCAACCACTGAGCCACACTGGCCGTGTCTGAACTTTTAGTCTAAGAAAACACAAGAAGATACAATAACAGATTTTGAAATTTACTGATCCCTATTACAGCTAAATACATCGGGAAAAAGAGAAAATGCGTTTCTGTGGGAATCATGATAGTTATGGTGTCCCCAGACAATGGCCGGGACTTGTATGAACCTAAGAATCCCATAAGAGCAACAAGTTCCCCGAGAGTCTAAAGAAAACACATTAAAAATACTTCTGCACCCTCTGCTACTTCTCTAGGTAAACTCACATGAAGAAAAACAACATTAAGGGCTAAGGTATCATTCCCCCTGCTGTAGGGGCCGAGGCCGCAGCACGGCACCCAGTTGAATTCGGGTCTATGTAACTTTGGAGAAATATGGAAAATTAGGAGAAAGCCCAGACGAGAGCAATGAAAATGATGAAAGAGCTGGAAGGGAAGAGAAAAGGCTGACAAATGAGGATTAATTAGCCCGGGGAAGAAAAGACAGTGGGGACTTCATATTTTCCTTGAAATATAGCAGAGGCTATTACACAAAATATAATCACCGTGATTCACAATTCCACCGAGAGTGA
Organism: Molossus molossus; assembly: GCF_014108415.1. NCBI lineage: Eukaryota > Metazoa > Chordata > Mammalia > Chiroptera > Molossidae > Molossus > Molossus molossus. The sequence continues at coordinate 28,842,645 of NW_023425348.1, forward strand.
ACACAGAGGAAACAGTCTTATGGAAAAGCATGACGAATGTAGATTAAATAAAAATACATCTTTCATTCGAATAGGTGGAGGCACTGAAATGGGTGGCAGCTTAAGGACCTGGGGAACTGGGCCCTCCTGCAGAGCCTGCTCTTGTTCTTCCAGCTGCTCCGCCCGATTGAAACACCACCTCCCCCATGAGCCCCTGGATTCTCTTTATACAACGATCAAAGCCCATGCTTCTCACATTTTAGTGAGCGTCACTATCAGAATACAGATTCCCAGGCCCCGGGCCCAGACCAGGTTTCATGGATTTCCAACAAGCAGCAGGTCTGCTGAACTAGAGGCAACCTTTCCTTACCTCACCTCTCATAAAAACACATCTGCACTTCTCTGGGTACTCATTGTGTTTATACCAGAGCATTGTATGTACTTGCCTACTTGACTGCAGTTTGATTCGACTTTGAAATGCCTACAGTGCCTAGCACAAGGCAAGTGACATGCCGGCCTAAGAAATACCGTCCTTAACTTGTTCCCTTAAAAGTGGGTCATTCTGCCCTGGCCAGTTTGGCTCAGCTGTTATAGCGTTGGCCCATGGACCAGAGAGACCCGGGTTCATTTTCTACCAAGGGTATATACCTCAATTGCACTTTGTCCCCAGCCCCAGTTGGGGTCGTGTGGGTGGCGACCACTCAATGTGTCTCTCTCACGTCCATGTTTCTCTTTCTCTTCCCTTCTCTCTCCCTCCCGCTCCATCTGAAGATAAATGCAAAAATGTCCTTGGGTGAGGATAAAAAAAAAAGTGGGTCATTCTAACTTGCCTAGGGTTTTCACTGGCTTCAGTATGTCTCACGTATTTCTTTATCCTGTTTCCTGGCCTCAGTGAATCCACAGCTCCAAGAGGTTCCAGTCTTTGCCCATGAAGTGACCACATATGCCAACGGTATCTAACATTCAAAATTAAGAAAATCGTCTGATGTATGAAAATTTTCTTCCCACAAGGTTTCTTTTTCCTCATTAGAGCAGAGTTTTGGCTTCTGTCCCAAAGATTATATTCCAAGAAAATGGCAGGAAAGGAGCTATTTTTAAAAATTTATTTATTGTTTACTTTGCCTGGTTTCTGGCAGGGAGGCCAGGGAGGTCAATGAGTAAATAAGAACCTGGCAAGTCTGAAATCATGCTGGTGGCAGCTGAAGTCTGGGCCAGAAGATCTGGAAAATTATTCAGCAACTCCTCCCCCTTTCACTCAACTACAAGCTTACTTGTTTGCTAAGAAGCAAAAGCAAATAATGACACAACACAAAAAATCAGGACCCTCTAATGGAAAAATTGGAGAAATGTCTCTTGGGCTTCAAGTTAACTCAAGTTGACTTAACAAAGCTATTTGTCAGATTGTATGCCCAGCACTCGGGAATCACACCGTCATCTCTCAGCTGTTTTGAAAGCATGGTTAAAGCTCCACTATCCCCCTAAATTAGTCCCAGAGTGTTTACACACACACACACACACACACACACACACACACACTACAAGTACAGTAAATTTTAAATGACCATATAGTACAATTAGCCCATATGTAAGGAAGCTAGGCAGGAAACAGTACAAAGATTTCTTTGTAGAATCCCATAGCTGCAATACATCTGATGATAAAAAAGAGAAAAAAGAATCACAGGCCACCTTACACAAAGCGGGTATAATTGCAACCCTAAAAAAGATGCTCAGGTAAAAGAAATCTAAAAAGTACACTTTTTTTTATTCCTTACATTTCAACCCTCCTTTATTCCGTGCAATTTTTTCTTTTCCTAGAGTCAAACAACACATGCTCTTTGTTACCTCTTCTTACAAATGAGTAGATAAACCCACCCACCGGCACAATTTAGCAGTCAAAAAGATTATGTCCATTCCGCTACACTCTACTTGGGAACATTAAACCACCGGTAAGAACGCTGTGTGAGGCTGGCGAAGCACAAAAGAAAACACACAAGGACACTTCATCCGGGAGCCACTCTAAGCTGTGAGCACTGCCCTGCAATCACACCGGCTCATAGCAGTGAAATACGGTCATTATCTTATAGAACTGATCTAATTCTGCACTCAGTGCCCTAAAATATAGGGTTTCTTTTGAATACCAAATACTAGAGCTGGGACCAAAAAAAGATAATAATTTGACAGCACTTTAAAACACAGTTCATTTTCCTCCTTCCTGTCATACTAAATAGCACCAACTGACAACTACCTCACAGGCTGAATGAATGAAAGAAGGTACATTTGCTGAGCTGAGGAAATGCCACAGATACACTGCAGTGGAGGAGTGATATTAGCTCATTAGAGGGTTTAATACACAAGCACAAACAGCATATTTAACAAAAATCTACAAAGGTATTGAAATGCAGCTGGAAATGTTCATACCATGAAATTTTTTTTCAGTACAAAGGAAGGGAGAAAACAATATGCTTATCTCTTTAAAAGTGCCAATGTTCAGGCTGTACTGATATGTTTATACACACACACACATATATGTATGTATGTATATATGTATGAACACTTCATCAATTCAGGATAATAAAGAAAGCATACACACTGTGTTGGCATTTCTTAACATTTGTGCTAAAATCATGAATAAGAACTACATATAACACTTGGCCAGATGAATTTAATTTGAAATACCACAAGAAGAAAGCCCAGGGAAGATGTAAAATCTTTTCTCATGAGACTTATTTGCAGTACAGGAAATAAAAACAACACTTCTATACATAATGTTTAATTCATTAACAGCTGACAGGTTTATTAAAGAAAAATATTTAAAGATGGGCATAATTTTAAAATGAAATTCCACTGAAAATTATTCCATTTCATTTTCTCATCAAAGAAAGTCCTTAGCCTAATCCCATAATTTGAAAGAATAGAATTAAGGTCACTCTCTCATTCAAATCATGAAAAAAATGTCTTCCTTGGCATCACTATTCCATAATTTCCATCGAAGTTAATGTGCTTGCTAATCCTCTCATTTTTTTCACCATCACCACTTATTCAGATAAGTCACGCATTCCATGTTTGATCCAGTCTTCTGAAGACTTTTATGCCCTCCAGGAATAAAATGCATTAATCACGGAGAGAGGCATTAACACCAAGAAGGTGCTTGCAGACCTGGTGCCTGGCCTGTTCAGGCAAAGAAGGGCAGATTCTAAGTGGACACAATGTGGTACGGGAGAAAGTGGAGGGCCGGTATTTGGTGAGTCTCCACTGTGGGCCTTACCCTGGGTGAGTTCTTTCATACACGTATTTAATTCACTGCAATCTCTCAATTCAGGATGTGATTATTACTTGCATGATCTATGTATTCAGGGGAACTAAGAGTCAGAGAGCCTAAACAACTGGCCACAGACAAAACAGCTGAGCAAAGGAAAAACTGAAATTCTAACCTGAAGCTATTCCTCTGCTATGAACTGCCCTCCCAAATTCATACAAGGAGGTAATTAAGATTAAATGAGGTCAGGAGGGTGGGGCCCTGCTTTCATAGGACTGGTGTCCTTATAAGACTCTCTTGTTCCCTCCCTCTCTTTATCTCTCTTTCCCTCTCACCTTCTCTCTTCCTCCACCTCCCGCTCTCTCTTCATGCTCTCAAAGGACAGAACAGCCATCTACAAGCCAAGAAGAGGGCTCTCACCAGAAACGGAACTCTGCTGGAACCTTGATCTTAGACTTTTCAGCCTCCAGAAGGATGAGAAAACAAATTTCTATTGTTGAAGGCCCCCAGTCTGTGGTATTTTACTATGTCACCCACTCTAAAGCTCTTCCCTGTCACTTTGCCTCATGGGATGGGAAGGTTCATTCCCCTCAATTTCTACAGCAAATGCTTCCTTCTGATCCTCCCAGCCTTTCATTGTCTCCTTATTAGCTGCATCCATATGAATGAAATGTAGGATTCTGCAGGAGGCTCATCATAATTTAACAGGAATTAATGTCTTCTTATTATAAAGGACCCTACACGCTGCTGCTTAACAGTCAGCAACAGCTAGAATTAATTCGTGTCAAATGAACATCAAGAAAAATCCATTTATGACCCCCGAAGTCATAAAATTTAGCATAATTACACATGCTCTTGTTTGGGTAATTTTTTCTCTCCTCATTAAATTAGGTGTCTACATTAGATTTCAATCTGATCAGTCCTGACTAGTTTCATGTCTGCAATCAAGGGCATTTCCTCTCAAATCAACCAAGTTTCATAGGCAAACTACACTAGAAGCATGATAACCTAAGCTGAGGTACAAGAGCTGAAAAACTGAAAATAACACATCTGTGATATCGCAGAAATTCACTCATAATATTTATTCATGTTTTCCCTCAATAAGTATCTACTATGTGCCAAGCAGTATTCTAGCTATTTTGGAGATATGTGAAGTAACAATGTATGAGAATAACTCTAAGTAGCTCTTTGATAACTGTATCTGCCTTTCTTCTCACTACTGTATCCGAAGCTCATAGCATAGCACGGGCACTTAGTTTTTATTCCACCATCAATGGAGGATGAACACATTTTCTGAAAAAATATGCCTTAAATGTTAAAAGTTAATCTCTATACCTCCCTATCTTTGTCTTAAACACAGTCTGTCCCTCATTATTTGCAACATCCCCTAAAAAAATTTTCTATCAAATAAAATCACCTGTTTAACCCTTAGTAGAGACAGTACTCATGAGGTTGGTCTCTGGCAGCTAGAATTATTTTTTAAAATACAAAAAACTTTAGCCTTCCACAGCCCCTTTCTCTAGTTGTTTCTGTGAGTTGAGTCTTTTAGAATATTAAAAGAAACTTTTAAAAATCAATAAACTCAAAGTGGATAAAAGACTTAAATATAAGACCTGTAACCGTAAAAGTCCTGGAAGAAAATACAGGCAGTATAATTTCAGACATCTCTCATCGCAATATTTTTGCTGATATATACCCTAGGGCAAGGGAAACAAAAGAAAAAATAAACAAATGGGACTACATCAAACTAAAAAGCTTCTGCATAGCTAAAGAAACCATCAATAAAATGAAAGGGGAACACACTGTATGGAAGAACATATTTGCAAATGATACATCTGATAAGGCATTAATTTCCAAAATATATAAAGAACATATACAACTCAGCACCAGGAAGACAAAAATCCAATTAAAAATGGGCAGAGGACCTGAATAGACACTTCTCCCAAGAGGACATACAGATGGCCAACAGACTTATGAAACAATGTTCAACGTCACTAATCATCAGAGAGATGCAAATTAAAACCACAATGAAATATCACCTCACACCTGCCAGAATGGTGGCCGTCAATAAATCAACAAACAGTACTGGTGAGGATGTAGAGAAAAGGGGACTCTAGTGTACTGCTGGTGGGAGTACAGACTGCTGCAGCCACTGTGGAAAGCAGTATGGAGTTTCCCCCCCAAATTAAAAATGAAACTGCCTTTTGACCCAGCGATTCCACTTTTAGGAATATATCCTAAGAATATCAAAACACAAATCAGAAAAATTATATGTACCCATATGTTCATAGCAGCATTATTTATAATAGCCAAGGTCGGGAAACAGCCCAAGTGCCCATCAGTAGATGAGTGAATTAAAACAAACAAACCCTCTGGTACATCTACACAATGAAATACTATGTGTCTGTAAAAAAAGAAATTCTTACCTTTATGACAGTATGGATGAACCTGGAGATTATTATGCTAAGTAAAAAAAGCCAGTCAGAGAAAAACAAGTATCATATGATCTCACTTATATGTGGATTCTAATGAACAAAATAAACTGACATACAAAATAGAAACAGAGGCATGGATACATGGAACAGACTGACAGCTGTCGGGGCGTGGGGGGTGGGAGGACTGAATGAAAGAAGGTGAAGGGGTTAGCCAAAGAACATATATACATAACCCATAGACCTAGACAACAGTGAGATGACGGGCAGAGGGAAAGGGGGTGGGAGCTGGGTGGAGGTAGGCAAAGGCGGGGGATGGGGACATCTATAATAGTGTCGACAAGAAAAATAAAGTTTAAAACAAAACCAATGACTTGACAATGTGATGAAGAAACAGAGGCCCCTCCTGACTATGTAGTGTAGATTCCTAGACAGGCCAGGAAAAAGGCGCAAACCTAGGGAAGTCTGCTGTTGCCTATAAGGATGTCCATTCAGTCCATGTTCGCAACCTCAGCCGACTGCAACCAAAGTGCCTGGAACCTGCACTTGGGAGAACCACTTCCACGTGGTTTCTGGTTCTGGGGAAGGGGTTGGAATCGGTGTCCGTCTGGGCCAGGCTCACATGGAGCGCATCTTTGGAAGGACTCTGCATACTTATCTTTCCCTTTTAAAAAGGGAAAATGCTGGAAGTCCACTGAGGTCTGTACAGCTTTTAGGCCAGCAAATTAATCATGTTCATGAAGCAAGAAGTCAGATTATGTTTGGGCAAATGAGATCCTGTTCCCTTGGTTACTCTAATGTAGGAGGCACTAGGTATTTATTTAAGAAAGAGAACAGTTAGTTAAGAAGAATTTTTAAGGATCTCGCGTGCTAAAAATACAATTAGAAAGGAAATGTTTAAACTGCTACTAAAATATGGTTTTATCAGGGACTAGGGTAACCCAAGGAACGAGAAATAAAATAGCTCAGTTCTTTACACTACCAACTCCTAAAACAGTTTATTTCTCGAGACAAGACAATCTCCACAGAGACACTAAGACAAAGTCATAGAATGTATGGCTCCAGTGGTAAAAGAATTCTTCTTAAAATTCCCTGCTGCAAGGCTGAAGACCAAACATGGAACCCTCAGTGGAGACTGAGAAGGACATATAAGCAGCGCTATGTAAATCAAGCACATGTACTAATAAACCAAGGAATGAAGCGTTGTTTTAGCTTTTACAACAACAAAGCGTATTTCAGATTTCAAAAATATGTCCTGAAATATTCAAAGTTTCAAAATGTTCATGGCTTTAACTAGGAAACTGGAAAATGTCCAAAACAAAACAAAACAGTTTTCCCTAAAAAAAAAAAAAAAAAAAGCAAAATATCACTGGTCCCAAAGAATTTTAAATTTCTGCAAGTTGCCTAAGACTAGAACATTTCTAGTCACATCCATTTCCCGCTTTCTGTACCTCTCAAATGCATACTTTTCTGAAAGTTCTGCAATTGATTAGTAGATCTTTCTTTTAAATCCTCACCCAAGGATATTTTTCCATTTATCTTCAGAGAGAGTGGGGCAGAGAGAGAGAAACATCACTGTGAGAGAGACACTCAATTGGCTGCCTCCCCCAAGATCCTGACCAGGGCCGGGGACCAACCACAACCTAAGTACACACCCTTGACCGGAATCAAACCTGAGACTCTTTGGTCCAAGGGCCAATGCTGAGCAAAACTGTCCAGGGCTTAACGGATCTTAATGTAAAAATACCATCTTTAGATACTGCTCAAAAGAGTATTTGATGAAATCATGCCATATAGCAAGCCCTTGACAAGTAACACAGCTCTTTGATTTGGACCAGGCTTCAGAAAGGCTGTGCCACAATGAATTTCACATTTCTGCAGGTATTGTTCTCACGTGCTGCCTGGTGCACTGTCAGTGATCCCTTTGCTCCTCTAGAGCACCGTGAGAAGGCATCAGGAAGGCATCCTCCATGAGCAGAGTGATATATATACACAAGGGGAAAGTAGAAGCAACCTTTACACCTGGAAGTACAATATCTGTCAAACAGGACAGCCCTGCTTGGGGAGAAATGGCCATGAAGAACACAGGAAGAGCCAGTAAATAACAGGTGTTCTGGAGGAACTGCCAGCAAGACAGCTTCATCCACCTGCCACTCCAGGCTCTGGAGCCATGACCCATACACACGGGGTCAGGCTGTGACCAAACACAGACGGAAGACCTCCAACGTCCACCGATCGCTCAGTGAGAAATAGTGCTGAGGATTGACAAAGATGGATCATCTACGCTAAGTCGTCCAGAGTAGTTTACTTGAGATTACATCCTCCCAGCTCTTTGTTATTCTTCCCCCTGCCTGACAAAATTAATCACTCTTCCTTCTGGGCCTCCCATACCCAGTCATACATTCCACCAACATAGCACCTGTCGCAGTTTCTTTCAGTTATAGATACATCTGTCTTTTTAGCTGCAAAGCTCCTTGAGAGCAGGAATCATATCCTTTTAATACTTGCACTCTGGATGGTAACATCGAGACTCAATATTTGTTGAATGAGGGAACAAATAAATAAGTCATACATGAAAGTTCCAAAGCCTTTATCTGTTTTTCATTATAGTACAGAATCCAAAAACAAACTTTTTTCATACGTACTTTGCACAACTCAATACAAGCTTTGCCCTCCACTTGGAGCAGAACAACCAGGATACTGACCTTCACGTCCCCACCTCCAGGCCTGTTGCCCTGGCCTCCATCACCCTTGAAAATGGCAATCACACATTTTAAGACCTACTTCCAATCTAATTCCTTTATTTTGTCTTCCTGGACTATGTCCACAGCTTTCATCTCTAAACGCCTACTGTACTTGTGTTCTGGAACATCCACAGGATACTTAATCATATGTTGCAATGATTTATATTTCGCTTGCCTTTTCTGGGAGCGTTCTCTGTGTTCCAAAGAGAAACCCTCCTTTTTAGGAGAAAAAGAGGGAGTAAGAATGGCTAAGGGAAGCACAGCCAGTCAGTGAGAAACTTGGGAATGGAACAATTTAAGATGACACTGAAGGTGAGAACTTAGAAGACTGGGTAAAAAAGAAACAGAAACCCAAACAGAAAATCAATGTAATGAGGTATCTTACTCAGCTGCCACAATCTTGTTCTACTTGCTGCCATTACAGCTTTGTTTGGCCCCCATCCTCACCTTTTTATTGTCTTTCTTTTTTTTTTTAATTTTTTAAAATTGATTTTAGGGAAAGAGGAAGAGAAAGAGAGGGAGGGAGGGAGGGAGAGAAAGAGAAACATAGACATGAGAGTGAAACATCTATGGGTTGCCTCCCACACATGCCCTGACCAGGGGTCAAACCCGTTACCTTTTGGTGTACAGGCAGATGCTCCAACCAACTAAGCCACACTAGCTAGTGCTTTTTGTCTTTCTTCAGGGACAGAATAGTTGATAAGATCTTACACTCTGGACTGTGCAAGGTGAGATCATAGTAGGACCACCAATCAATAGCTATATGACTGAACAAATTACTTAGCTACACATTTTTAAAAATCTGTTAATCAGTTTTAACTGACAAATTTCTTCATGTTAAACTATCTCCTAGGAGAAATACCCCTTAGACATAAAGTATTTTTTTAGACAATACTATTGGGTTCAGTTGCTAATATTTCATTTAGGATTTTCACATTTACATTTTTAAGTGGGGACTGTCTATAGTTTCCTTATTCTGTGCTTGTCCAGTTTGGGTAAAAAGGTTAGACATATAAAACAATTTATGTAGTTTTCATTCCCCATCTTTTTTTTTTTTAACTCCCTAGAAGACTTCTATAAAATAGAAATTAAAGTTAGGTAAATTTGCTTGTAAAACGTTAAGACTGGTTATCTTGTTAGAGAATAGGGCAAGGTGGGTGGGCTGGAAAAGAAGAGTGGAAGAGTGTGATTGACTTCTGCTTCCACCTCCTCATACTCCCCAGACACTCTCTGTTTCTCTTTGTCTTTGGTTTTCTGCAGTTTGAATATGACAAATGTAAGTACAGGTTTTGGTGTTTTTATTTATATTTACCATTTTGTATCCTGTGAGCATCTTGGATCTGTAATTTTGTGTCTGTCATTAATTTGGGTACATTTAAACATTATGAATTTAAATATTTCTTCTGCCCTATCCTCTCCTTCTTATTCTTTCATATTTTCTAAAAAATATATCTTTTCTATGGTCTCAAAGTTCTTGGATGTTTTGTCTTACCCCCCCTCCCCCCCACACACACCCCCCATTCTTTTTCCTCTTTACATTTTAGTTTCAGAAGTTTTACTGGCTTATCTTCAAGATCACTGATTGTGTTTTTTATGGGAGAGGGGACTATGTTAGACCTATGAGCATTCTTTATTTCTGTTACTGTACTTTTATTTCAGTCACTTCCTTTTGATTTTTTCTTAGAGTTTCCATCTATCTGCTTACAGTATCCATATGGGTTTGCATCTCCTCTACTTTTTTCATTAAAATCTTTAATATATTAATAATAATTACTTTAAATTCTCTATTTGATAATTGCAAGAGCTGTGTCATATCTGAGTCTGGTTCTGATGATTATTTTATCTCTTCAGATTGTTGGTGCTAATGTATGGTTTTTCTTTTTTCTTGCCTTCTGATAAACCTTGGAATTTGTTATTGAAACCAGGACAGTAAAGCTACATAGGATAATAGGTACTAAAGTGAAGTGGCCTTTAGTGTGAGAATCTATATTAACCTGGCTAGGAGATAGTCAATGTTTGTTGTAGCTATTGGTACCTAAGGCTAATTCCTATAATGGTCTTCTTTGTTCCTCCTTCCCTCTTTACTACTTCTCAAAGAGAATCTGCTTTTCCGTTTCTTCAGCTATATTTCATGGTTATTATTACTGAAGGCTTGTTAGTGTAGCAGTAGGGTATAGGTAAATGGTATTCTCACATCTTCTAATGAAGTCTTAGTGAGCATGTGTTAGGGGTATGGCTTTCAGAAGGGTTTTGTCCCTCTTCAGGATAGAGCTATATTTCTGCCCTGTTCCCTAAATGCTTCCTTAGCTATAACATTCCCAATCTATTTCTTTGAAAATCTCTCCTCTGACTATGGCTTTTATTTATTTATTTATTTTCCCCTTAGGTGAAATAGGAAGGCTGTAGGCAGCTGGGGTGGGGCCAAGTTTCCTTCCCTTGGCTGGGGTAGAGATTTAAAATTGTCCTGTGGAGAAGTCCTTCCCCCTGTAAACTAGAGCTTTCACGATGGATTCTCTGTCGCACACCCTTTCCCAGGGGTATGAAAGGAGATTTCTTGAATCTTTCCCCTGAGCACCTAGTAGGGTTCCAGAGCGTAAAGCATGTGAAGTGTGGGAACCCACTTAGACTACAGTCCCCAGGAGCTTTTTAATCTCCCACTTCTCTGCATTCAGCTTCCAACAATTCATCAACATTTCCATTAGAACATTCTTACCACTTTATGGCATTGAGTGATTTCTGCCCCAGGTAACCAAATCTCAAGAAAAGTCCATTTTTCCAGTATTTTTGTTGTGGTGATTATGTTAGAGAAGTAACAACTTCCAAACTCTTTACATGCCATAGCTGAAGCTAGAAGTCTCTTTTTGTGGTTTTAATCTTTTCAGGTTTTCTATTTCTTCTTGGGTCACTTTTAGCAATCTATATATTTTGCAGAATGTTATTAATTTCATTCAGATTTTCAAAATTACTGACACATAGTTCATATCATTCTCTTTGGAAGCATGTGTACATATTCATATAAATCTTTTAATTTCTACTAAACTTAAAAATGTGTATATTTTCACCCAACTGGTGTGACTCAGTAGACTGAGTGCCATCCCATGTACCAACAGGCCACCAGTTTGATTCCTGGTCAGGGCACACGCCCAGATTGTGGGCTTGATCCCCAGTATGGGGTGTGCAGGAGGCAGCCAATTGATATTTTTCTCTCATCAATGTTTCTATCTATCTCCCTTCCTCACTATCTATAAAAATCGATGAAAAAATATTTTTAAAAGATATATATGTATTTTTAAAATGGTACTGATCTGTGTTTTCTCTCATTTGTTGACCATGTTGATTTTTTCATTATTTTATCATGTTAGATTTAATTTCTACTTTTATCTTCCCTCTATTTGTTTAGCCTGTTATTATTTACCTAGCACTTAAATGTCTCAGTCTCGTGTTTCTTTAGAAAGAAAACTGCACAGACAGTACCCTCCCCATGGAGCTGTTTGTAAGAAAATGCACATTTGAAAAAAAGTAATATGCAAATATAAGACGATACGACCATTTATTGCCAACCCGCAATATTTTTCCTATCAGAGATCTTTATTTTGGATTTTTTCATAATCTGACTCCTGTACTATACCTGCCATTTTTCACCGTCCTTACCTAACTCTGAGCATTAGGCCAGTTTAAGAACTGTGATCTGCCGAGAGAACACTTAAAAGCAAAGTCAAAGCATATCCCTTTCATGAATAAGTGATCCAAGGTTAAGACAGTTTCAAAGAAAATGTCTTTCAGTTGTTTCAAGCCAGGCTGCAGACCTCCTATAAATTTCTTTGGCATTAACTTACCAAGTTAATGAAACACCACTTGACATTTCCTAATAAAGACCTCGTGAAGATAAACATCTGCTTTTTTCAAAATTCAGCTTAAACTTATTTTGCTATTTCTGCTATCCAAAAATAAAGACACAATCAAAAAGTCCCCTGCATCAGTGGAGAAAGCTCTTCCACTGTGAGGTGTGGGTTCTCTTCCCCGCTATCATGAAGGCGCTGGGCAAGAGCCAGGAGCTGGAGAAGAGCACACATCCCAAGTCCACTCCAACAGTCCTCTCAAAGCCCAGCGAGTGCAAAAACAAACCTATGAAAGATCACTTCTTTCTCCATATTATGTCACTCTTTTTAAATTTTTTAAAATTCTCACCCGAGAATACTTTTCTGTTTATCTTCAGATAGAGTGGGAGGGAGGGAGAGAGAGAAACATAGACATGAGAGGGACACATTGACTGGTTGCCTCCCACATGACCCTGACCAGGGCCAGGGACCAAACCGCAACATGCCCTTGACCAGAATCGAGTCTGCGACTCATTGGTCCATGGGCCAATGCTCTAACCACTGAGAAAAATCGGCCAAGGCTTTATTGTTTCACTCTTAATGTTGGCTGGATATACCTCCCAAATCGTAAGTCCTCAATCAGTGGTGGTGTACAGGTGGAGAGGATCAGCAGAAGGTTTAGACAAGAGTCGATGAACCGTCTAGACCAGTGATTTTCAGCCTTGTCCATCTCATGACACACATAAACTAATTACCAAAATCCTGAGGCACATGGAAAATATTTTTTTTGCTGCTCTCTCACACACACACACAAAAGTATAATTTTGATTCATTCACCCTGAATGGTTATTCTTGTGTTGGCTATTGCCTTTTTTTTTTTTCCAGCATATTGTGCCTGCCACAGCACACCAGTTGAAAATCGCTGATCTAGACTGTCTATGGTTGAGAACTGATTCACATAAATAGTTGTCAAAACATAGGAACTCCCACCCTGGCGCTGGTTTGGCTCAGTAGTTAAAACATTGGCCCACAGACCAGAGAGTTCCAGGGTCGGTTCCTGCCAAGGGCACATACCTCAGTTGCAATTTGTCCCCAGCCCTGGTTAAGGTCATGTGGGTGGCTACCACTCGAGGTGTCTCTCTCACATCGATGTTTCTCTCTCTCTCTTCCTCCCTCTCTCTCTCGTGCTCTATCTGAAGATAAATGCAGAAATGTCCTCAGGTGAGGATAAAAAAAAAACAAAAAACATAGAAACTCCCTTAATCCGCCACTACCTAACCAGCTCACCACATCAACTACTGCTCTAGATTCCCTCTGTAAAATATGAGCCAATGTTCAAGTCAGACTGAAGGTCCTTGGACAGTGGGTGTGTCTCCAGGTACCTCCACGTCTGCTCCCACTAACCGAGCTGGGTCCTCATGGAGAATCAGCTGGGTTCATTCCCTACACTGTGTATGCCCGTTTTACTTGTTAGCAACATTTTATAACTTAATTAAATATTGGAGAAGTAAAAATAAAAAAATAAAAAAAGGGTGAACAAAAAGCAAATTAAGTTGAATGAAAATAAATTTTTTAAACCAACCGTCACATTAGATGTGAGCAAGACAACTATGAAACTTTCCAGGAAAACAGTTAACTGTTTTCTACATCGGCAGAGAAAGCTCTGAGGATTCTACCCACAGATTACTTTGTGTTTTTAATTACTCCATTATAATAATTTTAAAAACATCTCAAAGGAAACCATAAATGATAACGGGCCTTATGCAAGAAAAACAATATGTGATATCAACCATGGGACTCTTAAAACAACATCAACAAACAAAAACCTTGGTCCAACATTATAAGACTGGAGAACAAATAATTTATATCTTGTACTGTGTGTGTGTGTGTGTGTGTAATTGTTAATAGTCCCATGCTTACGTTGAATTTTTGGATTAACAACTACAGATCTTGATCCTATCAAAGAATTCTGTGTAGTTTCACTGAGCAGATTAAAAGGTACTGTTTCCAATTTCCTATTCATTTTTACTTTATTTTCATTATATTTAACTTATCAGGTACCTTCTCAAATATTTTTGTTAATTTTCATCACAGACTTAAAGATTATAAGTTCCATTTCTAAGGAAGGAAACTGAAAATCAAAGAAGCCAGGGTTCAAACACAGAACCATTGTCCTAAACAGTATTTTCCAGCTGATGTAAAATCAATTTAGTGAGAAACAAGGCACATTTTTTAATGAGAGAACAGACTAAACATTAAGGCATTATTTAAGGGTTAGTTTTTTGTTATGGGCTGAATTGTGCCCCCCCCCCCCAAAAAAAAAAGACAGTGAAATCCTAATTAGGGATATCTCCCACTCCAGCCTCAGAAAATGTGACCTTATTTGAATGTATCATTACAGAGGCAGTCAAGTTGAAATGAAGTTATTAAGGTGAGCCCTAATCCAATGTGACAGGTGTCCTTACAAAGGAGGGAAATCAGACATAGGGACAGATACATACAGAGGGGAGGTGGAGTGAAGACACAGGGAGACAGGGAGAAGACAGCCATGTGACAAGATGATGTATCTACAAGCCAAGGAACACCAAAGCTTGCCAAAGACACCAAAGCTTGCCACAGAACACCAGAAGCTAGAAACAGGCACAGGAAGAATTCTCCCCCAGAGTTATCAGAGAGAGCCATGCCCAAGCCGACCCTGATTTCAGACTTCTGACCTCCAGAACTGTGAGATAATACATTTCTACACTTTTAAGTCAGTTTTTGGTACATTGTTACTACAGCCCTAGGAACTGCATATAATGCTGTTTTGTGAAAGTTTCCACGGAGTGGGTATGGGTGTGGGTGTGGGTGTGTATTCTAGGTCACAATGTCAATTTAATTCCTACTGTGGATTATGATCAAAAGAAGTTTGTAAAAGTGTTCTGTAACACAGGCAAATCTACTGTTACTGAAATGTATCTAGGCAATCCCCTTAAGACAGAAGGTGTGGGGGGGGCAAAATTCTGAAAAAAGAGAAGAATGGTATAGTATTTGGGGCAGGGGATGGAGTTTTTCTGGGAAGATGGGTAGAAAGAGCAGCACATTTTAATAGAGGAGCTGGTGATGGGGTAATATGCTGTGTGAGACTAACCATGTGTCCCTTGCAAGAGAAAACAAAAATAGCCGTTTTTTGGCAGGTATTTGGGAAAAGGTTTTAGCCAATCCACTCCGCATAAGTAGAAATGATTTAACCCAGCCAAAGCTTCAAAAGAAGCTATGTGAGGAGTGTTAATGATATTGGGCACTCCATCCAGACAGGGAGAAATCAGAGTAATGGAAAAGCAGCCTTCGGGGACCCACGTGCTGCCGACAACAGCCGGCAGAAGACTGCTTAATATTCTTACACAATTAAACTCATTCCCTTTAAGCTTCCTTCACATACCATAAACAAGATCTCCCCACTCCTTAGAAATTAACTTTTAACATCTGGGCAAATGTACTGCTTAATGCCCAAATCCCAGGTTTTTTGTTTTTTGTTTTTTTTATTTTCTTTACATATGCCAAACCAAAAGTCCTTTGTAGACAGTTTCCGTCTTGCTCTTGTCATGAGCGTTGAGACCCAAGTTAAGTGGCACAAAAGTTTCTATAATATAGGCTCATATTATCAATAACTGAGAAAAACTCAATTATTACCAAACCTCACTTATTTATAAATGTGTCTAGCCAATAAGGGCATCAGAGATGAAACCTAATGGCTTTTTCTGTTACGGAGAACAAAATGGAGAGATGGGGAAACCTGGCATGATTTCCTCAGGAGCTGCCGTTTTTCATGTAGCCATGGCACATCCTAGCCCATCCCATGGCTAGTCACACACTTCCCAGTCCAGCCTGTGGCTCTTCACACCGAGCCAGGACAGGCAGGAGAGGCGGCCGATTCACACCACACCTCCATACCCAGTACTCACTGGCAAGAAACCACTCCATGGTGCTACCTACATGCACACGGGGCCTCCATTGCCAGCTCAGACGAGAACAAGCAGACGGAAGTGTAAAATCTGCCTCTCTGGCCCACACAATAGGCCAGGATTGGAAGGCAGTGAGCGGAGCAAGTTGGGACACAGAGCTTTCAATAAACAAAGCAAACTTTAAACCACAGGAGTTCCACATCCCTGGTTCCTTAAGAATAAAGTGGATTAATGAGCCTAATCATTTCAAAGAGTTTCTGAGGATTTAATGAGATACATGGTAACTCTCAAATGCCTGGCTTGCCCGGGCGGGGTGGCTCACTGGCTGAGCATCAACCCATGCACCAAGAGGTTGCCGGTTCGATTCCCAATCAGGGCACATGCCCAGATTGTGGGCCTGATCCCCAGTGGGGGGTATGCTGGAGGTGCCAATCGATGTTCTCTTTCATAGATGTTTCTATCTCTCTCCTTTCTTCTCTCTCTCTCTCAAAAAAAAAAAAAAAATCAATACAAAAATTTAAAAATAAAATACCTGGCTCACACAGGTGTGCTCCATTGCCCTTGGATTTCAACCTGCACTTGTACCTGAGGGAAGCTAGTACTCATTCCTTCCATTAGCATTTATAGTGTCTCAAACCTGCTGGGGACTGAGTGGCTGTTGGGTGGAATGGCTGTGAGGGAGGGAGACAGGGAAGGATACAAGGGCGAGAGCTAGTTTTCCTGAGCTGGGCAGGCTCAGCACCTAAAGGGACAGACATGAGACACCGGGATGAGTATCCACTACAGTAGAATGCACTGAACAAGGAGAATGAATTAGATGGAGAACAAGGCACTGAGAACGCCCAAGGAAGAGACCCAAGAACGTGGCACCGAATCTGGGTCATAAGGAAGCTGAGCCGGGAGGAGGAAAAGGTACAGGAAGAGCAGCCATGGTAGAAAAGCAAGAAATGGAAAACTCAGGACCCTTGTCAGACCATGGTCAAAGTAAAATATGGTAAAAGACCTGGGCCGAATTGCATACAGTCTTGTTTGAGAAATTCTTTGAGCAAAAAGATGTCCATGTATAGAAGGGAACTGACAGTCAATAAGACAGGCAGCTATGTTTCCACAACTATAATATTTATTGAGCACCTACAGTGTGTGGGTTGCAGCTCCAAATGCTGAATGATGTCAGTACAATCACACAATCCAAGTATATTTCAACTGAGTCTTAGTTTTACAGAAAGACAAAACAAGAAATTGCCAAAGGGCAAAAAAGAATACATTTGGGGAAAACTGTAGAGAAAAGTGTTTAGTACTACTGAAAATATTTTAACTGACAGTTTTAAATTGTAAAAAAAAAAAAATGATTACTGTACATGTACCACTCTCAACTAGGTTAGAAAGGATATGGGGTCCATTCATTCATTCACTCAGCAAATATTCAATAGCTACTGTGTGTCAAGGCTTCTTCTAGTCAATGGGCATGGCAGAACAAAAAACACACAACATCCCTGCCTTACTGGGACCTGAAGTCTAGGAACACAGTAAATGATTTTTGGTTTTGTTTTTTTTTTTTAATTCTAAAAGTTAGGTAGAAGTAGGAAAAATGCTAAAAATGTTTACCTCTTTAAAAGATTACAAAAGCCTTCATCTGTATAGGAAGGTAAAAATGCTCCACGGCATAACTATTTTTAAAAATAAAACTATTTTTTCTATTAATTGTGGACTGTCCAAGAAACTCTGGAAAGATTTTAAATCTAATGTTAAAATAACAGTTTTCTGCCCTGGCCAGTGTGGCTCAGTTGGTTGGGTGTCGTCCCGTGCACCAAAAGGCTGGTGGTTTGATTTCGAGTCAGGGCACATGCCTGGTTTGTAGGCTAGATCCCAGGTAGGAGGTGTGCAGGAGGCAGCCAATTAATGTTTTTCAAATCTATGTTTCTCCATCTCTTTCCTTCTCCTTCCTCTCTTTTTAAAAATCAATGAAGATAATTTTTAAAAGAGTTTTCTGCTTTAATTTCTGCTTTAGATTATTTGGTAAAAGTTTAAACTTTTATAATCTGTTGAGAGACTTAACTATGCTGTAATGCCTCCTAGGTAAACCTTGTCCGTCAAAGTTGTTCTTTCATTGAGTGATTTATTGAGTATCTCTTAAGTGTGTAATGCTATTGTGCATTCATAAGGATGGCAAGAAATAGAATGTGGGCCCCCACCCTTAACAGGTGTATCACTTCTCATGAGGACGAGGGGATGAATAAAACATACACATCTGAAAGAGCTGAAGCATTCAAGAACAATTCTTGAAATATTGCAAGATAACAAGTCAGCAGCACATAAAATGCATGTACTAGTGACCATGGAAAGTGGAATTCTCCCAACCAACCAGAAGAAACTTTCTTTTGCCCCTTAGGAAAGCACCTGCTTCCACGTGAAGCCCTTCAGGCCACTCTGTAACGATGCTTCTCACTAACAATGAGTCAGTAGATCGGGCCTTGGAAAAATATTGCTCTGTGTCATTAATTAATCCATTAATTATACTGTCAACGTTTGTGAATACGAAGTAAATTCAACACTAATTTTAATGCCTAGTGTTTCAGAAATCAAAATGGCAAAACGTTTCATCCTCTCCCCTCAGTCATCAAAGCCAAGCACAAGCTGCGCTGATCCCAAATGCGATGTCGGTTGTTGATCTATGCCTCACCCCTGAGAGACTGGAACGCGGGTATTACTGCTGATGAGAACATATGGTTTGGGTGGTTTGGCAGGCAAATCCTGGCACAAGAGTCTCAAAGCATCAGCAGATGCTGCCATAGCACAGACATCCAAATGGCGGCATAACTGCTGCTGCTGCTGCTTTGACGCCACATGTTTCACTGTGATGACAGCGATGCCTTTCCCTTAGAGGCTGGTGGCCAAACAAAACCCCTCCCTAAGCCCCACAGACAGACACAGGAGCATGAACACACACAAAATCAGGTGAGGTCTGCCTTCCACAGGTCTCTCTCGCCTGTCTCTAACGATGGAAAGCCAGCTGGAACAGCAACTAGAGAACTATCCTGTTCTTTGCTTACAACACTGATATTTAGGTTCCAATCAGAAAACAGGAAATTGCCACCAGCCTTCCACCAAACTCATAATCAAAGAAAAGATGGCCTGTGAGCAACTCGGAGATAACATCAGAGTCCCCTGGTCTCCCTACCAGCCTGTGGCACTGACAGCCTGAAGCTCCCGTCTCAAAGTGCTGAGTCATCTTCATCAGACTCCTTCAGTGGATCAACAGATATTCACTGACCATCTGCTATGGGCCAGGAGGGGAGGGGGCTTCCACAGACACAACCTCAAAAGAGATGAGAGGTTGCTGGGAAGCATTCCCCTCCCCTATCTACCTAGTCACTTTCAGTCCTTCATTCCACCTTTACTAGCAGTGACGGTCTGGAAACAACCGCGAACGAGACAGATGTGGTGCCTGACTCCAGCGGAGGAGTCAGCCAGACACACCAGTGAATGCAGTGTGCACCATGCTACAACCAGAACCGGCTGGTTCCGAGACCCTGGAGGTGGGGGCGGGGGTGGAGGTCAGCACACCAAGTCCCAAAGATGAACTGTCATGGGCCAGGCGGCTTGGGAGGACTGCAGCCGAGGCAAGGGAGCAGATTGAGTGTCAGACAGAAATTTCTTCCAGGTCATCAAGTGCTCCCAACCTTAGCTCTTCAGCTGTTAAGTGGAAAAATAGTAATACTAAATGAGAAAAATGTGAGTCAAAAACCCAGGACTCAAAAATTGATAGCCATCATGGTCATTAATATTGTTATTACTATTATTAATAACAGCAACATCGACAGATGCTTGGAGGTAAAAAATGTATAGAACCTTCTGGAAGATTAACATGGTTCAATGTAGCTGGAATATAACGTGTTTTTATGTGTGTGAGGGGAGGTAGAGGGTGGGAGATGGTAGATGTCTGAGTTACTTCCAACTAGAGCATGATGCTGAATGCCAGTGGAGTGGACACAGCTGAGCCCAGTCACCCATCATCACGCCACTGCACAGGCATGTAACTTCTGTGTGTTGTGAATTCCTCATCCATGGCAAGAGCATTATGACACTTGTCCTGTCTATCTCGGAGAACGGTTGCTGTTAATGGATCCCATTTGGAACTCTGGGGTGCCAAGGTGAACTCAGAAAGGACAGGTACAAGTCTGGGGAAAGAGAGCCACTCATGCTAATTTAGATGAGGCTCCAAGTTGGAGTGAGGAACTGATGGGAAAGTGCAGAGCTGCCGAGCTGTCTGTTTGAGGTGTCAAATATGTGCATAGTTAACATTTGTCATTCACTGCAGGAAAGGCAGACACATTAATGAGCTGACAGAATACAGATCTAAAGCACATATACATAATCAGGACTCACAGAAAAGCATGCAGATTGTCTTCCCTGGGCACAGCACCGAAGTTACTCTGAAGAAGTGAGAGGGAAGAATTACACACCTGGATCTTTTACAAAGCACGGATCCAGAAACTAAGATGTCAAGGAAAAAGCTATTTGCCTACAGCCTTGAAGCCAAAGCTTGTGGGTGATTCACACAGATTTCACTTGTCAGTCTAAACAGAAATTAGGGGATGAGGGGCTACCCAACCTGGGAATCACTGGGCTAGAAAAACTTTTGGGGAGCCCAGCCAGTGTGGCTCAGTGGATTGAGCATCTTCTCAATGGACCAACAGGTCACCAGTTCAATTCCCGGTTAGGGCACATGACCGGATTGCAGGCTCAATCCCCAGCGTGGGGTGTGCAGGAAGCAGCCAACTGATGTTTTTCTTTCATCATTGTTTCGATCTTTCTCCCCCTCTCCCTTCTTCCCTCTCTCAAATCAATAAAAACATATTTAAAAAAATGAAAAACTTTTTTGGGATGGGGTGTTAGGGACTCACACTGATTGGCAAGGCTGTAGCACACTGGGATCCTCTGCAGTCTGTCCCCTTGGAGGGACAGTCTGCAGTCTGACTACACTGAGCCAAGCACTGCCAAGGGTGCAGGAGGAGCTGTGGGCAGCTTGGTAGAGTAGGAAAGAGCACAAGACTTTGTCTCACACAGACCAACCAGAATTCAAATCTGCCGAGTCCTAGCTCTTCTCCGTTTTGTCCACTTAGGTCAATTACTTAGCCTCTCTGGTGTTGTTTTTGAATATTAAGTGAGTCATATCTCTGTATAAAACGCAAAGTGAAGATTCCATTGAGCCATTATAAAGATCCACAAACAAAATATAGCTTCCATGGCTCCCCACTGGCCACAGGCTGAGCTCTAAACCAGAATTTCTCACTCAAGACCCTCTATGCCAGATCCTGGCCCCGACCTGCAACTACAGGATCTAAGTGCTCCCACAACACTCGCAAGGCTTTTCGTGGACAAGCCTATGCTCACTCGGCCCCCTCCTGGAAGGCTTGTCCTGTCCTATCTGCCCTCCTGGTACTACCCATCCCTGGACTACCCCGTTGGTTCCCCCTGCCCCTGGAAGCCATCTAAAAGTAGTCTTCACTTCTTTTGAAATGCTGTCAACCCTACCCGGGTATGAACTCTGTTCCCTGAGTCACCAAGAGGAGAATGCCAGACGGGGTGGTTCACAGCAAGGCTCGGCAGAACTCAGGGCACCAGGAGGAAACAGTGGTGTGGCCGCACTCACACCGCCATCACCGGAGGCCTGTAAGCAGTGCTGACCGGCCACCGAGGTCCCTTGGTGCAGCTGACATATGACGCCCTTTCCAAGGGTGAAGGAGAGTAGGATTTGGCTGAGCTCCCACAGATGGCCACGGATGGTGCTTGGCATATTCTCCACATTTGGCTTGGCTCCTCTTATGTGAGGGTTAGCCCAGCTCCCGCCCCATCACTACAGGCCCGAGACCTCTCCTTACTGCTCAAGTGCTAACTAACTCCCCTCTCCTAGTCCCAGGATCTGGGCTTGGGAACTCTGGATGAGGGGAAGAAAGCTTCTATGTCTTCCTCTAGTCTGTTTCTGATTTATTATTATGGCAAAAACTTGACGCCCAGCTGTACCAGAGACCTTCACTTTCAATTCTCCGGAGCCCTTTCTTCTCCTAGCAAAACGTAGCTCTTAAGATAAAAAACTTTCCTTTTAAAACTGTCATTTTTTTAATGTACACTTCAAAAGCCTATTTTGAAAGTAAAAAAATAATAGCCTATTTTTGTCTTTTATTTTCTGTGGACATATCCCTGCTCACTCTGCTCCCAGGCTGCAATGCTCCTAACCCCCAGGAGGCCACGCGAGTGCCACCAGCAGATTAGAGAGCCAGACATCGGGCAGTGTGGAGGGAAAACCTCCGCTCGAACGTCTCAAGGCGTCACACTTCTCTGATTCCACAGTAGTTAAGAGAATAAGCACTGGGAAGAAACAAACCTCACATTTACTCTGACACTAATACATATGTGATCATAGGCAATTAACTGCTCAGTGCTGATTTTATCATCAATAAAAGAGAAAAGTAACAGTGCTCACTTCTAACCACTACCATGAAGCATCAAGTGCTTCACCCAGAACCTCACACCCACACCACTCAGGAACGTGGTTCTACTATGCACCAGGCGCTTGACAAGTGTGTTCTGCTTTACATTGTATCAAATTTCATTACTCTTTATTACTTAAATCTATTTTTATTTCACTTTCCTTGCATGTAAGCCTTCTCTCCCTAACTAGATTTTTAAAGTTCATCCACTCTTTCCCCAGCTGTAGAACAAGAATAATAATAATTTGCTTTGTGAAGTTGTAAGCATTTATAAGGGTGGTTATGAGTTTTTAGTTTGACTCTAGCACAGAGAACAGTAGTCTTTATTGTTATATCCCTTGTGGGAAAAACCAAATACCCAAGAAACTCATCTAGGAGCTTGGATCCATGCAAGAAAGGCAGGCAGTGTAGGAGATACTGCCAGTGCCCCATGACACCCAGGGACTCTGCCACCTCACGGTCTCTGGAGGACTTCCCTGTGCATCGCTGCGTCTGAGGGTTGTTTTCCTGGAGCTAAAGCCACTCTGCCCACCTCATACTAGGCCGAGTGCCAGGAAATTAATCTCCCCACCACCCAGCAGCCCCCAACCAATGACTGAATGCATATGGTGTCTCAGTACCTCAGTCCCCTCACCCCTTGAGCAGAATAATTCTGAAACGTCTTGTATACCACTTCCCAGAGTCGCTCCTTGGAATCAGCTCATATCTTCACTGTGGTGAATGGCTAATGACATGTCCTTATTGGCTTCCTTCCTCTCTCCCCACCACCAGCACTCTTTGCTTACCTCCAACCAACCTCCACAATTTCAAATTCTGGGAAACCCAAGCTAAGATAGTAGGAGCACATGTCCATCAATAGAGCAGGGAATAAAAACGCTGTGGATAAACACACACACCCCCCCCCCACACACACACAGTGGAATACTACTAGACCATAAACAAGAATGAAATCCTAACATTTGTGACAGCATGAATGGACCTACAGGTATTATGCTAAGTGAAATAAGTCAGTCAGAGAAAGACAAATATATGATTTCACTTATATGTGGACTCTAAAGAACAAAATAAACGAAAAACCAAAATTGAAACAGAATCACAGACACAGAGAGCAGACTGGTGGCTGCCAGAGAAAGGGGGTTAGGGGACTGGGTGAAAGAGGTGAAGGTTTAGAAGGACAAATTGGTAGTTACCAAGTAGTCACGGGGATGTGAAGCAGAGCCCAGGGAGTGCAGTCAGGAACACGTGATGACTACCGTATGGTGCCACGTGGGGACTGGAAATGCTGGGGGGAACTCTTTGTAAAGCACATGATTGTCTAAACACCATCAGCAATTTTCAACCTTTTTTCTTGTTGTTAATCCTCATCCAAGGATATTTTTCCATTGATTTTTAGATAGAGTGGAAAGGAGGGAGGAAGAGAGACAAACATCGATGTGAGAGACATACATCAACTGGCTGCCTCCCTCATGACCCCAACTAGGGTCGGGGATGGAACCTGCTACCCAGCTACATGCCCTTGACTGGGAATCGAACCTGGGACCCCTTGATCTGCAGGCTGAGCCAAACCGGCCAGGGCAATTTTCAACCTTTTTCATCTCATGGTACATATAAACTAATTACTAAAATTCTGCGGCACATCAAGAAATATATTTTTGCCAACCTGACAAAAAATAGGTGTAGTTTTGACTGATCTACACAAAAAAATAGTAATAGTAATTCCCTACCCTTTTTGTTCCAAAGTGACTTTTTAAAACATCAGGTGCCTATACTTGCATATAAGGACTTCTGGTACCAAGAATTAGCCAATCAGATGCAAACTTATTATGACCAATAAGATGCAACTCTAGTATAGGACCTATATATTTATGATTCAAGACAGGGCATTCACACAGGAGAGCTAGTGTTGTCTTGGCTATGTCTTTTTTCTTTTTTTAAATTTGACAATCTAAGGGAAAAGAGGTCAGTGTCCCTAACTAAATAGTCAGATATTGTGTGTTTTAAAAATTCTTACAGCACATGGGTTGAAAATTGCTTCACTATGCTGTATAGGTAAAACCAATACAAAATAATATTTGAAATAAAGTATAATTCAAAATATCTTTAATTAAAAATTTTTAAAAATGGTAGGGGCACCCCTGTACATTGGTTAGTTGTTCACAGAGCCTCCACAGAGATGTAGTCCCACACTGATCTCCAACACGATGATGCTAATGATCAAGGTGGTTTGGTGAAAGGCATCTAAGAGTTAACGTCAGAAGATCTGGATTTGGTCACAGATTTCCTTCAAATAGCTGTATGACTATGCTACACTTACCCCACAATCCCCACTGTGACACCCTAATCCCCAATGTGATGGTATTTGGACATGGGACCCTTGGAAGGTAATCATTGAGGTCATGAGGGTAGACCCCTCATAATAGGATTATGTCTGTTCCAAGAGACAGGAGAGAGCTTGCTTCCTCTCCCCCTTCCCTCCCCCAGCCACATGAGGACACAGAGAAGACAGCTGTCTACAAACCAGGAAGAAGATCCTCACCAAAACCCGACCATTCTCAGACTCAGACTGTGAGAAAATAAGCCTCCGTTGTTTAAGCCCCACAGTCTATGGAATTTTCCTAAAGCAGTCAGAACTAAGACCCACTGACCCTCAGCTTTCTTATCTGTAAAAGCAGGACTAGTGACAACATGTGCCACAATGCAATTCTGAGAATGAACTGAGCGATGCCATGCGTTACTACCGCACCTGCAGAGCGCGGCGGGGAACCAGACGTGGGGCAGGCAGGGGTCTCGCCCTGAAGATGCCCCAGGACCGTGTAGGAGAAGAAACTCCAGCTAAGAAACTGCGATGCAAAGCCCAAGAGGCACATGCATTGGCAGAAGCACAGGTAGAATATCAAGGAGGTACAGCTCAGGGAAAGGGACAGGACCCTCAACAAACTCGCCGTCTGGCTCAAACCAGGTAAGCACGTGTAAAGACTGCCAAAATAGCAGTCCTTCTGCAAAGAACTTCTCACAGCTCTCCAGGTGGTTATGCTCGGAAACCCCATACTATTGTGGATCTACTTCCTTCACAGTCCTTTTCTCTCATTGCTTTGAATTTATTTATTTGGAAACCCATCTTCTCTGGGAAGTTAATAATCTTCTCTAGGTCAGGACTACTAGGCCTGCTTATGTTATACATGAGGCCATGTCATCCCCCCACTAGGACACTAACCACACTATCTGGTACACAATAACGAGTCCTAAATAAATGCTGTATGAACCATAACCCGGTCTTCTATCTGGCCATGCCTGAAATATGTAACTTTAGAATGACTAGGGAATAAATGATAGTAGCCTGCTCATTTTTTCTGAATCTTGCTTCCCCACCATTTCTCGTCCAGGAAACAGCTTGACCTGAGGCACCCAGCCCCCGGAGTGAGTAAACACATGGGCAATGAGCATCATCTTCCAGCCCTTGGGTTTGGTCAGGAGGTGAGGGGCCTCTCCCCTGAGGTGTGTGTTCCAATGACCGGCTGAGTGTTGAGGGAGGAAAGGCCACCAGCACTTCCAGGCTCGGCCACAAGGAGAGGGCACAGCTTCTGCTAAGAACTGGCATTCCCCTCCCTTTCAAAAAAACCCCACAGATCGTCGTGACATGCCCACAAAGCCATGCTGAAATCAGAAACGTTTCATTCGTTTATACATTTGGAATCAAAACATCAAAAACTACAGTCAGTGCTAATCGACTTCTCTCTGCTTCTGCGTGCTACCTCAAACAGCCTGAAAAAAGTCCCCAATGAACACGAGTTGTTCAGATGAATCCCCTTCACCAGAAAATACCCTTGCACTTGCCGAAAACAGGGACAGCATACCATGGTTCCATACTGACTGGACAATTACTCTAAGAAGACATAACTTACTAAAAGCTAATGACTCCCAAAGCTGCTTCATAAGGAAAAATCAAGCGATGCATATTAATCTGAGTATATGCTAATATGCACGTAGAAATCAATACCTTCCTGCATCAGCTCCCAGCAGCTCCTATTCAGAAGCACCATCTGATGTCAGAGGCTCATCAAAACCCATGTGAACATTACCTCCCCACCTCAACCTTGTTCTTTCTCCTCTACTTTTAATCGACATAAAAGGCCTCATCATTCCACGCATACCCATGACAAGCCAGAAACTTGAGAACCATCATTCACTCCTTCTTACTCTCCCCACCACCACCCTTCTCCCCAACACAGACTCATCCACTGGTTGCCAAATTCAGTGAATTCTCCCTCCTGAATATCTTCGATTGGTCCCTTCATTTCTTCCCTGCTGCCCCACCCTTACTCCAGCCCTTATTTCTGGATTTCCTGCAGTGACCCTTCCTGACTCCAGTCTCCCCCCACACACCACACACAGGCCTTTTGGCTGGCTCTGATCATGTCACCCCCTGCTTAAAAAGCCTTCAGTGGCAACCCACCCCATTCAGCACTGAATTTAAAGTCCCATCCCTCTCCTCACCCTAAATATCTAGCCATGCTAAACAAGGATGATTACTCACCTTCCCAGCTTTCTCCCTCTCCTCAATCTCTGTAAATGCTACTCCTGTGTCCTGTTTGTTATAAGCCCTACCTACCATTTGAGGCTGATACCTAGGCCCTTATTGGGACTTGGCTCCACTGGACCTCCTTGGAGAAAGGATGCTCTGATACCACCCCTCTCTAGCACACATGCACACCGGCTCCCAAAGCCCTGGGCATGGGAGGCTCACAGTATGTATCACAGAACATTTTAATTCCCCTTTGCATCAAAAGTCTCTCTAACGAGACTGTGTCCTCTACAAATGTGTTGATTTCCAGAACCTGAGTTCCTGTCACTCCGTAAGCACTCAGGAAAGGCTTATTGGAAAAGAAAGTGAAGAAGGTGAATAAATAAAGCCATAGCACATTTTCCATTCTGGGATGAGATGATCTATACCCAGCTCTATTACCCAGTAACAACCAGACTGTAATGGGAGCAGTTTAAACAACTGAACACACCAAGGAAACCTCCCAAGTGAAACAGCCCCCAGGGAGCTCTCCATTCAAACTGGGTACCAAGTGGTTCACCACTTACCTACTGTTTCATGAATCTTCTCTTGTCTTCTCTCTCAAGTTTAAACTACCTAAAGGCAGTAGCTGACATCCATTCATTCAACAGATATCTGACACACTGCAATAATGAGTCAGGCAATAATAATAACTAACACTTATACAGTATTTACTGTGTCACACTGGGCTAAGCAAGCTCCATTATGTTCTTAGTGTTGCTGTAGGCAATGGACTAGGGACCAGACATACAAACAGGTTCATACCACATGGGAAACATTCCACCTAAGCATTCAATGTCTTTTCCAACAAACGTTTATTGAACGTTCACTATGTCCAAAGCCTTTTAAGTGTATCAAGGCGTTTTCTTGAGGTGGGCATCCCTATTTTATCAAAGAAAGAACTGAGATACAGAGAGAT
Organism: Molossus molossus; assembly: GCF_014108415.1. Taxonomy (NCBI): domain Eukaryota; kingdom Metazoa; phylum Chordata; class Mammalia; order Chiroptera; family Molossidae; genus Molossus; species Molossus molossus. The sequence continues at coordinate 28,870,789 of NW_023425348.1, forward strand.
CATTATTATCCCCAACTCCACAGACAAGAAGTGGCCAAGCTGGGATTTCAGTCCAGGTCCTTGGTTTCGGAGCCCTCTGTTTTAACCACTAAACAAAAACATTTCTTGCTCGTTGTTTCAAAAATAATAATGGTTATCTGTGCGTATTAGTGAGCTGTCTTTTATTATTTCCTAAATTTCCTTTCCTTTTTGCTCATCCATGTTTTCTAGTTTTTATACACTGAACCATGTAAATCTTGAATATAATTTATAACAGACAAAAAAAGCTGACTGTGCAGTGAAAACAATTGCTACATTACAGAGAAAATGAGCAGAGAGAGAATAAAATGCAAATGGGAAGAGCTGGCTAAAGTCACTGGGGGTCCGCTACCAGACTCTCCACTGATGGACACTCAGGAACACCAGCCTGTTTCCTGAGCTGCCAGGAAGCCCCGTCATAGTCAAAGCCAATAAAGATGCTACTGTAATTCAAATGCTTAAAAAATCTCTTCATGAATTTAGAAGGAGATGTGGTCAAGAATAAACAGGAAAACCTGGTTGTTGGTACCGGTTTCTTCGGAGGAAACTACAAGTGAATAATTTCCAAGTGAAAACACTTCAGTTCAAGGCACTGGGTGTGCCCCCCCCCCCCCAATGTCCCCTCACGGTGCTGCTCAGCCTGGAGCTGGCAGATCCTTTCTCTGCTCTGTCTTCTGGGTGTCTGCAGAAATCTGGGTCAGTCAATCACATGGCTGACCCACATTTACAGAAACCCAGCCTTCCCATCCTATCAGAAAAACAGAGCTCTGTGGAAGCAAGTTTTATGAATAACTAAATTTACAGATAAGCCCGTTTTAATTAGCTGGGGAAGAGGAACCCCATTCCTTCTCCCAGAAAAAACCAATACTGAGTTTTCTACATTGGTGCATCTGTAAACAGCTCCCGGTTTCTTCCACCGCACTGATTAGTCTAATTTAAATTCCTTTTGAATATCATTAATTTGCTTCCCCTACTTTTCAAATCTGTTTGTCAGAAGGATGGCGCTTTGAACCACCAATTTTTGAGGGATAACAGTAACGTGCGATCTCCCAGATGCCTGGTACTCCGGTTTCTCAGTCTGCTTAAATTCGGCTCGCTTCCCCTTTTCACAATGAATCACACTTCACGGTGTGGGGGGCTGGGGAGAGGAATTAGCTTAAATAAACTGTGAGTCGAATTCCTTTCTGCAGCTTCATGGTCAGAATTATGAGTCGCACGTATTCCTATCACTTTCCTTTTTCTAGAAATAAACCCTCTTACAAATACAGTTTTGTCATCCAGACGCACTGCAAAAATTCCCCTTTCTATTTCTGGCAGCAGCCCTATTACACCTGTTTCAGTAACAGATGAAGGTGTCAGGGCCATCTAGCAGGGATGGGAAGAGGGGCATGAGAAACTAAGGGATGACCAGTTTACAGCCTTTAGAGATTTTGACAGGAAAATGCCCATTTCAGCACCGTTCTCGAAAATCACTGCTTCAGGGTTAAAAGATGCCCCTCACACCACCTTCCTAAAACACAAAGAGGGAGGTTGGTATTGATGATTTAAATCTGCACATGTTCCTGTGGGGAGGGCAATGCTTTCTGCAAAATGCTTGTGGATTTCTTTGTTAGGCTGGAGTGACTCCTGGGAAGTATATCTTACAATCTGCATGTTCCAGATGAAATAACCAAAGAAATTGGTTGATTCAAATGTATATCTTTGGATCAGCAGGGAAGGGGGTAGCATGCCAAATTAATCTCACTTTTGTCTTTCTCTGTTTAAATTTTGTTTTCTCTTGTCTTCTTTCCTTTTTTAAAAATGTGTTTGCTAAACTGGTGGATCAGGGAAATTCTGTACACCTCACATAGCTGGATGTCAGCAAGACATCTGACAAAATATCTCCCGAGATCCCAAAGGACAAGCCCGGGAAAGGGGTTTAAAACGGATTGCCTTTCAGAACACACAAGGCAGTGTCGACCTGGAGAGAAGTCTCCAGTGGCTTGCCTCGGGGCTCTGAATTCAGTCTTGTGTCTGTCAACATTTTTCCTAATGATGGGGATTAGGTTCTGGACATCTCCCCAAATTTTCACATGACTCAAAACTGGGAAGGACAAAGAATATACTGGATGACCAAGCAAGGCCCAAAATGACTTCAACAGGCCAGGAAGGTGTTTTCTCAAAGTATGGTCTGCATATCGCCTACATAAGAATCTTCTGATTTAAAATGAACCATGTGGATTAAAATGCTGACGCCTGGCCCACACCAGGCCTGCTGGCTGGTGGCAGACACGGTCACTGGAAAGGGTAGGTCCTGACCTCTATACTTCCATGTGTCTGTGAACATCCTTTCTGATGCATACATGAAAAAGGCCTTCAAATGATTGCCACTTCAAGATTAGCAAGACCTAAAGGAGAAAAAAACCTCCAGAAAGTCTGTGTTTTTGTTATGCAACTCAGGAAAAGACCAAGGAATATCTTCTCAAGTGAATTCAAGCTGGAGAATGATAAGAATTAATGCCAAATTCCACTCGGGTACAATGGAGGTGTGTTCCAGTTCAACCCTTAGGGGTCCCTCTTGGGAGGCCAGACCTCAGAATGACCTCCCCTCGGTAATGAAAGGTTTGTTCCGGGTGCCTTCCTGGGAGTAAGCATCTCAGCAGGTAATTCCATGAGCTTTGTCACTGTAATCACAACCAGACTTACCAAAGGAAAACCGAAGAAAATGCTGAACGAAGGATAATGTAAATATTGCTTGTTCCTGAAAATGACACTCCAACTTAACCCCATGCTACAAGTTTCTGTGATTTTTATTTTATTATTATTATTACTTTTTTGTAATCCTCACGTGAGGTTATTTTTCCATTGATTTTGTTAGACAGAGTGGAAGGGAAGGAGGGAGAGAGAGAGAGAGAGAGAGAAACATCAATGTGAAAGACACATCGATTAATTGCTTTCCACACGACCCCAATGGGACCTGGGGATAGAACCAGCAACCCAGGTGTGTGCCTTTGACCGGGAATCGAATCCAGGACCCTTCCATCCATGGGCAGACGCTCTAACTGCAGAGCCAAACCGGTCAGGGCAACTTTTACATTTTAAATAACAACTTTAAGACTCATGCTACTTTTAAACTTGAGCAAACTAAAACTACATGTGAAGCCATATCTTTTTACTATTAAATACTGGAAGTCGGTATTAAAATCTGGAATCAAAGGAAAACCTAGCTCTTACCCCTTAACAGAAGGCCACTGTCTCCTAACATAACATGCAACTGATTTGAGCCCTAAAGTTCAATTTTCTCCCTGACGTTCTGGCATTTTATGAGATCTGGCCACTGAGAGTAACTAATACTGCAGTGAAGAAGCAACAAAACCTCATGAAGCAAAAATCCTGCTGAATGAACAGAAACTGAGGAAAGACGGCATCTCGTTTCCTCCGTTCCCTTTTAAATGCCTTGTGCAATCATCTTCCCATAATAAATATTCAGTGTTTCAAAAATATTTCCCTTTAAGAAAAAAAAATGGGATGGGTTACTTAAAATGGCAGATTAATCCATAAATTTTGCAGACTAACAATTTGCAGGGAAAAACATTTTTAATGGAAAAAAAAATTCATCAATTAAGAACCTTTCCACTAGCTGCCTATCTTCTTGAACAAAAATGTATGGGTTTACTTCTTGAGAGTCAGATCAAAGGTGCTTTAGAAAATTAACATCTTTCTTTTATTACTAAAGGGAAGAAGATGAAGCAAGATGTGGTTTTATTTGTGAAACTCCCCTCCTGGATTTATGATAACATAAAAGAAATACCAGTCCCCAAGATCCTACCTTCGCTTTTAACATTGGGGAAATCGAATCAGGTTGCATCCCATATGGCTGTACTCTATGCTTATGAAAAACAAAAACAGGAGACAGAAAATAGACTGGTGGTGGCCAGGTGTTTGGGAGACAGGGGAATGGGTACAAGGTTCGAAACCGGATAGAGGCGACAGTTGTACCACATTGTAAATGCCCTAAATGCCACCGAATTGAACACTTTGGAATGGTTAATATTCTGTTACGTGACCGTCCTCTCGATAAAACAAAAAATAAAAACGGAAATTCTGTGGTTTCCCTGAGGACATCACGCCATCAGCGGCTGACTGACAGGTCAGTGTGGAGTCTAAGGGCACTGAGTGGGAGTCTACATTCCAGCACCCACTCATGGAAATGTGATCCCGTACCTTTCTCAGCCTATAAGAGAATTTAGCTGCTAAACTAAAAATTTAAGTGTCACCAAGAGGTTACCTCTCAAAACAGAGCTGGCCTGCCCTGGCCTGTTTGGCTCAGAGGTTGGAGCGTCGTCGGTCTGCGGACCCGAGAGTCCCAGGTTTGGTTCCCACTAGGGGCACGTACCAAAAAACAAAACAAAACAAAATAAAAAAACAGAGCTGGCCTAAGGGTGATGGGATCTGGGTTTTGTTGCAGCTCAATGAGCTCAGTTATGCTATTTGTACATCCTCATCTCTGAAGTGTGGAGAATTACGCCTTTCCGGGGGGCTGCTGAAGATCAGGTGGGTACCACCTCACATGACAGAGCACAGTCCACATAGTTTCTTTTGGGGTGTTCAAAAAAGAAGAAACAGCTTTATAAACTAGAGTTGACCGATCAAGCAGACAGCCAAGTGTCGCTGGGAGAGATGGGGGGGGTGTGTGTGTGTGTGTGTGCAGAACCCATAACAACCAGGTCCAAACTGTCCATTCCAGGCATTAGCAAGAGACACAGCAAGTATCAAAGATCCACCACAAATGGACATTTTGAAGATAAAAGAGGCACTCTATGTGACTAACAGGTACATTCACATTAGTTTTCAAAATTAATCTTCTCCACACAGAATCCCTGTTATTAAACTTAACAACAATTATCTTCACAACAGAACCTCACCTGTATCATTTTGTTCCTAGCTTCCTTGAACACACCCCGTACACACACACACACACACACACACACACAAGAATCTAACTACAAGATGACATTCCAACCCAACAATGTCATCAAAAAATAGCACAATCTATCTTGTCTCTCATGGTGGCTTCCTCCAAATCTTCTAGTTAATGTCCTAACCAGCACCTTTAAGCTGGCCTCTGACCTCACCTGACCTCACAGTCCCATTCTGGGACATCCGTGTTCCAGAAACTGGTCTGATTCCTGATTGAGCTTCTTCCTTCTACATATGGTTAGAACTAAGAAGTCCATATTCTTCTATTCCAAAGATCCTGTTCTGGCCATTTTAGCAATTCCAAAACATAAAATACAAACCCAATAGAAAAGTTTGATTTTTTTCTAGTACTTAGTATGTTTTTTTTGTTTTTTTTTAATCACATCTATAAAGGTTCTGGCCCTGAAAATGAACAGATGAGGAAGCCCAAGCCAAGAGCTGACCTACAATCCTTTTTCTCATTTGTTCACAAGAGCCTCCCGGCTATCAGAAAATGAACTGTCCCAGCCCCAAGTTTCAGGCTTTTCTCTCATCTACAGTCCAGCAGAGTGATTTTGGCAGACAAAGACAGAATAATCTACTTTGGTCTGAGTTATCACCAAACAGCCTTGGGACTACCTGGTGTATACAAAAGAGATGATTTCCTGTTCATGGGGACTGTTTTTCTGGCCCCATCAAATAGAGTAACTCCATCAAAAGTCGTGTATGTTACCTGCCAGAAGGAAAAAAATGAAGCCATGGTTCAGCACATGCAGACATGTTTAATAATTTAATGCTTCTGTGTTTCAAATTTGCACGTCTGACGGTATAGGGGCAAGTGCCACTGAGCACCAGTCATGCCCATTGCATTCCTTTCAGAATGAGAAAGGCTAAAATAACTACATAAGAAATCCAGACATGCCGCTCTACGCCACATGTAAAATAACTCATTTACTATACAATACAAAATCAGAGGTGGAGCAAGCTCACAACTATGCTCTCTCCAAGGAGAAAGACAATGTTTCTCATTGAAGGTGGAATAGAGGAGAAGACAGAGTGTTTTAAAGAAGTCAGACAAGTGTTGCCTGCAGAAAGCATATGGATGGGAGAGAGAGAGTGTGGTGACAAGGCCAAAGACATAACTTGGAGAAACACTAAAGTGCTTTTGCAAAAAAAAAAGAAATACCAGAAGAGGTCGATGTATATAAAATAGAAATTGTGGGACTTGAGGATGAAGATATTAAAAAACTCTTTAAGAGTGTGGTAAAGTCCAAGGTCTTTGGCACAGTTGAAATAATATGGAATGTCTTACATTTAAACACACACACACACACACACACACACACACACACACACACACAAACAAAACGCTGCTTAAAATTGGTCCACAGTTCCAAGCAGGATCTGAGAGGCAGCACCTACCCCAAAGAGGGGGAGGCACAGAGGTGCTTGGTGAGCTGAATTACCAATAAGAGGTGTTCAGGGTCTTGTTGAAAGACAGAGAGGAAAGAAGAAACACAATAAAAGAATTATAACAAGGATCAAGTCCTCTGGATGATAGAAATATAAAGAGCTGACCCAAGAACTGACCAAGAGAGCATTAAACACACTGTGAGATTAGGACAGGCCAGGTGACAAGAAAGCATGGGGAATCTGAGATGACTGCATTTGTATGAAAGTGATGGGAGGTTTGCAGACATTTTCTTGGCTCGGTTAGGGCAGGGAGAAAGAAGCCATAAATATATGCTAAAAACCCTACTGGGGTCAATAAAATATAGTGAAAATTATTGAAAAGTCAACTTTTTTTCGATATAAGTTATTATCATTACTTTGGTCACTACTTTAAATAACTGGAAAAAAATAAGCCACAGGCTCCCGTATTTACAGTTAAGCTCTTCGTAGATCATCCGTGCCTCAATGTTCTTGGTCTACACATACATTATTTAAAGCTTTAACCACAAAAGAACAAAGAAGGTATTGGAACAAATCTCCAACATGTTCAGAGGTGAAGCTGATGGCCAGAAAAATCTTCATCCAATCCAGCCTTTGGAAAGACGTGAGACAGAGACATGGACCTGCTGTTGGAGAGATATGTACAGCCAGCCCTTCCTTCTCTTCCTTTCTTTCCAAAAGTACATACCGAGCAGCAATCACATGCCAAGCTCTGACGGGCTGAGACACAGGACACAACAGTGCCTTAAAAATAAATCCTGCCACCCACCCAGTGTGGCTCCGAGGTTGAGTGTCGACCCAGGCACCAAGAGGTTGCTGATCTGATTCTCGGTCAGGACACATGCCCAGGTTGTGGGCCAAATCCCCAGTGGGGGGCATGCAGGAGGAGGTCGATCTATGTTCTCTCTCATCAATGTCTCTGATTCTCTCTCCCTCTCCCTTCCTCTCTCTCTAAAAATCAATGAAGAAAAAAAACTTTTTTTAAAAAGAAGAAATAAATTCTGCCTTCAAGAAACTTACAATCGAGCAGAGGTAATAAGACAAATATACACCTGACACTGAAATAAGATGAAGTATTACCAGTGGGTGTGAATTCAAGCTGGGTCTGTATACCCAAACCTTGGGCATGTGCAGCCATTCTAACAAAACCAGCTGACCTCACGGCGCTTGTTGGAAGGAGCCAGATCGATTCTCTGACAGTATGACTTTCAGCAAGAGAAGTTTTATCACTTGCTTTCTGGGCAGCTGAACAGAATCTTAATACAGACAGAATACAGAACACATAGTCTAAATGTGATTTAAAATAACTGGACAAATGAAGTTTTTATTTCATTTCCTAGGGATATGTGGAGCACAGTAGTTTTTTTTTTTTAAAGTACCCTGTCTAAACAATTAAGTTTAACCACCGGGAATAACTCCTGTCTCTTGTTGAGTGTTCCTGGAAAGAAAATATAATCAAACGTTAAAGATAGATTGTTCACATCGTCAGTCCTAAAAATTATACATTCGTAACACAAAAAGAGACAAAGATAAAGTATTTGGGCAAGTTACCAAATTTTACTGTGTCTCATTCTTCTTATTTGTGGAATAGGAAGAGGGTGGATAACTCACAGGTTACCCGCAACAATAAAATGACACATGCAGTGATAAGTTTTAAACCTTTACCACTACATTGCTCCACATTCTCTTCAAGTTGCTACATGCAATGACGTCCGGATGATGGTCATGACATCTGTTCCTACACATGAGTTCTCGTTGGGTTTCACTCATTTCTTCATATTCATACAGGTACGGGGTGCACAGGTCTGAAATGGGCACCTCAATATTCTGAATCCTTTCAAGCTAATTCCAATGGAAAGTCATCTTCTTAATGTCTATTGAAGGGAATTTACACTGTGTTTACGGCCTGGACATGATCATTACCTTCCAATAAAAATGACTCATTAAATAAAAAGCAATGTTCACCCATGAGCTTTCAGGATATATTTGCTTACTTACAGCCTCTTGCTCAATAATTCCTGTATTTCTCAGTACAATTATTTGAGGTTCACATGTCTATTCAAAATTTGCCAAATCCGAGCAACTCAGAAACACTAAAAGACCAAAAACAGTAACAACAAACACCCAAGCAGAGAAAAACACACTCATTATCCAAAGTGAGAGATTCTAGGATCCATGTGAGAGGGACAGAGAACTTCTGATCTCTCTGCAGCTTCTGGTTAGAAGCCAAAACACAGCAGGTTTGCTGTTTCCAACAGCTCTATTAAGAACCCCGTGCACGGGCGAGGAAGTTTTCCCCTGCACCGCAGAGAAGTCGTGAGAGTGGCAGGCCATCTCCTCCAAGCTGGGTACAGGCTCTGCGTGTGACGTGAGCACTGGGGGTACCCAGCACGATTAACTATCTGCCTGGGAGGCTGCACACCCCTGCTCCACGCAGGGGCTGCTTTCCCACTGCAGCTCCATCTGCCTGAAGTTGGTACCAGTACCAAACAAAGCAGGCAATTCAATTTTACTAAAGGGCTGGAAACTTGACCTTACAGCTGGAGAAACTGTTGGTTTGATCAGAACAAAAGAATACAGAGCCTCTCTTTCCCACCTACCCCCGGCTAAAGTAGGGGGTCCAGGCATTCAACCCCAGCAGAGAACTGGCAACACCCCAGGGCTCACCCAGGGACGCTGGAGTTCTAGGGGTGTCACTTTGTTTAACAGGCACTTCCAGGAGCCACCGGGGAAGGACTGGGCTGTTTGTGTTTTCATAGCTCCCTAATACTTTATAATAACAATGATACTGCTTCTCGACTTAATGTCTACTGTCGTAATGTTGGTTTTATTTGCCTTACCCACAACAACATGATAATTGCAGAGGAGAAAACCACTTTGGGAAAAGGAATGATTGCATATGCTAATGATTTAATTTAAAGAGTTCTGTGACTAAAAACTGAGGATGTGTGATTAAAAAATGTGTTTTCATCTATGCTTCAAATGTTACATGTGATGTTTTTAGGTCAGTAGACAACACAATATGAAATTCTGAGTTGTACAATATCATAAGGAGGGGGTCACCAAAAACCCTCACAAGTGCATTCACAGTCAGCCATTCTAGTCAAAGTTGACGTCTGCTTACAGCCAAGTCAGGAACTCCACATGTCATTAACAAATACAGTTAATGATGACAACTTAAGACACCAAAAAACTCACCAAAAAAAAACATCTTTTGAATCATCAAGACATCTCTGAGCCAAACAGTGGCCCTGCTTAGAAGTCCTGGGTTCAAAGTTGAGTTGCACCAATGACCAGCTGTGGGGCTGGGGAAAAGTCACTTCAGCTCATCAAGTCTCATCTTCCTCGAATGTCAATGCAGGGCACCAGACTGAATGTGCTCCAAAGAACCATCAAGGGTTTTTTAAAAATTTAGTTCAAATGCCCAGCCGGCCTGGCTCAGTGGATTGAGCATCGCCCCATGGACGGAGAGGTCTCCGTTCAGTTCCAGTCAGGGCACATGCCTGGGTTTGCAGCCTCCATCCCCAGTAGGGGGTGTGCAGGAGGCAGCTAATCAATGTTTCTATCTCTCCCTTTCTCTCTAAAAATCAATAAAAACATACTTTAAAATATAAAATAAAATTTAGTTTAATTTTTAGCAGGGAGTGTATTAAAATTACTCTAGTTGTTTGAAAATTAGTAATGTAGGTAGAGGGTGTGTATTTATTTTAGGAAACAGAACACACTCTCACTTTTCCTGCACGCATACCTTATCCACCTGACGTGAACGGAAGTCCTCTACGCAGGGGACCTCACACCTGCCAGGACCTCACACCTGACGCCGCAGCTGTTCAGTCTGATGAGATGAAGGACAATGCATTTGATAATAATAAAAGCACAACTGCCGTGTAATCGCAGTCAGAAAATCAGACTCCAGAGACTGATGGGAAATATGCATATAAGGGAGGGAATAGTGCAAACAGTTTTCCTTTACGGTGCAGACTGGAGGAGTTAAAGGAAATTCGAGGTGGGCACATTTACATCAAGACTTTTGAGTCACTGGAAAATACTTGTAAACAAGATACTTCTGCATTTAACAAATCTGCATTTACAATGGTGTCTTTTAAATTCTATTCTTCCTACAGTTCACAGCAGTTTTGTTCACCACAAAGAGTAGTTATCAGAGTTTGCTCCCCATCTTTCTTGCTTCCTGCAAGTTGGAATAACAAGTTTACAGTCTGAAATCCCTCAGGACTAACCCAGAGGCCTTCTTTGGAACCCACCACCACCTGTCCACTCTCCTGCTCCCTTACCTGCATTATTTTTCTGCTTAGCACTTACACCCATCTAACATATTATATCTCACTTATTACACATTATACCTATCTTGGTTATCTATTTCTATTAATTTCATTATGCTTATTTCTTGATTATTATTAGAATGTTACAGGAATAAGGCTTTGTGTCCATTTGGCTCACTGGTTCAACGTAATGCCTAGAACAATGCCTAGCACACAGTAGGTGCTCAATACATATACTATATAATAATATAAATAATCATATCAATATGACACATGAAAACATGCATAACATAGAGGGTGGGGCAAAAGTAGGTTTACAGTTTTTTATATGGAAAAAATAAAATTAATAGATAATACAAGAATAAACTGTTTCATGTACTCATACTGTAAACATACTTTTCCCCCCACAATTTATAATTGTTCACATTATATAATATTGTACATTTATTACGTTTAATACACATTTAGCCTACATGTTCATTACATGCAATAGTACACAATGTCTATTATAATGAATGTCTGAAGATTGCAGATATACCCTTTCCTCTCCTATCAACAACAGCACATGAGAAAATGGGACGCAGAGTGAGGTGGAGAGTGGCACATTTCTAGAAGGACCCAAACAGTTGGGCCCCAGGAACAGTGTGTAGTTAGGACAAAAGCAAGGGCTGTAGAATGAGGCAATGTTACCAGGTTTGTGAAACTGGGCAAATTATTTAACCTCTTTAAACTTGAATGACCACACTCATGAACCTGGAGGTAACAAGAGTCTCTGCCTCCTAATTTTAATGTGAGGACTGAATGAGCTCAAGTATGTAAAACATCCTACAGAGTATCTAATAGTCAGCCCTCCATAAGTGCTACATGACATTGGTGATGGTGCTGACGATGGGGACAATGATGATGGGGATACTGTGACAAGGAACAAAGTCAGGAAAGTAAGTGCAACAGACAAAACTCTCACAAAATCCTTAACCTCTAGGTCCTCTTCTACCTCCCTCTGAATTTCCAGCCCATGAATTTATACATATATTTGATAAAACAGCACTCAGTGTCAGGTGCTCATAAGAATGGAAGACGTATTAAAAAGATGCTTTGCCACATCAGACACAGAATCAGAAATGCTGACACTGTTTCCCTTGTAGTTCTAAACAATCCAGGGTCCAGAGAAACAGGAATCGTAACACCTTGACCAATCAGAGCCTTTAGAAAAAGTGTTGTCTGTGCAGTTGAATTTTCTGAGTATGTAGTTGAGCACCTGCCTAGGTAGGCATCACCATTTTATGGCTTGTGTTTTGCTTTGCTTAGGTGTTGTTTCCATGAAAAATCTTTCCCAAATACATTCTAATTCTTTGCCCAGGCCCAGTTTGCGTAACCAAGATCTGCTCAGTCCAACCTGCTCCACCACCCCTCAGGCCTCAACTGCTCACCAGCTTCCTGATAGGAGCTCTCGCTGCTACAACAGAAAAAAGAGCTGATAGGAGAAACCGTAATGAATGAACAATGGCCAGACTGCACAATAACCACAGGTACCAGCTTCCAAACCAGATGCCCAGGCACAACACAATCCAGGAGACCTGGGAAGTGAATGTCCGGGGTCAAACAGGGGAAAGAGCCATGAAGAAAACTGCTGGCCCTTCTCTTCCGCACCAGGCCCGATGGACAAGAGTGGCAGTTCTAGGTGGCCTCCTAGAGACATGCCGTGACTGAGAAATAGGTTGGAGCTGTGACCAATTTAATAGCACTGCAATTTATATTTGGTCTCCCTTCTTTCCAACCTGGCTTCCCTTTTTCCCCCCTCGCTCTTGCTCCCCTGGAACCTGCAGTCTTAATAAGACATTAGCATGTACTGTAACTTCTGTCTCAGGCTCTGTTTTCCAGGGAACCAGAGCCTCTGCAATGGTTGGGAGTTTTCATTATAATGATCAGCTACTACACTGTGTAGTGATGAAGTGATGGGCTCCCTTGGAGTTCTGTCCTTAAGGAGATACTAAGGGCTATTTTTCCAGAGAGTGTCTGAAGCTTAGTGACCACGAGCTCAGACTTGGGTGCTGGACTGCCTCATTCAAACCTCAGCTCCAACACAAGCTGTGAAACCTTGGACAAGTCATTTAAAATCAAGCTTTTGTTTCCTCATCAGTAAGATGTAGGTGATAAGTACCTACCTCATAAGATCCTTGTGAAAAACAAATGAGTTCATACGTTTTGATGCCTGGTACACAATGACCATGCAATGGGGGTTAGCTATTTATTTCTCTTGCTGCCTGATTAACAGTTATTTTTCATTGATGTCAATATGCCTACCTATAGAAATATCTCTGCTTTGCGGTTTCTAAAATACAATAGCCCTACATATCAACAAGTCTATCTAATTAGAATTGTGTGCAAAGTAAAAGTAAATGGGGTCTATATAAAAACACAAGAGTTCACACATATCAGTGCAAATTCTTTTTACAAGCTATTTAGAAGAATCCCAATAGCAATTTTTGCTTGCATCAAGGTTCTCGAGCATATCCTACCAAATTATCAAGTTCTAAATTAGCTTAAGTATTACTGCCCATTTTAAAATCATGCTGTGACTGTCGAATACAGAATTCTGACTGAGTATTAACACCCTTGAGATCTACATTATCCTAGCTGTGGAGCTCAAGAATTTAGTGACCATAAGGGGAACGCTCACCTAGTCTGGTTCTGATTATTTGCCTTTTAGGATAAAACTACCAGACAGACAGAAAAAGGACAACACCTGTACTTTGTAGCAACTAGAAGAATGTTTTATCAAATTGTTATTTGTAATTTAACTACTCTTTTCATTTCAAAGCTCATTCAGTTTAACCATGTAGTAAATATTCCTTTAGGAATATCCCCATGGATACATAACTCTAGCCAGGTGTGGGGAGAGATGTGTGATGTGCATGAGGGCGGGGCATCCACATACTTAAGGAGACTTTAACTTACTTTCCATCTAAACTTCAATCAGGATCTCAAGACCTAGTACTGGCTCAAGTATGACATAATATCCCAAGTATATGATGCCATGTCAAAGCTGACCTCAAGTCAATGTTTATTTTTATTTTTATTTATTTTTTAATCCTCATTCGAGGATATTTTTGCATTTATCTTCAGACAGAGTGGGAGGGAGAGAGAGAGAAATATTGACATGGGAGATACAAATCAATTGGTTGCCACCCGCACGACCCCAACCAGGGCCAGTGATGAACCGCAACCAGGGTACATGCCCTTGGCCAGAATCGAACCTGGACCGCAGGTTGACGTTCTAACTGCTGAGCCAAACCAGCCAGGGCAGTCAATGTTTATTTTTAATGACCACAGGGTTTTAACAAGTTATAGTCAATAAAATCAGAAACATCCTACCAACACCAGCAGCCCATGGAGATGAAAATTCCTGATCATAAAATGTGTTATAGATATTTACATTATAATAATAATAATAATAATAATAATAATAATAAATTAGACTATAATAAAATTTGATAGTAATATGGAAATTATGGTTAAGTGAAACCTACATGATTTAGGGAAAACTCCCAAGTCATGCTTTTGGGATACAGATAATGAATTTAAGTGAAAGAACCCTGTGACAGTCAGTAAGACAGTTTTCAAAGGCCCTTTTTATCTGCTTCCAGATCCAGGGACATTCTTACTAGTGAACTGCCAAATAGGCATTATAAAGAGCGGGCCCACTGACAATGCAGCTCTCTCACCAGCCATCCGCTCTGAAAGGACAGGGCTCGTGACTGTCTTTCTTTTTCTTTCCCCCTCATTTTATAAATTTAATTTAATTATTTTTGTTACAGATGTTTCTCCTCCCCCCCCCACTGATACCCCTTCTCCCCCTCCCTCCCCACCCTGTCCCCAGCTTTGTTCTCCATGTCCATTGTTATGACTGTATTTCTTGAACTTGCAGATTTTCTTACTCTTCCAGTACTGCTGTGGTGACAGAACCCCCAGGGCACCTTCTTGGAGACACCTGGGGGCCAGATCCACCCACACACAACCTTGATCTTATGTCCTTTGTGCTGTTTGATCTGCTGGTTTAATAATACATGAGAGTGACAAAAACCTTAAACCTGATCTAGGTGTCACCAGTTTTCAAATCAGGACCTGCGTTTGTGGCCTGGCCCAGCACAGTCATTCTCTCTGAAGATCTTGAAGATTTATTTATTTTAGAAAAAGGTTCATTTACTAACATTGCTAGGCAGATGCAGACTTAACATGAAACTGTCAAAATTGAAGCTTCCAAGACTTAGGGAGGACCCTAGCAAATGGTTCACATGGTTAAACATTTTTGCAAAAGTATTATATTTCAGGCACAATAACTTTAAATTTTTTTCTCTTTTCCCTCCAATGATACTTTTCTCCTCTATGACACTTTGCATCATGGCTGACTGAGGGCATTTGGGCCATGTGTCCAAGGGAGAATGGCATTGAGGATTCACTCAGTCTGCAGTTAGTGGCATATATTTATGTGGTTGACCATCAATTCCACACATAGTCAAATTGTTGTTAGTTGTCCCAGTGTAGAAATGGATTCTCAAAACATTCCTACTACGCACTGCACTGAGACACCCACCACTGTAATGGAAACAAAGGACCACTACTTGGACCCCCACAGGAACAAATCCTGTGGTGGCCAGTGCTGAGTCATGGCGGTGGGGGAGGAAACCCCAATCATTGTAAACCTGTAATTGCAGGTTTGGCTCTTGCTCAGAGTAAAACTGAAAGTTCTCTCCTGGAATTCAGCATGCTAATTATCAATGCCTGTTGATTTTTTATTTTTTGTTGATTAGATTCTCCAAAACAAAAATTACTAGACTTTTTAGTTTATACAGCACAGACCAGCAGCAGTATTAACAGAAAATACATCTGTTTTAGCTCATATAAGAAAGTAATTTGATAGATTTTTTTCCCAAAAAAATAACACCAATATAGAAAATTTGGAGAGCATTGCCAATAACCAGTTGCAATGTTGAAAAGCACTTCTAAACTATTAACAATAAAACAAAAATTTCAATCAACAACACTGGAGGAGAACAAAATAATCTTTCCGTACTTTGTATTTTTAAATTTTATTTTTCTATTACAATTTATATTCAATATTAATTTGTATTCATTTCTGTGTGTACTTCCTAATAGAAACAATTACAAACTGTTATCCTATAAAGAGGCTACCAAACAAAAAATGCAACCAATAAACGTAAAGGAAAAAAGTATTAGAGAGGTTTGTCAGGCACTTAATCAACAAAAATATGATACTACTTTTCTGAGTTTTGTGATGTGTGGTGTTTTTTGACTTTCAGACTGAGGAGTTATTGTGGTTTGTTTCCTCATTCAAACAAATATAATACCTTTGTAGCCATAACTTCTCATATTTTTTCTCAAAGCAGGCATTCAAAATTATATGAGGTATAAGTTTCAAGCCTCACAAAACTTAGATCCTTTCTGGGGTTAGGCATTCCTTGATAATTGAGCCTTGCTTATATATCTTCAGCTCACTGTAATGCTCCAGTTACCTCCCGTACTGTCTTGTCTCCAACCAGAATTTATAAAACCATCTCACAATGCTGAAGGGTGACGAGAGCTAAGGCCAGGACGAGCATGATGAATGTCTGGTACAGGCTCTTCGGCATCGCACGGTTTGCAATGATATGATTTTCTACTAGTCCTTGACTTAACCACCTATGCATTGCTTTCATTGTAAAGCAGGGAATCGGTACATAGGGGAGGAGGAGGTGGAAGGGAAGAAGGGAGGGAGGAGAGGCAGACGTTAACAGAAGCAAGTGGAGAAAAACTTATGAAAATGGTTTAAGCTCTATTTTATAGATTTGGGGGATAAACCACAAAGCCTTTATGTTTTTATCATAATGTGTGTGTGTCTGTGTGTGTCTGTGTGTAGGTGTATGTCAAATTTTTAGCTTAATTCCTTCAACTTTTATTCACTTTTTGACTCAAGATGTTTCGCAGTCAATGTTATTCTAACCCAGTATTATTCTTAGCAGCATACTAAAAGCAACCAGAATGTGACCTATGTTATGCAAATGAAAATCTGCGAATTTAATCACAAAGAGTGGCCTTAGTGGAACCACTTAATCCTCCAATGCCCAATGGGAAAATCGGGAGAGCCCTATTGTAGTCAATAATTCATATACCAGTGCTCGGAATTTAATGTAAATTGAACTGAATGCTATACACAACTCTGTGTAGATTCTGTCCGTTGGTAAGACATGCTTTCATAAAAACTGGCAAGCTAAAAATACAGACTACAGCCCATTTTATTTTCATTTCAATGAAACACTGTGACTGTAGCAGCATCACAGAAATATTGATCAAACTCTGTAATTCTTCCAAAAGCAATGATAAATAAAAGTACCTTCAGAACACCTGCAAAAACGTTTTTGGAAGACAGAAATGAGATGCAAGGTATCCAGAGTCATGGAGGACAATCCATTTATCCCACACCTTCCAAAGAACCACTAAGCGATCATTTGCTCATTTGTGTAACCTCTGCTTACGAGGCCTCTGAAACTACATTCTTGTTACCTGAAAAAAACAAAAGCAATCCACTATCCCTTGGCACTGCCAAAATAATGACCTTGACACAAAGGGCCAGGTAAGCCATTCAAATTTCCATGATTTCCCTGGCCGGTTTGGCTCAGCGGTTAGAACGTCGGCTTGCGGTCCAGAGAGACCCGGGTGCGGTTCCCGCTAAGGGCATGTACCTCGGTTGCAGTTTGTCCCCGGCCCTGGTTGGTCGTGCGGGTGGCAGCCACTCATGTCCCTTTCACGTCGATGTTTTTCTCTTGCTCTCTCTTCCTCTCTCACCCTCCCACTCTACCTGAACAAAAAGTGGAAAAATGTCCTCTGGTGAGGATAAAAAAAAAAAAAAATTCCATGATTAATATAAAAAAATCCAATTTCAGAGAAAAGACCACACGAGTTTCCAGGTTGTTGGCTTGCCACCCTATTGGGATTTCCTCTTTATGGTGGTCATTATTTTCATTATTCACTAGTTACACAGGGCAATAGCAGCTCAAACTTGCTACGTGATACAGACATGATCACAGACTTGAACCAACAGTCCTGTGTTAAAACTTAAATTACCTTCAGTCAGCCTTCAGGAAGGTCAAGAGGAAGGCACCTGCTGAAACGAGTAATAAGAACGTGCTGTTCATTACTTTCCAGAAGCTTCTAATCCCCTCTCCCACCTGGCTTACATGACAACCGCTAAGTTCATCTGAATGTTGTGGAGTGTTCAGGGCTCCGCTGGGAAACATTATTTTTCTCTCAAATAATTATGTTCAAAAAAGTCTAGAGCTACAGTTAAAAATCCAGATCCAAGAAAAGTTTCTGCTGTCACTTGATCATAACTTCATTTTTCTCCTCGGCTTGCTCTGGTCCCAAGGGCAAATTTTAAGTGTAAACATGGGCCAAAAGTCACCGAGTCTCTTTTGACTTAGATGGGTGGAGGTAAAAATCTCATCTCAAACAAAGACTGAGGATGGGGAATGCCATTTAATCTGGAATCATCATGAACTGTGCCAAAGCCACCAAATAACACCTGCCTTACCCTTCAACTTGTCCACGAAAAGTTAACAGGCAAACTGGAGGAGGAGGAGCCGGGAAGATTCACCACCACTGTAAGATAAAACGTGATGTCCGTGGCTCCGAATGGAAGACGCGTGCTACTGTGGGAACAGCCCACTGCCTTACAGGTCTGGGCTGGGGGACAGTTTCTGCAGCGACAAAAAGCTCCTTGTATTTCTAACACACATTTCCCTTTCTTGGTTTTCATTCCCTCACTCTCAACCAGTTGAGGACTGGAGACTCCAGATCGAGTATTAGACTCAGCTCGGGCAGCTAGCAACCAGTTCTTCAGTTGAACTAAGAAAAGCTACTCCACCCTGGCTGGTTTGGCAGCCGTTAGAGCGCCAGCCTGTGGTCCAGAGAGACTCGGGTTCGGTTCCCGCTAAGGGCACGTACCTCTATTGCGGTTTGTCCCCGGCCCTGGTTGGGTCGTGTGGGTGGCGACCACTCGATGTGTCCCTTTCATGTCGATGTTTCTCTCTCTCTCTCTCCCTCCCACTCTATCTGGACAAAAAAATGAAAAGATATCCTCCGGTGAGGATAGAAGAAATAAATAAATAAATAAATAAATAAATAAATAAATAAATAAATAAATAAATAAAAAAGAAAAGCTACTCCGTTGTATGTCTGAATGTTTTCCTTGGCCACCAGCTGAAATGAATCAGGGTCCTGTCAGAAAACAGATGTACACTCAAACTGGGTAACTGGGAAGCACGCTTTATTTATTTATTTATTTATTTATCCTCACCTAAGGACATTTTTGCATTTATCTTCAGATAGAACGAGAGGGAGGAAGAGAGAGAGAGAGAAACATGCATGTGAGAGAGACACATTGAGTGGTTGCCACCCACACGACCCCAACCGGGGCCGGGGACAAATTGCAACAGAAGGTACATGCCCTTAGCGGGAATCAAACCTGGGTGTCTCTGGTCTGTGGGCTAATGCTCCAACCTCTGAGCTAATCTGGCCATGGCACTGGGAAGCATTTAATAAACAGACTCCTTACAAAGTTGTGGGCAGGGTATAGAAGAAGTGCTAATAATTTAAAAACAAATGCTGTGCTCCAAAGTTGATAAGAGTAGGGAGCAGTTTCTATTCATCAATAGAGGTATGTAGCGAGTCCACAGTAACCAGTGTGGAGTGAGTCAAAGCGATGAGTAGCCTGGACTAACTCTCCTTCATTTTCTCCATTTCCCACTGGCAGAACCAACAGATGTCAGGGGGCAAGGGGCCCACTGGCCAAGTAGCTCAGGTGCCTGGACACAAAGCAGAAAGGAGGGTAGAAGGAAGATGAATCTGGAGAGGCAAATGAGAGACAGCTAACACAGACACTAAACACAATTATAAAGCGATAGTAAGGAGGGTGGAAGGAAGGTGAATCTGGAGAGGCAAATGGGAGACAGCTAACACAGACACTAAACACAATTATAAAGCTATAGTTATTGTTGAACTAGTCTGTTCACACAAAAAAATTGCTTTATCGTGCTTAATGACTGTGAGAAACTTATTTTGGATGTCTATTTGAACCACAGTGCACAGTAGATCTCCTAAGCCTCTGCTGATTCTATCAAAACATCTGCAATAAAGAAAGCATTAGCATTGGAGAAATGCTGGCTAGAACCTCAATAAAAAGAAAGGTAAATAGAAATGCATACGTATGGCACATGTGAGTTTTTCCTCTTAAAATACCAGATGTGCAAAAATAAGAAAACAACATGTCCACACCTCATGGGACGACTGAAGGAGACCATCTGTATAAAGCGTTTGCACAGAACTTGTCACTGTTAACCATTGTTGCCATCACCACCAGCCTCATCACCAGCAGCTGTACTGGGATCTCTCAGACAGTAGGGAAAATTTCCCCCATGGAAGACACAGGCATGACACCTGTGTCTGTAATGTCACTAATGCTTGGCCCAGTGCCTTATATATAGGTAGCACCCAATTAATTTCAGGTTATAAAAATCATAGTGAGCCCTGGCCGGTTTGGCTCAGTGGTTAGAGCATTGGCTCTCAGACCAAAGAGCTGTGGGTTCGACTCTGGTCAAGGACACCTACCGTGGTTGCAGTTTGGTCCCCGGCCCTGATTGGTGTCATGCAGCAGGCAACCAGTCGATGTGTCTCTTTCACATCCATGTCTCTCTCTCTCTCTCCCTCCCTCCCTTCCTCCCTTCTTCCCTCTCTCGCTCCCTCCCATTCTATCTGAAGATAAATGGAAAAATATCCTTGGGTGAGGATTAAGGGAAAAAAAGACCATAGTGAGAGTTGTCACATGCTTAGTCAGGCTGTATTGTTTTCAGTAGTTATTCATGTCTCTCCCTCCCTCCCTCTGTAAGGGAAGTATTCTTCCTGGCCCTACCCCAATGCTGAGCTTTGCTCTGTGACCTCCTTTGGCTAACAGAATGTGGGCCAGTTCTGAGCAGGGGCTTTAAGAGGCACTGCAAGCTTCCAGCAGCCCTCTTGCACTTCTGACCTCTCCTTGGAGAACATCCCATCCCAGATAGTGAGTGCACCCCTTCAGCCTATCCTGCAAAGGGAAGACATGGGTCACACCCCAACTCAATTCACAACCTGCAACAGTGTTGCTTCGACGGTGGTTCCCCCGACTCAGGAGCAAGGATCAAAATGTCTGTTTCAATAAGCCACTGAAATTTTGTGACTGTTATGCAGCAGTAATACAGAAAAATGTGATTAACACATATGCTTCACAAGGTTCTGATGGTACAAAGAGGGGGACTAATGTGATAGTTGGAGTTCATTTCTGGAGTTCCAGTCCCAGCTTTGATAACTTCCAGGTGCGTGACCCTAATTGGGCAAGCATCTTTAAACTGTCCCTTCCTTGCTGAATCACTGCAACAATCAGAAACAGTGTCCACAAAGCACCTAGCGCAGTGCCTAGCCCATAACAGACACCTGGTCAATGAAAACAGTAATATAATCAGCAATAATGGATAACAAAAAATCTTCCCAATTATCCACAGTTAATGTCCTAAACTAAAAACATTTTTATCCCAATTATTTCTTTAACCTCAAGTAAATAAAACGGTGAAATCATTGCTTATGTTTGAAGCTTCCAAAAGAATCTAACAGAAAACAACAGTTTAAAATAGACAATGTGCTCTTCATAAACCATCTACAACTTGAGCATTCAAGAATGTGAATTCCTGTTGTGTCAAAGAATAAGAATTCTTAGTGCAGGAAACAATGATTATACTGCATCTCCCAGGCTAGTAATTTAAATTGCAATCAAATACACTGTGGTTGGGCCCCAGAGTTAATCCATTTATTGTGAACATTATTAAACATTTATTAAATGTCTGTGCGTGGTAAAGAATTTCAAAGGTATGGTTTTGTTCACTGAGTTCCAGAAACGTCAAGAACATAAAACTACTAAATGGATCGACTAATCCCAGCATCTGCACTTTCACAAAACAGGAGCACAAAATTACTGAAGCACAGAAATAGATTTTTGATCCATTGGGAAGGCATTCAGAAAACTATCACTGCTAATGAATAGAAGATTTATTTGGATTGTAAAACTTGACGAATAAAGAAATTTATCTAAAATATGATCTTAACTCCCTGCCTTCTAAAAGAATAAGGAAAAGAACTTTACAGGAAAGATATAATCTGGTAGACACTCTCTGAAGAACTCAAGTAAATGTAGGGTAGTGTTTCCAAACCACACGCAAAAAGAATGCTTGGACTGCTTACATGAAGATCCCTGGGCTCCGGGCCCAGACCTACTGAATCAGAATCTCTGGGACTTGGCCCTGGGAATCTGCATTGTTAAAAAACACTGCAGCTGATCCATGTGAACTCCTAAATTTGAGAACCACTGAACAATGTGAGCTATTAAGTAACCTTTGGCAGCTGACTTAAAGGTTCTTGAAAGACAAAAATCCAAACAAGCCCAAGGGTCAAATGAAGACAACCCAGTCTGAACTTGAGACGCAGTAACAGCTGCAGGGCTAAATAGCTATTCACCCTGCCAGCAGCTCAAGCTATGATTTTTTAACACTGGGAAGCCAAGAGCTGATGGATCATTCAACAGTAGTGACAACCCAATAGCACCATGGTGATGACTTCTCCGGTTGGGTGTACATTTGCCAAACTTCTTAACCCTAGCATCTCCCTGGCACAAGAATAGGCGATCATGCCTCCTTACTCCTTGGGCTCGGCTGTTAAAATCTGTAAGAGGTGAGAGGCGAGGAAGTAAGATGATTCAGAATATCATTCAATGGAAATTCTAACCTTCATTAAAAAATGTCAACATCAAATCCAAACCTTTTTTCCTTCCATCATATAGAGGAAAACATAGTTTTACTTTCAAAGAGAAGGAAACAAAATGAAAAGTGGAAAAGGACACTACCACTATAGTTTTAAAAATGAAAAATCCTCTAGGAAAGTAACTCAGAAACATATGTAATGAATGCAAAAACTTTTTAAAAAGCACTAAGCCCTGGCCGGTTTGCCTCAGTGGTTAGAGCGTTGTTGGCCTGCGGTCTGGAGAGACCTGGGTTCGGTTCCTGCTAAGGGTCCTGGTTGGGTCATGTGGGTGGCAACCACTCGATGTGTCCCTTTCACATCGATGTTTCTCTCTCTCTCTCTCCCTCCTACTCTATCTGAACAAAATATAAAAAAAAATAATAATGTCCTTGGGTGAGGATAAAAAAAAAAAAAGCACTGAATTAGGACTGAGAAGAGATGTGGGTTCCAGATTCATCTATATCCTCTTGTAAGTATGTGACCTGACCCGACTCCCGTAACTCAAAGGAGTTCATGTTTGCAAGGAAGAGCTTTACAAGTCACATGGCAATGTCAAAACGTAACTGGCATTATTATCATCTGTAGCAAAATGGGTTTCATGCGCTCCAGAATCTAACAGAACAAATGCAGAGTGGTGAGTTGTTTTCTCAACAGAGGTAAAGGACATCAACTCCTGGAGTCAAGAATTATAAGGGCAGCCATATCAGTAGATGAGACTATACACACATTTTTCTGAAATAACACCCGAGATGACAACAAAATGACATAGTACACGCAGGGGAAGTCTAGGCCACTCTCACCAAATTGCTCCTGTTCTTCCCTGCATCCAGCGATACCAAAATGAAACTTCCTAATAAAAGAGCTCAGTGTGTTAAATGTAGTCATCCAGGTAGCAGTGGTTAATGATTCAGTTCAATACCTTCCTGCCGACCTACCTACCCACATCCACCTGAATCCCAAAGGTGAGCTGCTCTAACTGGAGAGCCGCACCAACAATGGGCTCTAAGGAAAAAGGGAGAGTGATCACTGACCTGTGTCATTAGCCAAGGAGGCCAAGGATTAAGGACTTGAAAACCTTTATTTTAACACTTCATTGCCTTACAGATTTTAGATCAATGCCAAATTCAAGTGCATGTAGGAACATGCAAGGATGCCCTTACTTGTCTTTAGATGGCAGACAGCATGTGTGCTGCAGTACTCAGAGCTACATTTGAAACTAAGCTCCAAGTTATATACCTTCTCTGAATGTCAGTTCTTGAGTTCATTATTACTTCTACCCATGGGGCTGTTGAGACATAAACAAGACACGACTATAAAGCCCTTCATACAGTGTACTGCCCACTGTAAGAACTCAAAGAAATCATTGTTATTAGTAGTAAGTATTAGCACAGAGTCGACACTTAGCAAGGGCTACTTCCCTGCCTTTTTCATTATGTACTTCAAAGGTGAACACATATTGCAATTGAATAGCAAGTTATATATAATAAAATAGAGGAGGTGGCTGAATCAGAACCCAATTTTCTTGACATTTACCTTTTCCTTTATTATGGCTATAAAGACAAATTTTATGTTACACCATCCATAATTAGAGCCCATATATATACAAAAATTACAGTTTAAATTTGTGAGGATGCATATTTTGTAACTCCAATCCAGTCATTAATACAATTTAGCAAATCCTTTTTCTAGCATTATTATTGGACAGTTCAGTATCCTGTAATGGACCTTCCCACTAGCGGTTTTAATTATCACCATCCTGTGAGTGTTGTTGAAAATGATTTAATATATATAAATGTGTCCCGAAGACTGTAAAATGCTAATGTGACCACTTACACAAGAATAAAGAAGACACAGCCCCTGTCTTGAGATGTCTACAATCCAAAGTAGACTAGAGAAGGGCACAATGCTAGTCAAGGAACACATACATATATGCACATGTACACTTAAAGACTCATAATAAGAATAACAAGAATAGAAAAAATACACACATTGGCATCTATGAAGGAGAGTAAATAAATAGGTAGGGGACAATAATAATATTGGGTAAATTTTGCCCCCTATTTAAAAAAATAAAAAATTAATTCTTACAAATAAAATCTTAATATCAATTAAAAAAAGAAATAAAACCTGCAATATGCCTGCACTCGTCTATCATGAAAACGCCATATAGTAATGGAGCAGACACAGTGCAAACACTGTTGTTCCAGGGCCAGATGTGCTGTGACACACGAAGACCAAGCAACAGATATAATTTCAGCAAAGCATTACTGTGAAGGGAAAGATTAGTATATAAGATCCATCTGAAAATCCATTTCACACTTCTAATTTAAAGCCACTTCAAACGTCATTTACTTTATCAGGGCCCTTAATTTGGTGAAAGTCAAAAGTGCAATCAACAGAGGTGAAAATTACTGAATCCTTATCAAAAGATAACCTGGTAACCATGCTAAAGAAGAACAGAAAACAGAGACCCCTACTGAAAATGATAACTGTTACTATATAAACAGGTCTTAGAATCCAACACATCCTAAGAAGCATTTGCTGTGACACCTCCGCACCAACCTCGTTTGTCATTCTATTTTAGGGTGTGAGAATGTCCGTTTACATTTCCAATGTTGACGATTCATAAGAGGTGAAACTACACTGCTGACATAAAATATTAAACTTACCACTCTCGTCATCAATATTGAACCTTCCAAGACCACTGCCGTCCCTGATGGAGTACTGGATCTCTCCGTCCCTCCCCGAGTCCTCATCTTGGGCAGTCACCTGCAGTACACTTGTTCCGATACGTGAGTTTTCTTTTACAGATCCAACAACAGCAAAGTCTGGGAAATAGGGGGTATGGAGGTTTTCATTAACATCCACCACTTCCACCTCAACAAAGGAAAGAGATGACAGGGAGACAGGTCGCCCTTTGTCTTTAGCCCGCACCGTGAGGTTATAGAACTGCTGCTTTTCATAATCCAGCTCTTTGCTCAAGCGGATGGCACCACTTGCTTTATCTATTTCAAATCTCCCATTGTAGTCATTGACCAAAGAATAGCGCACTTGACCCCCCAGTCCAAGATCTGGATCGTGGGTCTCCAGCCACGCAATGACGGTGCCAATGGGGAGATCTTCAAGGACCTTCACGCTATAGCTACTGGGAATAAAGGCTGGGGAGCAGTCATTGACATCATCCAAGAAAACCTCAAGAGTGACAACAGAAAAGAGCTGCTGGCCACTTTCTGCCTTGTCCCTGGCTTCTATTTTTAATGAGTAGTTTGCTTTGGATTCCCGGTCTAATTGGTCAGCTACATAAACGATTCCAGTTGAGCTATTGATGGCAAACTGCTGCGTATCTGTCAAGACTGAGTAAGTCACTGCACCATTAGAACCCAAGTCTTTGTCTCTGGCTTCCACTTGAATAATCTCAGTGCCAATACTGGAACTTTCAAGAATGTTAACTGTGTAACTGTCTTGAAGAAAAACGGGGCTATTGTCATTAGCATCCTCCACATTGATGGTCAACAACCTCCATGAAGATTTCTGTGGATTGCCTAAGTCATAGATGGTGATATTAAGGAGATAGAGGTCTGTGTGCTCTCGATCCATGGGCATAAGGACTTGAAGTTGCCCAGTCTCCATATCAATATTAAAGCAACTATCCGTATTACCATCAGATATTGTAAATAGCACCTTTCCATTGAAGCCAGAGTCGGCATCATAGGCTTTAATCTTCAGGATGTTAGCACCAACTGGCAGATTCTCCTTCACAGCCACATCAGAAGGAAATGACTTGTCAAAATGGGGTCCTTGCCTATTCACTGAATAAAAGTCAAGAAACCCATCCTCCAGATTCAGTCTTCCATTTGCTTTTGCCTTGATGAGTAGTTTCTCTGCCAGTTTTTGAGCCACACGAGTTTCTCTACAACTGAAGCTCCTGGAAGACACCTTCCCATACAGGACTGAAATGTTAACAGACATGGGATCCGCAAAATTCTCTCCATCGGTTGCTGTAATCCTGAGGGCAAACTGACCATTTTTAATGCCCGAATTCATCAGTGACTTTTTAAGCTGTAAAACACCAGAGTCTGGGTTTAAATAAAAGAAACCAAGTTCATTCCCAGAGATGATTTTGTACTTTACAAGTTCAAGTTCATCAATATCGATGGCTGAGACAGCTGTGATGTGACCCCCAACTGGAAAGTCATATGAAATGACTCCCTGGCAAGCCACTTTCTCAAAGAGAGGGGTGTTGTCATTGACATTTCCTATTTGAATAGTCACATTTACTTCACTCTCATGGCGGTATGGGGAACCCCAGTCAGAGGCTCTGACAATGAACCTGTATATTTCTGGAGAGGATTCAAAATCCAATTCTTCAGTTGTGCTAATAACACCTGTAAACTGGTTAATGGCAAATGGCAACAAATTCAGGCTGGCAATACTGTAGGTGATGTACCCATTTTCTCCTTTATCCTTATCAGAAGCTGAAACGGTCAGTACGCTTGTTCCCACTGGAACACTTTCATTCACAAAAGCATCATAGAGTGGCTGCTGGAATTCTGGGGTGTGGTCGTTGGCATCTTCTATGCCAATGGTAACTTGTGCTTTTAAATCCCCTTCCTTATTTGTCACCACCAGCTTATATACTTCCTTCTTAACAGTATTCAGTGGCTGTGCTGTGACAATCAGACCTGACCGAGGATTGATTTTAAAGTTCTGTGCATCCTCACCAGGAGTTAATTTGTATTCCACATCTAGCGGTTCGGGGCTTAATTTTACTATAGCAACCACAACACCAGGAGGGGAAAATTCACTAATGCTCACATCATACGTGTCTTTTACAAATCTAACTGGGACAGTGTCTCTCCTGGGGTTGGCAATGTGGACTATCTTTACAGCAGAAAATTTCTGAGGTGACCCCTTGTCTTTTGCTTGAAGAGTCAGGTTGTAGCCATAGGGAAAGCTCTCCCAGTTGACCTGCTTCCTCTCCTTAATCTTATATTCGTTTATCCACTTCCCTTCCTTAGCCAGGAAGAACTGATCTAAAGGATCCCCAGCCACAATGGACACAGACTCAATCTCTCCATTGGCACCCTCATCTAGGTCATCGACGGTCACCACCGCATACGTCGGCTCTTTGTCCAGTGAGAAAGGAACATGAGTGACTACATGGATAGTAGGCGCATGTTCATTTATCCGTTCAATGTGAACGTAAAGCTTTGCAGTGCTGCTCACTCCGTTGTTTCCATAAAGTTTCATCCCTCGGTCCACGGCCAAAATTTCCAGATCATACCTATTCTTTTCATCATAATTTAATCGCCCGCTTAAAGAGATGACGCCACTCGTGGGGTGAACTGAAAAGAGATCCACTTTGTTTTTAAAGTAGTAGTAGAATTCTCCATTGGAACCAATATCTGCGTCTGTTGCTGTCACCTGGGCGACACTAGTCCTTAACGGTGTGCTTTCTGCTATTGTAACAGAGTATGTTGTGGGTGAAAATAAGGGTCTCAGATCATTCATATCTAAAACCTGAATATTCACTTTGGTCCATGCTTCCAAATCCTCCCCTCTGACAGAACCTTTTATTATCAATAAATAATTGTCCTGAATTTCCCTATTCAATATGGCAGAATTGCCACCTTTAGTTCTTATTCTGAGAAAACAGAAATCAGCAATGATGACTTCCTCCGCTTTGAAAAAGCCCTCCTCGTCTCCAGATACTATTCTGTATTTGATATCCCAGGACAGATCAATCAAGGTGATGCCCATTCTACTCTGACTGTTGACGTAGGTCCTCGCGGCTGAGTTCTCATACACTGTAGCATTGTAAACGGAATGTGTGAAGTGGAAGCCCCGGGGCCCGGTCCCCGGCAGCCCCTGGGACACTGTGGCCAAGAGCTTGAGTAGCAGGAGGATGAGGCAAGAAGGAGGAGGCCGTGTACCCACACAGTATCCCATAGTTATATCCATCACATCATACTTCCATCCTGGAGGGGGGGGAAAGAGAGAAAGAAACAATAAATTAACTTAAAGGAAAGAGGGAGCAGGAACAGGAAGTAACTGTTATAAAACAGTGCTGCTAAATTTTTTATTATAAGATCTTTTTACCACACGATGCAATGCACAGATCATGTATCACAGAAATGTACACCTGAAACCCATATGAGCCCATTAACCAATGTCACCCAACAAATCTCATCAAATTTTTTTTTTGCTAAAACATAATTACAATAAAAGAGTAGTAAGCTTACTGCTATAAGCTGACAAGGAATTCAAAAATCACTAGGATTTAACCTCAACTTGTTTGATTTTTTTTAAACTGACACTTATACACTATTGATGGAATTATTCATTGGTGAATAAAAGATTTCTTACATTCTGACGGTCAATTTAGAAATATGTACTGGAAGCCTTAAAAAGTGCATTTATCTTTGAGAATTATCTTCTAAGCATTTATCCTTTCAAAATAATTATACAAGTGTACATTTATTTATAGCTCAGTTTAATATATAAAAATATTGCAAAGATACTAATTGCTTATCAACAGAGAATCAATTTTTGGCACATTCATGAAGTAAAATACTATGCGGCCACTCAAATAATTATTTAAAAAGATATATATTATCAGATGTGATAAAATATAACCCTAAGTAAAAATTAAAAGATCATAAAACAGTATATGTGGTATAACTCTATTACTATTTAGATATCTAATGTACAACTGCATTTTTACATTTCTTTATTTATTTCTTTACTCATTCATTCATTCATTCATTCATTTAGTTAGTTATTTATATCCTCACCCGAGGACATTTTTGCATTTATCTTCAGATAGAGCGGGAGGGAGAGGGGGGAGAAGAGACAGAGAGAAATGTCAATGTCAGAGAGACACATCAACTGGCTGCCACCCACATGGCCCCATTGGGGCCAGGGACAAACTGCAACCTAGGTACGTGCCCTTAGCGGGAACCAAACCCGGGACTCTCTGGTCCATGGGCCAATGCTCTAACCTCTGAGTCAAACTGACCAGGGCCATTTTTACATTTAAAAAAGATTAACTGTGCAGTGGGATTTGGGAACATATGTTCGCTTTCTAATATTTCTTCAATTAACATTATTCATTAATGGTTACATAATGACTTCACAATTATTATTTTTAAAGAAATGCATCCAAGATTCTACCATCTTTTGTTGTGCTGACTTTTAAACTGACCAAGACTCACACACAATCCAATGCAGTGAGAATGAACAAAAGATCACATAAACGAAGCAGTGAGGGCCACCCTAAGAAGCTGTACCATCTCGTGATACCCA
Organism: Molossus molossus; assembly: GCF_014108415.1. Classification (NCBI taxonomy): domain Eukaryota; kingdom Metazoa; phylum Chordata; class Mammalia; order Chiroptera; family Molossidae; genus Molossus; species Molossus molossus. The sequence goes on from NW_023425348.1 coordinate 28,900,656, forward strand.
TGAACCCACTATGCTACTCAGAACAAGAAAGGTAAGAAAGGTTTTGTGCAAAAAAAGTACAAATAAAAATTTAAAAATGAAAGAATTATACAAAATTTATTTTCTTAAGAGCAATTTAAGGAATTACTTCCAATTATTTTTATCAGTCTATTAAATCACCAGTCACCACGATTCTATGAGTATGCACATTAAAAGATAAAAAGAGTTCCCTATTTTGAGATCTGATAAGTATTTAAAACAGAAGGTGGGGGGGAAGGGGCTCTTTAACAAGAAACAGGAAAGTCTATTTACACCCTGATGGCTCACATTTTTAAAATCCCCCCACTGCGAGTTCTTCCACTAGGCTAGGGCATACTCAGCAGGACCTCACATTCCCTTTCTCCTCCGTGGGGAAAGTGGAGAAAAGTCAACGTGGGAAATGAATCCTTTCACAAATTGAGTTAGGCACTGTGTCAGGCATGTTCCCACTTTGTTATATTCAGACCTTAACACAATCCTAAGCAACAGATATTATTTTACCAAACTGCATGTTAGAAAACTGGAAGTCAGAGGAGTTAACCTATTTGGTTGGAACACTGTCCCACTCAACAGCTATCTCCCGGCTGGTGAGTAGCAGAGCAGGATCTCAAACCCTGGTCTTTCTCATTGGAAACGCCATGCTCTCCCCATCACACCATCTTCCTCTGGAAGTGATTTGCAACAAGAATGAAATAATTAAAGCCACCTAGAAGCATATATGTCTTCATTTAACTTTTTTAATCTAGTCAACATTTATCATTGATGGAAAAGCATAAAACCCACCCAGCTTCCTATTCAGTTATCTCCTTTCTGGTCGTATGTATGTATGTATTTAGTTAATTTATTTATAAATTTATCTTTATTGTTGAATGTATTACAGATGTCCCTCCTTTTCTCCCCATTGACCCTTTCCTCCCCAATCCCATCCCCTCCTGCCTTCCCCACACTATTGTTTATGTCCATTGGTTATGCATATATGCATAGAAGTTCTTTGGTTTATCTCTTCCAGCCCTCTCTCCCCCATCCCTTTGAGGTTCATCAGTCTAACAACCAGTTTGTACTTCTTAATTTCTTCATCATTTTCCTTGCTGGTTTTAAACTAGTTCCAATTACTGGCTGTTAGCTAAAAAAAAAAAAAAAAAAACAAAAAAACCTACAGAATTTTAACATTTAAAACTATTAAAAATCATTTTGTAGTTTGTAGTAGTCTCCGCTAATCCTAGGGAGGGGACACTTTCCAACAGCTCCCAGTGAATGCCTGAAAGCACAAACAGTATCGAACTCTTTATATGCACATTTTCTTCCTATACATGCACACCTTTTCCATTAAAGGGAGTACCTTATGGCTTGTCTTCAGCATATCCGAATCGCCAGCATCCCTACTCTTATACTTTGGGGCCATTATTAAGTAAAATAAGGGTCACTTGGACACTGAGATACTATGACAGTTGGTTTGTTAGTGGAGATGGCAGCTACTACGTGAGCAATGGGCGAGAGCATATATGGCGCAGGACAAAGAGAAGAGCCACGTTCCATGTGCCCACTTTATAACTTATGGGTTGTTTATTTCTGGAATTTTCCATTTAACATTTTTGAACTGAGGCTGACTGTGGGTAACGAAAACCTTGGAAAGGGAAGCCATGAATAAGAGGGCAACTCCTGTATAAAATGCTTCCACCTCCAGGGTTGGCAAGGCACATGTCATTATGCCCTTTCTGTAGAGAAGCCCACCACACGCATTTTCCTAGTAGCAGAGGCTGAATTAGAACTTGGGCCCTCTCCACACTGAACAAGGCTCTCTCTCTCTATTTTCCCACCCCACACTGCTTGCTCCCAAATGGGGACAAAATATGTCTTGCTGTTGTCATCTGCTTTAGTAACTATGAAACACTGAATAGGCAGGTAGAAAGAAATGAGAGGCAGAAAGATGGGATAATTTTTTATAAAAGAAGTTAATTTCATGTGCAATTACTGTGCTGCCGGTCCTTAGGAAATACCTTGGGAGCTTAGTGTGTGAAGGGGTCGCTTCCATGGAGTAGGTTCCAATATTCTACCCACGGGAATAGACCCGTGCCTGGAGGTGCCTCCCTGTGGAGCACACAGCTGAAGCATGGAGGTGAGAGAGCCCTCTTTCAGGATCGTGGATGTAAACAGAAGCGGCTTTAATACTGCTCCCTAGGCCACAACAGACTCCTTTGTTTCATCATCTGAGAATGCTCCAGGATAGGGAGGTATTTTTAGGTTCACTATGAACATGATGGAATGAGACAAGACTCTCATAAGGGAATGACCGAAGGCCACGATTACGCTCCCACAGCAGAAAGTGGGGTCACTCCTGGCATCCCCAGGGAAATCCAAATGCAGTTCCGGCCTCATTTCCCACTCTTTCTCCAGGGCACTGCCCGTGAGAGCAGCTTTGCGGTCACTTTGCTCAGAGTTTGGACTCTGTGGTCATCAGGGAAGAAGACAGCCCCAGTGGTAAATTCAGTTCAACTGCACTTGTGTTTAGCCTGTCCACTCCCCATCAGTACTGTAAACCCAGACTAAAGGAATCCTGATGGAGGAGCAGCATCTGGGCCTCGTCCTGTTCCCAGCACTCAGGACAGCACCTGCCACATGGAAGGCACACGGCACCGGTTTGCTGACCAGAGCATTAAGGTCCCTGTGTAACCAGAGGACCAGAAGCCTTTACTACATTCAATTTCCACCCCCCCCCCCAAACCAAGCACATTTTACTTCAGGAAACAGAATCAAGAAACTATACAGATTCAAAAGAGCCTCAAGGATCGACTACTTCAATCTCCTGAGTTTACAGATGAGGAAACTGAGGCCCATAAAAGTGATTTCCCTGATACCAGGTCTCAGATCTTCCAGGTTCAGAGCTCGTACCACATGGAAACGTGTGTTAATGGAACTACTTTTTCTTTTGGTTATGTAACAATCTGAGAGCTGTTGTTTATCATCCTTTTGCAGTGATTGTCATTCTCTGACACCTTATTACTCTCCCTGGTGCTACTCTCCCCTCCAAGTAGTTAACTATTTGTAAGTAAACATTTAAATGCCCAAAGGAGACAGTTCCTTTTACAAACCCTTCTGGTGAATTCTTCAAAGCACAGAATGCTGTCATAATATGAAAACACACCATTCAATCTAACTGTTCCAAAATTGGTACTTTGCATACTAAGTTTTTCTTTCAGCAAGATGCATTGCTGGGATTTTTTTTCTTATAAAGCAGAATCAGTGGTCTTAAATGAAAACAGCAATGACTTCAAACCAAACTGACATGGAATAGTATTATAGTGTACTAAAATTTGGATTTAACACCAAAAAACTGAGCAGGAATAAGCTTGTTGGCCTCAATTCTTAAAACTGAAACCGAAAACATCTCATAAGGTTCTTGTATCTTTATTTATGTTTTTAAAAATCCTATCTGGCACAGATTAATTTAAAAGCAGTGCGGTTCTTTTTTCATTGATTTAGAAAATAAATGAGTGTTAGAAGTTAGAAATTCTATAAAATTCTGCAAAATAAATACCAGAATGAAGATTTGGGGCTTCCTTTTTTAGGAATGCCAAGATAACTGTTAAGATGTTTTTGGAAAAAAACCCATAACTGATGGTTATGGTGTTGTACCTGCTCTGCACATTGATTTATTCTACTGCTTCTGGATTATTTTAAAGAAAGCACTTAGTTCCCAACCTGAGAGCTTATTTTCTATGACTTAGTAACATAATCAATAACTTTTGATATAATCTCCAAAGAGCTCTTCAAGCCATCAATCAATCTTGGAGACATTTATTTTTCAGAGGCAGTCCAATGTGCCTCTCCGCCTTGTCCTACCTGCTCGGAGTAGATCTGAGCATGGGGAGGGCGAGCAGATTTCCCTTTCCAGGGGTGAGTGAACAGCAGAGACCTCAGGGGCAGGCACCAGCTCTCACAAAGGCCACCTCTCTGGGGTGCCCTGACTCACGAGGGTGCCTCTGCAGAAGCTGTTTTCTGCCACCATTAAAATAGCCTCCTTACATAGCTGAGATTTCTGAATAATAAAAGAAGCATCTTAGGAAAACAATCTATTTTCACTCCATCTTTTCCTAACTGATATTTTGAAAGGATTTTATTAGCCAGACAGACACGGTACTGGGGAAATGTACTGTTACGCTGTTGCAATAAAGAACAAAGTCAACATATGAAATCCTGAGCTTCACAGATGTCCTTAATGAAGACGGCTTGTGTCAGAACAGCAGCTGGAATTCACCACCACCCAGGGGAGTCCTACACCTACTCAAAGGCCGTATGTGCAGTGTGTCCAGAATACACACCTTGATGCCTGACTGCCTGGGTGTGAATCCCAGCTCTGCCACTTGTTGCCTAACTTTGGGCAAGTTATTTAATCTCTCCCTCTATCAAATGGAAAAAATAGTGCCTACCAACCAGGATTTGAGTTAAGAAATATGGCCCGGCCAGTGTGGCTCGGTGGTTGAGCATCAACCCACACACCAAGAGGTCACCGGTTCGATTCCCAGTCAGGGCGCGTGCCCAGGTTGTGGGCCAAATCCCCAGCGGGGAGCATGCAGGAGGCGGCTGATCGATGTTCTCTCTTATCGATGTTTCTATCTCTCTCTCCTTCCCTCTCTCTAAAATCAATAAAGAAAAAAAAAAATTAAAAAAGAAATATGAGACACTTAAAATAGTTCATGGCACATGGGTGTATACAACTGCTAGCCAGAATGTAAACTTAGAAAGACAAAATTCGTGAGTCCCACGACAGGGAAGAAACTTTATCACCTACTCTGACATCTTTTCTAATAGAAAAAGTCACATCAAAGGTAAAGAAAAGGATGTCTTTTCTTTACTAAAAGCAAAGGATTACTATATTATGCCCAAAAGTCAGAGAAACCTGACTTTGAACCCAGGCTTTGCCACTTACTGGTTGGGTGACCTCAGGGTAATACTAAAGGCTTTCTAAGTCTGTTTCCTTATCTTAGAAATAGGGTTATAAGAGTTCCCACTGCCATGTAACAGGCTTAAAATCCTGTCTGGCACACAGTACATGTCCCATAAATATTAATTGGTATTTCATTTTTAAAGGTGTTCAGAAGAAGGGATACAAAATGGAAAGCACGTGAAACCCGGGTTAAGAATAAAGAGCCAAGAGGAAGATGACCCACGGGCTAGCCCATTCTTAATATAAAAGCCATCCCATTTCCCCAAACCTCCTGCTGTGGGTCAGAGTCAGTGCCAGAGGGGTATCTGTACATGCTGACATGGGCCAAGGGCTACTGGACGCGGCTCTGTGACTTATTCCAACTCCCACATGTACACTTCAAACTTGGCAAACCAGAGCTGCTGCGTGAGGGAGCCACTCCTCAGAGCGGGCAGGTGACTCCAGGGGAGTTCCAGCAGGTGTCTCCTCGCGAGGATGAGTCCCAGAACAGCCAGACACTGCTAAGCCCTATCTTCCAGAATAGCTTATTCCGAAACCGCTCAAATTACCATCCTCACGACACTCCTTTCTGTTCTGGGTCCTTGCTCCTGGAATCAGTTAGACACTGTTTGGACGACACTCTCGGGAATCAAGCTGTACTCTCTGGCTGAAGCTAATGGCTGCCGGAAAAGAAGTAAAAATGTTGACTGTGTCGTTTTTCTTAATACAAACCAGTGTAGCGAGAGCGTGTACAGCATAATGTACTAGGCACTTGGGTCACAAATAATTCATGTCACGCAGTCACTCGGCTTGTACCGGAGCCACGTAAACTAATTGAGTTTTACAGTCAAAAGGATCATAACACTGTCTAGCCCAACACTCTAGTTTCAAAGTTAAGGAAACAGACTGAGAGAGGTTACGTGATTTGGACAGTCACACAGCTTGCTAGTAAAACAGCTAAAATTGGCCCCCAGATCTCTACTGTGATTTTGACTCATACTGTCTGTTATTGCCTCTTTTAAGAACATAGATCTGCTGTTTGTGCCCACAAGTTTGACTCCTCTTCTAAGGTTTAAAATGCCGACTATTCTACGAGGCTTCCCCGAGATTCCCCACCCAAGTGGAGCTCCGCTTCTGAAGCTGAGGTTCTCAAACTTCCTCGAGAATCGGCATCACGGCAGGCCTGCTGGGCTCCAGCCACAGTTTCGGGATCTGACGGTGAGGAATGGGGTGGCTGGGAATTTACAATACCAACAAGTTCCCAGGAGAGGCTATTTCTGGAAAGACCATACTCCGAGATCCACTGCCCTAAACATGGTCTGTTTCTTATCTCTGTGTCCCTCTCTGATAGCACTTTCTTCCTCGTATTAAAGTTCACTATGTGTGCTTTTAAATGACACATTGAGTAGTCAGCTCCCTTATTTCTTCTTCTTACAGGACCCTTGGAAGGCCAAAACGGAATCGATTTTTATCGAGTGAAACTTGCCTCATCAGCAGGCACCTTAACTCCACAACATGATTCAGGGGGGAGATGAAAGTGAGCATCTGACAAATGAGGAATTATAATCGTAAAACCGAGACACCCCGAGGAAAGAGTCAGCCATGTCCCATGACACCTGATTTCCCATTTCCATGACACATTATTTTATGAGATGTGAATAGGTATACAACTAAAAAAAAAAATAACATTTTAGGACATACTGGTGAAACAAAAGTAAATGGATTACATAATTTAGAACTTCTTGGAGCCTTTAGTATGTTTCAAAATAAACTTTCCCCATTTCCCATCCTTAGTCATCGCTAATAATGTACACCACTTCTATCTCCTTATGAAAGTGTAGTCTGCATTTATTTTCCATTTCCACTAACAGCTGTCAAGTTTCCTGGTACACGGAACACTTGTTCCATGTACAAACATACTACATAAGTTGTGATTCCAAGGGATATAATATGCACAATTTCTAAGATCCATTTGATTACGACTCTCCCTCCCCACCCCTCCCCCAGCCCCAACATACACAGCCACTTGCAGGGGGGAGAAAGCATATTTTGTGAAATACAGCTGGGGAATACCGTGCCTCAGACAGTTCAAACAGTTGTCTGGGAAGCTCTGGATATGGGGTGTAATCCAAGGATTCTTGAGACTCGTTCATTATTTGTCCTCCTACACCACATCCCAGGGTATAAACTCTCATTTCAACAAAGCTGAGTTATTCATGAAGAAACTGCTTCAACACTTGTCATACAAACACATCTCCATGTCCTGACTGAAGAACGAGACGACTGCTCCACAGTGTGCTGTGCTGTTTCCTCCTCTCGTTAAAAAAAGCAAGTAAAGACTCTGCACAGTTCTATGAGCTACAAAGACCCACAGGAGAGGAAGAATCGTACTAATGTTGAGTAATCATCTATATATCTTCATACTTTGTTTTCATTTATTTTTACTTAGTTAATGGCCAAAATCAAGTGGCCAAATCAACAATACTGCGAGATGCAAAACCTAACGCCGAGTTCCTATTTCACTCTTCTCTGGAAAAGTTGGCTTATCTGCTTGAACCCCGGGTCTAAGCAGGGGCTTCCTAAGTGAGAAGAGTATTTCATTTATAAGGATATAATATCACCTTCTGTCATTCCAAAGAAGGAAAAGCATCCCAACCAGCCAAGCAGACCTTTGCCCAAACCCAATCTTTTCACGGTAGTAACACTGTAAATTCTAACTTTTTGCAGTGGTGCAGGTCTTTCTACCGTTTCAAAGCGGTCTCTCAGGAGAAAAGTCAGTCAGCATGAAGCGAGTGTGATTCAGGTCGGTTCCGAGGGAAATGGAAGAATCAGCCACACAGCGGCAGTGTTATGAATACCCTCCTTTATTTTCTCCCCAGGTGCTAGAAATATTTCCATACAACACTGGTTAATGTCAAGTATCATTTCATCAGTGAATGCTTCAAATTCAGGGGTAATTCAACCAGGGGCTATCAGAAGGAAAGATTAGCATGTTGTTCAAGCCTTTTAAAAAGCACTTTTCTCTCTGGAGAAAGAAATTCATCATGGGGTAAGGAAAAAATAATGTATGGAGAGGATATAATTTGCTCCTATGCTTGGCTGTGTGAGAAAATGTTCCAGAGAAACGCATGATTTCAGTTTTATCTCTGGTGGGCCTCACTGGCAGAAACCAAAGGGTAAATACATTAGTATTCATTTGTGTTCAAGGTTTAAAAAAGCAAAACGAAACAAAACAAACCTTTTGCAAGTAAGAGCATTTACTGTGACATAACTGAAAGAGATTAAAAAACAACAACACAGAACCCAAATAGTTTCACACAGAACCAATGTCTTTAATAGTGTTCATTCCAATAGTTGGGGGGCACAATCCAGCCGAGGGTAAAGTGCTCTCAGCTTTCTGCTTGCTGTGTTCTGACACAGTCCACCTTTGCTTAATCGTTTCCAAAAGTTAACCTCCTTTTAGCCATTCTGATTGTCCTTTTCCTTTATAAAGGAGCTTCCTTCAAGAAAACAAGTATTCTGCATAGTAAAATCAGGAATCAGGAAAGCCGAATAGGGGACCTCCCACAGTACACCCCTTTCTTGCTGTCATAAGTGATGGCCACGTTAAGGCAAGAGAAAGGCGAGGGCATCCCTGGGTGGGCTCAGGGACACAAAGAGCTCTAAGAATGAAATGAGATCAAGAACATGCCTGGTTTCCCTTTTCCTAAAGAGCTGAATCACCAAAGAAAAATGTGAGGAAGGATAAACCATCCGAAAGATTGCAGAAGACTTCTGGAAGAAGAGAATTCCATTCCAAACTTTCCCAAGGTGACTCCTGGGACCAGGTCTTACCCTGGAGAAAGCAGACTGTGGGCTCCACAGGGCAGTTCTGGAATTGCCTGTTTGACTAAGTGGTACCCCAGAACGTGAGACAGCAGCACTGAGCCCACACATGTCAGATGCAGTCTAGAATTGCTAACTAAATCTGATGAGAACAGAGATATACACCTAACTCTCAACAACAGAGTGATACTCTAGATTCACCACATGAAGGCTGGGGAATGGGCAAATGAGGATGGGAAAAAAAGAACACTTGTGCAAGAAATAAAGAAACAGCATGTCAGGAAATCGGTGAGACTCTAAAAAGGTGTCTCTGGCAACAATCATAAACTCCGAAAGGAGAGGAGCTGACAGAACAGCTTAACATACAGAAGTTGAACATACGATGGAGAGAGGATAAATTCTAGCACAGGAGGAGACAAAGATCACTTGCGAAGAGGAAAGAGAAAAGTTGCCAGGCTTTAACACAGCTTGCATGTGGGTCAAGAACTGCAGTGTACAAGTTTGCTGACAACCCAGAAAACATGCCCGTCACGCCTCTCAACATCACCATCACGGACAACTGTGTCTTAGCAAGCAAGGCAAAAATGCAAATTCAGTCCCTTCAGCTCTCCCTACTCTCCATTAAAGTTATTTATTATTGACTAGTGGGTTTATGCCAGCATCACCTGGATTAGTGCTCAGTTCTAGTGAGAACAGGTCACAGGTTCCCAATGGGACTACCCACACAGTCTTCCTAAGAACAGGTCACCAAGTACATGGGAGCATCAACTACCCTCCATCTCAACTACACAGCTCAAGGCTACAGACTCATGCATCACTGAGGTCCTCATTTTCACTTAAGGCAAATTATTTTCTTAAAGAGCAATACATTTTTAAACATTTCTGTGGACGCATGAAGAAATTGTCAAAGAACCTTCCAAGCACGCATTAGCAATTTTCAGCATAACAAACCTTAGTCTAACATGCTAGGTCCAGGGCAGGGTTACTATCTGAAAGTGGCCAGAAATGGACTGGGAGTAAGAACACTCAGAGCCTCAGAGATGCCCTGACAAGAATTCTGCCCCCAAGAGGTGCTGCCCCAGAGCAGAGGCAAATGGGCAAGGGCAGAGACTCTCCTTGGACAGTAGCCCTTGGGCACAACTGGACAAGGCTGGTCAACTGAGCTCACTCTAAGAGATGTTGAAGTCCTGTCTGCATCTCTGTGGATCCTACTGCACAGTGCCCTCCTGGAAGAACCAGGACCCAGGGCAGTGGTGTGGTTAATGAAGGGGCTTCCTGAGATACTCCCTCACCCCCTTCCTTGGGGCCTGGCTGGCATCATTTTTGAAACTAAAACACAGAGTGAAAAAACAGTCAAATGTAGTAAGTTCAAAAATCAAATGAATGTATGAGAACTGAAAGAGGACAAACCCTGGGCTTGGGAGACAGAACAGATCAAATTCACACAAGGCTGATGAAAATAACGAGGGTACCACGAAGGGTCAAATGCTGGCCATCTGTGTAAGAGAGAACCTGCAGCCACAAACCCCTGACCAGCCTGCTGAATCACCCTCCCTCCACAGCCTTCCTGCTACAACCAGCCAGTCACATACTTATAACCTGAGCAAATCCTACCCTTGCTGAAGCACTTCAAAACCTTCCCTGTGCTTTCGGGATAATAAAGACCCAAACTGTGAAGCTGCCGGAGACGGTTCTGCCAGATGTGGCCCTGACTTCCTTTCTGGACTCATCTTAACCACAGAGTTCCAGCCATAGTGTCTATTGTTTTGGTTCTTGGCAAATCACCTCCTGCCTCGGGTGCTTTGCACACGCTGGTGCCGAGCTCGACTCTTCTCGTTCCTGACTCCCCATCAGACACACAGCCACCACAGCACTTACATCCCGCAGGGCACAGTTCTCTGACCCCCAGGACCACCTGTGGCCCCTGGTATGTGTTCTCAGAGCACCCAGGACATTTCCTTTATAACATTAATGACCATTTTAATTCTATTTCGGTAAGACTCTTTGATTAGTATATGTTATCCCAACACGACTGTAAGTTGTATGAAAGAAGATACCATCTCTGTTGGTTATCATCAATCCCCATAATCTAACATACAGCATGGCACATAATAAGCACTCATTAAATATTTGCTGTCAGATAAAATATAAATGTCTTATAAAACCCTAAGAAAATATAGGATTAGAGCAGTGGTTCTCAACTAGGGATAATTTTGTCCCCAGGGAACATCTGGCAGTGACTACATTGTTCATCGTCACAATGAGGAGAGAAGTCCTACTGGGATCTACTGGGTACAGGCAAGGGACACTGCCAAGTGTCCCTGAAGGCACAAGACAGCCTCCCAAACAAAGCATTACCTTGTCTAAAATGTCAATTATGTTGAGGTCACAACTGGATTAGAAGAACTGAGGCAGTTATTCTGAGAAGGGCAGAACCAAGTATGTAGAAAAACAAACAATTCCCACCCTGGCCGGTTTGGTTCAGCGGTTAGAGCATCAGCCCGTGGACCAGAGAGGCCCAGGTTCAGTTCCCGCTAAGGGCACGTACCTCAGTTGCAGTTTGTCCCAGCCCTGGTTGGGGTTGTGTGGGTAGCAACCAGTCGATGTGTCTCTCACATCGATGTTTCTCTCTCTCTCTTCCTCCGTCCCTCCCTCCCGCTCTATCTGAAGATAAATGCAAAAATGTCCTCAGATGAGGATAAAAAACAAACACTGTATGGTGCTCTTTCAGTGCCAGTGAGTTGTTCCCAGAATCCTGCCCCAGGCAGATCAGCTCTGGGTTCCTGCTAAGAAATGGACTCCCCTCTTCTGGGGCTGGGTGATTTCTACACGCAAAGTGTAAACCTGGCCAGGTTCTGAGCTCCCTGCCCACAAGAGAATGAAGGGACTGTCACCTCTCAGTATAGAACCTTCTGGCCTGACTTCTCCAGGAAGTATCCACCTGTGGGAAGGCCGTCAGTCACCCCGACAGCTAGAACCCCCATTTGCTCCCAAGGACTAATGTTCTCCAGCTTTCTACCAACCTGACTTGGATCTCACTCTCTGCAGAAGCATTTATTCTGCCAACAAAATCAAGACCCCCCAAAAGACTGATCTTTCTAGGTCAATACAGGGCCACCTCTCTGGAAGTTTAGATAATTCTCTGCATGACTACTAAGGTAACAGCCTCATAAGCATTTGAGTGGTCTCACTGTGGCATGGTTTGGGGGGACCATTTTACTCTGCAGCATAGTATATGAAAGATGACGACTAAACCCTGCCCTGGATTGAAAGACCAAACACAACTCCTCCCAAATCCTTACCTCAAGCTACAAGAACTTAAACAGAATTTTAAACACTCTTCTAGCAACAGCTGCTGGAAAGTAAACGGGTTGTTACTTGGACAAGACTTAACCAAGAACACGCATTCCACGTAGTCAAATTGAGTTTCCTTCTAGTTCACCCCTGAGTACATGTAGTTAAAAACCAAGTACTGTACACTTTGCCACTAATTATGTACTACAAATAAATAGTTTACACAAGCATATGTAAACCGTGAGGGGAGAGCGGCAGTTCTGAGCTTCCATGGCAGATGTTTAGGGACAGCTGTACAGGAAAGCTGACAAGAATTGAGATGAAATTTACTTTAAAGTCCCACTGGAGTGAGGGAAGGTTTGTTTAACCTTTAGCAAACCGTTCCACGTGGGTGGCTCGGATCTGAGTTTTCCTTCAGAACAGATTTCTATTGTTGTGCTTCACACGGCATTCCCACCGTCTCTCTTTTTTATAACTAAAGAAATAAACCCTAGTGATTTGACCAGGATAAGCAAATGTCATTAAACCATTACAAAGGTAAGCCCAGAAGCTCGTTTTGCCAGGCCCATGTCTTATCAGTCAATGCTAATAGACAAGAGTAAATAGTATTACTAAAGAATTTAGCAAAAGCAAAGTCTGTACACCAAGCAGCTTTAAGAATCCCCTAGAGGTTACACTACTGTTTTCAAGAACTTTTCTCTTCCACATCAAAAAGAAAGACGTTATCTCTAGTGTCGCGTGGGTAACAATACTACGTTGCCATTACTTATGTGGTATTAGGAGAAAGAGAGAAATGGTCTGATTAGTGAAAAGTTACTGATTAAAAATCCTTAATCAGAATTGCAGCAGCAGCTACCCTTTGCCTCACCTATACTCTTCAAAATCAAATACCAGTTATTCAATAAATGTTAGTTGAATTGGACAATGATAATAATAGTGCCCGGCTAGTGTGGCTCAGTGGTTGAGCACCGACCCATGCACCAAGAGGTCCCGGTTCAATTCCCGGTCAGGGCATATGCCCAGGTTGTGGGCCCAATCCCCAGTGGGGGGCATGCAGGAGGCGGCCAGTAGATGTTCTCTCTCATCGATGATTCTATCTCTCTCTCCCTCTCCCTTCCTCTCTCTCTAAAATCGATAAAGAAAAAAATTTTTTTAAAGATAATAATAGCTAACACGGAATGAGCACTGACCACGTTGCCAGACCTTGTGTGTCGCTGTGTTGTCTAAGATAACTCGAGGGTTGGTGTTTCTGGAGTTAGGGAGGTTAAGAGGAAGACATTTCAGAGGCAGTTTAGTTCAGCATCTTTGCCCTGGAGCTGGAATGTTGGTGCCAAGAATTCAGTAGTTGTCACACAGGTTCACAGATGGCAGGGTCAGGAGGAGAACCGGAGCTCCAGGCCAAAAATAAACAGTTACACTACTATTATCTTTGAAAACAATATTCTAGAAGTACACAGAGAATGCCTATGGACTGTATTCTCACAGGATCTCAGATGAAGGTCACAGATTTCATGACCCCTCTCCCACACTTAAATTTAACATATCATAAGAAATATTAAAAAAAAAAAAAAAAAAAAAAAAAAAACTATTGGGTAGTTTAAGATTACTTGGCTTTGCAATCAAATAGTTACTGGTTACCTGATTTTGTAAAAATTCTGTTCTGTTCTACAGCATCATAATGCTGATCTTTCCACTAATTAAAAGTGAAACAGATGAATAAACTATTTGTACACAGTTCACGTACAGATTATACAGAATACATAGCCAGGTGATTCAACACCTATTAATCTACTTTTGAAACTTTAGGCTTTCCTGCGTCTATCTGATTGGGAGGAGATTTTGGAGTGAACTTTAGCGCTAGATTCTTCTCCTTCTCCCTGATTCAACTTTAATATCAGTCCCAATGTTTCTCACAACATGGTCACAATTTATGGCACATTTGTATCCAGTTGGTTCCCCACTATGACCACCCCAAAACCATGAGCCTACAGTTGGAAAACAACGCAAATATACTTAATACTACTGAACTGTAGTGGATAAAATAATATTTGTTACATGTTTTTATCACGGTTTAAAATCTTTCTTCGAGGCCAGCGTTTTCATGTTTTTTTACGTCAGATTTATATGCTGACATACAATGTAGAGCATCTGAGACTTTCAGCAGTCACCCATTTTTTGGAAGGGGGAGAGGGTAGTTGTTACTGGAGACTATATAACTGCAAACAATTCTCTCACTCAAACCCAAGGGAGTACACAATAACCCTAACCCATCAGCTTCGTCCATCATCCTGTGGACCACCAACTCCGCTGCCAGCCAAGGAAGCCCTAACCAATCACCTAACCTACATTTTTAAAAAAGTAAGGAGTAAAATCCTCCATTTCAAGTCCTTTGGAAATTCTGCATACATTCAGTGTCTGGGTGCGAGGGAAGGGGAGACATCATGGAACTTTTCCCCTTTTCTCACAAAAACAGGCATGTCGGTTTCCCATACAGATCAACAGAAGAGGGATCCAACGCACAGGATGGGAGCAAATGGGCACAAGGTAACTCCTGGGGATGTTCGACGCAGTCCGATGACAGGGCTGGCTGTGTGTCTCATGTTCCTGCTGTGGGTGAGCCCTTCTCCTTTTTAATGTATGCAGAGTTCATCAAGATCCTGGCATGCCGTTCCCTCAGGGTAAGAATTTCCACAGGTCTAATCAATGGTGAGCGCACAGGGCTGTCCCTCCAGCTTGACATTCCCTCACATGAGCCTAATTTAATTGTGACCAATTCTTATCTGAGTCAGCTCTTCACACAGACGAAAGGAGCTCTGAACAGGTTACACAAATGCTGGCCTGAGGCTGTTTCAAAGTCTTCCCATAATTGAAGCAGCTATCTTTTCTCCTCAAGGTGATGTGTTCATGTGCTACCAGGGAAAGAATTATAACCTAGATCCGAACAGTATTGCTGGTGCGTAGGAGGAGCCCTCCTCACTCACAGAAAGAATCGCTCCTGCATCAACGGCACGCTCTGGAATCCCTCTGCAGACGGACTTAAGAAATGAGGACAGAAAGAAAGTCATTGGTCACAGATTGGCCTCATATGTGGGCGTGTAAAATAAATCCTGATAAAAGTGCATCCTGACAAAAGTCATAAGTAAGATACTTTTCAAAGTCTACCAAATATAATGGTCTCATCCCTTTAAGTTATTACACTCCTTTCCCTTATTTTAGAATTTTATTTTATTGATTTGAGAGAGAGAGAGAGATTTGTTGTTCTACTTACTGATGCATTCATTGGTTGATTCCTGTATGTGCTCTGACTGGAGATCAAACCCACAACCTAGGCATATAGCACAATGCTCTAATCAACTGTGCTACCTGGCTAGGGGTATTACACTCCTTTCTTCAGGATATCACTCTAAATAAGAAGAAAAGGCAATATGTAAATATGGGAACACCAGTCAACCACTTTACTTCATAATTCAGTGTTTACCCTCAGTCCCTTACCAGTTGTAATCTATTTAACTGGGGGCAAAATGAAAAAAAAATTTTCTCCCCTTTTGCTTTCTTGAGGGGCAGACAGGAAAATGAGGAGAGGATCTTGATTAAAGAGATGCTTTAGGGAGAGTATAACGCACTATATCCAAATGAACTGGGGACAGTCCCTAACACTTTCTTCAAATATGTCTGTTGCCTTATTGGAGAAGCACAATAATTTTAAATTAAGAGCTATTTATGAGACATATTTATGAGGATAATTTGAACACAATTAAAGGTTGAAAGCAACATTCACAGATTTTCCTGTCTTTGATGCTTTAAGACAAGAATCTGGAGAATTCTGATTAGGTTCCAGGACTTGCTGCTCCGAACTCCCCACCAAACAAAGGGGTTAGGCCAGAAAGCACCTATGTAGGTTGGGGCAAAAGTAGGTTTACAGTTGTGAGTACACAAAACCCAGAGTTTATTCTTATATTACTGTTCATTAATTATTGTATTATTTTCCATACAAACAACTGTAAACCTACTTTTGCCCCACCCTGTATATAGAGGAGGCAGAGAGCGCCAAGCATGCACCTCCCTCCCTCCTGGCCACCAGAGACAGCTGCCACTTTACTTGACAGCTTGACTCTTACTCTGTACTTTCAGTGATCTGAGTAAATCAGTCACTATGATGAACAGAAAGGTGGCCTTGCTAATATACTTGAATGATAATCTAAAACACAGGAATCACTATTACAATAAATACCTGTAACTTTACAAAAGGCGCAGATGAGACCAGTGATGCCTAAGTCCTAGTACCCTGGACACATTTGTGTTGAATGACCTTACGTCAGCTAGTTGACCTCTTCTGTCCTCCCCAGCTATTCATAATTGAAGGATCTGGCCTTCAACTCTGCTCATTTTCAGCTCAATTTAAGTTATTATACTATAAAAATATGATGCCTGGGATTTAGAAATGACCTAGAAACCATTCATTATCTAAAATTCCCATTTGTTTTATGGTGAAATCATTTATGCTCTACTGTTACTAAGTACACTAGTTCAGCAACTCAATTCGGCCAACATTTGTGAAATACCTAGCAGAGATAAACTTCAAGGAGCTTAAGGAAAGGGAGATGCTGACAGAACATGGCAAAACCACAAGGTAAGGATCCACAGGGTCGTGAGAGGGGAGGCCATTGCCGTGTGGGGCAGGGAAACAAAGAACGTCCATGGAGGAGGAGGTGTTTCACAGTATCTTACCAATGCCTCCTAAATGCCAGGCATTTTGATCATATATGCCTCACCTATTTAATTCTCACAATAAATTCACGAGATATCATTACGCCCCTTTTACAGATGATGAAACTGAGGTTTGGAGAATGTAAGGTGCTTGCCCATGTTCTCACTCATAGATGAAGAAGCTACAGTTCCAGCTTGGGTATGTCTGACGTCAATGCCCAGGCTCTCACCCACCACCACGTTATACACATATCTGAGGTGGGTCACAGAGGGCACAAAGAATGCTAATGACTGACTGAAATCTTTTGGGTCCCAACTCCAGAGGAAGTAAAGAATACAAGGCCACTGAAGGAACCGGTGACCCCGTTAGCTGGTGGGGGAAGCAAGAGGACAAGATGGGAAATAGGTAAATAAAGCTCAATTGGTAAATCAAACCTCCAAGCCTTAAATATCAAACGGAAAGCCACGAACTTGAACTTGGAGGACATTCCAGAACCGCCTCCCCACCCCAAGAGCTGCTTCAGGAAAATTGGAGCTCTGTAGCTAACCTGTGAGGGACATACTAGAGGGAACAAAGAGCTGAGAGGCAGGGAGGTCTGATAAGGAATACTGAGCTAGGGAAAGGCTATCTTAAGAATACATGATGACCCTTACTCAAGTTCCTTCATCTCAGCTTTAGTATTTTGTATATATGCATTATTGTTTAATGTACTATTTTACTACACATCACTACTATATTCAATAAATAAAACATGACTGAGCAACAAGAACATAGAATTTAAAAACTCCATATTTTTTAAGCAAAGTTGAAATTCAGTTTTTGACTCCCATTAGATTCCACTGTATTCTGAATTTTACAAAGCCAAAGACAAGTAGTTAGTATCTCAACTCCTGGAGGATCTCAGTCCATGGTCAAGGCAAAGAGGTGGGAATGTGGTTTTCCTGTCACTTTGGTTCAAAAGAACATCAGCTGCTTCTGAAGCCTGGAGACAGCAACTTTAAGGAAGGGTTTCCTGCTACAATAACACTCCACACCTGCCCTGGGTGGCTCTGTCCAGTGCTATTTTACCATTATGTGCATTTCAAGTGCCTTTGCCACAAGCCTTTATTTTGTTAAGCAAACTATGATATATGACCTGCCTGAAGAGAAAATATTTATTCAGATCAGAAAAAGACTTTTAATATCTTAGAGAGGTTTTGATGGAACTCTCATTTAGGAAAAAAAGGAAGATAACATAACTTACGTGCACTGCATTTTATTATTCATTCAACTAAAAGATAATGTTGAACTGTGCAACAGTAATGCTAAATAATCCTAAATTACTCTTGATCTACCACATCTAGAGGTAGGCAGCAATCATACCTCAAACAGCACGGCTAAGTACACATTTTATTTGACATGATAAAGTATTTTATTACAGGTTTTATTTTCTTAACATTTATTTACACAACTGTGTACAGCATTCAATGACAATATCTGAAAAGCTGTAAATGTAGTTACAGCTATGTTACACACACACACACACACACACACCCTGTGTTTCACAAGCAATCCCTTCCTTTACTTCATTACCATAATTTGCAAACTAAAGCCAATGGAAACTCATTAAAATACTTCACATTATTCAATATTTGCTATGTTTATCAGATATTTAAAGCTTTTCCTTCCAAAGTGCTAATGTTTCAATAATAAAACAATTACACGTTTTGGAGGCATAACAGCAACATTCAAATGAATATTTACTCAAATAAATAACAAGGAAGCAATAAAGCACTCCATTTAATTGCATATTTTTGTCCATTACCCTATGTCGTGTCCTTACAGTTTAGAGCAGCGATTTTCAATCTATTCCATTTCATGGCCCAAAGAAACTAATTACTAAAATTCTGCATCACACCAGAAAATGCATTTTTGCCAATCTGACAAAAAATAAATAAAATAGGTATAATTTTGATTCATTTACATCAGACAGCTATTGTTGTGTTGGCTGTTGTTATTTATTTATTTATTTTTAATGGATAGGCACAAGTTACAAATGAAAGCTATTTAAAAAAAATTCGTTTAATTGATTTTAGAGAGAAAGGAGAGGGAGAGAGGGAGAGAAACATCAATGAGAGAGAACATCGACTGGCTGCCTCCTGCATGCCCCCCAACTGGGGATCAGGCCCACAACCTGGGCAGGTGCCCTGACCGGGAACTGAACTGGTGACTTCTTGGTGCATGGGTAGATGCTCAACCACTGAGCCACACTGGCCGGGCTGTTGTCATTTTTTAATTTGACAATCTAAGGGACAAGAGGCCAGTGCCCCTGACTAAATAGTCAGGTATTGCATGTTTTAAAAATTCTTGTGGCCCTGGCCGGTTTGGCTGAGCGGTTGGAGTGTCGGCCTGTGGACTAGAGTGTCCTGGGTTCGGTTCCTGCTAGGGGCACATACCAAAAATAAATAAATAAATAAATAAATACATACATACATACATACATACATACATAAAATTCTGTGGCACACCATTTGAAAATTAATGGTTTATAGAAAACCCCAGTCAAGCAGTGGAGCTAAAGAAACTGGATTTGGAGTGAACATCAGAGTTGTACTCCTGGCTTGCCTTATAACCCTGGGCAAAGCATTTCAACTATCTGACCTCCTCCCTCCTCACCTCATGGAGTTATGAAATCATGGATTTGCAAAAGCACCCTAAAATTGAATGCAGAACCTGCTTCTCATTGTACTAATGAGGAAGCCAAGGATGAGAGAGAAAATATCTGGCCCAGAGTCAAAGCTAGAGGGCAAGGCAGCCAAGATAGCTGTGCTAGGTTTGCCAAGAGGCAGACTAACAATTGTTAAAACTTCAGCAAAGCAGAATGGGGGACAGGACGGTTTTTGTGACTTCATGTCAAAGTTTGCAATCATATAATCTAGAAATGCAGTAGGCAGTTAGACAGGCATGAGCAGAGCAAGGACTGTAGGTCAGATAAAGAAGGTCACCAGGGCGGAAAGCCCTGGGGTACCCAGCAAAGGGAAAAACTGAGAAAACAAGGACCTGCCCCTAGGGTGACCTTCCTTCCCCCAGCATATCACTGGTCATGTAATTTAGACCCCCTGACCTTTCATGTTGCTGGTCATGCAGCTTGGACCCTCCCTTGACCTTTCCTTCCCTGGTATGTAGCTGTTCATGTGGTAGACCCCCGTAGAGGAGAAACAAGGGGGCTGGAGAATAGCCTCAACAGACTCCCATATAAGCCTTTGCACAGCCACTCCCTTAGGCCTTAAGCCCCCAAGACAAGGCGGTTTTGAACCACACCAAATAATCTTAGCAGCAGAGACTTGGGTCTGTGGACCACAGAGACAGAGTTTTGGTAAAATTAGAGATGACATCTAGGCCTCAGTTGTGTTTCAGCTCCAGGCCCAGAAAAGGAGCAAGGCCAGGTGGGGTGATGCCATGGCTAACATCAAGCCCAGCTTCAATGACTAATGACCCCCTACACTAACACTGACCAATCGTAGAGACGACTCTGAAAGGACACACCTGAACAGCTGATGAATATTCTATTGAGATCCTCCCCTAGGACCTCCCTTAAAACCTTCTCCCTTAAAAACCCTCGGGATTGCCCTGCTGGTGTGGCTCAGTGGTTGAGTGTCGACCTATGCACCAAGAGGTCACCAGTTCAATTCCTAGTCAGGGCACATGCCCAGGTTGTGGGCCAAATCCTCAGTGGGGGGCATGCAGGAGGCGGCCAACTGATGTTCTCCCATTGATGTTTCCATTTCTCTACCTCTCTCTTCCACTCTCTCTAAAATCAATAAAGAAAAAAATCCTCAGGGTGGAGGACCCAGTGTGCTCTCTCCCTCTCTAGAGAGGCCTGTGCCTCCTTTCTTCAGGCATGTCCCTTTTCTTTCTTTCTCCTAAATTCCAAGGTACTTCAGTTGCCTCTGTAACTTCTTTCCTGAACCCATGCAACCCAGCTGGCTCACTTCCTCTTTGGCTCATTCTTCTACCTCTGTGACTTTCTAAATACACTTTTGCTTGTATTTGAGTCTTGCCTCTGAATTCTTTCTTAGCCAAACTCCAGTACCTGGTTTCCTGAACCAAGGTCTCAATGCCAGTAACATCCTGGTGCTGTTTTGCCACCAACAGAAATACGGTATTTTAATTTCAATATACACAAAGTCCTACCAAAAAAAACAAACAAACACAACACACAATAGCACTTTATTTCACCTTATATATGAGAAGTACACCCTAATCTTTCCATATGTGGGGTAAAGGAAAGTCTTAAATTGTCTCTAAAGAAAAAACCCAGGTCTTCTACTTCCTTCTTCAGTTCTATTTCCACTACACCATGAGTGCTGTTAGGCTTGTCTCTTAGTCTTCTTCTCATGCTCCGAATTTGCAATCTTCACTTAAAACCATTAAAAGTAAAAAGCCTGACTTCAAGAATATGCCCGATTTCTATCAACTGTGAAAAATCTGTTGAAATGAGGCTGAAGTTTATTAAGCACAGGTAACAACTTTCTAAGTCATCACCAAGTGTGCCAGTTTCAAACCTACCAAATAGTTGTTTACTGAAGAAACTGTCAAGATTCTGACATGTTGATAGGTAAGGCTCACAAATGTTTGAATAAAAAGCTAACAAGCTAGAACTGGAGAGGTGTTTTTTTTTCTTTCTTTCTTTTTTTTTTTTTGCAGTCAGGAGTCCTTTTTGCAACCTGTTCAAAACTCCTTGCAAGAGGCTGCCAAGCTATCACAAAGAACGGGATGCTTGTGCAACCATTACCTTCTGTTTACTGTCTGAGACAAGAAACAAAGAAAGATAGGTGCCCAGCAACAGAAGCTCTGCAGGAAGAATTCAACTTGGGCCCCAACTTTCAGAAGCTGAAGTGAAAACAAGTTAGCAAACAAGCAGCTTCCCCCCAGCATTTCCTCAAATCCTCAGGGCTCAGCTGGCTGGGGATTTTAACTGTCAAGATTGTGTTCGATGCAAACTCCTAAGGATGTCTGAAAGCAGAAAGATGAGTGCCTGTTCAGAAACTGCCTGCTGAAATCCATTTCCCATAGAGTGCACCAAGATCTCATTCTGGGCAATGTGAACTCTGGAACACGTGACTAGTCACAGGTCACAGGTCAGTGAGGATGCAGCCAAAGGCTGAGGGGTGCTCTAGCACCTGTCTGTAAACAGTCCTTCATCTCCCCAAAACAAGAGGTGAGGGAACTGTTGGACAATCCATCTGGATCTACAGCATTTTAGTTTGAGCTGGTACAGAAGGACTGTGGGATTCTCACAGGTACATTGATACCCCAACTCTCCACATCTCAGGTAAATGTGGAGCATAGTTCAGTGACGATGACTGATCATCACCAAACCTCTATTTAGTGTCTTCTATGTGCATAGCACTTTGAGAGCTGGACGTTGGCGAATAAACAAAAGAAGACAATGTAATCTTTGCTCTAGAAAGCTTAATTCACCACACTCCTTTACAACTCCCAAAACACAATCCAAATTTCCCTTCTAAGCGCACACACACACACACACACACACACACAACAATGTGGTGACAGCCAGAGGAAAAGGGTTGGGAGTAGGTAGAGGTGGACACAGTGGGGATAAATGGGGACAGAAAGAGACTTTGCTTAGGGTGATGGGCACACGATGCAGTGTGCAGATGATGTTTTGTTGAGTTGTACATGTGAAACCTGTATGGTTTTGCGAACCAATGTCACCCCAATAAATTAATTAAAGAATAAAAATAAAATTTAAAAATGTATCTATAATGCCAAATGCTTCAGGGCACAATAAGTCAAGATAAAAATGTTACTGGCATCAAAGAAACTGGACATATCAGAAAAAGTTCCAAGAAATGTTCACAATCACTCATAGCACTAGCACATTTCATAATTTCTCTGCCCGGGGTTTTCCAAATCATTCAGGGTATTTTTATGTGCACTAGCTTTTTCTTCACAGCAACCCTTGGAAGTAGTCATTCTCTCTCATTTTAAAAGTGGGGAAGCCCTGGCTGGCTTGGCTCAGCAGTTAGAGTGTCAGCCTGCAGACCAAAGAGTCAGGTTTGATTCTGGTTTCGGTTTAGTCCCAGGCCCTGGTCTGACACGAGGTTGCAGGAGGCAACCAACATAGATGCCTCTCTTTCTTTCCCTTCCTCCTCCCTCCCTCCCTCCCTCTCTAGCTGAAGATAAATGGAAAAATATCCTCGGGTGAGGATTAAAAAAAAAAGTGGGGAAGCTGAGGTTCAGAGAGGTTAACTGATGGGGAAATCAATCCGCTGATAGGACCCAGAGCTGAAACTAACATCCCAGGGTCTTGGTTCACAGCAGTTTCCATGATCCCAAGATCTGGTTTCTAGTTTTCTAAGCATAAACTCCTTCTGCATGCATTTTTTTCCCCCTGACCTCACACACAATCTCTACAAGCAATCCTCCAAACCAGTTATCTATGTATGTTCCCTAAGCCATTCGGGCACTCTGTATTATTTAAGCACACTTTCCATGAATGGTGCCGGCTTTCCATTCTGTATCACCTACAATGCATCTGCTTATTAGTGGGTTTCTCTTCGAGATGAAATAAAATATAAATTCTGCCACCCAGTTCCATCCACTACACCCTCCCCTTCATCTCAAGATGCTTCCTCTAAGTTTCTTCTTGGACATCAAACGTGTTCTTTTGCATGATCTACTAAGGAAGCGAGTCAAATGTCTGACTCATTTTCTCTCATTAGTCACAAAGCCTGGGTGGACTGGTCCTGAAACACACCTTGATTTAAAATGGGAGCATGTGATAGTTCATAACCTCTAAGATCTTGGTGGGAAAATGGCTTTCAGAGACCCCAGCACCTGCCGGGTGATGCTGGTCACCAGCTGTACCCTGAATGCGTCTCCAGATCCTAGCCCCTCTAGGAGTTCATTTGTCTTTGTCTCTCTCTCTCTCTCTCTCTCTCTTTTTTTAAGGAAACTCCATACCAGTTTCCACAGCAGCTGCACCATTTTAGATTTTTAGCAACAATGCACTAGGTTCCAATTTCTCCACCTCCTCAGCAATAGTTATTTTATTTTTTTTTTTAAATTTTATTTCATTTCATTTTATGTTCTGCAATAGCCATCCTAATGGGGGTGAGTGGTAGGGTCATTTCTCCTGTGGTTTGACTTCACTTCCCTAATGGCCCGAAACTGAACGTCTTCTCACGTGCCCATGGGCCAGCTCTGTGTCTTCTAGGAAGACCCGCTTTTCTTTTGATTTTTTTTTTATGGTCAATGTTTTATTTATTTATCTAAAATAAAAGTTTTATTAAAATACAGGTTGATGAAATTGCAAAGTTAGCACAGAGTTCCTGAAAATCCTGTTCCTAGCTTCACCTGTTATGAATCTGTTATATTAACCAATACCAGTGCTTCATTATTAACGAAAATCTGTTTTTTCCCTGTCAACCCATGATCTTTGGCGCCAATTGAAAGCCAACAGGAATCCCCAATTTAGGGTTCTGTGGAGAAGGAAACTGGATTCCGTGCACAACAGCTCAGCTGTGAAGCAGCAGGGTGTAACAGCAAGGCCGAGGGCTGCCCTGGAGCCAGGCCCCTCTGGCTGGCCAGCTCCACTCCGCTGCTCCCGGCCGCTGGCTCCACGCTGGTCTGCCTCACTCCGCAGAGACTCTTCAGTAGTCCGCTCAGCCAGGGAGACGCAGTCTCAGTTCGTGGTGGAAGAGGAACGTGCCCATTTTATACTGGTATAACTTTGTATCTTATTTTCTTTCCTAAAATAATCGTCTGTTTTTGGTATGTCACAGTAAAAATCATATATAAATGAAGCACCTATACACTAAACTGACCCAAAAAAAAGAAGAAGAAGAAGCAACTTTAAAAGTACTGAAAAAAATATTTTATAATATTTCCAAAATCTTGGCAGGGAGAAGTCCTCCTTAACTATGACAAATTTTGCAAGCCATAAGTAAAAGGCTAATGGATTTGACCACATATAAATTACAAACTTCTGTATTATATATGTATGTTATATAAAAAAGAAAAAGTCTGGAAGACTCAAAAGTAACCCATAAGAAAGATTAGAATGAAGGAGATTTTACGTATTACTTTATATTCTCCTTTATTGTTTGAAAAATGAAGAATTGTTTGAAGAGCAGTCTTTAAAGAATGAAAACTGTTATTATTGGGTGATTTAAGCACAATCCGCTAAAACATCGAAGCAGATGGTAGCCCTGTACCACTCCACTGAACAGTCCTGCCTATGTCACATTAAGTATTGTCACCAGGTGGACCGTACTTAATATGACAAGTCACGGTATAAAACACCCCCACTTCTCTGGGCCACACAGTCAAACACTTGTCTTCTCTGAGTCTACTTTTAAAAGATGGAGAAAGCCAAAAAGCAGCTGGTGGTAAATGTTTATGGCTGCAAAAATAATAATAATAATAAACGAGCCTCCACAAAGCTGAGTAGTCCACTTCCAAGGCAGAATGGCCCTTACGTGTGTGGTGTTCCTGTGTCCAGTGTACTTGATTCAACAGGGAGAAAGAAGATGAGGACCAGGAGGCGGGACTTGGGAAGACGTGACTTTCACAGAAGCCAGAGCACTGATGGGAAGACCGGGGTGCATATTTTTGGTTTTTCACTTTTTAGACAGATGACCTTGAGCAATAATCTGTTCCACCTGAGTCTCAGCTGTTATAATGAAAAATGCATAACACCCTGGAGAAACAGTACTATTTAGTTCATGTGTCTGGTATTGGGATTATGGTACATGTGATGCTCAATGTGAAAGCGTTTTGCAAAGGATAAAGCATTTCAGAGGGTGTTATTCTTATCTCCTCCACATAGTCCACAAAATGGAGATCACTTTCAAGGGGACACAACCTCTTTAAAAATGTAAATAGCCCTGCTGAAGTTCAACATCACTGGACAACCTACCGTCCATCACTTTAATCAAACAACCTGGCAACCAGCTGGGTTTAGCTGTGTTCAGAGCGGAGAGAAGTCGGCAGGAGTGGGGACGAGCACTGGAGGCAGGAGGGCCAGAATGGGTGTGATATGAGGGTCCAAAGCACTTGGTTTCTGAGCAGAACTGCAAAGAAAGGTGGAGGGGCCATGTCCCTAAATCCCAGATGGCGGGGCAGCAGGAACAAGAGCGGAACTAGAGCCCGCCCAACACAAAGGACCGGTGTATGCCCTGAAAATCAGTCTTCCCAAACACAGCCCTGTCCTCTAGGGAAAGAGGAAAAGAAACTTGGAGACAGGGACTACTGGAAGCTTCAAACTTGTCTTTCCTCGTTGCTCAGAACAATAACCCAAACGTCCCAGATTATGCACAGTTCAAAGTGGGAGCAACACCCCGATTTTAGAAGTTGAAGAAGCCAAAGAGCCCCATTGTTTTATTGAGAACTCTCTCAGGTTAAGTGACTTCCTCAAAGTCATTGTTAAATAGCTAGTTACGGGCAAAGCTGGCGCTAGGACCCACAGTTCTCAGCTCCGGAGACTGCTGCTATCTCCATCACCTAGACACACGGGGAGCTGGTGACGTCTGAAATCCTTCCAGGGCTCCGTGCATCAGGAGAGACATTTCTCACCCACCTCATAAGAATCTTGGGAAAAGCCATGACATTTGTCTTTTCTTGACAAATGGTTCAAGAAAACTGCCAAATAATTTCCCTTTACTAGAAAAACACACACAGACCATTAAGTATTTTTTAAACATTTTACAGGCTGCCATCCACTATAAATCTTGGCTTCTGACTTTTCTGAAATAGTCTACCCCAAAGTAAGAATCCTTCAGAGTCCGAAAACTCCAAGAAATCCTACGTTGTCTCCCTGGCCGGTTTGGCTCAGCAGTTAGAGCATTGGCCCGCAGTCCAGAGAGACCCAGGTTGGGTTCCCGCTAAGGGAATGTACCTCCGTTGCAGTTTGTCCCTGGACCCGGTTGGGGTCGTGTGGGTGGCAGCCAGTCGATGTCTCTCTCTCACATCGATGTTTCTCTCTCTCTCTTTCTCCCTCTCGCTCTATCTGAAGATAAATGCAAACGTGTCCTCGGGTGAGGATAAAAAGAAAGAAAGAAACTCCTCATTGTCCTGGCCTTTCAAACACAATGTGACCCAGTTCTGTCTATTCCCTGCTTTACTCTGCTTGAACTATAGAAAAATTTGAATTCTCTGATTTCATGGGACTGACTCCTAGCTTTGCAAGTAGAAAAATAATAATAATATGAGGAAATCTATCATTCTGCCTAGGTTGCCTTTTAATAGGAAGACTACAGCTGTATTTTTCTCTCTTTTTATTCAGAAAAGAAAAAGTCAGTAACAAGTTGCATGATAAGCAGAAGCAACTCCATATCTTTTTATAAATATTATTGAAAAGTTATCTACACTGCATAAAAAAATACCTTCGAGTTCTGGTTATGGCTATTTCACACTGAGAAATGAGTAAAGGAAAGGGAGCTTCCAAGTTTGCTTTCCAAAAGCAATCGTAGGGTAAGAGAGCTGCTACTTTGTACTGGGCCCAGTGAATGCTGATTCTAGAGAAATTTAGCCCCTAAAATTGTTACAGAATTATTCACCTGTGACTCACTCATCTAGATAATAATGGAGTCAATATAGAGCGCTGTTTCTGAGTCTTGGGAGTAAATAAGCAAATAGGAAGTAAGCCCCAACTTTGGATGAAGAAGGGGTGAAGTAGGGAGGGATGGGCTCCTGCCTTGATGAATGTAGACTGTGTAAGGAGAACACATTAGTTGGCTGTGTCTGGTCCCAAGAGGGTGCTATCTTAGGAGTAACAGGCTTCATGCTTGTTTGTTTGAATGCCTTTGGGTGGGCACCCAGTCACGGTCAAACATGGTCCAACATTATTTCCATTATATCCACCATAAATTACAACCATCCTGATGGATGTAATGAAGGGAAGAAGAGCTGTCATGAAGCAAGGAATGGAGAGTGGGTCAGGCAACTGGATGGTTCAAATGCTTCCCTTTTTGTCCATGGTGCCTAATAAATAACACTACATTAAGCCTGTTCATGGAGAAGGACTAGAACTATGTGGATCAACTGTTTCCCCCTGGAGTTTAATTCCTCTGATTCAGAAGGCAGCTTGCACACAAACTAAGCTGAGGTCTACACTACTGTGGGAGGTTGCTTTTGTCTTCCCAACATTCATCATCCTGCTATTGCTTAAACAGCACTTAATTTAATTATAGAGCAAATATGTCCAACTCCAAGTGATTATCAGAGCTGATCTTGCAGCTAAGATATGGTTCCACTCAGGCCAAAGAGACTAGTATAAATAACAAATATGAGGTGACAGACAGCATGGCCCCTCCCTCTTCCTGCCTGAATGGAGATGTGATGTCTAGAATTCAGCAGACATTCTGCAGCCAGATGGGGGGAAATGACAGAACTCTATGAGGATCACAGAAACATTGGCCCTAATACTGCTGAGGCCCTAAACTAAAGCTAGCAACCAGCCATCTCTGGACTACTTGTCAAATTGGCAATATAAACCCCAATTTGTTTAATCCGCTGTAGTTAGGTTTTTCTAGTACTTGCTGCCAAATGCATTTCTAAACAATACAAATTGTCTACTTACAAAATTAGATAAAATATATTTACATATTACTAAGTGGGGAATAAAACTCTAAAAAAAGCCAAAGGAAAAAAGAAAAGTTAAGGAACACCAAAGAGCTCTCCAGGAATCTAAAGCTTGCTGATGTGACAGATGCCAGTCTCTTCATTCTGTTTTCAGTCATAGCCACCAACATGAGATGATTTCCTGAGAACAGAGATGCATTAATTCAGAAATTCTATTCCATATTCACATCAATATCATTTATCACTTAGACTGTCAAAGGAAGACCCCTGTTCTCCAAGAAGATAAAAGATACATATATTTTACATTAGTGGACTGACTCCAAACAGTGATTATAGTACCATTTATAAAGTACTTACTATGTACCTGACACTAATGTTTTTTTCTTGTTGTTGTTCTATTTTTTTTTTTTTCTTTATTGATTTTTAGAGAAAGAGAAATTGAGAGGGGGAGAGAGATAGAAACATCAATGAGAGAGAACATCGACTGGCCGCCTCCTGCATACCCCTCACTGGGAATCAGAACCACAACCTGGACATGTGTCCTGACCGGGAATCAAACCGGCGACCTCTTGGTACATGGATCAATCCACTGAGCCACACCAGCTAGGCCTGACACTGGTGTTTTAAACACACCATCTCATTTTACCTTAAGGTAACGCCATGAGGAAGGTTTAATTAGCCACTTTTCACAGATGAGCAGATGGGGAAACTGGAGTTTGAAACCAGTGAGTATCTGATGCAGCCTGTGGGAATCCAGCGCTCAGTGTTCTCTGTAATGTTATGTTGCCTATGTAAGAAGCACCATGGTTTTAAACTATCTGGCAGACATAAATAGGGCTTGGGAGCCAGACCCTAAATTTTAAGGGCTGAGGCATGCATAAAAGCAAAGCACACATCCTCCCAAGTAAAGAATGGCCCCTGATCTCTGTCACTCAAGCTACTGCAGACGTGCTGCAGTCTGCGTTCCAAAAGCACAGACCCCATTTCAGCCACATGTCAAATGAGAGCTAAGGTAAGGAGTTACCGTCAGAGTGAGAAAACGTCTGTCTTCAATTAAAGCACACGTCAAAAATGGAAAAAAAGAAAAAGAAAAGAAAGAAGAATTATTCCCATTCTGAATACCTAGAGAGTCACCGATAAAAGGGCCAAGGTTTCTCACTTAATAGCAACCATCGACCTGAGGGCCTTCCATCTTTCTCAGCAAAAAAATTCTTTCATGCAGCTTTAGCCACAGGGAGCAGAATTTCCTCACTGTTTGTACTACAAGAAACTAGAGAAGTGTCTTCGGGTCCTTACCAACTGTTTGGAGCTGTCAGGGCTGGCAGGCAAATCACACAGGATCAAGTCAGGCTTGTCATAACTGCACCTTAATGACCGCACATGCTGTGGGACTCTCACCTGCTCCAACTGTCACACAACAATCCCCAGAGAATATCCAGATTCCAGACATAGCTCCCCAGAGCCTTGACATAATTTAACGAACATGCTTGAAATGGATTTTGAATGTTATCAGATTAAAGGCCCTGGTTCCTAGAATATCTCTGCAAGAATCACCTTCAAATTCCTGGTGGCAGTCTTCAGTTAGGAGCTCCAGAGAGCTCCGGCAGGCAGGAGCGTCAGAGATAATTGGTCTTTCCTTCCCAGCACCTTCTGCTCAATTATAATTGTCAGGAAATGGGTTAGAGGCCACCATTCCTGTACTGTGACGCTTTGTTATCTTACACTCACTTGGTTTCCTTGGACTGTATGTAAGACAAGGCCTACATTTAACCTGAGTTTGCATTTCAGCAATTAAGGTTTTTGATGATGACTGTATGAACATTTTCAAAGCCCTCTCATCTATCATCTCAAAGGTTCAATCACTTGAACAAACTATCTGGTTTACACTTTCTTGAATAAAGTAAGTGAATCAAAACTCAAATAGGTGTTTACAAAAAAGCTTTCCACACAGAAGAATATTCAAAATGAAAAGATTGTAGTATTAAGACAATCTGATGCTAAGGGCAACAACAGGGGTGACCATTAGCGTTTATTATCTCCACTCAAGATACAGCAATACCCGCACAGCACCTCCAAGTCTTAACTGACTTGGCTCCACAACCTGGCTCTAAAATCCGGCGTCCGAGTGTTTCTGAAGAGAAAGTTAAGCATTTTTGCAGGGTTTTCCACTTTTCTCCCTCAGAAAAATCATAATCTTTTCAGTTATAATAAAAAATATAACTTTTTATTATATTTGCTTAATTATACCACTTTAATTATGCCGCTGTAACCACACTCTAGCATAATATATTAATAATCCAAAAACTAGTCCTAAAGACAATGGAGAAGTTTTTTAGAAGTTTTCTCGCCTCTCTTTGAAGACTTTATCTTTTTCATGCCAAGACCTTATCGAGTTTGTTTTAATTACAAATTTTCTTATACCTGAGGATTTGGGCTTTATACCAAACAAGTTTCAGCATTATTCCCTAGCAAAGTGAGAGAATAAAACAAAGTGCACTTCACATTACATTCAACCTCTGTGGGGAATGTCTGCTGCAACGAAGAAAAACAAATGTCTAAGGATAATATCAATGAATAAGTATCACTTTAATAAATAATAACACATCACCCTGGCTGGTGTGGCTCAGTTGGTTGAACGTTGTTCCATGCACTGAAAAGTTGCCAGTTCGATTCCCAGTCAGGGCATGTGCCTGGGTTTTGGGCTCAATCCCCAGTAGGAAGCATGCAGGAGGTAACTGATTGGTGTTTCTCTCGCATACCAATATTTCTCTCTTTTCCTCTCCCTTTCTCTCTCTAAAAATCAGTTTAAAAATCTTTGCTTTTTATATATATTTTTTTTTATTTTTTTAGAGAAAGAGGAAGGGAGAGGAAGAGAGAACATCGATTTGAGAGAGATACATCCATCGGCTGCCTCCTGCACGCCCCCGACTGGGTATCCAGCCTGCAATCCAATGTGCCCTGACAGGGAATTGAACCAGGACCTCTCAGTCCATGGGATGATGCTCGATCCACTGAGCCACATGGACCAGGCTAAGTAAGTCTTTTACAAAAGCAAACAAACAAACAAACAAAAAGAATTCAGCACTTTCTTACACTTCTTCCCAAAATCATAAAATGTCCTTCTTTATTAAATAATATTAATAATAATAATAACACATCAACATAGTCTCAAAATATGGGCTAGATCTTTACTGCTACCTGAACAATGACCACACCGAACACATACAAATCAAAGAAAGGTCTCCAACCAATAAACTTGCTAACGATCATTTGTTTATTAAGCCTTAGTAAGAGAATGTACAGGCAGCATTTTCTAAACTGTTAATTCCATAAATGTCAACATGCATTTCTTGAATAAATATTCGGCCAGTATGGCTCAGTGGTTGAGCATCGACCCATGCACCAAAAGGTCGCTGGTTGGATTCCTGGTCAGGGCACATGCCTGGGTTGTGTGCCAGATTCCCCAGCAGAGAGTGTGCAAGACGCGGCCAATCCATGTTCTCTCTCATCAATGTTTCTCTCATTCTCTCTCCCTCTCCCTTCTTCTCTCTCTAAAATAAATAAATAAAACATTAAAAAAAATAAGTTGGGGAGGTTGCTGCATTCTGGATATCAATGGCACCTTGGACCAATGCTGAAACAGACTAACTGCCTAAAAGTAGTCTCCCAAATGTGCTCTCAGTGAAAATCCCCAGTTCTCACCCTCTAAGATTATGGTTCAGTAAGTCTATGGAGGGTAGGAATTTGTGATTAGCATGCCAGATTTGAGAGCTACTGCTATAACCATGTTAGAGAGTCACAATGCTCATCAGCAAATTCAAGATCATGAAAAGCATAAAATAAAAAAAACCTGTTTACTTCCTTTAGCCCAATATTTACCAAAATCATTTGGCCATGGGAACTCCTTTTCTCCTCCTCCCCAAACCTTTCCCATAACTGTTAACATGTTTCCATCAAATAAAGTTCAGAAAAATGATAATACAAGCAAGTCCAGTATTTTCATAACCCTCATATTCTCAGAATCTTATTTTTATATACACTAGATCAGAAATGGTAAATACAAAGACATTTTCATAGTAGTAATTTATTACAAAAGGACTCCCTGGAGATATATACTTAGTGGTTCCTATTCAGAGCTCAGTTTCCCTACTCCTACACATATACCTACAGAACTCTACAAGAGAAAAATAACTTGCAGAAGCAGATTTTCATTGCTTTGTATGCCTGTAAAGGTGGGGATCATTTCTTACTCATTTTTGTATCAGCAACACTTCATACGGGGTAGTAAATGAGTCAATGTTTGTTGTTGGAGCTGTTAAAATGAAGATTCACATCATTATACTTAACACAAGGAGGGTTGAAAAGAGTTTATAAAGTTTTTTTTTAAAAATATGAATTGCAGCAAAAGTAGTTCATAGTTGCTTAAAATCTCAGAAAATCAAACAATGTCTGACCTCTACCACTCGCATTTTCCAATCATTTCATGTCACCTGTTGCACATGAAATGTTCACTACTTGTCACGTTGACTCATTCCAGACTATCAATCAACGACAACCCAATCAATTTGAGCAAAGATGGAAAACTGCAACGGACAACCAGAGGAAGGCTTTGATGATTTTCTACCTCTTATTTGTGAAAATTCAAATTACCCAGGGGCAGGGATCCTGTTTTCCTTGCCCCAAGCCTTTCAGAGAGACGTCTAATAATCATTGGACTGTATCTTTTTTAGATTGCATGATCAAAGTTCTCCCACTGCAATGAAGGTGTCGGGAGTGGAGGATGTTTATTTTGTACACTGCAGTAGTCCCTGCTCTAGCACAGTGCCATGCATGATGCTACCTAGTGGTGAACAGACGAGGCAATTAATGAATTCCACATAACACAATGCACTTTTTAAAATGTGCATCGTTCTGACCTTCCTTCCTTCCTTTTCTCCTTACCTCCCTCCATCCCTCCCTCCTCCGATCCTTCTTTCCTTTCTTCCTTCCTTCCTCGGGACCAACCTCCCTACCTTTAGGATCAGCAGTACTCAAGTCTCAATTCCTCATCTGCTACTTCCATGCTGGCATAGCCAATATGTTCTACATGTCCAAGGGTTAATTGGGAGGGTGACTGATTAATTCCTTCTTTGTTCAAATTGCTCCTTCCAAGGATGCTGGCCCCAGAATGGAAAAAAATTGGAATGTGGGAAATCATTGCCTGAAAGCTACAGCAAGGCTATTAAATAGTTTATTCAGCTTAGCACACAGCAGCATAGAGGTCCCACAGACCTTCCCTAACCTAGACCTAGGATCCCAGAGTTGATTGAAATAGATTGATTCCAAAGTGTGATATAATCATCTTTTCCCTCAGCAAAAAAGTTGGGCACCATGCAATTCCAGCCACAATTTACTTTGTATGCATTTTACAACTTAATTTTGCAGAGGCATCAGAAAACAGATCTACAATTTGGTTGTGTAGTTTGCCAAGACTAACCAAAGCCGTTAATTGTGCAGTGCTCAAGAGGTAAACCGTCTGCCATTCAACTTGTAAAGCAAGGCCAGCTGGGGGCATATTTCTGGCATGATATTAAGAGGACTATTGTGAATAGAAAAACAGACATTTAGATTAGTTTGTCTATTTTCTAATCAAAGCAACTAACAAATATGTACTTTGTATATATTTCTTCAACAACCAACAGTTATACAGCTGCCAACAAGCATGTTATCTGAGGGTGCAGACTGTCTGAGAACTGAAACCACTCTTTTCCGTTAAATGAGATCTTCCGTACCTGCTGAGCTCCAAGTGGAGTGTCTTCTTTATACATCCTAGGTAACCACTTCTCCCTATCCACTTTGTATTCCTAATTCTGCTTTGTTCCAGGCACATCAGAGAACTGTAGACTCTCCCCGAGGCCTGTGGGGATCTCTCAGCCTAGCGCTGTCTATTCATTTTTAACTTGGGACCCCTTTTTTCACCATAATGAGTAATCACTGGAAACCCCTTAGGAAATCTTTTAATCATTTCATCCTTTTTGCATAGTATACGATAAGGGGTTTAAAATAAAGAATTTCACTTGAGATCAATACATTATTAAAGATTTTATCATAAAGTTCATTTAAAACAATTTTAATAACATTCATTATGCATGAAGACAAATTTCAACATTTCCCCATTTCATAAGTAATATATGCTGCTTAATTTATTTTAAATTTATAAGAAAAATAATGACTTGTCTAAAATTAAAATTTTAAATAACATTATATCAGGTTTTATTTTAGGATCAAGCACATATTAAGAGGTAAACTGAGCCTTAACTACCAAATATTATTTCATAAATAAACAAACTGTTTGATTGGATACTTGAATCTCTGTATCATATGCTTAAGCAATGTTTTTGTAACTTTAATGGTTTCAGGTTTCAATCTGGATGCCCCTCTCAAGAAACAACCATAGAGTGGTTATAGATGATTTTTAATCTCAACAATGAAGAGCCAAAGTGAATGAAATAGGCACTATGTTTTATATTTTTAGCATGTGATATGGAATATAAGAACCCTGACCAACTCATCTTTAGGATCTGCTCAGAACAATCTCAAGGTTATTAGCAGGATTATACTTTCTATGCTTACTTGTCAACTTACTTGTAGTTCAACATCAGTGTTTCTTATGTTTCCTCTTTTGAATCAGAAGTTCATTAAGGTTATAAATTAAACTATGTGTGTGTATTAATCGGCTTGGGCTACAAAAACACCACAGGCTGGGTGGTTTAAATAGTAGAATATTAATTCTCAGAGTTCTGGAGGAGGAGAAGTCTAAGATCAAAGAGCCAGCTGTTTCCATTCCTGGCAAGGACTGCCTTCCCGGCCTGCAGAGGGCAGCCACCTTGTCCTCACGTGGAGGAAAGAGCGTGCTGGCTTGTCTTCCTCTTCTTACAAGGACCCTGGCCTTACTGGACTAGGCCCCACCTTATGGCCTCATTTAACCTTTATCACCTCCTCACAGGCCCTATCTCCAAATAAACAGTCACTTTGGGGGTTAGGGTTTTAACATATGAATTTTGGGTTGTCACTAATATCCAGTACATAATAGTATGCTTAAGAGTAAAAATGCATTAAGCATATATAATGCTCAAGGCTCCAACCCTCCAGCCAGGTGACTAAGTTCTGAGCATGGTCACCTGAACTTTTCTAACTACCACAGGTTTGCCCAGGAAGCTTTCAAATGGTTCCACTTTAAACAAAAAAGTCCCAGGAGAGGAGCCCCATTTTACAAGTGAAGACAAAGGAGCCTGGCCTTTGGGCCTGACAAACAACAGAGCGAGAGACCAGTGGGGACCCTAGGACAACTCACGGGCCCCAACTGTAGCTCACACTCTGACCCTGCCCTGTTCCGTTCCCTAGAGAAGTTCTGCAGCATTCCAAAAGGCAAGTTCAGGGGTGAAACAAACAAGAACGCAGCATGAAGTGGCAAGATGACACCCAGAGCACGATCCGGCTATAAAGGCAGGCGGCAAAAAGTCAGAACCCAGAGCAGAATCAGAAACAAAAACTCCAACTCCAACTCCCAGGCCCACAGTAAGAGGACACTAAAAACAAACCAACAAGCCTGCAGTATATATACGACCTCTCTATCACTTCTGAGGAGGAAAATACCCTTTCCCTTCTATCAAACCAGAAAGGCATTCTTCCTTGTTTCATTCAATGAAGGGCTTAGAGATTTTTTTATAAAAATGATCAAATTTGGATTCATTTGATAGAGTTTTATACCAAAAGTATGATACCATCTCCATGTTTTAACCTGAACCTCAGAATCTGTTAAAAATGGTATGATCCAATGACCTTAATTATTAATTACCTAAGACCAAAAACTCTTCTTATATCTAGGATTGGACCAAGTATCTGGTCATCTTTCTGTGGTCTTCACTTTAGAGGATTCCATACAACTTTCCCTGACATTTGGAGCTTTGAAAAATTATTATTCTGGCCCAGCCAGTGTGGCTCAGCGTCAACCCATGCACCAAGAGGTCACCGGTTTGATTACCGGTCAGGCTACGTGACCAGGTTGTGGGCCAAATCCCCAGTAATGGACATGCAGGAGACAGCCAATCAATGTTCTCTCTCATCGATGTTTCTCTCTCTCTCTCCCTCTCCCTTCCTCTCTCTCTAAAACCAATAGAGGAAAAAAAAATTAAAGAAAAAGAAAAATGATTATTCTGAGCCACTGGAAAAAAAAAAAGGAAAGTAGGAAAAAGCTTGTTCAGTTGACCACCTTTATAGCAGATAATGCTAGGACGTGCTAAGTGTCTTCAGCATTTAGCCTCTAAAAATTTTAAAACACCAAAATCCATTACACTCAGTTCTGCCACAACAAAACACATGTGTTATTCAAAGTCTCTAAGCTGTGCAGTGGTACAATAAAATCCCTGGGACTTATGGGGAACACGAGGAACATGGGGAACATGGGCTAGGAGTACAACACAGAAAAAGCATGTCAGTAACACTAAATCAAAAGCAGAAGCTTAATAAAAATGGTAGCAGTTTTGCATGTGTATACATGGTCAAGAAATCCATAAATACTGCAATACTAATGGCACTTTGCCTCATTAAAAAGCCTCGAGTTGGCCTAGAATTGGGTGTGGGAAAGAATGCAGCTTGTGAGTTGCTGTGAAGCATGGTGGAAGGGTGAGCTGACATCAGATGGAAAGCTGCACCTCTAAATGTGGTGGGGTACATACCACATGGGTAAACTGAGGCTGCAGATGCCTGGACCTGTATGCACATGCATTTGGCATAGCCCTAAGTGGGTTCCGCTGGCTGTGGTTTGTAACTTTCTGCATTCCCCCAGTGCTTCTCTAGGAGGAGACTGCACTCAAGCAAAGGGAAAACATTTGCATTATGTTTGTTCTCTAATGTATCTATTGCTTTGCAACAAATTCCCATTTCAAAACAAGTGTTAGAGCAGAAATGACTCTACTGAGAATTGATTAAATTTATCAAATAAATAAAGACTAAAATTCAGAGACAAGAAAGCTGGGAATAATTTCAGGATCATTTGCAGTGGTTCTCAACCTTCCTAACGCAGGGACCCTTTAATACAGTTCCTCATGTTGTATGTGGGCGTATCTGCATATGGGTGGACCCTCCTGGAGACAGAGGAGCCGTGTCTCGGTTCCTAAGACCATCGGAAATATGTGTTTTCTGATGGTCTTAGGTGACCCCTGTGAAAGGGTTGTTCGACCCCCAAAAGGGTTGCGACCCACAGGTTGAGAACCACTGAAGGTATCACATCTGGTTGTGCATCAACCCATGCACCAAGAGGTCGCTGGTTCGATTCCAGGTCAGGACACACACCCAAGTTGTTGGCCTGATCCCCAGTGGGGGGCATGCAGGAGGCGGCCAGTGGATGTTCTCTCTCATCAATGTTTTTATCTCTCTCTCCCTCTCACTTCCTCTCTCTCTCTAAAAATAGAAAAAAAAAAAGATACTAATACATATGAACTTTCATTGTTTTAAGTGTCTTGTCCCCTATCCCTTAGGCACCTCTCATAACATTTAAGACTCAGACTATGGCAAAGAAGATACGGGAGGAGACAGGTTTTGATAGGAAAA
The DNA here is from genome assembly GCF_014108415.1 of Molossus molossus. Lineage (NCBI taxonomy): Eukaryota > Metazoa > Chordata > Mammalia > Chiroptera > Molossidae > Molossus > Molossus molossus. The sequence continues at coordinate 28,938,605 of NW_023425348.1, forward strand.
ACAAATGCTTAGGTCAGGTGCACAGATATGGTGCCTCATCTGAGAATGTAACTTGTCTACCAACCTGCCTTAAGAGTTGTTTGGGAAACGTAATTAATATCCAAGAGGGACACTCCTACTGGTTCAAGTGAGAAGATACATATGATCTAAAAACATAAATGTAAAAAGAGAATGTTCTCAATGTGCTGGGTTCTCTCCATCCTATTATTTTCAGGTTCATGAGAGCTGTGGATCTGGGATCCACGGTAATTTCTAAGAGGCCTGTTATTACTCTCACTGCTACAGCACTAACTACAGGGGTGGGCAAAAGTAGATTTATAGTTGTAATACAAATAAACAACACAATAGAATTAATAAATAATACAAGATTCACTGTGTTTCATGGACTCACAACTATAAACCTACTTTTGCCCACCCTTGTGTTTATATGGTGGAAAATAATTAGAGGACCCTAAGCACCTATTTTCAGAGGTTTTAAAACGTTTGCAAAGGCAGCCCACCCGTTCAAAAGAAGCCCTATTTTTCCCCGATCTGCATATAGGAAGCACAGACGTGCCCTTCTCCAAATGTAGCTAAAGAGTCAAAGGAAAAGATTTTGCAGTGACTTTGAAGCAATATGGCCTGTTAGAATCTACTCTGAAAACATTTCAATATTTAACATTCAGTGAATATTACCGAACACCTACCAATGTACCAGCACAGATGCCAACTTCCAGAACAAACTCCCTGATGGTGGCAGCTGAAGCCAGCATGACTCACACACCTCACAGGTGAGCCCTGTGAGCACCCCCAGGTTGAGAGTCACTGATTCAGTACATGAAAAAGTAGCACATTTTATATAAGGGATACATCCAGTTGACATTTCAGAAAACAAAGCTTAAAAACTTGGCACAGAAGAAAAATGCCTATCAAGAAGTATCTGGAGATTTTTTTCCCTTGTTTATTTTTTCTTTGTATTAAGGAGATGTGGGGATACAACATGGGAAGGGAAAGAAGGTCTTCATGAGAATGTACTGGTCTGAGCCATTTCTATGGGTTTTGAATGGAAGGTAATGCCATTCTGCTGACATGTTAAAGAAATTAGAAGGACTTAATGATAAAGACACTACACAGTGGGACATGAGGGTGAGAGATGGCTCTGGGAAAGAAATGGGCTCTGAAATCTGGGCCTTATTCTACCTATGCAATCTCTAGCAGTCCCAATAGGAACCCCTGGGTCAGAGTCAAGAAAATAAAACTTTCCTCCTTTGCAGAGAGCATCTCCCCTTCAGTATCTGCATACTTCGTGTCTCTTCTCCGAGACTAATCACTAAAGAAATCAAGTTTGTTTTGCCACCATCACTAGGTTGTGTAAGTCAATGTGTAAATATGCCCTTTTGGAGGGAACACTTCCCACATGCAGTTTGGACCAAATTTTATAAAGTAATAAATAAAATAAGTTGACTTAAATTGGGTATCCAAATGCACACCTCTCCTTCGTTCATGGGTCATGAGACAAATTGATGAAGAGAGCTAGACTGCAACCCACACCACATGCCCTGAGTAGCAGACTTAGAAGAAAATATCATTGAAGGGATCTCCATGCCCCATTAAAATACCACCCACCCTACCACTGAAGAGATTTCATCTATCACCGACACTTAAGAAAATAAGGCATAATCATTTTTTTCAATAAAGCTTAGTTGGTTTCAAACAGTATACATTTCATAGTGTTGTGCAATCTGTTTTTGGAATTATGTTTCTTAACCAAAGGTATGTTTTTTTCTGAGAGATAACAGGCAATTGATATTCTAGTTTCAATTACTTTAAGTAGGAAGTTTTAAAACATAACCACATGGTCCTACTTCTATAAGAGTTCTTATTACTAAGATTCTTTCGTCTATGCTTCATTTTATATCTGAATTCTGAACAGAGAAAATTTCTTCTAAATATACATAAAACAAAAAAAAATGAATGATTTATATTTATCATATATGTATTTACCCTCACTAAAGTAACCGACCAATCAGTGCAAGTGTTGTTATTCATTTAAATAGTCTCTTTCTTCACTCTGATTATTCAAACACAGTGTAATTTCTCATTGGTAAAAATGTAACCTGCTGAATTGAAATATTCTTATCTTGGGAAGGATCACAACGCCTATCCCCAAAGTTTACAGAAATCACTGAAAATGTTAACTACACTCACATCTCATGTCTTCATTGGTAAGTGACAGGTTTTCAATGAAAAGAAACACATGGAATCAAACGTTGTTGTTGGTTTCTTCCCTGACTACATGTAAACAGACATTCCATCAATAGCCACAAGATTGCCAAGATTATTTTTCCTTCAAATAGTCAAAAAATCAGACAGATCTAACAGGATAAGCAACAGAAGTCAAGCAAAAACTCCCAGTCCAATCTTCTGTCAAGAGCCAATTAGCTAAAGGCCTTAGAAACAGAACAATGCCCCAATTCTCTGTAGCAGCAAATTACAGAACCCTTACCTTTTAGTCAGAATAAGTGGCAGATAACCAGCATAATAAACTCAACCGACAAGCCTGCAATGCACATTTCCCAGGGACTCCTTCTGCAGCCCCCAAAGCACTGTGCATAAAACTCCAGGCTGCCTGCTCCATCCTTCACTGTCTGCAATACCCGCTGCCAGGGTAACAAGAAAGGGCCGAATGAGGCAGCAATCTTAGTTTCTCGAAAACCTTTGTCCCGGGAAAAGAGAGGGAAAAAAGAGCAAGGGGTGGGAAGAGGGGAAAGGGGAGAAGAACAGAATAATTACTTTCAGGAAGGTGAAGTGGTGTTTGCCATCAACTAAATGCGCAGCAACTGGCTTTTTCAGTTTGAATAGCTCTCCTGGCAAGCTCCTAAAAAGAATCTGCCCCAACTTCTGCCAGAGAGAGAGAGAGAGAGTTAGAGAGAAAGAGAGAGAGAGTTAGAGAGAGAGAGAGAGAGAGAGAGAGTTAGAGAGAGAGAGAGAGAGAGAACGCCAATGTATGGACAGGAAAAGGGAAGGAGGGGGAGGGGGCTGGAGGAATGGGAGGCCAGTGGAGGGGTGGGGGGAGAGGGCTAGGATGTGATCCACATATGGAATGAGCATTAGAACAATAAGGACAGGACAGCCAAACCAGTGCACTCTGGGACAGCAGTTTTCAAAACAAGTCTTCACAGCTTTGCAGGAAAGGGAGGTGTGGGGAAACATAATACAAAACAAGCTAATTGAAATAAGCACTGGACACAAAATGAGCCGGCCAAATCACTCGCAACTGGGACTTTGTGGGCTCCTGGATTTCATTTCTATGCAGCCTGTGGGTTTGGTTCCTCTCCTCACTAGAAAGCTTTTGGTCTCCGGGGTCTAGAATTCCAGAGGACCCAATTAACACCAGACTTGGCTAGCTCCCTGGTATGATCAATATGACATAAGCTGCCTTTTAGCATCTCCATAAAATAAAACAGCCTGGAAACGGGGTCTGCTGCTTTTCTATTTCCTCTGTAGAGTGACAGCCAAACCGGGGCGGCGGTGGGGGGGTTAGGGGCGAGGGGAGCCACACACATATCAAACATTAAGAGACGACAGAGAGGGAACGGTGCTTGGTTGGACGTACTGAAGAATCTTAAATCTGACGGAGTTGTGGAGTCAGTGAATCAGCGCCTGTCTCCTCAGGGCTTTGATGGCCAGCAGGATGTTTCCCATGGGAGGCTTCTGAGCTTAAACTCACAAGGGACTCTAATGATCACTGTGTTCTTTGTAAGATAATGCTGATGTTTTGGCAAACGATGCACTCATACCCAGAAACATTTCCCTGGTACACCTGACACGGTTTCCCCAATAACCTTCATAGAGTCTTCCTTACAAGTGGTATTCTCTCTCGTTCTGATTTCATTTCACTATCAAACAACTGATGATTTTTAAAGCCCAGAGATAAAACATCAAAAATAACATTACTAGACTTAAGTATATCATTTAAAAAAAAAAGGAATGATTCTCAAGTGGGGCTTCCATCACAGCGGCTTTTATTTAACATTTACTTTATTTCTAGTGTAACTAGTTTAATATAATAGTGCCAAGAATTTCTACATTCTGTCCACTCCTTAGACTGGAAACACAGATATTCAACAAACCTGACAGCAAGAGATAGCAGTTAAGTTTCCAAAAATGTGTGAGCACATGCGCAAACACACATGTACACGCACACACACACAGAGTTGATTTCAAAATGAGTGCCATGTTTCTAATTTTCAGATTTCAGAAGTGTGGGACCAGGGAAAAAAAGTCTGTGGTAAATTCAAAGTTAGAATAGCTAGGTTCACAGCTAGGAAAACCCCCCCAAAAAACTAAAGATCACATTTCCATAAGAATAAGCTCAAGATAAAATGTTCATGGAGAGACTGTTAATTCCCATGTGTTCCAAAGGCCTTAAGAGTTCAATCACAGAATAGGAAAACCTGTGTTTAAATCATTTTTAGGCAATGATACAAGCTGAGGAGGGAAATAAAATTAACAAGTGACAGGATAGGGGGCCACCAACCCCAAATTTCATGCTCCTTGGCTTGATCCTGTATTTTATGTAGCCCAGACTTCTACAGATGAACAATGGGCCTTTTCTTGTGAGGTCTGGTACTTTAAAATCCCAGGGTGAAGAAACTTGGGCTATGACTTCTCCGAGAGATAAAACGAAGTAGGATGAGCTGGTGGCTGGGCTGGTAGAGGCCACAGGTATCACCTGGTGTGCACAGCTACAACTTCCAGTCAGTCTAAGCAACCCTGCTGCTACGGGTCCAAGGTATGCTCCTTAGAACGGTGACCTCTGGGATGTAGCAAAGCTGATCTTCTGAGCAAATGTACTCAATTTCAGATTGCTGCCAAGGACACTTTCCATTTGCATTTATTTTTGTTTTCTTTGATTGTGATTTTGCCTAGCCAGGTCATAAATCATATCAAAGGAAGAAAGACTTTTGAAAAATTCTTTTCCAGCTTCAACATGATGTTGTTTTTGTCTCTGCTGTTTTCAAATATGAGCCAGGATGTAAATGGGCTGTGTAGCCTTGTATGGGGGCTGCCTCAGGCAAAATATTCCTATTAAGTAGGAGCATTGTAGGGATTGTGGGGCCTGAAGCAAAGCACAGGAGGACCCTCTTTTAAGAAAAGAGTATAATTATTTTTTTCTTTATTGATTTCAAAGAGAGGAAGGGAGAGGGAGAGAGACAGAAACATAGTTGAGAAAGAACATCGATCACCGCCTCCTGCATGCCCCCCACTGGGGATCCAGCCCACAACCTGGGCATGTGCCCTGAGTGGGAATGGTGCATGGGTGGATGCTCAACCACTGAGCAACACCCCAGCCGGGCAAGAGAAGAGTATACAATGAACTGAAAATTAAGTAGAGGGCTTTGGAGGAGGCTCCTGAGAGTAATGAGTCTGACGCTTAAGCTTCAATACATTAACAGTATTGATGCCTCTACTTCAAGGGGACCCTCCCTGAAGAGCACCTCAAGGGCAGGCAGCTCCAGGTACTGGGGAAAGCTGGAACTTCCCTCCTCCTACAGTCCGACTATGAGCATCTCTTCTCACTGCTGATAAGGGGAGAGAGGAGCCTTGAGAAGCTAAAAAATTTAGTCCGAATATTCAAGTAAAATGATAACATCAAAGGGGAATCTCCATGTGCTTTTATTTTCTTAGATGACTAGGTCTGTGCACATGAAGGTTATGAGGGAGTTAATGAACCCACTAGTTCAATGAAGCTTAAAGTCTCCTAAAGAAAAGAGACTGGCTTTTCTTTTCTTTCAAATTTACAAAAAAGTTGAAAAACTAGTACAAATTTCCCATTTCCCTGTCACTCAGCTCTCCCAGATTACGTAACATACAACAATTACAGGAAATTAACATTGATGCTATACTATGCACAAGTCAACAGACAGTTTTTGCCAACTCTCACAGGTATCTCCATTTGCTGGTTTAGAATCCAATTCAGGAATCTGCTCTGCATTTAATTGTCATGTCTCCTTCGTGTCTAATCTGTGACATTTCCTCACTCCTTCTTTATCTTCCATGAACTTGACCTTTGAAGAGTACTGGCTAATTATTTTGTAGGATGTCATTTAACTTAGGTTGATCTGACATATCCTCATGGTTAATTTAAGGTGTGCATTTTTGGAAAGACTATCATAGAAATGATGTTCTCCTTTCCTCTGCATCATATGAAGAGGTATATGATATTGATTTGTTTCATTATTGGCAATTAAGTTTGGTTGTTTTGTTAAGGTTATGGTTGCTAGGTTTCTCCACTGTAAAATTACTATTTTCCCTTTTTAACTTATAAATTTATCGTAAAGAGGTACTTGGGACTCTGCAAATACCGCTTCTCATCAGACATTCATCCACTAATTTTAGCACATATTGATGCTTCTTGCCTACAGTGATTGCTATTTTGTTTGCCAAATAATGATTTTCAATTTCCATTATTCCTTCCACATTTATTCATTAGAATTCTACTGTAAAAAGGAGCTGTCCCTTCTAGAATAGGAACTTTTACAGAAAAACTATCATAAAAATTAAATTATCCTGAAACTAACCTAGTTGGTGCATCCATAAAATAGCACCTGTCTGTGCCACCCAGATTGTGATGATATGAAAATTCTGAAGCCTTCCCTTTCAACCTTCTGCTGGCATATCAAGCTTCTCAGGCAGCCCCACTGCAGTGAAGGAGAGGGTGGAAGCAACTATGGCTTATAATGAGGAAAGTTTGAAACAAATGGCTAACTTTTCTTACAAATGGCTATTATGCACACTTAGCCAGTATGTCCCATTTATGTCCTTTTTCTGGTCCAGAATTGAATTCAGTAACTCACTATGCATTCAGCTGTCCTGTCTGGGTTGGTCCGGCACGTTTGAAGGGTCACACCTGCCCAGTATGATACACCTGCCCTAACCAAAGGCCAAATGCATGGCCAACATTCCATACCTCACATCTGCTCACCACCGACTCTCGGTCCACCCTGATCTCTGTGTCTGTGCTTCCTTTGAGCCCCACCTCACCTTACCCCCTCCAGGTCTATGAAACGTCTAGTTTCTCTGAGTCCCAGACTGAAGCTATCTCTTCAACTGTCATTCTTCAAATAATGTCCGCCCAGTTAGACACAGGACGGACCTCGTCTCTCCCACCCTGGCGTGTCTTGATCAAAGACAGGACCCAGATACTAATCGCCTCTACAAACAACTGAAAGAACCATGAGCTGGCTTAATGCACTAACTATTAGAATACAGTTTCAGTCATGCAAACCACACAAATTGAAATAAACCCAGTCAAGAGGAAATTCTGCAAGAGCAAAGGCAGATACGCATTCCAGAAACAGATGACCACACTGTTCCCAAGACCAGGGCACATGCTCGCCCTGTGTACAAGTCCTCACCAGTTCTTCTCCTGGCTCTGTAAGGTACAGGAACCAGCCCTGGGTTTGGGCCTATATCAGACTCTGCCAGAAAGAGCAAGGAGAGAACTGAGAAGCAAAATGCTGGATCAATCTTGCCCCAGAAAATCACCCTGCAATTGCCATCCAAACCTAGGAGGAGCCGTGATGTATTGTGCAGGAAGGCGGCTGGAGGCCAGCAAAGCAGCTACCTAGACCCCTTCTGAGCCACGGAGAGGTGCCCTGAGGCACACTGCTCCAGACAGCGGAAAGAAACAGAAAATCACCTGGTGAGGATTAAGGAGGGAAAAGTCTTAGGAGGAAAAGGTTACAGAGTTGCTTGGAAACCACATTACATGGCTCCCTTATTTCCTAGGTATATATACTCTACAAGCATCCTATAAAATCACTAGCACACCAAACAGAGTATGTCTCCAAATCCCATGGGCTTTCAATGAAAATCTGTATAGAACTATACAATTGCTAAAACAGAGTTCTGTGTTTATTACTTATTATTGGTATCTAAAACCTTCTAAATCGCATTTTAATAGACTGTCAACACTTTCTCAAGATTTGCAATACCAGGTGCTAAATTTTCATCCAAAATAAATGATGATGTAATAAGGTGAATACCACCCACTCCCTGTTATGATACCACTGTTTCTCTGACTATCTATCCCAAGCTAGAAATATTTCATAAAGGAAAAAATTTAAAAAGCTAGTTCATCACCTACGCTGTTACTGAAACTCTGAGCTAAACAATACACTTATTGCTCTTAAATTCATTTTTATGGTCATAATTTCAAAGACCTTCTGGAGACTCTATAAGAACAAAATAATGAAGCAATGCCTCCCACTTGGTTTAAAGTGTAGGACTCACTTCTTCAAATCCTAGGGTAATCAAAACTATTAGTCCCTCAAAGCGTGAACTATCCAGATGGTACTTTTAAGAGTCAGAAAACTAAATACTCTCAGATGTAAAACTCTGACAGATGCTCACAAGACACAACCACAAGGGTTGGAACAAGAGGTGGGAGATCTGCATTCTGACAACGGGTGAGAATGTCCATCACCACTCAGTGAAGAGAGAGAAAACGAAAGAGAAAACAATGCAATAGAGTTAAAAACTAGTATCAAGAGACCAACCGCAGTTTTAAAACAAAATCTTACCTTCAAATTTATAAATAAATTCCTCGGAAAACTGATTTCCATTTAAAGGGGCTTCCTCATCTGTGCATTAAGAATCAGCACAAATTTAAAACCATACAGGAGCTCTCAATCCCCCTCATTAATTGCCATGGGCCAGGCATCCATCGACACATCACACTATGATAGAGGCTAAGCATCTTTAAGTCAAGCTACAGACACTCTGGTGATGTTGGTGCCCACCCCAGTGACTAACACCCTGAATAGTTCTACAACCTATTTTCCCACAAACACTTGCTCTGCTTATTAGCTAGGCACCAAAATGACAAAGCCTCAATGTGTGCATATTTCCATAGTCGTTATTAAGTAAATACCGTTTTGGTTGGTGAATAAAATTAAACTAAGCCCCTGCACATGAAATGACTTCTTTCCCTTCTCTGAAATCTTATTAACATAACACTGCCAGAAAATTAATCAACACCATACAATTGTTAAATGATTAATAAAAACAGTGATTATAATAATAAATTCCAACTTGAGACTATTTCCAATTCAAAACAGGTCTATGAGTTCTGTTCTGATTTTACTGCCAGCATGGAAAAAAAGAGTTTACAAATGTAGAGACTGTAAATGCTACACATTCCATGCTCCTTAGGGGATTAGACAATATTCCACAAAGGAGTGATTGCTATCAATAGGTTTTAGCAATTTTTTTCTTCTTTTCCCTAAATTAAACTTAATATACACATAAATGGGGCCAAGCCTGAAAGGGAAAAAAAATAAAATAAAATAATAAAAAACAGGAAATAAAACCACCTTTTCAGTAACATGCTTAATATGAGAGAAGGTTAGGGAGATAATCACCATTTACATTTATTTACACAATCAAGTGCCAGATTTTTTCAGTTGACTAAAAGCTATTCTAGTTCATTATGTAGGCATGTGACAAAGGCCAGTTTTTCTTTAGAATTCCAGTTTCCCTGAAGTAAAACCACCAGGAGATTTGAATATTATCCAATAGCATTTTAAAACATCACAGAGACATATTTGCATCTTTTGTTAGGAAGTTTCTACCGCTTATGCTAATAATCAATAAAAAACAAAGCAGCCATATTCTCCATGGTGGAGAAGGCTATGTACGTATGTACGTAAGTATCTGTGCGTGTGAGTGTGTATGTGTATCGGCACGCGCACTGCCGTCCACAAAGCAGAGACCAGCTGAGCGCACACCTGACATTTCACATGGACGTGTCAGGTAGAACTCGCGCAGGGCCTGCAGAGTTCGACTGTACACTAGTGATTCGGGGCTTCTTTGGGAAGAGGTGGGAGATTTTGTGGATTCTTATGCTTACAGCTTGACCTACAAAGAATGCATGCACACATGTGCACACGCACATGTGCACACACACTCTAGCCTTAGTATGAGGCTCACAAGGATGCCCAGCTATGTCATCTAACATTCCCATAACTGTGCTCCCCCGCTCCCCCGAGTAACAGTGAAACAGACAACAAGCTCACTTGGAATAGAGAAATACTAATAAAACAGCTTAACTGGCTATTCTGGATCCCAAGGCTGAAACCAAGAGGTACAAACTGTCCCCACTGAAGAGTGGTGCTGGACTGGCCATCAAAGCAAACCTAGTTCCACAATCTCACCCCCTCACCCACCTCTAGACCACATAGAAGAGGGTGGGCAAACTAGGCGTGACGGGCTGGCTAGAGTGGTGGGCCCAGAACTGGGGATTCTGTGTCTATTCCACTCCTACTCTATAGGAGGGGAAGCCGATTCTACAGGGGGAGGGAGAGAGGAGCACACCCGGTCACCCCCAGCCAAGGGGTTGGACCTGTAGGACTTTCTAGTCACAGCTTATCCACTGTCATACTCCCCTTTGTCATCTACCTGTCCTCTTCCTTCAACTCTGCCCTTATTCCCTATGGAGCAATTAGCAATCATTAAAGAAAGACGGAAAACAACATGCTTTCTTTCCTTTCAAATGGAACTTACACATCAGGCTTGGCCATCGGACGTGATGAAGACAAGCAGCTAAGAAAGACAAGGGAGCTCAGGAGACAACCCCTGATGTGCTGTCAGTCACCAAAAGCACATGAGTAGTTGGTTTGGGTCTCTGTGATCCAGGAAGAGCTCATGTTCTGCGCAGCATCAGCCCAGCGACTCTCCATGAAAGGTTAGCAGCATGGAGCCCAATGTGGCCAAAGAAAAAATGCCATCCTGCTGCCATGATCTTCAAGGTACCAGAGGGGGAGCTCAAACCCAGGGAGAGAAGAAAACACTATGAAAAAATTGTGAAAAGCTTTTTATTAATAATAAAAGGTTTGTTGGATCAGAAACAAAAACAAGGTAAAAAGGGAACAAATGCCTTTCATGTATTAGACAAGTACACACTGAAGTCTCTCCATGGGTCCGGTGCTGCTCAAGGGGAACCAGACAAACATCTCCATTCTTAGAGAACTTACATCCAGTAGCAATTAAGAAATAATTTCACAGAGCAGTGTGTGCTATGAAGACGGCACACCTTGACAAAGTGAGAAAGAGAAACCCAGATGAAGAGGAGGGTCTATTTTAGATGAGGCAGCAGGTAAGTCTCTCGGACTGGGTCATCAATTCAAAAATCTGGAGAAAATGCATTGGAGACAGAGGGAACAGCAACTGCAGAGTCTTTGCCTTAACAGCCTGCCTGCATTCCTGTAAACTTTCATTAAGCTCCTATTTTTCACAAAAGTGAGCAAGACAAATCCCCTGCCTTTGAAGTCCCCATATGTAGTGACATGATAAGTGCATGCCCAAGCTCCCACACGAATACCAATGGAAAGAGTTCGTGACAATTTCTGTGAAGGCACCTTGAAGCATGAACTTGATTGAAGAGTTGATTTTGCTAAAGACCTGTTTAAAACAACATTCTGGGCACAGGAAATAGAATGAGCAAAGGCATGAAATGTCAATTGTGCCCTGCTGAAATGACTCTTATAGCATTTCAGCACTTAATTGTATGACTTTGTTTCATGGTTGCCTCCACCGTTGGCATGTACATTCTTTGACAAAAGCGAATGTACTCATTCTGAATCTTGAACTTCTTGCATAAAACCTGACACACAGAATCAGTTCCTGTCTTTTGAAGACATGGGATGAGGAGTAAAAAGACTGATTAGGGGTACTTTGTGAAAGTTGGAATATGCCAGGCTTTAGAGAGGGACTTCTTTCTGTAGGCATGGGGGCCATCAAAGGTTTTACAATTCACAGTGACAAAAGTGAGTTTAACCTACCACTGAGCCCTGAAGCCTTCCCTTACAAAGCCTAGGCTGGTGGCTCTGACAGCTACAGCTGAGGTTGTTGAAATGAAGATGTGGCCTTTGTTTCCTTCACTGGAGAGAGGTATATTAATTGCAGTGCTTTTTAAGACATGAAACATGGTTTTAAAAGCTTGATAATCACTTCTGCTAAAGGTTTCCTGCTGTGATTGTCAAATACAAGTTTTCACCCATTCCCTGTGACCCACCTCTCTGCCATTACCTTGCTCCACACTGAATCAGCCAACCTGTATGTATTTATTTCTTCCTCCTCTGTGCACAGCAAGGAGCACTGTGTGAGATAATAACATATCCTTCACACATCAGAATAATAAAGAAGCCTTAATGGCCCTTGGAAAGGGTGGAAAGGGCGAGAACCTTTAGGCATTTTTGTCCCTACTGTATTTTATTACCTAGTTCAGCCTTTTTATGTCATTTCAAGATGTAGTCCAATCCAGGTAGCTAGGCTGGCTCGTGGAAGAGCTCAGACGGTCAAGTGCATTTCCTGGCTTCCGGTCATCAGGAACCACACTTGGTTCATCTTGCGTACCGCCAAGGATGGCCAACACAAGTGCTTGGCCCTTCCAAAGCTCAGCGTATGTCCTCAGATAAATGAACCCATGCTGCACCATCAACATAACTACTCTCACTTCCATCTTTGTGCCTCAGTGGCCCTCTCCAATCTCTACTGTCTTTTCAGACGTCAGCCAGATGTCAGGGCATTATGTTCATGGGAGCCATAGAGAGCTGGCACCCTACGGTGTAGCATGGACACAGATGCAACCCTCTGCCAGCCAGAAATAACACAGATGTGGCCACACATCTTCAAGCATAAAAAGTACTAAGATAGTGTGTTCGTTTCAACAAAAATGAAGCAGAGACAGTGGAAGCCCAGCTGATAAAAGGGATCCATTCCTTTGAGAGACCCACCCCCCCATACAGAATGGAGCCAGGCAGCTCCATGAGTCAGGTTCAGGTGCAAACTGGACTCTCAGAGGTTCCCAATCTCACTCATACCCTGAGAAGTTCCAAACACTCAACTTCGGTGGGATTCAAAAATTTTAGTCAGTTAGGCTGTATGGAGTGGTCTACCTTAGAGAAGGAAAAGCACAAGTAACTTAATAATTGTCTTTAATATCTTTAATAGATGAGTTATCATAAAAAAAAATAATGAAAGGTAGTTGTCCAGCTCAAAGATGTTGAAACAAAACTCAAATCATCAGCAAGGGACTTCAACAAGCATGACAAATGTATCTTCCAATATGCTATTTTTAATTCATATAACTTGCTACTCATCTAATAGCACCTCATTTTATAAAGCACTAGCTTGGAAACTGGAAAGCTGAGGTACATGAAGGAGACATCACTGTACACAGAGAAAGGAGAAATCTATTGAGAGAGGGAAAAAAATTGCTCTCTAAAGGAATGGGAGGAATGGGACCCATGAGGAAGGATTGCACATTCTAAGTAAGCTAACAAATGAAGAACTTCACAGTTCTGCAGATTTCCATTTACTATGCACAAAGTTATTTCCTTAAGCATAATGCATTTATCTCTCCAAGACAGAAAACCATAATTTAATTAAAGTTAAAATGAAGAACTTAACGATTTGCTACATTATTAGATCACTTTGAAAGAGTTAAACGTTCCCATGCTCAGTTCTCCTCTCTTCCTGTGCTTGAAGATAAGTACTGGGAGATTTATGTGCCATGAATTTCCAATTACCCATCTCTACCAGCTGGGCTGTCAATCACTACTTGTCTTATCCTGGATGTCTTCACCACCCCCACTTCCTTGTTGTGCACTCAGAAACAAGCTTATTCTTCCAAAAAGAGCTTACCACCAGGCAGGCAAATGCCATATTTTTTTATGTCCAGTTTCTGCTGTACAGAATTTCTAACTCACATTACTGCCATCCCATCATCCCAACATATTCAAATAAAGCAAGAGTTGCCACAGATTGTGGGCAATTTAAGATTTCAAAAGAGAATTTACATCATGCATCTTCCCAGTGTCCACTGAAGCAGAATTGATGAGCTCTCAAGGGCAATCCACCTCCCCCTCTGACATCTGGAAGCAGGTGGGAGAATTCTAAATGATAACTACACTTACTCAGACATCAGCAGGACACAGAAAACAGTATGTTTGCAAATGCATGCTTATATACTAGTTGTAATTTTGGAGAGAAAAAATTAATGGTGGAAGCTCTCCACTGCTCTTGGACCCGGGTTTTGTCTGGAGAATGGATATTTAAAAATTAAGGCATCAAAGACTCTTAAAAAGAGTTTAAAAGGTCCATATATCAGTACTGCAATTAAATAGCTGAAACATAAAAAACAGTTGTCATTCAATGGTTAAGATTACAGTGGTGAGTCTTACGAACACAGCTTCATTTCTTGTGATTGTGCCCAAAGCATGTATCTCTTCAGCTAGGAAATATTGAGTCCTTACTATGTTAAAGACTCGGTGTTCAATCTTGAGGGAAATATAAAAATGACTAATACAACAAGCCCCTGTAAGAAGCTTGTATAAGTATATGAATAAATAACATTAGCAAAACAAAAATTGGCATCAGAATGTCTGTGGAACTCTATGTGAAATCAGAGGAGACAAGAACTTGCATCTGGCGGGAGGGGGACAGGAATTTAAGGACAGCATCGTGAAGGAGGACTTGAACTATAAGTGGTGAACTACATCCAGTCAACTACAGTATTCCAGTGCTGTGAACCATCTAATTATTTGGTTGTTCCTCTTCTTCCTGCCATACTTTGCTTTGCTTATTTCTAGAGGACAGGTAGAAGAAGCAAGATAACCGAAACTCAAGCTCCAATTATATTTATATGACATTTGGATAATTTTGATGCATACAGTCTTTAGTTACTAAAATGAAATCTAGGGATCACTCAATATTCACTGCTCTGGGCTGCTGAAAAGTATAAATAGCACAAAAGGCATATTCAAATCCAGAAAAGAAGTCAGTCCTTCTTTCTCAGTTCTGAGCCATGATCCAGGGCAGCACAGGCTATGGGGCCATCCCTGTACTAGCCTAACAAACAGGGAGGTAGTGATGAGGTAGGCAAAGCAGACTAACCACTGAGATCAGCTCTATTTCATCTGGGGTTTTGAAACCTCATTAAATATTTCATCCATTTATGCCCAACTGTCATAAACACATGAAACAGACATGACAAGCTGGACCTAGTGTGTACCCAGCCACCAGCAGCTTCCTGAACTTGCTTTCCACCCCTCCATCATTAGGCAGATGGTGGCCCCCAGCTTTCTAGGGCTGTGGTAGTACTCGTGACTCAAGATCTGTTGTCCCTCACACTAGATGTGGTGGTTTAGGAACAGTCTCATTTAACCATGAATCAACCCCTAAATGCATATAGTACCCCACTATTTTCTAGAGGTAGAAACTAAGCCATGATAACATTAAACTAGTTCCTTAAAGCCACACACCTGGTAAGTGGAAACGCCAGGATCTGAATTCAGTTCTTTGCAACTCCAAAGCCTATATGGCCTTAATCCTGTGCCCTTAGCCACAACTCTGTACAGCTCCCCAGAGACTGCCTGGGAACTAGAGGTGAAATCCTGAGTTTTTAACCCAGGATATGCTGTTAAGAATGTGGCTCTAATGCTAAACAAAAATATCTCAACTATATTTATGTACTCTGACTTTGGCCATGACCACTGAACCCAAAGAAACGATTAGCATGGCCTCCTCCCTCAATCCCTCATGTCCCATCCCACCTGTTTCAGGAGCAGACCAACCATCCCACTAACCAAATCCTGGGGGAGGCTGAACTTGATCTGTTGACACAGTGGTTCCCAACCTGGGCTGCACACTAGGAATCTCATGCCAGTTGCCCCCCAGGGATTCTTCGGACCTAGGGTGAAACCTAGGTTCTTTTAAATATCCAAGGTGAGCTCTGGCCGGTTTGGCTCAGCAGTTGGAGCGTCGGCCTGCGGTACAGAGAGACCCGGGTTCGGTTCCCACTAGGGTTGCGTACCTCGGTTGCAGTTTGTCCCCGGCCCTGGTTGGTCGTGCGGGTGGCAGCCACTCAATGTGTCCCTTTCACATCGATGTTTCTCTCTCTCTCTTCCTCTCTCTCCCTCCCGCTCTATCTGAACAAAAAATGGAAAAATGTCCTCGAGTGAGGATAAAAATAAATAAATAAATATCCAAGGTGATTCTATTGTGCCTCCAAGAATGGGAAGTAATATGTTAAGAGAAACAAGGGTTTGAGGCATTTCTTTCCACAGTGGGTGGAGCAGCTGGTTTCATCTCACGCCTTTGTGGGAGCACGCTAACATGTCCCTGCTGATGACAGACGGCTCTCCCCAGAAGAGAACAATTTCCCGACCGTAACCTGCAATTTATGGAGGACGAGAAAGAAAAGCCATAGAGGGAAAACTTTTCAAAAGAGTAAAATGTATTTCTAACCGAAATTTAAATATCACACAAATGATCATAACATAATGAAAGACTGTTTATTTTCCAACTGAGAAGATTCTTGCTTTATTTTGACCTAGCATCCACAATTCAGGGAAAGAATTGTACTCAGACATCGCATAGCCCAAGATGGCAAATATGCAGTTTGCAAATCACTGCTTCACTTCCCCTCACCTCCCTGTACATTGAGCACAGTGGCCCCCACTGACCCAGCACAGCCTCCTGGCCCAGTCTAAATGCAGCCTCAGAAACACTTCACACAGGGGCTCCCAGCAGCCTTCGTGAACTAAGTTCAGGTATGAAATGAGCCCTACTGTCCATCCCTGTGCTAGCCTTCCTGCATCTCCAGGTAATGCTCTCATTCTGCTTAATACTCATTAGTTCCACCCAGAAGAGTTTAGGGCAAGTAGTAAATACTCCGTAAATATGAGCAGAATGAGTAAATACGACAGCAAGATGAAAAATGCATTGGACAGAAATCCTCCGGCTCTCTGATGTCCTTTTCTTAGCACACTGAGATCTCAGGTTTGCTCCTGATGAGATGATTAAAAAGACCTTGAGAGAAGAAACCATGCCTATGGTCACTGAATAAAGCGAGCACACTGCACTGGAAGAGATCAATAGGGATTGATAGAGATTACTCAGCTCTACTAAATCTTTCAACTATCTCTTTAAAAAGACAAGACGTAGTGGGAAACAGAGAGGGGGACATGCCTGGAATTAATATCATGACAACTGTCTGACTCCAGGCTCTGCATTTTATTTTATTTATTCATGTCCCAGCTTTTTAAAAAGGCAGGGAATAAGGTAGAGGGGTTTGCATGGTTTATAACATCTCACCTAATCCAGCAAGATGGTGCCAAATAGAACATCGTAAGAACAAAAAGACAAAAATAAGTTCTATTTCTCTGTGCTACAGGTAGACAGCAATATAGAGTCAACCTCTGATGTCCCCTCTGCTGCCTGACACCTACTTACCTCTAACGGTGTAACTCACATGTCACTTCCTAATGGATGACCTCTCAAACTTACGGTCCTATGAGTGCTCACACTTACGTCCACTCTAGCATGACTCAGCAACTGCTTATGGATATGTCTCCACTCCTTGGGCTCCTTAGCAGTCCAATAGCAGTAGGCACCTAATAATGTTTGCTGGCCAGGTGTGATGAATGCAAGATTGTGTACCTCAAATCCATATGCTGAAGCCCTAACCCCAAGTATGCAGCTGTATTTGTAGCTAGGACCTCCAGGAAAGTAATTAAGGATGAGGTCTCCGTCTCTTCCTCTCTCTCTCCCGTGTGAATGGTGTTCACTCACCAAGGAAAGGCCACCTGACAAGACCCCATCTACAAGCCAGGAAGATGGCCCTCACCAGAAACTGAGTCAGCTGAGAAACTTTATCTTGGATGTCTAGACTTCAGAATTGTAAGAAAATAAATTTCTGTTGTTTACACCACTCAGTCCGTGGTATTCTGTAGCAGCAGCTTGAGCTGACTCAGGCAACAAGAAACTGATGGATTTAACAATGGGGTGGAAAAGCCATTTGATTAGAAAACTCTATCTCCCTCCAATATGTGTTTGTAAAAAAGTGACGGAAGTCTAATACTTCATTTCCTCATCTCTTATATGGACAAGATGAAACCTCCTTTATCTACCCTTAGTGACACTCTAAGGATCACAGAAGCTCTGAATAATTAAAGAGCCTTATGAAAACACAAGGCCGTGCAGCATGATTATTATAAACAAACTGGGTCCTTTCCTATGGACCCTGACAACCAGTCTCCAGAGGCCATGGGTGCTATAGGCCTCCCACTCCTCCCCTTAAGCCCTCTCTCTCCCCAAAGGGCCATTATTTTCTAATTGCTCAATTAAGAAAACCCACGTCTAATATACTAAGCATAAGGGTATATTCTGTATATTCAAATAAGAAAAGAAAAAAGTATGTGCTATTTGAGGCTCTGCTTCAAAAATGTATCTGGTTTTACCAGGGTCAGGTAGCTATGGGCATGATTGTTAATTTTCTTCTTTATATTTATGTGTATTTCATAAATGTGCAACAGACAATTGAGTTGATTTTGAATTAAGAGAAAGAGAAAGACACAAACGGTAAACACTAAAGAAAAGACTTATGTCCTACCCAGCACCGCGTCACCGCCCCCCTCTCTGCAAGAACAAGACCTCACGCCTGCTGCACGGCTTCACCTCCTCTGCTTCCCACGCAAGCTCTCTCTCACAAAACCACAAAATGTTCTGGGAGATCACCTGCCACTGTTCCCAAATTGCTCTTCTCGTCCATCAGTTCAGGTCACTGAGAGCTGATTTTATTCCGAAGTGTTCAGGATGTTCCAACCCCATCACCACTCTGTCTTCTTAAAATACCTCTAGTTTCATGTCAGTGTGGCCCAGTTGGCTGGGCATCATCTCATGCACCGAAAGGTTGTTAGTTGGATTCCCAGACGGGGCACATGCCAGGGCTGCGGCTCAATCTCCTGTAGGGGGCGTTCGGGAGGCAGCCAATCAATACTTCACTCTCTCTCTCCCTCTCTCAACGGCTCTCTCCAAAAATCTATTTAAAAGTCTTATAAAATAAATAAATAAAATACCTCTAATTTCAGAGTTCAGTGGGAAATGCCAGCCTGGGTACAAAGCACAGATGTAGCCACTGCCAGGCACATAGAAGGCTCTCGATAAATGTCAGTTCCCTCCCTTCCCACTGGACCCCCCACTAAAACCCCCCTTTTAAATCAAAGTGTCTCTTCAGGTGGGCAGAATCTGCCCCGGGTAGTACTGCCTGAAACTTCTACACAGTCACACAGATACGCAGGGACATAGAATGAATTCACTTAATAAATACTAGCATCTCCATTCTGAGTTTCAACACTGCACTTGCTAATTTTCTGGAATACAGAAGGCGGGCATCAACAAATTAAGTTTCCTCCTAGACAAAAGCAGCTGCCTCGCCTCACCCACCATCCCCACAGTCCTGTTCAACAGCTCTGGTTTTCAAACCACTGCTGGAGGTGCGTGTAAATTTGAGGGAAAATACAGTTCTGGACATCTGGATTCATTAAAAATAATCCAGCCCCTCTGTCCCTAAGGATAATAGACTCATACTTAATGTAGTCACAATTATGCTAACGATAAACATTTAGTGTATTTTTTAAAGATATTCTTCTGTGTATCAATGATTTAAGAATATGTTTAAGCAGCAGGCTGTACCTTGATTACAAGTCATGGATATCCATTAATAAATACCCGTGTTTGGGTCCCACATCCATTGTTATATTCTGCCTTGCAAGAGAAAAGAGGGATTGAAAGACCAACCAAAATTTTATATGCTAGCATCCACACGGAGCACTACTTACACAAATTAATATTTTTTTCAGCCAATAAACCGCAAACATAAAAGCAAACCATGATACTGCTAACTGTCCTTACTTTCCCTGGAAAAAATGACAAGTTTTCAGTGGCATTTTCTCTCCCCGGCTGCAAGCAGGGCTTGCCGGAGGAGCATGGAGAGAACAGTGCGCAGGAGCGAGGGCAGAGCACGCCAAGTCCAGGGTGAGGAGTGAACCCCGACTGG
Organism: Molossus molossus; assembly: GCF_014108415.1. Taxonomy (NCBI): domain Eukaryota; kingdom Metazoa; phylum Chordata; class Mammalia; order Chiroptera; family Molossidae; genus Molossus; species Molossus molossus. The sequence goes on from NW_023425348.1 coordinate 28,958,490, forward strand.
GGCACCCGCAGACAGAGCAGAGCTGCAGGCGCGCCCAAATCCATCTCAGCCCCGAAATCTGTCCTCTGGTGGCCATCAGAGGACATTGGGATTTTCTCTGTGGCTCAGAGCAAAAGTATACAGAACAGGATTGGCAGCTGGATGCACATTTAGACCACAGCTCTTTGTCCACTGCGAGGCAGGAGGTGCACACTGTATCTGTGTCCAGCAAAGTCGGAGAGTCTCGGCTCCTCTTCCCAACCGAGTTTCTCATTCACTAGTGTTCCTCTCCTCCCCGTCTCCTCCCCAGCCCGAAGCACGGAGCTGAGGGTCGGGACTGAACACCGTCCAGATCCTTGAGGAAGGCGCATGCACCATTCTCACTCTGACCTCTCTTTGCTCCCCTGGCTGGGCCAGGCCTCGTGAGAGCAAGCATCAGACTCCCACCAGAGGCGGGAAAGGAAGGATCTCAGTGAACACCTGAGGGGTCAATCCCTCCAACAGAACAACAGAGCGCAGGGGTTAGCCACCTCCTGACATGACCTCCTAACTAACCTTTGAACTTGACAAGCTACTTAAGCTCTTTAAACCTCATTTATAGAATGGAAGAAATACCCACCTACCTCACAAGGTAGGCATGTGCACACGTGTGTGTGTGTGTGTGAGAGAGAGAGAGAGAGAGAGAGAGAGAGAGAGAGAGAGGGATCATAAAGCATTCAGGAGGGTATAACCCAGAGAAAGTCTCAATGAGTATCAGACATTTAGATAGTCTGGCCTCTCATGTATCTTTGCAAATCCATGCCTTTCAAGTTAGTATTTATTCTTTATCATTATTATTTTTAATATATATTTTTTATTATTGATAGTATTACAGATGTCCCCCATTTCTCCCTGCCCCTGCCCACCTCACCTGGCCTTCACATGTTCATGGGCTATGCATATCTGTATGTAAGTTCTTTGGTTAATCTTGTCAAGTTAGTATTTATAATATCACCACTATAAACATGTGAAAATTCCCTGATTACTTAGACAAGAGAGTCACATGGTGTTCTAACATGTCGCTGTGTGGCTGAAGACAGCCATATAAACGAAACCCATTCCTTCAGCCTCTCGGCCTGGAATATGTCCTATTAAATATTAACATCACAGAAAACAGACCCTTTGGGCCATGAAAAGGTAGATTTCACCGGAAAGTATTCGTTCCGTTATCCAAGGTACTAATGGCGTATTATGGGGTCAGGCCCCATTAAGGAGCTAGTGATACAGGCCCAGACAAAAATATAAAAGAGATGATAATCTTTGCCCCAGAGGAGTTTACGTGCTGTGGAGGGAGACCGAAGATAAATGGAGTAACTGAAATACATGATGATACGGACTCTGAAGAGAAAAAGGCAGCAGAGGAAGACAGGCAGCACTGTGGGCAGGTAGTTTCTTTTTTTTTTTTTTAATCCTCACCAGAGGATATTTTTCTATTTATCTTCAAACAGAGTGGGAGGGAGAGAGACAAAAACAAAGACATGAAAGGGACACATTGGCTGGTTGCCTCCCGCATGACCCCAACCAGGGCCAGGAACCAACTGCAACCGAGGTACGTGCCCTTGGCTGGAATCAAACCTGCAACTCCTTGGTCCGCGGGCTGACGCTCTACTGCTGAGCCAAATGGCCAGGGTGGCAGGTACAGTTTTCAACAGGGCACTCAGGTAAGGGCCACAGAGAAAGCGACACTGGAGTAAACACAAGGACAAGGGAGGGGAGTGAGCCCTGTGCCGGTGGGGAGGGGGCGCCAGGCTGAGGACCAGCAGCCGGAGGGAGCAGGCCTGCGGCTGTCGGGAACAGGAGTGAGCAATGTGCCAGTCGGGGAGCTAGAGAACGATAAGGACGACGTCTGGGACAATCAGGGACCCGTTCTGCAGAGTCTCTGTGACGTTTACTCCGAGTTAGATAGAAATCCGTTAGTGTGTCGGGCAGGGAGATAGATGATCAGACTAATGTTTAGCCATATGACTGAGCTGACGTGCTGAAAACAGACCACAGCAAGGAAGCGTAGGAGACCAGGTAAAAGGCCACCGCAATAATCCCAGAGAGAGAAGGCGGTGACTTGAACTGGGGTGGTAGCAATGAAAAGTGGTCAGATTTTGAGCATATTCATATACATAAATATACTTTATACAATTCATAACTTTATAAACATATGATAAACACACAATACGTGAATGTAATTTACCTATTTATAATATATAAAATATTCACTAATATGACATGTATATCATTCATGGAGACTCCAAGCTGGGACATGACGAGGCTGCCGTCATCGAGATGAGACGAAGCAGATGGCAGAGAGAAGCAAGTGTGTGGGATAAAGAGGTGGTGGTTCAGATCAGACAGGTTAAGTTGCAGTGCCCTTTAAGGAACCCATGTGAAGGTTGACTGAAGTCTTGAATATATGTCTCTGGAGTAAGAGGAAGAGTCAGGCTGGAGGGAGCTCTGCCTTTAGGATGTATAGATGGCGTTAAACCCGTGAGACTGGAGGAGATCACTAAGGGAATGCATTTTATTTCAGAAGAGAAGGGGTCCGAGGACTGTGTTTGGAGATAAGGGAGCCCAGGAGCCGCCAGCAGAGGAGGCTGAGAAGGAGTGGGCAGAGTGGTAGGAGGAAAGCCAGTGTTTCCTTTGAAGACAGATCTGTCCCAAGCTACAGTGACGGAATGTTAGATTGTGTGTAACGTTGCTGCTATGTCAAATATGAGGGCCGAGAGCCATCCTGGCTGGTGTGGCTCAGGTGGCTGGAGTATCACCCCATACACGGAAAGGTGGAGGGTTCAATTCTGGGTCAGGGTACTTACCCAAGTTGGGGTTTGATCCCCTGCTGGGGTTTGTGCATGAGGCAACTGATTAATAGTTTATTCTCATAGTGATGTCTCTCTCTCTCTTCCTCTTCCTTCCTCTCTCTCTAAAAAAAAAAAAAAAAAAAAAAAACAGAAAGAAAGAAAAGAGGGCTGAGTGCTGATCACTGAATATAGCGACATGGGTCAATGTGACAGCAATGAGAATAGTTTTAGTGGTGTGACCAGGACAAAATCTGATTGGGTTGGAGTTAAGAGAGTGTAGATAGAAAGGAAGTGAAAGAAACAAGGTTAAGCAACTTTTTAAAGAGTTTTACTAAAAGGTGGAACTTAGGGTAGTATCTAAAGGGAGATGTGAAAGTAAATACAGGAGTTTTCTTGTAAGATTCAAGGGACAACAACAGATATGCAGGTCATTAGGAGGTAATAAGGAAGCAGACAACACACAGGAGAAACATTGCAAAAGGAATTTCCACACAGAACCAAGGGACCCAGACATAGGACCCCAGCCCTGAGCCTGGGGCAAAACACAAGAGGCAAGGAAAACTGCCCCCAAATAGATAAGCACTGGAGTGGACCTGAGGCTTCACCCTTCAAACACTGGACGTTTTCAAACTGCCAGCCAGCAGGTGTGGCTAAAATCACCCAAGGCGATTTAGAGAACAGGTGCTCTTGGGTAGACCACAAATGGGTCATCTATGATTGTTTCACAGCCCTGCACCTCTCTGCCTTAGGCCTGACCTGGCCCTCTGACTCCAGAGCCCGAAAGAAACGCAGCAGATTATTATGGTTCAGGCTCCGTCAGATGGCAGGCAGAGATGTCAGCACCTTCACTAGGAACAGAAAGGGAGGCAATGACAAGGACACCTTTCTTTTTCTAGATCAAGTTTAACTACCCTTTACCAAAAAACTTAACCAAGTGTCATCTGGCAAACATAAATTTTAAAATTTAAAAAATGCAAATACTTGATTGATGCTGCTCATTCCCTAGCAACATTGTTCGGAGACTCATAGGCACGTGATGAAATGTTCGATGCTGAAGGTTTGTTTCAGTTTAAACAAGGTCCCTGTCTTTATGCAACTCCAAATTTGAGGGGTGGGGGAGAGAAGTAAGCATGATAGGCAAATGTGGAGATTTATAATAATGATAAACTAACAGATTGGCAAGAATGAACATGTTCAAACACCGAAGGCAGAAATTCATTCACTTATTTATGTACTGTCTTGTTCCGGGAAAGATTTAAGGTGGGGAAAAAAAATGCATCAATAAGCCAGCATCAGTGCTGAAGGCTAGGAAATGCCAGGAAATATCTCAGGTATGGACGGACTTGAGGCTTCAAGGAGAGCCCTTAATCATTCTCAGCTGGTGTCCTCATCTCTCAAGCAGGGAACAGACCACAGCCTCAGGGCCTCCTTCACCTCAACACTTTTTTGACCTCACAAATGAGTCTTCCCAAAATATATTCCTCGACCCAGCAGTCACTTCCAGCTTATAACTGCACCCTCCATGCAGATAACTATAGGACAGGCAAATTCTCTGTCCTGCCACATGGCTCCAAACCCAGGCCCCTTTAATGCCACAGCCCCCAGTTCCACGGCCATTCCAATACAGTTCACAGCAGATACATTCTAGAAGAGCTGCCCCTGGCACCGGTGGCCCTTCTGAGCAGACTGGCTCTTTCTTTCCAAGTCAGCGCCACCAAGTTGAAGGGGCAGGGAGGGCAGGGCTGGGAGGGCAGGGCCACGGTGGCAGAAATCAGCAGCTTCAAATTCCAACTCAACAAAGTCACTCATGGAGAGTAGAGTGTGCTTCTCTTTTAAACAAATATCATGGCTGGTAGTTGAAGATTAAAAGAAAGAAACCATGACGGCACTTAGAGAAGAATACAAGTATCTTAACCAAGTAGGAAAACTATGAAACAGAAGATTTGGAAGGTTTGAGACTTGCTTATTATTTCTTCACACAGTTCTTGACAGTGGCGTTTCTGATTTAAACTGTAAGATGGGAAAGCCAGTCCCAAAATAAGAGCTAAATATGGCTAGAATACAAAATATTCTCCTGTACATGTGGTAGAAATAGAACAGTTTTAAAGGGTCCAGAGTGCCCTGGCTGTTTGACTCAGCAGTTAGAGCATTGGCCTTCGGTCCAGAGAGACCCGGGTTCGGTTCCCGCTAAGAGCACGTACCTGGGTTGCAGTTTGTCCCCGGCCCTGGTTGGGTCATGCGGGTGGCAGCCACTCGATGTGTCCCTTTCACATTGATGTCTGTCTCTCTCTCTCTCTCTTTCTCTCTCTCTCTCTCTCTCCCCCTCTCTCTCTCCCTCTCCTTCTCTCTCTCTCTCCCCCTCTTCCTCTCCCTTTCCCTCTCTCCCTCCCACTCTATCTGAACAAACAAATGGAAAAATGTCCTCGGGTGAGGATAAAAAAAATAATAAATAAAAAAATAAAGGGCCCAGAGTGCTTCTGACAAGTTTCTCAATTGCACTGTACATTTTTTACCTTAGATATCACAGCGGGTTTTCACTCCAAACCAACCAAGTAGGTAGATTTTTAAACACCACTTAAATGATCTGCTCCCCAAGGAATTAAATTACCATGTATAGCTTATTCCTCTATTAACAATTAATGAATTTCCCAGCTTCTAGGATTGGAGACCTTCATTTGTTTCATAATGAAAAAGAAGCTTTGATCTGCAATTCTCCAAGGCTGTGTGATTGGTTTTATTCTTCAGTTCTCCTCATTAAAAATAAATACCTCCATTCTCTAAGATACACCTGCAAAGCACTTAGAACACCCATTTGAGCAATAGAAAACCTATTTTCGTCTTTCCGCACAAGAATCTCTGTTGAAAGTGCTCCAGCAGTGGGAGAAGCACCCCTCCTCGGTACCCAGGCACCGTTCTGGGCGACGGAGGAGCAAAATTGAAGGTTTGCAACTAATCAGTATTTACAGAGTGAGCTCAAAGGACAACTTCTTAAAACCTAACATCTGAGCTGTAATCAGAATCCTACACATATTGTCTTTTGCTCAAGAGGGAGTAAGGAGCCAACTTGAAGTCACGGTTTAATTCATGGGATACTTCCGGCGACACCCCTGACGCAGCTCAAACCTCCAGGAGCAACTTTTCTCTGGGAGATGCCAGAGCAAAAGGTGAATGAGCATTTAGTGTGTAACCCAAAAAACGACTGGCAACAGCTACAGTTTTCTTCTTCCACGCTATCACTATGCTAAAAGGCTCATAACCAGGCCCGAAGTATTTTTCTGTATTATTAAAACGAAGGGATTGTGAGGCCTTCCGAAATGAACTAATTATTAGAGACTATTAATTCAAGTGCGATCATTCAAGAAAACAGCTACACCACGACCCGTTCCACTCCGGCAACTGGGCCGATGACGTCAAGATCTGGATGAAGAAACGGAGTGAGTTCCCTCACTGTTTGAGGGAAGGTTTCAAAAAGCTATTTCCAGAATCTGGGCATTCACATCCATTACTCACCGCTAGATTATCCGGGCTTCTGCAACACACAATTTAGAATAATCAACAACCCTGGACTGGTCCTGTCACTGGCAGTGATCGCCTGCCTAGCAGTCGATAGAACAGACTTGAACCCTGAATTGTTCCAATCCACAGACACGGCTTACCGAAGCTCTGCAATCAATCAGCTGCTGCAGTGACAAAGCGTCACCAGCAATGTGTGTGCCCGCTGCCAAAACTGGGGAGAGTTTCCCAGTAGGATCCATCTCTGATCGAAAGCCTGGGGCCAACAGCAAAGGGAGGCGGTCTCGGAGGAGACGAGCAGAGTTGTGCTGCTGTCGGCAGCGGTGTCTGCCAACACTCTCATCTTGGAGGAGAGCATCAGTAGTGCCACCACAGGGCTGCCACGCTGTTTACCCAGTGTCTGCCATCCTGCACACCACAACCCATCAGCCTCCAAGGAGGGGCAGGGAAGCACGGTGGAACACTCTAGAAAACAACACAACTCCCCCAAATGAGCTGCACTGCCATTCCCACCCTCCGCTGGCTCACTGAAACACACCCAACATAACTACATCAGTGACCAAAGAGAATGCTTCTTAACTTTGGCATTGAATTAAAAATACATGAATGCCTCCACTCAGGAGACAAAAGGCTGACGTGCACATCAGGACCAGAGAGAAGACTCACTGCCAAGATGACTGCTCTCCCGAAGTTTACAGAAAAGAATTTCAAATTTGGCTGAGATAAGATTGTTTCAATAACAACAGAGGAGCCCTAACAGCCAGTCCCCAGATGTCACACAGATGATCAAACAGCCACGTGAGGAGATTCCTCAAAGGAGCTGCCCTGGAGCTCAAGAAGGGGACGACCCCCCCCCCCCCAGTAGAATGAGCTCAGCACTCCAGTCCACACTGCTCACTACTCCTGCCCAGCTCCCTGACTCCTTCGTATCCCCACACACAAAACTGGGGCGGCACCGTCAATCCACCTCCTAGAAAGCCTATCATTGGCAAAACAATGATAAGAGTATTAATAATCATTAATAAGCCTAAGCCAGTGTGGCTCAGTTGGTTGGGCATCATCCTGGGCACTGAAGGGTTGCCAGCTGCCCTGGGGGGGGTATGCAGGAGGCAGCTGATCAGTGATTCACTCTCTCATCATTGTTTTTCTCTCTCCCTTCCTCTTTCTCTCTCTAAATCAATAAAAAATCTTTAGGGGGAAAGAAAGAGCATCCATGGTGGATAACCAACAAACATGGTTTGATGTTTAAAATTAGTAATAATAATAAAAAATAATACCATGTTGATAAATGACAGCTTGTCCTTAGTAAAAACTGGATGTGCATATAAATGTGTATATAATTAGAAAAACAGAGAAAGACAAGTTTGATATGATCTCACTTATTTGTGGAATATAATGAACATAACAGTCTGAGGAATGGGGTAGTCCCAGAGACGCGGAAGTGGGGTACAGACTGACAATCCCCTAAAGAGGGGGTGGTGGGGGAGAGATAAACCACAGAACTTATATGCATGTATGCATGAACAGTGGACATGGACAACAAACTGGGGACAGGGAAAGGAGGGAAGGGGAGGGGGGAATCAGTGGGGGGAAAAGGAGAAACATCTGTAACAAAAATAAATAAATAAATAAATAAATAAATAAATAAATAAATAAAAGGAAGATACCAGTCCCTGACTTCGTCATGCAACCTGAACTTTCCTGAACAGTCCCCAGTTCACATCCCAGAAATAACCACTAATTTGAAGACAGTCTGCTGCCCTCTTCTATTAACTGCTCCCTCCCTTCCCCATTCTGTAAAGAAACCAGGAAAATAACACCTGTAATGTCATTTTCCTAATAGAAACATTCTATCAGCAATGAGCTATGAGCATCTAACTTCAACCTAGATGAAAACTCTGTTTCTGAAGTCCCCGAAGTAATACCTTCCTTGGCTATACTTCAGCCATTCAGTTCTGCTCAGATGATATTTATAGAGGACCTACCATGTTCCAGCACTGCACTGGAGCTGGAGAAACAAAGAAGCCAGCTGCAGCCATTGGTGACTGACCTAGGGCAATAAGGTAAGATGTTGGAAGCACACACAAAGAGCTAGGGGGCAGAGTGATCAAGTCCCCCTAGCACTCAGCCGCTGCAAAGTTCACCGTAAAAAATCCAACACAGCATGCCCCGTGACTGACAGCAGAAAAGAGGAAGCACCCTAAGGTAGGATGGGCCCGTTCCAAGAGGCCTGGCTGCCTTCCCATCCTAGTCTTATTCGGTCCTGAGCTCCATGAAGGATTTTCCAGGCTCTAATCCTCATCACACGATATTCACTTACTGACCCAATTCTGAACTGCTTTCTTTTCCTTAAAACCTAAGAGATGGAGTCTTTAGAATTGGTGCAAAGGTCAGTGAGCAGCAACATTATTGGCTTTGCCTCTTCTGCAAAATCCATACAGAACCCCTAGCTCCTTTTCCAACACTATTTCCATGGCATCCCTTTGTGAATTCCGCACTCCATCCATAAGGAATGACTTCTGGAATCAGAGACATCACGACTTCCCATTCCCATGTCTCTGATATGCCGCATCCAATGCTCAAGAGCAGTACCTCCCTTTGCTGCATGCCCATCCTTCAAAGCCAGCTCAAATGCCACCACCTCCACCACCCTCCTGGTGCAGTGTACTTGATTCTGTACCCAACTTTCCATTTGTGTATGTATTCACCACACATCTTTTAAAAATCTATTCCATGCTACATTTGGTATTAGGAAGGTAGGGATGCATGAACAGAATTTGCTCTAACACCTCAGGAAATTCACAGAGACTTGTACATATAGAAATGCAATACAATAGGATAAAAAATGTAATAAAGTCCCAAGAAATCTTGTGTGTCCCAAGACTCAAAAGGAAGAATATCATCTGTTTGGGTAGGTCAGGGAAGGCTTCAAGGAAGAAGTCTTATCACCCCTTTTAGACTTTAAGCAACTTTAGGGCAAGGTCAGTGTCTGGTTCGCATCTCTCAAGGTGCACTAGCCCAACAAACAGTCTTTAAAACAAAGGAATAAATGCAGGGATGAATGAATGACATATCAAATTCACCCTGTGGCATTCACTTTATGTAAGGACATTTGAACAAATACTTCCGGGATGCACCAGGGTTCCAGTCTCACTGAGAAGGGGTAGGGGAATTATATCACTTAGCTGTTCCTGAATTGAAGGGGAGACCAGAAACTTATTCAAGTGAATAGGCCATCATTAACTGTAAAAGCTGCGAAAGAAAACCGGATTCAACTCTTTGGGGTACTCACTGAACAGCCAGCTTAAAAGTCTCCAAAACCCAAACCATTAGAACTAATAAGTAGAAAACCCAGGAGGTGTTACAGAAGCCGTAACCTGACAGAACCAGGCTTACCTGACTGTCACAGCACCTAGGATACTTCAGGAAATAATTTAAGGTTTAATTTTTGAGGTGGCAGTTCAGTGTCAAAATTTCTGACTGATGAACTTTTTACTACTCCAACCTACACGTCAAGTAAAAAAATCTGCATGCCTCTCAACCCAGGGCAAAGCGTGCCACTGATGAGTTTCAGGTTTGATTTCACTTTAACAGGAGTACAATGGTTAGTGGTATAACCGTTTCTGGGGAGGTAACACCAAAATGACAAAAAAAGACTTTCCAGAACTGGCTGAATTGCAGACAAGCTGAACTAGGATCCGCACAGGGACAGGATTCTGAAGATCATGTCCCAGCCCCAGCCCCGTACTTAACTGTTAATGTGACTCTGGAGATAGCATTCAACCGCTATTCCTTAGTTTCTTCATCTATAAAGCTTGCTTATCTCAAAGGCTTATTTTTAAAGTTAAATCAAATTGTAAATTTCAAGTAAATGCAATGGATAAAAATAAAGCTGAGTTACTGAAGTCCCCTCCAGTGTTGGGCTTACCTGAGTTCAGAGCAAAAGTTGTGTTAAATACAGATCAATTTACATTTTCTGAACAGCCTAATTATAGGACAAAGAGGATTTCATTCTTGTTCTACAAATGAAGAAACAGAGTGGGAGCTGAGTTCTACTGATTTTACATCCAAAATGTCCCTTTGTACCATGTTATTTTGTAACCTCTCAAGCTCCCTAGATATAATACCCAATGCCACCCAAACCCAGACCTTTGTCAATTCATATTGGGTGAATTTCAGTAGATTCCCAACTGCACTCTTTATTTCTGTATCTCTCCCCCCATCCCAACTCCAGCTCTTCCTCACTACACATCACCTTTCCCAAGACTTTACAGCATCACCTTACACATTATCCCCAGAGGTGCTCATGTCTTTAAGTAAAATTCCAAACAATGTCTCTTCCCATTCTCTCCATCCCTTCTTTTAAAGTAAGACTTATGACCTATTTATGTCCTAAAAATTCATTTTGTCACCTCCCACTCTTTTCACTCTGGTCTTCCCCATGGTCTACTCTTCCCTATACGACTCCAGTTCTCACTCATGTTCTAACGCTCAGCTCAGATTTTACCTCCTCCAAAAAGCCTCTGTACACACACCTAGTGAAAATCAAGTCTCCCATTCTTCACCATTCCTGCACAATGTCAGAATTTTGATCACTGCACTTGTCAAAGTTCGTGCTGTATCATGTCTACACACAGTGTCTCTTATTTGAAGCTACGTCATAACTCTGTGAGCCAGAAGCCATGTTTTGTCATCTTTAATTTATCTGCAGTTCTTTCCATAGTGCGTTACAAACACTGAGCGTTTCGTGCCTGGTTGCTGAAGTGAATGGAACTGGATTTATTTATCCTTCCCTGTTTATTCCTCAAATATTGACTTAGCACCTTCTATGCGCCAGGCACAGTTATGGGTGGTGGGGACACAGCTGTGAACAAAACTAACCTTCACCTCGACTTCCTTTTGGAGGTAACAGATAAATCAGTATGATAAATCATTTTGTATGTCTCATGGTGATGATTACTAGAAAACAAAAGAAAAGAAAAAAAAAAAAAAAAAAAACCTGTTCAGAGACAGATAAAACTGCAGGGCAAAAAAAAAAAAAAATGTTTTCATGTTTAAATTGACTGGTCAAGGAAGGGACAAATGAGAAAAATTCACAAAGCAGAATTGACGACATAGGAAAAAGTCATTTACAGGGTACCAACTAAAAAAAACATCCTTAGGTGCTATTAAGACCTGCGATCGAAATCAGACATGCTTCATACCACAGAGGATCCTTCAAGTCTCATAACAGAATAAGATGCAGATGAAAAATAACTAATACAAGATAGGAGACAAGAAGTCCTAATAAAGAGAATTAAAAATCTCTGATCACGGACAACAGTGTGGTGACTGCCAGGAGGAAGAGCGGATGGGGGCAGGTGGAGGAGAGTCTGGGGGAATGAATAGTGATAGAAGGAGACTTGACTTGGGGTGGTGAACACACGATACAGTGTACAGATAATACACTGTAGAACTGTGTACCTGAAACCTGTATAATTTTGTTAAACAGTGTCATCCCAATAATTCAATAAAAAAGAAAACACCTCTGATCAGACTAGAGACATCAGAAAGAGCTTCAAAGAGCTGATAGCACTGAAATAGACCTGAAAGAAGGGGTACAACTTGTAGAGGTCAGAGGGTGAGATGGGGACTCGAACAGTAGGTCCCTGGGATATGAAGCCTCCAGTTTAAGTTCTAGGAGGAGTTAATCCAAACATGCAATTATTTCTTCTGGGTCTCAATGCTCTCCAGAGCTCCCGTTACCACCAATGGACTGGATTAGGATGGCTGCCTTACTCCAGGAAAATCTTCATTTCCAGTTTATTGATTCATTATCTCTGACTGAGCACTCACCATAGGGCAGTTACTGTGCTAGGCTCTGAGGAAAAGTCATTTAAGACTCACGGCTGCCATTAAGGATATCAGTCTGAGTTGGGGAGAGATGAATAAATCGGTGATTGGCATTCAGTGCCACAGATGCACAAATAAAGTTAAGCACGGGGGCAGCAGAAATGCTGGAGAGAAGCGTCCTGATTTGTAGGGGAGCTCCAGGAAGGCTTCTCAGGCAGGTGGATCCTTGAGCTCATTTGCATGTGTTTAATTAGAATGTCGTCTTAATTACAGAACACACTTGTACTTGCAGAAACTTGGAAAACCTAATAAATTATAATACTAAAAAAAAAGTAAAAATCACCTATCAGACTACCATCCAAGCTTCTACCAATTTTACGATATCTCCTTCCAGTGGTATTTTCCATCTCTCTCTTCCCCTAGTCACTAAAGATAGTAACAGACACACAAACATATAAATGAGAATACATACACGTGATTGTGTTTTATACTTCTTCATTTATCTTACAGTGTTGTCAAAAATCGATAAAAATATAAATCTAATGGCTATGTAATATTGCATAGCATTTATTAAACCATTTCCCTGGTATTAGATGTTTAAGTTGCTTTAAATCGAGTATTTCTGCTATGATAAAAAATGGCAATGGACCTATCTGTGCATAAATATTTGTTACAAAGAAGTGGAATTATTAAAGCAAACAGAACATACATATTTTAAACAGGCTTGAGTTTTGAAGAACAAGAGAAGTAAAATAATAGGAAATGGAAGGGTGGTGTTGGCACAAGAAATAGTATTTATGAAGCTACATGGTAATGAAACAGTGTGACAAGTTCCAGGAACCTCAAGTAATCTGGTAAGGCTATATCAAAGGGGTGTGTACACTGGGACGAGGGAGTGGTTGAACGAAGATGAAGCTGCAGAAATGAACAAGGACCAAACCATAAACATAAATAGTCTTGGGAGCTGAGTTACAGGGATCTAACTCCATCATAGAGTTACTTATGAGAAACTGAAATATTTCCAGGAAATGAAGAACATGATGATATTTGTGATTTAGAGAGGCCACACCCGTGGTAAAGACAGATGGGAAGGTCCAATGAAGCAGAAAAGACACCGTTGAAGGCTACAGTAATAACCCAGGGGAATACTATGAATCGCCTGAAGCAAGGCAACAGTAGTGTACAAATAGGGATACATAGGAAGGACACTAAGCGGCTGGAATCGACAAAATTGCTAACTGATTTCAAAGACAGTAAAGCACTCCTGTCAGGGAGAAAGACAGTTGACCCTTCTCATTTAAGAGACAGAGGGTGGCATGGGTGGATGAAAATTCAAGAGGTAACCTACATGTTCCTCATGTCAAAAACACTGCTCAGGTTCTCTCCAAAACCTTGGCGTGTCAACACATATTCAGTGTTCCTGCTGACTCCTGACAGATGATATGTACTCAATACCTTAGAGCTTTGTCTCCAAAGTGACCTACCCTTGCCCTCCGTACCTATGGAGGAGAAGATGACTCAGCAGCAGTCAGTGAAAAGAGGTGGAGCCACACAGGGGGCAGATCACACAAAGGACAGGCAGGCAGCAGGTGGGCCCTGACGGGTATTTAGACAAACCTGCACACCTTAAAGTCATCTTGTACACACACAGACAGGGTTTATAAAGTCTTACATAAAAAAAATAACAGTGTGATTTTAAATGATGTTACTTATATTTGGACCTCCCTTTACACTACTTATGGGAGGATTTCATCCTCTCGGTAGAGGCATTTCCTAATTCAGAGCTTTTGTTTTCCTTTCCTCTTCTCTTGGAATACCTGTGGTCCTTAGAATCAGCCGTGCCCACCACAGAGGACAGGAAGGAGTAAACAGGCCACTCTTAATCAACAAGCACTGTGTTTATCACACTAGAGACAGACTGTCTCCTGTGACGGGCTGGTCTCCAGAAAAACATCTCACTCTATCACCAAATCTTTTCCTATTGGCACTCAGAGCAAGGGGACCTAGCACAAATCACTGCATGTTGCAAATTAATTTGTGTATACAGAATTCAAAACTAAAGAGCTGGATCCCAACTTTCTTTTATCCGTCCATGCATTTTGACAGTTGCTTATAATTTGCTTCTATAGAAATAATGTGTGTGTGTGTGTATAAATATAAAATTTATGAAATATATGTAGCATGTACTTTGTAAAGAATATGCATATGATTACATATAATAGTCCAACCACTACAGCTCCCAGCTTCCATTAGTATATATTATTTAAGAATAGTCCTAGATTTAACAACCACACAAAAATAGGACCTTTACAATTGCACATGGGAAATCCAAAGAGGCCCAGCAAATTCTAAGTATGTGTAACATCCAAATATATGCCTTAGCTGTAAGAAGAACTATTAGTGAAGCACAAACATAAGCAAAAGGTTCATTCCAACAGTCAAAAGTCTTCATGAATATCCCAATATTTTTTTATAAGGAATAAAGTCCAATAAAATACCCTTAACAAAGCTGCTCTCTAATCATCGGTCGATTAATCTGAAAAGGTGATTAAAGTAAAAAATCATGACTTAAATATGCAATTTTAACATAAAATACATAAATATAAGTTCGTTCTCTAATCACCTGGAAGGGCTGAGGCCTCAGCTCTATCACGTAAATGGCACGCACAGGTCACCGCCTGTGATTTCTAGTTAGGCGCTCTCACAGTAGTAACTGAGGGACACTTACAAAGGAACTCCTGGAGGTCACGAGTTTTCCGTTCTCACACAGTCACCTGACCTGCCTGATCTGACAGAAACGTTCGGAAACCAGCCTTCTCCCAACATTTAACTTGTTTCCCAGAAACAACTATCTTTATACAGACATGTTTCACTATTATACATACAATATTTCATTAAAATATGTAAGTGCAAGTGGTATCAGTTTGAGCACCACTAAAGCTTACCCTTGTAAGCACCTAATGCATGAGCGCAAGGCAGGTGGGCAGACAGCAGAACAAGCAACCAGCCTCAAGCCACCAGTGCGCCGTGGGCAGCAGTCAGACTGGGTGACAGTGGGTAGGGGGAGTCTGTGAACCCAGGAAAGAACGTAACTGGGTTGTAGGAAAGTTTCTACCAGAAATGAAGATTATTTAATAACAAATAAGGTTATCCGATGAGACTGTATTAATTAACTATGATGGGAATAACACTACATGACAAGTACCCCAAGGCAATGGCGTACAATAATAAGCAATTTGTTCTCATGCGCCATAGGTCCCTAAGTCAACTGGGATGCAGGCAAGTCAGCACCTCTGCTTCAAGCTGTGAGTTTAGAGGAGCTTGGTTCCTCATTGTAGACTGGGCTGGTTTGCTCTCTGCATAAGCATCCAGGCACCCAGGCTGAAAGGGCAGTAGCTACCTAGGGGAAGTTCCGCTTATGGCAATGACAAAGCACAGGATCCCTTTCAAGCCTCCTCTTGAGCCATGAATACTAGTATCCCATTGGCCAAAGGGAGTCACATGACCACACCAGTCATCAAGGGACAGGTAGTGGATTTCACCAACCTTGAGGTCATGACTCGTGTAGACAAATCCAAGATCCCAGAGTGAGAAGACACTTCTCCCTCGGAGACAGAAGAAGGGAGTGAACATTTTCAGCAATAATCCAACCTATCACACAGACCAAAGTAAAATGCTTACTTTGGGGTCTTAACTATGTGAAGATTCTGGTTAAGACTGATTTTCAAAGTTGTTTCAGTATTCTATGCTACAATTTTATGATTACTTTGATCAAAAATGTATTGTGAGCCCTGGCCGGTTTGGTTCGGTGGTTAGAGCGTCGGCCTGCGGTCCTGAGAGACCCGGGTTCGGTTCCCGCTAAGGGCGCGTACCTCGGTTGCAGTTTGTCCCCGGCCCTGGTCGGTTGTACGGGTGGCAGCCACTCAATGTGTTCCTTTCGCATAGATGTTTCTCTCTCTCTCTCTCTCTGTTCCTCTCTCTCCCTCCCACTCTACCTGAACAAAAAATGGAAAAATGTCCTTGGCTGAGGATAAAAAAAAAAAAATGTATTGTGAGACTGATTGGTAATGTTAACAGAAATAGAAAGAATTAATGTTTTAGACATTATTTTGGTGAGCATATTGGAATGAAGAAAACCTTTTTGTTCAGAGCTAGCTGCCCATGCAGAAGTAAACACAGAGAGCTTCAATTTGGCAGAAAATAGAGTCTACCATATGACAGCAAAGTAGCCGCCTTCTCATATTCAATACTTGAATAAGATATAGTGTCCTTTTAAAAAAATATTGTCACTCTCTATGTATCATATACATGTGTATAATAAATATACGTTAACTATGTACTCTTAAATTCAACTCAAATTGTAATAGTGAAAATATTCTAAGGATGAGACACCTAATCTAACTCCTTCATTTTATAAGTTAGGAAAGTTGCTGGGAAACTGGAATTATTGACTATAAAAGGTTGTGATTAATAAACATAAATGTATGGAGGTATGCAATTTGAGAGTCAGTATCATCAAAAAGAACATTTAGAGGTGTTGCTCATTTTACAAAGCATATGTGCTCCTAAAAAGTACAATAATCAATTGGCAGTTAAGTGTGAAATTGGTGGTAGAGACTTAAGAGCCGCCTTCCTGCGTGAGAAAGAGTCATGATTTGGGGTACACAACGGAGGTAAGAATGAAACTGAAAATAGGTTTTGATGAAAATGAAAAAATGTAAGGAAATATGTTTGGGAAGAGATGGGGGTGGAGTCACAACTGATATCATGGAATTAAGAAGCATATCATGTGTGTCAATCAATGGAACCAGAGAGGGGCCTGTTGACATGTAGAGAAAAATATGTTTGGATATAAAGATTGAGGTCAATTATGACAGCATTTGAAATTAAGACACAGGCATTTGGATTTGATATCTAGTGAGGAACCTAAATGTTGGAAGTGGCTGGAATGGGAAGTTACATGGGAGGATTGATTGCTGGGGTTTGGCTAGGATTACATCTCTCCCCTCATGGAGAGTTGGAGAGGCTCCTGATTTCAGTGGTGTCTGGGAAGACTCGAGAATCAAGGGCTTAGCCTTCATGGCTCACCCCACAGCAGAAGTTCCCTGTTACTGTTGCTTGGTTTACTCACATGGCATTAAACGCCTGATACATACAACGAAAATATGGAAGGAACCATTAGGTATGTGAGCAAATGGGTCCTTGTTTGAAAAATATCTAATGATCCCATCTATGAAGCCGCTGTTCTTTCATATAGATCTAAGGGTTTCCAACAGCTGTGCAAAGTTCTTTATATTAACATTCGTAAAAGCAAATAGTACAGCAAAATAAACATGTAAGATAGGCTAGACAAATGTGGGTGCCCAGAGAGTCATAAAAACGGTCACGAATTCAGTGCTCTGTTTTCTTCTGGGTTCAAAAAATGGGTAAAGTGAGACTATTAAGATATTAAGATCAATATGCTATAGTTTTGTCCCTTACCTGTTAAAAAATCACAGAAATATAATGAAATAATATAAAGATGTCACTAAGTGTAAAGTATATGTAAAGGTTTAAAAATATACATATATGCTTGGCCGAAACATTTTCTATAAGTAGAGGTCCTGTATAGTTTAATTACTTAAGAACATTTTATAACTGACATGTCACATTCACAGAAGGTGAGACTTGAAAAGAAGCCTGAAGTGGTCAAGTAAATTAATGCTCAAGTAAATTTTTGAGCTTCTCAAGGGCTCAAAAATCTGGGTCTCTAAATTTAAACCTAACACTGGCAATATATTTAATTGCAATTAATTACAGTATATAACTTCTTAGAAAACACCCTTTTAATCAAACATTCAAAACCAAACATGAGTGACCCTCCAAGTTATTAGAAAAATTTAATGGAAGACCAAATCAAGAAGGCTTTACAGTATTCTTACAATAACAGAATAGCCGCTTTGTGGCATAATAGAAAATATCGATATTGCTCTCTGCCTCTGGTCCCCATCAGAGCTCCTAAAACCTTTGTAATTTACTCAGTGATAACAGCACTAAGAGCATCTTTTGTTCAGTTTGGTCTTTGAGCACAGTTCCTGACACAGCTCCTAAATCCCTTGAAATTTCTTGGGCGACAGAGGTGTCTTTCCTTCTAACAGGTGACTCTGGGTGGTTTTCTGTAGAGCTCCAGGATGGGGCTGGTCACCAGAAAAAACAAACGATGCTTACAAGCTTGGGGTTTTCCATCCACTGCCCCCGTGATGAAACCACCACAAAAATCCCCAAAGTACAGGGTTCAGACAGTTTCTGAGCTGGTGAACACGTGGAGATGCTGGGACAGTGGCTTTTCCTCTGGGGTCTCTCTGCCCTTCCCCACACACCTTGCTTTATGTATCTCTCCCATCTTGATGTACATCTGTATCCTCTGTGATGTGTCTATCACATAATAAACTGGCAAATGTAATTAAATGTTTCCCTCCATTCTGTGAGCAATTAACTTATAAATCAGGGTCACGGGAACCCTGATTTATAGCTAGTCTATCAGAAGTACAGGTGACAACCTAAGACTTAAGATTGGTGTCTGAAGTGGGGGAAGTCAGGTGGGACTGAGCCCTTACCCCACGGCATCTGATGCGAACTCTGGACGGTGTCAGAACTGAAATGAAGTGTAAGACACCCAGCTGGTGTCACAGGACTGCATGATGTGTGCAGAACCCACTTGTGTGGTGTCAGAAGCAAAGCAAGTGTAGAGGTGGTGTCAGAGTGAAGGAACACTCACAGGAGTGTGTTTTTCCAACTTACACCTATTTTCCAAAAGAAGTAACACAAACCTCCCTTAATTCTGCTCAATCATTTTTCTGTAATCGTGTTTGAAATTCTGCATGTAAAGAAAAGTTAAGAAAGAATGCTGAAGGAGATTTGAAATTCCAAGAACGTTAGTGCCCAAGAAAGATAATGAGAGTACAAACTGATTAAAATAATAATGAAAGCTTTAAAAATATTGAGACCTGATTTTTTAATAAGCTAAGAAATACCACCATAATCTTCATTAAACTTTTGATAACAGCAGACATTTCATTATGGACCATTAAAACCAATTTGTTGAGCTCTGCACTAAACTTGCCACCTGCTGATAGCAGACCTTCATAAAGTCAGTTTATTATACCAGAAATGTTCTAATAAACACAATCATATTCTACAAATCAAGCAACACTGCGTGTGAACTTAAGTCAGCTCCGAAGAATGGTGAAAACAAATGACCGGATGAGGGCCTTGATTCTTACTCTCTGTAGAATGACAGGATCCAACCGATTCAGAGCACCATGCAGATATTAACTTAATCCTCAGAAATCTATTCTGACTACAGAGCTTTATAATCGTCCCCTAATTTAGTCCTCCAGGCCTGGCTGCTTTTCCTCTGTCACCATCTCCTAGAACCTCTGACTTCCATTTCATTTCACACAGAGGCACCATAACAACTTCATTTGCCGGCTTTTAAATTATTTTGATAAAATGTATGATATTATACAGTTATTACAACTAGGACCACAGGAAACATTACCAGATCGATATCACCATCGCCCATTAAATGGCGATTCAGTGTGTCAGTAATTTCCTTTCATTGCACTTCAAATCCTAAAATATCAAAGATCTTTTTTATTATGTCCGCTACAGCCCCTGCAGGCTCAGAATGTTGCAGAATCTGGAGGGGGTGGGGTGTGAGGGGAGGGGAGAGGGAGATGAAAGAGAAGGACTTAACAGGACTGCTACAAAGATGTTGAGGAAGTAATTTTATTTTTCTCCAAAACTGAAATGACTTTAAAGGCAGAAGATACAAGTTCTCGACAAACAGATTCAGCATCACTTATATAAAATACATGAGATGAATGTAGGAAGTATACAACATGGGAAAACCTGTAATGGACTCATGATTTCACACATACTATTGTTTAGGATGGGATTCGATTTACTTCAGTAGAATAGAGGCTGGATTTAAAGAAAATGATGAGGTCAGGAGTGGTCCAGGGGGTACCCAGCAATGGCACGTCAGTAGAAGGTGATATATGAAAACCTGACCTACAGGAAACCTGGCCCTCCCGAGCAGGTGGGATAGGTTTCCCCCAGGTTTACTGCTGGCAGATGCAACACTGGACAAGGTGTGGGGTCAGATCTGACAACTGGATAGCAGGCTTGCATATAAATAGTTTGTCTCAAAAGATCTTACTTTTGCAAAATGTCTTGGCAATCCCTTCCTTAACAAGGTTGTCCAAGGTCACAGACAGTAACAGAATGAAGGAGGTCTGAAGATTACCTCTCCTCGATATTTCAGTCCTTTGGGCACATTTTCCCAGGTACCCCACCTCATACCACATGCCTCAAATAGCCCCTCTTCCACACAGCTCTTCCTCTCCACTCCCTCCCATCCTTCCTCCAACATGCACGTGATTCTCCCCTTGAAACACCTCCACATTTTGCTTCTTTCTCTCTCCTGGCTCAGATCATCTTCTGCCTTTTACGTTGGTAGTTCTAATATTTATTCAGAACTTTTATACACACATGATCCACATCTCATTCATCTTCCCATCCACTAATACCACCACTACTCAGTGACTCAAAAAATGCCATATGTTTATGTATTAGAAACTCAGAAAGTAGTTTTATTGTGCCAGGAGAATGCAAAGTTTATGCTAAAGCAGAGAATCCATAATCAGAAAGTTGACATAGCCCATTCAGCCTTAAGTGGTAGCTTTCTATCCAGAGTGATGATCTGCAACCAGGTGGGATTCCCATAGAAGCAGTGGACAGTGGACAATGGAAACCCCCTCCTTAATGTCCTGTCTTATGCTTTTCATTGTCTTCACTGCTCCTTCCCATCATCACTTTTCAGCCTCTACATTTAATGTGTGTAGGAATTTAGAACAACATCAATAGGCTGTCTTTGATGAATAAGCCAGGTATTTTTCCTTTTGCAGCCCCGGAGAAGTGAGGGGAAGGGCAATGGCTCCTTGGGAGAATTGATCTCGATTCTTATACAGCCATTTAATGACAACGATGCAATCTCGTGGCAAACCATTCCCAACTCAAGACAGAAGTGGAAGAAATGGTATAGTTTTTCTTCCAAGAGTTGTCATGCACAGGTTAAAAAATGGGACAACAGTTTTGTAACATAAAATAAATCCACTTCCAAAATGGGTACCTAGAGAAAGACAGAAAAAGCAAAGATACATTAAAAAGATGAATGAGATCTGGGAGGACAGTTTATTCAGATAAATGTAGCAAATGCAATTTACTCAGTCCAGCATATCAAAAGGAACTGTTACCTCTCTCCTTGAAAGATAAATCAAAAGAGCTACCGAAAACAGAGAGAAAAATACAGTCAACCAATGTTTATTGAGCAGCTACTACATACTCACTGAGAATACCCACTGAAAGGCTTTAGCAAGACAATGAGATGGCCTGATAAACACTTTGGCTCAGTGTGGAAGATGGACTTTAACAGTATAAGACTGGAGGCAGGGAGTCCCAAAAGAACTACTGCAATAGTCCAGAGGTGAGATGCTGATGGATTGAAAAAGGGCTATACAATGGAAATGGTGAGAAGTGGCTAGGTTTGGGATATATTTTGGAAGTAAAAGAAGAGATAGGATTTGCTAATGGATTGTATATGGGAAATGAGGGAAAGAAAGGAATCAGCCCTGGCCAGTTTGGCTCAGCAGTGAGAGCTTCAGCAAGCAGACCAAACGGGTTTGATTCCATTCAAGGGCACATACCTGGGTTGCAGGTTCAGTTCCCAGCCCCACTCGGGGTCATGCAGGAGGCAACCAATCGATGTGTATCTCTTGAATCTTTCTTTCTTTCTCTTTCTTTCTTTCTTTCTTTCTTTCTTTCTTTCTTTCTTTCTTTCTTTCTTTCTTTCTTTCTTTCCTTCCTTCCTTCCTTCCTTCCTTCCTTCCTTCCTTCCTTCCTTCCTTCTTCCTTCTTCTTCTTTCTTTCTTTCTTTCTTTCTTCTCTCTTTCTTTCTTTCTTTCTTTCTTCTTTCCTTCTCTCTCTCTCTCCCCTCCCCGCACCTCTCTCTCTCCATCCCACTCTATCTAATAATCAATGAAAAAACATCACTCAGGTGAGAATAAAAAAGAAAGGTATCGATGACGACTACTAGACTTTCAGCCTGAGAAATTGGGTGGTACCATTTATGGAGAAAGGAAAGATAGGTAAACGTGAGTTTCAGGATGGGGATGGAGAGAACATTAGTTCTCTTTAGCCATGAATGTATATAATATCCTTTAGACATACAAGTGGAAGAGTAATTAACATATAGATTGTATTACTATCAATAGGCTGATAATCCTCGAGGTAAAGAAGAAAAATGGAGAAAAAGACAAAACAGAATCCAAACTCTAGTCCTGACACTCTCTCAATGTCTAGAGGCTGGTTGGAGGGTCAGTAAAGGAAACCCAGAAGGAACAGCCAATGAGGTGAGATGGGAGGAAAATGAGGACAGGGCAATGTAACTGAAGACCAGAAATGAGAGTGTTTCAAGATGGAAGAAAGGGGTCATCTGTACCAAACACTACTGAGAAATCTCACCTCCCCTGGCAGGTTAGAATCCTAAAATACATATCAACAAGATGTCATCAATCACAGAGGAAGAAAGTGCCTTAATGGAGAGGACAGCGGCCACTGTCAAAGTATGAAGTGAACCTCTTATTCCTCAGGTGGCTTCACCATCAATTATTTCTGAGGTGTCCAAACTAATAACTTAATGCATGTCCTAAAAAGTGAACTTCAACAGACAGCAAAAATAATTCTTCGGGGGCACTAGAGAATGTATGGGGGATGCTTCCCAAAGCCCAACTTTCTAGGGGGACTGTCAGATGGGATGAGTAAGTGGGGCACGGTGGATACCTGGTGTCAAGAGAATGGAGTATTTGTATTTTATTCTGAAACTCATCTCCTCCATTTCTAAAATGGTAGCACTCGACACTAAGTATCCTCTATATACAAATAAATGAGAAAGAAGGCAGGTAAATATTTTATTACCCAAGAGCACTTGGGACTCTTACATGTACATTATTGCTCTATCATTTCTTTTCCCATAACTTCTAATGAGAAATCCTCTTAATATAGATCCATCCCATGACTTCAAGCCATAGGCTCTTCCAACAAACAACTTAAAGCTGAACTGAAGAGCAAAAGGTTGTTTGTTCAAATTATATGACCCAGATTTATTTTTTCATGGGATGTAGATAAAATTAAAAAATACAAATAAATCCATAGTATCATTTTCACTCTCATGTAAATATTTTGTGAAAAGAACCAGTGGGAGTCTTACCTAACACATGCTTGCTTACAGGTCTGATTACAGACCTAAATGATTTGAATTCAGGGCACTTGTAGTTGGGAGGCTAAATGACCAGGCAAAAGTGAGTGTTTCTAACTCATTAAGACCACACATCTTTCAACTCCTGAAGCCTTTCTGGAATCTGTCAACATTGTGAGTCATATCGTAACTATAAAGAAACGCTTTTAACTTAACTTTTGACCTTCAGTATAATGAATCCTCTAATTCTACCAGTTCAAACTGTTGAATAATTCAACAAACAGTGTTCTGACCCAAGGCAATTTAAAATATGGTGATATTTTTGCTCTGAGATTAAGAAGAGAAGAGCTGATTCTGCATTTCATTCCGGCGGCTCATCATGTTAAAAACACCTGAATACATCCATTTTTTAAATTTTTTCTATACAGAGTAAAAAGCTGAAATGGTGAAAATAATGGTTTCGAACCATACTCTCTCTTTACTGTAACCAAAATCTCCCTTGAAAATGTCTCCTCCCCAACCCCTTAAAAGGAAGAAAATTGTAAGTTGGAACACTGCTTACCAAGGGGTATATTTTATGCATGTTTATAAATGCCAGGAGTTTTTTGAAGCCAAGGGTAACTTATATTTTAGTCAATTCTCTATGAATGCCTGGGGAAATATGTACAACATTAATCAGGGTAACCACAATTGCATACTATCCTCTGAACAGAAAAGAAATACATACAGAAGAGTGACCAAGACTAAAATGAAGTTAGTGATGTGTCCGAGAGCTCTATGCAAAGAACCAAACTTGAAAGAAAGAGAGAAAGAAAGAAAGAAAGAAAGAAAGAGTTTGAAATTCCAGTCTTCTCAAGAAAAATTATCTTTATGTTATAAAATTTTAAGAAAATAAAGTCTTACATGTTCAAATTTGTTGCCAAGTAAAGGAGTATAATATACTGGAAAGATCATTGTTCAGGGGAGTAAGAGGCTTAGCTTCTAGTCCATTCTCTTGATCACTAAGTAGCTGAAGTGCCCTCACTTGGGGTAGTCGAAAGAGCATGGGCACTGGTCCCAGACAGATCTAAATGTAAAAACTCATCTCTGCCTCTGCTGTGTTTCGCTGGGCAAGCTCCGTAACCTCTCTGAGTCTGTTCCCCACATGTAGTGGTGATACTGGCAACCAGTCAGGGCTAAGATTAAATAGCACAAGAATCTGAAAGTCATCGGCACAGAGCTGGCACCAGGGCTTGTTCTCCCACCTGAGGAACTTCAGGCTGATAGGACATTTCCCTTATACGCTAAAAGCCTGTCATGTGAGTATAATGAGGGAGTGCTGCCTCATTCGATCTGAAGAACCAGCTCCCCAGATCTTAACAAATAAGGGTTCATACATGGCATTCTGCAAAGGACAGACCCTTAAGCAGTTCCATGTAGGATTGTCACAGATTCAGATTACTGAAAAATTTCAAAATGTTAGCCTTAAAAAGGAACATCTCCAAATAATGTTAACCAGTGGCTTCTGTTGAGAAGTGTCAGAATTAAACATTACTTTTCTTTCCTTTTTTTTTTCCTTTCCTTTTAATAGACTTCTCGGTAAAACTACATTTTAGCCACTTAATCAGAGGATGTAAAAAGTTGACAGGAGGTGAGAGGTCTAATTGGTAGATGTATTTCTTTGGGATCATTTCCCACCACCATTACTGCTTCTCTCCCTACTTCCAACCCCATTAGCTGTTCCTTCCTAAAAGCAATTGTTCCCAAGCTGCCACTCTTGGCCTAAGGACCCTCCCCAAACTCTGTGCATCTTCCCGGCTGCAGAGGGGACCTCTGGCTTCTGTGATCTTGTTCCCATCCCCAGTCAAACCTCTCCATCATTTCTTCTTGTACTTCAGATTTAGAACAAATTAATTAGATTCCTGATAGGAGGTCTCAGCACGTATTTAGAGTTTGCAAACATGAAGGAACGTTCCTCCACCCAGGAATCTGCACACTGTTTTCCTCTTTGACAAGCATAGGCGCATAGAGGCAATACCAAAAAGAAAGATTTTGTTTTTTGTTTTGTTCTTTCTGTCCCATTTCCTCTGTCCTGAATAACAAGTGAGAGGATAAACTCATGAATGCCAAGCAGGTTTCTTCTCCCTTAAACGTTTTCAGTGAACGAGTTGGAGGGAAGGCAGGGAGCAAAGCTGGCGACAGCAAGGGCGGTGTCAGGCGGGCAGCCTCCCGCTGCCCTTCCACACCACAGTGGAGCAGCAAAGTCCACTGCCTCCAGAAGACTGGCATCCGCACAGGGCAGCACGCACACGCTTCCTCGTGGGCCGCTTGCTCACAGATTGTAACTGCGGGTGATACGCCAGAGCTCACCGAGAGCCGCAGAGCACGCATCACGGAAAATCAAAATCATCAGGTAACATGAGAAGAGACACCCAAAAAGGATGTCCACATTTTCAGATGCTGTTTCCATAAAACTTCTGGCCAACAGTCACCCTCCAGAGAGAAGACACTCTCTCTCTGCAAAGTAGAACCACGAATGAGGTGAGTCTCAGAACAATTCCTGCCGCCCCTCAGCAGAGGGCTTGCAACCACAGGCGGAACAAAAAGTCTTTTCAGCCACAACACACCAGACAGAGCAGACTGAGGCCGTCTGAGTGGAAAGGGACACTACTCCTCCATGGCAAATGCTGTACTAAATTCCCTAATACAAAATACACCCACTCAAGTTAATAAAGAAATGAAAACACTCTAGATTACGCTTAATTTTCTGACACAGATAGTGATAAAAGCTGAAAAGTACCCATCAACCGAGGCCACACAGCTCAATATGCCTCCCTAATAACATTTCATTAAGGAGGATTTGTACGTGTCCAACAGGGGATAAATAGCATTTTGGTCTTGAAGACACTTCTTTAGCTCCTGCCCGTACTAAACAGAAAATACAGTTTCAAGGGTATTTGGACATAATTTTTCATTGTGAGGCCAGATTCTCAAACTAGAGAGGGAAATAAACAGCATACACTGCTCAGAGAGCTACTTTGATGAATTTTGAAAAGAAATGTAGCTTATTTATTACCCCTTTCTCTTAATGAAAAACCAGTCAGTAATTCTTTAAAAGAGGCATTTAGAACCAGAGACAAATCTCCTTCCAAGTTGAAGACCTGGAGGAAAATATTACCCATCATGTCTTATGTTTAATAATAAAGACTAGTTCTTGAAACCATAATTTGAGTTGGGACGAAATGCCAAAAAATAGGAATAAATGATGGAGGAAAAGAGGAAGAAAGAGGGAGGGGAGAAGGAAAAAGAAGTCTGAAACCTCCTGCCCTTCCCTCAGCCTTCGCCTTACTCTGGGAAGTCTCCCCAGCACTGGAGGCCTTGGGGTTCCCCTTGCCCACTGTGATTTCCTGCTTACTCATCTGTCTTCCCCAGGAGACTGGCCTCCGTGAAGACAGAACAAGAAATCTACCCCATCCACCATTCTATTTGTAGCCCCCGACACAATGCCCGGCACGCCCCCAACACCAGAGGGCGTGAGAGAAGAGAAAGGGGTCTTGTGGAGGGAGTGGATGAATGAGGGTACAAGGTGGGAAAGTTGTTTCTTTTTCATCTCCTTAGTGTCTGTCATTAGCCTAGCAGAGCAAAAGGCAGTTAAGTTTTCGACCTTTCCAATAAAGAGGGTTTTCAGCTTACGGATAACTAGAAAATTGCTGAACCATTACCTACAGCTATCTGAGTCTGTCATGATCCTCTGAACTCACGGGTGGGTCCCAAAGAAGGGCCCTCTAGACAAAAAACTCCAGGGAGCTAGTGCTAATCTCTAGACTCTTGACTCAGCAATTGTTTGGGGTGTTTTTTGTTTTTTGTTTTTTCTCTCCTTTCTTCTATTTTTTTTTTCCTCTTTACTGAATATCAAGAAAACCCCCAAAGAATATTCACATAATTAAGTCCTTAAAATATAGTAAGGTGAGCACAGACTATCGTTGACTCGGAATCCTCTGTACCCAAGATTTAGATTTCAAACCCAAGTTGAAATAAATACGTATTCATCTTTGAATGATAATAGTAAGGAGACCTGTCTGACCTGTTGGCATGACTGCCCTCAGCAAAGGTTGGCAGTGTCGTCCAGTGCCAGCCATGCCGATTCCAGGACCTCACTCGGGGCTGGAATGAAAGGAAGGATTGCATAACTCGGAAGAAGCATGGCTAGTGTCCTCCTCACTTCTTTGTAACAAGAAGTCAGAAAGGATAAATATGAAATGCAAACTTCAGCATTATTCAAGCTTCATGTGTTTACAGAGAAAATGAAAATATTTCCATAGTCATAGCAACCTGACTTCACCCACAGTAAGTGTATGCTATGTGATAGTGGTCATTCTGAATTACTGGTTAAGCTCCCTCTAAATACAGAGTTTGTTCTACGGGGTAAGGGGCAGAGATGACTTTAATGTCCTTAAAACAACTTTGGTTTCTACAATGTAACCATTTCAGTACACCCTTCCCTTACACTACAGATAGCCATTTCCATGTTCTGTTCTTCAGATGCGGGAAACAATGCAGTAAGTCCCACGATCCTGAAACAAGTACAAGAACACAAGGCTCCACATTTGAAGGTGTTCCATCTTCAAATCTGAAGTAAATATTAGCATTGATGTCAATGTCCTTTGGTTTGTCATGAGAAAAGTAAAATGTCATGATACCCCGGTCTCTATTACTTATCATGTCTATGATTAAATCAGTCAAAGTCAAAAAATGATGCCTAGGAAGTGGGGTACAGGCTGACAATCCCCAGAAGAGGGGGGTGGTGGGGAAGAGATAAACCACAGAACTTATATGCATGTATGCATGAACAGTGGACATGGACAACAAACTGGGGAAAGGGCAGGGAGGGAGGGGGAGGGGGGAATCAGTGGGGGGAAAAGGAGAAACATCTGTAACAAAAATTAATTAATAATAAAAAAAAATGATGCCTAGAACACCCAAGGTAGAAGAGTTATAATGACAGAGTCATTATGAGACTCAGGGCTTGGCAGGGATTGGTCGGAAGCTCAACCGTAACTATGTACCTGTAGGTCTCAACTACTCTGCAGCTCAGGTTCTCCATCTGCACAGTAGAGGTGACGCCGCCTACGCTGCACTTCTCTAAGCGCTGCCTAGAGCACAGTGGTCGTTCAGTGTATATCAGCTTTCTTTCATCCTAAGAGCTAATATCAAATGCAGAGCCCTGCTCTGGGGGCCTTAGAAATGGAACTGCAAAAGTAAGTCAAGACAAAAAAGGGGAAAAAAGATCAGAAGCGATACAAAGTCTGATATGATCAATGCTGACGGATGATACACTGGGGCAATGCTTTACCATTTGTTCATTTTTAAGCATTTAGAATTAAAAACTGAAGGTATAGCATGCATCTGTACTTATACTCAAATACCATCCTTACCACATGACATTTTAGACTAAATGGAATTTGCCTAGACGTTTTCAGTTCCAACCTTCGTATCTTCTGCAGATGGGAGGAAGGGAATTTTAGAGAAAGGAGAAACAGGTTTTGACAAATACTCAAAATCTTTATAAAGCAGGGATATGGTTGTTATTTCCCTTGTTTTGATGATATAAAATCTTTTCCAAAAAATCAATTTCCTATTTAAAACTGTCTAATATGACATAAGGTGCAAACTTTAATATAGACACGATTCCAGGCTGTGAAATGACACAAATCCCTGAGGAAACCAGGTTAATTTTGGTAGCCTCTTGGACCAGAGAGGCAATCATCCTTCAGAAGCAGCTACATTCACTTGCATTTTGGCCAAGCGCTATAGATTCAGAAGCATGGGTGTTGCCATCCCACCACTTGCTCTGTGCATGTTTCCTAACCCTGGCCTTACCACAGTCCTATGTGGAATCTTCTCGTTTTCTCCAGAAGGGTATGTACTAAATTCCCCAATAATTATCAACATGAGACTTGTTTCAACTCTTTCATGAAATTATTTCAAATATATCATGCTCTTCCCTATTCATAAACAACCAGCAAAAATTCCACTGGATGGGGAAAAGGATTTGTGTAATTCCTTCAGACTCCCGATGTTATCATTAAAGGATCTGATGACTGCCCAGCCGTTGTGGCTCAGTGGTTGATCACTGACCCATGTAAGAAGTCACCCGTTCAATTCCTGGTCAGGGCACATGTCCAGGTTGTGGGCCCAGTCCACAGTGGGGGTCATGCAGGAGACAGCCAATCGATGTTCTCTCTCATTGATGTTTCTGTCTCTCTCTACCTCCCATTCCTCTCTATAAAATCAATAAAGGAAGAAAAAAAAAAGGATCTGATGACCTCTTCTGAGTTCTGATAAGAAGGATCAGGCCAAGGATCCCTTAAAGGTATCTTCTAACAGTTCAGGGATTAGATTCTCCAAATTCTGAGCTAAGGTTTCCTTAGCCGATGGAAAGAGTTTATATATCAAGTGACTCCTTTGAAGTCAGTAAAAGTAGACCTGACTGGTTGCTCAGGGTTAGAGCATCGGCCCACAGACCGAAGGGTTGCAGGTTCAATCCCTGGCCCCCATCAGGGTCGTGCAGGAGGCAACCAGTTCACATGTCTCTCTTATATAGATGTTTCTCTCTCTCTCTCTCTCTCTCTCTCTCTCTCTCTCTCTCTCTCTCTCCTTCCACTCTATCCAAAAATAATGAAAAAATATCCTCGAGTGAGGATTAACAACAACAAAATAATAACAACAACATTTATAAAACACTTGCCCTTTCTATCCAGTCCTTAAAATATTCATTGAAACAACTCTGGAAAGAGACACCTATTTAAAACTATCTATGAACACTTATTATCAATCAAGGACAGCTAAAAAGTTCTCTGCTTCTATTTCATTATCTGTTCAATAGTAGAATTTAGTGACATGCTTCTTGCAGGTCCTTATCACTGATCCATCCTCTCAGATGCCTCTGGTGAGCGAAAGCTGTTCAAGCGTGGTAGCCTTTGAGCAACTGTTTCTAGGCAAGAAGGAAAACAAAAATGCCTGCATTCGTATACTCTTCTAGAGATTTAAACATTAAAATAAAGAAAAAAGTAAATATATATTAATAGCAATACAGGAAAAAGAAAACCTGGAATTCAGGGGAAAGAGGAAAGAATAAATTTTAATTGGATAATTAAC
The DNA here is from genome assembly GCF_014108415.1 of Molossus molossus. Classification (NCBI taxonomy): domain Eukaryota; kingdom Metazoa; phylum Chordata; class Mammalia; order Chiroptera; family Molossidae; genus Molossus; species Molossus molossus. The sequence continues at coordinate 28,989,078 of NW_023425348.1, forward strand.
TTGGAGGTTTTAATTGGGCAAATCCTTAGTTAAAAGAATGGTTAAAATGCCTTGGCATCTAGCACATTATTTGGTGGCAGAAGTAGTGGCTTGAAGTTCTAAAGTAAGTCGTGGTGGACCCTTAGTTGTGGCATTATTCTGCGTTTAGAAAGAGGTTTCTTGAGGAGACAAGTATTTTTTTTTTATTAATTAATTTTTGTTACAGATGTTTCTCCTTTTTCCCCCACTGATTCCCCCCTTCCCCTCCCTCCCTGCCCTGTCCCCAGCTTTGTTGTCCATGTCCATTGTTCATACATACATGCATATAAGTTCTGTGGTTTATCTCTCCCCGACCACGCCCTCTTATGGGGATTGTCAGTCTGTACCCCACTTCCACGTCTCTGGCACTACCCCATTCCTCAGACTGTTATGTTCATTATATTCCACAAATAAGTGAGATCATATGATACTTGTCTTTCTCTGGAGGAAACAAGTATTAATACATAAGTTACGCAGCCACCCATGGGTTAGAATAATGAAAGAGATTTGGAAGCTACAAGAGCCTTAGAGTAGATCTTCTGAACTGGGTCCGACTGGTGGCTATAATCTTGCTGGTCGAGCCTGAGCTGAGCTAAAATATCAGATAGTAAGATTTTTGGACAGAAAATAGCCAAATGAAAGCACAAAAATAGAGAGTAAAGGATTATTCTTAAAATATCTCACCTTAGAGTACCCTATAGGTATGAGGCCTTTTCATCCCCCCAAAATAGAAAGGCATCTGAATTTTATTCATTCAGTCTCCAGACAATGTCGCACACTCCCCACTCCGGGTCTCAGGCCCAGCTGGGGGAGCTGCTTTAAGACATCTTTAAATCGGGCATCGTGCCCTCATCTTTTCTATTGAAGGATATGAACTCGGTAAATGACGTTCTGGCTTGGGTGAATTCTTCCTTACATTCCAAACTTCTTCCCATGAAGAAATTAAAATAAATTTGCCTCTGAAAATGCTATCTTCGAAAAAAATCTCCTGAGTACAGGGATTTGGGATGATTTATGGAACAACAGTCATCTGAAGGAGTTCACTGTCACGGCAGTTTTTCCTATGAATAATGATACAGCTCCTTCTCTTTCAGTAACTCTGCCCTATAATAAACTATCACCACACTACCCACAGATAATGACATAACATTTCCCAGCTATTCGAACTGCTTAATATCTGCAGACAAAGAGCGCATCGGATACCCACTCCTTAAGTTATTCTGCTGTCTATCTGACGTCCTGCAAGCCAGCCTCCTGAGTCAGCTTGCAATTCTCAAAATCTTTTCCCCTCTTCTATTAAAGTATGTTCTAACACCCACTTTAATTTATCAGACATGGGACATTTACTGCACAGGTCCTCTAAGAAGGTAGCTACACTGTTTCAACTTCAGGATAGATTATGGACCACGTGATATCCTAACTTTACAGTCTATGTATTACAGACACTTGGAACAGGCTTCCCAGTCTAGCTCATGGGTCCTGAATTCACTTACAGCCTATTTCCCAGAACATACCTGGATGAGAGCTTGTTACACTGATGCATTTACCCACAAGGCCTCAAAGGCCCTTAAAGAACTATTAAAAGTAAAGTTTACAAAGATTGTAAAGAAGTCGTCAGCAAAATTCAACTAAAGGAGAAAAGTCCAGCTATTTTTATGCCATCTGTTCCAATTTCATGCCTTACCACTTTTATAACCCAATAAGAAAGCTGATAAGGATTTCTGCTCTTCTTTTTCCCTAGAGGGCAAAATTTCCAGTGGCCTGAGTCAATTTTTTTTTTTCCTTTCTGACACCTAGAAGACAAACAGGAGTCAGACTTCAATCACACAAATGAATACTCTTAAAACACATACACACACATACACACAACACACACACACACAACCACTTCTAAACTGCTAAATCTGGAACATCCCTAATAAGTAACAAAAACAAAACTGATGAAAGAAGAAGGTTAGAGGGGGAAGAGGGTAGAGTCAAAGGCTGCATCTGCCCATGAAACGGGGTCACACCAACACGTTTTACCAAATGGGTGCTCAGAATTCTGCCTGACAGCTGTGCAAAGATCTTCAGCTTCACTTTCCTGCCTCAAAAATAGCAGCTGTTCAGGGTGTAATAGATCCTACCCCTGGTAAGTAAAACTGTCTTATCCTGGAAAGACTTGGGGGCAAACTCCAGTCCTCTCTTAAAAACACCCCAATCACATCTTCTGCTCTCCACCCCATATGTAAAAAATACCCAAAGGAGGAGGACATGATACCAGGTTGAAAACTTTCTCCTTTAAAAACTAGGGAGGTCACCAAGGTTCCCTCCAGCATTGAGGGAAAGCTCCATTCACTAGTTTTCAATGACAGGTCTGGTTCCTTTCCAATTCATTTCTACTCAACAAAATTTCAAGTAACATAGAAGCTCCAACATTATCTACAAGTTGTCAGATGTAGAGAAACAGTTCAGTTCTTTCTGAAGTGGTGAGTTTTGAGCACTAAATATACCTATACCACCACTCCAAGATGGAAATAGTCTTGTGTCCTCTACCATATGTAAAGGTAGGACAGGAACTTGAAGGTACCTTTTTCAAAAAATATTTTTTTATTGACTTTTAGAGAAAGAAGAAGGGAGAAAAAGAGAGAGATAGAAACATTGATGAGAGAGAACATCCACCAGCTGCCTCCTGCATGCCCCCAACTGGGGATTTGGCCCACAACCTGGGCATGTGCCCCGACCAGGAATCGAATAGGCAACCTCTTGGTGCATAGGTCGATGCTCAACCACTGAGCCACACCAGCCGGGCTGAAGGTACCATTTTTAAAGCTTATAATATTCATTTTATGTCCATTAGTGTGGTCTCTTTATAAATTTCAACCCATTCCCTATTTATTACCCACTGCACAATTAGCCTTGATTATCAATGTGGCCAGTGTAGTGCTGCTCCAAATTACTGCCATCTTAAGTGCAAAGGGAAAAACTTCCTCTTCACTAATTAACGTATCCTTCTGTCCTTCATTCAAATTGTATTTTTCCACTTCAAATGTCAAGAGTCTAAATCTTATGCAGCAGCAGGAAGTTCAGAAAATTTCCATATTGTATTTCCTGTTCTTCCCTTTTCTTACTTTCTGAGAAGTGCTCAAACCATCTCCTTCTCTATTTTCCTGAAGAAATAATATCTGGAATGTGGATCATGAGAACTAAAGACATATTTCACAAGTGCAGAACCATACTCAGGGGGCAAAGCCACTTGCCCAAGATTATGGGGCTAAGAAAGTGTCAGATCAAGCTCCAAAAGAAGGATTTCTCCCTTCTCACCTAATTCTGTTAACACCACCATCCTTCTCCATGTTATCCAACCTCTAACCCTCCCTCCAGCCCCTCCCTCCCTCATAGTGAATCAGTGGTTCCAATGTTGGTTCTCCTTCCACAAGGTTCTTGGTCTCTGGTCCCCATCTCCATACCCCCCACTCTAGGTCCATCCCTTATTACCATTTATCCTAACTCCCCTGCCTCTGTAGTGCTTGACTCTCTCTCTCTACCCCCAAGCCCCTCCAATCCACTGTGCACACAGCACAGCCTCCAGGTAATTCTACACTAATCTGGTTCTCAGAATGATGCCAACATGCTCATATTTTTAAAGCAAACCTCTCTCTCTCCTTAATAAAGTCCAAGCTTCCTCCTTGATACCCAGGACTCTTCAAAATCTGGCTCCAATGGACTCTCCCACTATCAGCCTCCACACAAACAGTACTCCAATCAAATGAAACTATACCCAGTCCCCTGCCAGCCCCTTCTTGCTCCCCAGTCCCAGACTTCTACTCATGCCGCTGTACCTAGCTGGAATGTCCCTTCTTGGCACAGTCAACAGCAGCTCACTTAAATGATCTCTCCCACGACCCCTCAAGCCAAGGTGAAATCTCCCCTGTCTGAACTCCAGAGCACTTTGATTCCTTAGCGCTCATTCCATTCATAGCAGGTATTTTCATTTCTTCTGGAAATGTCTGACCTCTCCCAATCCAGAAAGCAACGTCAGTGTGTCCACCTTAGCCTGAACACAGTGTTAGGCACACAGGAGGAACTCACATTCATGTTCCAATGCACGTGAGTGGGTCACAGAGGCTGGCTCCCTCTGTTGGGGCATACTTCTTCCCAGAGCCAAGCACAGCCTTCCACACATCAGCCACTAATAAAAGTTAGAGAAGTAGGAAAAGGGGTAGATTCATTGTCATTCTGGAACAACATAAATAACAATGAAACATATAAAGATAGAAAAGGTGTTGAGATATATCCGGGGGGGGGGGGGGGGCTCACTTTAGGTACCTGATTCCAGATGCAATTTCCAAGCAAGATAGGATGGGGGGGGGGTAGTGTTCTGGGTGAAAACTGATTACATAATGGGCTGCTTTGACCAGGAAACCTTGGTATGCAAACAGCTCAGCCACTCAACAGATACCTTTAGAGTCTATGGAAAAGTAAAATGCTTAATTATAATTAGGTTATATTGTTCATTAAAATATAGTTCCGGCTGCATGCAAAGCAATCTTGAATGGGGCTGAATCCCAGCACTCAGCAATGATTTAGAAGGGGATACAGGGCTAGATGATTTGTGTTTTCAGTCACACATCAACCTGATTTCTACAAGTCTTCCCTTGCTTGTCTCTATTCCAGTGAACACCCATTCTTCAAAGGATAGACAGGACACGAATTTCCAGTCCTGAATAAAAATGGAAGGGGTTACTGGTTTCACTTTTTTCATTATTTTTGTAAAGGTATTTTTTTTTTCCTTCCTAAAATTTTGAGAGATGGAAAATCCATTAGGTAATTATGCCCAACCCCAGAGACCAATTCAAGATTGTTCCCTACAGTTCACTTTCCAGCAATTTTCCAGTCCACTTCCCTGGGGAAATGTTAAAGTTGTCTCCCCCACAGTTACTTGCAAATGTAGCCGGAACCTGGTACCACTGCAAAGCTTTAAATGTAAACTTTATAACAAGACCTGAGCTGAAATTGCAAACAGCTCTGAAAACCAGGATCTCTGCTTTTTTGCAAAGAAGCAAAACAATCCTAGGCACGAACGGGGGGGGGGGGGGGGAGGCCTCCGGTTTTTATGCATTTCTGAGTAATCTCACCATAGCTATTCTCCCCAGCAAGTCTCAACTCTTGAGAATTTATTTTTTGGTGTTGTCATTCTCAGAAAAAGTGACAACTTCTCAGCTAGGGCACAGGTTTTTATTTGGGACGTTTCTGCGATGCCAGAATGGTCAAAAGCAGACTACCAACATCTAGAACTTTCAAAACATCAGTAAAGGAGAGGAACAAGGTTTGATCACCGTCCTAAAACCTGTCGTCAGTGTTACATGTATGCAAGTTTCCCAAGGGCTCAGATCAAACGATTTACATCCTAACTGTGGTCCAGAGTACAGCGCTGGGGATAGGGCAGATCCAATTCTGGCTCCACAATGCATTAGCTATATAATCTCAGACAAATTAAGTGATGTCTCTATACCTCTGTTTCTCAACAATAAACTGGGCATAATAATACCTACCCCATAGAACTGAGATGATCTTACACGACACATATAGAATGTTTAGCACAAAACATCCTATGGTCCAGAGTAAATCCACAGTAAATGATAATGGTAATAAAAGCACTTAATTTACTATTAAACCTAACAGCACCTTGCATTGAGAAACGGCTTGATTCGCACACGCCAAAGGATGCCTGAGTTTCCTTTTGGTTTTGTATTTTGGTTTTATAATCCTCTGCTTCTTTTTGTTTGCTTACATTCTTGTTTATTAATAACATTAACGACATTAATTTGAAGGACATCTTTTATCCGTGATTTACAGTGTTTTATAGGCTTTACAAATGAGTCATACATAATCTTGCTCACTTGGAAACTCCTTGCCTAAAAATCTCAAGCATTTAAAGCATTCCTCCTGTCGCTGAGGGAAACCGTGAGCATTTCAACAGTGTGTGTGAACTAAGCGTGCTCTCTACCTAGGGTGGTCTCCACCAAACGCCCATCTTCCCCTGGAGCGACATGCCCTGCTCCACAAAGGACCTATTTGTTATGCCAACATGCCAAATCCTTTCAAAGAGGAACCAGGAAAAGGTGGTACAAAACAGCCCCAAAATACCCAGTGTCATTTAGGTTCAATAACCGAAGATCTATTATCCATTGTCACACTGCAATATCCAGATAAAAGAGGATTTTGTTGTTGTTGTTAATTTTGTAGATCAGTGTTTCATAAAATTGAAGGATATCTGCATCAGATTTAGCATTCTAGTTTCATTTGGCTTTTCTCTGTTGTAAGGGGGAAGACATCACCTCCACATTTCCATTACTTGGGTAATGCTGTCTCTGGTTTCACCCACTCCTGACATCTTTGTCAGAGTAATGGCCCTGTTTCTCACTAGTGACAGTCTGAAAAGTACATGGCAGTGGAATGACTCCTTTACTTCTCTCAAGGAGCAGGTTCATTCATACTTACAGCACTCCTCAACTGTTGAGCTTACTATGTGCCAGATCCCAGGTTCATAATCATAAAGTTCTATAGGGTAGGTGCTATTATCACAATGTTATAGAGAAGGTCACTGAAGCACAGAAAGGTTAAGTAAATTCCCAACAGCCTAAGACCCTGAGGAGTGGCAGAGCCAGGCTTGGTCTAAAGCAAACCATTCCTAACTCCTGCATTAGAGTACCTCCGTGATATCCAAAGTGCCCACAACAGCTCTTCTTCACCGAGAAAAATGTAGAATCTGACTATTTCTTCATTCATTCATTCATTCGTTCATTCGTTCGTTCATTCATTCATTCATTCATTCATTCATTCATTCATTCATCAAATACGCTTTGTTATCAAGTCTCTATTACATCGCAGGGACTATGCTAGATAGTGGGAATCCAGTAATGAAGAAGACAAACATTGTGTCTGTCCACAATGCATTTAGAAGCAAACACAAAATTTTTATTTGAAAAAGCCTAACATTAAAAATTACCCAAATACTTAAATAAAATGTACCAAAAAAAAAAAAAAAACCCTACAGTGAAAAATCACGCAAGTAATTCATTACATAAAGTCAGGATCATTGCTACAAGACCAGGGATGACCCTGTGAATGGATATAGCAGGGGGCCCACCCTGGTCTGCAAGACCAGGGAACCCAGATTTCTGATGTTGCTGTTCATTACCTAGGGTCAACTTTAGCCACAGCATCTACAAAAGCAAATGCCTTTGTTTCTGTAACATTTGGATTCCTGATTCCTGCCCAGTGGAATTATTCAGTCAATTGCTGATTTTCAAAAATAATACAAGATGGCTGCCAATAAAGTTGCAAAATGCCAACCTTCCTCCCACCCCTCCCTGGTTGTCTGTGTACGTCTGGGAATTAGATAAGTTCCCATAAAGGTTCAAAAGGGTAACATGTTATGAAATGCTTTCCCTGGTCCTAAAATCTCAAGTAGTTCTCTATACTCTTGCCTGGCATCCAACATTAGTTTGGAGTTTATCTAAGGCTCCTCCCTGCCCAATGATTTGAAAGTTTTATTATAGAAAAGTTTTAATATAGAGCAATGCCCTTTTTTTCTCAAATGCTTATTAGAAAAAAAAATTAGTTCTAGCCAGCAAGATAATCATTATTTGAAACTTCCTTTTTATATACTTTGTCCTTTACAATCTTTCTAAAATGCATTAAATGCAAGGTTTCATCTTAGTAACATTCTGGTGAATGAAATAAAGCTGATGCCTAATAAGACAGGATCTTGGATCCTTCTGTGAGATTTCTCCAGATATCAACATGTCTTAAATCTTGATGCAATGACCATATTTGGATATGGAGAACAGGGCCCTTGGTGTGGAAGAGTCTGTCGAGTTCTCAGAGAGAAAAGGCAGGGTTGCTGGATTTCAGCTTGTCCTACACTTTCATCTCTCTGAATGAAGCACACATACTAGGTAAAAATAAGGAAGGGATCATGTAAGTACCCTTCATCCAGAGCCCAAATTGCAGATGTCTCTCCCCCTGCAACCAGAGAAACTTCACTTTTATCTGTTTCAAATCTGGAGCTTCCATAAGAGATTTCAATATCAAGAAAGGATGCTACTGCTTTGAAAGGTTAGCGAGAACTACTGATACCTGATTGGAATTAGTTTGAGTATCCAAACCCAAATGAATGAAATCTCAGAGTAATCTAGGAATTTGCAATGTGATCTTTTCAGTCCAGAATTCATCAACAGAAGACTGGAGATCTTTTCTAAATCCCTTTCCATTTGAGATTCTATAACAATGAATCGGCTGTCAGCCTAGACCACTCACTTTGGATGTTTATAAAGTAAATCCCTCACGAAGGCTGACTTTCTTAAAACTTGCCTATTAAAAAAAGTACTGGGAAGAAAAAAAAGGCTAAATCATGATTACAGTTTTGTCTAAGAAGGGTATTACTTCACATTAAAAGAAACCTGAGTTACTGTGAAGAAATGCTCTCTATACATCTCAAGTACTGAATAATCATTCTTAATCTTTCCAGTCGGTCTCCTTTACAAAGAGCCAATAAATACCTCCTAGGTGCTCTTGGCAAACAAAAGCCTTAGGGGGAAAACTCAGAGCAGAGACCAAGGAAATAAGCAGAAAGAATGGGTAAGAATGAATGGCAATTATTAACTGTGAAGCCAGCGTTTTAAATGACATGTTTAAACACAGGGTGGGAAGAAAGTAGTTTACAGTGATTCATATGAAAAATAATGCAATAACTAATAAATAATAATACAAGCATAAACTGTTTCATGTACTCACAACTGTAATCCTACTTTTGCCCTACCCTGTATACCAAGGAAAAGACAGATCAACCGAAGAGAGGGAGTCCCCACAAAAGAGGAGGGACCAAATCTGCAATGCATTGGTAAAGGAAGGGAAGCTAGAGTTGTCTAGGAGATGGGGGTGAGGTAGGGGTACACTGCCCTGATATGTTGTATAGACCACCATTGCTCCCTCTGAGTGGACATATCATCCTGATCCACGTAGGATGTGAAACAGGGAGAAGCAGCTTCAGCATTACAGCAGGAAACTTGGCCAAACTTGCCTAACTTCTGCCCAGGGCCCCCCATCACTGTTCAAAGGGAATAAAAGATAAGCCTCAAGGCTGCTCCCTGGGCAATGGGGAAGAGGTGAGTATGTCTACCTGATGCACCCCGACTCCTGCCAAACACGGCTTGATCAGGCAAAAAGGCAGCAGTAGCCAGAAAGCGTGGCAGTAAGTTTAGAAGCAGCAGGAGGTACTGAGGCTTGACTGCTGATCTCAGAGCGAAAGTCAGCCCCCTGAGAAAAGCACCGTGGAATATTTACAGCTCACTCCAAAGGTCTAGAGGACAGGAGGAAAGGGGTGATCAAGAAATGCCTTTCCAGCAGGTTCGCGGAAGGTCCAGAGAAATAATGAGTTGTTGCTATTAGAGGAAGGTGTATCAGCTCATACCTGCTTGTGTTTTGCCAATTAAGGGGCCTCGGTCGGTGGAACCTGGGAATCTGTGATTTAGACCTCCCCTGATTATGAGGCATGGCCAGGCCTGGGGCCCACAGCTAAGGAAAAAGCCTCCACACTGGCACATGACTGTTAGCGATTAGAGTGGAGAGGGCCAAGAAACATCAGTAGAAAGGAAAGGAAATGAAACATGGTTCCAATGCAGTGTTTACAGCCAAGTAAATTCTTTGAGGTTCTCAGTTGACATGATTTAGAGGAAGGCTGTTCTCTCCTTGATGTCACCTCAAAGAAGAACCGGAAGCACGGGATTCCTAAGAACGGGTCAAAAGTTCTAGTCCTCGCTCTGCAGCTGTTTATGTCACTTCGGGGCAACACAGATGGCTCGTGTGCCTGAGATGGTCACAAAGGGCAGATGAGCCTCAAGGACTTCATTTGATTCCGTTTCGCTGACACAGATACACAACTTCGTAGAAAGAGCTCTCAATCCCAAGGACTGTGTAAAAAGCTGGTCTTACACAAAGTGCTCAATTTTATTTTCTACGTTCTTCCCTTTGGCACTTCATGCCTCTCCTCAGACGTGTGGTTCCCGACGTCCAGAAGGTCCACCCAGCTCAGTGGCTTCAGATCCCTTCACACATTTCTGACCAGGTCAAGGCCCTCAAAGCCTTGATATGTCCTACAGTGATAACTGCTGGAAATGGAGGCCTATACTACCCTGGATGACCTGGTCACATTTTAAAAAGTAACCAGTGAGTTATGTGTGTGGAACTCTCTAGCTTGTTAATGTAAAACAGAAGGGAAAAGATACAGTTTGCCAAGTAAATGAACAGCACTTTCAACACAAGCATGTGTTCATCGCGTCTTTCTAGGTCACAGACAATTCAAAACTGGATAAAAGCGAATCACGTCTTATTATCTGTCTCTCCTCAAAAATTCACACGCTTTGTGAGCAGGACCTTGCCTGTCACGCCCCATGCACCCCTGGTGGCTTCAGAAAGCTGGCACGAGGTAGGCACTCAAATTTCTAATTTTTTCCAATGAATTAATGAAAAAGTCATTTGTAACTATGAAATATAATTGTGGGCCTTTACTTAGCAGACTAATCTTTTAAAAACAGATTTCTACTCCAATCAATATTAAAATAAATATGAATTCCTTAAGCACATTTCTGAAGAAATGAGAGGAGACTAGAACAGGACAACGATCCTAGTTGTGGGCAGTCTACAGTCATCGTGAGGTACCTTTGTTTCAATAACTTCATCACTTGTTTTCCATTGTTTTAAGTTAAGTACCTGTTTTGCACAAATGCCACATTCTAAATGTTTCTAAAGGAATTGAGAGAAATAATTAGATCAATCCAATTAGTATAGTATGATATATACCATAGATTTTAAAGAAAAACTATAATCTCCAACATACTTGGGTTCCATGACTGATCACGCGTGGCACCAACAACAGGTTAGCCTCCTTAAGGCTCAGGTCCCTCGAATAACACTAAAGGGCTGTACCTACCTCAGGAGCAGTGCAGCTTACATGAGGCAGTCTATACACTAGCACAGTATTGGCTTTCAATTAAAAGTGATGCTTATTATTACTAATGCACTTGAAATGCAATCCATTTGAGTTTTTTTGGAACTCCCATATAAAGGGAACTTCTCTGGATCTATATGTTTACTAAGACTGTCTCAAGAAAACACCACATGTACTGTAGAAAGGGGCTACCCCACAGTAAACATGGCAATCTTTATCACATTACTTCATCGATTTGACTTTCCGAGGCAACACTGTGAGAGTTAACGCCACTTTACTGATCTAGTGCAAAAGACACTCTTATGCCTGTAAATTCGGTTTGCAAACTCGGTTCAGAAATGACAGCTATTCCCAGACCATTTCCTGTCCTCCCATCTCATACTCACAGAGAAAATATTAGCAGTGGCTGAGTCACTAAAGTGGAAACTGGTTCAGAGACCCTCTCTTCTCAAGCCTCAGTTGTTTCTGCTCTTTCTAAGCACTGGAAGGGTTTAGTAGTGTGTAGTTCTTCAGAAGTCAGATCTACTCATTACAGACATCCTCAAATTCAGTTTTGCTTTCTTTTTCCCTTTTGATGTATTAAACTAGCTGTCAGAAATTAAATTAACTCAGACAGGAATGACTGAATATCTCCAAATTAAATCAGTTATTAAAGACTGCCTGGACTATGATTTTTTTGTTGTTGCCAACACTGGATTAGTAACCTACAGAGTTGACTGACTTGTTATTTAAGAAAACAATAGGCATTAATATTGTGCAACTGCACAGGCCTTACCATAAAAAGTCCTATATAACTGGTTTATACTGTAATAAAAAATACTTAGATGCTAAAAATAGAAAACTATCTCTTCAGTGTTTATATACGTTTTTAAACAAGAAAAAATGTTTGAGAAGTCATCTATAGAACAAAAAATTTAAATGTCATATAACTGGTTTATCTTATAATCAAAAACACCGAGATGCTAGAACAGAAAAAATATATATATATTTTCAGATTTTATGTATCAGTTTCTATCCAGAAACTATAATAAAATGAATGTTTTAAGATTCATCCATAAAACAGGAATTGAAAATGTCCACAGAAGAACAATGAACAATGTTTCATAAAAAAATAATAACAAAACTTCAATTCCTAAGATTTATGCATTCAGAAAATTTTAGGGGCAGAAAGGATCGTAGGTATCAACTCATCTATTACCCTGCCATAGGCCATGTAAAATATAACCCTCCAAGATAGATGAAACCCTATTCTATCCTGCACCAAGATTATAGATTTGCAATCGAGTAATAATGTCTGTCATTATTTGCAAGGGTGGCATCTCATTCTGTAATTAATAGTCAATTCTCTTTGTGGTCCTCAAGTCTCTCCCGCTCTCTCCAATGACTTCCATGTGTGCAAGGCAAGAGCTCCCATCAAACCGAGGAGGGCTGGTTGCTGGCACTGCGGGTTTTTATAAGGTGCTTGCACTGCTTTTAAATCTGTTTCATTATAATGACACTCTTTTGATGCTTCACTCTTGCATATGAAGCTGAAGGAGGGAAGATGAAGTTCTTTGTTGCTCTGCTTCACGTATCAATCTTTTCCAGTACTCTCCATCTCCACACACAAAAGCCAAGAAGCCTCTTAAAAGAAGGTGATTTATGAACTTGTAAAACCCAAGAAGTCAATCAATATGTAATGAAGTAAAGAGAAAAAGAAAGAAAAGCAGGCAGGTGTGACGGAACGCTTGGTCGATGGCAATTACTGGCATGCCAGGATTGAAAGCATTTAGTTCACTTGCTGAGACCTCCAGTTCTGATAAACACTGACTGATGAGTGAGACACACTTTAGACGGCACGTGCCTCTGCATTTTCACTTCTCCCAAGTCAACAGGTGATGGGTCTGTACTTACAAACACAGGTCGCCTTGTTACATGGAATCTCCCATTCCTCCTTCTGATCACCATTTTCATTGCAATTGCTCCCTGAAAGTTCACCTTGAGGTCATAATGTTTGTTGCCAGAGTGAAGAAGCCGTCAAAATGTTCCCTTATTTCCTGAGCAAAATGCAGGTAGTACATTAACTGACTTTTAAACCCCAAATAAGTATTTTAAATGCCCACTCCAACCTTAAAATTGAGTCCGAAGTGCTGAAAATACAAGGGCTTAAAAACAGATGGCCCATTCATGAAGGCGCACAGAATTTAGATTTTAGCATACTGAATTCTAACCCCTCACCAGGTCCCTAATTACTTTTGTGATCTTGGGCAATTCATTAGCCCTCTCTGAATCTCAGTTCAACTTAAAAAAAAAAAAAAAAAAAGTCATATTCACCATAAAGTTCCTTCCAGTCTTAATGGTCCATGATTCTTATATCCTTTCAGGATCATTAATGTAGCTATGTTGTTGGAATTTATTCTGCCCCTTAGGAACTGTCTATATATGTACAAGTTATTTAAACACCAAACTATATGCCTTTCCAAAATGTATGTGGAAATATCATTGTCATAGTAAGTTCTGAGATACTATGTTTGACTCCCAAGTTCCGTCCCCATCAGTTTTGTTTCTCTTTGTCAAATATCTATTACTTTCACAATGATAATAGACATAAACTACGCTGGGGTAGAGTTTTAAAAGAAAATTTTAAATTTGTTTTTAATGTTTTAGTTCTCAATATACTGATCAATGTCAAGTACAGGGTAAATTTTTCAGCATGAACTTAGTCTAAGGGTAAATTTTTACACATTCCAGACAAACAGATAAGGCATTCACAACATCAGATAGCTATTCTAACAATTTTTCTCCAACACTCATTACCTTTCACTTTAACATCTTTCCTTTGGCAATTCCAAACTGGAGGGAAAATGTGCAGAGGGTAATGCCATCTGCATGAGATGTGAAATCTAAGGTGAGATGTATTGATTCAAAAAAGTTATACTCTTCCAATTCATTTTCTCTGATTTTTCAACTGATGAGAGAGAAATCAAGCCATTCCTATTTAAAAAAAAAAAAGCTTCAAAGACAAAGACAGATATAAAACATAGTCCTCTTTTCTGGAGATGAAAGAAAAATGGTTGGTTGTATCCTAAGAGGAAAAGGAAAATAAAAGGAATAGGGAGATATTTCTTTTGAAGCTTGGGTCCACTATGTTTAAACCATTTAACCATTTCTTTAAATCCCTCCTTAAAATTTCATGTAAATGTTACTCTTGTTTACCTTATTACATTTGTCATGTATATGAGTTTGCATTTTTTTATCGATTGATTTTGAAAGAGGAAGAGAGAGGGAAAGAGAGGACAAGAGAGAGAGAAAGAGAGAGAGAGAGAGACATTGATTCGTTGGTCCACTTATTTATGCATTCACTGGTTGACTCCTGGATGGGCCCTGACCTGGATCCAACCTCTAACCTTGGCATACCAACTGAGCTACCGGCCAGGGCAAGAGTTTGCATTTTTGAATAGATAGAGATTTAGAAGGTAAACTTAAATATGAAGCTTGAATATGAAAGACAAATGAGCCCAAATATTTTATAACAGAGAGGCTCCCTCAAAGAAGTCAGCAGTAACAAAGTCGTGAAGCCACCAGCAAATGTTCAGCAATGCCTATCAACCAGTATGCTTGGCAGAGAGGAAGACTCCATCTCTCTTTCATAGCGGCCACGAGAACATGACTATTGTCTGGTTGGGAAAGGATGGCAGCAGAGTTCAAATGAGCCACACATGGTACTCCACATGTCTGTGATCTTTCTTCAAGCTTCTGTTAGGTGGGAAAACAAGGAAAGTGGGAGTAAAAACATGTGGCGAATTCCTTCAGTGGTCACAGAAGAGGTACACCACACTTGGCAAGAGCAGAAGCAAATAAGCAAGGACTGGGAGAATTACCTACCTACACACACACACACACACACACACACACACACAAAGACAGGGTTTCAATTCTCAACCAGGTACCAAGGGTAAGGCAGGTAGAGGATCAGGACTCCCCCCTGGGGCAAGAGCTTTCTCCTCTCCTGCTATCATCTTGTGTGGCTTCAAGGTCTACCCTGCTAACCTATACAACATACCCACCTCAATTTCTGACAACACTCCTTTCAACTGGACTTCATAGCCTAATTCCACAGCCACCACCCAGGCCTTTGTCAGTCCTTGGAATTGCCTCATCTCTGAAATCACTAAGAAATTCTAATCCTCTCCAATTCCCTTTGCCTCCCTGTAAAACTGTTCTTCATCTTCACCAGACTTCAACTCGGGACAAGTATACTAGTCTTGGTCCCATTTCCTTCTTCACTTAATTTTCCTTAATATCGCCATTCACAGGCATCTGAAAATCTATGACTTGAGGGCTTTCTGACCCATATCTCTTGAGGATCTGCAATCCTGAGTATCTCCTCCATCATTTTATTTTTTATAGTTCCTAGGCTGCTAAGAACTACAGCAAAGCTCCATACAACAGGGTGATGTAGATGCATTGATAAGGGAGCTCCAACCCCAGCAGAACCCTCAATGCTACCTGGGTAAACTTATTTATGGTATACTCTCTACCTCACTGCCCACTCCAAACCTTCACCAATTTCCTTAAAATCCCTGTTGCTTTCCACACTCTCTTCACTCAAGCCCAGCTTCCAACTTTTTCAAGGGAACAGAGACAATCAGCTGGGAACTCCCTGACTTGCCTCCCTCTAAATGGAGTGATCTAATCCTCACCCACTTTTGTCTTAGAGGAAATACTTCCCCTTCCCTAGTCCAAGGTGAGGTCCCTGCAGGCTCTCTTAATCCCTTTCCATCCTGTTTCTTTTGAGAACTTGTCTCCATTGATCCTGTCCCCTATCCTATATTTTCTTTCATCTGCTCTCTTTTCAGTACCTGCTGCAAAACTCGAGGGGTACAATTTTCTTAGGAAACAATCGTTTGCAACCCAGGCTCTGCTTCTACTGGCCCTTTCCTTTCTACCTATAAACATACTTGTTTTCCTCTTATCCTCATTAAAAAAAAATTTCCTGAACCCAACATTCTCCTTAAGCTTCAGCCCCAAAACCCTCCTTTCCCTCCCTGTCAAACTTCTTGGAAGAATATTCAATATTCACTGCTTCCACCTCTTCCTTTACTTCAGCCCACTGCCATTTGGCAGGCATCCCTCCCCACCACTCTATTCAAACTGCTTAGTCAACATTTAGTTATTACATCCCAACTGCCAAATCCAAGGGCTTCCTTCAGCATTCATCCCCTTCTGCATCCTTAATTGCCCTGCAACAGTGGATGACAGTGACTCCTGCTTTCATTCTTGAAAATCTCCTATTCCTTGGCTTTGGGGACACTCTTCTCCCCTGTATCTCCCACCATTGCTCAGACTGCTCTTTCTCTTGTTCTTTTTTTCTCTGCCCAATTCTTAACCCTGGATATCCTTAACTCTCACTTTTCACTCTAAGCTGGGGTTGCAAACTATAGGAGCTACCATGGGACAAGTTGGGCAAGTCATCTGCCTTTGTAAATAAAGTTTTACTGAAACATAGCAATGCTCTTCCCTTTACGTATCATCTATGGCTGCTCTCAAGGAACAAAGGTAGAGCTGAGTAACTGTAACAGAGACATTACAACCCCTAAAATGTTTAGTATCTGGACCTTTACAAAAAACATTTGCCGATCCCCTCTAGAATATCTACACACAGTGGCTCCCAATGTCTGGTCTCACACCAGCAGCATTGACATTATTTGTGAACTTGTAAGAAATGTAGTCCTTGAGCCCTATGAAATCAGACATTATGGAGTGGGACACAGGTATCTATGTTTGACACCCCTGCCCAAGTGATTCTGATGCTCACCACAGTTTGAGAATCATTGGCCTATACAATGACCTTGGACAATCTCCAGGGCTTCACGTATCTCCCTTGCACATGATAGTGACTCCTGAATCAAATTCTACTGTGCTCTAAATCAGTATTTTCAACTAACTACCAGACAGTTCCACCTATAGGCTCATTCAGTCATTCAACAAACCCTCTCTCAACATCTACAGGATAGGCTGTGATCTGTGCAAGAGACAGGTTGCCAATAAAAATATATTTCATGCAACATGTGTGACATACTTCACTAAAGAATTGTTTGTTTATCTGAAATTCAGATTTAACTGGAAATCTGTATTTGTTGTCGTTGTTAATCCTCACCCAAGGATATTTTTCCATTGAGTTTAAGATAGAGTGGAAGGGAGGGTAAGAGAAAGAGAAAGAGAGAGAGAGAGAGAGAGAGAGAGAGAGAGAGAGAGAGAGAGAGAAAGAAATATTGATGTGAGAAAGAAACATGGATCGGCTACCTCCCGCATGATCCCAACCAAGGCTGGGGATCAAATCTGCAACCCAAGTATGTACCCCTGACAGAAATCGAACCCATGACCCTTTTGGTCCACGGCTGACGCTCTAACCTCTGAGCTAAACCAGCCAGAGGGCAATCTATATTTTTTTATTTACTTAATCTAGGAATCCTACAAACAGCTACAGAGTGAACACGAAAGGGTTTTTACCCCAAAGTAGCATGGAGTTCAATCAGACAGCCAATGACATAAACAGTACAAAACAATAGAATGACCTCAAAAATCTCACATTTGAAAAATCTCCCTCCCTCTCCCTAAGTCAGTGAATAACTAACTGCAAGATCTTACTGGGTGAAGTTACTTCAAAGTCCTCTTCTAAATATCCAAAAAAGGGCCTCTGACCCTGGAGTTGAGGGAAAAGTTAGTAAGGCAGAGAGGTGCAATCTAATCAATCGTGTTCATAAGAAAAGGGTTGTGATATGAATCATAATGAATTTATAAGAAAGACATTAAATATAGTTGGATGCTCACTTCTTTAAACTTTGATCTGTATCAGCCATTACATATAATGAGCAGTAACATAGTTGAAGCTTACTATTTTAAGATATTTTATTTTTTCTTTTTCATTTATTTATTTTTATTTTATTAATTTGTTTTTGTTACAGATGTTTCTCCTTTTCAGCCCATTGACACCCGCCTCCCTATCCCCCCACCCCATCCCCAGGTTTGTTGTCTATGTCCTTTGGTCATACATACATGCATATAAGTTCTGTGGTTTATCTCTTCCCCCCACCCAAATGCCCTCCTCTGAGGCTTGTCAGTCTGTACCCTACCTTTATGTCTCTGGATCAATTTTGTTTATCAGTTTGTTTAGTTCATTATATTCCACAAATAAGTGAGATCATGTGATATTTGTCTTTCTCTGCTTGGCTTGTTTCTTTTAGCATAATATTCTCCAGGTCCTTCCATGCCATTTCAAAGGATAAGAGATCTTTCTTTCTTACAGCTGCATAGTATTCAATTGTGTACATGTACCACAGCTTTTTTATCCACTCATCTACTGATGGACACTTGGGTTGTTTCCAAATCTTAGCTATTGTAAATAGTGCTGCTATAAACACAGGGGTACATATATATATTATTTCTGATTGGTGCTTCAGGTTTCTTAGGGTATATTCCTAGGAGTAGGATCACTGGGTCAAATGGCAGTTCAATTTTTAACTTTTTGAGGTAACACCATAGTGTTTTCCACAGTGGCTGCACCAGTCTGCATTCCCATCAGCAGTGTACTAGAGTCCCCTTTTCTCCACACCCTAACCAACACTTGTTGGTTTGATGATTTGTTAATGGCAGCCATTCTGGGAAGTGTGAGGTGATACCTCATAGTTGTTTTAATTTGCATCTCTCTGATGATTAGTGATGTTGAGCAATTTTTCACATGTCTCTTGGCAACTTGTATGTCTTGTGTGGAAAGGTGTCTATTTAGGTTCTCTGCCCATTTATTAGTTGGGTTCTTTGTCTTCCTTCTGTTGAGCACTCTATATATTTTGGAAATTAACCCCTTATCTGATGCATCATTGGCAATTATGGCCTCCCATATAGTCGGTTCCCTTTCCATTTTGATGATTGTATCTTTTGCTGTGCAGAAGCTTTTGAGTTTGATGTAGTCCCATGTGTTCATTTTTTTCCTTTGTTTTGCTTTCCTTAGGTGTTGTATCAGTGAAAATTCTGCTGCGTATGAGTCTGAGATTTTGTTGCCTGCATTTTCTTCAAGAATTTATATAGATTCACAAGTTACATTTAAGTCTTTTATCCATTTTGAGTGTACTCTTGTGTATGGTGTAAGTTGGTGTTCTAGCTTCATTTTTTTTGCAAGTAGCTTTCCAATTTTCCCAACACCATTTATTGAAGAGACTGTCTTGACTCCACTGTATGCTCTTGCCACCTCTGTCAAATATTAACTGAGCATATTGTCTTGGGTCAATTTCTGGGTTCTCTATTCTGTTCCATTGATCTGCCTGTTCTTGTGCCAGTACCAGGCTGTTTCGATTACAGTGGCTTTGTAGTATAACCTGAAATCTGGTAATGTGATCCCTCCTACTATGTTCTTCTTTTCCAAGATTGCTGTGGCTAGTCAGGGTCTTTTTTGGTTCCATATAAAGTTTTGGAGTGGTTGTTCTAGTTCTGTGACGTATGTTGTTGGTACTTTAATGGGAATTGCATTGAATCTATAGATAGTTTTGGGTAGTATGGACATTTTAATGATGTTAATTCTTCCAATCCATGAACAAGGTATATGCTTCCATTTTTTTATATCTTCCTCTATTTCTTATTTCAATGACCTGTAGTTATCCGTGAAGAGGTCCTTTACTTTTTGGGTGAGGTTTATTCCTAGGTGTCTTAATTTTTTTTGCTGCGATGGTAAATGGGATTTTTTTTTTTTTAGTTGCTCTTTCTGTGATTTCATCATTGGTGTATAAAAATGTCTTTGACTTTTTGATGCTAATTTTGTGTCCTGCTACTTTGCCATATTCATTTATTAAGTCTAGATTTTTGATGGAGTCTTTAGCGTTTTCTATGTACAATATCATGTCAACTGCAAATAATGATAGTTTAACTTCCTCCTTTCCAGTTTAGATCCCCTTTATTTTTTCTTCATGTTTAATTGCTGTGACTAAGACTTCCAGTACTATGTTAAATAAGAGTGGTGAAAGTGGGCATCCCTGTCTTGTTCTTGTGCTTAAGGAGAATGCTTTTAGTTTTTGCCCATTGAGTACGATGTTGGCTGTAGGTTTTTCATATATGGCCTTTATTATGTTGAGATATGATCCCTCTATTCCCACATTGCTGAGCGTTTTTATCAGAAATGGGTGCTGGATTTTGTTGAATGCTTTTTCAGCATCTATTGATATGATCATATGGTTTTTATCTTTCCTTTTGTTTATGTGGTCTATCACATTTATTGATTTGTGACTATTGTACCATCCTTGCATGCCTGGGATGAAACCTACTTGGTTATGATGAATAATTTTTTTTTGATGTATTGCTGGATCCTATTTGCTAATATTTTGTTAAGGATTTTGGCATCTGTGTTCATCAGGGATACTGGCCTGTAGTTTTCTTTCTTTGTGGTGTGTTTATCTGATTTTGGAATTAGGATTATGTTGGCCTCATAAAATGAGTTTGGAAGTGTTGTCTTCTTGGATTTTTTGGAATAGTTTGAGGAGAATGGGTATTAGATCTTCTTTGAATGTTCAGTAAAACTCCCCCGTGAAGCCATCTGGGCCTGGGCTTTTGTTTGCTGGGAGTTTCTTGATTACATATGCAATTTCTTTTTTTGTTATTGGTCTGTTCAAGTTTTCTATCTCTTCCTGGTTCTGTTTTGGGAGGCTGTGTGTTTCTAGAAATCTGTCCATTTCTCCTAGATTGTCCAATTTGTTGGTGTATAATTGTTCACAGTATGTTTCGATGATCCTTTGTATTTCTGTGGTGTCAGTTATTATTTCACCTCTTTCATTTCTGATTTTGGTTATTTGGGTCCTCTCTTTTTGTTTCTTGGTGAGTCTGGCTAAAGGTTCATCGATCTTGATTATCTTTTCAAAGAACCAGCTTTTTGTTTCATTGATCTTTTGAATTGTTTTTTTAGTTTCTGTGTCGTTTATTTCTGCTCTGACTTTTACTACTTCCTTCCTCCTACTAGCTCTAGGTTTTTCTTTTTGTTTACTTTCTAGTTCTTTAAGCTGTAGTGTTAGAAAGTCCATTAAGAATTTTTCTTGTTTTCTTGAGGTAGGCCTGTAATGCTATGAACTTCCCTCTCAGGACTGCTTTCACTGTGTCCCATAGATTCACACAAATGAAATGTTATATATTCATTTTCATTGGTTTCCAGGAAAATTTTAACTTCTTCCTTGATTTCATTAGTAACCCATTTGTTGTTGAATAACATGCTATTTAGCCTCCAAGTGTTTGAATGTTTTTGTGTGTTTTTATTGTAATTGAGTTCTAGTTTCATGCCACTGTGATCTGAGAAGATGCTTCATATGATTTCAATTTTCTTGAATTTGTAGAGACTTGCTTTGTATCCTAACATGTGGTTTATCTTTGAGAATGACCCAGGTGCACTTGAGAAGAATGTATATTCGGCAGAAGAATGTACATTCTGCAGAATATTCATTTACAGAATGAATATTCTGTAAATATCAATGAAATCCAACTGATCTAATTTGTCTTATAGGGAATCTATGTCCTTGTTAATTTTTATCTAGAAGATTTATCCAGTGGTGTCAGTGGCATGTTAAAGTCACCCACTGTGATCATGTTGCTATTGATCTCTCCTTTAAAGTCCTCCAAAAGTTTTTCAATATATTTTGGTGCTCTTGTATTTGGTGCATATGTTTACCAGGGTTATATCCTCTTGTTGGATTGCTCCTTTTAATATTATGTAGTGACCTTCTCTGTCTCTTATTATGGCCCTTGTTTTGAAATCTATCTTGGCAAGTATGAGTATTGCTACACCAGCTTTTTTTCCCAATTCCATTTTCCCCTCCCTTTACTTTCATCCTATGTGAGTCTTTTGTTTCAGCTACCCTATATCTCTTGATTGGAGCATTTAAGCCATTTAAATTTAAGGTAATTATTGATAGATAGTTATTAGTTGCCATTTTAATTTTATGCCTGTGTCCTCCCCCCCCCCCCCCCCCTTTCCTTCTTCTTACAACAGTCCCTTCAGCATTTCTTGTAGTGCTGGTTTGGTGGTGGTAAATTCCTTTAGTTTTTTTTTTTTTTTTTTTTTTTTTAAATCCGTGAAGCCCTTTATTTCTCCTTCAGTTTTGAATGATAGCCTTGCTGGATAGAGTAGTCTTGGATCCAGACTCTTGTGTTGCATTACTTTGTACAGTTCATGCCACTCCCTTCTGGCCTGCATCGTTTCTATTGAGAAATCAGCTGACAGTCTAATATAGAGTTCCCTTGTAGGTAACTTTCTGTCTCTCTCGTGCTTCCTTTAAGATTCTTTCGTCTTTAATGTTTGCTATTTTTATTATGATGTGTTTAGCTGTGGGTCTTCTGGGGTTCCTATTGCTTCGGACTCTCTGTGTTTCCTGGACTTGTGTGACTTTTTCCTTCACCAGTTTAGGGAAGTTTTCTGTCACTATTTTTTCAAAAAAATATGGACCGCTTCACAAATTTGCAGGTCATCCTTGCACAGGGGTCATGCTAATCCTCTCTGTACGTTCCAATTTTAGTGTATGTGCTGCCGAAGCCAGTACTTAAGATATTTTAATAAAGATTGGACCCATTGTTTAAAAATGATATCCAGCAAAAAGCTCATGGTTTGGAATCTGGATCTAAAATTCGATACTTGGCTTATGAGTCAGCCTCCAGACCACAAGCCCAAGTGCTGTGGCTGGTCTAGTAGCATTTTACCCTACGAGTGGGCTGTAGATCCAGGCAGAACTCTAACATTAGGTTTGAAAACACTGACAAATGAGTGTCCAGCATTTTACTAACTAGCATCCCTGTAACAAGAAGGCAGATTTCTAAAACAATGGGTCAAATGCAAAATATCTGACCAAACTATCTGATAGTTTTCTATTGGATGGAGGAGGGGAGGCAATTTCCTAAAACAAAGACCAAGGCTTTTTTTTAAATCAAGGCTTCCAGCAGAAAACAGTTCCATCCAACTCTGAACAAATTCATTTTGAAAACTTTCCCCACAAGCCCCCAAAGACAATTCACTGCTGTTATAGCTCACCCACGCCTGGACACACTGCACTGAATCATCGGGGGTAATGGAAGCTGTGACGGCAGAGGCCAGTGAAATTCAGACTCTATCTCATTTTAGCTACTACATAGTCTTTACCTTTTTCTCCGCTTTTCCTTTTAATCAATGTGGGTCGATTTCAATTCAACAGGTCTGGCACTCAACATCTGGTTTAGCTGGGAAAAGGAAAGCATGGGAGAAGAGGCAGCTGCCAGGCACCGGGATAGTTCTGTAAATTTAATACTGTGCCCTGATTTTAAATGTCTAACATTGTTTTAGTACATCCAAATTCACAACTCATAAATTATGTGTTTCTTTACAAAAGAACAACATGTGAGGCTTCAAGTGAAAAGATTTCACCCCTGTTTCAAAAAGAAAAACAAAACACACTTCCAAAGATGACACATTCTGTTCCCTAGAACAGACCTAATAAAGAAAAATATCTTCTAATCCTTCCTTGAAGAAAAATGTTTAAATGCCAGAATGGATCAGAAACATCAGGTTGAGGAATCTGACTCTGCCAGTGGTAACTATTAAGTAGTAAGCCACCTGAGCTTCTGTATCAGGATGGACCAGCATCAACAGGGGAGTCCTGCTCAGAGGTGACCACAGGATCCAGGTGGGAAACCAGTTCCCTGGTGAGTTCAGACAGGACACATTCATGTCAGAACCAGCAGTAATACCACTTTCTATTCCTTGGAAGAAGGCCTAGAAGCCTTCCATATGTTAAGTTCCTTTAGGTCCAGAACAGTGTTGTTTTATCTCACTGGCCCTTCCGGCATCCGGCAAGATGCCACAGTCTAACAGAGATCCATGGATATTGATGAGCCAGTGAATAGGATAGGAGTCGGAAAACCACACTAATGGGTGTTTCTAAGCTTTCCTTTTCAAGTTACACTTAGCTGGCCCTTCAAATACTGTTCCACTATTTTAACTACCAGTAGTTGCCTCCTGTCCTTGATAAAAATCATGAAGGCGTAATGCCTCTCTCAGCAGAATTAAAGATAACCTGTCATTATCAGATGTCTGAGCAGTCCTTCTGGTCAGCAGGTGGTCAGAAAAGACACCTTTAGAAAGGGACTGGTTTATAAAAATTCAAAGTAATATCTTTAAAAAAATGTGTATTTGATTCAGTACCTTAACTCAGAGATGCCTTCTATCCTTGACAAGAGTCCCATCTTCATTCCAGAATTTTCATGTTAAACACAAAGTTGTTCCAATCACTCTCCCATCAATGTCATAATTCTAATTCTTAATGTGTACTAGTGAAAGATGAATGTCCCCTCCATAGGTCCTAAGCCTTCTTATATCAAGGGTAAAGTACACTTTCTTTGAGTTAACAGTTATTTTAGCAAAAATCTCAGAACAAACTCAGTATCTAGGCAGCTCTGTATGTGGGTATGTGTGAAGAAAATCCACTGCAGTGAAATAATCACTAAAAGAAGAACTACTTAATAGGTTAACCATTTATACTATGTCCAATTGCTCAAAATGCAAAAGGTTCCTTCAAAACTAGAGTTAAAAGAATCATCCTTTTATAATTATAAAGAATAAAAAACAAAAACAACCAATCATACCAGTAAATTCAAAACACTCTTTAACCAAGCAAATTAAACACGACCAAAAATCTATACTTATTAAAGGTGGCTGGCTGGCCCCTGGCCGAGTAGTTCTATGGTTGGAGTCCCTATAAATCAAAGCTTGCAGGTTTGATCCCGGATCAGGGCACATCCAAGAAGCAACCAATGAATGCATAAATAAGTGAAACAACAAACTGATGTTTCTTTCTTGTTGTTGTTGTTAATGCTCACACAAGAATGTTTTTACCATTGATTTTTTTTTTTAGGTAAAGTGGGGGGAAAGAGGGAGAAAGAGAAAGAAACATCGATGTGAGAGAGACATGCCTCCGACATGACCCCAACCAAGGCCAGGGATTGAACCCAGGCTCCTCAGGGCCGATGCTGTAACCGCCGAGCCAAACCAGCCAGGGCCAAATTGATGTTCCTTTCTTTCTCTCACTCTCTCTCTCTTTCTCCACCCCGCCCCCCACCCTTCCTTCCTCTCGCTCTCTAAAAATCAATAAATTAAAAAAAAAGTAAGGTAGCTGCTTCTTACTGTAAAATCAGATTCCATCACTTTCAAGAATTATTTACTATTAACACATCTGTTAAATCAGAAAAAATCAAATTTGAGTGCAGACAATGAATTTTAAAATAAGTATTACCTGAACGTTTACCAGCATACACATATTTTTGTTTTTACAAAATATCTGCAAGAACATGTCACAGATGCAAGTAAATGAAGCATCTCTCTAAAAGTACAGTCATTTAGCATTGATAAAAATACTTGAGAGCCAAAGGAAACACATCACAAATGAACTTTCCTGAAACTGCCCTGGCATACAAACAAGTGCACCTTGCAAATACGAGACCGGGGTTTCCTGAGACACCTTCTGTGCTGAGAAGCTGAAGAGAGAAATACAAGGAGGTCCCTAAAATGAAAACACCCACTAAAGAAGGAGGTTAAGCTCAGCAGCCTAGTATAGCAGGTTCAAAGCCAACAAAGAGTTAAACACCTAGGCTAGCTCAGTAATGAATGCTTAGCAAGTTTGGCCAAGGAATATCAAGTAGATACCAGGGCTAGAGCGACTGCTAAAGGGATGACCTTCTTGAATCTTATTTGCATAGCAATGAGATGTCACAAAGGCATTAACTATGAAACTACAATGCTGTTTCTAATCCATGCTTTATTTTGTTGTGACATGAAGCAAACTGCTTTTTAAAGTAAAACAGAAATGATTCCAGCAATGTGAGGCGGAGGGGTGGTAGGGAAGGGGACACCAGTATGGATTATAAAACAGACTGGTACACAGCTAGGCAAAGAGCGACTGAGTCACTCTGTGAGCCAAACCAGCTGAAAAGCATAATAAAGTAATAACTCTCAAGGATATTTCCAAAGTGAGACCAAGAAAATTACCAGCTTTTGTCAACTTATATATGTTACTTGGTCCAACAATAATTCTATTCACAACAGACAAAACAATAAATATGTCAATAAAATGAGCCCAACTCTCAGTCTATCTGTTACTGCCCAAGGCTGTTGCCTGTAAGGATGCAAAAACCTCCCCATACACCTTGAGGTTTGTTTTTGTTTTGTTTTAAGGAACTGTACTTGCTTGCAAGTATTATTATCATTGGCTACTACTAAGGGAGATGGGGGCTTTTTCCTCTACCATCAAGGAATAAAACTTCTTTTTAATGCACTGGGTTAAATGACACTTACTACCCAGGCTGCAAAAGAACAACGGAAAGAAACAGCACAGAAGTCAAGCTTTTGTGTCCCAGCAGTTAAACTGAAAAGGCATTCAACAAAACCCTGAATAAGCAAGCTCTACCTATAGTGAGAAGAAAAAGACTTCCAAGCTTCAAATGTCACAAATTCGTTTTTCTCCCAGAATTTTATGCAGAAATGCAAACCGAATCCCCAGTGCAATTAAGTGAAAGCAAAACAAAACCAAAAAACCTGCTCCATGATTCCTTAAATAAGCAACTTACCCAGTTACGCTGTTCACTACAGTCATTACCGAAGAATATAAAGAATTTTTACTCATTTCTGTCATAAAGATGGGCAAAATGAGAGTCAAGTTTTAGCTGCTTATTACTCAAATTCCTGAACCACCTTTCCAAAGGCATAAAACATAACTCTATTAGTATGTGATTTTGACAGAACTTCAAGTTATTCACCAGACCATGTGAATCGACTTCAGGCAATCAAATTAATATTTCAGTAAGTTGTCTTCCATGAAACACGAAGCCTTTAAGTTATGACTTTGGACCTGACGATAGAAAGAGCAAGAAAACAGGTCCGAAGACAGGGGATAATTGCAATTCAAAGACATTTTTATGTAAATAAGACCTGTAATTAAGCTAATGAAATTTTCTACATTGTACCTGCCATCTTTTTAATTTACATTCAGCTGAGAAGCCCCAATCGGAAAACAGCAGATTTCCGGCTTCCCCCTGGTGTGTGCAAGCACAGCCGCGGAAACACATGGCAGTCACTCGAATCTCGTAGCCCACTCCCAGGAGGAACATGACAGGAACTCGGAACATCCCAACAATTCTGAAGTTAGTTCCAGCAAGTGCTGAATGACTCAGGCAGGGGCTATAACCCACATTTATTGGGCACTGGTTAGCTTTTCCATTTCCTTGTGTTATCGGACTAGCACGGAAGACAAAAGGCAGCTCCAGGAGGGAGCTCCTGCATGGCCAGGGCTCTCCGGAGGCACTGTTCTTGCTTCCTGCTGACCAGGGTGCCCACTCAAGGTTAAGAAAATCAAGCTGGATTTGCCACGCATGCACCAGCAGGTGCTTTCAGGAATATTAGAGTCTGGAGAAGCTGGGATGCTTTCACAGGATTACTGTAGAGTCACTATAACTGTGAATAAGGTCCCTGGGGACAGGCCAGAACTCCGTCAAGGACAGAAACACCTGTCAGCCCAGCAGAGGGGTTCAGAGCACAGGCTGTAAAGTTAGACAAAGCCAAGTTGGAATTCTAACTCGGACACCTCATGAGCCATGTCATCTTGGGCAAATTACTTACCTCTGTGCCTCAATTTCTTCATCGGTCAAGTAGAGATAATAACAGTACCTGCCTCAAAGAGGTGGGGATAACTGAGATAATAGATATAAACCTCGTATCCATCTTCATTGTTATTAAATACAAAAACGAATGAGAAAGTTATAAATGGTAAAGTTCCAAACAAAGGCAAGTTCAGTACATGCTGCCCAACTATTATTGATATTATGAATTCCTTTTTAAGAGTCTCGCCAATTCAATGCTTGCTGACCACAAGGAAGGTTGGGAGCATTGTGTTGTTCAGGGTTTTTTATCCATATTCTCCTTTTCTCGTTTCTTCCATAAACTTTATCATCCATACAGTAAACCAGGATACTAAAGCAGCCCTTTGCAATTAACCATACCTGTACCATTTGCCCTTGCCAGCATTACTATTGTTCAAATAATGCAGAGCAGTACAATTCTGTGCCTGCTTCTCAAACTTGATTAACAGCAATTACATCAATGGTGCTGAAAGCTCCTGGATAAATAAACAAGAATGAAATCATGGGGAGTTGTGCCTAGCCAGTGTGGCTCAGTGGTTGATCATCCACCCATGCACCAAGCGGTCGCTGGTTCAATTTCTGGTCTGGGCACAGGCCCAGGTTGTGAGCCAAATCCCCAGTAGGGGGCACACAGGAGGCGGCCAGTCAATGTTCTCTCTCATCAATATTTTTATCTCCCCCTCTCCCTCTCTCTCTCTCTAAAAATCAATAAAGAAAAAAAATAGAAAAATTTTTAAAATCATGAGGCATTTAACCCCCCTCCCTGTCTCTGACAGCTCCAGGCCTCTGAAAACAAGCATGCACTCTAAGCAATACTACACTAACTACAGAAACAAAAGTTCAAGATAGGCTTCCCAGTGTCTCTTCCCACCAAACTGCCACCTCAGATTCTTTCTATGTGGAAATTCCAGAGATGTTCCAGAGGATGCACTTGGAACAACTTTTAGGTGGATCAATTAAAAAAGAATTTTTTTCTTGATTGATTTTTAGAGAGAGAGGAGGGGCGAGGGAGAACATCGATGTAGATTTAGAAACATCGATGAGAGATAACATCGATGGGCTGCCTCCCACACGCTCGGCACTGGGGATCGAGCCCACAACCCAGGCATGTGCCCTGACTGGGAATCAAACGAACAACCTCTCAGTACATAGGTCGATACTCAGCCATGAGCCACACCAGCCGGACAAGGTGGGTCAATTTTAATTAAAGATTTGGGGGTGGATAATTAAGAACTTTGATAAGTAATTTAGAGTATCATGTCATGTTTAAACAAACACATTATACAATAGACTGTAAAATTCACATAAAATTGTGGAGCAAAATACTTAGCTGTCAAAGAAATCTGACTGATGCTCATGCCCAATCTTCAGGCTCCACCACCAAGCCCTGAGAGTATGTACTATCCTCCTCTTCCTGCATGGGGATTTGTGTGGCTATATTTGAAAAACACTGTCTGTAGGTAAGAGCTGTGAGTTAAATCCCAATCCTGCCAATTAAGGTCTACAACCTTGGTTCAATTCCTACCCATACCTTTGTCACCTGTGACATGATGATGCTACCATCCATCCCTTAGAACACAGTTGATACCAGAACAAGAGTAGATAAGCAAAGAGCTCAACACAGCCTATGCTCCATGAATCGTAGCATTTTCTTCCCCTAACCCTTTCCCCTTTCCCTGCTTGTTATTCAGGAGCTTGGAGCATAATGACACTTGGAACTCCACCAAGTATCATGTATAACTTCTCTAAATGTTAAATCTTTCCAGCATCCAATATACCTGTGTAACAGCTCATTCATGCATCCACCCATTCATTCATTGAACATCTATTTTGTGGCAGACACTGTCTATGAGTGAAAGGGCCCAGGAGGCAAGAAAGGGTATACAAATATACTATTCCAGGTCACCACATCACAGGTGAAGTATTTCCTGTGACATCAGATGACTACAGAGCTTTCTCAGTTGGGGGAAGGAGAAAAGCAATGACAAAACATGCTGGAATTCCAGGTGACTGCACGGCAGTTTCATGTTTCACCAGTGTTCACTAAGATGTTGGCGTTCCAATTCACTTCTCATCAGGGATATTAATAATAACCAGAAGCTATCAGGGAGGCCAAGAGAAAGAAATGAAAAGCCCCCAGACCCGAACAAAAAAGACTTCCCAAAGCAAAGAGCCACCAAGAAGAAACTGCTGGAAGCTGATCATCAGTGTTTCATCAACCCAGCCTGCCCATTTACCCTCTTTCCAGTTCAGTGGTAACAGCGATCACACCATTTAGACTCAGCACCCACAGCCTGCTCCAGCCTGCCGGAAATCTACATAGCAAAGGGTCCAAGTGCCCTTTCATCTAAAAAACAGTGAACCAAGTCTCTGCCTTTTTAATTATTCTCAATTACTTTCCCACTCCATTATATATATATTTTTGCATAACAAAATCCAACTCTAATCAATATATGCAGTATATCCCAGCTGATTAGTGTTAATTCTTGCTCCACCATGACGCTGGAGTTGTGCCAGCCTCACCTAGCACACAATTAAATGTCTGGTAATGCCTGCTGCTACCCAGCAGGCTTCATGAGTTAATAAGGAAAAAACGGGATTCACATTGGCTCCATCAGCCCCTCAGTGCCCTCGCTCTCTCTCATCTGCTTGTAGACACACACAAAGTGTGCAGGAGAAATGAAGGCCTTGAACAACTGCACAATCCTAAAAGGCACAGGATCATAAGAAAAGAACGTCCACAGTCAAACTCATCAGCTCCTCTTTTCGTCGAATCCTTCCAGAAATAAGACATCCCTCTTCCCACCACCTGTTCCGGTACTGAACTGTGAGTGCATTCTAAGAACAGAAAGGACACAGGTATCTGCACTCACCTCAATCCAAGACTGTGAATGATGTTCAGTGCACCTTCAAGCCCATTTTCAATAAACACACATCACTTCAGAAGAAATTAAGAGCATTACACACTTCTCATGCTCCCGTGGATTTGGTATTAATGAGATTTTGTTTGTTAGACTCACAGAATGACAAAGTGTCTAAAAGACAGACACAGTCTTTTCCAATTTCCCTTCAACAAACAGTTGTTGAACAATTTCATAATTTAACATTCCCAAGACACACACCAGTTTACATGTTGATTTTACCTACCTACCCCTCAAATAATGCTTTAATGCAGTGTAATTGGGAAAAAAAAAAAGGATATTTGAAATTTTCTAATTCTTGCATTTAATCTATCCTATCACTAACATGCATTCATGTATACACAGAGAACCTTTACTATGTGCCAGACACTGTAAATAGGACCCTTAAAGCTAGAGTGTCTTGCACACATGGCAAGCAGTGGCCCTGTGCGCCTCCCTGTCTCAGTATACACTGGAATGTATAATGATCCTCCAATTATGTACATATTCTAAGCTTTCCTGAGATAGAAAAGACTCAGCACTGAGATGCCTCCCATCTCCCGGTATATTTTACCTGTGTGAACATCAACCTCCATGGATATGTATCAGGAGGTATACAACTCCTCTGTCAGGACCTCCTAAAAAAGCGGTGCTACTGGAAGGTAACCAGACATCTGGACGCATCCAACATGTCTTCTCGGTGTCTTCACCACACTTGCTGCCAGCTGTCAGGAGAGATCCGTAGCTTTGACAGCACCTGGGTGTCAGATCCTGGCTTGAAAGAATTATCAAGAACCTGGGTTATATGTCTGGAAGATCTTTCCTTCAAACAGAAAATGTGGATCTCAAATGTACTATATTCCATCAGTACCAGAATCATGATACAGTCCAAAATCTTCAGGGATGTTTTTCAATATTCAGTCAGATGTTGCATTGTGAAAGCCAATGATACACTGTTCAAGTTGAACATAAACATGGTCATTTATTTTTAAAATGTAACACTGGTAAGATCCAGCAATAATAAGAGTGGGAGGTCAAAGATTAGTGTTATGCCGCTGAGCCCTGGGAATAGCGGTGTATGACAGAGGGAGAGACACAACACAGGTCATTTCATTACAAGGCAGATGTCATTAGGTACCACAATAGTAGTACAAACTGTAGTGGGGACCTGAGAGCAGAAATGTGAAAAAGAAGTATAGGAGGTGAACTTTTTTTATTATCCTCACCAGAGGACATTTTTGCATTTATCTTCATAGAGAGTGGGAGAGAGAGTGGGAGGGAGAGAGGGAAACATCGATGTGTGAGAGAGACACATCGAGTGGTTGCCTCCAAACAACCCCAACTGGGGCCAGGGACAGACTACAACCAAGGTACACGCCCTTAACAGAAACCAAACCCAGGACTCTCTGGTCCACAGGCCGACACTCAACTACTGAGCCAAACCAGCCAGGACAGGAGGTGAGCTTTAACAAACCCTCAGGATGGCACAGGGCTCCAAGTGACTACAGGAGTTGGGGAGAGTGGGGAGATCTAAAGGGCCACCTGGCAACAGGTAGGAGGGGGTGCTGCAGAAGGTGAGAAACCCCAAGTGATAAGGGACACCTCTCTAGATGTTCCAAAGTCTGGGAACGGGGTGACTTTATTCAGTATATTCACAAAAAAGCTGATGTTGTCAGAGGAATAAGTCTGAGTGGGATTGGCCTGAACCTACTGCCCCCAAACTCTTAAGCTTTAACATTTCCCCAAGGTTTTCATAAATAAGGTGCACCTTTTTAATCCTAACAGCAGTCCCATTCCGTCTCCTCTTTAGCATCCCCTGTGATGTTTCTCAAAGCAGTACTTTCCCGTATGTATACTCTTTTGCCTCTCTTTAAGAAATCTGATATACAAAATTTTAAAGATAAAAAAGATCAAGAAACACAAAATATTATTTACTAAAAAAAAAATATGCTACTGGATCTGCTTCAATAGTGGTTCTTCCCTAATTGAATGCATTTAAAATGTGATTTGCACTCACACTTAAAAACATATCTATTCTATAAAAGCAATCTAGGCTTATTTTCTTTGATTATTATAACAAGCACTGATGAGCTATATGAAAGTGGCAAATCTCATAAAATACCTGTAACTCCCTGTCTCTTTGTTATTAATCTACCTATTTAACAGAAATATAGAGAGTATACATTGAACAGACTGTATGCATTGCTGAATACAACTTGGGAATAAAATGATTAACGCACATAATTACACATACAAAAATCTACGCTTCCAAAGTAAAAAAAAAAAAAAGATTATCCAATTATTGGATAATTCAAGAAGATCTAGGAAATTGATTTGGCAATATAGTAAGTTTTTGTCTTACATTTCCTAATCAGTTGTCTAGATTGCATAGGTTCTCATTGTAGTAATTATCTCCTTAATATAAATGAAAGGCATTATGCTCCCATTGCTAATTCAGCGACTTCCAAGTAGATGATGTCCCTTCAACTCAATAAAAGATGCTGGTTCCACTTTACTGACAGGGTCACACGTACCTTATGTCCTTTTCCAAGCCTATCTAAGTAAGCAAAATTTGGTTCAGAAAGCTAACTTTTGAAGGGTCAGACAAAAGTTTGTTTAATATCCTCCATGCAAAACCAAGATGCTAAGAGCACTCAGTGCATTTTTTCCATCAAGGACATGGATTGGAAGAATCTAGCACAGGCCATCAGAAAAGCTAACAATATAATGTGTACTTAGTTCACCCAGACTGTGAATGATCCGCTGTATCTACAGGAATGATGGAATGCTAGATTATTTTAAACAGCTCCTAATTAGAGAACATACCTATGAAGAGGAGGAATTAAGAAATCTTATAAAACTAGCTGCTCACACTAATGCCAATACAGGAGAGGCAGCTAAAATTTAAATTGTAAAACAGGTAGCAACAAATCCTCAAGGATTCAAGGATTCGGTGAACCGTGTTTCTCTCTCCCTCACTCCTTGTCAACATTCCCAAGTTATTTCTTTATTAATTGCAGCACTTACAAGCATTTATAATCATCAAATACAGTTCAAAAAGACATATATCCCACAACAAGGTTATTAAAAAAGAATGTCCCAGACTCCTGTATGATTGGAAACTTTCCCATGCCAGCAATCTGGAATAAGAAGGATTTATACCACTATACCATCAACCATAAAACTGAAAAGAACACGGAGAAATGTGGACTTAAATGTAAACTATGCCATTAGATAAATATAATAGAGAACTAAAAGTTATAAAGAAGAAATTAATCTCACAAATTACTTTTTAAATGCCAGAGTAAAAATTCTACAATTTATAGCTTTACTCCCCAAGACTTGCTTTTTGGCGATGCAAAGCCCTGCCTGATGTTTTGGGGGCGCCTGTTAGGAAATAAAATATCATGTGCTTGGTCCATGAAATGGCCATCAGTGGGAGGTGCTACAGCTTCCTGTTGAGTTGCAAAGTTTAAAAAAAAAAAGCACAAATCATTGAAGTCAAGAAGCGGAAAACGGCAAACGGTCAAGTCCCAGCAGCTATAAAGATCCAAGACATTATAAGCTTTTAATGAGTGAAACATGCCATGAGAAAGAGACCTTCTGTCAATAAATCCAAATCCTGGTTCATTAATTACACCATTTAATACAGTGTCTGAATACGCAGGCACCAGACTTCAACATTTCTTAATTATATTTAATTCCAAGCATATTTTTCCATTAATTGGCATTCTGAAATACCTTTACAAATAGATACCAAATTCTCAAGGGATATTGCTACACACTTCTGAATTCTGATTCAACTGATTGAAATAGCTATTGTGAAATTTTTTTTTTTGTGGAAATATTAGAAAAGATTCACACACGCTTTCTCCATAACTCAACAATGTTAAAGTCATCCGCACCTGGCCCACTCGTGATGTGTACGTTTCTTTACAGTGAGGCTCTCTGCAGCCAGCCAATCGGATGACACCGTAACTAAGATTCCAGCCTGGCATGGGACCCTGACACACGAATTACATACCACACACCACAACCAATCATAGCACCAATTGCCATCATTTGGCCACTACTTAGAGCCAAACAGAGAATTTCAAACCATGGTCTTAAAAACAGACTTCAGATGCCCTAATATAAATCACATGCTTAGACTTTTTTTAAAAATCCACAAAGTGCCACTTAACAGATGTTCTAGGTTTCAAAAAAGACCAGATACCCCTCCTCCCAAGAAATATTCTGCTGTTGAAGAACACACACACACAGTGTTTATCCAATAGAAAAAAATCATGACATTAATACTGTCATTAAGCACATTTGTCAGTAGACTGAATCTGTATTATCTGGCATGATTTCAGATGTTTACAAGTGTTAAATAATGTTCAATGATATTTAGTAGCATTAATAATTTAGAGTTTATTTCAAAACGTGAACCTTGATAGCTACTCCAGCATGCTCACTTTTTAACCTTCCATGGTACTGAAAAAGGTATAATTTTTTTATCAGAGTGTTTGGAATTTAATTTAGTTGAAGTCCTAAAGTTACAATTCAACCTCTAGTTAACCTTTACTACCTGTGCCTCATTCAACAGCTGGACTTATCTCTGACTCAAAAAAGAAATAAAAATAACTGAAATAGTGTTTGTAACTGCTTTTGCACAGTACAAGTATCAGTAAGTCATGGTGAATGTCGAAGATACAAGTTCCAACTTTTCCACCCACATTCTGGAAACTAGTGCTACCAGGTGTACCATTTACCTGACTGTTATTTTTAAATTTTAAAAAGCAAGAAACAAATCTGAATGCTGAATTCTTAAAGGACAGAACACCTCCGAGTTCTCTGTGCCAAAGCTGACTCCGAGATGCAGAATTAAGCTCAGAGAGAGAGGAATACAGGGCACTCAGGACACCAAATACCTCATCTGCAGGAATGACGTTTTCTCCTCGCACATACCAGAAGCATGCCTGCCAAAATGAATAGGTTCTTTCCACCCCCTACAATACACAGTGCTGTCAATTCTTCCTTAAGTGTACACATTTTTAGCCACAACTAGACTGTAAGTCCCCATGGGGTGTGATTCTTTCTTTTTTCTTTAATGCAATCCATCTCTTGCAATCCCTACAGATAAAAAGAGAACTGAGCAAATATTGATGGGTTACACTGAAATGATTCCCTGAATTCAGAATTACATATCAAATGGACCCCAGAACAAGAGTCCAAAATGAAAAGAAGAGGAGTTTGTTCCTGGAGAAGCCTGCAACCTTCCAAATTTCATTGAGCAGCTCCTGGACCGTGCTCTGATTACTATCTGGAGAGGAACTGAGGCAAACTAGAGTGACACCAAAGAGAGATCCACATTAGGCAATAGAAGGAATGCAAACCACTGACAAAACTGAAAACAAAAATATGCAGGAGGAAGGACGACATGAACCTTCCTGGCCACCTCCTTCAGGGTCTGTCCAGCACGACTTCGACTCAGTAGAGAGTCCCAGCAGTTCCATTCCCAGCAGGAGATGGAAGAGCATGTGTACCTGTTCTTGATTTTCACTTCAATTCCTGAGGTCTGGGAGCTTTCCACAGGAATGAACTCTAATTCCAGATCTGATGCACAACCTTTGTAGCAGTTTTCTTTGAACCGGTAAAATCATCTGCAAGGCTTTAAAAAATACTGATTCTGCCCGGCCAGTGTGGCTCAGTGGTTGAATATGGACCCATACACGAAGAGGTCGCCGGTTTGATTTCTGGTCAGGGCACATGCCCAGGTTGTGGGCCTGATCCCCAGTGGGGGGCATGCAGGAGGAGGCTAGTTGATGTTCTCTCGCATTGATGTTTCTCTCTCTCTCTCTCCCTCTCCCTTCCTCTCTCTCTAAAATCAATAAAGAAAAAAAATGTATATATATATAAAAAAAAAAACCGATTCTGATATCAATGGTCTGGATACAACTTGTGCCTCAGTTGTTTTAAAAGAGTTTAGGTGACTCTAAAGTGCAGTCAAGGTTGAGGACACCTGCTTTAGGATCACGTTTGAGAGCTTTGGGTAGTGTGAGAAGCCTCATAGTGTTAATTGTTGAAGAATAATAAGTAGTGCCAACAACCCATTAAATTTTATGAAAACCGCAAAAATGGATGATTCCCTAAAATGCAGCTTATATGCACCTATACTTTTTCATTACTACCAGTAGTTAACTACAAAACCCAGAATTGGTGATATAACCATCAGGAAGCGTGCGCGCACGCGTGTGTGTGTGTGTGTGTGTGTGTGTGTGTTGGGGAGGAAGGGGAGGGCATGCCTATGTACCTGCATGCAGACCCAGAGACACAATTAAAATATCTAAAAGTCCCCTTTGAACTTGGGGGAGGGGACTATAACAGGATAATGGAGAAAAGGGCCTGAATAAATTCTGGTGTCTTCCCAAAATATTGACTAACGTTTCAACAGCCCTGTGGGCCTATTCTACGAGTATATTGTTCCAAAAAGAAGTGCTGTCCTACAGAAATGAAAAAAATTAGTTTTATGGTTTCTTCCCTACATTAGGGTTTCACTAAGAACTATGAAATTGGATTCTATTTACTTTATACTCCTCCCAAAAGTTTACTTCAGTTCATATTTATCTTCCTTCACCTGTTCGGTGACACTCTTTCGTCAATTAACAAACATGGCCATGTGCTGATCTCTAGTTGCACACGTGGGCATCTCCCATCTCCTTTTCTCTGACCACCACCAGGCTAGTAAAGTCATTCTCAAATTGTCAATCCTTCTGCTTCAAACAAAAATACCTCAGTCCTACGATAGGTTAAAACTAAGACCAACCTGGAAGTATCATTCCATTTCAGAACTACTGAATGGGTCATCTGTCACTGTTACACATAACTGATAACCTATTTTGGTAGACCAAAAAGTGGCTTGAAAACACCAGACAAGTGCCACGTTCTCAGTAAATTCAATCTGTGGCATTAAGCTGAATCTTTTTTTTTTCTTTTTTTTTTTTTTAAGGGAAGACAAGCTTTCTTAGAATTATTCTTATAAAGGAATTTGAGGAAAAAGAGACTATATAAACAAAAAAAGAAGAAGAAAAGAAAAAGCTTATTAAAAAAGTAGGTACTCTTCAATTGAGAGAAAAATCAGTAAGTTTGAGAAGCCTGTAGAATAAAATTGACCAAAACACAGAAAAGATATTTACCCTCAGGGTCTTCCCAGAGAAGGTCACTTAAACAGCAAGTATTTATTTTGTGTCTATAAGGCCATAAGCACTATGGCTGTCCTCACAAGTGGGTAGAAAGATGTCCATGGCCACACAGTCAACAATTAGAGATTGAAAAGTATGTCAGAAAATGTTATCAATAAGCAAAGCAATATACAAGAGTTGTGTTTCTTCCTTCAATTGTTTTAAGGCTATGAGTATCTGTGGAAGTCAGGGCTGCCTCACTTACGTGAGGAAATTCAGCAGGAGACATGTCCTGCCCTCTAGAGCCCTGCCAGAGCCCCTTCTTTTCTGTTAATCCTCACCTGAAGATATTTTTCCATTTATCTTCAGACAGAATTGGGGGTGGGGGGAGAAAGAGAGAAACATGGATGAGACATCAACTGGTTGCCTCCCACAGGACCCCGCCCATGGCAGGGGACCAAACCGCAACTGAGTACATGCCTTTGACCAGAATCAAACCTACAATTCTTTGGTCTGTTGGCCGACGCTCTTAACTGCTGAGCCAAACCAGCCAGGGCCAGAGCCCCTTCTTTTATTTTATTTACTTATTTTTTTATCCTCACCCAAAGACATTTTTCCACTTTTGTTCAGATAGAGTAGGAGGGAGAGACAGGAAGAGAGAGAGAGAGAGAGAAACATCGACATGAAAGGGACATATCAAGCGGCTGCCTCCTGCTTGACCCCAACCAGGGCCGGGGACAAATCACAACCGAGGTACATGCCATTGACCAGAATCAAACCCATGACCCATTGGTCGGACGCTGACGCTCTAACCGCTGAGCAACACCAGCCAGGGCAGAGCCCCTTCTTTTTAATTTTCATTCCTCTCTGGTATTTGTCACAGTCTGCAAAGACAATGGTTTCATCATCAGTCCTTCCTCAGCAATCAAAGGAAATCAATCGAAATGGACTTGCCCACCTGATCCCATCAGATGATCCCCAACTCAAAGCTCCTGCAGAAGGAGAAAAAAACCAAGAATGACCCACAGTGTGGGGAAGGGGGAAATCCCCAATGTTATCCTTTGCCTCTTGCCCCAGAGGGAAAAGCCAACCCCCAGCCACTGGACAGATGTGGGGTATCATGGAATGCCACATCCAATCCACAAATGGCAAGGTAAAGCCACCTTAGTCCTATTTGCATCATGAGCTATTAATGCAGCATAACAACACAACAGCCATAGGGAGCACTCCTCAAACCACCTGGTAATGACTAAATATCCTCTTCTCTAGTAATTGCCTACTTCTTTCTATTTGACACAATTCATCAGCCAGATTAGAGCAGGTCATTCTGCAGTGAATGAGGAAAGCAAGGATAACATAACCTGACACATCAGAATGTTCTTATGTGAGCAGCCTGAAGAGCTGCTGCTTTACAAAAAGCTATGAGCTGGCAAAATAACCATATCGCGTACAGGTCAGTGGGCACACACTCTGTTTATTGCTACTCATTTCATTTTTGAGTAGCTCAGCACAACTGTAATTGCTAGTTAAGAGATAGACTGGGTCCTGACTATTTTTAAAAATCCCCCGAACTGACTGTGCCAGGAACCAGAATAAATAAAATTTGGAAAAAGCAAAGTGGGGTGGGGCGGGGGGGTGGGAGCTTGGTAGCCAGTCACTGGGCAACAAACACTGGCTGTGAAAATCCTGCAGCTACAAGAGATGGAGCCAGCCCAGCAGCTGACGGATTTCTGATCTCTGAGCCAGCTGCCTTTCATGTGGAGTTCTCTGTGTGGTTCAGATATGAAGACATTATAACTGGACAGTTCTGGGAACTTTCTCATCCCAGCGCACTGTGCACAGAAATTGGTCCAAGCACCATTTACTGTCCAAGTTCCAAAAAGGCAACAACTAGGTTTCATGATTACATATCAGCATTGGTTTTAATTCTGGGAGACAACTTTTCTCCTTGTAGAATGTTAAAAACCCTCCCCTCATTCCAACCCTAGCAGAAAAAAAGCAATCAAAGCGCTAAAGTTATTATGCATTTGTGTCTTTGTCTCTTGGCGCCCTGGTGTCTTTTTTTTTTTTCCTCCTCTCTCGCTGCTCAAGGGCTCCAATTTAGGAATAAAAACTCAAAAAACAAACAAACAAGAAAAGCAGGAGCAGTTGGCCTTGTGCAATTTCCAGGATTCTGCAGAATCTCAATCTTTCAATCGCTTTTCCCTCATTCTCTTTATCCCCTTCCCCGTTTCCTTGTCAGATTCAAATCTCCGCATCACGAACTAGAACATCATTCAAGCGTTCGATAAACGTTAGGAGAAGTTCAGTGCCTGCCCGTGGAAGCGAAATCTGGGCTCTCTTTGATCAATACTGAAAAGTGGCCAACTCAGTCCTCAGTTCCTAGATGGCGGCTTCCCCCTTTCCACCACCTGAACTTGCCTCCCGGATCACAGGCAAAGTCGTTTTGCAGTCTTTCTGGTTGGTTCCCAGTCTCTTCGCCGGCGCAATCAGAGAATCTAATCCTAGCAACAAAGCCAGGAGCACAAATCCACCGTGATGAACTGGTTGGCCTGCTCCCCCGCCCCCTTCTTCCCACCGCCCCGAAGCACTGGGGCCAGAAAATTAATATGTCCGAGGGGAGGAGGAGAAAAGCGGCGGAACACAAGTGGCAAGGAGAAGTTTGGCTTTCATTGTTTGTGTATTTTTTAAGCATCAAGGACCCACAGGTGTGAAGCCAAACTGGACAGGCCCCCAAGGGTGTGTTGCACAGCCCCAGGCGGTGACCAGATAGCTCTTCCCCGCCCCCTCTCGCGTCTGGCTGGGGCCGGGGTGAGTGGGGGAGGTTTGCAAGGGTTTGTCTGACACTTGTAAATGAAAGTGGGATCCAACTTGGCAAACAAATGGGCTGGAGCCCGGGACAGGGAGAAAGGGGAAGGAGAGGAGAGGAGAAGCAGAGATTCTTCCACCATTTGCGCGGTCCGCTTCCCACCCTCCCTCCCGCCACAGCTGCAGCAGGTTCGCCCGAACCAGAAGCGGAGTCTTAGTGGGCGCGCCGCGGTGAGAGGAAGCCCAGGCCGAGGCGTGGGGAGTCAGCCAGAAGCCGTGGGCCACTGCCACAGACCGCCCACGCTCCTGGACGCAGGCGCCTCTCCCTCCCTCCCAGGAACCTCTCTCAGCCCCCCAACGGCCACCTCTCCAGGTCTCTGC
Organism: Molossus molossus; assembly: GCF_014108415.1. Taxonomy (NCBI): domain Eukaryota; kingdom Metazoa; phylum Chordata; class Mammalia; order Chiroptera; family Molossidae; genus Molossus; species Molossus molossus. Next base: position 29,030,006 of record NW_023425348.1, read on the forward strand.
ATCCTTCCTCCTTCCTCACATTCATTCAGGGACCGCTTCCACTGCCTAGTTTGCCCACATTATTACACTGAGCTGCAGGGGCAGGATGCCGCCGCCGCCGCCGCCGCCGCCGCCGCTGCCACCCCCGCCACCACCGCCGCCGCCAACACCACACACACACATGCCGGGAGTGCCACTCTTTCCCTTTCGTCGTAGGCTCCCTTAGCTCGCAGCCAAATTCCCGCCACCTCCATATCCTTGCTCCCAACGTACGCCCGCCCGCCCACGAGTGAGGCAGGGAAAAGTGAACAATAAAAGTTGCTTTTCGCAAAGCCCAATCGTGGTCAATGTTTAACCAATCTCAGAAAGCACACGCGACAAAAGTCAGTGAGACAGGGGAGGGAGGAATACAGGCCACTGTACTGCTAAAAATATCCGTGCTCGCCACCTCGCACAAGCCCAGGGGCCAGATGCACTTTCGCTCAGCGACCCCCACTGGCGGAATCCTGGCGCGCACTGCACGCTGCGCGAAGACTGCCGGCCAAGTCGGCTGCCTCGTTGCCGGAGCCCCTCAGACCCCCACCTCGGCCCCGCACCCACACTGGTCCGGGCGAAGGGGTCCATGCAGAACCTCCCAGGAAGGGGCCCACGGTGCGGAGCTCGCGCGCCTTGGCGTTCCCTCCTCCGCACGCAGAGAGGGCTACAATGCACCCCTAGGACGGTCAGGCCGGTTCAGCTTCCTTTCAAAGACAAGCAACCTTCACTCACGCACGCCAAAAATCATGCCCTCTTCCGTGGCACTCCGTTTCACTCTCCCTGTCAAGATAGCAGGAAAAGTCCCTCCTCCCGCCATTCCGTGAAAGGCTGTCGCTCCAGCCCGAGAGCCGCTACCAATTCAGTAAATCTCACCCAACCCATAAACCCGCAAGCCGGAATCAAACGTGGAGCACACCGCAGACTGTCTGGTAATCCCTTTCCCTCCTTGGTCAGGGTGCAGCTGGGCTCCGTGCTCCGTCCAACGCCTCGCCAAGCAACGGCCCAAGTTGTGCCTCCGGGTCCCTCAAGTGCATTCACAGGCATCTGAACATCCCCACCGCGCCTGATGGGCACCGGCTTCCAAGCAGGCTCGCCGCCTGAACCCTCTCATCCACCTGCACCAGCAGCCGGACCTCGGAAGGGGCGGAGAAGGGTGCACCGATCCGCAAGCCCCTCGCGTCTCCTCCCCAAGTCCTCAGTCCCAAACTTGGCCAACTCTCCATGCCAACCTCCGGGCTACCGCCGCAGGGCAGAACCTCCTTCCCTCCTTGCGGCGGCGGCTACGGCTGCTCGGAGCCATGCCGAGGCAGGAACTTTACAAGGTGAAAAGTTTCCCCCACGCGCGCCGCCAGCGCTCGCCTCCCCGAGCCCACCACGCATCCCAGTTGCACTCGGCTGCTGGAGCTGTGGTCCGGATAGCGCGCTCCAGCCGCTGCGACGGGCAGCCAAAAAACCACCTTAAAAATCCCCACGCACCCTTGTCTCCGCCGGCGATCCACCGCTCCACCAGGCGCTTCCTCCGTGGTCTTCCTCTCCCGGCTCTCCAGCACAGGGCGAGCTGGCCACCCTGGCGCTGCTGCCGCAGAGCTCGCCACGCGCTCGCGGGGGCTAGAGCCACGAGCAGAGGCGCTGGGCGCTAGGTGCTCGGCGCTCGGGACGCCGCCGCCGCCGCCGCCGCCGCCGCCGCCGCCGCCACGGGGGCTCACAGGCGGAGGAGGGAAGCCGGGAGGAGGAGAACGGCAGCGGGAGGAGGGGGACACGGCGCGAGATCCCAATCCGCAGCCCAGACCACAGCGCAGCCTGCCGGGAGGAGCGCCGACTTTCGCGTCGGCTCGGAGCTGCCGCCGCCGCCGCTACTGCTCGCCGCCTCGCTGCTCCCAGCTCCCCATCACAGCCGACGCCAACGCACGCCCAAGCCCCTCTCTTTCGTCTCCCCCTCTCGCCTCTTTCTCACTGTCTCCTCCTCCCAAACCGCGAGAGAAGAGGGCGAGGGGGAGAGAAGCCTAGGCGTTCGGGATGAATAGCGATCTCGGAGCGCGGCGCACGGGAGAGGGGGCGGGCGGGGAGGGGTGGTTAGTGGGGGAGGCGCGGTGAGCTGGAGGGCGCTCCCCGCGCGGGGCCTGCAAGCTGTACTAATTTTAGAGCTCGGTCTTCCTCCCCCAGTCTCTCGGGGCGCGAGGATAACACCAACGTGCTTCCCTGCGGCGCGTTGAGTGAAGTGCCGGCTTCAGAGAGCGCCCGCACACACCGCTTGCAGTCCCAGCCGCGCCACAGCCCCGCGCGGAGGTAGAGCACATGTTACTCTCCTAGGACAGATGGGGAAACTGAGGCACATCGAGGTGAAACCGGCTTCTCTGAGAAGCCAAGGTTAGTTTGTAGTGTGAAGAGAAAACCATTAATTGTGTACCTATTGATTCCAAATGTGCTACACAGACAGGGCTCCTAGTACTTACCCACACATTTTTGGATCCTGGGGTCATCTGACCACCTTATGGAGAAGGGAGGAGTATTAAACTAAAAGGTACCTTGGCACATTTTCTTCCCTCCTTCCCTGCCCCCAAATCGTTTTAAATATCTTTGTCGAAATGGAGAAGTGGCACTCTGAAGGGAATGAGTGAGTGATTTGGGGCTTGATGATTTGCAACTCCTGCCAGGCCTGTTCCAGTAATTTCTACACCCACACTCCTAAGGCTCCCATAGCCCCCTCTACACACACACACACACACACACACACACACACACACACACACACTGGGCTGCAGCAGAGCCTACCCACATTTTTCTCCCCAACTCCTTACCCCTCAACCCCCAGTACCCTTTCCGGTACCTTTTCTCTTCTAATTTTCTTTTTCTTCCTCTCAAAACAGAGGTAGTCTTAACACTGCCCCCCCCCCCCCTACACACACACACACACATTTTGGAAGAAAATGTGCCAAGGTACCTTTTAGTTTAATACTCCTCCCTTCTCCATAAGGTTGTCAGATGACCCCAGGATCCAAAAATGTGTGGGTAAGTACTAGGAGCCCTGTCTGTGTAGCACATTTGGAATCAATAGGTACACAATTAATGGTTTTCTCTCCACACCCACCCCACCCCCATGCGCAGAGCAACGCACAGTTGTCCCTAAAGCAGACCTGTAGGCTTGCGTTTTGCCTAGGATGCTCTCTCCTAGGCTGTTTCTCCCGTTCTGCCTTTGGTACATTGGGCACCAGGACTGCAGATCTGTTCTCCTGAAGAAATCTTTACTCTTTTGAACCATGAAATTCTCTCTGGGGCGCTAGGTAGAGGTTGCTACTAGGGGACTTTGTGCTCAGCCACTAGAAGGAGCCCTTTGAAGAGCCAGTTCAGTTTACCTTTCTGTCCTTCCACCTCCCAGTCTGAGGCCTCCTCCCTGTCACAGGGACACAATGCCCCACCACTCTCCACAGGTGGAGCGTTTCCTTTGAAAGCCTCTAGCATCCTTGCTGCCTTGACTCTGCCATGAAGCATGGCATGCTCTGGTCACTACCCTGAGAGTTTTATGTGAATGCTAAAGAACAATGACAGCTCCCCATACATCAGCTAATTTGGAGGTGATCAGCATGTTACCTAGGACTTCATTTTCACATAAGGCCAGAAAATGGATCTGGAGTGAAGGAAGCCACCAGCAGGGCTTGGAAGGCTTACTTGCCCTCCAAAATGTTATCATTTGAATACTTTTATTCTTATTTTTATGTCAGCAGCTTTCTAGGGCATTGAAAACTTTATTACCATAGAAATATGTCCCTAGCATGGCATTTTTCTTAACCAATGGAATACAGATAACTGTGCATCAAAGATTTTGATGAACCAATGCATTTCCCACCTGAGTGCTTCTGTGGAAATACTGAAATAAGTTGGTTCCAGAAATCAAGTCATCTGGTGGTTGTTTGGCCAATGGGATGCTCAGGGAAAGAGTGTTGGCAAGGAAATAGGGCATCTTCCACCTTTGGCCTGGGAAGACTGCCAGATGAGTGTGGTAGGTGTGGCCATGGCTGCTGTCCCTGCTGATGATGCTCTGATTCAAGCTCCTAGAATATTCTTCTGCGGCTCAAAGGTACTGTACAAATAAATTCAAAAATCTCTCTAAATTTCAGCCTCTCTTATTCCCTACACAGTAAAAAGGTAATAAAGTAAACAGACTTTATTCCCAGGGCAGGCACAAGTCATTACAACCGTGAGTAAGACTTCTTGCGAGGATGACAGGGTGGTTTATCTATCAGGGAAACACCCTTCTGGCCATTTAAGATTTGAGTAGCGCTTAATATTTATTTATTACTGATTGTATTAGAAGATCAGTTTATTTTTTTAAGAAGTGCCAGCCGTATGCTACTACCGTAGTAGGCACAGAGTTGATAATGCAGTAAGTTTTATGACAGCAAACAATCTATTTCTCATACAGGGTGGAGCAAAAGGAGGTTTACAGTGGTGTATGAAAATCATACAATAATTAATAAATTATAATAATACAAGGATACACTTTCCAACTCTCACAACTGTAAACCTACTTTTGCCACACTCTGTATTTACATTTCTATCCACTGTTCCTTACACTGGGCCTGACACACTCAATGAATATTAGAAAATGCTCAATATATCTTCAAAGAATGAACAGATAATGAAAGCTTGAGAATCTGCTATTAGACCCAATGAATATGATATATAGGACATTAAAGTCCTTATAGGAAAGGAGGCCAAAAAATGAAAAATTTGAACCTGTAAGACAATAATGTTACTTGCTATATCACACCTGCCATGCACCACTTTAAATCCGCTGGGCTTCACCTGCATCTTTTAGCCTCTGCAGGAGCAACCCATTCTAAATGGCTCCAGCCAGCTTCACACAGGTGCAGTCCGACTTCCCCTGGGCCTCTCTTACATTTCTTCTCCCACACAGAGGCTTCTTGGTTAAAGTTTTCGTATAGACTAAAATCCAGAAAGAAACCTGAGATATTAAACACCCTGTGGTAAATCTTTGATCAGTGGGAGATGGAAGTCCACTGATAAATGTTCCCTTTCTGTCCTCCAACAAAGCATCCTGAAATGTGTTACATAGTGCTCCTCAGGTGGTCTTACTGAACTAAGCAGCCGGTAGCCTGAAGCAGTGGCCAGCATGATAACACATCCTTGTACTGGTACTCCTTCCTCTGCTGGGTCCCTTCCTCTGTCCTGCACATGCTCTCTAGAATCACACTCCCCAAAAATGAACTTTCCGTAAGTCCTTACATCAGGCTGCATTTTCGGCAATTCCAGGCTAAGTTCCCACCATTAATCCTAAATATTTACATTAAGGAATAGTCAAATGATTTTTTTTAATGTCCATAGTATATACATATGTACACACAAACACAGGCTCCTCTTTGTGATCAGTTCAACCCCCCCAGATCTGTTCTTGTTAATCCCATTCAGTTTATTTGTGCTTATGAAACTGATAATCAAGAATGAACGTATCTAGTGTGACATTTGAATCAGTGCCTACCTTATTGTTAAGCCTTCTGTAAAACATTCAATAATGGGTTTCTTTAAAGAAAAATGTGTTACCATGATGAAGTATTGAGGAAAGTGGTGGAATTTCCTTCCCTGGAAGTATTTAATAAATAGACAGATGTTTATCAACTTGGGATGAGAGTGGATCTGTCAAGAGACTATGGTAATGGGATTTGTTTTTCTGGAAACAGATAAAATCAAGCTCTATTGTGACAGGGAGAGTCAGTTTAGGTTGGTGGTTAAGTGAATAGGCCCTGGAAGCAGGCAAACTTAGTTAGAATCCTCACTTTCCAACCTCAAGCTGTATTATCTTGGATAAGTTTCATAGGTCTTAATTACTTCATATGTAATATAGGACCTAAAATAGTACCTATCTTGTACAATCATTGTAGGAGTAAGTGAAATAATTTGTAAAAAGATGTGCTCAATGTATAGTAAGCACTCAACAAATTTTGGCGATTATTATTGTTATTATTATTTTAGAGACAAATTATTGAGCAATTATTTTATGTCATCCAAGCTTAAAGTCAGTGCCAGAAGTCAGAACAGAGTTCAAACCCTACTACTGTAGTAGGCAGTTAGATAGGCATGAGCAGAGCAGGAATGATGGGCCAGGTGCAGAAGGTCACCAGGGCAGAGAGCCCCTGGTGCCTAGCAACAGGCAAAACTACAAGCCCTTGCTGGACCACTCCCTTAAGCATTGACTCCTGGAGATGATATCTAGACCTCAGCTGTGTCTCAGCTCCAGGCTCAGAAAATCTGCAAAACCAGCCAGAGCAAAGCCATGGATGACATCAGGACCAGCTGCATTGACTAATGACCCCCACCCCCACGCGCCAGCCAATCAGTAGAGACCAGGAGGGGACACACCTGGAAAGCTGATGCACGTTCTATTGAGATAAAAGCCCTCAGGATGGAGCACCCAATGGGGCTCTCTATGGAAGATGACCTTGCCTTTCCCCACCCCCTTTTTTTTCCAGGGCAAGTGCTCTCTCTATTTTCTGGGGCATTCAGGCTCCCCTCCTCCCTCTTTCATTCCTAAAGGTGCTTATCTCTCCCTCTCCCTTTTACTCCTAAGCCCTAAGGGCTCTTCTACTACCTCTATGATTTTCTAAATAAACTTTTCCTTGTAATTTGAGTTCCTTGGCTCTGACTCCTCTTTCCCAGAACTCAAGTACCCAAGGTTGCTTAACTGAGGTCCAGCCTAACTCATGGCTAATGCCTGGTGCTGTTTTTCTGCCACGAACACTACTATCCCTTCTATAATAAGATTCTGATTCCACCTACAGATCTGGAATGACATCTTGTTATCCATGTAGCTGTTACGGCCCAAACTTGTATTCAAATACAGCAAAATGATGCTCTAGATATTCATAAAGTGTGTGTGTGTGTGTGTGTGTGTGTGTGTGTGTGTGTGTATATATATATATATATATATGGATTAGTTGTGGATGGGAACATTTCTGTCATTTTTGTTCTTCATTAATAAATAAAGTTTCTTAGATTTCAAATTCACCTTTTGCAAAGCTATATTTTATAATTAAGAGTGACATGCATCATATGTTTCAGATATGACTGTAATTTTAACTCAAATATTTGTATGGGAAATGTTTTTTTCATTTAACTCTATGTATTACAAAACATTGAAGAATATAGGAGTGACATTGGCTATTTAGTGATATTACAGTGGCTCTTTATGTTTTTTTGGTTCACAGACCCCTTTGATTAAACTTTTGGAACGTCTTTTTAGAAATACACACATATATACACACATAGTCTTTGCATTCCATTTCAGTATTTTTAGTTCCTCTAAAGTCCCTCCATAGAACACAGATTAAGGAAAATATTATACATGAAAAAATATAGTCTAGAATTCAAGTTCTATTTCTTCAAGTTTTTAGTTACTGTGCTAGCATTACTTTTTTGAATTTACTGTTAAAAGGAAGGAATTACATGTAAGTACCTTGGGGTTAAAGGTACAAACTGACCCTGAAATTAACTTGGATCATTTCAAACTCTTAAGAGTTAACTCTTAAACATGTGTAGGCAAGGCCACCTGAGCTGGGGACCCACTATTCAGCTAGAAGTTCTCTGAATTAACTTCGACTTAGACTACAAAGCTTATTAAAAGATAAGTGATTCAAATGTGCTAATTTGGAGTAGACAAGCCCTGAATTAAAACTGAACAGTAACTTAATAAGGCAACAGTAACTGCAGGAATTTTTTAGAACTTAGAACAAAAATATCTTGTTACAGAGGAATATTTTATCACTGATTTTTTTTTTTTTTTAAATTGCAGGTATACAGCAATATTAAAAAACAGAATGATTTTTTAAATTCTCTATAAATAATGCTTCCATATGATCCATTACTTACAGAGGGTGGAAATCCCTCCGACTGCCCCACCCTTGGTCTTCACACTAGTGAAGCTGATCGAGACAGCCCCCCTTATTATAAAACAACGCCCAAATGAACCTTGGACAGACCTAACTACTTAGCATATGAAGAAATGTAACAGTGCACAGGGCTATAAAGGAATGTCTCAAGCTGTTTATTTAATAATTCCCACCACCCCAGAGAGGAGAATTTTTAAATCTTTCTCTTTCCTTTATTAATAAACTAAAGTTCAACACTAACCTTGGCTGCTAAGCAAACGGGACATTTAGTGCTACACCCGCTACATGTTACGACATAATATTATAAATGACAAATGTCATCCAATACTAAGGTCTTAATAGTGTCAGGACTCACTTCAGCATCTTCACCAAAAGTTTTCACCTACTCTATTGACCTCCAATGGAACCTTTTCCTCAAGTATTTGGAGATGAAATTTTAGTGTTTTATTCAAAATTGCTGCTTTTGATGATTTATAAATTATGAGTACTTACTATCTCCCCTGTATTTCAATACAGTAGGCAAGCTACATTAGGGATGAAATATGCTGACGTGGACTAATCTAGTGAGACCACAATTTGTAACATCTTCCTTCCGTGGGAAAGGCATTTCAAGTCTGAAACACAACTGGCTTACAGACTTTTGGAACACAACCTGTTTATAAAGTACAGCATTCTTTTATCAATCAGAGGGACAGTTGCTATATAATATAAAAGTGAGGTAATCATTTCTTGTAAGTTCCCTAAGATCATAGAGTTAGAAAAGTAGAGTTCATCCACCTCACTGTCTTTACATTTGCCTACATGTCATAGCCACTTATTCCTTCAGTCTTAACTTTCTTCCCTGGTGCACCTCCAAAAGACAGTCTAGGCACAGAATGAAGACTTTTGTCTACTTTCTAAAAGGAGAAAAGAAGTGTCTTTCTACCTTGTTCATAGACTGGTGCAGAAAGGGAAGTTAAGAAGAAATCCACCTAAACGAAGGAGCTCCAGAACTGAAGAAAGGGAGAAAGTCTCTCTTCGAGAGTTTGGTGAACAAATTATAGGAATTGATTTTTCTTTAACTAGATCTTAATTGAATCAGCAAAGTATTATTAAAAATAAATGCAGGCATATTGCCTTAAATTAATGATATAGACTCCTTTTTTCATTTTGAATTCATGAAAAAGTCTATTTCCCTTTATTTTTTGGAAGACTTTAACTAAATGAGTTAATACCTATTTCATTTCACCAGGCCAAATGTTAGCCATGAATGTCAGTGTAATTTTTCAGAAGTGAACTGCATTCAACTATTTGCATAACAGAAATGTCACTGTGAACCAGTACTTGCTGTCCGTGGCTGTTGGAAGCTGGACAGACATCATTTATTTTCCTATCTGACACTTCTGTTCACCCGAAAATAACTGCTTCTTACCAAATGCAGTTATTTTTCAGTAAAGTGAAAAAAAAGCTACTGATTATGAGGAAGTAGCAGGTTTAAGGGGTTGATAATAGGATTCAGTTTCTTTCTTTCTTTCTTTTTTTTTTTCTCATTTCAAAATCTGCCAGTCCAAATTCAAACCAGATTTGTGGTGATTAAAACGTTCTTTTCCTCTGGATCTGATTCAGGAGTCAGTTCGAAACAAGTTACTTCTCTCAGTACATTTTCCACTGGGCAGATCAGATCATTATACAGTATTTACTACACATTAACAGCAGTTCATTCACACACTGGAAACCTATGGTGTGCAGAGGGGCAGATGTGGAGATCTCTGCAGTATAAATGGTTCCTAGAGAAATAGAAAGCTTACCCATGACAGCCACCCAAATCCAGCACTGCCACTGGGCTCGGTACCATTGACTCTCATGAATAGAAACAGAACTTTTAACCTTGACCCCTTTATTTTCAGTTCTTTGCTACTGCACCACTCCAGGGGCTTTTCCTAGTGACCTCGGGTGCCGGTGACGTTTCTGTGTTCCCAGTGGCACCACTGCAGTATCACTTCTCACACTGTCTTATCCTCGTCTTCATCTGGTTTTGAGTCTGCCTCTCTACCAGACCCGGGAGCCTCTCGACAGGACAGCTACTCAACAAACATGGTTGCTTGTTGAATGAATAGATGCACCTCAGGCTTATTTGTCTAGATATTTAAGCAGATAGGAGACTATGGACTTGCCCATAAAAAGCCTCACATCCTCTTCATTTCCCTTGGGCCCAAGTCCCTGGACCGGTGGCATTCCTCTCCGTTGGGAACTTGTTAGAAATGCACATGCCTAGGTCCTGTGCCAGACCTAGTGAATCAGAAATGTTGGAGATGGAGCCTAGTAATCTGAGTTTTTAAAAAAATCACTTTGGTGATTCTGGTGCGTTTTAATGTGAGAACCACTAGCCTAGGTCTTCCTATTCTTAGCAGACACATTTGTACCCACAGTTCAGAGTAAGCACCTATAAAACCTGATCTTGTGTCCTCGAGGATGACAGTGTCACACTCTAACTCAAACTTGGAGTCCTTGCACAGGATGTAGTCAATTAGTTTAATTTGGGGAAAACTCCAAATTACCCTACCTCTTTGCTCCCCATGGGGAGGTATTTGGGCTTGAGTTGCCAGGTAATTGCTTCAATTAACCAATTCATTTTGCTTAGGTAGACACAGCTGGCGGTAAAACCATCCACAGCATCCTAGAGGTGTTCTAGCTTCTTCTCCCCAGGTGGAAGCCAAGAGGAGCCCTGCCAGGGAGGGGGAGTTAGCCAGATGGAGGGAGAGCAGGGCCAGTGTCTACATCTCTTCAGCCCTGTTCACAAGTTTCTCTCTTTTATACCCTGGTTCACAGGATGTTATGTACCAAGGCCTGGCACCTGAGTGATAGAAGGAAGAGCTTTCCAATGCAGTATCAAAGTTCACTTTGGGTGCATCTCCCCATCATCAGAATCATCATATGAGGAGTGAATTAGACTGGGAAGCGTCCTCTTGCCCACTGCTTCCACAGTGTTGGTTTCCCTGGCAATGGTTAGTGCAGTTTTGCATGGATGTGAACTGGAATTTAAGTCTGTGTATTTGATGACCACTGTCGTCCTCATAGTCACAGGGGGACACAATTTCTGAAAACTTGAGGAGGGAATTTTTAGGTAAATAATCAATTACAAGCAACTCTTGTTGGTTTTAAGAAATAATCAGTTTACTTACATGGATTAGGCACCTCGAAATATGAAAGAATGCTTAAGGAGTCAGATGTCAGATGGAAAGTATGTGCCTAAAGTCAGTAATTTTTTTTTTTTTAGCCATGCTGCAAATATTACTTTCCCCAAGATATTTGAAACCTGGTGCCAATAACTTTTTATTTCCCTTTAAGACAAAATTGATTCGCCTGATAGAGCCTTCTATCTCTCTGAGTTTGAAGGCTTAGGTGAAGAAATGTCTAAAGAAAATTTCATTTCTCAGAACATATTTCCGAGCTTGTCTGGGAGAGGCAGTAAATGCATTACAAGGTATTGAAGTGCTGCTCCAGGAAGCTAGTGAGGGGACAGAACTGAGTGAAAGTCTCAGGCAAATCTGCTGAGCATCTTCCAGCTCCTGAAGGTAGCACAGAGTGTTTTTATTAGTGGTCACAGTCAAGGAAGCTGGCCCAGTCTTGATATGGACAAGTAACATTTAGAGATCACATCATAATATTTTGTTTAGTTTTTTTTTTTTTTTTTGTAGTGGGGGCCGTGGGATTTTTTCCCAAACTCATGAGTAAACATACATGCTTTAGTTCATTATAGTTAGAGTATTTGTACGCTATAGTGAATACAGGAACATCAGGTTTTAATTCCTGTAGATTTGAGTGTTACGTACAGTAGAGGGTTTGTAACAATATTCTGATAACCTTGGACTGATGTACTCAGTAAGAACCAAAATAGAAAAAGACCAGTGTTTTTATCCATTTTTTAGCCCACTTATTTACTTGTGCAGGCATACATGCATTCCATAAACACTCCTGAGTCTGTTATGTCCCAGAAGCCGAGGGCCTGGAGGGTAACATGACATCGTTCCTGCCTCAAGGCGCTTACATCCCACTCCAGCTGTATCTGCTCACCCTTACGATGCCCTAGAACACACATGCAATACTCCTACTTGCTTCCTTTCCACAGTGACTATTCCTTTGCTCTAAGCCCCCAACTTGCTTTCATTATACAGAAAAGAAAGGAAACTTTTTTTAAGCGAGCAACTATTTGAAAAGTATTTCCAGAGCAGCCACTAGGCTCTCAGTTGTGTGTTTCTGCTTCCCATAATGTAGAAACCTCAGTTGGGTTCCTGGACAGTTTTCGGGGGATTGCTTCCCATAGTATTTTTTTCTTGGAACAACTGGATTTCTCTGAGAGTTGGAACAGCTATTGATGGGAGGCTGCTCAGCAGAAATCATCCTCCTACCCAGAAAGGGTTAGAAACCTCCTTTGAGAACAAACTCAGGCCGCTTTTTATTTACTGTGGTGGTCTGTGTGCCACTGCAGAGAGGAGACAGCTCCTTCTTATGTCCTCTCTAACAGGGCACATTTAGCTGGATTCATTAGCATTTCCTGAACAATTGATTAACTTGGAAGGAACAATAAAATCCAGCCTGAGTGATCCTTCCATCCTAAGTATGATAAGTGTATGATGTGTCTTTGCATTAACATGAACTGATAAATGACCATATCCTAATTTTTGTTTTTCACCCTGCCAAGCCCTAACCTGGCTTGGTATGTTGGGTGGTGTTCCATCATGTCCCTATTGAAGTCACTGAGAAACTGCATCAGCAGAGATAACACGGCAAAATTTGCTACTCAGGAGCCCAGAGCTTTTGCATGGAGCCAGTTTGAAATCTTGACCTGGATCTTAGAGCTCCAGCCCAGCCTCAAGGCTGATATAGCCTGCATCTATCTCACAGTCGACTGTCTTCCGGCAGCCTCTGCCCTGCACCTGAGACACGCAAGGACCCTCCCAACAGAAGAGGGTGACAAGGCAAAGAAACAAGAAAGGGAAGGGACATTTTACAGTATAAAGATATGAGTTAGCCCTGTTTTTGTTCCAAATCAATAATTTCATATAAATATATTTAATATATGCCATCTGGCTAGCTTAACCTAAAATACTTAGTTGCAATAACCATTCAACGGATCATTTTTATGTGCTAGATGTAGTATTTGTTTTGTTTGCTTCTGGCCTTGTTCATGTCTCTCAATTTGCTTATATTCTAGTTTTAGAGATGTGTGTTATACTCCCAACAAAGACCACTCATCATAGGAACATTATTGAACTTCCTAGAGAGATTCGTAATTTCTGGAAAATGATGAATTATTGCATTCTGAGATATTCAGAAAGGTTTCACTGAAGAGCTGCAACTTGGGCTGAATCCTAAAGGAGGGGCAGGGATTCAGAGAGATGAGCAGAATGACTTGGTAATTTCACGTGACATATATAAAGGGAGCCGTGTGGAGGGCAGAAATGCATTAGTGCTCTTCTGGGGATGGGGCGTGTGGACTAGAGCTCTTCTGTGGGAGCTTCAGTGCAAAATAACCACGTGAAGACCAGATTTAAAAGGTTTTGGAATGCTAGGTAAGGGAGTCTGAATGTCCTCTTAAGGCACCTGAGAGACATAGAGGAATTTTAGTTGAGAATTGACAAGACGAAGACTGTCTTAGGGCAAGAGCAGTGGTGATATGTGATTGGCTTTGAAAAGAGAAGCGCCTAGAGGCAGGGCAGCCAGTAAGAACAACAGGGCAGTGGCTTGACATTCGTGGATCTGGGTTCCGGACTTAACCCTTCCATTTCCTAGTTGGTGCACATCACTTAACTTCTGAGTTCCAGGTTTGGATTAGTCTCCATCCCCTCCATATATTCAGCAAAAAATACTGAGAACCTACTCTGCCGGGCACTATTTTAAGCACTGGGGTGGTGGTGGTAAGAACAGTGAACAAACCAGCTAGCCTGGGTTGCAGTTCTTTGTAGATCTAGGGAAATTGGGAGGGTTAAATGAGAGCGTGTGTGTGTGTGTGTGTGTGTGTGTGTGTGTGTGTGTGTGTGTGTGTGGTGTGTGCGCACACAGTCCATGGCATATAGTAGCTACTCAAAAAAATGGCAGCTAGAAAGTCCACTAGAATAGTACTCAGCTAATGATAGAGAAAACTTCCAGCGATCTGCCTTTCAGAATCTTTAGTTTCTGGAGAATAAGCATAGGTACACATTGCAGGCATGGGTTCCATCCCACTGGCTCTTTCTCAAGGAAGCCTGTGTCCTTTTGTTCCGATATGGCTGCTAGACTTCAGTAACTTAAACCTTTCCTGCTACATGGGCTTGTCATAGACCCACTGAGCCAGACCAGTGACCCAGAAGCTCTGTCCCCTTCTCAGATGCCTGGCCCAGGGAATCTGCCCCAGGCCTCTCCTCAGCTGGAAGCAGGAAGCCTTTCCTTCCCGCAGCAGCCAGTCACCAGCACCTTTCCCCCTGCCAGGACAGCGAGAACTGGAATCAGCACTTCAACATCTCGGCACAAGTCAACTCCGCTACAGCAAAGTGTATCCTTGAAGGATTTGGTTATGATCTGAGCACCTGGATTTTGTTTTGTTTTTTTTTATCACCAGATGGTTGTCCAAAAGAACAAATGATGTTTGATATCTTTAATATTCTCCAAAGCAGTTCCAGGCAAAGCTCTGAAATACATTTTATTTTTACTATATGTTAGCAACTCTGTAACTTCACTTGGAGTCTGCTGCTTTTTAGTTATTCAACAGGACCTACTGACTGCCCATTACATGCAGAATGTGGTGCTAGATGTTAGGGCTGAGTGTCTGCAGCTCCCAACCATACTCATAGTTATGCCTCAAAGGAAATATCACTAGACTCGGGGGCAGAACACATGGGCGGATGCTACTCCTGGCTGTATGAGCCTAGGTAATGCATTTAAACTTTAACTGTGAAATCAGTTAACATTCATTGCATTACTAACTGCATAGCAGTGTACTAAGTGCTTTATATGTATTATTTTATTCTCACAGCAACCCCATGAAGTTCATGCTATCATTATTCTTCTTTAATACACGAGTGAAGTGAGGCTTGGAATGTACCCCCCCCCCCCCGACTACCACTAATGGAAAAAACAAAGGTGAAACTATATCTCTCTTCATCCAGAGTCCTGAGGCTTAACTGCCATTCTCCAGGGTTATTATAAACATCTAGCTAGTTAATGTACATGAACGTATACTTTGAGCTTATAACTAATGTAGAGAATGCTCTTTCTTCAACTCTACAACCTTTGAAAGAAAGGGTTATGTCTGATCCTCGTGTACGTCTTCTTCAGGCTCGACATGAACGAGTGATCGAGCAGTACGTGTTGGACAGAAAACATCTGTAAGCTTGTGCTCCTTGTTCCCGGCCCTGTGCCACACCAGCGGAATCTCCGTGTCCACTGCACTGCCCCAAACGTTGCTATTTACGGAACAGGGGTTTGATACTACTTACATATTGAAATGAAGTGCCCTTAGCTCTAAAAGTCTGTTTTAAATTACTTTACAATTTTGAGGACATACATATGGAAAAGGCTAAACAGTCATACAGAGAAATTTCTACCCTGTTCAACGGAGGGTCTGTCCTACAATATTCTCGTGGCTGCAGTGTGAAGAGAGCACAAAAATGCCAAGCTTGGGCCGGACACACGGTGCTTCTTCGAGGGGAATAAACAGAGAAAGGCATCCAGAGCAGTTCTTTTCAGGAGGATTTTGAAGGAAAGAAATGGCCGGCGGCTGTGATGCCCTCTGAGGATGTGACGCACCAAGCCCTCTCTCCTGGTTTTCTTTCCTCTTATTTCTCTTACTCTCCTGACATTGTTTCTTTTAAACAACATTTATTGTTGTTGGTTTTGTGTTGTTTGGGGTTTTACATAGCCTCAAAGTTGCAGACAAAGAGTAGACACACAACTGTATTGGACGCCTCTTTGCACCTGTTCCTGTCTGCATGTCTCGTTCCCCTGCTGCTCCCATGACATCATGCAGACCCAGCTTGACCAGGCTTTGCCCCAGGCCAGTGTCAAGGGACTTCACCTGATGTCCATGCATGGACAGTCCCGAAGCCAGGAGAATTAACGTTCTGTGTTGTGAATCTTTGTCCCCTGAGAGGTGGGTGCGTGTGGGTAAAGGCTCTCTTCCGTCCTCCTGTGGGTGACCTAGACACCCTGGTTATACAGCTCCCGGACAGTCCTGTGGTGGCCAGCTTACTGAGGCATGTTTGTATAGGCTCTCCTTCCTTCCCTGCTTCCTCCCCTCTGCCCCCCACTCCTACTTCCTTGAACTGTGTTTTATAGGGGACTCAGGTTATGACAGACATTGAGACTGGAAAGACACTATCTTTAAAATGAGGTCATTATTTTGTGACTCATGGATACAAAATAAGGGAACTGTATAAGTGAAAAGGTATTAATCTATTTGTTGGACTACCCTAAAGGCATGAAACTCATGTTCCTCAAGAATACTTAGTGACAGTGATCTGGGTTAATGCTCACGTATTAAAGATGCGTAGAAAGTGGGCCATCCATTCTCTGTGTTCTAATTTACATAAAACACATGTGTATGAATATGTAGGAGTCCTATGAAGAAAAACACTCACATTTTAACTGTCATTTTCTCTGGGTGGTGGTATGAGGGATGGTCTTGATTTATTTTGTTTTATATAAGTTTCTCTATTGTCTATAACCATGTTCTTTTAAAGTTAGAGAAAAGAATTCTAGTTATTAAAAGTGAACCAAAAGAGTCATGTATTCCTTATTTTAAGTTCTTTTTCCTTCATAAAAGCGAACGTGTGTTTCTGCCTGATGAAGCACAGTTGCATTCTGTATCCTTCTATGTTTCGCTCATCAAGGGTTGGCATGGTTTATGCCAAAGTTCGGTTGCCAGTGGAAGACCAGAGTTGGCTTCCCACCTCGGGTCTGTGGAGCTCACTGCAGAGGCTGAGGGCACAGTTACTGGTGGGAGGATGCTGTTGATGACAATAATGACGGGGGACAGCATGACTGAGTACTGACAGCATAAAGATGTTGTCAGAGCACACAGATGGACACAGTCCCAAAGTCCAGATTTAATCTATATTTCTATAAGGCATCCTGGCAGCCCTCAGCATCACCTTCAGTTGGTGATGACGGATAAGGAGAAGTGGGTACAGAGACTTTTCTGGTGTCCTTTAGCATCATAATAGCCTTACCTGTGGGGGAAATAGGTGGCGGCCTAGGAGGGGTGGTGGGAAGATGGTGCCTAACCTCAAAGTTTGTCACAGATGCCTGAGATCCCACCATTATTACCTCACCACGATGGATGATGCATATCTACCGTGAGGTTAGACAGAGCCCTTCAGTGTATCCTTGGCAAGAGAATATATTATACTCTTATCAGTTCTTATCATTGTATATTGAATATCAGATTTCTTGTCTTTAACAACAAATTAAGAACAGATTAAAAGGACAAGAAGTATAAAAAGGAGAAAGTTTGACTTCACTCTACAGCAACAAGGTATTGCCTACTGTAAAGAGCCATGGGGCTATGATGTACTACCAAAATAATATTCTCTCTCTCTCTCTCTCTTCTGTTTAGCACACATAACCTCAGGCCTCTTTGCCTGCAAAGTCTAATTTGACTGCAAAATCTATATCGTAGATTTCGACCATTTTCCACCCTTCCTATGTATGCTTCCCAACATCACAGTTGCTCCCTCTAAACTTTTAGCTCAACCAGAAATCTTGCTTTGACCAATAACATACGAACAGAAGTCACAGTCCTCACTTATTTCCCCTTGATGTCCTCCAGCGCTTCTACCATGGTCATGGGAAGAACATGCCCTAGTGGCTCACTGATCCACAGTGTATGAGAGATACTTGAAGAGCGTCCTCAGATAAGTACAGACTAGATCAGCTGGGCCCCCAGCTGACCCACAGCTGCATGATCAGTAATGAATGACTGCTATTTTAAGTCATTGAGTTTAGAGTGATTGATTTAGAGCAATAGCTGAGTGATGCAATAGTCTTTCTGTTTCTGTAACTTAAATTCACTGTATCATAGCTCAAAAAACTAAGCACCCTGTGGGCAGGAACCATTTATTCTCCAGCACAATGTTTGGCATATAATGTGTGATTATAACATTTGTTGAATGACTGATTCTTTGCACTAGTACCCAACCTACATTTTCAGCCCTAACTTTGTGATGAGTTAAATTGGGTTCCTGCCAAAAAGATATGTTGAAATTCTAAAACCCAGTACCTCAGAATGTAAACTTATTTGGAAATAGGATCTTTTACCATAGTGACCAAGTTAAAATGAGACAATTAGGGTGAATGTTTTTATAAAAACCTGTAAGAGTGATGTTTTCATAAAAGGGGGAATGTGGGCACTGTGGCAGACACAGAGGGAAGATGAAGTGAAGACACAGGGGAGAAGATGGCCACGTGACTGGATTGATGTGTTTACAAGCCAAGGAACACCTAAGGTTTCCAGAAACCATTAGAAACTAGGAGAGTCTCTCCTAGAGCTGCCAGGGAGTGTGGCCCTCCAGCACCTTGATTTCATCCTTCCAGCCTCCAGAACCCTGAGACAACACACTGCTGTTGTTCAAAGACACCAGGTTTTATTACAGCAGCCACAGGAAACCATCCACGCCAGTACTCCTCCTGTCTACTTCCGTCACGGCAAACCACTGCCATGCCCATTTACTCCGCTCTGCCCTTGTGCATGCAATTCCTCTCTCTGAAATGATATTTTTCCCTCTTCCTCAGCTTTTCAACTTCCTATTCAACTTTCAAGACCCAAAAAAGCCCTGCCAATGTGGTTCAGTGGCTGAGCAGTGACCCATGCACCAAGAGGTCGCTGGTTTGATTCCCGGTCAGGGCACATGCCCAGGTTGTGGTCCCGATCCCCAGTGGGGGCATGCAGGAGGTGGCCAATCCATGTTCTCTCTCATTGATGTTTCTATCTCTCTCTCCTTCTCCCATCCTTTCTCTCTAAAAATTAATAAAGGAAAAAAAAAACATTAAAAAAAAAACAAAAAAAACCCAGAAAGCTTACCTCCTCTGGGAAATCTAATCCTGGTACCACAGGGCGACTTCATTTCACTCCACTGTGTTCTTATTTTCCCCACTTCATAGCTGTCCTGTAGTATTTCTCACACTGTAGCTACTGACCTGTTTGGATGCCTCCCCACCCCCTTCAGTATGGCAGGGCAGGAACTGTGTATTATTCCTCTCCTTATAGCTTCCATTTCTACTATAGTTTTAGGCTGATACTTGATAAATACTTGCTGACTGACCATAGAGGTTTAAAGAATGGGATTTTCATTTGGGAATGAAAGGTGACCTGGGGGCACCTGGACAGTGGCAGAGGGCAGTGTGTCTGCGGAGAAAGAGAAAGGTCCATAGGGCTTGTGGGTAGACAAAGTAAGATTGAGGGTGGCTATGTAAGCCCTGCTGGGGGGTTAGAGGGGGACCCAACTCTCCCACAGCAAAGACTCGCGTTACTGTGCACTTCAGTGCTAGTCCACACGCTTAGCATGTGCTTTTTAATCATTGGAATTTCATGACTGAGAGGAAAAGAACAAAGGGCTGAAACCCTTTTCTGCTCACCCCACTTGGCACCCTCATGTGAGAGAAGAAAGATCTTGAGGAATGTGTAACAAGCAGGGCCTTTGAAGTCAGGAAGACTTGGGCTGGAATTGTTCTTGGGCCACTTCTTTACTGTGTGACCTTGGGCAAGTTCTTTTACCTCTCTGAGCCTTTGATGCCTCATTGGAAAAAATGGAAGTTATTTATGTGTTCTGCTTCATAAGGGGGTTGTAACAACCAAATGACACACGCTCTCTGGAAGAGATTGGAGCATAGTGGGTGTTCTTAAATACCTGCTTCCCTGCTTTGTGCCTAATCAACTAGTAATCAAACCCAGAATGGGAGTGTTGCCTCTTCTGCCACGTAGGTAAGGGATTAGAACACTCTCATCGTCAGACCACACTGCTTTATTCTGTAGTAATCACAGCAAAATATATAAAAGTGATTCGAGGGCAGAAAACATCAGTGTGATCTGTACAACTCTGAAGAATTTATGTCAAGTTCAACCCTTTATACAGTTTAACAGATGAAAAACTTACAAAAACCAGAGTTAAAGTGAAAATAGACAGACTTTTAACTCAAGCAATAAAAGGGGTCTCCTTCTGTAATGACAGCGGTACAGTCACTCTTGGTTAAATTTTATCAGGGTTCACAGCTTTCACTGTTGGATCAAAATCACTCTGTGGTACCTGGATACAGGAAAGCACATAAATAATATATTTATAAATGCCAACAACTTTGTGATCTCATTTCATACCTGTCACCTCACATTAGGAAATACATCTTTCTGTGGGTATTCAGACACACCAGCCTTCCTTTCGTCTTTAGTACTGTTTCAATTTCCATTATTAAAGCCTGTTTGGAGGCAAATTTTTGCTCTTGAAAATTATAGTTCATAAAACCATCTTCCAACTGAGCAAAATTATTTCCATAGCATCTGGTTCCTTCATGTATGCATTCATTTTTATTTATTAGAAAAGACTTTCTGGCAGCCAAATACAGATTCAGCAACAGGTTGGCAGGTATACCAGATGCTGGACACAGCTGTCCTTCCCAGCTGTGGGTCAGTCCGTGCCCAGAAGGGCTAACCAGAGGCACCTCAGAGACGGGGATTCCTTTCAGACTCAAAGAGGGAGCAGAGACAGATAGAGCTTGGCCTTACGGTGAATACAAATACCTTTACAATCTACTTACCCCTGGAGGTTTAAGTTTTATTGTGTGTGAAAAAGAGAATGTGAGTTTTAGTGCCTTTTCTAACCAGGTTCTCCTATTAAATTTTTAAAATTACATATGAGAAAAATAAAATTAAAGAACAGCACTATAAATAACCAAATTGTAAAGCTTGGATAATAAACACCTCTAAATCAAAAGACCTCATAAAAATAATATTTTGAAGCTTTTACTAATAATATTAATATAGAAACACGTAAGATATTAATATACACAGTGCTGCCCTTTTCCCTGCAACAAGCTGAAAGTGCTTCACAGATACTCGCAGCCAACTTTTAACACATTCTTTGGGGTGTGGAAAGCACAGAATTTATTTTCCCTGCTTGTGTTTGGGGAGATCAGACCATAGAGAGATTAAGTAAGTCTCCTGATGGCTAAACCCCACATTATAGGTTTAAGATTATACTTTTGTCAATTCTTTCATACAGTGCACCTCGTTTTATTCTAGCCCCAAATGGCTTTAGCCTTCCCACACTGCTTTCTTCCATCTCAGAACCAAGTGGCTTTCCTCGCATGTCTGGTGTTTACGCCTCCCTTCCAATTATAAAGTCACTTGACTCCTCTCCTAAAATGTGCCCCTCAGGCAGCAGCCAGCTCAGACTAGGAGAGTGTTGTGCAATCCTCTTCCTCCCACAAACTCCTGTCGATCAGTCAAACATTCCTCAGGGTGCTAACTCAGATGGTATAAAACTAGCTGAAAAATACAGAACCGAAGGCAAGAGTCATATCCGACTACTTTGGTAAGCCTCAGGACAGTCCTGTAAGGTAGGCGTTATTTTCTCCTTACACGGAGCTGTGCGTGTCTTCATTGATTCATCAGTTGTTTGTGAATAAGCTGTGCTCATTACTGGGAGTATAAAGATAAGAGACCTGATGTTGAGGTAATGTTGTAAATTGTGCACTTAAGGACCATCATCTCCCCGCAGATAGAAACATACAATGAGAAATTTAAAAGAGATTCTTATGCTTTAAAACAAGACAAGTATCCCCATGGACCAGAAATGAAATATGAATGCAAAGCAGGGAGGAAAGCAGAGAAGGTGTCCTGCTGGCCTCCTGGCCTCCTGTCCAGTAACAGAGTCAGCCAGGAGTCCAGTTTATGTAAGACAGCTGGACTGAAAGTATGTCTCTATGAGGTGGGGACCTGAGCCAGGCTCACTGCTTGAACCAGTGGAGGGGTTTATCTTCCACTGGTGCAATGATGTGGAAAAGGTATTGCAGCTGCTTTTTAGGCTGGAGTTTACATGTAGCTATTAGAGTGATGGCAGCTGGAGGACTGAGTCCCAGTCTCACAACCAAGAACAGAGCCAAGCTGGCTACCAGTTGTGCAAAAGTTTGTGTGAAAGAAAATTCAAAGGTTTGCCCAGCCTGTGTGGCTCAGTGGATTAAGCATCATCCCATGGATTGAGAGGTCCTGGTTCGATTCTGGGTCAGGGCACATGCCCAGGTTGCAGGCTCAATCCCCAGTAGGGGGCGTGCAGGAGGCAGTTGATCACTGTTTCTCTCTCACATCAGTGTTTCTATCTCTCTCTCTTCCCCTCTCGCTAAAAAAAAAAAAAAAAAAAAAAAAAAATCAATGAAAACATTTAAAAAATTCAAAGGTTTGACTAGGAGGGGTGGGAAGAGGAGGAGAAAAAGGAGAATGGAGAGGGAATAAGAAAGAAAGTGGAAGAGAGCGAGGGAGAAAGGAAAGGAGAGAATAACAGAAACCTCTCTATCAAGATAAATCTGCAATCCAATAATCTAAAATACATTTAAAATAAAAGAAACTAATAACAGGGATATCTAAAAAGTCCACAAGTGGAGAGGAAACTTACCACAGAATCAATAAGAGTAATAGAAGAATTTAAATGAAGATTATATGTCTCTATTAAAAAGAAAAGTTTGGAAAGATATTTTTAAAACAAGGTAGACATAAAACAAAAACAGTGGCTGTGAAAAAAATAGCAAATATATTTTCTGATAAAATATAAAGGTATCATTTATAAAACATAAAATAGGAACTAGATCTCACTATCATGAATTCTCTCCAACATTCTAGTGGAGAGAGAAGCCAGCAAAATAAGATTTGAAAAAAAAAATTAAAAACTTATTTTTAAAATTCAAAGACAGCATTTAAAAAGTAAAATGATGCCCTGGACTGTTTGGCTCAGTGGTAGAGCGTTGGCCTGCAGACCAAAGAGTTGCAGGTTCGATTCCACTCAAGGGCACATACCTCAGTTGTGGTTCCATCCCCCGTCTGAGTTGTGTGGGAAGCAACCAATCAATGTGTCTCTCTCACATTGATCTTTCTCTCTCTCTCTCCCCTCATTCTATCTGAAGATAAAAAATGGAAAAAAGTATCCCCCAGTGAGGATTAAATAAATAAATAAAAAGACAAACCATGAACTAGGAGAAAATATTTGCAATAATATACACACACAGTGCACAAAAGAGGTCGATACACTTATTAAGAATAATATGGGATCAGAGGCCCTAGAGCCTGGGTTCAAGTCCAGCTCTGTGACTTGCTAACTCCGTGGCCTTAATCAAGTTAATTTGCCTCTCAATACCACAGGTTCTTCATCTGTAAATTGGGGATAATAATAAAATTTACCTCTTAGGTTTTTTGTAAAGATTAAGTGATAAATTTAAAACACTTTAAACAGTTGTTCATTATTATTAAAAGAGAGCCTTTCTAATTGGATTAGAACAAAAAAAGATGAAGTGCTATGGCCCTTGCCCTGCAGGAGCTTGTCCAGAGCAGCGGTCCTCGGAAGGTGGCACAGGTACCCTCGGACTGGACAAGAGCATCAAACGAAGCCAGGAATCTCATTTATAACGGTTATTATTTAAATGTAAAAATGGAAAGAAACCAGGCTACCATAACAGTGCTGCGGGTTGTCCCGGGCCCCCAAGACTGCTGTTCAGCGAGGGGGCATGGACTCTGGGAGAGCAGCCGCTCTGTCCCCACAGAGGCCCGGAGGGTTCTCGTGTTTTCTTACTGTCCCTTAGCTATCCTGTGTCATATGGGTGTCTGTTAAGTGGATTTATGAATATCTAACCCTCACAAAGTGGAAATGGCTTAAAAAGAATTCCTTCGAAAGAAGAATGCATCCGAGATAATACTCATCACACAAACATGAACAAACCATAGGAAAGGGCAAGGCAGACATCTGTTTTCTTTTCAGCCACATCAGGTGGATCTACTGACAAGTCCCGTGAAAGTATAATACCAAGATGACTATTGGAAATAGTGATTATTTCCACTCTCTCAATGACAGACCTTATCTTAAGTATATATTGTGTCCTTAACTATTAGCAGTATGGAAATCTGAAGCCATTATAATCTCAAGATATTGAGAACATTATTTAAAAACTTTTATCTTACAGTGAAATTTTTATTGTTTCTATATGATGTATAATATACATTATATAGATCGGAGAGCAGTGCTGTAAGTAACTTAAAAATAAGTATACAGATATTGGGACTCTGCATCAAGCATGGTTCACTGATAGGATGCTGGTGTCAACTAACTGTAGAGACAAGCAAGGGAGGAGCTGCTTACAGTGCATTCGGGGGGTGAGGGCAGAGGCCTGTGGGAGCTTCTTTGGGGGAGGGGGGATAATCCAGCCTAGAGAAAATCAGGGCTAAAGGCTCAAGGGCCGGGAGTCCTTAGCCAAGCCAGCAGTGGGTGGGAGAGCATTCAGGCAGGAGCAAGTCAGCAAGGGCATGGCGCTGGGGGCATGGTGCTGGGGCCATGGCGCTGGGGCCCCGGCAGGAGAGGAGGGTGACTCCGAGAGGGTGAATGAGGCCCACATCCTCAGCGTAAGTCGCAGAACCAAGGTTTTAACTCAGGCCTCCTAACGTCTGATTTCCTGTACTTCCCTTGGTAAGCAAAACAATGTGTGGGTTAAACAAAGAAATGAAAAGAAAGAAAACACAGGCTTTGGGATCGGACATACTGAAAAGTTTGAGTCCAAGCAATGCCATTTGCTCTGTGACCTTACTAAATTCCATCTCTCTCTTTCTTTCTTTTTTTTTTTTTCTGTTAATCTTCACCTGAGGATATTTTGCCATCGATTTTTAAATAGAGTGGAAGGGAGGAAGGGGGGGAAGAGAGAGAGAGAAAGAGAATGAGAAAGAAACAAGGATTGGTTGCCTGTCTCCCACACAACCCCAACCCACACATCCCCAGCCAACCCTGACCAGGGCAGGGCTGGGGCCAGGATTGAACCTGCAACCCAAGTATGTGCCCTTGACTGGAAATTGAACCTGAGACCCTTTGGTCTGAGGCCCAAAGCTCTAAATGCAGAGCCAAACTGTCTAGGGCCTGTCTCTTGTATAACCAAGGATGACCTAATCTGCAAATGATGATGATAATGCCTAGGCAGTTGGGTCCCTTTGAGGGTACGTGAGATGGTGTGCTCTGCTTAGCACAGTGGCTGGCCTGCAGTGAACACCCAGTGATTGCTATAGGTGGTCAGGCTTCTAGAAAAGAGGAGTACAGGGCAGCACAGAGCCACCATGGGCAGCCTGCATAGTGCATTGTGAGTGAGGGCATGTTTCACTTGCATACCACACACTGACCCCCAGTACTGTGAGGATACAGATTAAGGATATGAGAGGTAAGGATGAACCGTTAGAATAAGTCCTGTAAGGATAGGACAAAGAAGTGAAGGAGTTAAGAAAAAGCTTAAAGAAACTCTCTATGGAAATTGCTTTTAAAAGGAGCACTCTGAGCAAGGAAAAACAAATGACCCTTCTGTTTGAGAGGAAAAAATCTGGGGTAAAATGCTGCCATGCTCCACAGTCAGGGCTTACCTGGGGCTATGGACAGGGACAGGACAAAGACTTCCACTGGTTTAGTCGCATGCCATCAGCAGTGCTTTGAGGAAGGCAGGGGGCACATTAAGTAAAATCTTAGATAACCGATGTCTGGAAAGAACCACTATCACTAAGAGAAGAAAGGGGAACAAAAGACAGGAGAAATAAAGTCAAGGTCGTAGTTGGTGGTGGTGGTGCTGATCTACGTGTTTAGAGGGGAGGATGTTTTGTTTCTTTATTTTGAAGAAGTGAAAGAGAAGTCGTTTTGTGTCAGGGAAAATTAACTCGAGAGAATAACACTAGAAAGCAGGAGCCAAGAGTTCCTCTCAGCAGCGTGGGAAGCCCCGCAGACACTGTAACTCAGTCACAGCTGCCTCAGTCTCCTGTGTCACTGCTTTTTATCTATAAGACAGTCTGGACTACTGGGTTGGCAGCTTCCAGAGGGGACAGGCTGAAGGACACAAGGAATAGCCTGAATTTGCTTTAAATAACGTATATGTAACATTCAAACTCTCTTCCCCCAACGCGTGTATCCAGTGACATAGCCTAGCATTTAGACAGCCATGGAGTGGGCCTATTTCAAGGCAGTAGTGCATCTCTTCTGGGGAGAAACAGGGCTAGACGGGGCCCCTTCCCCACACAGATCTCTCCACGGGACGCTCATCATCTTTGTTGGGGGAAAGTAGGTCGCTCCAGCCAGTAGACAGTTTTCACTTCCATGGGAATTGTCATCCTGAGATGCGATGGAAAGAGTTTTGTTTTTGTTTTTTAAAATCTGTTTTGTCAATTACTGGAGATTTGGCTTGGGCTACTTCACTTCTCTGAGCCTCAAATTTCTCATCTGCGAATGGGAAAGATAATGCCCACCTCAAAAATCTGTTAGAAAGATTGAATAAGAGGATATGTTCGAAGTATCAGGGACAGACAGTTCCTGGTCTATACTACAAATGCAACAAGAAATAATTACTCCATTCAATTAGAATTTACTGAATTCTCTGGCAAAGGCTTTCTCCATGTGGTGAGGAGATGAGTCTAGGCTTGAACTGTTGTCACTGTTAATGGTCCTTAGACAAGAGGGTGACCCCTTTTTTTGGCATCACCATCAATCTTCAAAGATCATGGGTCAGCGTATTGGCCACCCTCAGACTATGATAGTGTCCAGAGTGATGGGACACTTTGACCTACCTATGTCACTTGACCACTCCTATGGTGAGGAGAGTAGACAGATAAAAGCAGCAACACCACCAAGGTGCCCATTACTTGAGTGTAATTGATGCGACGTGCTGGAGAGATGAGAGAGATTTATAACGGAAGCTTTACAATACTACACACAACTTTCAGTGAGAGCTTTGACTTCTTAGTCTGTATGATTCTTCCCTTTCCTTTAATTCCATAGTTCTAAAATAATTGGCCATTCTAAAAAAAAAAAACACCTTTAGCATTAAAAAGAATGACTAACAAAAAAGGAAAAGTAAATCACCAGGTTAACATTCTCTAGGTAACCATGAAATAAGAACCTGAGAAACAGTCATGATCTACTTACTGAGCTTTATAAACAGACAGTTATGAGATAGACAGTGAAAAGGTGTGGTGGGAATACAGCACCAGGCAGGTACAGGGCTGACACCGTATTTCCATAGCCAAAGTGTTAATAGTAATAATAATATAGCAACATATCTATAGTGTATATTGTGTGCCTGTTTTAAGCACTTTATATATCATTTAATCCTCACAAGAGTCCTATGAGATAAGGATGTGATATCGATCACATTTTGACACCAATTAGAGGTAACAGAAATAATGAGAGGGTAAAAGGCCACTTATTAAAAGAAATAACTTTTTCCCTAGTGAATTGCAACCTCCTTTTACCTATAGGAATGTCAATTTGACTCTGTCTTCATGTAGCACAGCAATTACCTTTAAATATTATCATTGATTTATTTCATGTAAAATTGTCTGTGAGAAGTCAAGTGTCACTGCAATCGGAGAAATCTTCCAGATTATTAGGGTCAGTTTTAGCACCCCAAATTTCTGGAAATTTTGCTTGTTACTTTTGGCCCTGTAAAATGAACAACTTTGCATCACTGTTGCTACAGAGTGCAAAACATTGAATTTATAAGGTTGCAGATCAGGAAATAAAGCACTTTCTGTAATTAACACACATTAGAATGTATTTCTTACTTTTCTAAGTTAATGACAAAGATGACACTTGAGAGAATTAATAAAGGATTATCTAGAGATAGATCATAAATATTTCAAAGCATACTATCTAATAAAGTGTATCAGCTGAACACTGTGGAAATATAATATATTTAGGTACAGTTGAGTTTTCTCTCTAGTATATCTGTATATCTTTGCTCCATCTATCACTCTTTTAAGAAACTATGTTGACAAGCTACTGTATTGCTTATTCCTCATGGCTTCCTGGAGATGAGAAACAGAATCAGTGAGGTGAAAATATTTAACCTATATTAGTTAGAGGTTGACAGCTAGACTTCAAATCTGAGTTTGCATATTTCTTAATTCTTTGAACCAACTGATTCTCTTTGAAATCATGTATTCATTATGGTTTATATATTTCCAAGATAATAAAAAATCTTTTTTCTTAATTCTCACCTAAGGATTTTTTTCCATTTATCTTCAGCTAGAGTGGGAGAGAGGAAGGAGAAAGAGAAACATCAATGTGAGAGAGACACATTGCATTTATCTTGAGATAGAGTGGGAGGGAGAGAGCGAGGGAGCGAAACATTGATGTGAGAGACATATCCAGTGGTTGCCACCCACATGACCCCACTGGGGCCAGTGACAGACTGCAACTAAGGTATGTGTCTTTAGCGGGAACTGAACCCAGGCCTCTCTGGTCCGCGGGCTGATGCTCCAACCGCTGAGCCAAACCCACCAGGGCAGGGAATCCTGTCATTTTTAATTGCCAAATACCAGTAGTTGGAGTCCTCTTCCTGCTCTGTTGCAGGAAGGACAATGTGTTATTAGGTTCTCCTTCCCAAAAGTTTCTATGTATCCTCCCAAATTCTCAGTGTTTCACAAATTAAATTCTTTTCCAGAAGTGGCCTAGACCCAATGATGTTCTGACTCACCAGAAAAATGTGTGTATTTATATATGTACATAAGTTTATTCTTATTTTTTGTTATAAAGGATGTATAACACAATTTACAATAACAATAAAATATGCAATACTTCTTATAGCAAATTTCATATAGCAATGGATTCCCACAGAATGAGTTCATTGATTTTTTTTGGCAAAGCTTTTGTGCCCATAGACAACATATGGTTGCACTTGACAAACAGGTGTGGTTCTGACACACGTGGTGGTTGATACTTTAGTTTGTATTAAGGAATACAGCAGAAGTTAAACAAGAAAACATATGTCAGAGCTTCACTCACTGGGTTTTGGGTCATGTTTTGTGCTATTCACAGTGAAATGGCTATAACTATGACACAGCTGAACTTTTAATCTGGATTTTTAACATTTCCTGTGTCCCATTCTTAGTCTAGAAAGTTGACAATAAATTAACCTGTTTTGCCCTGGCCAGTTTTGCTCAGTGGTTAGAGCATTGGCCTGTGATCCAGAGAGACCCGGGTTTGGTTCCCACTAAGGGCACATACCTTGGTTACAGTTTGTCCCTGGCCCTGGTTGGTCGTGCAGGTGGCAGCCACTCGATGTGTCCCTTTTATGTTGATGTTTCTCTCTCTCTCTCTCTTCCTCTCTCTCCTTCCCACTCTACCTGAACAAAAACTCCACCTGAGGAGGTGAGGATGAAAAAAAAAAAATCAACCTGTTTTGTGGCAGTTGTTGATTTCTATGGTAAATGCAGCCACATGACTGACTCGATTTCAAGCCATCAATATGACGTTATCAGACGTGGCATGGGGAAGAATGTGCAGCCACATTCCATGATACAATAGTTCCATAAGTAATGTCAAGAATATAGATGATAGTAAAAGATAATAAAATACTTAGCAAGTAATGAATTTTCAGTATGTCTTACCTTTAAGTTTAATAACATTTAATTATAAGATTGTATAATTTATTTTTCAAAAGTCTGCATTTAACAATGATCTCACAAAATTTCTCTTACGAGCTGCTTTCAACACACTGTTTCCTAGCACATGTTTCTACACAGAGTTTATGTTCCAGCCTTTTTGAAAGACCTCCCGGCCATAGCTATCCACAATGGAGGAGGGGAGAGGAGGTTCAGGAGGTTTTTCTAAAAGGAAACAAAATCAACAAAGATACACTTCTGCTTACATTGAAGACAAACTCATTATTATACACAACAGTTAAGCTCAACATATCTTCCCATTTCAGAGAAGGTATTTTTGCTTCACTGTGTAACCCAAAGGCCCAAAAAAATATTCCCTTCGAGATAAAGTACTCGTGTGCTCCAGAGACAAACTCTACTTTCCACATCAGAAGTAAGGCCCTGCTTCTACCTTTTTATTATTATTATTTTTTATCCTCACCCGAGGACATTTTTCCGTTTTTTGTACAGATAGAGTGGGAGGGAGAGAGAGAGAGAGAAACATTGACGCGAAAGGGACACATCTAGTGGCTGCCACCCGCACGACCAACCAGGGCTGGGGACAAACCACAACCAAAGCACGCGCCCTTAGCGGGAACCGAACCCGGGTCTCTCTGGACCGCAGGCCGACGCTCTAACCGCTGAGCCAAACCTGCCAGGGCTGCTTCTACCTTTTTAAATAGAGCTCCCTCTCTTTATAATCAGAGTTGGTTAAAAAAAAAAATGTAAGTCTATTCTATGCTCAATAGTATTGTAAATGTTATGTATATCTAAAATATATACATATTGTAAATATTATGTTAATCATATTGTGGATATTATGCACAGTTATATTTTACATAATGTTTCTTATTTAGCTTTTACCACATAATATACTATAAACATTTCCCTATTATGGATGTAATTTCCATTTTGCTGGCTGCATATAACAGGGTATTTCCTACTGATTATAGTACTTTTTTACTTAGGTTCATTTATTTATTTAACAAAAACTTATGGAGAACCTACAGGCCAGATGTTTTGATACAGGCAAATGATGGGTGATGCATAAAACCACTGTGGTCCTCCTTCACATAACTGACACTCTACCGGAAGAGAGAAACATTATAACAAACACACAGATACTTACAAACTGGGATAAAAGCTGGGTAGATAAGTCAGCATATGCTTGGAAGAATTGGCAGAGGCAAGACTAGATACGTCTTGTGGACCTTTTAAGAAGATTAGATTTGCCCTGGCCTGTGTGGTTCAGTGGGTTGGCGAGTCGTCTATAGGTCTTGGGTTTGATTCTCAGTCAGGGTACACACCTACGTTGCAGATTTGATCCCCTGTTGGGGCACATGCACAAGGCAGCAGATTGATGTTTCTCTTTCTTTCTCTTTCTCTTGTTACTTCTCTCTCTCTCAAAAAATCAATACATTAAAAATAAATAAATTTTGTTCTGAGTGTAAAGGAAGCCTTTGAAGGTTTTAGATAGGAGTGCATAGAATGAGGTTTACCTTTTTTGATAGCTCTCTGTGGTGTGTGTTTGGAGAATGCATTGGCATGGGGACAAACGTGAATAGATGAATTTGAAGGTTGAGAAGATGCTGGTGGGTTGGCCAGTGTAGTTTCTGTGATGATAGAGTTAAGTGGAGATATCTGAAATGCCCTTTGGTGTTAGAATAGACAGGATGTGGAGGTGATTGAATGGAGGGGTTTGAGCAACTAGGTGCATAGAGACATTCATAATTCAGAGAGGAGGAGCAGGCTTCTGGGACTTGTGGGTGCTTGGCAGTAAAGGGTCAAGGGTGCAGGGTGTTGTTTTTTCTTTTTTAACTTAAACATCTTTTAACTTTTACTTTTTTTAACTTAAACATAGTACTTTTAATCTCTCCTATTTATTTTCTTTAATGCCTCAGAAAGCAAATTAAAGAATAGATCTGATAGGCAACAAGATACACAAGAAACAAAAGACCCTTGGAAACTGTTAGAGGGAAGGAAGAAGGAAATTTTAAAATAGTTTCTTTCAAATCACAGAGCCATTGGAAATATACCACATTATGAAATTCTGCAAAGACTAGCTAGTTATTGGCATAAAATGATTGGAAGCTCGTAAGTTTCATGTATGTGATTTTCCCCCTACTTATTAAAAATGGCTTTTGCTTAAACCATGTAAGAGGCTATGGATTAAATAATGTCACAAATGGGGGAAAAAACTGGTTACAGATGACTTTCTTATATTGAAGATATATCTTTCTTGATCTTGATCTGAGTTATGAGGCCACTGAATAAGTTTCACAGATACTTTTAGTTTCTTTCCTAAAAATAAAAGTCCTTTTGCAGTGTGATACCACAAATATGGATAGACCTGACTTAGTTACTCTCTAGTTCCTGGTGCTTCTAACCCGTCTTATACACTCTGGGCTCCAGAACCTTTGTTGTGATTGTCATTGGGGTCCCCCAAATTCAGTCTTCCTTTTAACATCTTTATGGGGAATTTCAGGAGTAGATCCAATATATATGCTTAAATATAGGTATTCAGACGTCATAACTACACAGAATGCCACAGTGGTATGTCCTCAGAAAAATTAGCTTAGGCTCTCTTAGCCTTGTTTTCCTTTTGTGAATTATAGGGACAATAATACTTAATACACAGAGTTGCTTAAGGACTAAAAGAGATCCTGTTTATAACGTGTTTCTCACTGTGCTTGGTATAGAGTACAGCCTTAACAACTTGTAACTATTATTATTTTATTTACTGAGGTCAGTATCATTTTGTTTTTTTTATCACAAATCTTCCCCAGTAGGGATTGTTGAAATCCTTATTTTATGTGCCTCAATAGATTTTTTAAAAATCTTTTTGTCACTTTATTCTATGGTGTCTGCTTATCTTGTATTAGGAATTTCTGCCACACAAATTACAGCCAGACAATCATTTATTGAGTCTCTACTATGGGTCACAGGATATTTAAAAAGGAAGGCCCCCAGAGCAGTAGGTGCAAGTACTCTTTCATAATCAAGTGAAGTACCAGGCCACCTATGCAGGATTTGCAAAACAGTTTTCAGATTCCAATTTTGTAACCCTTTGATCAACACCCATCATTAAAAGAATTACAAAGCGGTAATTAGAGAATGCACGTGGAAAAGTTGTTGGAGTGCTGAAGCATCTTCTCTTATATCAACCCCCGCTCTATTCACACTCACCCCAAATTGAGTGAGAGTTACTTCAAGGAAGTTACTCTAAGAGATTGATCTGTGTTTTCTGTAGCCCTAGGTCCAGCCTAGAAAAGCTTCAGGTTATGAGGCTGTGGCTGGTTAGATATGTTTATAGCAGAATGAGGAGAGGTGGTAGTGTAAGATTCTGTCTGAGCCAAGAAAGAGTGAGGTTTGCCTGACAAGCAGATGTGGTACAATAGGAGACAAAATCTGCCCAGAGATGTTTTAAAATAGCTTTCTCTAAGAAGGAAGAGTGATGAGTCCTTAACAGGGAGAAGTTTGTGCAGAGTTAGCTCACTCAAATGTGAGGTTTTAAGGGACCAGGTAGATGAGGCATAGATTCTGTTATGGGAATTCAGTTGATATATCCTAGTAATGATGCTGTCTGTAAAGAACCCAAGAAAAAGAGTCTAAACTTCTGTCAATCCCATAGAGACTAGTTGTGGGGACCTTCAGAAGGTATTTATCTGCCAAGAAGGACCCCTCATGGTTAACTGGGAAAAAATTTATAACTATAGAGTCCAGCAGTCATTGCTGACAGAGGCCTCTCACGAAAAGCTGCAGACTGAGCTGCCAGCCTGTCGTGGGTTTCTACAGTCTGAGCAAACCCTTATAAAGGAGTTCCTGGATCATCTTTTGACCAATGGGCTGAGACCTTCTCCATCTAATCAGAACTGTGCAGCTAAAACCATCTTTTGCATCTTTACAGACCAATCAGAGTAGCTTTATAACAACCAATCAGCCCTGGCCGGTTCGGTTCAGCGGTTAGAGCGTCGGCCTGCGGTCCTGAGAGACCCGGGTTTGGTTCCCGCTAAGGGCGCGTACCTCGGTTGCAGTTTGTCCCCGGCCCTGGTCGGTTGTGCGGGTGGCAGCCACTCGATGTGTTCCTTTCACATCGATGTTTCTCTCTCTCTCTGTTCCTCTCTCTCCCTCCCACTCTACCTGAACAAAAAATGGAAAAATGTCCTCTGGTGAGGAGGAAAAAACAAAACAAAAAAACAACCAATCAGAACAAATGATTCTGACCAATCAGGGCAGTGCTAAATGGACCAATTAGACTGCAAATTTGGATTCTTCATTTATATAAGAAATGGACCAATGAGAGACTAGGGTGGGAACCTTCTGTATACAGAGGGGCCTGCCCTTTGTCTCCATGGGAGCACTTTCAGTTTTCTCAGGAGACTGCTTTTCTCTGGTTTGTAAACTGTTTACCTGAATACTTTCTTCTTTCACTGCACCCCAGACTAGGGACTCCTGTTGGCATTAGACTGGTGGTAGACACCTTTGGCTGGCATTTAAAACTGCAACAAGTTCAGAAGAAACCAAGGGTAGTTTACTAATATCAGGTAAGTAACACTTTATTTTTACCCTACCTGTTTTTCATCCCTTGGTTTCTGTCCTGGAAGAGACGGTACAGCCCAGTACTGGTAGAAATAAAGTGGGAAAGTAAGAAATAGCTATCCCATTGTCAAAAGAAGTCATTGGGAAGAGGTGACCACTGGTTAACCTGAGAGCTGTATCTGGGCAATCAGAGGTTCGTTATTCTCTCCCCTGTCCCTGGAATATATGTTCCAGCCAGCATTCCCACAGCTGGAGCCATTTTCAAGGACATAGCCTAAGAGAGTAAGGTGTTGCTGAGACAATGCTGATGGTATATGTGACTGGTCTCTGTATATACTCTTGTGGGAAGATGTGGAGAATACTTGTCTTGCAACCACAGAAGACAGGCCACAGATGACAATCTTGTTTATGTTCCCTTATTGACTGGTCTGCCTCCCTTTTAGATTTTTCCTTGCCCTCCATGCAAGGGCCAGTTGGAAATTCTTGCCACCAACTCCCGAGGTTGCAAGCCAACATCCATCCTCCTGATGGAGGAGAGAGGCTTTAATTTTGAATAATGTTATAATACTGAAATAGACATATTAATTGCTGAAACAAGACTATTTTTGGAGTGATAGTAACCAGTATATGTATATATGTGTATATGTCTGTCTGTATGTATGTGTGTACCTACCAGAGGGAGTGGGTGAGTTATGGAGACTGCCTGGGGTTTCATCTAATAGCAGGGAAAGAACAAACCCCACAGAATGGGTTTGAATGCCCAGCTGGAGTGCAGGGGCTCCGTCATTGCCCTATGAGTCCCATTCAGGATATCTACTGGTTACATTTGTACCTGGCCCTGTACTGTTGCTAACATTTGTTGAGCACTAAGCACATGCCAGTCACATTATGTTTCAACACACTTTTCTCGGCCTATTCCACTTGTTATATTCATTCTTATACACCTGCCCTATATCAAAATAAGACTTCCTTATTTTCTGCCCCATTCTGCAATCTAACACTTTCTATACATTCTTTTTTGTTTAAATAATTCCCTGTCTAATTGTCCATCTTCCCCAATAGACTGTAAATGTGTTAGAATGGCTCTTCCTGGTGTGACTGACATTAAGGCATTTTCAGAATTAATCTCAATGATAATAATCAAATGTGTTATTTTGTAGATGAACAATGTGCAGTTCAGGCATAATGTGCCCAAATTCAATTAGCTGATGGGTGGTGGAGTTAGAATACAATCCGTGGATTGGAGTTGGTCTCGCTAATTCTAAGGAGTGTGGGAATTGGTGTGTTCCACTCTCCTCTGACAGAAACAACTTAATTGCTGTCTAAACATCTCTTTGCATTACAAAACTCAAGATTTTAAACAGCAGAAAAAGTAATGATAAAGGATTCTATCCATGCATCATGTTATCTTAAATTGTAACACAGAATCCCAGAGGGACTTTTTAAAAATTCTAGTGTATTTCAAATTGTATAAATTCAATAATTTGTTGATCATTAATATTTGTTTACCACCTCCTTATTCAAGATCTAAATGTTTTAACGTTCTGTGCATTTTAAGTCAATAAATACACTATACATTCCTTCCTAACTCTAATTCAAAAATATAACAAATCCCCTGTTTTGTTTCTTTATCCTGTATAGTCTAGATTGTATCGGTGTGGATCTCAAAATAAACTTGCAGTCACTACCTTCTCTTTGTCCTTCTACATTCAATCTCCACAACTCACTACTTTCTAACATGATGGATGATGTCAACAGGTCCAAATCTCTTAAAGTTCTGGGTGGTTTTGGCCAAAGGGAGTCCTAGTTAGAGGTGGAAGGGAGCCAGAAGGGTGAGCTCAGGGTTTTTACTCCCAAGGATCCTTCTTTGTGAAATCTTCAGGATGATTGTGCTTCTCAAATACAAGTGATAGCTGTTCCCCAAATAGTCTTCTGTATATGACTCTGGTGATTCTATTTTTACCTGTCCCTTAAAACTTAGGATGGATAATAGCTCTTCAATTACTAATAGTGATTTATGCTGTATCTCTTGTGGTTCTCTTACAATTCCAGCCCCAACACCCTTGTAAATATACTCCATATTAAATCCTCCTTAACACTTTTGTTAATTTGAATGTCATGTAGATGAGGTCATCTAGAGGACGTGACCACCAGTTGATTCATGAGCCAGTGGACCCGGGCAATTGGAGGCTCCTTACCTTCCCTCCTGCAGACTGTACTTGGAATGTACATTTTACCCATCGTTCCCACTGCCAGAGCCAATTTTGAGGACAGTCTTGAGAGAGCAATGTGTTGTTAGACAGTATAAATGGCTGAACCAGTTAAGGCTTCTTTATAAACTTTTAAAATTATGGTAGGCAGGTGTGGAGAGCAATTTGTCTTGCAGGCTCCCAAGACAAGCCTTGTATGTAAGTTCTCTTGCTTAGTAAACCTACCACATAGCAATCTGGAGTGACCTGCCTTTCTTCCGTCTCTCTTTGCCCTTCATGTATGGGGGCCAGTTAAAGATTTCACCTGGAGAAGTTCCAAGTTTGCAAATCAACAGCCATCTATTCTAATGGGGATTCTGATGGGTAAACTGAAGTAAGTCATCATGAAATTTTCAAATATCAAAGAAAAAGAGAAACCCATAAAGCTACTGGGGAGGAAAAGAACACAACAACAAAGAATAAGGGCCAAATTAGCAGAACTTCTCTTCAACAACACTTGCTGACAGAGGACAACAGAATGATAACTTAAATATTCTAAGGGAAAACTATTTTGAAACTGGAATTTTATTCCCAGCCAAGTTATTTTGAGGATAAAATAAAATCATTTCATACATTCAAGAATTATACCCTTCTTGCCACAGATCTATTCAGCCCTTCTAAATTTTTTTTTTTCTTTATTGATCTTTGAGAGAGAGGAAGGGAGAGAAAGAGAGAGATAAAAACATTGATGAGAGGGAACATCAATTGGCCACCTCCTGTGTGCCCCCCACTAGGGATTTGGCCTACAACCTGGGCATGTGCCCTGACCGGGAATCAAGCCAGCAACCTCTTCTTGGTGCTTGGGTTGACACTCAGCCACTGAGTCACACTGGCCAAGCTATGCAGTCTTTCTAATAATGCATCTCTAGTGAAAGTTTGGTGAAAACCAAGAAAAAAGATAATTTTTTAAAATGTGGGATCAAAGAGTGTGGTTAAAATACAGCCGGTAATGACAATTTACGCGGAGGTGTGAAATAGGGCTGCTGTAAATTGTGAAAGACAGAGGCTCTATGAAGACACTCCTTGACAAAAAACAGGAAGTGGGTTATGAGCAGTAGAGAGAATAATCAGAGGGCTGGAAATTGGCAATATTAGAGAGAGAATACTTTGTCAAGAAGAAAATAAAAAAGGCAATTAGAGCCCTGGCCAATTTGACTCAGCGGTTAGTGCATCAGCCTGTACACAGAAGGGTCACAGGTTCAATTCCAGTCAAGGGCATGTACCTGGGTTGCAGGTTTGATCCCTGGTCCTGGTTGGGGTCGTGTGGGAGGCAAACAATTGATGTGCCTCTCTCACATCAATGCTTCTCTCTCTCCCTTCCACTCTACCTAAAAATCAATGGGAAAATATTCTCGGGTGAGAATTGAAAAGAAAAAAAGAAAGACAATTAGATGTACCACAGCATTTTTATCCATTCGTCTACTGATGGACATTTGGGTTGTTTCCAGAGCTTAGCTATTATAAATAGTGCTGCTACGAACATGGGGGTACATATATTCTTTCTGATTGGTGGTACATATACACAATGGAGTACTATGCAGCTGTAACAAAGAAGGATCTCTTATCCTTTGAGATGACATGGAGGGATCTAGAAAGTATTATCCTAAGCAAAACAAGCCAAACAGAGAAAGACAAGTATCATATGATCTCACTTATCTGTGGAATATAATGAACATAGCAGTCTGAGGAATGGGGTAGTCCCAGAGACGTGGAAGTAGGGAAAACTGACAGTCCCCAGAAGAGGGGGTTGGGGGGAGAGAGATGAACCAAAGAACTTATATGCATGTTTGCATGAACAATGGACATGGACAACAAAGCTGGGGACCGGGGTGGGGGGGAAGGGAGGTGGAGGGGGGAATCAGTGTGGGAAAAAGGAGAAACAAAAATAAACTAATTAAAAAATAAATAAACAAACAAAAATAAAGACAATTAGAAACTTCTGGGAAAATTAAAGTTTAATGAGAAATCATAGTTCAAGTATAAAGGAAATAAAGGTATTGAATGAATTAACAATATATGGGGTAAAACACTAGTGAATTATATTGATCTCAATAGTAGAAGTATTCTTCTTGGGAGAGAGGAGAAGTGAGATTAAAGGTAAGAGCAGTAACAGCTCCATTGTACATACTGAGAGTCAGAGTGTATTTCCAAAGCTGGTGAAATAAGACTAGTAAAAATTTTTAAAAATTGGTTGGGGATTAAGATTACAGAATACAGGGCAAAATAAGTTGAAATTTATTCTTTCCTAGCAAGAATCAAGATGTAATACTTTAAGTTTATAACTTAAGAAGTAAAATAGCTAATATCTAGAAGTGCTAATATCTACAAATTTTAAAAAGCAGTTACCTTTAGAGACTAGGGCAGGTTGGGGGGATGCCTAGCAAGGTAATGGGGGACAGAGGCGGTTGCTTTCTATGACAATGACTTTTATATGATATATTTTATCATTATTATATACTCATTTTGATATGGTTATATTATCTTAATACTTAAAAAATTTTTTCAAAAGGTGCATACAAAGAAACACAATAAGAGATATGTTATTATAAAGTGTTACAACTGAAAGACAAATGGCAAGATATAACTATAAGGGAATATAAGAGGGTTTATTCTAGGCTAAGAACTAGAGAAGCTTCTTGAAGGAGGTGATTTTAAATCAAAGTATATTTTTTGACAAAATATGAAGATCAAGTTATTTTAAGGGTGTGTGTGTGTGTGTGTGTGTGCATGTGGGTATGTGTATATGTGTGAAACAAAAGCTAGTGGCTTAAGAAAAAATCCATTTTTCTGTGGTCAGAAATAGTTACAAAAGCAAAATGAAATGAAATCAGTGAAATAATAATTAATCATTTTGTACCTCTGACACCTAGCTGGTTGAGTGACACTAACAGTAGACACTTGGTATGTGCAGGTGATTAGTTGATAACTGAGGGAATGAACTGCAAGTGATTTAGAAATTACTTAAGGAGAGCATTCATATGTGCAAAAAAGAAAGTCATGACCTGGAATATAAAATGTATACCACTATACCATTTGACAAATGTGTCGTAAGTTGGAAAAATCTTCCACATAGAGTGTCAAAGCTATGGGACAAGGTCATTATCAGCTTTTGTGTTCTATAAACCATCAAGTGCATATGAGGCTCAGTGAAAACAGAAGTATGTGATGAACTGCTTGTCTCTCGCCTTTGTACTCCAATCATTTCACATAATGGAGAAAGGTTAAGGTAAGGTAACGAGTAACCATGCTGAGGAAGCCCAGACATAGTACCTAAGCTACATAAACCAAACAGAACAGACCTGAGTTCTGGGCATAAGCAGTCAGAATGTGGCTGACTTCTCGTGTTCATGGCTATTTGAGGGTTTCCTGGACATAATTAAATTGTATCAGGAAGTATTTATCTCTGCATTTCTACTTTCCCAACTACAGGTTTTGTAGTTTGGAAAGAAAGAGTACCTAGTTTTATAACTTTAACTGGGTCATTGCTAGGCCAAAAACGCATCTACCTGTTCACTATCATATCCCCATATCTACACAGTTAGTGGCCCAGAGTAGTTGCTTTATTGATATTTTTTGGGAAGGAAGGAAGCAATTTCTTAAGTTCTGATTTAAGTTACTTCAAAATTGATCTCAGTATTCTCTGCTTGAACAACTTCAGTGGCGGTGAATTCACACTGTCTGGGAAAAGGTACTTCCAGTTGTAAGTAGTGGTACATGGTTCATTTACCTCCTACCTCCTGGCCCCAAAGCCAAACTACTGCCCCACATGTGACATCCATGGTACAGAATAACAGAGTATCGCTCCCTGCCTTATTTTGAATTCTGTGTCTAAACCTATTGAGTGAATTGACTTTTTGGGCAACCATGCCAAGGAGTTTACTCATATTGAATTTATAATTATTTTTTATACTTTTTTCTGCATGTCTTTCTCATTTTGTATTTATGTATTTTGTAAAATGAATAAAATATTTTAATGCTATCCCTATTATATTTTAGAAGGTTTTTTTTCCCATTAAAAATGGGTATAATTTGCATGTTGTAAAATTTGCATATTAACTGTACAGTTCTGCTAGTCTTGACAAATTTATATATCATGTGACCACTACTGCAATCATGATGACAGTTTTATTGCTCAAAAATATTCCCTAGTGTTGTTTTATAGTCAACCAGTCTCCTGTTCCCAAGTCTGGCAACTACTGATGTGTTTTCTATTTGTATAATTTTGCCTTTGAAGAATGTCATTGAATGAAATTCTACAGTGTGTAGGCTTTTGATAATGGCTTCTTTCATTCTGTACAAGGCATTAAATATTCAGTTATATTGATGTGTGTCTCAAGTGTGTGTTTTCTTTTTTACTGCTGAGTAGTATTCCACCATGCAGAAATGTTACAGTCGGATTTATCTACCCCCACCCCCAGTTGAGAGACACTCGTGCTGCTTTTAGAAATGTGATTTGCAAATATTTTTCTCCCAGTATTTGGCTTGCCTTTTCAGTTTCCTGACATTGTTTTCTTTTTATAAAAAATGTTATTAAATTTAGGAGGGTGACATTGGCTGATAAAATCATATAGATTTCAAGTGTACACGTCTATAATGTATCATCTGTACAATGCACTGCATGTTCACCTCCTGAAGTCAGATCTCCTTCTGTCACTGTATATTTGGCTTCCTTTACCTTTTACTACTCCTCACCCCCTTTTCCCCTGGTAATCACCATAGTTGTCCGTGTCTATGAGTTTTATTTGTTTGTCTTGTTTGTTTGTTTGTAGCTTTCCATTTTATATCCCACATATGAGTGAAATCACACGATTTTTTACTTTTCTGTGTGACTTATTTTGCTTACCATGATATTCTCAAGGTCCATCCATGTTATCACAAATGGCAGTATTTCATCTTTTCTTATGGCTCAGTATCTCATTGTATAGATGTACCACATTTTTATCTAGTCATCTAGTGAAGGACACTTTATTTGTTTACATGTCTTGGCCACTGTGAATAATGCTGCAATAAACATAGGGGCACATTTATCTTTATGAATAAAAGCTTTCAAATTTTTCAAGTAAATACTCAGAATAGGGATTGCTGAGTCATATGGTACCTATATTCCTAATTTTTTAGGTACTTCGATACAGTTTTTCATAGTGGCTGTACCAGTTTACATTCCTACCAGCAGTGTATGAGGGTTCCTTTTTCTTCAAAACCTCTCCAACACTTGGACATTGTCTTTCGAAAAGTAGATGTTCTTAATTTTGATGAAGTCTACTGTTTCAGCTGCTTTTTGTTTTGTTTTGTTTTGTTTTTACTGGACTCTGCTTTGGCTGTTGTATCTAAGAAATTATTGTTTAACTTAATACAAAGATTTTCTTTTGTGTTTTAAAGGGTTTATAGTTTTAGGTTTTACATTTAGGTCTATGATTGATTTTCAGTTTATTTTTGTAGAGAGTGAGAGGTATAAATTGAAATGCATTTAAAATATTTTTACCCATTGTTATCAAATTGTCTCAGCACCATTTGTTGAAATGACTTTCCTTTCTCCATTGAATTGACTTCACACCTTCATAAAAAATTAATACTGTATGTGCCCATATTATTTCTAGAGTCTCTGTCCTGTTCCATTTATTTATATGTCTGTCTTTGCTCCCACATCAGACTGTAGTTTTATAGTAAATTTGGAAATCAGGTAATGTAAAACTTCAAACTTTGTTTCCTTTTTTTCAAAATATGTTGTGTGGTTTTTGTTTTGTTTTTTTTTTTTTGGTTGGTTTTTTTGTTTTTTGCCTGTCTAAATACATTTTAGAATAAGTTTGTTGATTTCTTCTTAAAAAAGCTCTTCTGGAATTTTGATTGGGATTATCTTGGATCTACAGATCAGTTTGGGATAATTGACATATTAACAATTTTGAAACTTCTGATGTGTGAACTGGTAGATCACTCCACTTATTTAGATCCTCTCTGATTTCTTTCATCAATGTTTTATAGTTTTTAGCATACAGATCTTACATTTATTCATTTTATAAGATTTTACAGAGATATTTCTTTTTTGATTCCTATTGAAAATGGTACTTCAAAGCATTTATATTTGTGATTATTCACTCTTAGTATGTAGATATATGGTTACATTTTTATATTGACATTTTATTCTTCAACCTTGATACTCACCAATTAGTTTTTTAATTGATTTTAGAGAGAAAGGAAGGGAGAGGGAGAGAGAAAGAGAAACAATGATGAGAGAGAACATCAATTGGCCGCCTCCTGCCTACCCCCAGTGAGGACTTGGCCCACAACTTGGGCATGTGCCCTGACCAGGAATTGAACTGGTAACCTCTTCGTGTATGGGTCAACACTCAGCCACTGAGCCACACCAGCCAGGCTAGTTCTTTATTTATGTTTCTTTATCTTTATTGTTGAGAGTATTACAGATGTCCCCCTGTTATCCCTCTTTGCCTTCCTCCTTCTAGTAATTAGTTTTAATAGCTTTTTGAAGCTTCTTTGAGAGATTTTCTGTGTAAACAATCATGTTATTTGCCAGTGGAGACAGTTATGTCTTCCTTTCCAAAGCAAATGCTGTTTCTTTCTTTTTCTTGCTTCTTCATTATATTTAGCCCATAGTTCTAGCCTGTCAAAACTTTGAAATAATGAACTGTCACCTAGTTTTTTTCACTGCTGATCAAAAAATTCACCAATTTCTCATCTTATTTTTTATTTAAAAGCACTGAACCAGATAGTTCATTACTAAAACAAGCAAACCCACATCTCATTAGGAGAAATTTTAAATATATATACACGTGGGAAAATAGTATAATGAACACTTTGTACCCATCACAGAGTTTCAGAAGGTCTCAATACATGGCCAATCTTGTTTCATCTGTACCTCCACTTTTGTACCTCACCTCTGTTTTATTTTAAAGCATATGCAAACAACATTATTTTCAGGTAGAGATTTGACAATGAACTCTTCCACTATGTGGTAAGCTATCTAAGTAGGGAATGATGTCTTATTCATAATTCTGTATCCCCAGCATAGCTCAGCATCATGCACATGGAATATATATTCAAGAACATTTTTGTTGAAATACATTTTTATGGACTGTCTCACTTTAGCATAATTTAGAAACCCTTTCTCCCTTTGCTTTTTGAAAATCAGTCTAGCTTACTTTGAGGTACTTTTCTATATTTCATTGTTTTAACAATATTCTTTTCGAAAGTATTTTTTTTATCCTCACCCAAGGACATTTTTCCATTTTTTTGTTCAGATAGAGTGGGAGAGAGAGAGAAGAAGAAAGAGAGAGAGAGAAACATCGATGTGAAAGGGACACATCAAGTGGCTGCCACCCTCACGATCAACCAGGGCTGGGGACAAATTGCAACCGAGGTATGCGCCCTTAGCGGGAACTGAACCCGGGTCTCTCTGGATTGCAGGCCGATGCTCTAACCACTGAGACAAACCGGCCAAGGCTTGAAAGTATTCTATTTAACACATATCACAACATATAAGTAATACATAGGGTGTCCCAAAAAATATATGCACAAAAAAAGTGTATCTATGAAACCAGTGTTTATTAAAATACATTTCATTTTCAAAATGTAATCGAATCTACAGACATCCTGTATTCAGTTTTTGGGATACTCTGTACATGAGAATGTCAAAGCATGGTAATGCAGTACACACTCAGCAGTCAACTTAAGAACCAGAATTTCACCAAATCGCTGAAGCTGCTCTGCTCCCTTCCAATTCTGTGCTCTCTTTTTTCAGAAGTTATTTGTATTGTGAATTTTCTCATTCAAAATTTAAATAGCTATATAATTATGTAGACATACATTCTTAGAAAGGATACTGTTTAGGTTTACTCAGTTTTGAGGCTTATAAAAACACTATCATGTTGTAGTTCAGTTTCTTGATTTATCAGTTCTTGATAATTCAGTTCCGTGAATTATCATGATTTAAATTAGAGAATTCAGACAATTTACATTTTATTAATTATAGATATGGTTCAATTTAAATATACTATCTTATTTAGTATTTGATCTGTTTTCAGTTCCTTTTTCTGCGTTTCCTGACGTTTTTTCTTGATTAATTAAACCTTTTGGATTCTACTTCACCACCACTTGTATTTTTATTTATTTAATCATTTTAATCCTCACTCGAGGATATTTTTTTCTATTTATCTTCAGGTAGGGTGGGAGGGAGAGA
Organism: Molossus molossus; assembly: GCF_014108415.1. NCBI lineage: Eukaryota > Metazoa > Chordata > Mammalia > Chiroptera > Molossidae > Molossus > Molossus molossus. Next base: position 29,074,547 of record NW_023425348.1, read on the forward strand.
GGGAGAAAGAGAGAAACATTGATGTGAGAGACACACACTGACTGGCTGCCTCCTGCACAACCCCAACAAGGGCCGGGGACAAATCACACCAAGGTACGTGCCCTTGACCAGATTTGAACCTGAAACTCACTGGTCTGAGGGCTAACAGCTGAGCCAAACCAGCTAGGGCACCACTTGTATTTTTAGTTAAATCTCCTATATAATTTTTTTTTGATGATTGCTCTAAGGTTTACAATATATCTTTAATGCATTATAGTCTGTCTTCACATTATATTATATCACTTAACATGGAGTGTATGAACCTTATAACAACACTTTCATTTCTTTCCTCCCACTTTTTTACCGTGCGTTCATACATTTTACTTCTCATATGTTATAAACCCTGTAATACATTGTAACTATGTACACCTTTTAAAGTTAAAAAGAAAAAAAAAAGTTTTATATTTACTTGGTTTTTACCATTTCTGATGCTTTCCATTTCTTCATACAGATCCAAATTTGCATTTTATCCCATCATCCTCCTGCCTAAAGGACTTTGTTTAAAAGTTATTTCAGTTCAGCTCTGCTGGTGTTATGTTGTCTTAGCTTTTGTTCATCTGAAAAAAAGTCTTTGTTTTGCCTTCCTTTTTGATGTATGACTTTGCTAAATATAGAATTCTGGGTTCACAGTATTTTTTCTATGAGCACTTTAGTTATGATGTTTCATCACCTTCTAACTCACAAAGTTTCTGACAAGAAGTCTGTTCTTCTTTCTCTGAAACGTCTACTACATATGTTAGATTATTTGATATTGTACCACAGCTTTTGGATATTCTGTTCTGGTTTGTTTTTTCTCTGCTCCCCCAACCCCTTGTTCTTAAGTTTGGATAATTTCTATTGAACTATCCCAAAGTTCACGGATTCTTCCCTTAGCCATATGTAGTCTACTGGATATGTCTGTTGAAAGAATTATCTCTGATACCAAGTTATTATTTATAGCTTTTCTATTTGACATTTTTAATAGTTTCCATCTCTCTGCTAAAAATGCCTCATCTTTTTACATATGTCATAAAACTTTTCCATTAGATCCTTTAGCATATTAATCATAATTATTTTAAAGTCTCTATCTGATAGCTCTAACACTTGAATTATCTCTGAGACTGATTCTAATTATTGCTTTATCCCTTGACAATAGTTTTTTTCCTAGCCTTTTTTTTTTTTTTCTGTCTTATGATTTTTTTTACTGAATGTGGGACATTATTTGTAGACAGTAGAGAATGGAATAAATAACATTTATGTCTTAAAATGGGTCTTTCTCTTTGCTCAGACTGTTGGTGTGGGGGTTTGATTCAGTCTAGTCACTGGTTCAACTGAGTTTCTGTATTGTTGTTGCTATAGTTACTGTCAGTATACCACAGGCTTCAGGTTCCTCCATCATGGAACAGCTATAACCTTGATTTCCCTTTGGGATCTGGAGTAATAGAGGTTCATTCTCTGGGCTCCTACTCTACCTCGGCTTTCAGGACCCCCAGTATGCCTGTGTTGCAAGGGTCTGTCTCCCTCCACACTTTTGCCCCTTTCTTGGGGAGTAGACTGTCATTACTGGTTACTTGCTGCTAGGTTTGCTGTGGGACTTGAAGATATTTTGGTACTTCTGGGCCAGTCTTATCTTTAGCCAGAACCTATGCACCTGGGCCATGTTGATAGGACATTCTCAGTGTTCCTGCCATTCCACACGTATCCAGCAAACTCTACCTTGTACTTGTGGCAGGTACTAGGCAGAAGCATTTCCTGGCACAACCCCAGCGTAGCAGGTTTCTGCTTTGTGTTGATGCAGCATCCTGGGATATGAAGATTTTCTTTTCTCTGTCTTGGGGAAGACACGTTTGTTTCTAGCCTTACCCAAGAAAGTGTGCAGTGGCAGAAAGGGGAATGTCATAGTTGTTCTTCAGAGGTAGATGGTTTTTTCATCTATTTCTTCTGTGACCCTGGGTAACAGAGGATTTGCTGCCCTTCCCCAAGTGGCTTAGGTTTTTGCTTTTTGCAAGAGATGGCCCAGGGAAGTGTATGATGTTTTGTGCCTGAATCCAAGCAGAAGTCACTCACCTTCTGCACACCTGCACCACTGCAGGGAGCTCACTCTCATTTCCTGTTCTGCCCCTAGTCTTTCTCCAGAGCACTGCTGGAACCCAGTGGAGAAGAGCTGGTGTGTGAGTATGAACCGCCTTACGTCTAGGGCTCCCAGTTATTCCAAATTTATACACTAGCCCACATTTAGCCTTTCGGAATTTATTAACATTTTAGCTAACTACTTACCTTCTTCTGGAGTGGCCCTCTATTTTTTCTTGTGCTCTATCAAAGGCAAAATAATTTTCATGTCTTTTCTGTCCTTGGAGGGGGTTACCCTTTGTGGAAATTCAATTCTTGTGGTTTACTTATGACTTCAGGTCCCTAGTAGGTTCAATAAAAGTTATGATCTTACATATTATCTAGTTCTTGTTGTTGTTGTTGTTGTTAGGATGGGAACAACATTTTCTTGTAGCTTTCTATAGCTTAAGTGGAAGCAGGATTTATATGCCTCATGTTCTTCACACAGCATTATACTTTTAAGATTCATTTATGTTATTACATGTAGCTACAGTTCATTTATTTCCCCTGATATATAATATTCTATTATGCGCATATAACACAATATATCCATTCTCTTGTAAATAGGTATTTGGGTTATTTCTAGTTACTTATTTTTATGAATGACATTGCTTTGAACACTCTCAGTCGTATCTGTTGGTGCACATTGGTAAGTTTCTGTAGCTTATATATCTAGGAGAGGTTTAGTTTGATTATAAGATATGTATGCTGAAGTTCATCCTTACAAAATAATGCCTTTGCTTTTTAATTCATGCCTCTGCCTTTTCTGAGAAATAAAAGCTGCCCACATGACTTACATTTACTCTCTTTCCTTTTAGCCATAACCTGTGCTTATCCTCCTTTTCTTTTTATGGTCTCTTGAATACTAATTTCTCTGTGTTGTGTGTGTATTTTTTTGGATTTTACTTTACCTGTGGCTTATGATTCAGCTCTTGTCTTGCTGTTATTCATTTGTTTGATATTTGACTCTTAGCGCTACCTATTGTATTTTGGCTGGGACTTGCCATGGTAGCTTGTATTGTGTTGATCTATATGATAAAATATTCCTTATTTTAGTCAGCCCTTCAATTCCCCATCAGCTCTGGCTAATTGAGCCAGCCTCCTAACTAGCTATTTACTCCTTTGCTCCTGCCTTACTGTGTGTGTGTGTGTGTGTGTGTGTGTGTATGTGTGTGTGTGTGTGTGTATGTGTGTGTGTGTGTGTGTGTATGTGTGTGTGTGTGTGTGTGATTATCTGAACACTTGAGGTTAAAATAAGCCTATCAATCATTACCCTGCAGGTAGACTAAATTTCACTCTAGAAACTGCTTTAAGTAGTTAAATAGTCACAACCCCAAGCCATATTTCTCTGCTTTGTCTTGGAGGATAGTAAGAAAGATAAGTTGAGATTTAGGTACACAGTGTAGTTTTTCTCCTCTCAAACTGTAGGCAGCTCAGAGAACTGGCTTCATAAGGCACAAATTAAGACTTTTTTCTGCTTTGGTCTCTCTGCAGTGAATCTATGAGCCATAATTAGAATGCTCATGGGAAGGCATTAATACTTGGGGCATATTATATGAGGACAAATTTAGTGAAAGTCACTGTTTATGCTCTTAATGTCAATAGTCTGGGAACATAATGCTAACAGAAATATAGATAAAGAACAAGGTAGAATTTATGGGAGGAACTAAATTTAAAAACTCTTATTTTCTATATGCTGTGATTTTCATTTTTCCTGGGGAAATATTGATTCAAAGCAGCTATGAAGTGATGGAATTCTCTTCCCTGAATAGTTATAAAATTAGGAGAAAACATGGTCTGTGCTCTCAAGTAGATTAGAATTTAACAAAGATTAGTATGCCAACCAACACCAATGAATGCATCAATAAACACATGGTAGAAAACAAATATGAATAAGTAAAGATACTCAGAAGGCTACAACTCAGTGTTAAGAAATAGTTGGATTAGAATAGGCTAGACAGCAATATTTCAAGAAGAGCAGCCTCATCAAAAACAGAATGTGGCATGAATAAACATTTCCTTATTCAGAGGTATGTTTTTAAACATTTATATCTTTCCATACTGCAAACTTGTTGAAGTATTACACTGGACACTGCTGGTGCCCTGCTGATAAACTCTTTACAAGCAAGTACATCAGGCCTCTCAAGTAGTTGGGTTGGCTGCAAAGTGCCCATAGCTGCCCCTCCTCTGGAGAATCATCTGAGCTCAGTGATCAAAGGAGTGGTTCCCCCCAAAAATAGCATTAATTTCACCTGGAAACTTGCTATTAATGCAGATTCTCAGACTCTACTCCAGAACTACTGAATCAGACATGCTAGGGGTGGGGCCCACATGATTCTGATTCACAGTGAAGTTTGTCCTGGTTGTTGAGAACCACCTTGTCTTGGAGGCTAGGTACCCCCCCCCCCCGCCTCCCACCAGCTCCGCAGGTGATGACTGATTGATAAAGAAGGCTGAATTCCTGGCCTCTGGGGTGGGGCACACTGCTGTGTGGTGTGATTTATGCTCTAGAGTAGCAGTCAGCAAACTATGGTCCCTGGTCCAAATCTGTCTCCCTGACTTTTTTTGTAAATAAAATTTTATTGGAACAAATCAGTCTCATTTATGTTATTGACTATGGTTGTTTACATGCTACAATGACAGGTGAATAGTTGCAAGAAAGACTATTGGGCCCTTTACAAAAAGCCCGTTGACTCTTGTTCTGAGGTCTTGCTATTCCCAACACATCAGACCAGTTCTAGACTTCACTTAACACCACTCCCTTGCTTGGCTCTCTCTCCTCCATTCTGCTGCCTTCTCCCCCTTACAGATTGCATCCAAATCTCTGCCTCAGGCTCTGCTTCCTGACAATGGAACTTGACAAGTATACGCATATGCTTCTTTATTTTTCTGCTACTGTTTTCTGTGTTTGCATTGGCTTTAAGGGAGCTGTGGAATTTCCCAGACTTGCTCACCTGCTCAGGAGGCAGTTTTCCCCAGGTGGTCTTTCGGATCAGAGATGCTCCTCTCAGAAAGGGATGGCATTTCTCATCTTTGCAAACCCAACTTTTCTTTCTACCACTTCTCTGATGGAGTCTCAGTGACTGCCTGGAACTGTGTTTACTACCCTGGTTTACGGGCCACGTGTTATTATTACATTATTTGTATTTACAATTTATACAGCATGAGGAGCATCCATGAAATTTCTCACCGTATGATATCTGATTTGGCCAATGGCCAGTGATCTCTGGCAATACAAATAAAAGTAAAATGAAAATACCTCAACCATCAGTGATGGTAAAATATGAACAGGGGTTGAGCTAGGAAACTATCGCAATTCATTAAGTTAAAAATAAAATAATTTGCTAAATGTTCTACCAAAGGAATTAAGCTTTAAGTAGCACCCAGGGCAGAGATGTACATCCTAAGTAGTATTACCTTCTTCCTAATGAAGCAGCACCAGGATTTTTTATACAGTGATGTTTTCATTGCATGAGACTTGCAGTTGATGCTTAGAAAAAATATTCATGGTTTCTAATGCAGTGTACTTTCACATATTTTCTTAATAGATAAAGGAATTAGGGCTAACACAAAAAATGAAAAACTATAATTAGTATCAAGAGTTGAAATAGCAAAAGTCATTTTCTGGAAGGATAAAGAGCTGGAATGAGAAAAGAGAGACATTAATGAAATAGGATCGAGCATGATGAGGCTGCACTTTAATATTGGCTGAGGATTCGGGCTGGGATGAAGAGTGAAGGGACTGGTCCTGTCTGTGTTAGAGACAGTAGATCATTTTATAAGGGCTGTGGCTGTTCCTTAGGACACAGAAAAGGAATACTTTCTCTGTCTATCTTGGAAATACCTGTTTGCAGGTCAAAGGACCACTGTAGGATTTTCATTTGCAAGAAGCTGCTATAAGTGTGGCAGAAGCAGGATTTCTTCATCAGAGTAAGAATTTTATGAACTGAAGTTTAATTTAGAATGTTGATGAACTACAGTAAAGTATTTCACATTTGAGGGGCTTTTACCAAAGCCCTCTTTAGTTTTCCAGTTGATTAAAAATTATTGTTGAGTACTAATAGAGTGAATAGTGGAGCACTCAAGATTTATAATTACATGCTCACATACAGCCATTAGATACAGTAATTCCACTCTTGCAATGATCAATATAAGGAAATAATAGATAATAAAATACCACATTTGCATGTCATTTCTAAATTCTTCCAAAGTGCCATTCATATATTCAATTGTATTTTACCTGCACAACAATACTGCAAAGGGGAATAGGCATTTACTTAATTAATTAATCATCAAGCTCAAAATGAATTTAATATAAAAATTAATGTTTATCCCTTCCCCAAGATGGCAGCAGCCAAAGAAGAGGAGTCTCTGCTGCCCCGGCTCCCGCAGCTGTTCGAAACCAGCAAACAACTTCTGGAAGAAGTGGAAGAAGCAGCTGAACCCACCACTGCCCCCATGGTCCAGAAGAAGGTGTTGAAGGGGCTAGACCTCCTTGAGAAGGCAGCTAAAATGTTATCACAGCTCGACTTGTTCAGCAGAAATGAAGATTTGGAAGAGATCGCTTCCACTGACTTGAAGTACCTGATGGTGCCTGCACTCCAAGGAGCGTTCATGATGAAACAAGTCAGCCCTGACAAGCGCCTAGACCACTTGCAGTGGGCTCGAGAACACTTTATATACTACTTAACTCAGTGCCAATTCTATCATGTGGAAGAGTTCGAGTTGCCTCAAACCAAGGACAACCCAGCTGAAAATAACACTGCTAGTTCCTCCATGGCCTACCCTAGCCTTGTTTCCATGGCATCTCACAGACAGGCTACAATAGAGAGATACAAACAGAAGAAGGAGGTGGAGCAGAGGTTGTCTGCAATGAAATCTGCTGTGGAAAGTGGTCAAGTAGATGATGAGCATGTCCGGGAGTACTACCTCCTTCACCTCCGAAGGTGGATCAGTATCAGCTTAGAGGAGATTGAGAGCATTGACCAGGAGATACAGATCCTGAGAGAAAAAGGCCCTTCAAAAGAGGCATCGACTTTGCACTCAGCTCTTCAGGACAGGCCTGCAGGAAGACCCTTCATTCTCACTCGGAATGTGGCCCAAGCCAAAGTATTTGGAGCTAGTTATCCAAGTCTGGCATCGATGGCGGTGAATGACTGGTATGATCAGCAAGAGAAATGTGGAACATTACCAGATCAGGGAACAGCCAAGACAGTATCAGAAGTCAAAACAACAGCTTGGCAACAGGAAGATCAGGAAGAAGAGGAGGAAGAGGACTGTGATTCAACACCCCACCAAGCTCAGGAATGGGATGACTGGAAGGACACTCATCCTAGGGCCTACGGCAACCGACAGAACATGGGTTAGTCTTCCCACAGAAAGACAGGACTGTGGGGCTGTGGGGGCACATCTTTCCTGCCAAGGCAAGTTGTGCTATCCCCCTACCTGGGCTTCTGCTTTAGCTCTGTACCAGGAAGGCAATGATGCTAATCTTGCTTTGCATTCAATAAAGTGTCAAGCAATTAACTGTGTATTTGTACCCTAGATGATGAGCCAGCAATTTTGCTTTGGCTTTATCATGCTCATCACGATGTATTCCAGTTTCTTAAATGGAAAGAAAAGAAAGAGTACTGAGAAAGGCTATGTATAATCAATGGCAGTATGAATTCTCCTTAAGAAATAATAAGTCTTTTCTATTACATGATGAGCCTGTGCAGAAAAAAACAACAACAACATAAAAATAAATAAATGTTGAATAGATATATAGTAGAATTATAGATAGGCATGTGCCTTGGACAAAACCAGAAAATACTGGATTCAAATATCAGCTCTTATTCTTACGATCTTTGTAGCATAGATTGTTATTTGATATAGATGAACATCTTTAAAACAGAAGATGGTGTTACTGAATAACACCTAAGGTTGTATATGTGAACTCCTTGGTACAAAGTAAATGTTCAGTAAATTTGCTTCCTTTTCTACACACTTTCAGCTGTGTGCCTCTAAAATTTGCAGAAGATAGAAAGCAGCTTCCTAGTTAAACATCATGTAAAATGGTTAGTTGATGACTGGAACAGAAGAAATTGCTATCTTAAAAAAAATAAATTCACTCAAAATAGTGCCATAAACCTAGGTGAGTTTTTTTTTAAATGTGTTTTTATTGATTTTTTCAGAGAGAGAGGAAGGGAGATAGAAACATTGATGTGAGAGAGAAACATCGATGGACTGCCTCCTGCATGCCCCCTACTAGGGAATGAGCCCTCAACCTGGGCATGTGCCCTGACTGGGAGTCGAACCAGGACCTCTTCGTCCAGGGGATGATGCTCAATTCACTGAGCCACACCGGGCTGGCTAGGTAGTTAATTTTTAAGGGATGTATGAATTTAGCTCTGAGTTTCCTGACATCTAAAAGGAAACCTATTTAGCTACCTAAAGTTCACTGCAGACGAAAGAAAGCATGCACATTTACCAAGAGAAGCAACCCTTAACTTAGAATCAAGGTAAGTAAGGTGAATTTCTGTGGCCCTTTTCAACACTGATATTTGCAAGCACAGTGGACAGCGCCTGGCTACAGCTTTACAGCAACACTGATGAGACAGTTTCCATATCGACCCTTAGTTTTACTCAGGGCAAAACTTTGTATCATCAATCAGCAAAGGCATTTCTATGGAGAACTGAGATAATTTGGTTCAAGTACATTACTTCTTGATGATCTAACTTATAATGTGCCAAGCTTCTCTCCTAGGAGTACCTAGGAGAAAGAGTATTTGGCAGGTCCATTAGACTGTCTTTTTCAAATATCAGGTGTCTCAAGCCAGCCCTTGGCAGGTGCTGGCTCACAGACAACTCACTATTGAACTCGCTAACAACTACCCATGGTGCAGCTATTCCATGCTACTGGCTAATGTGAAAATCATATGCATTAGACATCAGACATGAGGAAAGTAGAGTCCTCATTATGTTATGAAAGTTAAGAGCTTTATTTAAATTTTTGACAACTCAGAGGACCAACTCATTTCAGTAGAGGCTTGGGTAGCAGGGCGTTTGTAGGTAAAGTTGCTATTTCCCTTCCAGAAGAGCTTTGAATTTTCTCAAGTGCTTGCAAGAAATCCTTGGTTGCATCTTTCAAGTCCTGTCCTTTATAATGCACAAAGGACAAGTATCATCTTCATATTAGAGGTGAAGTGTCCCTCCTAATGCTGCAATTAGCAGCATATTTACTAGAATTTTTGTTCTCTGATTCCCTGGACCAAAGTGGTTTACAGTAAGTAGTGTGAATAGGCTAAGCTGCTAAAACAACCCAATCACGATTCTACTTTAGCATATTGCTTCTGCCATTCTTTCTGGTTCAATTCATTTCAGATTAAATTGTCAATACTGTTGTTTCATGTCATAAAAGCCTGCTTTGGATGTGTGTTTCCCAAGACAAGATTTTTTCATACTAAACTGGTTGCCCTGATGTCAAGGACTTTGGCTCAGTCATGTAGAGTGAGCCTGGTTTTTTTTGTTTGTTTGTTTGTTTTTAATCTTTCACATTTTTTATGTAGCCCTTGCAAATATTTTCATGTATTTTTATGATTCTTTTTTAAAGAGGCCATAATTCCAAGATTTGAAGAACAGAATGTGCTTTGGAAATTTAAGGCAGCCACTCTGTTCACGTGTTAGACTCATAAATGGAGTTATGTCAGTGCAGGTGGCATGTTTGAGAGAAGAAACTGATGGCTGTGTAATATCTGCTCACTTATTTTTAAGATTCTTTTACTGATGATGTTGCAGCTTCCATATGCTACATGCTTCTGACACCCACAGCAAGGGGGGATCATGACAATAATACATGAGCATAATTTTCAATCCATTGTTGCACCTGGTCTCTGAGTTAACGTAGTATTTCTTTTTCATTATCTGTCTTTTGTAAGATAAAATTTCCCAGGCGTGGGAAATATATCATATTCTTCTGGGTCTCATCAGAAAATTAAAATTTGGCATTTCTAGCCTCCATCTTTATTGTATTCTTTTTATTACAAAAAAGAATGTCTAAGTTCTGAAATGTTCACAGTGTAATATGGAGCTTGCTTTTACACCAATGCTGTTCCCTTGAGGATAACCCAAGTAAACTCTTCGATAGGCATCCACTTTGAAAAAATTCGATGAATGTTTAGTCTCAACAATTTAAGGGTCGATCACAAAAAGAACATGTTCATAAATATATTGACTCAGTAGGTTGCAGAAAAGAAGTTTTGTGCTGGGAACAATGACAGCTATGTAGTGAGGTATTTTTTTTTGTTTTTTGTTTTTTTTTTGTTTTTTTTTATCCTCACCCGAGGATATTTTTCCATTTTTTTGTACAGATAGAGTGGGAGGGAGAGAGAGGAAGAGAGAGAGAGAGAGAAACATCGACGTGAAGGGACACATCGAGTGGCTGCCACCCGCACGACCAACCAGGGCCGGGGACAAACTGCAACCGAAGTACGTGCCCTTAGCGGGAACCGAACCCGGGTCTCTCCGGACCGCAGGCCGACGCTGTAACCACTGAGCCAAACTGGCCAGGGCTAGTGAGGTATTTTTAAATGTGTTCATGTCTGATTTTTAAGCTGTGATTAAAAACCAATTAAAACATAAAAAAAACAACATTAAAATCCTCCTATAGAAAAACACGCAGAATCTCCATTCCAACACCTCTCCATTCCAGAACCAATCAGTAAAGTTGTTGATAAGTAATTTTATTTTTTGTTGTTTCAGGCTCATTCAATCAGGCACACATAGATATACAGATACAGATTTACAGGAGTGAAACAAAGACTTTTGTGTCTCAGAAGTTTAGAGGAAAGGTTTCTGGTCTTCATGAAGACTATCCTCATTAATAGGTTTGCATGAAGGAAGCATTGGCATATCTTTATCTAGTCTTCAAGCACATCAACCAGAACTAGTGTTCATTCAGCAAGACTGCATCACACATGTGAGACAGTCTCCAGCTCTGTTTTGTGTCTCTGCATCACACCGCCATGTATCTCAGAAGGGGATTACCAGGCCTCTGCAGTACCAAATGAATGCAGTGAATGCACAGGGGTTTGCAACAAAAGGCTGCATTAACCAAGGGCAAATGCAAGGTAGGGTCCCTATATCCTTTCCAATTCCTTCAAGACTGTGTGTACAAGTGGCCTTGACTGAGCACCTTTCTGTGATCCCTCGGGCCTGGGTTAACTATCCCTCCTATGTTTCCATGGTGTCCTGTGCACATGAAACATTCTATTCTAATTACTGGTTACTTGAGTTTCTAAATGATAAGCCCTTTGAGAGTAGAGGTTATATCTTACTCATGATTATCTCCCCATGTCCTAGCACATTTCCTGACACATAGTTTTCTCTCCATAAATATCTATCAAATGAATTAATACATAAACATAAGAATAAACGTTTATTAAAATTTTCACCACTATTAACAGCTTCTAAGCTTCAGCTCCAAAGTTTTGTTAACTGTCATGCCAGTCAGTTATCACACTCAAGAAGGCTAGCTTGCTCTTTTCTGAGGCATAGCTCAGTTGTCACTACTTCTTTGAGTCTTTGATAGGGGAACAATTTTTCTGAGACATGGACTGAGTTGGAACCAGGCCTGATAACTTTAATACTCTTCTAAATAGGCACATTAGGAATTAGAGAGGGTGCCTCTGTATTTGAATATCCTAAAATTCTATACCAATAATTAAATACTCTCTTAACAGGCAATCCTGTTAAGACAGTACCGACACCTAACTTGTTTTGCTTGTGGTTGAAGAGATAACACATGTTTGTTGTTCACTGCCAGGACACTGATGGGCATTCCTTGTGTTGGGCACAGGGTAGAACAGCATTCGAGAGGTGGATGCTGCTTCCAGGGGAGGCTGGCAGGTGTCCTGCACTTTAGCTACTTGTCTTTGGGACCCCAGCCCAGAAAGTAACTGTGGTGAAAGTTATAACATTTTCCACACCCATAATGTAGTTGTCCGGTTTCTTGTTTTCTTTGCAAATCTATAAACCCTTGTAAAAGCAGGATTATATCCTGTTTAATGTTGTGTTTCAACTCTTAATAATGTATTACTAGAAATAATGTAGAGGTAATTATTTCTGCTCAGTATGGGGCGTTTCTCAGGTTGTTTTAAATTTGGAAGTTATATTGGGAAGATCAAGAAGCCAAGAGTGTGTTTTGTTTCTTTTTCTTTTTCTTTTTCCTTCCTGTTAATCCTCACCCGAGGATATTCCTCCACTGATTCTTTAGAATGGAAGGGGGGAAGGAAGGAGAAAGAGAGAGAGAAATATCAATGTGAGAGAGACATCAATTGGTTGGCTCCTGCACAACCCTGACCAGGTCAGGGGATTGAACCTGCAACCCCAGTATGTGCCCTTGACCAGGAATAAACCTGCGATCCTTTGGACTGAGGGCCAACACTCTAACCTCTGAGCCAAACAGGCCAGGGCTAAGTTTTGAAATTTTGAAGGCTAAAGTGAGGAAAAAATTCTGAGTAAAGGCCCCAGAGGTTTTAAAAAATTCAAAAAAACAAAATCAATAAGCAAAAAATGAAAATCATTATTTTCTATGCTCTATGTAAAGGAATGAAGATACTTAGGTGTTTTGAAATGTAAAAGGCAAGACATGGAGTTAATATAGATGGCATCGAAAGGTAAGCAGGGTTGCTTCTTCATTACTGTGCCCAGGAGCTTGATCTTGTAGTACACATGATGTGGAATCATTGAAAGGTTTTAAACCAAGGAATCATATTTGGATTTTTGGTAAACCATGGTGGGGACTGCTTGGAGGATGGATTCCAGAGGTAAATCAATGAAGTTAAGGAGCTGTGTGAGCGGTCCAGAAGAAAAACATTGAAGGTTTAAACCACGGAAGTTGTTGTCAGAACAGAACAAAGGCATATATACTGGGAAACACTTAGGAGGTCAAGTCGAAATTATTTAGTAATTTAGTGTAGTGTGGGGATGAGAGAGAAGGGTGGATGTATGGACCTCTGCTGGTTCGTTCCATGGACAGATGTTGACATGAACAAAGGCAAAGCTAAAGGAGGAGAATGACGATAAGTGTAGTTGTGTGCCCGTTGAGCTGATAACTGAGGTCCCAGCTGCATATGTGGATGCAACACAAGCAGACAGGAATGTAACATAGATGTGAATTTGTACATGTCATCAGCATAGGGTTTCAAATCCCCAGAATAACCTCATTGTATATTGTTTTATATATTTATATTATATACTTATGTTATACATATTTATATATAAATTAATTTATATATTAAATGAACATAGACTCTATTTGTATTATATATTATTAACAAGTATATTATAATACAATATGGGTTTATATAATACATAAATATTTATATATTAAATTTATACATAAATGTAAATAATTGTATATTTGTATTCATACTTAAGCTATTTTGTTGATGGAGCATATTTTAGAAGGTACTTTGTGTTCCAAAAACAGCATGCATTGTGGTCACTGACACTTATGTCTTACTTCTGATAATTCTGTCTATAAGAGTAAATGGTTGGTTTTAGTGACTTTGGGTCTAGTAATTATTAACTTTAACTTTTCACCTAGTACACAAACCTCAGACTTCAGGACTGAGAAGTTGTCTGTAAAATTCCAGGCTACCCAACCTTTTATTTTCTGAATACAATAAAGAAATGCATTATGTTTTAAAATCGGACTTCCAGAGTAATCAAATGAATCTTATTTTTCTTTTATGCTCAACATCACTAATCATCAGATAGATGCAAATTAAAAGGATTATGAGTATCACCTCACACCTTTCAGAATGGCTGCCATCAACAAATTATCAAACAACAAGTGCTGGCCAGGGTTTGGAAAAAAGGGGACTCTAGTACACTGCTGGTGGGAATGCATACTGGTGCAGCCACTATGGAAAACAATATGGTGTTTCTTCAAAAAATTAAAAATTGAACTGCCATTTGACTCAGTGATCCCACTTCTTGGAATATATCCTAAGAAGCCTGAAACACCAATCAGAAAGAACATATGCACCCCTACATTTATGGAAGCACTATTTACAATTGCTAAGATATAGAAACAACCCAAGTGTCCATCAATATATGAGTGAATAAAAAAACTATGGTACATATACACAATGGAATACTATGCAGCTGTAAGAAAGAAAGATCTTTTATCCTTTGAGATGATATGGAGGGACCTAGAGAGTATTATGCTAAGTGAAATAAGCCAGTCAGAAAAAGACAAGTATCACATGATCTCACTTATTTGTGGAATATAATAAACAAAATAAGCTGGTGAACAAAGTAGACCCAGAGACATAGAAGTAGGATTCATACTGACAAACCTCAGAGGTGGGAGGCAGGGGGAGGGAAGAGATAAACCAAAGATCTTATGTATATAAACATAACCAATGGACACAGACAACAATGCTGTGGAGGCTTGGGGCAGGAATGAGAGGAGGGTGTCAGTGGGGGAAAAAGGAGAAACATCTGTCCCAAAAATAAATTCATTTTTTTTGTTTGTTTGTTTACTTGTTTTTGGTACATGGCCCTAGCGGGAACCGAACCCAGGACTCTCTGGTCGGCAGGTCGACGGTCCAACCACTGAGCCAAACCGGCCAGGGCTAAATTAATTTTTAAAAATTCCCCTCAAAAAATGAATCCTATTTTAATTTAATATCCATGCAGTCCTATTTTAGCACTATTAGCCAAAAAGTATGCAAATCACCAGGGGTCTGGTCTGCACTGACACTCTGTTAGCACTTCATTAAGAACAGTCAGCTCTTGGTACTTCAGGTTGGGTCCAGAGATAGAATATTTCTTTTTCTTGAAATCCACGTATTTTTCCTCAAAGCTCCAGAGCTTCTTGGAATATCTATTAATATTTATGTATATTTCAGCTGTATTGCAATGAAAACCTAATGGCTTCAGCTAACATCCCTAGATCTCACAAAGGGTTAGAAGTTCTCAAAAGTACCTCAAAGAATTAACTTTAGATCCAAAGTGAACCTGGCTTCACTTGAGGATGGTTCATCATGACAAGTGAGCCTTGTGGTCATGGGGTTATTAAGTAATCTAGGATGGGGTAGGTCAGTCATGTTTTAATTTATTAAGCACTTATGATGTTCTAAGCATACTGTGAGGCTTTATGGATAAAAGATAAATAGTGTCCAATCCCTGTCCTTGATGAATTCATTGATTATTTGGGGAACTTGGATGTAAATGCATGATTTACAGTAAAGAGGATTGCATTTCAAAATAGGAGTATGAGCAGCGTGTTTTGGAAACTCTGTTTCTAGGAGACTGAGAAATGGGTATTTGGTCTGTGCATTTAAGGATAATTAAGAATTTTCCATATGAATAAACGTGTGTGTGTGTGTGTGTGTGTGTGTGTGTGTTCATGGAGGTAGGAATGGGATGCAGTTCGATAAACCCCAACTATATCCTGAAGTGTAAGAGAAGACTGTTGAAACAGAGTATTTGGCCGCAGAGAAAAGCCCACCCTAGGTAAGTTTAACTGGACAGTTAGACTTCAACCAATTTCAGCTTCTGTATCCCTATTAGAAGGCCTAAGGAAATTTCAGTATATAAGGTTATAACTTATTGAGCAATATTTTAAGCTATAATAGACATTTGAATGTGAAACATTGAAGCCCAAACAGAAGCCCCCAGATTTTATTTAAGTAACTTCAAGTCCTAGGATTAAAGTAGTAGATGGCTGATCAATTGCTCATGACTTGTCTGCAGTACACCCAGGCTTCTTTATTTTTCCTTGTCCGTGGGACTGTAATGTCACCCTGAAAGGGCAGGCAAAAGAGATGTCAGGATCTGCATCCTCAGCATGCTGAGTGGTGCATGTTTACCCTGTCAGCAAGGTACCTGTGTGCACCTTGCAGCCAGTGTGCTGAGACAGTGTCGCTTTGATAAGAAGAGATGGAAAAATGTAGATCACGCTTAAATAGTGACTGGAGTACTGAGTCAGTTTCAGGAGGGACAGATCAAGCTTCATCATCAATTAACCACTGCTATGAGATTAACATGGTCAAAATGGGTTTTCTGTATAGAAGGCTTTCAGGTTGGCACAATCTTTTAGTCCTTTCAAAGTCCTGGAGACAGACTCCTTGAGGCCAGCGGCTGTGTGTACTTATAAAAAAAAATCTTCATTATTTACTGAATAAACATACGTTTCCTGTATAGTCTTATATAACAATTTTTAAAGATATTTTAAAAGTTCTGTTTTCAAGTATTTAAACTTGGAGGATAAAAAGCAATTAGGTATCGATCTGTATATTGGGAACTTTTTTATAATGTATTCTATGATGTCCCCTTGGAAATAAAGATTGAAAGAAGTCATAAAGACTATATATAGTGTTCAGATAGGGAGTATATCTTGAATAGAAAAACAAAGACAAAACCCTGATTCATTCATATTGGTTACCATGACCCAGCCAAAATTTTTTGCTTACTGTGTTTCTCTTATTAAGTAAGACAGAGCAGTTGAGCCAATAGTAGTAAGACCCTAACCCTTTGCCCTAGGTTTCAGAGGAGATGACAGTAAAAGAAAGCTCTCATGATAGGTAATAGCCCTGATGGAGAGGGACCAGCTAAATCATGAGGTAGGGCAGGAGGTGGTGTCGGTGCTCTCTACGAAGCTCTAAGTCCTATCTCAGCCTGGGACTGACATCTATGTTGTCGTAACATTCATTCAAATGATCCCTCGAGACTCAACACTGCATCTCCATTTGTCATCAGGACAGGAAAAGTGAGGCAGCATGGCTGAACCCTAGTCCAGAAGGAGGCACCCAGGCTGCATCAGCCTTTAGTTGCATCTACCCTATGGGCTTCATGCTTGACAGGAAAAGATTTATAGGGCTAGCATGTGGCAAGCCTGCAAGAAGGGTCATTCCCAATGCTGATCATTGGCGGGTTCCCTGGAGGTCTGCAGTGAGCAGCATGGCCATGGAGTGGCCCTGATCTGCCATGCTCGGAATAAGGTCAGGAACACTGGGACCATGGAGCTGCTGTGATGCCTGTTTGTGTTTTCATCTCCAAATAATAAAATTCTTTTCCATTTTTTACAAATATGCTTGATGCATTGCTAACATTGTTTGAAACAGGTAAATTAGAGACCACAGAAACAAATTGTCTGTAAATAACTCAATTTGGTAAAATAGCCTTTCTGTCAATCTACTGGAAATAACCATTTTTAGGGCAAGAAGAATAAATACCAATCTCACATCAGCCAAATGCCAATCGGAGGAGGGGTTCATTGATGTTATTATCTTTATTTTAATTATCTATCAATTATTTAGCACTGTCTGTAAGCCATACACTATGTTAGAAGCTAGAGGAAGGTGCTCATCATCATTGCAAGAGAAATCTAAAACAAACCTCTTTTCTTCTCTCTCACTTTCAACATTTTGTGTTTATTTATTTATTTTTATTTTAAATTAATTAATTTATTTTTGTTGCAGATGTTTCTCTTTTTTCCCCCTTCCCCTACCCTTTCCACCCTGTCTCCACCTTTGTTGTCCATGTCCATTGTTCATACATACATGCATATAAGTTCTGTGGTTTATCTCTCCTCCTTGCCCCCTCTTCAGGGGATTGTCAGTCTGTACCCCACTTCCACATCTCTAGGACTACCCCATTCCTCAGACAGTTATGTTCATTATATTCCACAAAAAAGTGAGATCATGTGATACTTGTCTTTCTCTGTTTGGCTTGTTTCGCTTAGGATAATAGTTTCCAGGTCCCTCCATGTCATCTCAAAGGATAAGAGATGTTTCTTTCTTACACCTGCATAGTACTCCATTGTGTATATGTATCACTGCTTTTTTATCCATTTGTCTACTGATGGACATTTGGGCCTTTTCCAGATCTTAGCTATTGTAAATAGTGCTGCTACAAACATGGGGGTACACATATTCTTTCTAATTGGTGTTTCAGGCTTCTTAGGTGTTTCATGCTCCTATATTAGGTGCATATATTCCCAGCAGTGGGACTGCTGGGTCAAATGGAAGTTCAATTTTTAATGTTTTGAGGTAACACCATATTGTTTTCTATAGTGGCTGCACCAGTCTGCATTCCCACTAGCAGTGTACTAGAGTCCCCTTTTCTCCACACCCTCGCCAACACTTGTTGTTTGATGAAGTGTTGATGGTGGGCATTCTGACAGGTGTGAGGTGATACCTCATTGTTGTTTTAATTTGCATCTCTCTGATGATTAGTGATGTTGAGCATTTCTTCATATGTCTCTTGGCTATTTGAATCTCCTGTTTGGAGAAGAGTCTATTTAGTTCCTCTGCTCATTTTTCAATTGGGTTCGTTGTCTTCCTTTTGTTGAGTTGTATGAGCACTCTCTATATATGGGAAATTAACCCCTTATCTGATATATTATTGGCAATTATACTCTTCCATACAGTGGGTTGCCTTTCCATTTTAATGATTGTATCTTTTGCAGTGCAGAAGCTTTTGAGTTTGATGTAGTCCCATGTGTTCATTTTCTCCTTTGTTTCTGTTGCCTTTGGTGATGTATCAGTGAAAATTTTGCTGCGTATGATGTCTGAAATTTTGTTGCCTACACTTTCTTCTAGGATTTTTATGGATTCATGAGTCACATTTAAGTCTTTTATCCATTTTGAGTTTATTCTTGTGTATGGTGTGTAAGTTGATGGTCTAGTTTTATATTTTTGCATGTAGCTGTTCAATTTTCCCAACACCATTTGTTAAAAAGGTTGTCTTTATTCCACTGTATGCTCTTGCCACCTTTATCAAATATTAATTGAGCATATAGCCTTGGATTCATTTCCAGGTTCTATGTTCTCTTCCACTGGTCCATATGCCTGTTCTTGTGCCAGTACAAGGCTGTTTTGATAATAGTGGCTTTGTAGTATAACCTGAAAACTGGTAATGTGATCCCTCCAACTTTGTTCTTTTTCAGGGTTGCTGTGGCTATTTGGGGTCTTTTTTGGTTCCATATGAACTTTGGAAGTATTTGTTCTAATTCTGTGAAGTATGTTGTTGGTATTTTGATGGGGATTGCATTGAATCTATAAATTGCTTTGGGTAGTATGGACATTTTAATGATGTTAATTCTTCCAATCCATGAACAAGGTATTTGCTTCTACTTTTTTATATCTTCCTCTATTTCTTTTTTCAATGACCTGTAGTTTTCTGCAAATAGGTCCTTTATTTCTTTGGTTAAGTTTATTCCCAGGTATCTTAATTTTTTTTGCTGCGATGGTAAATGGGATTGTTCTTTTAGTTTCTCTTTCTGTGAGTTCATCATTGGTGTATAAGAATGCCATCGATTTTTTGACGTTAATTTTGTATCCTGCTACTTTGCCAAATTAATTTATTAAGTCTAGTAAATTTCTCATAGACTCTTTGTGTTTTTCTACATATGGTATCATGTATCTGTGAATAATGACAGTTTCAATTTCTCCTTTCCTGTTTGGATCCCTTTTATTTTTTCCTCCTGTCTCATGGCTAAGACTTCCAATACTATGTTAAATAAGAGTGGCAATAGTGGGCATCCTTGCCTTGTTCCTGTTCTTAAGGAACATGCTTTTAATTTTTGCCCATTGAGTATGATGTAGGCTGTAGGTCTTTCATGTATGGCCTTTATTATGTCTAGATATGATCCCTCTACTCCCAGATTTCTGAGTTTTTTTTGTTTATTTTGTTTGTTTTTTTTTTTTATCAGAAATGGGTTCTGGGTTTTGTCGAATGCTTTTTCAGCATCTATTGATATAATCATGTGATTTTATCTTTTATTTTGTTTATGTGGTGTATTAGATTTATTGATTTGCAAATATTGTACCAACCTTGCATCCCTGGGATGAATCCCACTTGGTCATGGTGAATAATTTTTTTGATCTATTGCTGGATTTGATTTGCTAGTATTTTGTTCAGGATTTTGGCATCTATGTTCATGGCTTGTAGTTTTTTTTTGTTTGTTTATTTTTGTTTTTTGTAATGTTTTTTTCTGGTTTTGGAATTAGAGTTATGCTGGTCTCATAAAACGAATTTGGAGGTCTTTCTTCTTCTTAAATTTTTTGAAATAGTTTGAGGAGAATGGGTGTTAGTTCTTCTTTGAATGTTCAGTAAATTTCTCCCGTGAAGCCGTCCAGGCCTGGGCTTTTGTTTGCTGGGAGAGCCTTGATTACATCTTCAATTTCTTCTGTTGTTATTGGTCTGTTCAAGTTTTCTATCTCTCTCCAGTTCAGTTTTGGGAGACTATGTGTTTCTAGAAATTGATCCATTTCACTTAGATTGTCGAATTTGTTGCCATATAATTATTCATAATATTTGTTAACAATCTGTTGTATTTCTGTGGTGTCAGTTATTATTTCTCCTCTTTTATTTCTGATTTTGAGTATTTGGGTTTTCTCTCTTTGTTTTTTGATGAGTCTAGCTAAGGGTCCAACAATCTTATTTATCTTTTCAAAGAACCAGCTCTTAGTTTCATTGATCCTTTGAATTGTTTTTTTTTTTTTTGGTCTCCATGCCATTTATTTCTGCTCTGATCTTTACTATTTCCTTCCTTCTACTTTCTCTGGGGTTTTCTTTTTGTTTGCTTTCTAGTTCTTTTAGTTGTGAGGTTACATATTCTGTAAGAAGTTTTTTTTGTTTCTTGAGGTAGGCCTGTAGTGCTATGAAGTTCCCTCTCAGATCTGCTTTCACTGCATCCAGTAGATTTTGTGTTGTGTGTTCATTTTCATTGGTTTCCAGGAAGTTTTTAACTTCTTCCTTTATCTCCATGGTAACCCATTCAGTGTTCAGTAACATGCTATTTAGCCTCCATGTTTTCAAATGTCTTTGCACGTTCTTGTTGCAGTTGGTTTCTAGTTGCATGCCACTGTGATCCGAGAAGGTGCTTGACACGATTTCAATCTTCTTGAACTTGTAGAGTCTTAGTTTGTGTCATAACATGCGGTCTATCTTTGAGAATGTCCCATGTGCACTTGAGAAGAATGTGAATTCTGCAGTTTGGGGGTGTAATTCTCTGAAGATATCTATTAAATCCATTTGATCTAGCGCTTCATTTAGAGTCTGTGTTTCCTTGTTAATTTTTTGGTCTAGAAGATCTATTCAGTGGTGTCAGCGTGGGGTTGAAGTCCCCTGCCATGATTGTATTGCTGTCAATTTCTCCTTTGAAGTCCTCCAAAAAATGTTTAATATATGTTAGTGCACCTATATTGGATGCATATATGTTTACCAAGGTTATATATTCCTGTTGGATTGATCCTTTCAATATTATGTAGTGGCCTTCTTTGTCTCTAGTTATGGTCTTCATTTTGAAATCTACTTTATTAGATATGAGTATTGCTACCACAGCTTTTTTTTTTTGCTTTCTGTTTGCTTGAAAGATTTTTTTCCATCCCTTCAATTTTAACCTATGTGAGTCTTTTGTTGTGAGGTGGGTCTCTTGTAAAGAACATATATGTGAGACATGTTTTCGTATCCAGTCAGCTACTCTGTGTCTTTTTATCGGTGCATCCAAACCATTCACATTTAAGGTGATAATTGATATGTACTTATTTATTGCCATTTTTGTTTAGTGTGGTTTTATTTTTCTTCCTATTTCTTCTACTAATTACAGTAGTCCTTTTAGCATATCTTGCAGTGCTGGTTTGGTGTTAATATATTCCCTTAGCCTTTTTTTTTTTTTGTCTGAAAAGCTTTTTATTTGACCTTTTTTTTTTTTAATGATAGCGTTGCTTAATAGAGTAGTCTCGGATTCAGATCCTTGTTTTTCATGACCTTGATTACTTTATGCCACTCTCTTCTGGCCTGTAGTGTTTCTGGTGAGAAGTCAGCTGAGAGCCTTATGGGGTTTCCTTTGTAGGTAACCTGTTGCTTACCTTTTGCTGCCTTTAGGATTCTCTGTTTGTCTTTAATTTTTGGCATTTTAATTACTATGTGTCTCGGGTTGGGCCTGTTTGGGTTCTTCTTACTTGGGGCTCTCTGTGCTTCTTGAACTTGAATGCTTTCTTCCTTCAACAAGTTAGGAAAGTCTTCTGTCATTTTTTCTTCAAATATGTTCTCTAACCCTTACCCATTTTCTTCCTCTTCGGGGACTCCTATGATGCGAATATTATGTTTCCAGTTGTCCCACAGTTCTCTTAAACTATCTTCCTGTTTTTTTAATCATTTTTTCCTTTTGGTTTTCTGATTGGTTGATTTTTTCTACCCTGCCTTCTAATTCACTGATCCAGTCCTCTGCTTCCTCTACTCTGCTGGTTAGTCCTTCCAATGTGTTCTTAATTTCTGCTATGTCATTCTTCATTTCCACTTGGTTGGTTTTCAGTGCTTCCATATCTTTACTCATGGTGCTGATGTCCTTACTCATGCTGTTGAGCTTCCTCAAAATTATGGCTCTGAACTCTACCTCTGATAATTTGTTTAGCTACATTTCAGTGATCTCATCTTTGATAGAGTTCTCTTGTTCTTTCATTTGGGATTTGTTTCTTTGTTTCACCATTTTGGCTATCTCAGTGGGTTTTGGAGCCTGCCAAATTTTCCCTGTGGGTGTTGATGTTCTGCTGTTTGTGGCTCCCTCTACTGGGCTCGGATGAGCCTTGGTGGGCCCACATTAAACACCACTGTTAAGTCTTACTTTCCTGGGTAGATTTGCAAGCCCAGAAGAGGTTCAGTTATCCTCTAGCTTTTTCCTGGTGGCTAGTATTCTCAGTGCCTTGGAATGTAGCTCTGGTGTTCTGCCTAAGAGGATTTCCAGAGGGTGGGATAGATGCTGGTTGTTAATGATCTTCAATTTTTATTTCTTTGCCTCACCTGGGAAAGGCTGAAACTCTGAGGGGCGGGGGCAGCTGCTTTTCCCCACAGCTCAGGGAAGGAGCACACTGTCCACCATCCTTTGTGGCTGCAACTGAGCAGAAACTCTGAGTACCATCCAAATCCCCGTTGCCCCCACAGAGTTGCAGCCCAGTCTGCCCTTTCTCTGCTGTAGCACCCAGGTGAGTGGCTGTGGCTATTTTCGTGCTCTGTCCTGGCTCTCTGGGCTGTGGAGCAGGCTTGGTCTATTCCCCAAGGGAGTTGCTCACAGCTAAGATTGCTGCTGTCCTTGTGCTCCCAGACTGCCACCCTCTCGAGCCTCTGCAGATCCTATCAGTGTCCCTGGTTATATGGTCCTGTCCTGCTTCTTTTCTGTTTCTTTTTTCCAAGGTTTTGTCTTTATTTTAGTTGTAATTCCCCTTTGGTCCTGGGAGATCATCTGCGTGGCTTCTATTCACTCTGCCTCCTTTTTCACAACCTCTAAGCCTCTTGTTCATAGCTGGGTCACACAGGCCTTTCTGGTGCCCCTGCACCCTGCAGGTCCTGTGGGTAACTGGATCGCACAGTCCCTCTGGGGACCAGGCTCTATGCCTATGTTATGGGCTGCTGTGATGCACAGGCCTCTCTGGTGCTTCAGCACCCCGCAGGCTCTGGGGGATTCTGGATGGCACAGTCCCTGCTGGGTGGTGCAGGACTCTCTGGTGCTTCAGCACACCACCTGCCCAGTGGGTAACTAGATTGCGCAGTCCCTGCCAGGTCACCCAGTCCTCTATGGTGCTTTAGCACCCCACAGGCCCTTTGGGTAAGTAGATAGTGCAGTCCCTGCTGAATCGCGGGGGCCTCTCTGGTGCTTCAGCACCCCGTAGGACCTGTGGGTAACTGGATGGCACAGTCCTTGCTGGGTGGCAAAGGCTTCTCTGGTGCCCCTTTGCCCTGCAGCTCCCGCAGGCACCTCTCTGGTGCTTCAGCTCCCCACAGGACCTGTGGGTAACTAGATGGCACCATCCCTGCTGGGTGGCACAGGCTTCGCTGGTGCCCCTACGCCCTGCAGGTCCTGCGGGCAGGCAGCTGGATCGCACCAGTCTCTCTAGGGCTCAGGCTTCCCACTGCACTTGTGAGCTGCTGGACCGCTCAGGGGTCTGTGGAGTCCCAGGTCCTGCTGCTGGTGGCTGGGGAGTGCTGCTGCCCGATGGGGCTCAACTCCTGCTCAGCTTTTACTGCAGATTTTGGGGATGGGTCTCAGCTGCTGGTCTGTGCTTCTGTTGACTAGGGATGGATGTCTGCTCCTCAGCCTCTGTTGCTGGGGGTATGTCTCGACTCTGATCGGGCTGCTACTATGGGGGATGGTGCTGGGCTCCGGGCTGTCTGCAGCTTCCACAACCGGCACCTTGGGAACTCCACTATTGTGCACTGGTCTGTGTTGACACAGAGTGTCCACTGGTCCGATGGAGCCAGGTGCACTGGTGGACTCAGGTTGCTGGGCCCTAGCTGCTCCCACTGCCTCCTCCCATGGAAGACCCGGGATCTTCCAAAATGGTGGGACCTCCCCGAAGCGCCCTGAAGGGCCGCTTACCACGGTAGCAGGCCGCTCTGTCCACAGCACAGGAACCTTCTGCTCTGTGTCTCTGCACTGCAGGAGTTTGGTCGTCCACCTTCACGTCCACTCACAATTTCTCACACACTAGCTCACTCTCTCACCCACTCACCCTCCCTCTGGTCCTGCCCACCGCCATCTTTTACTCCTCTCAACGTTTTGTGTTTAAAGCAACTAGGGGATTAACATTTAAAAGGGGGAAAAATAACCCAGTAGTTCTGCTGTTTGCATTAGGGGCTTCATCGGGAATATGTAGTTGATAAGCATCTTAGTTTGAAAATGGCACCAATGTGTTACTGACCTGCCAGAGAAACATCTGTGGCCGTGGCTCTATTGTGGTGATTTGAGAGCAGGACAGGTGGTTTCATAGCTAGAATGCTGCCTTGTTCTTGGTAAAACAAGGTTTCTGTCAAACATGACTTCAGATGTCATAATTCCTAGAACAAGAACCAGCATTTCTAAGGAAGTTCCTGGTAGTTGCTTGGAAAAGGTTAAATTAAGTCTGGGTATAAGGTTAATATTTGTCCCTGCGATAAAATTACAAAGAAAATAAGGTTATAGACTCATGGAATTACCTTTGAGGATACTTGCAGAAAAAAATCCTTATCCAAATCATTGGTGGAATTATTTTGTGCTTTTATCTGTATAGTGTTTCAGAATGTTAGTGTGTGATTAAAAAAAGAAAAATTCTTATTTCTGTTTAGTAAAAGAATATTGGAAAGAGCATTTTACATATTTTCTTGAGGTCTTCATCTTACTCTTAATAAAACCAGAATGTAACTGATTCACCTTATGCAGGGGTTGAGGAGCAGTCTATAGATAGAATGACTATAAGGAGACCTGTGAATATGTCAGTGGCACAAAAATGCTTATTATCAATAATAATAGTAATAAGCAGTGAAGGACTCAGATGAAGAAGTCAAAGGGAAGACATTGTCACAGTGTTTTGTTGGGATTTAAAAAAAAAACTTTGGCTTTCTTGTGCCTGTGACACGTTCCATTGTGTTGTAGAGAATAAGAGTTCTAAAAGTAGTCCTTGGTTGTCTAAGGAGTTCCTGATAGAGACAGACTTCATATGAATCTAAATTGTGTCACTCAGTGTCTGGGTTTTTAGCATTAAGAACTTTAGAAGATAATTTGTTTATTCTTAATGTAACCCCAGGCTGATTTCTCTTAGGTTATCATAAAAGAAATGTCACTTGTAAGTAAAAAATACCTCTGAGATTGCTTCAGGTTTGAGTACAATTTTTCTTGTCAAAAGATTAAGTCCAACCTTGAAGGTGATCAGGTTTTGCATATCTATATCTATATCTATATCTATATCTATATCTATATCTATGTCTATGTCTATGTCTATGTCTATGTCTATGTCTATGTCTATGTCTATGTCTATGTCTATATCTATATCTATATCTATATCTATATCTATATCTATCTATATATATCTCCCCATTTTCTCTGGTTCCCAGGGACTAAAGGGTGACGTGACTAGACGTAGGGGGAAAGTAGATATTTTTTACACTGAAAAATACTAAAAATATTTAACAGTATTTTGCAAGGTGGAGTACACCAACGATCTGTGTGTATTTGATTGATATGTCGCTGAGTCTCTGCAAAGAAAGGTCATAAGCTGTTAGCTACATGGACAGGATCCAAAAACAATTGTGCATATTTAAATTCTTTTACCATTTCCTCTTCAAATATCAGTTTATTTTAATGAATCGATACTTTTTAAAAGTATATGTGAAATTACTTTTTAAATTAATATATGAGATTATTTTAAAGGGCAAATTAACATTTTAGTTAAATTGTATTTATTTGTATGTGCGTATTTTAAATATGGAAATTAGAAAAGCAACATCCACAGTAAATTGATTTAGCAATGTTCTTTCACTCATGAAAAGCAACCTTGGTAATAAAAGTACATAATTTGGATAATTAGAAAGAAAGAGGCCAGGATCCTGAGCCTCGTAGTTGCTGGGAGGGTGTGTGACTCCAAGCCCCTTGGCCGTCTGGGTGGAGGAGAAAGGGTAGGTCTGCATTCTGTAATGACAGTGTGGGGCTCCCTAATGCTCTCATGAGTGCTGGAGTCCAAGGCATTTCTTGACGAAGATCAGAAATCAAGTTCCTCTGGAGGAATTTTGTTTTTGTTTTTTAAGCAGATGTTCACAGGCCTGCAATCTTTATTAAACACCAGCACCGAGGAAATGTTACAGACAGGAATGCATCCTGTCCATCACAGTTTAGAATGGTTTGGCCAAGGATTAGTAATGATTTGGAAAATTCCAGAACTAGTTGGATGTCAGGATGTTAGAAACACTTTATGCTGAGGTCAGAAAGGTGACTTTGAACCTCTGGGGGTAGTCAATTACCCAACCAAAGTACAGATGTTTTATTCAAGACAATATCTTAGGCCTTTATAGGGGCACACAAAGAGTTATAAGCCACAGTTTCTGTTTTAACAGAGGTTGCATTTAGTTGTGGAGAAATTCAGAACTGTATGAAAAAGTGATGGGATAAGGCAGAATATGTCAAGTGCCCAGAGAAAAGTAGAGAAGGTGGAGGTTAAAAGGAAGAATGTGTATGAGTTAGCGTTCTGTGATTCAAATCAACACGATTGCTCTGGATAAATTTGGGCAAAAAGGATTTATCTGAAGATTTTTAGAAACTCACAGACTTGCCAGAACATCTTGAGAGTCTGGCTTGGAGGCTTGGGGGACACCAGGCTTTGGAGGGCTTAAAACACAGGCTTATAGGAGCTGTCCAGAAGTCTGAGGTACCACCAGGCCTGGTATTTGAAGAAATTATAAGTGTTAGATTACTCCAAGTTGTGGAAAGTTTTTTTTTTAATTCCACCATAGATGTAGAGATGAAGTTTATACTTGGAATAATGCGTAGACCCTTCTGCTTTAAATGAAGGATTAAATGGATGAGGAAACAGATAAATTTGGCAAAGGAAGTGGAAGGAGATTATGGAACTTTGCTAAAATTATCTTACTGGCAGTGGGAGCTATTTGTAATATTTAGCAAGAATGTAGCATGGTGATAATAACAATGTTTAACTCTGTCCTTTATAGTGGTAAGCTTTCAAAGAAAATAGCTACTCCCTTCTTATTCCCGAGGTTTCTGAATTCAGCCTTTCCATGGTCAGTTCTTGAACTGCTCACTTTCCTTGCAGCGGTCAGATTTTATCTAGGGCAGCATTTCTCAAAAGAGCAGCCAAAGGCTACCTGCATCAGAAATAGCTACGGAGGTTTGTTAAAACGCCTCTTCTTTGGGCACTGCTGAATTAGAATACTGGGGAGTGGGGGCATTAATCTGAATTTTCCACAGGATCCCTGAGTGACTCTTTTGTGATATTCAAGAATCACTGCTTTGAGCACTTAACTGGACCAGATAGGCACAGAGCAAGGGTAAGACCCTTCTCCTCTGCCTTCTTCATCATCTCTGCCTCCTCTTCCTTTCATTCCATGGTTTGCTCCTCCTCCTCGTCTTCTCTCTCTTACCAAATCAACGCTCTACCCATTGAGCACCCTTGTGCGCAGAATACTACCAAATGCCTTTATGGACACTGGAAACTCAAAGACATACCTAAGGAGTTGAAATAGATGTCTAGTCAAAATATTGTTGGCAGAAAATCGGTGCTATTTCAGGGTTAGCCTTTTGTAGGAAAGACCTTTAATATTAGGGCTCACTTGGATTTGCAAGCTTGGTAGGGCTTGCATCAGAAAGATGTGTGTATTTGGTGCTGTTGCTAAAGGAACAGCAGTTGGTGAAATGAAATGGCGGGATCAGGGTTAGAGTCTTCTCTAGATCAACTCAGAACTTCAGTGAGAGTGTACGGCCAGCTTGTAATGCTTGGATTGATTCCCCCTTATTCCTGTTCTTGTTTGAGATATCATAAAGAGAAACAACATTGCTTTAGCACACCTAATGCTTTGTAGATATTACCTAATTTATGGTCTATATGAATCCAGTTACTAGAGCAATATGACTTAGCACAAGTAGGCTTTAAGTGAATATTATTGTTGAGTCATTAATTCAATAAATGCTAGGCAATGCTGTAGGTACGGGACATGCGTCACTGAAAAAACATCCCTGCCTTCACGTAACTTATATTCTGGGGTTGCATATTTTACATCAGCCTTACTAGGTAGATGATATAATACCTATTTTATGAATGAGAAACTGGAATTTGAACAAGTAGACTTGCTTGGAGCCGGACAGCTAGGAATTTGTGAGGTTTAGCTGTAGGAAGTGGACTCTCACATCATTTAGCTTCCACACTGATCTACTTTCTATGACATCATTACAGCTTCAGGCAGATTTTGTAAAGCTATCTTTCTTCCTCTGGAAATGCTGGTCACCCTCTAGAATTGAAGTATATTTCCTGGAGACAGCCTTCATGCAGTAAGATGCTCAGGAGAATGGAGAAGACCCAAACAATCCATTATGTCCATTTCTTGCACCCTGTACAGAAATCAAAGGCTCCAGTTAAATTCCTGTAAACTGACTCTGGAACTGCAAACTTACGTGCATTTGGAAATATCCTGTCATGTAAAGTGCACTCCTGCTTCTGACAGACATTTCAGCCTGTTACTTTCGGGAAGGGCACCGTGCTCCTTCCGCTAAGTCAGCTGCTCCACGTGAAGGGTCCTGCACTATTCAGCTGAAGAGACTGAAGGTCGTTCTTTGTGCCTCTCACCCATTGTGGGGTTCCTGTTTCTTCCTGTCCCACTAATCCTCTTCTCTGAGGGCCCAATGTGCTGACATTCCCAGAGCCTGCCAGACACAGCTAACACTGATCTAGACAAATGACTGTCAGAGATGTAACACCAAGTGTTTGCGTCTCAGAAGAGGGTGCTGCTCAGCCCAAAGGAATGACATCCCATCGGAGACAGTGTATGCTCTGAGGCTCAGGTTAATGCCCTTTCCACTCTGTAGGTTTCCCTCTTACCCCAAATAGAATTAATTACTTTTCTCTTCAAGTCCATAGTATTTTGCTCATATTTTAACAGTGTTTATCACAGTTAATTAGCTCCAATTGTGGCCTTGCTATATGACACAAATGGACCAGCATCTTGAAAACATTTGTATGCAGCAGTGCCGAGAAACGTCTTTGCTCTCTGCAGGAGCTTGTAATGGTGGGCTGCACCGAATGGCACTGAAGGAGGTATTCTGGGAGAGCATGAACTGAAAGTATTGCATGGTCTTCCACACTGAGTCCACTCAGAATAATCTCCCAGGAATGTAAATAGGTGTCGAGGTGAGATGGGTATTCCAAACAACTCTCTAAGGAGATCACGAATTACCATTTGTTTGGTTCCTGTTATACATGTAAATACTACCAATGTGGTATCATCTGTTATGTATGAATTGATTGGTCCCAGTTGCAGAGTTTTGATTGGTTGTGGAGCAGTTCGGATGAGATGGGCAGATGTCAGTCCATTGGTCAAAAGACAAAACCAGGAACTCCTCTGTAAGGGTGACTCGGACTGTATGAGTGAGCACGGTGCAGAGTGAGAAGCCGAGCCGTCAGGGATTTTCTCAGCATGTGAGTATGTGAGAAGACACTGCCAGATGGCTGCTAGACTCTCGTTATTTATAACATTTCAGTCCTTGGTTGGCCATAGAAAGTCCATCTCCACAGGTAAATTTTTCCTCTGGGATCACATCAAATTCTTCTTGGGGTCCACAACTGTGAGAATTCAGTGAGGTAATACATGTAAAGCACTGAGTACATAGTAACTCCTCACTAAATGTTCTTTATTTTATTTTTAAAATTATTATTTTTATTTTCACAATACTGTGAAGTTCAAGATTTTACAGATAAAGTAATAACAACAACTATCATGTAGTGGGTGTGATCTTCCACTGAATTTTTACAGCAAGCATGTGGAAAAGTACCATCCTCACCCCCACTTTTACCAAAGAGGAACCAGGCTGTATTCAGGGACTTTCAGCTGGGTGAGTAGTCGAACTGGGATTCAAACTTAACTCTGACCAATTCCCATGGTTTCCTTCTTTCGACTATGACAAGCTGCCTGTAAGGAATGATTGTCACTTCAAAATTGCACTCAGCCTTCTTAAAATATTTGTTCTTCAAATGAAATACCTCAGTCATTTCTAAACCTGTAATGCTTGGGGAATTAGCACCTCATCCTGTGTAATGCTGCAAGGTGCTCCCCTCTGCAAAAACCCCACACCTGGGGCTTTCACCACTGAGCCTCCTGCATGGGACTCATGGGCGGAGGGCACTTTGGATGAAGAGTTGTACATGTCAGCCACTGTTTCCGCACAGGGCATACTCATTGCCACCACTGAATATACTAGTTCATTATACTTCTCCAAATAATTAAAAAGCGTGTTCAGCAAACATTTTAGAATGCATGCATTTCAAGCCCTGCACTGACATTTTAGTTATTAACATGTGAGTTTGAACTGCTGTTCCCTGCCAGAGGTAACTGATGGCCAAATACAAATTATTAAATGTAGCTTCAACTTTCGAATGTGAATAGATAGGGCCAATGCAAAATCTGATTGGAAGTTGGACTCTTGCCAGCTCTTGAGTCCTGAGAGAGATCTGAGACCTGGGGAAAAATAGCCAAGTTATAAAATATGATTTCCTTTTACTTTCACTCTGTTTCTTCCGATGTAACATTCCCATGTCGTCCTTAGTGATGTTTGATCACATCAAAGCTAACTTACATACATCTTCTGAAACGCTCAAAATATTTTGCTGAATAACCTAGAGAGGTCACTTATACTTCAGTGTGAATAAGATCCAGATTTATTAGAAATGACTTCAAACTTCTCCCCACCCCAAGATTTGTACCAGTTCTTGACAGAATTTTCACAAATCTGTGGGAAAATGAAGGACAAATTTGGCATATTTTTCATGGAGCTAAATCCATTCATCTGTAAATGCTGATCGTCTATTTTGAGGTTCATTCTTTTCAAAATGTTCTGTGTTGACAGGTCTCTTTCTATTAATGAAATAGTGGTAATAGTAGACTGAAGTTTTTACTTTTCAATGTTTTCGGAACTATCCAAAGTTGCTAGCTCTATTTCTGTTTGCCATTTGTATTTGTTTGTTTTTAATTTACTAGCCTGTGTCCTATAAATCTGGGAACCACTGGTGTGGCAGAAAGAGGCTTTGAAATCAGAAGCCCCTGAATTTCTTTCCTCGCTTGATCTGCTGCAGGCCAGATGAGCCAGGATCCTGTTAGTCTCCTGGAAACTTAGTTTCCCTGTTTGTAATGTAAAGGCAATAACATTGTAAAGAATTAAATGTGATCACGTATTCAAAATATCTAGCTCACAATTCTACTTAATAAACAACAGTCTCACCTCTTTATTCTTTTCCTTCTAAGAGAAGAAAAAAAATAGGATCTTTGGTCGAGATTTCGGGGAAGAGCAGATAACAGAGACAAGTCACAAAATAGCAAGGGAGGGTCCCAGAGGCAGGTCGTAGTTGAGGTAAGCTTTCCTTCCTACACCTTGTATGCTGTTTTCTGATATTGAAGAAGTCTCGGTGGCAGGGACGTGTGTGTTACCTTTGACTCCACAGCACCTGGCACAAGCAGGCAGAGAGGCACTGCTACAGCTAGTGTGACCTGGGAAGCAGACTCTGGATTGGCTATTTGCATGCAGGATGTTTATTGCGGTATGTCCCTCAGTTTAACACCCATACGAGAAGTGAAGGGAGAAGAGCCAGGCGGAGGTCTTTGCAAACACTGCAGGGAGCACTGGAGCTGGGCTCACCCTGCAGAGCTATCCTCAGCTGGGACAGGGGATCCAGGTCTCCACAGTCCCTTCACCTATCAATCGCAGGATGTGGATTGATACAGGGAAGGGGACATGACGTGGGAGAGGTGGCTCTCTTCAGTTGATCTCTCAGTTGTTGCTATGAGTTGAATTGTGTCCCTCTAAAAGATGTGGAAGTCCTAACCCCATTATTTGTGAATGGGACCTTATTTGGAAACAGGGTCTTTGTAGATGATCAAGTTAAGGTGGAGTCATTAGAGTAGGCCTCGTTTCAGTATGAGTGCATCCTTATATAAAGAGGGAAATTTGGACACAGAGGCAGACATGTGTAGAGGGAGGACAATGTGAAGATACAAGGAGAACACTACCTACAAGCCGAGGAATACTTGAAGCTTCCGGAAGCTAGGAGAGAGGCGTGGACCAGATTCTTCCTCACAGCCCTCAGAAGGAGTCAACCTGTCAACAGCTTGATTTTGAACATCTGGCCTCCAGAATGTCGAGACAATGAGTTTCTGTTGTCTAAGCCGCCCAAGTTGTGGTCCTTTGCTAGAGTAGCCCTGGGGATCCAATGCAGGTGCCAACACTCTGAGCAGCTGTGTAATGTGTACCCATGTGAGGAAGTGGGGCAGCTGGTGGCACTCATGATGCTTGTGGGATGAAGGAGCCTTCATGTTCTGGTTTTGATTAATGCTCGGTCATTTTTTCCTCTGAAAGGATTTGACTGACTAGGCATTGGACTCATCTGTCTATCTAATGATGCCCACACACCTCTCTGCAATGAAATGCTCAGTCCTGCAAGATGCCTCAAGGCACTGTGTCCAGAAATTAACAAAGGCACAGACATTTGCACATACTCAGAAAACATGAGCAAAGGGAAGCGCCCTAGGCACCAGGTATGTTTATGGATTTGGATCTCAAAGTAGGCTAGGACTGTTATTACCACTTTTGCTCTGTCAGCTTGAAGACCTTGTTCAAAGAAATGAGATTTAAAAATATATCAGCATTCTTGGCCATGGAGAAGGAAGGAGGCGTCAACGAGTGAGAATGAGGGACTCTACGGCACGGTGCTGCTTAAACGCTGATGAACAGTCCTCTCAGGATACGAGAGAGAGATGGATTCACGTCATTTTCCATGGATATTTGCTAGTACCACATGTTTCTCTACTATGTTTGGATTTTGTCCATCCTTTAAAAGGCAGGAGATGGGTCTTATTTATTTCAGTAGTCTTGGCACCAAGCAAAATGAATAATGCTGGGGATGAAGTACGTGTTTAGAGCTGGGGAGTACATGAAATTGTGTAATACTCTTTCTTCTTCCTGTAAGTTGTGGGTGTTAGCTGTATTCTTCTATCAATAGAACAGTAGGAGAGGAGGAATCCATTATCTCACTCATGCCAACAACTAAATAGTCATCAGAGTTTAAATTGAAATTTTTTTTTCTTGCATCAAAGGCAGGAAGAAAACAACTTGCTTTCTACTGAACTTCAGATAAGCACTCAGGGCTTGAGGTTGAAAAAGGTAATTGTGGATTCGATATTGAAGGCATGATTAAAGCCCTTCTACACTTGAAAGTTTTCATCTTAGCATTGCATGTAAGTTTATGCCCATTAAGGAAACCATACAGCTTAGTGCAGATAGGCCCAAACTTCCTCCCCTTGCCTGCAAATCACACCATACAGCACTGAGGATTCACATAGTAGGTGCTCAGTGAATATCTTTGGAATGAAATGCCATATTGCATTATAGAAACAGGTTCTCTAAAGGGAATTGACTCGGTCTCCACTGAAACTTCTTTCAGGAGAGAATTGTCACCTTTTAGGTGGAGCAAGTCTCAGCTCCCCTTCCATCCCTTTTTACTGTGTATTTGTGAGCTCCCTACTCACTTCTCTGGTCTACAGCTCCAGTGCTAGGGTAAAGATGCAGTGATGGGGACTCTGGACCGCTCTGTCAGCTGGGTTCAGTGTTGGTGAAGACTGGGGTGGGGTCGGGAGACTATAAAAGACCATAGTGGTGATGAGGCTTGTTGGGGTTCTCCTCTCCTTACCCTGTGGGGTGAGGGGCTTCATCTTGGTGCTGAGCTGCTCCAGGTTGAGGACTGGGGTAATCAGATAATCCTTCCTATTCTTTTCTATGTGGCCATCCTCAGTTTGGAAGCTCAGCAAGATTTCTTCTTCTTCATTATGTTTAGAAGCTTTCAGAGAACTATTTTCATCAGTTTATAGTTGTGTATTTATCGATTTTGTTGTTTCTGTGAGGAACACAGGCACCAAGACCTCCTAGCCCACCATCTTGTTGACGTCTGTCCTGGTTCCTGTCAAGAGTGACCCTACTATATGTGGGAAGTATTCACCTCTGGAAAATCCCTCCAGTGAGGGAAAACTGAATAATATATCAATTCTACATCTGAGCGACTTCCATCAACAGTCTAAAGAACTGAGAGCCATTCCAGCCAACCTGGAACTTGAGTTCCCCATTAGATTCTGAAACTCAGAGACTGTTTTGCGTTGTATGGACTTTTCCAGAAGCCCTGCCAAGTCACCCTGAGGACAGACTCCCACCCATTGTCAAATACATCTGTTATAATTTATTGTGAGATTCTGGAGAACAGACTATCCCTCACTAACTGGGACAACTGGCACTGCATCGCTTCGTAAGGTACTCAGCAAATGTGTAGCTGATGATGTACTGTCCACTGAGGACTGGATTCTGCTATTGCTTTGAAATTTAGGCAAATGTCAAAATCAGTCTGAACTTAACTTTCTCTATACCCACCTTATAAGACTGTGATGAAGATCAAATAAGGGAGTAGATAGCAAACCCATGCCTGGGACATAGTAGGCGTTACAGATATTCTTATTTCTCTCTTCCTCTATCTCTTTTCTTCTTCATCCCTCCTTGCTCCTATATATTTACCTATCCCTGCAACCTCAAGGCTCAGCACAGGACCTACCTTCTGCTTCCTTCAGTTCTCTCTCAAACATGTCTTCTTTCCCAATGGTCTCTCCTTCAGTCTTTGTCATCTCCTTTCTCTCTTTTCTACTCTTTCTTTGTACTCAACATTTAGCCCAACCTGTGCTTTCTCCTCTGATTTTCTAAAAGTTTAACATGGACATCAAGTTCCTATAGGCTACCAAAAAAAAAAAGTAATGGAGACTGTGATCTTTAGTGAGATCTAAATATTAGTTCTCAAACTGTCTGCAGGAAAAAAAAAAAAAAAAAGACTCTATGAAGCTTGTCTTCTGCACCCTGCAGAGACAAAAGTGCTTCCTAAGCCCATGCAACCTAAGTGTTGAAATATTAATATGAAAAAAAACAGACTCCAAAAAACCAGCAAGGAAAAGGCCCGCGACGATTTGGGTGCGAGACCAGCGGGTCTTTGGAGCTCTGCTCTGTGGGGAACCCACAGGAGGGCTGACACTCAGCCTGTCCCCACAGGGAGGTGCAGATGGCTGCTGAGCCCATTTCAGTGAGCACACGGTGAGGTGGGAGCGGCTGGCAAGCAGGGCCACAGCCCCTACCCATGGCATGGAGTTGCCAAATCTGAAGACAATTAAAAATGGATAACTTGAGGGAAGGTACACAAGATGACAGTTTGAGCCTTATTAAAATTCATTGAAAAACTTTTTTTTTGGAAAAAGGAAGAAAATTTATTCTGATTTATTTTTAAGTATAGAAAAATATACATCTCCCTCAAGATTGGCCTCTTCTAAATAGGGTCTGTAGGGGCATGGCTATGTAAAAATAAATCCAATCAGACTTCCCACAGAATTTTCCTTAAAAAAAGATGCTACTAAATTTGTAATACTGCCAAGCTCCAAAAGAACAGATTGAAATACCCAAGATTATAAATTCAAATTTTTCCCATTGAAATGGCAATCTAATTTCCTCCCCTAGAATACCCTGGGGGGTATATGTGTGGGGGGGTCACTTGTTGTTTTTTTCTTTTTAAATATGTTTTTATTATTGATTTTAGAGAGACAGGAAGAGAGAGGGAGAGAGAGAAACATCAATGTGAGAAGGTAACATTCATCGGCTGCCTCCTACACGCCCCCTAATGGGGATTGAGTCTGCAACCCAGGCATGTGCCCTGATCGAGAATCAAACAAGTGACCTCTCAATGCACAGGACAACGCTCAACCAACTGAGCCACACAGGCCAGGGTAAGGGTCACTTTCTTTAGATGCTTTCTGTTCTTTCTCTCTCTTTTTTTCAAGTGGTAAGTTCTAGTTGAAAGAGGTAAAAGTACTTTGGTAGATTTTATTAGAAATCACTTTGGATTTCCCCATAAATCTACCAAATAATAATGATATCTATATATAAATATGACAAAACGATAAGTTAAAGATAGTTTATCTGATAATTCCTGCATGGCCAAGCAAAGCCTATCTACTCTGTTTCATTCATATGTTATAAATGAGACCTCCATGCATAAAAACATGCTATTTTTTACTGTTGGTCCTTTCTTCACCATTATAAAGTATATAATTTATCTTTACAGTAGAGTGTTTAAGAACTGAAACTCAAGACCTGAATCATTTGAGGTCTTATCTCATCAATCATTTACTAGTAGAGTGGCTTTAGGCAAATGACTTCATTGCTTTGAGCCTCAGTATATTCATTCATAGAATGGGGATGTTAATAGCTGCCCCTTCAGGTCTCTGTGAGGCTGACATGAGGTTTAGCATGTAAGGCCCTGATCACACAGTCTGCCATGCGTGTAAGGAGTCAATATTATGTTAACCAGTATTATTTCTGCTGCCTGAAAAGTCTGTATTACT
The DNA here is from genome assembly GCF_014108415.1 of Molossus molossus. Lineage (NCBI taxonomy): Eukaryota > Metazoa > Chordata > Mammalia > Chiroptera > Molossidae > Molossus > Molossus molossus. Next base: position 29,111,612 of record NW_023425348.1, read on the forward strand.
TTGACATAAAACTTCTGATATTTTCATAGCACTTTGCAAATTTCAAAGCATCTTCACTTACAGTTATGTCATGCACCCTGTGAGGTTGGTAGGGTAAGAATAACCTAGTCCCATTGACATATAATATTTATACACTTACCAAACTCATTCAATTAGAAAGGATTAGGTCAGAAACTGTTATTAAACCTTGGTGCTTTTTAGGTTACTGTTATATCTATGAAATATTAATAATACATTTTAAATTTAGTGCCTCTTTACAATGTACCAGGCACTGCTCTAAGTGATTGAGCTAATTTAATCCTCACAATATTATCTGGTAGGTACTATTTTTCCCCATTTTGCAGATAATAAAACTAATATTTAAACATGTTAGGTTCTTTACTCAAAGGCACACCGCTTTGACATGGGAGCTGATTTGGACTCAGTTTCATGTGACCCAGCATCTGGCTTCTTAGCAAGGCAGCTAGCTTTCTGGTAAAAACACTCAAGACTACCTTAAATATGTCTGAATTTTCAGCTGTGTAAGCTTGGATAAAAATCACTAAATTTTTCTGTATTCTCATTTTCTTATCTATAAATTGGGAATACTAATTCAAACCCTTTTCCCAGAGTGCTAAGGATAAAATAAGACATTTTAATGTACTTTGAAAAAAATAACACGCAGATAACAATTATTATGAATTTGGTAATAAGTCAGTTATGTGGATGTGTGTAGCTAAAACAATCACTAATGATCTGAGTATATATTTTACTTTTTAAAATGCTGCTTGGCCATATGTAGACACAGTCATGACAGGAGCTTAGTAGGACTACATCAACTGTGGTTTCTTTAAGAATGGGTAAATTAGCAACATTTCCACAGCTCGCATAAGTTGACTGTCCAGGTGCAAACTGCCCAGAACCAGGTCTGTGCTGGTGCTGATGTTCCAGCTCATGGCTTCTGGATCAGCGGGCAGTGAATTCTGCACACCACTCTTTACTGGATTAGAAGAAATTCCAAATTCATGTAAGGTGTTTTAATATTTGTGGAGATAACCCATATGGACTCTGCAGCTGCAATTGATTTCGGCTGCTCGTTCCTCAACTTGAAGTTCACTTAATGCGATTGTTTGAGGAAAGGTGTCTGAGTAAATATCTAAATATCTGTGTAGACAGACCTGAGAGCCCCTTCACAAGTACTGCTTACCTTGGTATTAAAAAAAAAGAAAAAAATCAAACAGTGGTGACTTGAAAGACAAGACAATAAGACACGCACTGCCTTCTCCAAGCTGGTTTTCTGGCTCCAGCATGTCAGGTCTTCCTAACGTGATCACATAGGTGAAGCCTGACTGTGGCACACCCAATAAATGAGAGTCCTCACTCCTCTTCTGTTGTCTGCATTCCCCACGGGCGCCGCACAGAGCATTCCTTAGGGAGGGGCATTAGAAAGTGAGGTGAGCTCCCCACATCCCAGTAGAGGAGCACAGTGGCAAGAGCTCTGCAGCCTGGCACCCTGGGGAGGCCCCAGACCGGCACGTGTTCACGGTGCAGACTCGAGTAAGTTCCTTCACCTTCCGGACCCACTTCTCTTCATCTGTACAATGAAGCTCACAGTAAACACAGTTTCGAATTGAGGACAATGATGACGTAGGTAAAGGATGCACACTACATAAAAATATAATTATTACTGTTCTGTGAGCGCTCTACCACTTACCCTCTTTGCCCACAGTCTGAAGTTCTGAACCAAAGACCTTCAGCGACAGGATCATGGAAGGTGAGATGTTTCTTAAACGTGAGGTGTTTTACACTTATTATTTTGTCTTCTCCTCACACAGTTCCATGAAGTCAGTACTATTATCTTCACATTCTGCATTGAAAAATGAGTCCTTAATGAGCTTAATCACATATGCAAGTGTCCTATCTAACAGATGAAAGATTCAGAATTTGAACCCTCTGTTGTTTACTGAACAAAATACTGGATTTGGAGTCAGGTGGCTTTTGTCCAAATAACAATAACAGAGCTCATAGTAACTGAGACTTCACCATATACCAGACCTGTGTTAAATAATTCCAAGCACTAACCAGTTACATCTGCTGTAACATTATCCCCATTTCACATATGAGTAAACTGTGAGGTTTCCTGGGTTGCTGGGAGTCAACAAGCAAGATTTGGGAGTCAGGATTTGGCCACATGCAATCTGGTTCCGGAATCTTTGCTTTCAGTTCTGCACGGTACTCTCTAGGGATGGTTTCCCCTCTGCCACTCTCAAGCATGACATTTCTCTGCTCTGGGTCTCAGCTTGTTAACTGGTAAAACGAGCAAGTCGTTTAGATAAACCATAAAATCCCTTCCAAGAGTCTATCCAACAGAGCAAATCGATGTTGTCATAATAAAAGTCACACAGGGCATGTCCTGCAGGTCAGACCCATACTCACCACTGACTCGGGGAGTGGGGCTGCTCGGTGAGTAGCCTTTTCCTCTCCCTGTGGGCTGTCGACATGGAGCTGAGGTTTATTAGGTTGTGGAGAAATATGTCATCTATACAGCAGGACTCTTCTGTCCTCTGAAGCGATTCCTCTTTGTTCTCCTTGTAATTTTCTTCCCAAGTTTGAACGTCCTCTTACTGAAGAGTCAAAATGCATGAGGCAAAGGGATTGCAGGGGTTGTGACCGTCACCAAGAAAGGCCTCATTTTAGATTTAGCACAAATGAAGTCTCTTCAGTTACTTTGGTCTCCTTTTCTATTTTATAGGACTAGCCCTGCAAAATTTCAGCCTAAAACTTGTAAGCTATGTAGCAAATATTAGTACAGTCTCTGTTCTCTGACAGTTTAATTTCAATCTCCTCTTACAGAAATGCAATCAACACATTTTCAAAACACTGGAAGGAAAGCCCAGCCATGACTTGTGGGGAGAAAAGGGTTTCTCCTTCTCTAAGAAGGACCCCTCACTCTCACTTAACTCTCTTTATATCATAAACTCTTTGAGAGTATGAAGAAAGCTTTCCTGGCAGAAAGCATACTTCCTGGCAGAGAGTTTGCACGCACTTTTAGGCGTTCATAAGCACTCCCAACCTGTCCACGGTCGATGACTCCAGCTAACTACCCTCGTCTCTAGGGCTTTGATTCCTTTTTTCTTCTTTTTCTTTTTTCTCTCAATCTCTTATTCTACCGCTCATTTCCCCAATTATTTTCTCTCCCCTGAAGCACAGTAATAGCCTCTTGGATGTGGAAGGGACCTCAGAGCACTGTGGACCTATTTGCCGGGTCCAAATAGCATTGGCTATACCTCTCTTGTTAAAAGGAATTCACCCCGCACTGGTGACTGCTCATTTACTTTTTAAATATTAATTAATTAATAATGAAATAATTTTACTGGAAGCTTTTCAGTTTTGTTGAGCAGAATCCTACTTTGTGCTGCATAGTGGATGCTGTTGGGCCCAGACCCCTTTTACCTGTGGCACATCTGTCCCCCGGCCACCACAGGGTTGGCTGATTACAATTCACAGCTGTTCTTTACCCAGAGAACTACCATTGGCTGAATGTGAGCTGCAGTTGCTGTGCTCCCCCCTCCTCATCTACTTCAGACTTCAGACAGTGACGCTTGGCTAAAGGCAGGACAAACACTGTGGTGCAGTTTGAGTCTGAGAGTATGCCTGTGGGGTCAGATCTAAGCTTGTCTTCAGCTGAGGTCACACTCTTGCACAGCATGTGTCCTATCCTGGGTGCTGTGGCCTTTGCGTTTCTTCTCAAGAGCACTCCCATTTTCCCTCTCGGGCTCTCCTTCTAGACCTAAGGTGTTAGTATCACAGGTGGTCCTGGGTGGAATTCTGGATCACTCGCTGGGTAGATGGCAGTGAGCCCCTGCGGAGCAATGGCTACACCGTTCACCTGTGGTGAACTGACATGGATACATATGGAAGGTATGTGCTAGCTCCTGCAGTACTGGGTGTTTGAGGTGTGTGGAGAAATAGCAGTTCCAAGGACCATGGAATTATATAGCTCTTCTAAGTAGCACCCGTTCATTCAAGAGATAATTTGGAGAGGCAGAGTATTTGGTTGAAAGTGTTTTAAAAGAGCCGCCTCTCCTCCAGCCAGGGAAAAGCACATCTGAGGACCAGGAACAGGACTTACTCAGAAGAGGACAGAACCTCAGAGAAGCCTAACATATCAGCCTAGGCGAGTCTTCTATGTCAAAAGCAAGGCCCTCATGGAAAGTGAGACAGAATCTGAAACTTGAGATGGGGATAGCTGCTAGGTGCATTGAGAACCTTGAATCTCCAAATTCCCTGGGACCTGCTGGGAGGGTGAAGTAGCCCGCTTCACTTTGCTGGAGATAGCGTACTGCCACCCTGACCCCTTGCTTGAAGACTATGAAGGACTTCAAATGAGGCAGGAGCCTTACGAGGATTTGTCCTACCTTCTCCGTTCTGCATATGTATAATAAAGGTCAAACTGCACTATAACCTAGACATCCTACCAAGATAGGACAGGAGCTGTATGCTGAAGTAGCTACAGGTCTAGGCTAACATGAATGGGCAGAACTGGATAGTGTACCTGTGAGTGGATCCTAATGATGCTACATTAAGTAAAATAAAATATCAAGCTAGATAAGAGGGTAATCTCTTACATAGGATTTAGCAACTGAGCAATGACCTTGAGTGCTGAGTTGGCTCTTAAAAGTTTGGATATATGCAGTGGCCTACATTAGACAAAATAGAAATGTCAGAAGTGCGATGGAAAATTATAGAAGGAGGAATAAAAATGCTCAGAGAAGCAGTTATCCTAGAATGGGATAACCACAGACTGGAAAACCTACAAGCTGACCACATTCCTCACAAAAGCCTAGCGGACACTATTTATCAGGTGATAAGGCATGTACTAGTGAGGGGTACCAGCATCACTGATAGTCTCCTATTGACTGTCCTCTGTAGACTGGGACTGGGAGTCAAAGCTCCTGTTATAGAACTGGGCTCCCAGTAATAATAGAGATGAGAGGATCCAGGTGAAAAGTAAAAAGAGCCCTGGCTAGTTTGGCTCAGCAGTTACAGTGTTGACCTGTGGACCATGGGTTCGATTCCAGTCAAGGGCACATACCTCGGTTGCGGTTTAGTCTCTGGCCCTGGTTGGGTTGTGAAGGAGGCAACCAATCAATGTGTCTCTCTCACATTGATGTCTCTCTCTCTCTCTCTCTCTCTCTCTTTTTCTCTCTCTCTCCCACTCTATCCGAAGATAAATGGAAAATATCCTCGGGTAAGGATTTAAAAAAATAAAAAGAAGTAAAAAAGTAAAAAGAAAAGAGGACCAGTGGAGCATGTACCAGTCAGAAGTGAAGTAGGTGTAATTACCATCCAGTGGAATGGCAGCCAGGGAGACTGACTCAGAGGCATATGTGGAGATGGTTATAGAACAGAGTGTTCCTAAAGGCATGACAGAAGGGCAGCCAACAAATGTATTACTTAATATATATAATTAAGAGATCACACATTGATGAACAAAAGGCTGAGGACAGCTGCCTTAATGGAAAGTCATAATATCCCACTCACTTTCTGTCTGATATCATTCTCAGATCAGAGGACATCAACTAAAGGAGAGATGGGTCCTCATGAGGAAAAACTCTGAAATGTCGTGACAAGTGTATATAGTAATAACTCTGGTAGTCCTTTCCTAAAAGCTACTTACTTGAGAATGTATACATTGTGGAAGGGGACATCTAGATCTTTTGAGAACTTTGGGATAGAGAATCTGAGTTAACATTGATATCTGCTCCCATGTCTTCCCTGATAGAATAGGGATGTTGTGGGTATTGGACAACAAATGGGTCCGGCGGGGCCACAGCCCTACCATATCATGTTCCTGGTTCCCAAATGTGTAACTGGAATAGACATATTTGGTAGTTGACAGAAGTTTTACACTGGTTCCTAGTTCTGTACAGTAAAAACTATGGTAAGGCAGGCCATGTTGAATCTCCTCAAACCACCCCCTCAACTAAATAAAAATAAGAACACATTCTGGAATGTCAGCAAGAAATGCCACCCTCAGGTTTAGTGGTTCCTATCATATTTCTATTTGCTTCATAAGTTAAATCCTGCAAGATCCAAATGGATTACAGTGGGTGACAGTGGAACGACCAAACGTAATCAAATATTGGTACCAATTGCAGTTGTATACTGATGTGGTAGCTTTTCTAGAGCAGATTAACACAGAGATTTAGGTGCATGATGTGAAGCTATCAATCCAGCAGATTCGTTGATTTCCATAGTCATCAAGAAAGATGATTAAAATCAGTTCACATTCACAAGAGAGAAGTAACAATAGACATTCATGGTCTAGTGCCAGTGTCATGAATTCTATTCTCTGTCACAATATAACCCAAAGGGGCTTGGACTGACAATTCAGAATATCACATTAGTTTACAAAATTGATGATGTCATGTTAATTTGACCTGATAGACATTAAGTAGTAAGAACTTTGGATGCCTTGGAGAGGCACATGCACTACAGAAGATGAGTGATAAATCTCATAAAATTCAAGGCCTGCCACACTGGGGATGTCAGGAACCTGGTGGTGTGGGGTATACCAGGACATGTCTTACAAAATAAAGGACAAATTTTTCCCTGTTGCTCTTTCTACCACTAAGAAAATATTGCAGTACTTAATCACACTCTTTGGATTTAGGAGCCAGCATTTTCCACACATCATGCTCTTACAACCTATTTATCAGGGGATACTTAATGCTTCTAGTTTTGATGGGGGATGAATTTAAGAAAGACTCCATGTGGGATCTCTGGTAGGACCCAATAGGAGGGTCATAGAGCAGAATCTCATGGTTCTGGAAGGTCTTGCCATTTGCAGAAAAGCACTTACACACCATTCTAAAATCTCTCCTGACATGTTTTTGGGCTCTGATTGAAATTGATCTCTGACTATGGGTTATTAAGTGATCATGTAGCCAGAACCGTAGATCAAGTGATGTGTTCTGTCAAACCCACAGAGGCATAAGGATAAGTAAGCCCAGTAGCAAATTATCATTAAAGAGAAGTGGTACATCTAGGATCAAGCTTGAGAAGGCTCAGAGTAATGGACTACAGAGCAGGAAGGCCAGACACAAATGTCACTTCTGTACTGGTGACTTTTCCTCAACTCAAACCTAGGCTCCCATGGTGGGGATTCCAAATGACCAGCTGAAAAAGGAAGAAAAAAGCTGAGTTTGGCTCATGAATGGCCTGACTTTGTACATAGGTATAAGTCATCTATGGACCATTACTTCAGTGCAGCCTCATGCAGGACTGCCCCTAAAGGACAGTGGTGTGTAGAAATTGTTCCAATTTACCACCTTTGAAAGAAGCGAGAGAGAGGGAAAAGGAAAGGGAGCAAGAAGATAATACATGAAAACCCTAAAATGTTACTGAAAATTTGGACAAACCTCCTAGTTGCTTTATATTGCCTATGCATACAATAGTATTACTGTCCACAGGAACAATGGGTGGAGCTTTGGACACTGAACCTGGTTATTTACTTTGTGTGGAGAAAGAAGTGGTTTGGAGCAAGGGTATACATGGAATTATGAGAGGTAGTGAATAGCTTGGTTAGTTACAGAGATAAACTTTGGAAGGAGCGAGATTGGATGCCTGGGGACAAAGATTCCTAGAAAAGAGCCATGTGGGTGTTCCCATGGAAGTAGGAAAAATATGTATCTTATATCACATGTCATTGCCCGTCAGAAAACATTCATGGTAGAAAATGATTAAACATCCCAATGGACATGCTAATATAATATAGCCAGTAGATGTAAACCAGTCTCTGTCATCAGCCACCCCAGTAAACAGATTAGTCATTGTGGCAGAGTGGAGGTTATGCATGGGCTCACCAAGGTTTATCTAGCTAATACTACTGCAGAATATTCAACCTGCCAGCAACAGACCCCTGATACTGTGTCATCCTTAAAAGAGATCAACCAGTGGCAAGTTGACAGATTGGACCTCTTCCATCTTGAAAAGGCCAATAAATTATGTTTATTGGGATTGACATATAATCTAGTCACAGATTTGCCTTTACTTGTCTGTAATGCCTTGGCCAGTACCAGTGTCCAAGACCTTACGGAGTATCTGATCTACCAACATGGAATCCCATATAACATGGCTTGGATCCACTTGATAGTAAAGGAGATGGGGCTGTGAGCATATGGCTATGGCGTCCACTGGTCTTTCCTCATAGCATACCATCCAGAAGCTTAGGGCCTAGTAGGACAAGAAGATTAACTCACTGCTGAAGCACCAGCTTTGAGTAAGAAGTGGCCCTAATGATTTTGACTCCCTGCTACCCATTTATGAAATTTGTGCAACCTTTATTTGTACACTTTGATTCTGTGGCTTTAGAAATCTTAGAGCCCAGAGGGAGATGCAGTAAGAGTACTCCTAATCTAAAGCTATGGTCACTTTGAGATCCTCAAGGAACTATGAGCCAAAGAAAGAAGTTACCACAGTGGCAGAGCTATTTAACCCTGATTATCACGATGTGGTAGCCCTGCTTATATATAATGAAGGCAAGGAGGGATATGCCTTACATAGAGATAATCCATTTAGGTGTATCTTGGTACTTTCATGCCCAGTTGTAATTTCAAGTTGACAAACAGAGCAACTATGGTTAATAAGAGCATGAAAACCAGGGTTGCAGACACACTAGGGGTTAGAATTTATGGCAAATCATAAGACAAGACACCAAGACTAGTAGTGGTGCTGACCCACGGGGAGGGAAAGCTAACGCAGATATTAGAAGCTATGGATGATGAGTATCAATTCTTCAGTTGTAGTAGCAGCAGCAGCAGATGTTCATTCCAGTTAACCATCATCCTATAAGTTCTCCAAGAAATTGAGACACTGAGAATTCTGAGAGGCTACACGTGGAAGGACTGAACTTAATGTGAGAGACAAATGGCTCCAAGTGTTGCAAGGGGTAGATGGTAGAGGGTGCTGTTGGTGCCTTGCACAGGTATTTTTAATCAACCAGTGGAACCATAACCCACCAGATGAGAGTGCTGGTTGAGAAGAGTTCACAGTTTTCCTCTTCTTTGCAGAATTTCCTTAGACTAAAAAGGAGCACCTCACCTTGGAGGCTATCCCTGTTTTGGGGACAAAAGACTCACAGGCATAGTCATATGAAAGGCCAGCCCACTTGCCTCAAGGTGGGACTAACTTTTTGGTGCAAATTATTCTCTAGAGCTTCCCTGTGACATCAGAATGAAGCCAGTCTCCAGATGAGACCATTCATTGTTGTTTTCTCCCCCTTACTTGTCCCATTTCACTCACTCTTTTTTCCCAAGAAAACTTACTGGCAAAACAACTTGGATAAATGGTATAACACATCCTGTAGCTTTCACTCCTTAGTTCTTTTGTAGCTGTGGCTCTTTGTTCAATGCAATGGTTAAGAGATAAGCCTCAGAGGGAAGGGAGGTGGGGGGCGGGAAGAGATAAACCAAAGAACTTATATGCATAACTATATAGGCGTAACCCATGGACACAGACAACAGTGTGGTCAAGGAAGCGGCATGGGGGTGGGAGCAGAGAGAGGGGTGTCAGCGGGGGGAATAAAGGAGGAACATCTGTAATACTTTCAACAATAAAGATATATTTAAAAAAAGAATAAAACATGATATGGTAATGATGAATTGTCTAAGTTCTGTCTTTTCACTTTTGCAAACTCCAAAATTGAGGTCTCTTGATACCTACCTCTAAGCTCATTTCATCACTGGTCTCTGAGAACAATCCTGGTTTAATTTCAAGATGGTTTGAGGAGTACTACCTAGAACCTGCTAAGGTATCTCACTTCATATTTTGAGGGCTTTCTGCTTTCCACTAGATATCATTCTGCTCTAACCACTTGAAATCATTCCACCCCAACCTTATTACCCATCCTTGGCTTTCAGCTTTGGCATCCTGCCTTGTACCTAAGTTCCCCTAAGACTGAGATGTGGTGTCAGAGTTTAGCTGAGCTCTGCTAGGGTCTGTAGTCCTGGCCCTCAATCCTATTTGAGCAGTTGGTGTCTTGCTTTATGCTGCTTGACCTCACTGATGCTAACTACTTGATTGTCTATTTGGATCTTCCCTTTAACGTCCTCTGAAGATGGCCCTTGTACCTCTCTCTGGACCATCGAATCACTACATCATATTTTTCTGGGTCCTGTGTCCTATCTGCCTGCTGGGAATTCCTCCAGATACCTTCTGCAAGGAAGCTCATCCTCAGTGGCTCTGCTTAGATTTCAGAAACCCTTTGCTTCCCCACAGTTTTTTCACTCAGTTTATATATGACTTTGTGGAAGTGATTTAATATCTCTGTTCCCAATTTCCTCATCTACTAAATGGAGCTAATAATTTCTTATAAGGGTTAAATTAGAAAATACCATAAAGTATTTAGAAGAGTGCCTAGAAAATAGTACGGTTTAATAAATGAGATATTTTGTGAGTTGGTTATTATGAGTTACATTGTGAGTTATTACAGCCTGCCATGCGGCTCTGTCAGGAAAACAAAAACTACTTTGGGAATTTCGGGCAGGAAGGAATTTAATGCAGACAAAGGCTTACTCAAGGGACCTGGCGCAAGAAGATTAGGAAGGCCACTACTGGATTTCAGAACACACCAATGTTCAGGAATAACAAGGAAGGCACTGCCTGTGGTCTCAGCTCCCAGCATCATGGGAGTGGGTGATTACAAGCTGTCTGCCCCAAACTGGAAAAACGCTCTACCTGTCAATGCCTATATGCCTGTCCATAGCTGAAAAGAATAGCTTCCTTTTTCTTTTATGTTTTACAGATCTTGTGAAAATATGTTATTGGTTAACTATATAAATTGTGGAGGAAGTACAGTATTGAAAATACAGTTTCTAGACTTTCAGTCTTAGCAGTAGAGGGGAGAGAGTGGAAATGTAGGGCTGGTACTGAGTATCAATAGACAATGTGTGCCACAGTCATTATTAGTACTATTACTATGAGTGCTGTTCCAGCTCTGTTCTGTTAAGAATCATGTAATGGGCAATCTAATGAGAGGAAAGTCAGAGTAGGTATGATAAGTGGAAGTGGGCACCACAGACTTCCTGGAGAAATTTGGGTTGGATGCTTACTTATATTATCTGCAGGGAGGAATGGATGTGTTCCAAAATAGACTCCAAATGATTGACTTTAATAAAGACATGACAAAGCTTGGTCACAACCATTCTTGGGCAATTTATTGCTAGCCTCTCATAGCAGCTAAAAAAATGTCAGAAACAGATATGTACCTGGTATAAGGGACATTATCTTGTGTGCTCTTACTGCTGACACTGCATCCCATTTCATCTCATCACACTTGACTTCAGCAGTGATGCCTCTCTCTGTCACATTCACCAATGACCTGTCAGTCATGCCATTGCCTGCACAGAGATCCAGACATAAGGTATTATCAATCACAACACTAATATTGAGAACTAGAGTTAGGAAGGGCTGATTGCCAGGAGCTCCTATATTCCCTGTGGTTTGCACAGTGCCGGTCATGTAGAAAGTGCAACAGTATGGTTTGTTAAATGAATGAAAGAATATTTAATCCAACTACACACTTCAATGACAAGGGCCCTCACCTTGTAAAGGCAGCTCATTCCACTGAGGGTTCTGATCACTCAGAGGAAAACTCCAAATGGCAATGCAGGGTTTTGAGGATTGTGATGATGAGGTTAGGGAACATTGAGTTGGGACCTCCATGGAGCCATCTGGGAAGCTCTCAGGCCTTCTGTCTTACCTGAAAAAACACAATTAATTCCCCATTACTGTACACAAGCTGAGCAAATAAATGATTGTTGGGGACTGCATAGATTCTAAGGAAGGAAGAAAATCCCCTTGAGAATGCTGAAAGGCTATGCTAAGTGCTCTTCATAATACTCCAAGAGAGTGGGAGCTAAATCTATAGGGTCCTTGGACTACTTCTACAATTGGTAGACGATAAGCAAACAAATCCCCTTCATACATCCTAGGGTCACAGAATTTCAGAGTCAGAGGGAATCTTGAAGACTATCTGGCCATCCTCTGACCTGGTACCTGAATTCCCTTTTAATAATTTTCAAAAAGTTGTTGTCTAGTTGCTCTTTGAATACTTCCAAAGACAGGAAGCTCACTGCCTTTTACTCATTTCATTTCTTTTTTAAAAATTCATTGGGATTGAAAGGATCTATCCAACAGTAAGATATAACCTTGGTAAACATATATGCACCCAATTTAGGAACACCAACATATATTAAAAATCTTTTGGAGGACTTCAAAGGAGAAATCAACAGCAATACAATCATAGCAGGGGAATTTAATACCCCGCTGACATCACTAGATAGATCTTCTAGACAAAAAATTAACAAGAAAACAGACTCTAAATGAAGCTCTAGATCAAATGGATTTAATAGATATCTACAGAGAATCACACCCCAAACTTCAGAATTCACATTCTTCTCAAGTGCACATAGGACATTCTCAAAGACTGACCACATGTTAGGGCAAAAACTAAGTCTCTACAAGTTCAAAAAGAATTTTTTAAGCATCTTCTCAGATCACAATGGCATGCAAAGACATTTGAAAACATGGAGGTTAAATAGCATGTTATTGAACAATGAATGTATTACCATGGAGACCAAGGAAAAAAATTAAAAACTTCCCATAAACCAATGAAAATAAACACACAACAACACAAAATCTATGGGATGCAGTGAAAGCAGTTCTGAGAGGGAAGTTCATAGCACTACAGTCCTACCTCATAAGCAAGAAAAATTTCTAACAGACTATCTAACCTCACAACTTAAAGAACTAGAAAGCAAACAAAAAGAAAACCCCAGAGCAAGTAGAAGGAAGGAAATAGTAAAGATCAGAGCAGAAATAAGTGACATGGAGACAAAAAACAAACAAACAAACAAACAACAATTCAAAGGATCAATGAAACAAGGAGCTGGTTCTTTGAAAAGATAAACAAGATTGATGGATCCTTAGAAAAAAAAGAACCCAAATACACAAAATCAGAAATGAAAGAGGAGAAATAATAACTGACACCACAGAAATACAAAGGATCATTGACAAATATTATGAACAATTTATACAGCAACAAATTCGACAATCTAAGTAAAATGGACAGATTTCTAGAAACACATAGTCACCAAAACTGAACCGAGAAGAGATAGAAAACTTGAACAGACCGATAACAACATAAGAAATTGAAGGTGTAACCAAGACTCTCTCAGCAAACAAAAGCCCAGGCTCAGAGGGCTTAACGGGGGAATTTTGTTGAACATACAAAGAACTAATACCCTTTCTCCTCAAACTATTTCAAAAAATTCAAGAAGAAAGAAGACTTCCAAACTCGTTTTATGAGGCCAGCATAACTCTAATTCCAAAACCAGAAAAAGACACTACAAAAAAAGAAAATTACAAGCCATGAACATAGATGCCAAAATCCTGAACAAAATACTAGCAAATCGAATCCAGCAATACAACAAAAAAATTATTCACCATGACCAAGTGGGATTCACCCCAGGGATGCAAGGCTGGTACAATATTCACAAATCAATAAATCTGATACACCACATAAACAAAATAAAAGATAAAAATCATATGATCATATCAATAGACTCTGAAAAAGCATTCGTTGAAATCCAGCACCCATTTCTGATAAAAACACTCAGCAATCTGGCAATAGAGAGATCATATCTCGACACAATAAAGCCCATATATTAAAGACCTACAGCTAACATCATACTCAATGGGCAAAAATTAAAAACGTTCCCCTTAAGAACAGGAACGAGACAAGGATGCCCACTTTCTCCACTCTTATTTAACATAATACTGGAAGTCTTAGTCACAGCAATCAGACAGGAAGAAAAAATAAAAGGGATCCAAATTGGAAAGGAGGAAGTGAAACTGTCATTATTTGCAGATGATATGATACTATACGTAGAAAATCCAAAAATGCTATAAAAAATTTACTAGACTTAATAAATGAATTTGGCAAAGTAGCAGGATACAAAATTAATGTCAAGAAATTGATGACATTCTTATACACCAATGATGAACTCACAGAAAGAGAAACTAAAAAAACAACCCCATGTACCATTGCGGCAAAGAATTAAGATACTTAGAAATAAACTTAACCAAATAAATAAAGGACATATTCGCAGAAAACTACAGGTCATTGAAAAAAGAAATAGAGGAAGATATAAAAAAGTGGAAGCACATACCTTGTTCATGGATTGGAAGAATTAACGTCATTAAAATGTCCATACTACCCAAAGCAATCTATAGATTCAATGCAATCCCCATCTAAATACCAATGACATATTTCACAGGACTAGAACAAATACTTCCAAAGTTCATATGGAACCAAAAAAGACCCCGAATAGCCACAGCAATCTTGAAAAAGAAGAACAAAGTAGGTGGGATCACAATACCAGATATCAGGTTATACTATAAAGCTACTGTAATCAGAACAGCCTGGTATTGTCACAAGAACAGGCATATAGACCAGTGGAACAGAACAGAGAACCCAGAAATGGACCCAAGGCAATATGCTCAATTAATATTTGATAAAGTTGGCAAGAGCATACAGTGGAGTAAAGACAGCCTCTTTAATAAATGGTGTTGGGAAAACTGGACAGTTACATGCAAAATAATGAAACTAGACCATCAACTTACACCCAACACAAAAATAAACTCAAATGGATAAAAGACTTAAATGTCATTTATGAATCCATAAAAATCCTAGAAGAAAGTGTAGGCAACAAAATTTCAGACATCATACGCAGCAGAATTTTCACTGATACATCACCTAAGGCAACAGAAACAAAGGATAAAATGAACACATGGGACTACATCAAACTAAAAAGCTTCTGCACAGCAAAAGATACAGTCATCAAAATGGAAAGGCAATCCACTGTATGGGAGACCATAATTGCCAATGATATATCAGATAAGGGGTTAATTTCCAATATATATATAAAGCCTCATACAACTCAACAAAAGGAAGACAAAGAAGCCAATTAAAAAACGGGCAGAGGAACTAAATAGACCCCTCTCCAAACAGGACATACAAATGGCCAAGAGACATATGAAGAAATGCTCAACATCACCAATCATCAGAGAGATGCAAATTAAAACAACAATGAGGTATCACCTCACCTGTCAGAATGGCTGCCATCAACAAATTATCAAATAACAGGTGCTGCAAGGGTGTGAAGAAAAGGGGACTCTAGTACACTGCTGGTGGTAATGCAGACTGGTGCAGCCACTATGAAAAACAATATGATGTTACCTCAAAAAATTAAAAATTGAACTTCCATTTGACCCAGTGATCCCACTTCTAGGAATATACCCTAAGAAGCCTGAAACACCTATCAGAAAGAATATATGTACCCTCATGTTTGTAGCAGCACTATTTACAATAGCTAAGATCTGGAAATAGCCCAAATGTCCATTAGTAGACGAATGGATAAAAAAGCAGTGGTACATATACACAATGGAGTACTATGCAGCTGTAAGAAAGAAAGCTCTCTTATCCTTTGAGACGACGTGGGGGGACCTGGAAAGTATTATCCTAAGCGAAACAAGCCAAACAGAGAAAGACAAGTATCATGCGATCTCACTTATTTGTGGAATATAATGAACATAACAGTCTGAGGAATGGGATAGTCCCAGAGACTTGGAAGTGGGGTACAGACTGACAATCCCCAGAAGAGGGGGTGGTGGGTGAGAGATAAACCACAGAACGTATATGAATGTATTCATGAACAATGGACATGGACAACAAAGCTGGGGCCAGGGCAGGGAGGGAAGTAGAGGGGGAAATCAGTGGGGGAAAAAGGAGAAACATATGTAACAAAAATAAATAAATTAATTAATTAAAAAAAACTCATTGGGACCTCACATCTCCCCCAGAGTCACTAGTGTTTCAATGGAGCCTCCTGTGTTCTACCCTCTATTTCTCTCCTTTTTTATCTTAGTTAAAGAAGACCTGCTGTCAGGTCCAGTGTAACCCTCTATTTGCAGGGGGCCATGCAAGTAGCAAGTGGTAAAATCAAGATAGCATACCAGTGTTGTTTGACATCTAAGCCTGAACTCTTAACCAGTTCATCACACAGTCATGTGCCTTACAGCCATGTTCCCTTCAATGAGAAAGTGCTTATATGATGATGGTCCCATAAATTATAATGATGCTGAAAAATTGCTATTGCCCCGTGGTGTTGCAGTTGTCATAAAGTTGAAGTGCAAAGCTTTATGCAAAAACTTACCATTGTGTTACAATTGCCTATAGTATTCAGTACCCTAACATGCTACACAGGTTTGTAGCCTAAAAGCTGTACGGGAACAGAATGTGTGACTCCAAAATATTTCAATTTGGCCTAAGGATTATATTAGGCTGGTTAATTTTAAGAAACAGCAAACAAGGGAGAAGCTCTATAAACCAGTGAGAAGTTACCATTTGTAAAATCCATATACATTTGTAAGGGGATATCAATTTATAAGGGTGTCTCCCTCATAGTATCAGAAAGAGGGGATGATCTTATCTCTAGAAACTTTTATTGATGCAGAAGAGAATGACTTAAATCTCTATAACAACTTTATCCTTACTTATTGTGCTTTTCCTGGTAAACTCCCATACTGACTCCTCCCATTCTCAATATCTTCTTTTGTCTTCAGCTGAAGATGGTTTGTCAGGTGGTGGTTTAGCCATTTTGGTGGGTTACTCAGTTTTTCTGGGTTTCTCCTATGTGTACAAGAGGTATACATATTATTAAACTTTTATTTGTTTTCTCCTGTTAGTCTGTCTTTTCTTATAGAAATGTCTCACCAAGCCCTGGCCGGTTTGGCTCAGTGGTTAGAGCGTCGGCCTGCGGTCCTGAGAGACCCGGGTTCGGTTCCCGCTAAGGGCACGTACCTCGGTTGCAGTTTGTCCCCGGCCCTGGTCGGTCGTGCGGGTGGCAGCCACTCGATGTGTTCCTTTCACATCGATGTTTCTCTCTCTCTCTGTTCCTCTCTCTCCCTCCCACTCTATCTGAACAAAAAATGGAAAAATGTCCTCGGGTGAGGATAAAAAAAAAAAAGAAATGTCTCACCAAGAATCCAGAAGGGGGGAGAAAAATTTATTTTTCCTCCCCACAGAGCAACAGGCTGTGCCCTATAGCCTAGGCATATCTAAGTATGTGTAAGCATACTCATTCATTGATGTTCGCACAAGATGAAGTCACAATTTTCAGAACAAATACCCTTCATTAGTCAGCTCACTGTATTGTTGGACACACACACACACACTTACACACACGTGTGTGGATACACACATATAATTCTACATCTTTGCATCTAAGTCAGGTGCTGCTTGCTAAATTTTGGTCTCTACAAAGCACTCTTTATAAGAACCTTATAAAGCAGAAGTAGTTATTTAAAGAACTCTCAAACCCCAGGGGTGCTACCCCAGTGGGACTTTACCCTCCTTGTAGACTCATTAACTAGATCATCTGAGTCAGAAGGGGTTTTGGTGAGTGTTAAATAAAGCTCTCATTTTATTAGAGGGGAATGAGAACTGCAGCATGAGGTATTGGCACAGTTCATTCAGCTAAGTAGGTACAGAGTTAGCCCTCAACCTCGGGGCCCTCTAAAAATCTTGCTTGTGTGAGCAGTAATGTTTGGGACTGCGCTGGTCAGAGTGAGTGGGTAAATCACACATATTGAAAGTCTGGAAGGGTTAAATATATATATATTTTTAAGTCTACAGTCTGGCTTTTAATCTCCTTTGGAAACCAAGACTAATATATCACTATAATTTTGTGTTGTTCTTTTGATTCAACAACTCACACTGTTATTGGAGAAATGTGTGGATGGTTTTTCTCCATTGCTAGTGTGAGTGGGGCTCATGGGGTGCCGCTGGAATAAGCATTTCTGGAGGCCCCCATGGGAAGATGAGATGTGGTAGAAAGCGTTATTTGCATGGAATTGCATCCCTTGGTTTCTAAAGTTTCATTTCCCTTAATCTAGTCCTGAAAGATGTACAGCTGAGGATTCAGCAGAGCCTGAAGCAAATCCAGCATCCAAAGTTTCCATTCCATGATGGAATTGGGTCCAGTTTAGCATTAGGCTAGTTGCAGTCCATTAGTCCATTGTGTGTAGGGTCTACATGGCCGTGAGCCATGCGGGCAATTGCAGGAGCATGAGAGCCCTGTAAGTCAAGAGTCAAACTCAAGCAAGCAAGAGAGCAAATTCCTTTGTTTAAGAGTTTAAGTATCTCAAATTTTGTGTCCTTGCAGTGGCCATGCCTATCCTGGCCAATGATCTGCTCCCAGGTGTGACTGACAGGCAAGTACCTTCCCTATGTCACCCAGACTTGACTGGGCATGCGTCTAAACTGCAGCTTTCTGGCAAAGCTGCACAAATGACTTCCTATATTTGGCCTTCCCTTTGTTCCTTTCCAGTTATTCATAACTAGGTTATTTACAATGGTATCAACATCATTGATAATTTGTCTCTGTGCACACAAATTATTGACAGACAAGAGATAAGAAGTGGAGGAATGAATGAAGAAATCCCTGATACTAACTGAAGACAACATGGGCCCAGGGTTAGAGCGATGATTTCTTTATAACAAGAGACCAGCCCCCTCATGATTTCAAGACTTCAGTAGGAGACAGTGATAAGACCTATGCAGTTCTGAATTCGAATCCTACTTCTAGAACTTTCTAGCTTGTGTGTCCTTGAGTGAATTTTTTTAATGCTGGACCTTACTTCTCTTAGCAGTAAAATGGGTTTTGAAAGGATAATGAGAAACATGTAAATAAAATTAGTTTGTCCGGTGACTGAGACAATATTATTATGATTATTACAGCTTATTTTGCCCCTTGTTCCTTTTCCATAAAGTAGGTATTCAATAGATTTCTATTGAATGAATGCATAAAATTCACAAGATCTTGTTACAATGCAGAAAGAAAAATGGTATCTCGCATTCCTAGCCCTAACGATCAGAGAAAATCAGCTTCTAGAATGATAAATAGTGAAGACAGATCTGAACCAGAATTTTGCAAACTATGGCCCACTAGTCAAATCCGGTCCACTGCCTGTTTTTGTAAAGTTTTATTGAAACACTGGCACTCTTATTTGTTTACCTATTGTCTATGGCTGCTTTTGTGCTATAGTGACAGTTGAGTAGTTGCCACAGAGAACAAGTGGACCTCAAAGCCTAATGTATTTGCTATCTGGCCCTTTATGGAATATGTCTTCTGGCCCCTGATTTACCAGATATGAACCAGCTGGACACATGACAGAGATCTCAGAGTGCCCCCATCTGTAAGGGAAGATATGTGAAGAACAAAAAAGGAACAGGGTAATCGGGTTTCATGATTTAGTTGGAGAGATTGTGAACTGAGAGTAAGAAAACTTGAGTGATAGTCTAAACCTTATTAGTAGCTAGCTGAATGACCTTGGGCAATGGCTTCATTTCTCTAGGTGTGCTTCCTTATCTGCAAAATGAAGGAGTTTAATTAAATCAGCCATATGATCTTTTTATCACTAATATTCTTTGATTCTTTGGAAAATAAGTCTAGGGCAGAAAGGAGGCAAGCCTTGGATTGATATTTTCTTTATATATTTAAACTCCAATATCCTTTTGTATGTAGGAAAAGCTGGAAAGAGATCCTGGAATGATACAGAGATAAAGTTGAATTGAGGAAGAATTAAAAATATACATACTTCCAAAAAAATCTGGAAGTTAAATATAAACTTTATTAAGACTTCTCAAATTCTAATGGGAATAAAGAGGGTGCATTTTCGAAAGCTATTTTTTAATTTTTTAAAACTTACTGATTTTAGAGAGAGAGAGAAGAGAAGAAGGGAGGAAGAGAGAGAGAGAGATAGATAGAGATTTGTTGTTCTACTTATGTATTTATTCATTGGTTGATTCTTATATCTTATATATGCCCTGTCTGGGGATCAAACCTGCAACCTTGGTGTATCAGGATGATGGTACAATCAACTGGGTTACCTAGGAAGGACTAATTTTGACTTTTGTCAACTACAGTAACCACATGGTTCAGGTATAAGAGCCAAGCACTAAAAGCATAGGAGGGAATTCCTTTCCTCAGAGCACTACTAACATGAGATTATTGCAACAGAGCACTCAGGTTGAAACATTTAAGGAGCTTTTTAAGGAGTTGCTTGAGAGAAATAGATATTAATGCTTAAAAATTTATCAATCTATATCTATACCTATCAATATAGATATAAATATATAGGTATAGATATAAAGCAACACATACAGATTTTTTTTTTATGAATTTTTTATTTATTGTTTTGTTACAGATATTTTACCTTTTTACCCCATTGGCACCCCCTACCCCACCCCACCTCCACCCCAGCCCCGGTTTAGTTGTCCATGTCCATTGGTCATGCATACATGCATATAAGTTCTGTGGTTTATCTCTTCCCACTCCCCCACCCCCTCTTCTGAGGGATGTCAGTATGTGCCCTACTTCCATGTTTCTGGGTCTACTGTATTCCTCAGACTGTTACGTTCATTATATTCCGTATATAAGTGAGATCATGTGGTATTTGTCTTTTTCTGCTTGGCTTCTTTCACTTAGGATAATACTTTCCAGGTCCCTCCATGTCGTCTCAAAGGATAAGAGATCTTTCTTTGTTACCGCTGCATAGTACTCCATTGTGTATATGTACCACAACTTTTTTATCCATTCGTCTACTGGTGGACACTTGGGCTGTTTCCAGATCTTAGCCTTTGTAAATAGTGCTGCTATGAACATGGGGGTACATATATTCTTCCTGATTGGTGTTTCAGGCTTCTTAGGATATATTCCCAGCAGTGGGATCACTGGGTCAAATGGAAGTTCAATTTTTAATTTTTTGAGGTAGCACCACATTGTTTTCCATAGCGGCTGCACCAGTCTGCATTCCCACCAGCAGTGTACTAGAGTCCCCTTTTCTCCACACCCTCGCCAACACTTGTTGTTTGATGATTTGTTGATGGCAGCCATTCTGACAGGTGTGAGGTGATACCTCATTGTTGTTTTAATTTGCATCTCTCTGATGATTAGTGATGTTGAGCATTTCTTCATATGTCTTTTGGCCATTTGTATGTCCTATTTGGAGAGGTGTCTATTCAGTTCCTCTGCCCATTTTTTAATTGGGTTCTTTGTCTTCCTTTTGTTGAGTTGTATGAGCACTCTATATATATTGGAAATTAACCCCTTATCTGATACATCATTGGCAATGATGTTCTCCCATACAGTGGGTTGCCTTTCCATTTTGATGATTGTTTCTTTTGCTGTGCAAAAGCTTTTTAGTTTGATGTAGTCACATGTGTTCATTTTCTCCTTTATTTCTGTTGCTTTAGGTGATGTATCAGTGAAAATTCTGCTCGGTATGATGTCCAAAATTTTGTTGCCTACATTTTCTTCTAGAATTTTTATGGATTCATGGGTCACATTTAAGTCTTTTATTCATTTTGAGTTTATTTTTGTGTATGGTGTAAGTTGATGGTCTAGTTTCATTTTTTTGCATGTAGCTGTCCAATTTTCCCAACACCATTTATTGAAGAGGCTGTGTTTACTCCACTGTATGCTCTTGCCCCCTTTGTCAAATATTAATTGAGCATATTGCCTTGGTCCATTTCTGGGTTTTCAGTTCTGTTCCACTGGTCTATATGCCTGTTCTTGTGCCAGTACCAGGCTGTTTTGGTTACAGTCGCTTTGTAGTATAACCTGATATCTGGTATTGTGATCCCACCTACTTTGTTCTTCTTTTTCAAGATTGCTGTGGCTATTCGGGGTCTTTTTTGGTTCCATATGAACTTTTGAAGTATTTGTTCTAGTTCTATGAAATATGTCGTTGGTATTTTGATGGGGATTGCACTGAATCTATAGATTGCTTTGGGTAGTATGGACATTTTAATGATGTTAATTCTTCCAATCCATGAACGAGGTATGTGCTTCCACTTTTTTGTATCTTCCTCTATTTCTTTTTTAAATGACCTGTAGTTTTCTGCAAATAGGTCCTTTATTTCTTTGGTTAAGTTTATTCCTAGGTATCATAATTTTTTTGGTGCGATGGTAAATGGGATTGTTTTTTCAGTTTCTCTTTCTGTGAGTTCATCATTGGTGTACAAGAATGCCGTCGATTTCTTGACGTTAATTTTGTATCCTGCTACTTTGCCAAATTCATTTATTAAGTCTAGTAGATTTTTGATGAAGTCTTTAGGGTTTTCTATGTATAATATCATGTCATCTGCAAATAATGACAGTTTCACTTCCTCCTTTCCAATTTGGATCCCTTTTATTTTTTCTTCATGTCTGATTGCTGTGGCTAAGACTTCCAGTACAATGTTAAATAAAAGTGGCGAAAGTGGACATCCCTGTCTTGTTCCTGTTCTTAATGGAAATGTTTTTAGTTTCTGTCCATTGAGTATGATTTTGGCTGTAGGTCTTTCATATATGGCCTTTATTATGTCGAGATATGATCCCTCTATTCCTACATTGCTGAGCGTTTTTATCAGAAATGGGTGCTGGATTTTGTCAAATGCTTTTTCAGCATCTATTGATATGATCATGTGGTTTTTATTCTTCATTTTGTTTATGTGGTGTATCAGGTTTATTGATTTGTGAATATTGTACCAGCCTTGCATCCCTGGAATGAATCCCACTTGGTCATGGTGAATAATTTTTTTGATGTATTGCTGGATCCGATTTGCTAATATTTTGTTCAGGATTTTGGCGTCTATGTTCATCAGGGATATTGGCCTGTAGTTTTCTTTCTTCGTAGTGTCTTTTTCTGGTTTTGGAATTAGAATTATGCTGGCCTCATAGAACGTGTTTGGAAGTCTTCCTTCTTCTTGAATTTTTTGAAATAGTTTGAAGAGAATGGGTGTTAGTTCTTTTTTGAATGTTCGGTAAAACTCCCCTGTGAAGCCATCTGGGCCTGGGCTTTTGTTTGCTGGGAGAGTCTTGAATACCTCTTCAATTTCCTTAGTTGTTATTGGTCTGTTCAAGTTTTCTATCTCTTCCGGGAATAGTTTTGGGAGACTGTGTGTTTCTAGAAATTTGTCCATTTCGCTTAGATTGTCGAATTTGTTGCCATATAGTTTTTCATAGTAGTTGTTAATGATCTTTTGTATTTCCGTGGTGTTGGTTGTTACTTCTCTTTCATTTCTGATTTTGTGTATTTGGGTTCTCTCTCTGTGTTTCTTGGTGAATCTAGCTAAGGGTCCATCAATCTTGTTTACCTTTTTGAAAAACCAGCTCTTTGTTTCATTGATCCTTTGAACTGTTTTTTTGGTCTCTATGTCATTTATTTCTGCTCTGATCTTTACTATTTCCTTCCTTCTACTTGCTCTGGGGTTTTCTTTTTGTTTGCTTTCTAATTCTTTAAGTTGTGAGGTTAGACAGTCAATTAGGAATTTTTCTTGTTTTTTGAGGTAGGCCTGTAGTGCTATGAACTTCCCTCTCAGAACTGCTTTTGCTGCATCCCATAGATTTTGTGTTGTTGTGTGTTCATTTTCATTGGTTTCCAGGAAGTTTTTAATTTCTTCCTTGATCTCCTCAGTGACCCATTTATTGTTTAATAACATGCTATTTAGCCTCCATGTGTTGAAATATCTTTGCATGTTCTTGTTGCAATTGATTTCTAGTTTTATGCCATTGTGATCTGAGAAGATGCTTGATATGATTTCAATCTTCTTGAACTTGTAGAGATTTAGTTTGTGTCCTGTCATGTGGTCTATCTTTGAGAATGTCCCATGTGCACTTGAGAAGAATGTGTATTCTGTAGTTTTGGGGTGTAATTTTCTGTAGATATCTATTAAATCCATTTGGTCTAGTGCTTCATTTAGAGTCTCTGTTTCCTTGCTAATTTTTTGCCTAGAGGATCTATCCAGTGCTGTCAACGGGGTGTTGAAGTCCCCTGCTATGATTGTATTGTTGTCGATTTCTCCTTGGAAGTCCTCCAGAAGATTTTTAATATATTTTGGTGCTCCTATATTGGGTGCATATATGTTTGTCAAGGTTATATCTTCCTGTTGGATAGATCCTTTCAATATTATGTAGTGGCCATCTTTGTCTCTAGTTATGGTCTTCATTTTGAAATCTATTTTATCAGATATGAGAATTGCTACCCCAGCTTTTTTTTGCTTTCCATTTGCTTGGAAAATTTTTTTCCATCCCTTCACTTTCAACCTATGTGAGTCTTTTGTTGAGAGGTGGGTCTCTTGTAAACAACATATAGATGAGTCATGCTTTCTTATCCAATCAGCTACTCTGTGTCTTTTTATGGGAGCATTCAATCCATTTACGTTTAAGGTGATTATTGATATGTACTTATTTATTGCCATTTTTGTTTAGTGTGGTTCTATTTTTCTTCCCATTTCTACCGCTAATTACAGCAGTCCTTTTAACATTTCTTGCAGTGCTGGTATGGTTCTAATGTATTCCCTTAGCCCTTTTTTTGTCTGGGAAGCTCTTTATTTGACCTTCTATTTTGAATGATAGCCTTGCTGGGTAGAGTAGTCTTGGATTCAGATTCTTGTTTTTCATGACTTTGATTACTTCATGCCATTCTCTTCTGGCCTGTAGTGTTTCTTGTGAGAAGTCAACTGAGAGTCTTATGGGGTTCCCTTTGTAGGTAACCTGTTGCTTATCTCTTGCTGCTTTTAGGATTCTCTCTTTGTCTTTAATTTGTGGCATTTTAATTACTATGTGTCTTGGTGTGGGCCTGTTTGGGTTCTTCTTACTTGGAACTCTCTGTGCTTCTTGAACTTGAATGCCTTCTTCCTTCACCAAATTAGGGAAGTTTTCTCTCACTATTTTTTTGAATATATTCTCTATCCCTTGCTCATTTTCTTCTTCTTCGGGGACTCCTATGATGTGAATATTATTACGTTTCCAGTTGTCGCACAGTTCTCTTAAGCTGTCTTCCTGTTTTTTAATAGTTTTTTCCTTTTGTTTTTCTCATTGGTTGATTTTTTCTACCCTGTCTTCTAATTCGCTGATCCGGTCCTCAGCTTCCTCTACTCTGCTTTTTAAACCTTCCAATGTGTTTTTCATTTCTGATATGTCATTTTTTATCTCTTCTTGTTGGTTTTTAATTTCCAATTGGCTTATTTTCAGTGTCTCTATGTCCTTACTCATGCTGTTCAGCTTCCTCAAGATCATGGCTCTGAATTCTAGCTCTGTTAACATGCCTAATTGCTCCGCATTGATCTCATCTTCGGAAAGAGGTCTCTTGCTCTTTCATTTGGCTTCTGTCTCTGTGTTTCACCATTTTGGCTATCACTGTGGGCTTTGGAGCCTGTCAAGTTTTCCCTGTGGGTATTGGTGTTCTGCTGTTTGTGGCTCCCTCTCCTGTGTTTAGATGAGCGAGGGAGGACCCACGTTAAACACCACTGTCAAGTCTTACTTTCCTTGTTAAAGTTGCCAGCCCAGGAAAGGTACTGTTATCCTCTAGCTTTTTGCCTGGAGGCTAGCAGTCTAGGTTACTTGATGAGTTTTGGGTTGTCCATTGATTGAAAAGCTCCCTCAGGTGCTTAGCACAAGGGGATTCCCTGAGGGTGGGGCAGATGCTGGTCATTAGGGAGCCTCAATTAGCACTTCAATGGCCCATAGGGTGGGGTTGGATCTTCGAGGGAGGGGCTGCTGCCTCTCTCAGAGTCCTGTGAAGGAGCAATGTGGCCATCATCCTGAGTGGCTGCACTCAGCCAAAGCTCTGAGCGCCCTCCAGATCCCAAGTGTCCCCACACAGCTCCAGTCCAGTTTGCCCTCCCTCTGCCGGAGCCCAAGGTGAGTGGCTGTGGCTGTTTCAGCCTCTGTCCCGGCTCTGCGCTGTGGGACTGCCTGGGAGTGTAACCGGAGGGCGCTGCTCCAAGCTAAGGCCGCTGCCGAGCTGCCGACTGTGTTCTCCCAGCCCCGTCTCGCGCCTTCTCAAGTCTACCGAGATGGAGTCAGTGTCCCTCGTTGTATGGTCCTCGCAAGCTGCTTTTCTGTTGGTTTTTCCCGTTGATTTGTCTGTGTTTATAGTTGTAATTCCAGTTTGGTTTTGGGAGACGGTCTGTGTAGCTTCCGTTCACTCTGCCGCCATTTTTCCTCTCCCAGATTTCTTTAGATTTATATAAATACATCATTACCTGGCCCCTAATCTGACACTTAGCTGTAACTGAATAAACACTTTTGAATGAATGAATAAAATCCATTAGAGGCTCTACATTAGACTATGTACTCCTTGAATTCAACAACATTTATTTCATGGTCATTATTTGTATTATTGGGTCCCTTTTTAGGGTTACGCCCTTACAGAGAGTAATGAGTTGCTTTTAGTACTCCAAATGTTATTAATAATGTTCCTTGCCCAGCAGGTGTGGCTCAGTGGTTGAGCATCGACCCATGAACCAGGAGGTCGCCAGTTCGATTCCCGGTCAGGGCACATGCCCAGGTTGTGGGCCAGATTCTCAGTGGGGGGCATGAAGGAGGCGGCCAATTGATGTTTTCTCTCATCAATGTTTCTTTCTCTCTCTCCCTCTCCTTTCCTCTCTCTCTAAAATCAATAAAGAAAAAAAAAATAAAAAAATGTTTCTTAGATGAAATACAAGGAGGGAATCCCATAATCACAGTTTTAGAGTTGACAGGGGCTGGACGAACCCCTTCCCTCTCAGATGTATTTTTTCTCACCCTCTTACCTAAGGTCCCAGGGGTAGTTAAAGGCAGTTATGAATAAAACCTGTTCTTTAGATTACTAATTCAATGTTGTTTTTGCTACACAATACCTCAGCTTACATTTTAGAGTTTTATAATGAACTTCCAATGTAGAATATCCTTGAATATGGTAAAGAATTTGGGTATTTTGGTTTATGGTAATATGGTTCATTTGTTCATTCATTTGTTTTTTCAATAAGTATTTATTAAACACCAGTCATATTGGTTGCAATACCCTATGCTCTCTCATAGATGAAAAGGAATGGGACACAATCCCATCACTTAAATCAGTGTCTCCTGTAGGAATATTTCTCTGAACTTCTTCTGATTCCCCTCAGGCTTACCTCCAGCACCATATTATATTGGAATGTCCTGTTAACAATCTGTATCTTCCATTAGTCTATAAGACACTTGAGGACAGAGTCCATGTCTTACTAATCACTGGGCATATCCTGTTTCCTCTGCCCCCCAAAGTTATCTGAAATGCATTAACTTGATCTCATGGTATACTTGGGAAAGAAGGTGCATAATAAATAGCTTTCCAGTTTAATACATATGTCATGTACTAAATGTATCTCTCCCAAATTTGTATGTTAAAGCCTTTAACATGCAATGTTATGGTATTTGGAAATGGGGCCTTTGGGAGGCAATTAGGATTAGAGGAGGTCATGAGGATGAAGCCCTGGTCTTATGGGATTAGTGCCCTTATAAGAAGAGATTCCAAAGAGAGTGCTCTCTCTCTCTCTCTCTCTCTCTCTCTCTCTCTCTCTCTCACACACACACACACTCTTGGCCCTGAGTAAAGACCATGTGAGGGCACAGCAAGAAGGCAGCCACCTGCAAGCCAGGAAGAAAGTTTTCACCAGAACCCACCATCATTCATCAGAACCCACTGATCTCAGCCTTCCAGCTTTCAGAACTGTGAGAAAATAAATCTCTGTTATTTAAGCCACCCAATCTATGAATTTTGTTTGACAGCCTGAACTAATACAATATACCACACAATATTTTTTACAGGATGACTGTGCTGAAAATGAAAATTCTTTTACAATATTATAACATTCAAAATTTTGTAGTCTTTCTGGGTTTTTATAAACTTGTCTAGGGAACCAAAGTATCTCTAGTTGGTTGAGACTGACAGTTCATAAAATACTAGCTAAATAGAGCGACTCCTTGAGCAAGAATCACGCCTGTATCAGTTTCTTGTGACTGCTGTAACAAAGTGCCACAAACTAGATGCCTTAAAATAATAGAAATGTGTTCCTCACAGTTGTAGAGGCCAGAAGTCCTAAGTCAAGGTGTCAGCGGGACTGTGCTCCCTCTGAATCCTCTATGAGTCTTTGCCTGTTGCCGCTTGTGGCATCCCTGGGACGTCATAACTCCGATCCTACTGCCAGTTTTCCATGGACCTCCTCTCCCCCTGTGGCTCTATTTCATCTCCTCTCTGTGCATGTCTGTCTCTGTGCTTCTTCTCTTCTTACGAGGACTTCATCTTTTGAATTAGGGCTCACCCTAATGAACTCATGTTCACTTGATTATTCCTACGAAGACCATTTCCAAATAAGTCTCACAAATATCAAGGATTAGGATTTCAACATATATTTTTGGAGGGACACAATTCAACCCATACAGTGACATAGTCCAAAATCTTATTTTTTTTTTTACCTTCCTCATGATAATAGCATCAACTTCTACTACTTGGGGCCATGAATTACATGCCAATCATTGTGCTAGGCAAGTATTAATTTCATTTTATTTTCTTAATAAACCCGAGAGGTTGAAAGAGTTAGCAATGTTAACAGAAGACTGAATATCTCACACCAGGACCTACACTAAATGGTAGAGCCAGGATGTTGCTCAGATCTCATGGATTTGAAGGTTGATGTTATTAACCACAATACAAATATTTGTATTTTACCCATGAGCTTATAATTCATTTTCAGAGTCCCTACATCTTAAAACTTTAGAACTCTCCTCCTAATGTCTGCATTGAGCATTGACTTATCATACATTCATCTACTACCTAACTGAGTTAGACACCTAGGTCTATGTATGCTGTTACCTGGTTAGGTTCTCTAAAACTCTCCTTCACCCTTTCCTTAGAACATCTCATCTGTTGCTGCCCTGTCTCATCTTTCCCCCTGTCCTGGTAATACAGATCATCCTTGAAGCTATTTCTAGATGCTAGGTCAGGTCCCAAGGAGAAACTCAACGACTCTTGTGCAGGCTCTTTCATTCCAGCCTTAGCCTGAAGTCAGTTTCTATATCAAGAGAGCCTAGCCCTCATACTTCTGTGTCCAGTCACTGCCATTTCAAAGCTGACCTGAGACACGGGTTTAGTCAATGTGCCCTGGATTTGGAACTCCACCATGTACTCTGCTGGCTTTCTCATCTTCTTTCCCTGCCCCTAAGTCCCGGCCAGAGGCACATCCATGCACCAGCCCCACTTAGCTCTGCATGGATTTTCCTGAGACACTTGGAAAAATCATCAGATTATTTCCAGTTGCATTTCTGCAGTTTGCAGCTGTTTGAAAAATTCCAGATTGATTTTCAGCCAAGCAATGCAGCCTCAATCCTAATAAGGTTCAAGCACTGAAAAAGTACAGCGATGAACCATTGATTAAGTTGACATTGCAATCTATTTTCTCTGCCCCTGGCAGACAGGACTGGGTGCTTGCACTGCATTTGTTAAATGTTCCAGGCCTTTGTCTTTGTGAATAATCTTATCTGAAACCAGAGCGGGCCCTGTGCTTGGTTGCTCTGTCTGGGTATCTGTCAGTGCCTCTTTCCAGGGCTGTGAAAATGAAAGCTAAGGAAATTAAGGGAAGTATACAGGGAATTAACCAATCAAAAACCTAGCGTCTTTCTTTGCTACTGTGCACACAATCCCAGCTTTAAAGCTGAGAAGGAAGACTGTGGTTGGAAATGAACATGTCCATGGGGAAATAACACAGCGGAGAGCTCCCTGCTGAGTGTCAGTTCAGGGCATGAATGGCCTCTCCACATTAGGAAAGTGTCCCTAGACAGTGCAGTTCTGTTGCAAACATTAATCACTAAAATATACAACATTAGATCCTCTTTCCTCCATCCTAGTTCATCCACTCTCCAAGCTTCTTTGAAATGATGTGCTTCCGTTTGAGTCAGGATCTTGAAACTGCTGTGTGATCTTGGGAACATATCTCAGCTTCAATATCTTCATCTCTAAAATGGGTATATTACTGGTATTACCTCATAGAGTATGATCGAATAAGCTAATGAATATAGCGAGCCTAGTATATAGTAAGCAGTTGATAAATTAATAATAGCAAAGCAAGGTTTCAATATGAGACAGGTAAAATCATGTTGAAAATCAACTAATTTTAACCAATATTTTTTCTCATTACACTGTTATGTAAATAAATGGGTAAATATCAGCGGCATAGTCCATTCTCACAATGGGAATGCGTGTGCAGGAGCAGCCTGACAATCAGAGAGACCCTCACCCCCACCCCGATAGGATAGGCAGCCAGGCTCACAATGTCACAGTGATATATACCTCTACACTAGCAGTGGCAGGATGAAAAAAATGACTGGGGAGAAAGCATATTTATTGTTCACAAGCTGCCCACCCCTAGCCGCTCCTTCTCAGCAAAGGCATCCTCCCTGCTCTCCTTCCTTCAGAGTGATTTCTAGTCACATAGCAGTTGTTCTAGCATAGCAAATATTAGGTCTTCCAAATCTAATGTAGATGAATTTTAACCATCTGCATAGAGTAAACTTACACATAGATCTAGACATATAGACACTCTCACTCACCTATGAATATTTATGGAGAGTATATAAATGATTTGCACACAGTCCTTCACATCCTGGGAGAAGAATGCTGAAATGCACTGTTCTTTGACCTGAACCCTCAATCCCATCAGAATGCAAATGCTCTCACCCTGGACATGTAATCGCTCAAATAACACAAGTCCTGGTGAGCTGATTCTCATGTGGAGCACAGTCATGTTGCAGATACTTTCATCAGTCTGCTTCTTCGGTAATAGTCCCCCAGACATTTCCTACCAGCTCTGTGCCTGCACCCAGATTCTTCTGAAGAATTGCAGCAGTCATGTTTGTGCATTCTAAAACATAAATGTATGTGGGGGGAAGCTTGGATCAGACTCTTGATAAAGTGGTTGCCTTAAGAGGTGGGGGCAGAAGGAGATCTTTCAAACAGCACAGTCCAAGAGCACTTTCTTTGAGGATGGAAATGTTCCTTATCTGTGCCATCCATTATAGTAGCCACTAGTCACGTGTGGCTATTGGACACTTGAAATGTGGCAAGTGGAAATGAGGTGTTGGATTTTTAATGTAATGTAAGCTAGCTTAAATTTAAATAGACATTTGTAACTAGAGGTTACTAAGTTTCCACTTAGAAAAACAGGCAGCCCAATCTCCTGCTTTTAAGGAGATGAACAGGAGGTAGATGGAAAGGATATAAAATGGATTAGGGTGGAAGCTGACAACAGGTTAAATCCTATTCTGTTCTAACTAACACACTCAGTGTCTGAATATTCAGTATTTGATAGCATGAGGAACAATTGAACATTTAAAAATCACATCAATTCCTCAGTCATTTACTGAAAGCTTTAATGTGTCATTTTATATCCTCAAAATGCAAGAAAGTGAATAAAGAAATACATAAAATAACAGCACAGCCTTTGCCCATAGTGTATATTCAGAACATCAGATAGGAACACATCAGAATAATTTCATATAGTAAGTTGTGGAAGTAAGGCCATGAAAAATAGCAAAATATTTTCACATGTTCGAGAGATATAGTTAATTCTGATTGGTGTTTACAATTCAAATTCATTATGGTCTTCATGAAATATAAAATATGACTCCATAAACTTAATGCACTTTAAACAATGATAATCAAACATTGACCATTGTTTCTATTTTCTAACTCTGATCATTCCCTGGCGAGTGTCTATGTGGCCCTGGTTCTCTCACCAGGGATAGTAGGAGGAACGCCCTTGCTTTGTGGTGTTGACCTGGTCTCAGAAGCCTAGGATGTTGGGGTGAGATACGTAACCCAGGAGTGATGGTTTCTCTGCAGAGCTTTTGGGCTGCCACCACATTGCCATTATTTGTAGATCCAAGAAATATTCAAGAGTGACTATAGCTGTACATTCAGCCTTCCCTATTCAAGATAAGTCAGAACTCTCAATATTTACAAATATATTGCCCTTCAATGACTGCATCCAGTGACAACAGACCCATCACCACCTCAAACTACATGAGTATGTCATTCTGCTTTTCTGGCTGATGATATTTTTCTAAGAGGCTCCTTCCTGTTTCATCTTTCCTGTCTTGCTCTCTACCTTTATTTATCCCATAGTAGTCATTGAGTACTTGTCATGCATGTGGTAAAGTGCTGGGAATGCAAAAATAAATGCAATTAAGCCTCAATCTTTTCATTTGCAGAATGGGTAGTGTTTCCTACTGGTTATGGTTATACACTTTGGTGTGGGTGGATGCATCATCCGTAACTACTTATATGATCCTGAGAAAGCTAGTGACCCCTTTATGCTTTAGTTTCTTTAGGAAAGTCTTTACTTTAAAGGGTTACAGTGACAATTAAGTAGACAATGCATGTAAAGCCACTTAGCACGTTATCATGGAAGGTGACCAGTAAAGGTAAGTCCAAACTATTGTGGTTATTAATATGATTAACTTCCCAGGGCTTTTTTCAGGTATTGTGTTGAAGTAGATAATGTTTTTGAAAGCTTACATGTACCCCATGCTTTCGTTTCAATTCACCATGTTTTTCATATTTATGTCATAGCACTTTAGAGGTTATTTGCATGTTATTATTTATATTTCCAATTTCCTCAAATAGACAATGTGCTATTTGAGGGCAGAGACCTTAAGTCATTCATCTTTGTTTAACAACAAAATACCTGGCCCTCGGTCAGCACTGAAGAAGTATTGGATTTTTCTTGGCTAGATTTGAGGAGCTCACAGTGACTTAGGAGAGAAAGAAGTGCTTCTGTCCCCTATTTGGATACGTTGGAACAATTCAGAAGTTCAACATACATACTCAATTTCTCCTTCCTCACTCTCCAGTCAGGGGGGTCACCCGACTTGCCTGGGGTAGAGTAAGAGAAATTGGGTAGAGAAGCCAGGATTGACATGTTAATGGAATCACTTTGACATGGAAAGAATCATCAGAATTGGGAAGAACAATTACTCCCAACAGGAATGATTAGAGTATCCATTTTAGAAATAATAAATCCTACAGAATTTAAGACCTTGCCCAAGCTAATAAGCTGCAGATCTAGAATATGAACTTAGGACTAAGAGAATTCAGATCTAAACTACCACAGGGAGGACCTGTACTATTTTCATCTTTGCATTTGTAATGTGAACCTTGAAAGGAAAAACAAAAGAAAAACAACTACTAAGAAAGGCTCCTGGTGGCTAACTGGGTTCAAAAAACAAGCAGAGCCTAGTAGCCATTTCTGAATAGCGGCCTCTTACACAAACTGCACTTTGTGAGAAAGCCTCCTCACTGAACTGCCTGTCTGCGCTGTGTTTTTGCCAGCTGAGCCAGCCCTTATTAAGGAGCTCCTGGAGTCCTATTTCAACCAACAGGACTGAGCTTTTTCCATCCAATCAGAGCTGCGTGGCTTCGACCAGTCAGAGCAGCTCTGTTCTGACCAATCAGGTCAGTGCTTTTGGACCAATCAAACTGTGAGGATTTGGAGTCCTCATTTGTGTGAAGATTGACCAATCAGGGACAAGGGTCAGGGGCTTCTTATCCAGCTACCCTCTGGCTCAGAGAGTGTACTTTTCACTGAAGACCCAAGGCCTCATTTTTCCAGCTAGAGCTGAAACACCAAAGATGTCTTGCTGGATCATCAGGGAGGAGAGCAGAGCTGGCTAGCGGAAGAGGCACATGACCCCAGGGCCACCTGCCCTCAGGGCAACCTCACAGCTGTGCTGTTTTCACAGCCATGCTATATCATTGTTGAGCTGTTTTGCACTGAATAAAATTTCCTCCTTCAACGCACCCTAAATTGGGGATTCTTGTTGGTGTTGAATTGGCACCAACTATCATCACTTAACAGTAACTCCCTCATTCATAGGCTAAATATCTATTGAATTGTCTACTGTGTGCCAGGTAGTTTCATAACATACAGAAAACTTGAAGAACAAGGAATAGTTTCTAGTGCTCCATCTAGATGGAGTAGTCCCACCCCTCCTGGTCCTACCTTTTACAACTGAAAACCCTGGTCATAACAACAAGCAAGGCCAGGAAGACTGAAAGGTGAACTCTCTAGGAATGTTGGGACTTGAACAGCATAGTAATAAGTTCCCTGGGTTTCCTTAATGCCTCCAACATATTCCCAGAAGGGTTCTGCAGAAGTCTCTATCCCAGAACTGCCAACAGACACAGACAAAAGTCTCCAAGCTGTTCCCCTTAGCCAAAGGATTATGAAAGGGTGACCAAACATCAGAAAACGCTTGTGGCCATATTCACCTTAGTCTAGTCAAACACCAACGGAATAACCCTTCCCGATAGTTAATTCCACCCAGTAGTCTACACCCTATGGAAGCAGATAATGTGCACCCATTTCCCACTAGCTGATGTCAGCTGGGCAGAGCAGGGACCTCTTCTTCCATTTTCTGCTTAGCAGAGTAGGTAGAAACACTCCAACTCACCCACTAGTTGGTATTGCTAGCTGAGTGGGTAGCTGGTTTGTCATCCCCAGCACAGCAGAACCAGGCAATACTCTGATTTCCCTAGCAGATTAGCATCATTGAGTTCAATCAGCAAGCTGAGCCTCCACCTCTACCTGGTATCAATGAGACTGAACAAGGTGGTGTAAGTTGGGGGAATTAAGCACTTAATTTTCCACCCACCCCACACCAGTGGGTCCCATTTGAATGTGAGCCTCTACCCTCATTCTGTAGCAATAACGTCTTATGAGCCAGCCCTCTGCATTCCCCTACTTGGTGGCAGCAGGGTTCAGAGTTGGGACATGATCTCTACCCCTACTTGGAGACACCAAAGCAGTGTGACCATTGGACTCAGCAAAGCAAAGCATGGAGCTGAACATCTGCCCCACCAATATGTAATTGGATGTGCAAGTCAGTGTCCCTCTTATGCTTGACAATGTTGGTGGGGCTCATCTGCCCTCATGTTATACCTCAAAAGAGGGACCAACTACTAAAAAAAAGAAGATTAAGTAAATTCAGAGTGTGATAATATAATATCTAATATGTCTTGGATGCAATAGAAAATCACTTGTCATCCCAATAACCAGGAATATCACAACATGAATAAGAAAAGACAATCAACAGAAACCAACTCTGAGATTAATTTGATGTCAAAATTACCTGACAAGGAATTTAAAACAGCCATCATAAAAAATGCTTTAACAATGGTCATGGAATGGAATTAAAAAAATATAGAAAATCTCAGCAAAAACAATAAACATTACAACAAGAACAAAATGGAAATTAGAAAATGAAAATATATAATTATTAAAAGTAAAAAAAAAAAAAACCAAAAAAACACAAAAGACAGCCCAGCTAGTGTGGCTCAGTGGTTGAGCATTGACCCATGCACCAGGAGGTTACTGGTTCGATTCCCGGTCAGGACACACGCCCATGTTGTGGGCCCAGTCCCCAGTGCGAGGCATGCAGGAGGTGGCCGGTCAATGTTCTCTCTCATCGATGTTTCTATCTTGCTCCCCCTCTCCCCTTCTCTCTCTCTAAAATCAGTAAAGAAAAAAATAAAAGTAAAAAACAACAACCCCTCATTGTATGGTCTCAAAAATGAAGATGGCAGAAGATAGAATTAGTGAACAGGAAGATAGATCAATAGAATTTACCCAATCCTAATATGAAAGATAATGAGCTAAATAACAACAACAAATAGAACAGTCTCAGGTACCTGTGGGACAATAAAAACAACAAACAAACAAACAAAACCCTGCTAACATTTATATCATTGGAGTTCCAGAAGGAGAGGAAAGAGTAGTAATAAAGAAGCACTTAAATAAATAATGGCTGAAAACTTTTCAAATTTGGCAAAAGACAAACACCTATAAATTCAAGGTGAGCAAACCCCAAATAGGATGAACCCAGTGAAATCTATGCAAAGGCACATCATAATTGAACTCCTGAAATTAAAGAAAAAAAATTGAAAGCAGTTCATAGAGAAATGATGCATCACTTACTGGGGAACACCAATTAGAACGGCAGTGGGTCCTCATCTGGAACCTCTGGGGCCAGGAGGAAGGGTGCCACAGCCTTGGGGTGCTGAAAGAAAAGAGCTGTCATGCATGAATTCGCTATTTAGTAAAAATATCCTTCAGGGATAAAGGAGAAAGAAAGACATTATCAGACAAATGAAAACATTTTCAGATGAATGAAAACAAAGAGGATTTCTTGCAACAAAACCTCTCTTTGAAGAATGGTTGCATAAGTGGGTTGAAAGTGAAAGAATGGGAAAAGGTACACCATGCAAACACTGATTTTAGAAAGTGGTACTAATATCAGATAAAGCAGACTTTAGAGAAAGAAAGTCTTTACCCTATGTAAGAGAGCTTAACTATTTACATGTTAATTCAGTGTTACTGAATGTTACATTTCCAATTTTAAGCCAGATCATGGGTTTGGAGACACAATGAAGCCACACTTTAAAAGTTAATTTCTTTAAAAATATAATCAGCTCACAAAGTTTATTTCTCAAGTGTATTTAGCTTTGTATATGTGTTCTTGAGTTATGCAGCTGCTAGGAAAATGAGGAGTACTGGGATTTCGGGCTATTTCTATAGGGAAGGGATCTTTTGAGTGTCAGACACTTTGATTTGATTTATTAAAGCATAAATGGATAAGACAGATATGGTCCCTCCCCTCATAGAAATTAAGGTGAGGCTGATTAAGTAGTGATGAATTTGTGAGGTTAGGGGAATCGGATAATGGTGAGGTCAAATTAAGGGGAGTTGGGAAAGAGATTAGTAAAGGATTACCCATTGCCTTGATTTGTCTGTTGCCAAGTTCATAGTGAAAATGGACTATATTTAATGACACAATTCTCTTTGAGTAACTGCTCAATTGGCAACAGTGATTCTTTAGAAATACATTAAAATTTTATTCTATAATATTAAATAAAATAAAACAATATTTTTTTTCTCCACTAGTTACACCTATATAAAAACATTCATACATAAAGACAAAGGCTGAAAGGGAAATTGGACCTTTGAAAACAGCTAATCTCCCGGGTTGACGGGATTGAGGGTGATTTATGGTTCCTTCCAAGTGACCTTTACTGATATAATGCAATCTTTACAATAAGTAGAAATCTACAGGAAATAGGTAGGCTGAACCCAAAGAAGGAACAAAAGGCTCATGAATTCTGCTATCCATGTGTATGGTTGAGATCTGAAGACAGGAGGGAGAACAGTGGGCCTTACCTCACCATGAGTGTGGACACCTAGCCGATGCCGACTTGGGGATTTGGCTCTAATTGGCAGAGCCTGTGTATGGCTGAGTGAGGCTCACACTTTAAGACCTACTTTCTCATACTGCATGTGAATTAGTCTGTCTTCCACTCCATTTATCAAAAGAACAGTTCTAATATTAAAGGTGCTTTATATTTGCATTTTCCCAAGCATTTTTATGTCATTATCAATCTTTATCAGAATGCTATGAAGTAGGCATGCAAGGGGTTATGCCCACATTTAAAAAACAAGAAAACTTAGGCATAGAAAGATTGTACCACTTAGTACCTCTGGAACTTGTGGTAGTAAACCTGTGCTTCAGTTTTCTCATTTATAAAATGATGATGAGGATACCATTGAAATCATAAGAAAATTTATATAATTAAAGAAATTACATATAAATTACTTTGAATAGAGCCTGGCACATTGTAAGAACTCAACAAATGTTAGCTATTATTATTTAATAAGTATTAATATCATTACATTACTTAACTTCCCTTGTTTATTTAATCCACTGGTGCAGTCTGGACCACAGCTGTTTTCCAGCTTTCCTTGGTCCTATACTTCTTGAGAAAGTAGCATGGTAGAGAAGAAAAAGTGTGGGCTTTGTAGCTAAGAAAAAATCCTTATTTTAAATCCGAAGTTTTTTACTGAGCTATGAGATGTTGGAAAACTCTATGCATCCCTATTTCCTCATGTTTAAAATGAAGGCAATGATGATAATATCAATGGTTTGGATCTTACTCTAGGTTCTCTAAAATACAAAGCAGAGTAAAAGATGAATTCCCATCTCAGGACATTGAGAGTGAAAAAGGAGTGTAGCAGGCAAGGAAGGGATGCTATGTAACAAGATGCAATACTATGTAGGTTACTGTGGCATGATTTACAGAGAGAATCAGTCACCTGGAAGGTGCCCAGTTTGGTCTTATAGGTATTCCCAGACAAATAATACTGTGCTTCCAGACTGACCATCAGTGGGAGGAAGAGCGAGAGAATTCCTCTGATGGCTTCCTCTTATATCCTTGGGTCACAATTTGTCCCACAGGGTAATTAACTTTGGCAGCTGCTCAGAGTCAGATCCCGTATCCTGTTGCATAGAAGTGTATCAGAATCTGGAAGTAGAAGTGGTGGGAGGAGTTAGCAACTACAGAAATTAGTCTAGTTAGCTTGTGGAGGCAGAACCTCCCAGATTTGCAGGTTTTGATTTTTGTTTCCTTATGGCAGTGCCAAAGGTGGACAAAGTAGCCGGGGGTCCAGGAATCTCAGAAGGTCCACAGTTGTGCCTGTGATATCCGCAGATGGTGAAGAGGCGTTGTCTTAGGTCAGACTGCTGTGACAGGATACGAATAGACCGGGTGGCTTATGAACAACACAGACATTTTTCACAGTTCTGGAGGCTAAGTTCAAGATCAAGACTACAGTAGACTCAGTGTTTGTTGAGGGTCCATTTTCTAGTTAACAGATGGACGTCTTCTTTCCATGTACACAAATGGTGGATGATGAAGGGAGCTCTCGGGGTCTCTAAGTGGGCACTGATCCCATTTGTGAGGGCTCCACTCTCATGACCTAATCACCTCCAATGCCCTCAGAGTCTAATATCGTCATACTGGACACTGGATTTCAACATGTGCATTTGGGGATGACAAACATATAGTTTATAGCTGGGCTGTACTAGTATTAGTTATTAGATTCTGTCCAGTCTGTATTGAATAGTGCTGGCAACAGGGAGATTGCACTACTGCGTGGAACTCTAGAAGGCACTTCTGAACCACAACCGGCCACACGCAGCAGATATTCTTAGGAATGACATCACCCACCAATGCGTACACTGAAGGCCAGGTCTTTGCAAGTTCATGTGCAGTGCTTTATTCCGTTAGCAGGAGCACATACTGGTCTGGCACAAAAAAGAACAGTATTAGTAAGAGCATAAAATAACAACAGCAAAAACTCATCCCTATCATTTCAAAAATGCTTATTATTCTTAGATGCTGCTATCGCCTATAGGGCAGGTTATGTTTTGTAAGATGGCCACACCAACGTGTCTTATCCCAGATGATTTACTTACTATGTAACACTGATACTCCTCTCTGTGGAGGTGAAGTCTATGTTCCCAACCCTTACAAATGGGAGAACATTGTAACTGATTCAGCCAACAGAATGCACAGGAAGTGATGCTGCACCTTTTCTATGATGATCATAAAAGGGAAAATAGCTTCTTCCTGGCTCTTTCTCTTGGGTCATGCCTCTGGAGATCCTCAGCTCACAGAAAGAAATCCAGCTCCTCAGAATCTGCTTCCTGGAGAGATTATGTGAAGAAAGCAAACCACAGAGGAAGAGAGAGAGAGAGGGAGAGTGAGAGAGCAAGAGCAAATCGTTGAGTTGCTGCATCTGTTTCAGCCTCAACCATTGGGGTCTTCCAGGCGAGTCGCCCAACACATGAGAGAAGTCTTTAAAATGATCTCAGTCCCAGCCACCATCTGACTGCAACTTCATGAGTGAACATAACAACCCAGCTGAGCTGCACTAGATTCCCAGACCATAGAAACTGTGAGTAAAAATCAATGATTATTGCTGTTTTCAGTTGCTAAGGTTGGGGGTAATTTGTATGCATTATAAACACTGGGACACCTGTGCAGCCCCAAGTGCTTTCATTAGAAGATTGTCACTATCACTATAGCTGTTTTAAAAGTGTTCCTTCTGCCCTGGCCAGTTTTTCTCAGTGGTTAGAGTATCAGCCCTGGGATGCAATGGTTGTGGATTTGATTCCAGTCAGGGGCACATACCTGGGTTGTGGGTTTGATCCCCAGGCCCTGTTGGAGTTGTGCAGGAGGCAACCAATCAATGTGTCTCTATCACATTGATGTTTCTCTCTCTCTCCCTCCCTTGCTTCTACTCTCGCTAAAAATCAATGGAAAAGATATCCTCAGGTGAGGATTAACAACAACAAAAAAGTATTCCCTTTCCTTTATTTTATTAAAATGTTTAGCCCTAATTATTTTGTTAATAATAAAATATTTATAGTATGCCTACACCTTGTTCAAAATGTTCTAGTTGCAAGGGGTGCAAAGTGACAATAGTTCCTGACTTCATGAAGCTTAGAGCCCAGAGGGCAGGGAGGCCTGCAAAGACATGAAGCAGATGCCAGCTAACCCATGATGCAGAGATGCCCTACACGCTCTTAAAGCTCTTCTACATTTTTTTGGGGAAAAAGAAAACATTTTCCACTAGGCAGAGGCTGGTTTACATTAAACTAATGAAGCTTAAGCTTAGCCCTTAAATTTTGTAATAAGTCTTTCTTTACAACATCCTGGCTGCAATCACCTGGTTTTATATAATATATATACTATGTTCAACCAACTGAACCACACTTGCTGGGCAATGTGTGTATATATATATGGTAATTTGAAAAAGTTAATTAGGATATTTTAACTAAAAGCACTTGCAACCTGTATATCTCTTCCCACTCTGACTTTTCTTCCGTTGTTCTTCTTCTGTTGGGTAGTGTTGGAGGGGCTCTGACATTTTTTATAATGGCTAAGATCAGATTCAGCTGAGGCTAAGTTTGGTTCGAACTTAGTGGGTCCTACATCCATGGTTCTCAGTTAATTCTCTGTAAAATTAAGTTAATGCCAGTCACCTTGGTGTGGGACAGTTTCCATGAATAGTGCTGCCCACTGTGCTGACTGAATGAGTGTTATGACACAAAAGTTTAGAACCAGAAGTGGTCTTGTGATAAGACAAGAACACACCCTGTTCGTCAGCACCACCACTGGAAGTACATGGGTAGTGGACCGGAAGCAAGTTTAATATATATGGAGCCAGACGCTGCTGTGGAAATTCTTCTAAACATGAGACATGAAATTGTAAGCAAAGGATGTAGTTCTCATTGATACTTGGCCAAAAGATAAGTCATCTTCTATCAGGAAGATTCTCAGCAAAGTAGTGCATGCAATTATAAAAAGTTTCTTTTAATCCTTACTGGAGGACTTGCTTAGAAAGAGAGAGAGAAAAACATTGATGTGAGAGAGAAACAAAATTAGTTCCCTTTCATATTTGTCCTCACTGGCAATTGAACCCACAACCCAGGTATGTGCCCTGACAGGGAATCGAACCATCAATGTTTTGGTGCACAAGACTATGTTCAACCAACTGAACCACACTTGCTGGGCAATGTATGCAATTTTAAACACAAATGTTTAAGGCTGATTAATAGCTCAAATATTACAATATTCAGAAAAGTAACATGATACTTGTATTATTTAATTATTAAATCAGCAAGAAATTAAATTTTTTTTTTACCAATGTTATCACATTATTCTTTCTTCCCCATTAATTGGATTATCAAACGGCCTAGAAATCTGGTTACTACTGATATTCAATATTCATCTCTTCCTCTTAATAATTTATTGCCTTGGGTATGAGCTGAACAGATTATTTTTATAATTTTCTCCTCAATGTCAAAACAGTTTCTATTGATTCCAGTGCTTATCTTGTTTGCTTTTCTTTCATACTTCATTAACTTTTAATTTGGTTT
The DNA here is from genome assembly GCF_014108415.1 of Molossus molossus. NCBI lineage: Eukaryota > Metazoa > Chordata > Mammalia > Chiroptera > Molossidae > Molossus > Molossus molossus. The sequence goes on from NW_023425348.1 coordinate 29,153,332, forward strand.
TTCTTCATTCTTTACTAAGTAAACATAAGACAACAAAGAAGGTCTGCTTCCATAACCGTGTGTAACTTCTCATTTTCTTTAAATTTATAATGATCATAGTGTTTTTTCTCATTGTAAATAAATATTAATTTTTATACCTAATTTTAAAATACTTTTTATTAAAGAAGGGCATCTAAATTATAGAAGCTTCAGGCTCCATATACCTGGATCTATTCCTCATTGGACATTGAAACATGTCTTCTTTTGGGGATTCTGTCCTGATACCTGATGCCTGTGTTAAGCACCCCCTTAATTCCTAGATTGTCCTGTGCTGATCTCCAGAGATCACCAATTTGAACCAGATACATAGTTTTCCTTTTAAAGCTTATAAGACTCTGTGAGGTAGCATGATGGTCAATTTTATGTGTCAACTTGACTAGGATATAGTTGGTTGGTCAAATACTTGTCTAGATGTTGCTGTGAAGGTATTTTGTTGATGTGATTAACATCTATACCCAGTGACTTCATGTAAAGAGATAATGTGAGTGGACCTTATTCAATCAGTTGAACACTTTAAGAGCAAAACTGAGGTTTCCTAGAGATGAAAATTTCTGCCTCAAGAGTGTAACATAGAAATCTGCCCAAATTTCTAGCTCATTGACCTGCTCTGGGGGTTAGAATTTGCAGGCCCCCATAGTCCTGCGAGCTAATTCAAATCCCAATCTCTCTCTCTCTCTCTCCCCCTCCCTCCCTCCCTCCATTTCCCTTTCCCTCTCCTTCTCCCTCACAACACACACACACAGAGACATACTCACACACTATTATTCTGTTGGTTGTGTTTCTTTGGAGGACCCCAACTGCAAAATGTAGTGATTATCAGAATTTTATGAAAAATAAACAAGGTTAGAAAGTAAATGATCTCAGGACACAGAGCTAGTATGGGCAGACCAGGTCTGTAAATAAGTCTTGCTCTTTCTACTCTGCAGTATTGACTTTTTCTGGAGTCAGAAGACCTTTTTGATCCAACTTTGTCTCATTGCATTGGGTGATCTTGGATGTTTGGAATCCATCCTCCCTCACTCTTCCTTTCCTCATGTGTCAAGTGTGGTAACAATGGTTCTTGACCTACATATATAACAGGACTGTTTTAGTGATTCAATGAGAGGTGAACACACACAAAAAAATTATAAAAATAAAATTTTAGTGTTAAGTAAGACATAAACTTCATGACTTTTTCCAAAGAAAAGTCAGCAGCAAATATACTAAAATGTTTGTACTCTCACATGCTTTGTTTAATTGTCAGAGCATACATGGTTAGATAAGTATTGTACTCATTTCACAGATTAGGAATAGATACACAGAGGTGCCAAAGTAATACAGTCAGATAACAATAGAGCTGGAGCATTCTTTCACTCTATCAAAGTGGAAAAAAAATACTATAAAAATTTAATCAATTTGAACCCTAATACTATTGCCATAAAAAAATAATCCCTTACATTGCAGGAAAAAAAAAGTGTCTTGAATTCAGGTCACCTTTCTTCCCCAAGGGGAGCAAATTATAATTTCACTGATTAATCTCTTAGAGTCAGTATTTCCATTGGAAGACTCTGTGTCTCATTCACCTGCCACTACAAAGCTGAAGCTCTCAAGCATTTGCTGCCCAGCTGGCTAAAGGAGATTAAACTCCAGAAAGGTATTTCAATAAAATTTAAATAATCTATAATTTGCCTCCCTCTGAATAGCAAGGTCTCTGTAGTGCAGGTGGAAGAACTAGCAGTGAAGTCTTCTGTAGAAGGCTGAGTTATGAAGGGAAGACTGTCTGGAATCTGATTTTCTATGTAGATTTTGGCCAACAAAGGAAGTTAATGTCTTTACAGATTTCTAAACTAACTACTTTTATAAGATACTTTAAAATTAAAGTGCACAGAGACGTGTATTGAATTATATTGAGACTAGAATTTGGTTACCATATTTTTAGGGGAATATTGATGAACCAGAGCCAATGTTACCATTGTGAAGACACTATTGTAAGAGAAACAGTTGAGGAGCTGAGGTTGCTCAGCCTGATGAAGGCTTAGGGAAAATAAGAAAACTCTTTAACTCCAGAGGGCCCTTGGGTGGAATATAAAGGGAAGCAGATTAACATCCTTTGTAATAAAGAGCATTGCCCAAAAATGGAACAGGCTGGTTTGTGGGGCAGGGCTCCTGGTGCTGAAGGCAATGTTCAGAATGGTGACCAGGGATGCTGATGTCTGAATTCCTATTTTGGGACGTGCAGTATTAGACTGTACAAGATGCAAGGTTACTTCTGTTGCTAATACTCAAAAATAAAATGTTGGTTGGAACTATCTTTTCATTAAAAATATGCTCCAGCTTGAATCTGTTTAAGCAGAAAACCATGACTTGCTCATTTTATTTGTCTTAAGGGGAATTAGTTTGCACTAAGGATCTTTTACAAATTTATACAATCTTATTTCTAGGTCTCAGATTCTTCATACATAGAATGGAATAAAGACGGTGCCTACTTCATGTGGCTATTGTGAAGACTGGTTTGAGACGACACACATACAATATTGAGTGCCTTGCAAATAACATTTTCCCAATAAGTGATAACCATTATTGTGGTTGTACATACATTTATTCTGATGTATTACCTTGGAAGGTTGATGATGTCATTCTCATCTTACAAATGAGGCATCAGAGGCCTAGGGCAAGTAACCTGCTCAAGTCCCCATCATTGGAAAGACATGGAAATGGAAGTCAAATCTGTGTCTTGGTCATACCAAAGCCACAATAGTTTCTTTAGTATTCTACATGGCTGCAGCAGCCTTTCTTATATTCTCAGACATTTGCCGTGAAAATAACCCTGTTGTTTCATTTTGATGTTTAATCATTCTGAGTTCCAATGGAAGCAAAACTGTGCTTTTATACACACACACACACACACACACACACAGCACACACTCATGAATACAACTTCAGTGACGGGAGTAGAAACTTTAGGCATCAACGTAATTCTGTTATTTGAAACATCATTTACTGATGGCTCCAGCAAAGCTTTTGATCATGCCAAGCTGTGTGGCTCAATGAAATCCATGTATAGAATCCTATCTGGCTGCAGAAAGATTGCATCAGAGAAGGCTGAATGCTTCCATTGCTGTTACTCTAAAGCCAGCATTCTGGGGAGAGCATTAGTATTCACAAACATCAAAAGAGTCGCTAGAATGGAAATTGACCCCGTCTTGTAATATAAACAGGTCAGCTGTTTGAGAGTGTTCAAAGACAGTTATGATGTAATAGCCTATATACAGTACTCGCAGTCTAATCTGTCTTAAGCTTCTCCTCTGGCATTTCTCTTTCCCAGGAATGAAATAAAAGGAAAAGTGAATACAGATAAAGAAGAGAGCTCATCCCTCTTGCCATTTAAGAAATAGCTTATTGTCCAGCCTCCATAGCGATATGGCAATGCTGGTAAATTCAATATTTACATCACCAGAGTTGTTTTCTCAGAGGCTTTCTTTTCATGGGAGATGTTATCATCTTGTGATTTATGATCTATGCATCTCTGCTGACATTTTTTTCTAAAGTTTCATTGTTCATAAGTGTACATGATACTAGGCAAAGAGCTAATACTGATCGAGTTGGCTGCAGGTGCAGCAGACTTTTTAAATAAGAATACAATTAAATGGAAATCGGAGTTCTAGCCAGCAGGATGTTAATAATAATACAGTACACTGGGGTGCCCTGTGGTATTGATCCTGTGGTGTCTCTATAAGCAACGACACAGTGCATTTGCCACAAAAAGATGTATGTCTCTCAGCAAAGCCATCTCCCACTCAGTGGGGTGGGTTGTAGGAGGCATTGGGTTGAGGCAATCTATTCAAATGAAAAATGTGTCAAAGATGGAACTCTACTTTGTTTTATTTAGGTTCTCCTCTCTCTTTAAATGTGCTGATTTTACTAGTCACTTGACAATTCCCCCTTCCTGCAACAGTTGTTGGTGAGCCTAAAAATTAAGAGTGAAGAATTAATTTACACTGAAAAATATAACATCACAGTTTTCCCCAAAGTGACTTTTTTTCTAAAATTAAAGGTGAAAAGCCGCCAAGAACCTGCAACTGGCAGAAATGCAGACTTATTCAATTCATCACTATAAAGACATTCAAGTGAACACATAGCTATAACATCGTGGGTGTTTTACCCAGGCCAGTATTTTGGCGGGCATGTTTGATCTCTAAGACTCTGACCAAATGCCACATATCATTCAGAAACAGGGTAAGAGGTCCATGATTCTTGAGCAGGTAAAAAATCTGGTGCATATTTTATGTGACTGGGGAGTTCTCAATTCTGTCACACTATAGATCTCTAAGGTGTTTTCCCCATAAACACTTACTTTATTATGGATGATGTGCAAACATGTTAATATTTTTGGAAAATCTCTCAACATATGGTTTTAAAATAAAAGTTTGGTCGAAAGAAACTAATACATTACTATGTGTATTTTTCAAGTTATGATTTAATGGATGTATAGGAAATGACATTTGTCAGCAAGCCTTTTCTTTGAAATTAACTATCCATCGGCCATCCAATAAAGTCAGTTGGACTAGAGAATTCTATAGCCAATAAACACTATAACCATTCCCTTTCTCTTCGAATCCCCTCAATCCCCAACTGCCCACTGGCAACTCAGGATCTGCCATCAGAGCTCCTGACACACACTAGGACCTGCCATGCTATTCCGGTATTCTTACGTCCCTCCCCCGCCTCCACTCACAGCTCCATGTTCTCAAAGACAGGCAGCATGAAAAAGTGCAAGGAGCTGCTGAATCAGAGAAACCAGCCCAGGACCCCAGCGCTGCTATTCCCGTTTGATTTTGTCCAATTACTTATCCCCTTTGGGTTCCTTATCCATAAACAAATACTTTACAGGCTTGTGAATATTAAATAAGATAATGTGTTTAAAGTGCTTAGTACAATGCCTGGTGTTTAGTTGTTGCTCAATGAATGTTGGTTTGCTTTTCCCTGCACACAAAAAAGATAAAAAAAGATGTGATGGCCCTGGCTGGTTTGGCTCAGCGGTTAGAGCGTCCGCCTGCGGTCCGGAGAGACCCGGGTTCGGTTCCTGCTAAGGGCATGTACCTCGGTTGCAGTTTGTCCCCGGCCCTGGTTGGTCGTGCGGGTGGCAGCCACTCGATGTGTCCCTTTCACATCGATGTTTCCCTCTCTCTCTCTTCTTCTTTCTCCCTCCCACACTGTACAAAAAATGGAAAAATGTCCTCGGATAAGGATTAAAAAAAAAAAAAAAAAAGATGTGATGAATCACTTAATGATTTGCTTTCCCTGACATGACATGCTGGCATTTAAAAAGGAATGCATTGTTGACCCAAAGAAAATATAGATGATGGAATTTTAGAGGGTAGGGCAGACTGGTGTGAGAAATATTTTTAAGTAAGGAAACTTTCCAGTTCCACTAATTCTTACACTGAGTCCATATCCACATCTCTGCTAACAGAGAAATAAGAACATGGTCATAAAATTGCATTAAATAATGCCTCTTACATGCTTATTTATGCTGATTTTAGGAATTAAAGATCATTATTACTTCATCAAATTTAATGAAACTAAAACCCACCACCTTAGAGCCCCTGGGCTTCTATAAAGAGAATATAATAGCAGGATGGGGTGCTGGAAGAGGTGGAGGATAATGTAGGGGGACAAATAGTGATGAATAGAGACTTGACTTGGGTGTACAGATGGTGTGTTATAGAACTGTGCACCTGAAAGCTGTATAGTTTTGTTAACTACTGCCACCCCAATAAATTTAATAAAAAGGGAGAAAAAGAGAATATAAATGCATTGATTAAATTAAGTGAGAGTCATTTTCTGATGACTTTTCTTATCAGAAAAGAAAATGGAAGGAATTACCTGATTGTGAATCTGGAGTCTATTATGTCTCTAATGTTTCATAAAAAGTCATTGAAATTTACCTGTGCTGAAATGGAGAAGAGACCACTTAGCAAAACTATTCATTTATTCATCTATACATTTATTCATCTCATATTTATCAAGCTTCTTCTGTGCTGGACATCTTGTAAGAAATACATGGGTGAACAAGATGCATTTTTGCCTCCCTGCCATAAACTTGAAGGATGATGCACTCCCTAATGAATATGACCCGTAGAATTTGGGATGCAGAAAAATATATCAATTTTGATCTGAAACATTGGGAAATATGTTTTGAATAGGTGGTACTGAATCTAGGCCTCAAAGTTAAGATAGTTTGGTTGGAGCATCATCCCTATGTGCCCAGGTTGTGGGTTCGATCCCTGGTCAGAACACATGCAAGAATCAGTTCGTGGGTACCTGAATGGCTGAAACAACAAATTGATGTTTCTCTCTCTTTTTCTCCCCCTCCCACCTTTTCCCACTCCCTCCCTCTTTGCCTGTCTCTCAAATCAATCAATCAATAAGTTTAAAAAGAAGATAGTTCAACAAAAGTAGTTAAACCATTTTTCATTAGATATTTACCCTGTGTCAGGTGCTAGCTAAGTCCTGGAGATACAGTTTCAGATGCAATGGGATTGTGTCCCATCTCTGCTATTTTCTAGTGGTGAGCTGTAGAAAATAGCTCAAATGCTAAATTTTCTCAATTCAGTTAAAATAAACTTTGACCTTATAGGTGAATACTGAGTAAAATAATGCACATAAAGGTAATTAAGTTAACTATTGTTACTATAACATTCTTTTGATTTCTTCTCTTCTATTGTCTTCCTCTAAACTCTCCTATCTCTGGCAGTTAGTTTCAGTCTCATTATGTAAAAGCTTAATCAACAAAATTTAAGCATAATCTTTGGTAGCTTTATAACATCTCTTGAGAAATTCTAAATAAATGTGGGGTATTTTTTGTTTTTAATATTTAAGTTGTTTCAGGATCTGCTTCTAACCATCCATATATTGTCTAATTTCTGGATAAACCAGATTCCTGGATATTATTCACATGGATTCTGCTGCCTTTGTGTCTTCACTTACCTTTGAGTGAAAACTTTTTGCCTTTCCTTTGATTTTTATTTGCTGAAATAGTATTCAAGACCTAGCTGAAAAGACACCTCCTTTGTTACAACCTCCCTAGTTTTCCTGGCTTATTGCCTTTCTTTGAATATAGTATTGATCATGTTAAGACACTTTGTTGGCTTTTAATTCCCTGATGAATCAAGTCCAAACATTTTAGCATGGCATGCCCTTTATAATCAAGTCATCTGCGTGATTTCCCAAATATACTATGTACTTTAGTGCCTTTCTTAGGCTATGTCCTCTGCATGAAATGTCTTACACTGCTTTAAATCTTTGGCCCTTTTAGTGGCCAAATCTGGGAAGCCTTTCTGGGTTGCTTCAATAGGAATTAATTCCTCCAACCGTTAGAAGCCTTATCACTCTGTTTACATTCTACTGGAGCACTTAGTGACATCTCAACCCCCAGAGCGTGCTGCGTGTTCCTACCTCGCTTACATCGGTATGAATTCCTTGAGATACACACTGATTTTTATTCATCATTAAATGCCCCTTTTGTATTGCAGTGCCTGACACAAAGTAAGACTCCATAAATGTTAGCTGAATGGTAGAGTGTATATATATAGACTGTCCCAGGGACAGAAGTGTGACTCTCTTTTTTGTTTTCTTTATCCTCACCCGAGGACATTTTTGCATTAATCTTCAGATAGCATGGGAGGGAGGGAGAGAGGAAGGAAGAAAGAAACATTGATGTGAGAGAGACACATCGAGTGGTTGCCACCCACACGACCCCAACTGGGGCCTGGGACAAACTGCAACCAAGGTATGTGCCCTTATCGGGAACCAAACCCAGGACTCTCTGGTCCGCAGGCTGGTGCTATAACCGCTGAGCCAAACCAGCCAGGGTCACAAGGGTGATTCTCAATGTGGGGCCCATTTTGTTGACTACAGGAGTGAAGTTCTGTATTTTGGTGTTACTAGCACGTAGAAGGAATTCCTCTTGGATTTCTTCATCTCAGAGACCTTGAAGGAGCCATGGGGTGGCTGACACCAGTTGGTCTGAATGGTCCCGCTGAGGACAGTGGGCACTGGACACCAGTAACTAAACAGATTCTTAGGCTTGGGCTCAATGCCCAGGCTTCAGTTTTACCTTCAAGGCTTAATCATAGCTTTTGTGAGGACTGAATGGTACCAGGACTGGCATATTGTATTTTCTCAGTAAAACTAAGATTAATTTCTCTTTTATTTCCTTTCACTCAACCAGTTTAGGACCATTTAATATAACATATAATTAAATAAATAATATTCTTCTCCCAGAATCTACCCGAAGTCTTGCAGCACAGTCTGCTGTGTTGGTGACAGCCCTGCGTCTTCCTGTGTGCTCATGCTCACCCTGCTCCACATCCACTTCGGTCTCCTGTCAAGGACAATGGCTGGATGGCCCTGAGGCTTCTGAATAGTGGCGCTCAAACTATGAGGCGATCACAGCCTGGTGCCTTCTCTTTCTTGGATGCGTGTTAAATGGGAGCAAGCTCCCTGATTAGTTTTCTTAAAGAGGTGTGGTGCTCTGCAGTGTTTAAGAATCAGCTTCCCTGCTCCATTGCTTGGGCACTTCAGTTTGGGATCTGAGGTGAGGAGAGTGGAACACAGCATTTCTGTCTCTTCTGTCTGGTCCATGACCCGCTGAGAAGGAGGATGGGAATAATGATGAAAAGGGAGAATGGGGAATAATGACAATGATAATATTAATGACACAATTGGTAAGAGATAAAACTGCAATTAAAATCGAGACCAAAACATGCTCTGCATTTTGGTTGCATTAATCTTGAAGTTCAAGTCATTTTCCATGCAGTGAGCATCTCATTAATGGCTGTATGCAAAATGAGGACTAGATAATTACTGTTGGAGAAGAGGCTTGGGACTTTATGGTTAGTGTTCTCTCAACTACGAGATTCTGTATTTTTCGTGAAAAGATGACTTCATGTCCCGTGAGCCTCCACGTGTCCAGACATCACTGAGCCCGCATGTACAATGAGGACTCCAGAGTTCCAGCTAGCAACATGGATCTGCCAAGGGTCTACAAAACCTGAGGTTCATTGTCTATCTGCAGTCATTATTTTGGCTATGGGAGTCAATTAGAAGACTCTCCGAATGTACATATCTTCTCTGTTCTAGTCTTTCCTTTTCTGTTGAAGGTAACAGGACTGAACATTCGGGGCCCAGAACAGCACATGGGCAGGGGGGAATCAGAGAATCTACTTCTTTCTCCCTTCCCTGGCAGGTTTTGGCTGATAAGGGTGTAAGGTAAAGAGTGAAGGAAGGGCTCTGGTTCCTGAGGAAGACTAAGGTTGGAGGAATCCTAGTGTCCTTTAAATGTCTCCTCACTGATGGAGTTAATGAAAATTAGGATAAAAACACCAAGAGATTACAGTTCATTTGAAATTGAGACTAGATGTAATTTTTTCGAAATATAATTTTTCCAGTAATCCTGAAAGGATTGGAACATTGATGTCACAAGAAACTAAAACAAGTACTCTCACGGTAAGCAAATGATTTAAAGTGCTGTAAGCAGCCCTGGCCGGTTTGTTCCTCTCTCTCCCTCCTACTCTACCTGAACAAAGAATGGAAAAATGTCCTCAGGTGAGGATAATAAAAATAAAAAAATAAAGTGCTGTAGGCAAAAAGTTTAAGACATTTGATCAAATGATGTAAGGCCCTCTGTTTTTAACTTTCAGTTTCATCTGATCTTATCCTGTGACCTCCCAGGCCGGTTCATAATGGGTGACACCATGAAGAGGTGGACTCTTGAGGAAAGCAAATGAGTGCTTAATTCTATAAACAGCAGTGAGAGGTCTCGCAGGACCTGCAGTCTTAACTGGGCAGGCAGACTCAGATGTAGTTTATTTTAGTCATGAAATCTCTAAATGAATTTGTAATCACTCAATAACCTATTCAAAGATAAATAATACTACTCTTAAGATACAGTACCAAGAATGATGTGAATGATAAAGTTGGTGAATCCTATCACTATAGGAAATAAAATACTTTAAATATCTTTTTTTTTTAAGAAAAAAAACACAAAACTTCACTGAGATGTAATTCACATGCCATAAAATTCACCTCTTTAAGGTGTATAATTCAGTGGTTTTGGTGTATTTACAAAGTTGTGCAACCACTAGGGCTGATTTTAGAGCACATCATCACCCCCAAAAGAAACACATGCTTATTTGCAGTTGCTCCCCACTGCCTCTGCCCTCAACCCCTAGCAACCAGGAATCAGTTTTCTTGTCTTTGTGGATCTACCCATTCTGGACACTTCATATAAATGGGATCGTATACTATATGACCTTTTTTGTTTGGCTTTTTCTCAATTAACATAATGTCTTCAAGGTTCATCAATGTTGTAGCATATATATGGCTGAAAACTATTGCACTATATAAATATATCACATTTTTAAATTCATTCATCAGTTGATGGACTCCCCTCGCCCCCTTTCCCCGCAAAACACACACACACACACACACACACACACACACACACACACACACACTTTCTGGCTATTTGAATAGTGTTGCTCGGTATTCACAAGGTAACTAAATCTTTTTGTTCCTTATCTTCAAAAATAGGAATAACAAGAGATAACTTAGAGGGTTGTTGTATGGATTAAATCATGTAATGCATATCGAATTCCTTAACAAAGTGCCTGGCGTACTTCTATCATGGTGGCCATTCAGAACGTCTGGACCTCGGTTTGGAGAGACTGGAGAGGATGGCTCTATTGCTCTTCTTTTGTCCCTAAGGTTTCCACTTGCAGTGAACTTGAATTTTAAAATGGTAAACTGAGAGAAGGCACAAGGTAGGAACAAGTGGGATTTTAATGAGTATCCCTGTGTGAATGGCTGGCTGGAATGCTGGATGGCTGTGTACCTGGACACCTGTTTAGTCATCTACATTCGTTGGTTGGAAGTGTTTCCAAGTGCCCATGATGGACTCCTTACTGCTCTCCATTCAGTTGGATCAGTTCTGGCCTCTGTCTGGGACACTCACCTTAGTTCACATGTATTCCTCATTGAGATCTCAGTTCAAATTCAGCTTTTTCAGAGCTATGTTTGCAGACACCCCCCAAATCCACTCCATCCCAGATTAAAGCCACAGACTTGATCACTGAAAGCCCCTGGGTAATTTTATTAGATCAGTACCTGCCGATTGACTCCACTGAACTGTAAGCCTTATCAGGGCAGCAGCTGTGCCCATTTTTCTCATCACTTCATAGCCCAGTGCCAAGCACATGAGTATGTGGTAAGTGTTTTCAGACTCACTGTCTGCTGACCAGCTGACTGAATGAACGACAAGTGTCAGGCACTGCTTAGGTCTCCTGTGGAACTCATGGTGACACTGACCGGTCTCAGCACTTGCTGGGCAGCCTGCCTGAGGTTGATGAGTGAGTGTCCTCTGATCATAGGAGTGAGGGTGCAGCAGCACTGGGAGAGGATGGGCAGGAGGGCCTAAGCTTCTACTAAGCTGGTCCGAAAAGCCTCTTAGAACAGAACTGCTATCTTTACCACTAGGTGTTTCAGTGACTGGCTCCTTTAGTCCCCATCTGAAGCATTCTCTCTCTCACCATTTGAAACTAAAATCCCTCTTTTTGCCTTAGGAAGCGGCGATTTTTAATTCTGAACTTGTTTGTTTGTTTGTTTAATGCAAACCATCCCCAGGTCTGGTCAGGAGTTAGGTTCACCTCTGTGTTTCTTTTAGCTTATTAGTCATAGGCATGATCAATAAGATGGGGTGAAAAGTGATGGTCAAATATGTTTCCAATATACATGGAATTTATTCTCTAAGTCTATAAAATCGCAAATTTAAAATGTGCATATTTGTTCAATAGTCCTTGGATTGCTGAGCAGACTGGCTTTTGTTATTGCTATTGTTAATGTGTGAAAGCAGCCTTTATGTAGGCTTGTGATGTGCACAGTGAAGTATTAACCACTCGCTTCATATGAGTACTTGCCTTGCTCTGCATGGGCTGAGTTCTGCTGCTTTGTGGCTGTGACACTTTTGGGTTCACTGAAGAGAGGAGTCTTGCTTATTTCTCTGGTGACTGTGAAGCAAGGCCTTGTTCTCAGGATTGCCACTGCCCACCAACTCCGAAAATGCATCTCGTTGCACTAGACTGGAGGCCAATGGGGCAACACCATGCGACACATTGCAAAGCTGAAAAGTGAAACACTAGCATGACTATTTATTTGTCATTTTGGAAAGCTACTCCTTTTTCCTGTGTCTGAAGCTGATGAAAGAAAGACAGGTTACCCTTCTAGAGTGGGGGGAGGGGTGGTAGATACGGAGAGAGGGGTGATGCAGTATATCTCCATCTGTCTCCTGGATTGCTGATGCAGTTCCAATGAATGAGTGCCCCCCTCCCCCTTTTCCTGGAGGCCTGTGAGTCTGTGGAGGAAGGTAACCATAAGGGAATCATCATTAAGCACTTTCATTTGAAATCCAAGAAGGCCACTTTCAGCATCATGTATTCAAGGTATCATCTGTGGATGGGATTGTTCATTTCCCTGTTTACAGCCACCTGGAATTTGACTTGTTTTGTCACTCACACCGCTTGTTTATACAGTGGTCTCAATAATTAAACCAAAATGTCACCACAGCCGTATGCCTTTCCGATCCAGGTTCCCGTTGAAGGTGTATCCCACAGGAAGTGACCCAGTTTCTGTCAAGCTCTGCTTTGCCTTAGGGGAAAAAAGACACAGAAATCTACGCATCCTTTCAAATGTTTTACATAAACTGTAGAATAGTTAAAATTATTTATATACAGCCATACCACAGAAGTAATGAGGTGATCAAAATATACTTAATGAGTGTGCATTTTTTGGTTGTTTGACTTGATGTAGCAATACATACTTATGACTTTAATTATTGTTTTGGCCTCAGAAAATGACTGGTTTTTATTTGTTTATTTATTTTAAATAAATATTTAAAAGATATTCTCACCTGAGGTTATTTTTTCATTTATTTTCAGACAGAGTGGGAGGGAGGGAAGGTGAGAGGGAGACAGAAAGAGAGAGAGAGAGAGAGAGAGAGAGGGAGGGAGAGAGAGAGAAACATCGATGTGAGAGAGACACATCGATTGGTTGCCTCCCACACAGCCTCAGCCAGGAGCTGGGACCGAACCACAACAGAAGCACATGTCCTTCACTAGAATCAAATCCACGACTCTTTGGTCCGTGGGCTGATGCTCTAACTGCTGAGCCAAACCATCCAGGGGAAAAAAAAAGTCTGTTTTTTAAAGATCAGCAGGGTTCATAAGAAAGTTGATAAACTGACTTGTTGACTTCTTGATTCTTTCCTTAGACTATTAATAATTAGAATGATATGAAATGGTGAGGAAATAATTTAACACATTTATTTAAACATATTATGGGCTTCAAAAAACTATAATTCCAAGGTCTCTTCTTTCTTCTTTTTAAAAGTAATCTATAAACCCACAGGGTCTAGTGAGTAGCATAGCATAATCTACTCATCATGTAGAGACAATTAATTTACATAATGCGGGAAGAGACTTATCTGCCTCCTCCCCTATCTTTATCTTCTTTGTTGTTGTGAATCCTCACCTGAGGATATTTTTCCAGTGATTTTTAGAGGGAGTGGAAAGGGGCGGGAACGAGAGAGGAGAGAGAGAGAGAAAGAAAGAAAGGAAGAAAGAAAGGAAGGAAGAAAGGAAGGAAGAAAGAAAGAAAGAAAGAAAGAAAGAAAGAAAGAAAGAAAGAAAGAAAGAAAGAAAGAAAGAGAGAAAGAAAGAGAAAAAGAGAGAGACATTGATGTGAGTGAGACACATTGTGCCCTTGACCAGGAATCAAACCTGAGACCCTTCGGTGTGTGGGCTGATGCTCTAACTACTGAGCAACACAGGCCAGGGCTCCCCTTTCTTTATCTTATTGTTATCTTGGTAGATGAGAGGGAGCTGCCAGAGGTGGAGGCTAATCTCACCCTCTGTGCGCTGGCACCTGTTTCTCCCCGGAGACTCAATTCAGCTTGGTCCTGTTTCTTCAACCTCTGCCACTATTGACTCTCAGGCTAAAAGTACTCAGTCCCTCCATGAGTATATAACAGAACGTAATCTTACCATACAATCCAGCAATCGCACTCCTTTATGTAAATGAGTTGAAAACTTACGTCCATAGAAAAATCTGCACATGAATGTTAATTGCAGTTTTATTCATAATTACCCAAACTTGGAAGCAACCCAGCTGTCCTACAGAAGGTGAATGGATAAAGAAACGGTGATACATTCAAACAGTGGAATATTACTCACCACTAAAAGGAAATGAGTTCTCTATCCATGTAAAGACATGGAACAAACTTAAGTGCATATTACTAAGCAAAAGAAGTCAGTTTGAGAAGGCTATGGACTTTATGAGTCCAACCATATGACATTCCGGGAAAGGGAAAGCTTTGGAGACAGAGGAAGGATCAGTGGTTGCCAGGTGTTACGGGGGAGGGAGTGATGAACAGAGGGAGTGGGGAGGATTTTTAAGGCAGCCATACTGTTTATGATACTATAATGATGGATAAATGTCATTATACATTTGTCATAACCCATAAAATCACAGCACCAAGAGTGAACCCTAACATAAACTACGGACGTTGGGTAATAATGATGGTTCATCTGTTGTAACAAATTTACCACTCTGGTTCAGGATTTTAATAGTGGGAAGGCTCTGTGTATTTGGGGAGCAGGAAGTATGTGCATGGCTGTACCTTCTGCTTGTTATTGCTGTGAGCTAAACTGCTCTAAAACTTCATCTATTACAAATGATTTCCTTCTTTCAGTCTCTCCCTATGTCTCTACCAGCTCCTTCTCTCCAACTAGAATCGCCTCAGCTTTCTGACTGCCCAGTAAAACAAACCAGCAAAAACCCCTGCTCTCTTGTATTTACTATAGTAACCCCTGTGACTACTATCCTTTTTTCCCTAGTTTATGTCATTCATCTATTTCTTCTGCAAACATCTTAGTGATGTCTCTATGCCTGCTGGTTTTACTTTCTCCTTTCCATCTGAACCCTTGGTCATCAATAATGTGGTTTCTCCTATTCTTACCCGCACTGACAATATAGTTAACAATGACTTCATGTTGTCTAATTTAATAGGAATATATGTATACACATACATACATATACATACACACACACACACACACACACACACACATATGTGTTTTGGGGCGGTCCTTATTTTATTTGACCACCTGCCAGCATTGGTACTTGGTACTAATCTTCTTAGAACTCTTTTTGCCTTGGTCCGTGTGGTACCTTCTCTCCCTGGACACACTGACTTCCTTCACAGAGTCCTTCAAAACTCCTCTTCTGCTTCTACCGCTGTTGCCACTCCACGTCCAAGGCCCTGTCACCCAGCTTCTCTCACACTACATGTTTTGCCTGACCCAGCAATAGTTTGAGCATGGTTTTTAAAGAATTCTTCTTAAATTTATATTATTTGCAACTTTACATCTTTGCCCCTAATTTCTCCTTTTGACAGGAGATTCCAGCTCCTTCCGGATGAAGACCCACTCCATCTGGGGTCTCTGTATTTGCTTTGAAATCAACATGTTTCAAGTTTATTTCAATCTGCTCCTCCCACACAGCCTGCTCACCCTCCTCTGTTCACTGTCTCCTAATTCCCGAAATCACTGGGGGTTTAGCTTAGACACTAGACGTTTAGCTTACACAACCTCAAAATCTTATGCTGTGTCTCCTCATGTGTTTCAGAACCCAACTGTTTTAACTTATAAAACTATTGATAAATCCCCACCAAATTTTCTTCATGTCAGATCCCATGTGTATTTTGAAAATTGAGGAGAAGATTTTTTCAGATGCTGATCTTCCTGTTTTAAACTTGATCAAGCATCAAAGTACATGTTTAACCTGGTGTAAAATTTGACAGGTTCTAAAATACAGTCCCTAGAATCCATGTATTCATTTAATCAGTAAGTACTACTGGGTGTGGCCTCTTTATAATTTTTAAAAAACATTTCATTTTTAAAAGGGGGTTTGCAATTTTTCTTAATTACAGCTATAGTAAGGTTTAATATAGTAATATTTGAAAGCATGGGAATTTATAAGAGAAAGAAAACAAGAATTAGCTATAATTCTACCACCAAAGATAATTACTGTTATAATTTGGTACATGATCTGCCAGGATTTTCCATACTGTTTCTTAACAAAAATACTACAATTTAAGTACTGGTTTGAAGTCTGTTTTATTTTTCTCTGAGCAATATAAGAAAAACATTTTTCCATGTCAATTAATACTTGCCTCTAATGCTACTTTTAATTTCTGCTTGGTGTATTATTGTATGGATACAATCTTGTATTATCTAAAGATTAAAATTGTTTGCAGCCCTGGCTGGGTAGCTCAGTTAGTTAGTGTCATCCTGATACATCAAGGTTGCAGGTTCAATCCCTGGTCAGGTCATATATAAGAATGAATGCAAGAATAAGGTGAACAATGCAATAATTTATCTCTCTTCTTTCCTCTCTCTATAAAATCAATCAATAAAAAAATAAAATTGTTTGCAAAAATTGTAATGAAAAATTTGTTATATGATCTGTTTAGATATTATTTGTATGACAGATTGCTTACATACCTTTGTAGTTAACCATTCCAATACATTTTAGAATGTACTCTTGCTTATGTGGATGTGTCTCTTACAACACTGACCCAAAAAGGGCCAGAGTGATTCATGTCTTTCGATTTTGTAGCTGAGATAAAAGTAATACAGTTTTGAAGACTTCTGGTGCTAATTTGCAAATGACTCATTTAGGTAGGGTGAGTAAGACATGTAACTTTATGTTCCTCAGTGTTTTAACGGAACTTAAAATAATGAAAGTAAAATGGAACTAGTAATGTTTGCCCCATCCTGTGTGAAAGGTAGGAGTCTGTACTAAAGCACCGAGAAGCGTCAAACTGCACACGTTTTCATGGTCACTATTTCCTCATTGATCTTCCTGATTGTGATCTTGTTTGGTATTGGTACTCCCCCACCCATCTCATCATGAATTAATCATGGCTCTTAGGTACAATTTCCTTTTTGTGACATGTTGTGTGGGTTTCTTTCCTATAAAGTAATACTTTGTGCTATACAGAAACATTCAAGTATATTTCTAAATAACATTTTAAAATGAGCTATTGTTTCAAAGTGAACTTTGACATATGGGAAGTCTCTGAAGTGCAGGAAAAGATGAAATGGATGGATTAAATGAATTGTGGCCACCACGGGGGACATTCTACTTCACAGAAATCCCAGAAATCTCAATGAAATCACTACATAATTTACGCATGTTTATAAATAATCCATCTCAACCTTTTTCTTTAAGGATCCAATTTTCAAGTGCATAAAGTAACCAATCCTGCTGACCCAACACCAGCATGAGATGGGGAAAAATATTTTAAGTTTAAAAAATGACTTTATGGATTGTAGTTAATGGAATATTTGCCAGTTTCTTCATCAAGGCAAAGGGACATTAGAAAATGCACACCCTTTGATCATTTATTTATGCACCATGCTCTGAGCCTGTTAAAATAATCTTAGCCACCAGAGATTGGCTTATGAGAATGGCAGATGCTTGAGAGGGTGGCTGAACTGTATTTTGAAAAGTGCTTTTACCGTCCTGGCTGACCTGTGCTACATAATCCTTTCCTTTGCTATAATTAGACACAGGTATCATTATTACCACTCCATGTATATTTTTTTTTTAGTGGGATAAAAAGTAGCAGAGGAGATAAAGGGTAGTGTTTTGTTTCTTGAATTATTCAGAGTTTGCAAGGAGAGGGAATACGAGGGTCTGATGCAGAATTCTAACCATCCCACCATCCTGCATTTCAAGCCTCAGAAGCAACTTCAGGTATTAAAGAACAGCTTTCCCTCCGCTGATGGAAGAGGGTCTTGCCATAGCCAGGATAGGAGCCTCACATGTGCCTAAAAACTGGGGATTAGCCTTTTGGTGACCAGACATACTCATCCCTATCTTTCCCGGGAGTTATTCCGTGGGTGAAGAGATCATTCATCATCAGTGAAAACACAACTCACTTGTCTTCTCACACACAGGATTGGTCTCCCAAATGTGCACATCTGGAAATCTTATCTTGGCCTGCATAATCACCAGTGTTTAAGCATAATCTATGTGTAAGTGAATTCAGCTGAAAGAGACTTTGCCTTTCAGCTTTTGCTGTCTGAAGCCTTGGCACTACCTAGCTCTCTTCTGTTAAGTTTTATCGTCTGCACCAGAAAATTAATAGAGGCTGGACAAGAGGCTTTAAACCAACGATTTTACAAAGAATATGGCTGTGCTTCTTGCCACAGCATCGTACAGGCGACATAGCACCACTGGACAGCTCAGCAGCTTTCAAGGCTGTGTGTCAGCTTTTGGGATTAGACTGTCTTCTGATTTCAGGGGTGTACGTTCATGAGGAAAGGTGGGAATTGCACGAGGACCCAGAATTTATATTCTGGTGTATTATGGGTGAAGAGTGTTCCAGCTGACTTGTGTAGATTATCTCAGTTAATCCCTGCAGAGTCTTAAGAGGGGCATTAGTGCTCAGATTTATAGATGACAGACCTGATATTAAAAGGGCAAAATAAAATACCTAGGAAGTAGCAGAGATTGAAGCCCACCTCTATAACTTCATGCATTTTTTGTACAACTTCTTTGCCAAATATTTTCTCTGGAACTCAAGACTTCACTAATTGACATTTCTGACTTTTTCTTGCTAGTTAAAATGATTGGAAGGACATTTCTGATGATAGAGAGAAATGGTATATATGGCAAAACCATATGGAAATGGACGGGGGCAGCGGCTGCCTTGCCTGGTGGGAGATGATATCACCGAGGATCCAAAGTGAAGGCATCACGCATTTCTCTGCCTTCCTCTTGGTTCCTGAGGGGCTTCCTTGTGCATGGTCCTTGCTGGCCTTATCGATGTGGGTGGTTTCATTGCAAGCCCCTTATCAACCAGAGCCGCTTATAATCTCATCCATGGTTTTACAGAGGTCCTGGGCCTTTACTGAAAGCCCAGAGTCCCTGCATAATGATAGGCAAAAATGGAAAGAAGTACCGCTTTTAAAAGGAGTCCTGCTACACCTTGTTGTCTCTGCACCTTTAGAAAATGGAGAATGGTTTGGTTTTATCAGAATGTTATTTTGTGTATTTCTTTAGAGTTTGGGCTCTGTAGTCAGGCAGATCTGAGTTTAAACTGTGGGTCTGCTATGTCTAAGCTTTGTGGCCATGGCAAGTGTTTAATATCCTGAACATGTTTCTTTATCTGTAAAATGGAGACAATCACAATTTCTTACCTTATAGGACTATTTTGAAGGTCAAATAAAAGAGTGATGGTAGCCCTGGCCAATGTTGCACAGTGGTTAGCGTGTTGGCCCATTGACCGAAGGGTCTCAGGTTTCATTCCCGGTCAAGGGCACCTACCTGGGTTGCAGGTTTGATCCCCTGCCCTTGTCAGGGTTGTGTGGGAGTCAACCAATCGATCTCTCTCACATCAGTGTTTCTCTTTCTCTCTCTCCATCTCTCCCTTCCATTCTATCTAAAAAAAAAAAAAAAATCAGTGGAAAAATATCCTTAGGTGAGACTTAACAACAAAAAATGTGATGGTAAAGGACTTAGAACAGTGCCTGGCAATATTGATTGTTATATTTATTTTTGAATATTAATTCAAGAGATTCTAGAAAATGTTCATGAAAATATTAAGCAGAAACAGCAGAGCACCATGTCCACTACTGTTGAAACTGTATAAAAGTAGGAATGACAAAAAACGGAGGCAAAGCAGTTTAGCCACGTAGATCTTAGACTTTAGAGTCTGCCAGGCCTGGGTTAAAAACTTGGCCCAACTTATCTCTGTGTGATCTTCAGGATTTTTTTTCTGAATCATTCTATGCCTGTTTTCCCATTTGTAAAGTGGAGTTAATTATAGTTCTGGTATCTTCAGGGTACTTCAAGGATTAAATGAGACAGGTCCTTTAAAGTTCTTAGCACTGTGCCTGACACATAGTGTGAGATCAATACACGATAAATATTGCAAGGCAAAAAATACAGTGATGAGGTGATCAGCATTTTAACTTAAAAAAATGCTCTAGCAGTACTTTTACACATGTTATCTCAGTATAAAAGTCGGACACCCCCTGCCCAGAATTATTGCAATCCAAATCTGTCCTTCGAATTGGGATTTAAAATGGTATTTAAAATTTCAATATTGACTTCACTCTTGTGATCATCTTTAGTGGCTGTGACCTGAAAATATCCAAGGAAGTCTATCTTGTGACAACCCAGACTGGAGAAGACAAATCAAAGGAAACAAAAAGAGGAAATGAATTGTTCTTTGTGCATATGGAAACATGATTGGTGTTTGGGAATATAGTTTTCCAGATGAGGAGGTTGAATTATAATGAGAACCTCATTCAGTTCCCTGTGGGAAGAGGGATGACAGGGCCATCCTTGGGAGTGGGAAAGTGAAGGAAGCAGGGTGATGATCCCAGTAATGTCATCATCATTCATTAGGCCCACTGAGGTCTCAGGAGACAGGAGCTTCTCTAAGTCTCCAAGCCCCTCACATAGTCCTGGTGTCAGAGCCGGGAGTGGCCTTAGCAGACACCCTGTCAAACCTCCTCATTTGCAGAGTGAGAAGGCGAATTGCCCCTCTGTGTGGCTGATAAGTGGAGTAACCACTGCTCCAGCTTTCTCTGACACCTAATCTAGCTCGCTTTCCACTGCTGGAGCCTCCCTGCTCTGGGCTGGTTTGAAGAAATTACCTTATGCAGGGAGGCACAATCAGAAAAGAAGTTAAGATAGTGTAGGAACCTAGGAAAAGTCCTTAACATCTCTGAATTTCAGTTGCCTCAACGGCACTGGGATAAAGGAGTAAATTAGAAAAACCTTCATGCTATCAGCTATATGACCCTGAAAATAAACACATGTTGAGGCACTTGCATGGGCCAGGTGTTACTCCAGCTGCTGTCCTACAGAATTATGTCATTTCATCTCAGAACAACCTTAAAAATTAGATATTATCTTTATTTCCATATTATAGATATAACTAGAGCTTATTAAAATTTTTTTTCTTTATTAATTTTTAGAGAGAGAAGAAGGGAGAGGGAAAGAGAGATAGAAAAAAAACATTGATGAGCGAGAACATCGATTGGCCGCCTCCTGCATGCCCCACACTGGGGATCAGGCCCACAACCTGGGCACGTGCCCTGACCGGGAATTGACCTTGCAACCTCTTGGTGCATGGGTTGATGCTCAACACTGAGCCATGCTGGGCAAGCTATAACCAAACCTTAAAGAGGTAAAATAAATGCCCAGAGTCATACAGTTAGAAGGTGGTGCAGTGGAATTTTATGGGGGTTCTGACTCCAAAATGCACATTCCCAATACAGTTGACCCTTGAAAAACACAGGGGTTAGGATGCCGACCACTGTGCAGTTGAAAATTTGCAAATAACTTTTGACTCTCCCAAACCTAAGAACAGCCGACCTAGAAACGTGCCCCAGTGCTTACGTCCCTGATAGAAAATGGCACAGAACAATGCATACAGTCAGCCTTCTGCATCTGAGGATTCCCAACATGAATTGAAAACGCTGTTTTCAATCCACCCCTGACTGAGTTCATGAATATGAAACCTGGAAACATGGAGGGCCACTGTATGTTTACTGAAAAAGATCCATATATAACTGAACCCATGCAGTTCAAACCTGTATTGTTTAAAAGTCAAGTAGGCTCTGAAATTCTGCCTCCCTAGTTGGAATTCCACACGTGGAATCCATTACTATCATGAGCATCTCCACACAAGTGTACCTGGGCAACCTAAAGGCTAATGGCATTACTGTATGGTAGGGCCAGGTCAGTATCTCTGACACAATCAAGACAGGATGAGTGCTGTCTCTCATAGCTCACCAGGAAAACCCCGTTTAGGTTGTTAGCATAGTTCTGAATGACCAGGTAATGGCAAATGGGCTCTGGATGAATTCGGAGAAGGCTGCCAGATCAAGGAGCATGCTAACAGGAAGGCTTTACCCTGCAGAAGGGAGGGACAGGAAAGACACTAACGTGTGTAGAGCCAGTTATGCGCCAAGTACTTTGTCATTTGACTTGCATAGCTCTCTCAGTTAAACCTTTCCATAACCCATGAAGAGACATGCAATTGTTGTTTCATGGATAAGTTCACTTCAACCTAGAGAAGTGGCCTGTCTAAGGTCATATGACAGAGTAAAGGTTAGAGGTTAGTTTAACTTAAATTTGATGGTCACCAAGGCCCATGCTCTTCCAGTATCACACTACCTTCCTGACAAGTTTATTTTTGTCGTTTTACATCTCTTAGCCACATGGAGACTAACACGCACTCCCCAATGCACAAACACATCTGTCCTCACAAATACACACCGTGCCTGTCAGCCCACCCTAATCCCTCCTCCGTCCCCATTTTCTTTCACATCTGGTGGGTCCTGTTTGAGTCCTCTGCATCTTCACACGATGATTAGATTTATTCTTAGGAATAGATGAGGCTGGAGAGACAATGTGTGCTGATGGAGATCCCAAATCCCTGCACTAATGCACTGCATCATTTATTCATCTACACTGGTTTGTGGACTGGAAATGCATCGAGAAAAGTAGGAAGTCCTGTCATAAAACCAGATAAACTTGCAGAGGATCCTCGGACATTTAAATTCTGAGGCGACCGTCAAGGCTGACCTTTGAACATGTGCTGCAGCTGAGCCCTGGGGAGTTTCATGAAGACACTGAATTCACCTGGAAAACTGTAGGTGTCCCCAGGAGGTAAATAGGAGATTTTCCCTCAGATTCCAGGGATCACTCTCAGGTCTACCTTTGGGCCACAGATCATCACACCAAGAAAGAAAAACCTGGCCATGTCAGCAGAGTTCCTTTAATGAGAAGGTGATTGTCACTGAATGTCTGCATTCTATTGTTTACTCAGGGTCCAAGTGTGCGACTTCTTCATGTTTCATTCAGTCACACTAAATTCTTACTGTAAAGCATCTTATTTAAACACAACATTTAAAAGTCTTCTGTGAATTCCAAGTGCTAGGAAATAAGCGTTGTTCCATTATTCCTATTTTAGGGATAAGAAAACTGAGGCTGAGATTAAAATGAACATAGGTCAAAGAAAATCCCATAACGATACTATTTAGGGTTAACCAGGGGAAAGGTCCATGTAAATTAATGAAAAGTCTGTATTATAAAAGTCGATATTATAAAAGTCTGTATTATAAAAATGCTGCATTATTATTTTCAATGACATAAAATTATACAGAGAGAATGCTTCCTTATTATGTTCTGCATTGCAAATTATTTTATAGTAAGAGTGGTTTATTCATTTTTATCCTAACCCGAGGACATTTTTGCATTTATCCTCAGATAGAGTGGGAGGGAGAGAGGAAGAGAGAGAGAGACACATCGAGAGGTGGCCACCCAATCGGGGCTGGGGACAAACTGCAACCGAGGCATGTGCCCTTAGCGGGAACCGAACCCCAGACTCTTCGGTTCAGGGGCTGGCACTCTAACCACTGAGCCTAACCAGCCAGGGCAAAAAAGAGTGATTTAAAACTGATTGTTTTAATGCAACATTGGTCCTATAAGTGAGAGCGCAGTCACTAAAATCATAAAATACGTAGATAAGCTAAACCTCTGAGTTTGCCCCCATATCATAGAAATTAAGAATAGGGGAAAATAGTTCTTAATAATTATAACATATTAAAATAATAATGAAAGTTTATTACAGTGGTCGTGGGCTAAGCACCAAGGATCACATGACCTCAGCCTTGGTTCAGCAAAGCTTCTTGGTGTGAAATCTGAGGAAAGTCAGTGCACAGAGAAGTCAAAGGAGAGCACTCTAGCCCCTTATACATAGGCTTTTGGTCCAATAAATTAAACTGGGCCCTAAGGAGGGTGGCTTCTTTCCTAAACGATTTAAGATCCAATATCCTGGAAAGAAACAAATGTAAGACCTTTTCTTTCTATTTTCTCCAATCCCAAACCAGAGTTTTCCATCTTTCTCACTGGCTGGAGGAAATGGCATCTGAAACAAATTAGGTAGGCTTAGGCCTTGGAGCTGGAGACGTATGAAGAGAGTTGTCTTCCCCAGGACCTAGAACTTAACTGGCCTAGGCCCATTCCCTTGCCTTTGTCATGCATTCAAGAAACCAGGAGTGGTGGTAAGGAGAGGGGGAAGAGGGGGAGAGAGAAAGGGGGGCAGGGGGGAGAGAGGGAGGGAAGGGGGGAGAGAGGGATTAAGGGAGGGAGGGAGGGAAAACTCAAATGAATCTTGGGTATTCTTCCTACTCAGATACAATGAAGAAATAAAGGCAATAATGAGGTCAAACTAGGAACAAGGATTATTTACTTTTACTGAGTGACTCCACATAATGATATAGTGCCAAAAACATAATGTAAAACCTGACCTAACCAGAGAGGGTCCCCTTCATCTTGGGAAGCAGTAAAGGGAAGGTCTCATAAAATTCCCTTGAAGGCCAAACTGCTACCATTTACATTCATTTTCTCACCAGGTATGGAGTGGGTACTACTATTAGATCCATTTTGTATATGATTAAACTTAGTCTCAAAGAATTTAGAAAATTTACCCAATTTACAGAGTTAGTAAACCATGGCGATACTAACATAAGTTCGTGTGACTCAAAAAATCTAATACCATATCTGGCAACAATTCCAGTGCCACCAATTACTCATTGGGA
Organism: Molossus molossus; assembly: GCF_014108415.1. Lineage (NCBI taxonomy): Eukaryota > Metazoa > Chordata > Mammalia > Chiroptera > Molossidae > Molossus > Molossus molossus. The sequence continues at coordinate 29,178,096 of NW_023425348.1, forward strand.
AATCTCCAACAAATCAGGCACATACATAGTTGTTGAATAAATAAATTCTCAGATGAAGATATCCTGTTTCTCAGACTGAGAATAATGAATCCCCATTTCTTAGGGTTGCTGTAAAAAGTAAATGAAATAGGGACTTCCTGTCAAGATGGCCGGTAGGTAATCGCGGTATCGCGTCCTCCCACAACCACACCAAAGTTACAACTAAACTACAGAACAACCATCATTCAAAACCACCTGAAATCAAGCTGAATGGAAGTCCTACAACTAGGGGATTAAAGAAGCAGCCACATGGAGGGGTGGAGGCCCGATGGGCGGCTCCCACACCCACATGTGGCGGATAGAAAATAGGAGAATACCTCGGCTGGGAAGGTCCTCCCTGAGGACTGAGGGGTCTCCGTCCCACACCAGAAGCCCCGCTCAGGGTTCCAGTGCCAGTAAGAGAAGTCCCCATAACTTTTGGCTGGAAAAACCAGCGGGAACTGAGCCTCAGGGAGGCTGAGGCGGCTGAAGCCCCAGGCAGCTCCTTAAAGGGCCCGCGCATGGACTTATCGGACTCTCTCCCTCTAAGCTTGGAGTGGAGGCAGCTTGAGGGGCACCAGAGACATACAGGGAAGAACTGAGCTGTTTGGCATTGGAGCGAGGGCTGGAGAGGGGGCTTTCACTGTGACAAACATGCTGTCGGAGGCCTTTGTTCCTTTGGTGAGCCCTTCCCTGGGCAGCAGACAGTCACCATGTCTGGGACTACAGCAACCTGGCTCACACTCGTAGCCCCGCCCTAGTGATTCCCTGAGGCCCCGCCCCTCCCAACTTTCAGGCCCACCCAAGCTGTTGCCACTTTCTTAACCATAGGATTGGCCTATCTTGGATCCTGCTTCAGGTTTTCCTAAATTCTTTCAAACAAGCAGCATCTGGTCTCAGATAGCCCCATACTTCTCGTCAAGTAATACACAGAAACAAATACAGGGAGGCAGCCAAAATGAGGAGACAAAGAAACAGGTCCCAAATGAAAGAACAGAACAAAACCCCAAGAAAAGAACTAAGTGAAATGGAGATAAGCAACCTAACAGATGCTGAGTTCAAAATACTGCATAGTGAGAACCTCAGTGAACTTAGTGAGGGCCTCAAGAGCATAAAAAAGGACCAGTCAGAAATGATGGATGCACAATCAGAAATGAAGGAGGAATAATTTACACAGATTCAATAGTAGAGTAGGTAAAGCCAAGAAGCAAACCATTGATTTGGAATATAAGGAAGCAAAAAACACCCAATCAGAACAGCAAAAAGAAAAAAGAATCCAAAAAAATGAGGATAGTGTATGGAGCCTCTGGGACAACTTCAAGCATGCCAACTTTCACATCTTGGGGGTGCCCGAAGGGGAAGAGAGAGAAGAAGAAATTAAAAACCTGTTTGAAACAATAATAGCACAAAAGTTTCCTAAGTTGGTGAAGGAAACAGACATACAAGTTCAGGAAGCACAGAGAGTCCCAAACAAGATGAACCCCAAGAGGCCCACACCAAGACACATCATCATCAAAATACAAAAGGTTCAAGACAAAGAGAGAATCTTAAAAGCAGCAAGAGAAAAGCAGTTAGTTACCTACAAGGAAGTTCCCATAAGGCTATCAGCTGATTACTCAAAAGAAACTTTGCAGGCCAGAAGGGAGTGGCAAGAAATATTCAGAGTGATGAAAAGCAAGAACCTACAACCAAGATGACTCTATCCTGCAAAGCTGTCATTTAGAATCGATGGCCATATAAAGAATTTCCCAGACAAGAAAAAGTTAAAGGAATTCATCACCACCAAACCAGTATTATATGAAATGTTGAAGGGTCTTTTTGAAGAAAAAGATAAAATATATGAACAAACAAAATGGCAATGAATAGATATCTATCGACAATGGAATCTACAAACAAAATGAACAGGCAGAACAGAAACATTCTCATAGATACAGAGAACATTTTGTTGGTTGCCAGTTGGGAGGGGGATTGGGGGAATGGGTGAAAAAGGTGAAGGGATTAAGAAGTACAAATTCATTGCTAGACTGACAAACCTCAAAGGGAAAGGGGTTGGGGGGTGGGAAGAAATAAACCAAAGAATTTATATACATAACCAATGAACACAGACAATAGTGTGGGAAAAGGTGGGAGGGGGGCAGGAGGGGGGGGAGAGGGGTCAATGGGGGGAAAATGAGGAACATCTGTAATACATTCAACAATAAAGATTTTTTAAAAAAACTAAATGAAATAGTTAAATGATGAGCCATAGATGAAAATCTATTAAGACTCATAAAGGGGTGAAATAAATTATTTCTTAAATAAAAGGAGGAGTTAGGACTAATTTTCATCATAATCCCTAACCTTTGAGGTAGATGTCAGAAAGAGAAACTATTCTTTTGCTGTCTATTGTTAGGAAGCTAATGAGGAGTAAGACTGGGCATTCCTCTTTGAGTTGACTGTGAAGCCCCTGATATTCTTATGTTAATGTACAAATGGGTGCTTTTAAGGTGCTTGCAAGCACTTAGTTCTCTAAAGAAACATAAACCTCTTCCTTGTTATCTTATGCACATGATTATCTTACCTGAATGGCTCTTTTCTTTACTAAGTGCAAAGATACCAATTCATAGATGAATAATCACACTTTCAAAATAAAAATAGAATTGGTGAATTTTTGCTTCCTCTGTAAATACAAAACAACCTAACACTTGCAACAGTGATTACAAGAAGTGATTCCCAGAGGAAGCACCACAGACTCTCTAAGTTGTTACTGAGGTCAGGTGAGTCTCAAGGGGATCTTCTGTGTGTCAAACCTCAGCAAGACTTGGCGGGGGTCACTCAGTATCTGCTTACTTTGAACTCTTTCAGTAAGACTTTTTGCCTTTTGAAATTTCCAGCTTCACTGTCCTGTTTAAATTATGACTGAATTTGGAGAGATTTGGCAAAATTGCTCAAAAATATGTATGGCTTCATCAAGGCTTACCCAGATAATTCAACCCAGGAGTCTAAACATATATTCTATATGTTAAACTTGACACCAACATCTCCTTTTTTAATAAGGCAATACTTTACTTTTCCCTACGCCCCCCATACGTAATCCCGGCAAATGACCTCATATTTTTTGTGCCTCAGTCTCTCTAAGCAAACTAAAAATAGATCTTGAAGAACTTGATTTTAACAAAAATATTTTCTCTTATCAATCGCTGTACTTTTATTTTGTCTCTTGAAAGGACCTATTTTATCTTCACTTTTTAATCTTTGCTCCACAAGACACCTCCATTTTCACAGCTGAACTTGGAGAAAACACAGAAAAATTAACACATTTTATTTGGAGCCAACTGATAACAAGGCCAACAGAAACCTAGGGTGCTAATCTGCTCCTCTCTCCCTTTTTAATCAGCATTGTCATTTATCTTTGTCGCCCAACGTGGGAGCATTACCTTTGAGAGCACATTTAGTCTTCAGACTTGATAAGAGAACTTTCTAAGTTGCAATGCAGATTCCCATATTTTATTCATGATTTTGATACTCCAAGTCATTATTTCAGTAACCTTCCATTCAAGCCAGTAAGTTAATATACATGATAAATTTGTTTGCTAATGGCTCTAACAGTGGCCTAGGATGGCTGGAGGTAGTCTCTGGCAAGAATATTAGTCTGTTTGTTGGAGATGCAACTGTATGTCCAGACTAATTTGAAGGGACTTAAACTAAGTAAGGAAAAGTGGCCAACCAAATTACATTTCTACAATGTGAATTGCAAGGACCAGAATTAAGCTCACTCTAAACATTATAGTTCATAACCTTATTTTTGTAGCATTTTATCTGGATGGATGTACATTCATCTTTTTGAGATAAGTAGAGCATTCCTACATATAAAACACTGTACTGTAATCACTGCACTGGAAGACCTATATTATACTCAATCATGTCAGTAATTATCTGTGTGACCTTAATTAATTTAATTTTTTTGAGTCTTCGATTCCAGGTGATGGTTTGCATGCTTTGATAATAGATGCCCAGCAAGTACTGTTGAGTAAATGTGTTAGAGTTTAAGATCCCCTGTGCAGCCAAAATCTTATCCGGCAATGGTTCAAACTCGTAGAATATCTGTTGTCTGTTTTCTCTATTCCTGTTCTTATTTTTTTAGTTCAGACCACTATCATTTCTCTCTAAGATTAACTCAACTCTTGACTGTTTTCGACTTCTGATCTTGCTCCTGTTAGGGTCTTCTTTACCAGGCAATGAGAGAGATCTTTCAGAAGCACGCATTTGATTGTTCACTTTCCTGTTTAAGATTTCTGCCATAGATAGAATGTTTGTTTCCCCTCAATTCATATGTTATAATTCTAACTCCAAAGGGATGGTATTTGGGGTAGGGCCTTTAGAAAGTGATTAGGTCATGAGGGTAGAGACCTCATGAATGGAATGAATGCCTTGTAATAGGGATTTCAGATGCTATACTTTACATCTCTGTGACTATTTTTGTCACTACCAATTTTACACAATAATGTAATAATTATCTATGGCCCCAGGGGGTACTAGATTTAGCAGGGTGATCACTCCTTCAGTTATAGAAATGTCTAACCACTATGCAGTACTTCTGAACCTAATATAAAATATTATTCAATATCAACTGTAATTTAAAAAAAATAAAAATTATGCCCTGGCCGGTTTGGCTCAGCGGTTGGAGCTTGGGCCTGTAGAACGGAGAGTCCTGAGTTCAGTTCCTGCTAGGGGCACGTACCAAAAAATAAATAAATAGATAAAAATAAAAATTATGATTGAAATACCCTAAAAAAGGGGGGAAAGAGACCCTAGAGCGATCCCTTGCCCCTTCTGCTGTGCGACGACATAATGAGGAGTTGGCCATCTATGAGACAGGAGCAGGCCTTCACCGACACCCATCTGTGAGGGCCTTGATCCTGCACTTTCCAGCCTCTAGAACTGCGAGAAGTAAATGTTTGCCGTTTGACCCACCTGGTCTATGAGTTTTTGTTTTTGCAGCTCAAGCAGCAAGCAGACTAAGGTAGTTCTCTGTTGTCCTTACTACAAAGTGTAGTTTTCTTTGCCATGGCTTAAATGTGCTCTACTTTTTTTTTTTTTTTTTTTTTTACTTTTTTTTGTCACTGCTCCTTTGAACACTGAAATTCTTGGGTTTTCTAGATGTTCTTTTATCTCTGAGTCTTTGCAAAAGACAATCCCTCTGCTTAAAACACTAGTCTTTTCTCCTTCACAGACTGGCTCTTTCTCCTCATTCTTCAGACTATGACTTGCAAGTTCCTTTCTCTACGAGGCCCTTGCTGACCTATGAATTGGGACTTTTGTGATACTCTTTTCCTCTCCCATCTTTGCAGGTTTGAAATTGTAGTATAATATCCTGTTTTTTGGTCTGTGATTGTCCCTAGACTGCAAGTTATACTGAGGGACAGAAGCTACATCTGCCTTGACCTGTTGAACCACCAGTTCCTAGCAAAGTGCTTTGCATGTTATATGTTTATTAAATAGATTAATAAATGCAATAAATGAAAGAATTTTGTTAAGTTCTTTCACTCTTTTTCTATAGAATATGAAGGCAAATTTGTTACTATGAACTGTTTTCAATTTGCACCCCATCTGATGTAAAATGTATTGTATATATACAGAGAAAATAAGATAATATGTTTAATTTAGAGCATAAATATGCATCTTATCACTTAACAGAAAGAGAGAAAAGAGAAATATGTAAGTATTAAGAAATGATAACCACTACATTATTTTTTCTTACTAATTACCATGCAGGCACACTAAGGTAAAAATAGTATGTCTCTGATTATCCTTGCATACCTTAAATTGTATTAATAGGCTCTCTGGAGTGCCAAATGAATAGTAATTTGCTCTTTTGGGGAAAAAATAGTCACTTTTTAATAATGAACTAGCTGTGAGACATTAGCATCTGTGGAGAAAGATATTAATAAAAAAGCAGAGATTAAACCAAAACTTAATTTTCTTTTGTTTAGTATGTTCAGAAAAAGAAACTCAACAATAGTAGTTTTAGATGGTATATGCAGGCTGTTTCATAGGTTCATTACATGACACAGAAACCCATACAAGGATGGGCATGAAGTAATGCTTACATTATATTTCAATATAAAGAATTTTTTCCTGGAGATATTTCTAGAATGGTTGGTTCTCTGGATTAATATTTTGAGGGTAAAACACAAAGGATTAGCTGATTAGTTGGATGCAGGAACCATAGAAAGAAATAGTCAAAGATGCCTGTAATTTATGGCCTGAGCAAATAGATATTGTTGCAAACAACAGGGAGGGCCAAGGCTGAAGACAAAATAGATTTGGGAGAGAAGATCAGAATTCAGCTGCAGTCATGTTGAGTGTGACATTTTTATCAGACACACGAAAGTGGAGTTGTTGAATAGGCAGGAGAGAGCGGAGTCTGGACTTTGGGATAAAAGTCTACACTGGGTGTACAATATTTATACATGTTTGAGACTCACTGGCATGCAGATGCTACATTTTTAAAAAATTTAGTGGTTTGTTTTTTAATGTTTTATTTTTAATTTAATTTATTTGGGTGACAGTGCTTAATACAATTATAGAGGTTTCAGATATACAATTCCAAAATACATCATCTGCATATTGTATTGTGTGTTTACCACCTCAAGTCAAGTCTTTTTTCATCACCATTTGTGCCCACTTTACCCTCTACTACCTCCCCTAATCCTTTCACTCCAGCAATCACCATACTGTTTTCTTTGTCTAAGAGTCTTTATTTTATTTGTTTAATCCCTTCACCTGTCTCACAGGCCTCTATCCCCTCCCCTCTGACAGCTGTCAGTCTGTTCTCTATATCCATGAATCTGTCTCCACTTTGCTAGTTTATTTTGTTCATTAGAGTCCATATGTATGTGAAATCATATGATATGAGTTTATTCTTGTGTGTGGTGTAAGAAGGTGGTCTTGTTTTATTTATTTTTTCATATATCTGCCCAATTTTTTCAAAACTATTTTTTGAATAGACTATCTTTAGCCCATTGTGTATTTTTTGCCTCCTTTGTCAAGTATTAATTGACAGTAAAGGTGTGGGTCTATTTCTGGGCTCTCTATTCTGTTCCATTTGATCTATATGTCTGTTTTTATACCAGTACCATGCTGTTTTAATTACTATGGCCTTGTACTATACTTTGGTATCAGGTAGTGTGATTCCTCCAACTTTGTTCTTTTTTGTCAAGATTGCTGTGGGTATTCAGGACCTTTTGTGATTCTATATAAATGTTTGGAATATTTGTTCTCGTTCTGTAAAATATGCCACTCATTCTGTAAAATATGTAAAATATGTCAATTATACTGTTGATAGAAATTATGTTGAATCTGTAGATTGCTTTAAAATATCTGTAGATATTTTATTGGTTTAATTCTTCTTATCCATGAACATGGTGTATACTTCCACTTATTTGTATCTTCTTTAGTTTCTTTCTTAAGTATCTTATAATTTTCTGACTGTAGGTCTTTTACATATTAAAACTCTGAGACTAGGTAAGATTACCAAGGGAGGGAGTGTAGATAGAGGAGAGAAGCAAGGACTGAGGCCTGGGGCCCTTGTGTTAAAGGATGGGGAAGAGGAGAAGCCAGCAAGAAAGAATGAGAAGAAGAGGGCCAATGAGGAACAAGGAGCACCAGGAGAATGTTGTGTCCAAGAAGCCAAGCAAAGAAAGTATATCAAGGAGGAGAAAGTGATCAGCTGTGTTTTATACTGTTGGTAGATCCATAAGATGAAGACTGAAAATTGACCATTAGTTCATTGGTGACTTTGAGAAGAATGGGAGAGGCCAGAACAAGATTCTGAAAGTAATGGGTTTAAGAGAGATTGAGAAGAAAGGATTGTAGATTGCAAGTATAGACAGCATTCTATAATCTATATATTGTATATTTAAAATAATGTTTGACCAAATTGTGAATAATCCTTTTCTGAGTTTTTACATGTAGAACTAGAGTCACTTTTCCTTCAATGAAAAAAATCCCCTAGTAATGAAAATACAGGGTACATGAGCAGCAGTGAGGAAGCATATGAACTTTAATGACTGATAAGAACACTACAACCCACTGACAAGCTTGCTGGTTACAGGGTTTTTATTTTATTTTACTTATTTTTTATCCTCACCCAAGGACATTTTTTTTTTTTTTTTTTGCATTTATCTTCAGATAGAGCAGGAGAGAGAGAAGGGGAAGAGAGAGAAACATTGACGTGAGAGAGACACATCGAGTGGTTGCCACCCACACAACCCCAACCAGGGCTGGGGACAAACTGTAATGGGGGTACATGCCCTTAACAGGAACTGAACCCAGGACTCTCTGGTCCGTGGGCCAGTGCTCCAACCACTAAGTCAAACCGGCCAGGGCTACAGGGTTTTTATTTTAAATGGTATTTGCCATGAGCATATAGGCGTAAATAATATCAAGTGTCTTCATAAGGATGTAAGACTTCCCCTAGTCTATTTCCACTGAAATCTGGTAACTACCTTGTTCTGTGTCAGTTCAGCTCTTTTAATGCCTTATACATTACACACAAAAAGGGGGCTCTTCTTTGTTTATTAGGCTTAGAGAGAGGATAATATGGACTGTTAAAAAATGGAAAAATGCTGTGAATTTTTTTATTTACTGTTGAAACAGTTCTGTAATAGGCACACATTTTAATTAGCTAGTTCTGTGTACCATGATCACCAAGTTTAAAGATTCTGTTTGACCCAGGATTTGGAGTTTATACCTAAACTCCAAATATTTAACAATATCTATTATTGTTATAGATATTAATCCCTATCTTATAGAGCTTAAATTAGCTACCCAGAGTGAATGGTTTGAAATTAGTATACAGCCCTCATTTCCAATTTATGGGCTCCTTTGAGGTAAACTAAACCCATGAGTGCCTCTGTGGGTATTAACTGTGGTCTCTCTCCCACATGTGTCCAGTCTGTTAAGTAGACTATCCTGGTAGTCACTCCCATTTTGTGCTAGAATGGAAGCTTTGTGTACTCATTCTCAAGAAAAGGATCTCAGCAAGAAAACAGAAATAATTTCTTTTTCTTCCCCTCGGTACTCTTATTCTGATTAAAGCCCAGAGTTGTTAAAGATACTTCTATTGAGGACCTTATTACATGAATTGATTTATCTTTGTATCTAGGTCTCTTTTGTGACTGAGTTCATAATCAGAAGAGCATAGGAATACATAAATACATTGGAATACAGTAAGCTAAGGGCTGTGATAGTTTGTGTGTGAAAATGTTCAAGGAGCACAGAGGAGGTAACAATCTGCTGTTGGACATTTGAACTAGTTATTAAAGTGAGCCTAGGAGTTGACCATGTGGATAGGAGTTAACAGAGGCACATCTGGCTATAGGATTAGCAGCCAGCACAAGCAAAGGTTTGGAGGTGAAGACAAATCCATGGCCTGAGCAATGTAAAAGGCCCTGTGTGGATGGAATATTGGGTGCACAGGATGAATGTGGAGAGCAGTGAGACTCCTGGTCTTATTGCTTCATCAATACTAAGCAAGACTCATATCTGGTTGAGACATGCTGTCACTTCATAAAATCTTTTGTCTTCAGTTAATTATTGTAGTCATTTGTTTAGTAAGAAGCTAATCAACTTTGAGTATCAATTAGTAAAGAAGATAGAATTTGTAAGTACACGGGTCAGGGAGGATGAGAGGACACCATGACTGAGAATTGGTAGGTGAGATCGACTTGGTATATTCAGTGCAGGTAGCAGCTGGCCTCTATTTCAATATTAGACTTCTACCTCCCCGTGTTTCTCCATGACTCTGTGACCATGACTACATGAATAATTTAAGCAGGAAGAGTGACAGATGACCTCCTTTTAACATTCTTAGCTCAGTTCCAATGGGAGAAACTCCCAATATGGTGATGGGACTTCCCACTGACTGTCTAGCTTTAGCTCTGCTTGGGTGGTTTCCCTCATATTACAGCCAACCTACTGTTTCTCTGTCCTTCACACTCACAGAGCATATCTCCTCTCCTTTGTAGTCCAAGAGCAAGTGGGAATAGAATTCCAAGGCTGTGAAAGTTTTAATTCTTTGTCCTCTTTATTTTCTAGGGCAGAACTATAGGAACTTTTGCTTTATCTTCCAATTCAACCTCCTGTCCTTTACTCTGACATCTGCCCTTCTTTTACCAAAATTTCTATTTTAATTATTAAATTGTGTTTTAGAAGGATCTGACAAAAACTTGTAATAAATACAAGATTCTCCTTTGCCTATATTTCTAAAGAATATCTTATTTAAAAACAAAAAAACAAAAAAAAAAACACATTTGTTAGCTTTCTGGGAAATGAGCCAGTCAATGTGACTACTTGAAATGTAGCTTTTATCTCCGGTTTAAAATTCATAATATAATTAGTTCATGGTTTCCTATGTTGATGTTTGCTCCACGGTAATTCTGATAGCTGATAGTTTAATTGAATGTTCATGTGTCTGAAACAGATGCTATAAGCTAACTCCCCCATCAACCTGGAAATGTTAGTCATACAAATTTAGAAGACAGCGCCCCCCCCCCCCCCACTGTTCATGCCCACATCTCAGGTCTATAGCTGATTTAACAATTGACTCATTTTACCACAAACATTGACGTTAATCGTAAGAGTCATATGTTTAATTTTTAGTTGCTACCAAAAGAGACATTTTAGAAAAAGATTCAAGCCAAGAGTGTGATGTAAACTGCTTTTTAAAACTGTTTTACATATGCAAAGGATAGAGTATAAAAGTAATTATGCTTTTCATTATTCTATGCTCTTTTAAAAAAAATTTCAAATATGCCAAAAATTATTTTGCTCTTTCTCTTGATTAGTGTCAGAGCATACTGTGTGTATTTTTGGTTTAATGACTGAAATTTGGAAGAACAGATGCACACATCATGAGGACCTAAAATAACATTACCATGAGCTCTATTATAACATATAAAACACCTAGAATTAGTAGTAATTACATACAAACTTATACATAATGGAAGAGATTTAATTATGTTGACCTTGCTCAATCATAAATAAAAGGCAGACTGATACTGGCTCTAATTGTCCCCTCATCATACAGAAACTTTTCTGATCTTTTCAGTCATGGGAACCTGAATAATAAGCGATGGTGCTCCTTTGGGTTGTTGAATTTCTTCTTGAGAAATTGTTCTTCAGTTCTCCCTTTTTCCTTTGAGCTCCCCCTGTTCTTTGCGTATCATGTCCCACTGCACTCTCTGCACTATGGACACAAGTGATTCTCCACATGCCCCCGGAGCTCAGTGGGCTTGGGACCGCCTGCCCACGCAGAGATTCAGTCAGCGCTCCCCTCCCTCTCGGCGGTGCACCCAGAAGTGCAGAACCTCAGTACTGAAATGTCCACTGCCCTGTGAGCAATATGTGAATGGTTTCCCTAAATGTTGTTAAATAATGCCTTTTGAGAGGCAGGATATATAACCGATGTGAGAATAATATCTACTTTACAAAAATTAAAGTACACGTGTTTAGGAGAGAGAATGTATTAGTAGAGCATTAGTAAAATTCTATTGCAGTATTTATATAAGAAGAAGAAGAAGAAACTTATGAAGAAGTAGAAAGAAAAATTTTACGTGTAGGTAGAGCAAGGGTATTTCCAAGAATTTAGTCAAACACTTGGCAAATATGAACAGAATATGCTGGATGGAGAACATTTATTTTCTTAAAATTGTATGTATGATGTGAATACAACTACACACACACACACAAGGTACAGTTATCCTTTGGTATCTGAGGGGTGTTGGTTCCAGGAACCCCCTGAAATACCTGAACCCACTGATGATCAAGTTCCTTATATAAAAATGTTGTAATATTTGCCTATAGGTTAAAACAGAGTGTGCCCACTTATCACTTCATTTTTACGAATTCAGTATAGTGTTTGGTACGAGGTAAATTCAAGTTTTGCTTTCTGGAATTACTTTTTTCTGAATATTTTCTATACACTGTTGATGGATTCTGTGATGTGAAACCCAGGGAGACAGAGGGCTGACTGTGTATATAAGTGTATGTGTATAAAATAAACCATGAGCATCAAAAAAAAGTTAAAACAGTCCTGGCTAGTGTGGCTCATTTGGTTGAGTATTGTCCCATCCACCAAAAGCTCTCTCTGGTCAATTCCAGGTCAGGGCACATGCCTGTGTTGCAGGCTCTATCTCCAGTAGGGGGTGTGCACGAGGCAGCCAATAGAAGTTTCTCATATTGATGTTTCTCTCTCTCTCTCTCTCTCTAAAATCAATAAAAAAAAATTAAAACATATTAAATATTATTAGTAAGTATTCTCTGTGGAAATGTGAAACAATAGGCATTTTAATATTTTTCTATTATAATATTGCTTCAGTATGGTTATATCACATTAGAATGATAAATAAACTTTAAAAACCTAGGCTTTAAACCCTGGCAACTAGTTTGAACTGAGTTACACTGTGTGTCTATTTGACTCCAAGAATATGGACATAAGAAGTCAGAAACTATTTGTTCTAATCTAATTACCAAATTACCCTCTGTTTGCTGCATGTAACACACTATTGGGGTGAACGGTAAAGAAAGCAAAGGCCCAATTAACATAAAAGATTGCTGTTCTGGTGTTAATGGTTAGTATTTTTCATCCATGTGACTTGGGCATGAATAAATAATGGACGTGGATAAATAGTTTTTCACTCTCCATGACTTTATTGTGAGCTTGCCACTCTTATCAGTGGAATAAATTGATAAGTGCCTGGAACACAGGCTGTGGAATGAATGATGTGAGCTGGATACACATTAGTTTCACCTGTAATTCCTATCAGCTTGCAAGGTTTGTCTTGTAATGATTCCCTGGGCTTGCTACTAGCCACTGAACAAATATTTCTGGTTAACAGCAAAATACATCAATAAGCAAATGGAAAACAAATCAGTTTAGCTATAAAGTTGAAAAATAATCACAGCCTTGAAGAGAAAACCTGCAAGGTGACTTTACAGTAAGAGTGGTAGCAAAATTGCTAGGATGTGATTTGAATTCACACTGCAAACGACTGTCACAGGGACGTACCACAGAATGCCAAATGACCGTGATGTGATTGCTATGCAAAAACATACCTGTGCTTTCCAGTTACAGATAAGAATGCCAGGTACTTTCTGAAAGTAGAACCTCTGAGTCATTTGTCAGTGTAGGAGGAGCATTCTTGTTCTTCATGAACTTATACTGTATAAACAGTATAAACAGAGCACTTAACATCATCTTATGCCCCAGTGACTCCGAGCGTTTGATTAAGATGATGAAAAAAATACAGCCAAATTTTACTTTCTATGTACCAGGCATTGTGTTAATGCTTTTAATACGTCTTATTTACTGAGAACAAGTCCTTATAAACTTGGTGGCCTTTACCCAGTTGTCTTAGTGTCTAGGGACTGACTCTCTGTCACAGACACATGCTTAATTCTTATTATTTGATTGATAAGCCTGACCTTCTGGCCTTCTGGATCTCCTTCTTGGTCCTTTTGTCTTACATGTTTTTCTTGACCTGTACTTAACACTCTCAAGGTATGTATAGTAATAATGATAGGAAAGACTTTTCCAACACTATGCCAGCAGGCATGCATTCTCTCTCTCTCTCTCTCTCTCTCTCTCTCTCTCTCACACACACACACACACACACACACACACACACACACACCTCTCCCCTATTATCTATCATCAATACCTTTCAGCCAAAGGCCACAGGAACACGAGAAGTTGAACAAGAGGAGGTCATTACTAATTGCCAAGTGGAAGAACACACAAGAACATGAGAAGGAAACTGTGGGGTCAATAATAGGGTGTTAGAAATAACTTAATAATGGATTTAGGATCTAATTGAGGGATTTGGGGAAGGTCTAAGGAAGCAGAGATTTCTTATATATTGAATGCTGCCAAAAAGCAGGGGCAATTTTATGATCTCATTAAATCTTGTCTATGGGGAGAGAAGATTAGAGCCAAAATAAGGTTGTCAGTGGTAAAGAAGTAGCAGTCACTCATTATAGCCAAGAGAGGGGGGGTTGTTTGGTATTTTTGAGCAGCGTAGTGACCTTCCTTTTATCTATTCTTAGTCAAAATTATTAAGTGGCTTTAGTTTGTTTTACTTTATTATGGTTTAAGTGTAAATTTGTTTCTGAAGTTGGTATTCTATGAGATTTTTTATATCCAACAGGAGAATACATGACCTATCTGTGAGTGCCAAGTCAGTTTCCAGATGTTATGAACTGTTGTTGTTGTTGTTTTTTTTCTATCTATCTATCTATCTATCTATCTATCTATCTATCTATCTATTATCTATGCTCATTTAGTAATCACAACCACTCTCTGGGCTAGGTATGATAGGTATCTCCATTTTACTGATGATGAAACTGAACAACAGAGAGAAGTAACATGCTCAAAGTCTTAATGCTAATAAATAAAGACCTGGGATTCAAACTTAGGCAGTCTGACTTTAAGGGTTCATATTATTAATCACTATACTATACTGTTTGACGAAGAACCAACTTAAGATAGTCCATCCTTCCAACACAGATAGCATGCACCTTTTTATAATGATTTTCTACATTGTGGCTTCAGTGAAGGAATGAGAGAACATTGAGCTAATTAGGAGGAGAGCGTGCTATCATGGCGGCCTGACGGCAGAGCTTTTTGTGAAGAAGAGGTTTAAGGGATTCTAAATTTTATCTTGAGAATAGATACTTAATTCATTCATGCTTAGACTAAATGGGCTGATCAACTTTGGGGGGTAAGCAACAGAGATCTGAAAAGGGGGCTGCACCAGCTTGGGCTTCCCTGCCTCTTGGGATGAGGAGAGAGTCTGAAAACAGAAAGATGGGTACAATCACTCTGGCCAGGAGGAAGAAGTAGAAAGAAAGTAAAGACAGCATGAAAAAGTGGAGAGAGAGGGTAGGGGATGTCGAGTGAGAAAGAGGGGAAGTGAGCTCTGGTTATAACTTGCCTTATACCCCTGGGGTCCTCAGAGTAAGATTGTCCCTGAGAGCAGAAGCTGGGGAAAAGAGAGAGGACTAGAACTCCCTTGTGTTCTGTGACTGCTTTTGCCCATGGAGGTGTTTGCTTAATAGAGTCTGCTCAATGTGCTCCTACATAACGTTTTTCTGCCTGGAAGCTGGCTGTGTACATTTTCGGAGAAGAGATGATGTGGATAGAAGAATAGAGAGATGTCCCTAGTCCTGCTGAAGGCTAACAGCAGGTGGGACAAAATACCACATTTATGATGTCTGCTCTCAGCCTTAATCCAAAAATCAACACAGAGAACACACTCTTATCTGAACTTCCAGTCTATTAAATTAGACAAAATGGAAAGTCAAAACAGGAAACAACCAGAATCCTAATTAGGTAGATATAAGTGGCATACGGTATATTTTGATAATAATTTGGGGTTTAATTTATTTTCTTTTTCTTTTCTTCATTCATCATATGTTTATTAAAAGTCCATTGTGTTTTTGGCACTGTGTCAGGATCTCTGCCACTCACAAAGTAGGCCCCAGACACTAGGTCATACCGCTGATTCAAAGACAGGACACCTCAGAATCTTAAATGTATCCTGAGAACATACATAAATTTGAGTTTCAGTGTGCTAGACTTTCCCAAGTCAGACTGCTGCATGGTAGTCAGCTTATCTACTTGGAAGAAAAGGCATTTGAATTTTGAATCATTATATGTCCACACTGGGCCATTTATGCTTCTTCCTTCTTCAGTAAGGGAACAAAAACCCTGCTCTCCGTGGCTCACCCAGGATTCCTGGGTGACTTGGCAGATTGGATTCTCAACTTCTCATCTTTCTCTGCCTTTGCTTTCTGCCTCCTATTTATGACTTAGGAGCTGGAATCTCAATTGGGTCAATGGTTGATCAGGTACCTGGTAGAGTGCAGTTGCTCAACAAGTGAAAATAGGATATTGTCAAGGTAAAGTCACCTCTGAACCCAGGTGAATAGCACTTCCTAAGAGCTGCGTATCAGTGTTCACTCTCTTCTTCCTTTTGAACTCTCCCCAAGGGATGAAGGGTTAGCTGACAGTTCCCAACTTTTCCCACCTGAACTGAGTCTTCTAAATAGCCACCTAAAGAAATTTCTCCAAGCCTCCAGAAATGGTCAATAAGTCCAGTCACAAAAGAGCATTCAGGGATTTTGTTTCTCAATCTAAAGAAAGTAGGGGGTGGAGGATCTCTCTGATATTATCACTCTTTTAGCTTTAATTTCTCATTAGAGAGATATTTCAAAAGCACGAAGAAAGCTTTCAATAGCCTGACATCTTGTGAATACAAGCTATTGTGCTCCTAAAGTGTCTGTTCGTGTCAGAAAACATGAGGTCTGGGTGCGTTTGTCCTGTTGATCCACTTTAGATATCATTTCATTGTCTCTGAGAAACCTTTCATCACAGACCTCTTACCTTCCCCTTCTCAGTTGAGTTGCAGAGCAGTTAGGCTCAATGTGTAGCTCATTTTCTGGTAAACATGTGTCACCTGTTTCAGTTTTAATTTTCTGGTTTTTCTAAGTTGACAGTTACCTGTAGGATTGGTATATATGGGGAATGCAGAAGGCAACACCTTCTGGAGTTGGACTGTGATACTTCTGGGAAAAATCCCTACACCCTCCGCAAACCAAAACCAAAAACTCACCACATCAAAAAGAAATAGGAAAACAAGAAAATGAATCCCAATTTAAAAGATAATTAAAATCTCTGTAAAAGGCATTTTTCATCCTTTATCCCAGGAAAAAATCTTCACAAAACCATATACAATGTACACTGTTAATTTACATCTGTTTTAAAATATGAGGATCAAGAGAGGCTCTTATAATGTCTGGGATTGTAACTAAGAAGTGTGTGGACAAAGTCAGAGTGGCAAAACTGTGGAAATCAACAATGTATTATCCATTCATGAAAGTGACATCTGTTTGGAGTTAGCAAAGAAAGGGAATTCTATGTTTGTTTTTATTGGGTTTTAATGGGGAATCATCTTTTGATGAGGGAGAGAGAGAGTGAGAATGAGATACTACTGAATTTTTACTAGATGTCACAGGGAACAATATGGTGTCATGCCTTCTGCCTATTCTTATACCATCTGGTCTATCATCTAATCAAAATTCCAAATCCTCTTGGCTTCAGATCTGATTATATCTGTTTTAAATGATCGAAGTAGAATGTGGGCTGACTTCAAGAATAGGATCCTATGAGGTATGGAACCAAGATGTTCTGGCCAAGGATTTGCTTGCTCAAATACCAAATTGGGAACCTAGCATTCTCAATAATTTCTTTGGAATTATTTAATAAATCACTTGCATTATCTCTACCTTTTACATGATTTATTAAGCTGTTTATGGGCTTGTTAAGAGCTTTATCTCTAGATCTAAGTATGGTGCCCTGTGCATAATTGGTGCTCAAGAGTTATTTATCAAAAAAATAAGAATAAATTAATGAGTGAAGGATTTGAAAAGATTCTATTCTTTAAATTTCTCATTTAAATGCAGGTGGAGCCCTGGCCAGGTGATTAAGTTGGTTGGAGTGTCATCCATACACCAAAAAGTTTGCATGTTTGATTCCTGATCAGGGTACATATCTAGGTTGTAGGTTCCATCCCCTGTCAGGGCACATACAAAAGGCAACCAATGAATGTTTCTCTCTCACACTGATGTTTCTCTGTCTCCCTCTCTCTCTCTTCCTTTGTCTCTCTCTAAAATCAATAAACATATTCTCAGATGAGAGTTAAACAAAACAAATAAATGCAGGTGGAATCATATCTTGAGCAGATAGAGCAAACTTTCTTCCAATAATGTGAATGAGATAATATAGTAATGTCTCTGGCACTTAGCAGTTGCTCCAAAAAGGCCAGCTTCTCTTTCCCAGCACCTACTCTCATGGTGATTTGTGAAATCTGAAATGAGTAGTATCTTAAAGGATATAGAGGAGTATAGGATTTGAATGTTGAAAGAGCAAAGAGGGATCTTATAAAGGGAATGGGAAAATACTAAAACCACACTTTACCAAACCCACAATTTTTTTTCCATCATTCCTGAAGGACTACCTGAATTGCCAATATTCCTTCTCACTCAGGGATCCTGATTTAATAAACTACCTTTGTTAGAACTTCCACAATGTGATGTCAGGATTTCTTGGGTAACAATAATGTTTAAATTTCTATTGTGACCTTACATCATATACAAAAAATTTAACTCAAAATTGTTCAAAGACCTAAATGTAAGACCTAAAACTACAACAATCTCAGAAAAAAAATGGAAAAAGCTTGTAGGGATTTGGCAATGATTTATTGGCTATGACATCAAAAGCACAGGCAATAAAACAAAAGTATAGATGAATTGGAGGACAACAAAATTTGTAGCAGGTTTAAATGCCCCAAGGCGAGCTCTTTCATATGTGATATTGAAGAACAGCGGGGGCTTGTGCCTTGTAAGGATGATACCTTACAGATTGTCTCTTATGTTAATGGCACTATTCCCTTCGGCACTGTAAGGTTGGGGAAATCATTGCGTTTTGTTAGTGTTATTTGTTATGGTTTAGGTGTCTGGAAACCTTAAAAGTTGGCATTCTGGCTAATTTCAAAAAGAGGTTTTTGAATGAAGGTGTGTGAGTTGACTCACAGAGCCAATGGAACATTTGAGAGACCACAATGAGAAAGATTCGGAAATAAGGGAGCTCTTGGGAAATCAGGTAGCAAGAGTTAATTATAGTCTCATCAGACAATATTTAGATTGAGTTCCAGAAGTGTTTTCAAGCTTTTTGTCTTTTTTTTTTTTTTTTTAAATTATTATTTAATTTTAGAGGGGGAGAGAGATAGAAACATCAATGAGAGAGAACATTGATTGGCCGCCTTCTGCATGCTCCCAACTGGGGGTTTGACCCACAACCTGGGCATATACTCCGACCAGGAATCGAACCAGCGACCTCTTGGTGCATGGGTCAATGCTCAACCACTGAGCTACACCGGCCGGGCAAGCCCTTTATCTTTACATTTAATGTCTTATTGGTCAAGCTTGAGTCATGAACACCCCAGCCTTCCCTTCAAGAAAAAAACAAAATCTTTATCTAGGATTCACCAAGACTGCACAAATTTAAAGTGCTAATTCTACCAAAGGAAGTAGGAGTGTACTTTTCAGAGAAAGAAAGTGTGCAATGTAGCAAACAAACAAACACAAGATTCCACATGCTTGAATATGCCATTATCACCTATTCCTGGGAGGAAACTGACGTTCAAGAATTAGATTCAAAAGGAACTTGAGGAGGGAAAGCTACTACTGAAGTCACCATTTCTCCACCTGAATTGTATTCCTATGTTAGTCTCCTTGGGCCGTACTGTAACACTCCAAGCTGTTGGAGTTAAAAAAGAAAAACGTGTTTCTCATTACAGAGCAGTCATTTGGTCTTTAATTATGTTTGACTGTCTTTGTCCGGGTTTATGGCCATATTTGTCAAGTAGAGATGATGAATACCAAGTGTGTATTAGGAATCTGAGACGCTGGAACATAGCCTGATCTCACTCTCTCTCCCTCAGCTAAAGTCTTAATTGTAGTTTCTTTAGGAAATAAATATGATTTCCCAAATATTATTTATTTATCCTGGTGCTCCCTGCTCATGCTTCAAATATCATTAGGTAGGTAGTAGCACAGCTTTTTAGCCCTTTGCAGAGCCTACTGAATTTTTATCTTATCAATATTTGTGCCAATCTATCTGTGCTTATGAACAGAATCAAGCTAATAGCTCACATGCTCATCTTCACAGATGCTTTCTCAGTGAATTCTCATCAACAATCTGGGAAGATATTTATCATTCCCATTTTACAGATGAGGAAAATAAGACTCAAATTAGTCATATCCTTCACTCAGATCACAGAACAAGCTAAGTTATGATAAGGCTGGGTCTTCTGCCTACAAATTGTAAAAGGAAGCACTTACGGTGAAGATTATCTTTTGTACTTTCTTTATTATTTATTTTTGTTTTAAAATTTTCTGATGACATTTAGCACAATATCAGATATTAAGATGTTCTCTTCATAAAAGCAGAAGGTCAAACAGTTTTCTTCCAGTGATTGTTTTCCTCACATTCACTGTTCTCTTATTCCTTTTTCATCTTTCTGTGCTTTTAGTCAATTTCTCTCTCTTCTTTAGCTTATTTTTACATTCATTCATGCACTTTAAGTACTGGCGGGCATAATGCCATCTATATATGTGTAGCACTTTTTATTTATAAAGAACATCTACCTATATCAGCCTCTCAAATTCATCTGATTCTCTTAATTTTGTTAAGTATTATTATAATCTCAGTTTCCAGATGAGGAAACAGAGATGCATATAGTTAAATTTCTGTTTTAACTTCACATTTCTAGGGAGACATGGCATAAGTTGTGGGGCTAAGATTTGAATTCAGGTGTTTTTTAAAAAGTCTGCACTCTGTTCTTTTTTGATTTCTCACATGGTTTCCCACCGGCCGGTCAAAATGCATGACATGACATGCCAGAAACTGCAGTCTTTGCAGACTCATTCACCTGTCCCCAAGCTGCCTGCTAGCTCAGCCATTTTCTCATTGAGAAATTATTAAGTTGTATATCAGTAGTAACGATGAAAGAAAATTATTTTTTCATACTCCCAAACAATATTATTGCATAGATGTTTTCCAAAATGTAGCATTTTCTTACTCTAATTTTATTTTGGAATTGTGCTTTATGCCTTGAAAATGTGCAGTTTTAACATTTTTATAGCACTTGATTTGATTCCGATTTGCTTTACTGAGGACTTTCTGCAAATGGAATGCTAACCTGAGAATAAATGAGCTCTCCAACACTTGGAATAGTTAAACAATGGATAGATAGCCACTTAGTGATGTTATAGAAAGGAGGCATGTTTCATGTCTGGAGTTAGGATTAATTAGCACAATGGTCTCTCCCCATAGGCTTTATTGAGGTCGACTTGGACTGGTTGCATACAGATTAGGGGGGAAAATGCTATGGAGAATGAGTATGTTGTAGATGGTAAAAAAGATTTAAAAATGATTTAATTTTGTTATTGTAATTTATAAAGTAGAGTGGATATATCAGAATAAGATCAAGTTTTGGAGTGTAATGGACATGGCTTTCATGGCTCTAGAAAAGCACTTAACCTCTTTGATCTCCAGTTTCTCATCTATAAGTTGGGAACAATAATATCTCTTCCTGAGCAATCGTGCAAGTTAGAGATAATTTCTGCAAAGGTGTGATACCTGGCATATATTAGGAATATATATTGGTATATGACCCCCATAATTGTACATGACAAATAATAAACCATGGAAACCACACTGTTTATGCACCTTGATTTTCTCAAGCATTAACACTTTCACAAAATGAAATTCTTAACTTATTTCTGGGTGCACAGTTAGACAGGGCTGGTTTAATGAGTGTGCAATCTGTGCAGTTTCACTGGACACCAGGCTCAGAGGACCTTGTGCTTGGTTAAATGCTCTGCTGTCACTGACCTAAAATTCTAAAATAATTTAATTTTTTATCTATGTTTTGTAAGTGAAGTCCAAAGTGGGAATAGAGCATGCACACGAGCAGGGAAGCGTCACACAATATGCACGACCACTGTTTTGTGCTGGCTTATTTGTATATAGTGTTTGCAGTGCCTCAAAAGCATGGAATTCTGGTGCAAGCATCATGTGTGGAGAGTTGGGTGACACTCAAACTGAGTACAAGGCCATTGTTTTACTTCTGTGACTAAAGAAATGATGTTACTTACAGTCTTGAGAGTCCCTTTGAATCTGAACTCTCTTTGAAGACAGAGGCAATTATGTTCTAAAAGATACAAATGACCAAGAAATGCCATAGAATTCTATCTTACTCATGTTACTTTCCTATGTTAGTCAACCACATACACTGTGATTGATGACACAGAAGGGAAGTGAAAAATAGGATAATCCATAGTTCCTTTTTTTTTTAGCCTTCCTTGCTCATCTTTAAACTGAAGGTGGAGAGTGTTAGCAGAATGTATCAAGAAGGGAAATCAGCCCTGGCTGGTCTGGCTCAGTGGTTAAAACGCCAGCCTGTGGTCCAGACAGACCCGGGTTCAGTTCCCACTAAGGGCACGTACCTCGGTTGCAGTTTGTCCCAGGCCCTGGTTGTGTCGTGCGGGTGGTAGCCACTCGATGTGTCCCTTTCACGTCGATGTTTCTCTCTCTCTCTTCCTCTCTCTTTCTCTTCAGACTCTGTCTGAACAAAAAAATGAAAAAAATATCCTCGGGTGAGGATAAAAAAAAAAAAGGGAAATCAAAATAGTTGAGTTCATTTCGGGCAGTGTTTCCACTGTTTTGCTAAGAACAAATATGTGTATATATACAACAAAAAACAAATTGTGAATTTTAGTGATTCCACATATGAAATATGCATATTTGTATCAAAAGGTGGCATTACATGCCTGGCCGGTGTGGCTCAGTGGTTGAGCATTGACCCATGCACCAAGAGGTTGCCGGTTTGATTCCCAGTCAGAGTACATGCCCAGCTTGTGGGCCAACTACCCAGTGCAGCGCATGCAGGAGGCTGTCAATCGATGTTCTCTCTCATCGATATTCCTGTCTCTCTTTCCCTCTCTCTTCCTCTCTCTCTAAAAATAAATAAAGAAAAAAAGTAAAAAAAAAAAAAAAGGTGGCATTACACATATGATAAATGACAAAATCCATGCAAACAATTTAAAATTTTAATTCTTGATTTAAAGAAACATTAAATAAAACAAGACAAAACATCATGACAAATTGAGAAAGAGATCACAGATGAAAGGTAAAAGCTTTCTATTTTAGTTTCTTTAACAGCACTTTTGCCCTGCTTGAACAAGGGTTTGTACATTTTCATTTTCAATTGGGTCCTGTTCGTTATTTAATCAGTCCTGTGGCTAGAATACATTTCTCAATCTGCTTGTAGTTAAGTACAAGTATGTTACTGAGTTCTAGCTAATAGAATATGATGTGTGCCATTTCCAGATTCATTAAAGTATTGCATACATGGAACTCTTTTCTTTGCACTAATGGCATATTAAAGTCTGAGATGACCTAGGACAGCATGTATTGAATGTGACAAAGCCTCTTTGTTCAAGGAGTCTTGAATAGCTGTATGGTAAAGAGTCCTCCAACTGATCTGGAAATTCTTATGACTGTGTACACAGTATACATGAGTAATAAATACATTAACTTCTGTTTTAGCTTATGTACAATTTTGGGTCTATGTACTGACTTATAGTCACTATCTGGTATACAATCCTCTTGCCTTTCTGTAAACTGTTACACAATTTTTGTCTATACCATCAAGTTGATAAGTACTACATAAAATTTTTTTAATTGTTACTTGATTTTTATATTTATTTTCTCCCAGGTGAAAGTAGCTTAGGATTAGTTTAGCATTCACCATTGGCACTCACCATTCCTGTTTATGTCAACCCAACCTCTCATGCTGGTCTACTGTATTGATGATGTCAAGTTGATCTGATTTGGTGAGTAGAAACTGGCAAGGAGTATGAATTCCCATGTAAGGTACAGAGCATGGGAGATACCTTATAATGTTTCAGAGGCCTGCATATTGATGAAGTAGTCTGGGGAAAATCAGGACATCCTTTTCAAGATAAAGTTATTTGTCTTGCATCTACAGTGCTTTATGCTAAGTAAAATACATCAGACAAAGAGAGACAAATACATTATTATTTCACTTATATGATTAATCTAGAAAACAAAATAACTGAACACAACAGAAACAAACTCATAGATAGAGAGAACAAATTGATGGTCACCAGATGGGAGGTGGGTTGGGGTATGGGTAAAATGATGAAAGAAATTACAAATTACAAATTGTCAGTTATAAAAATAGTCCTGGGGACATCAAGTATAGCATAGTAAATATTATTAATAATATTGTAATAACTATGTATGGTGTCAGATGGTTACTAGACTTATTGGGCTGATCACTTCATAAGGTATATAATGTCTAATCACTGTGTTATACACCTAAAGCTAATATAATACTGTATGGCCACTCTAATTGGAAAATAAAATTTAAATATATTTTATATTTGGATACTAAAAATAAAAATTATTTGTTCTGCACTTTCAATCATTAAGAATGAGGTATAGAAGCTTATAGCAAGTTTAGGTTTTAGAAAAAAAATGTAACACACTTGACAATACCATTCCAACCTATTTAAAAACAAATTCAGAAGGCTGCCAGTTTTTAGTCAGACATAGAGCAAGAGATGGCTTTACAATAGGGTAAAGTTATGGTAAGAGGGGCTCTGCCTTTTGGACCATAAGACAGTAGATCCAATGGAGCTGAAGGCATCTGCATTAGATAAGAAAGCTAAGTGGGCCCTGGCCGGTTTGGCTCAGCGGTTAGAGCGTCGGCCTGCGGTCGGGAGAGACCCGGGTTCGGTTCCCGCTAAGGGCACGTACCTTGGTTGCAGTTTGTCCCCGGCCCTGGTTGGTCATGCGGGTGGCAGCCACTCGATGTGTCCCTTTCACGTTGATGTTTCTCTCTCTCTCTCTCTCCCTCCCACTCTATCTGTGCAAAAAATGGGAAACGTGTCCTCGGGTGAGGATAAAAAAAAAAAAAAAAAAGAAAGCTAAGTGGAAGCTCTGCAAGGCCTGAGTAGAAAATCACTGCACAGGCTGTTGCTGTAGAGCCAAGGACATGTCATCTATGGCAAGAGCTAATCACTCTTTAAAAGGTGGTTCCTGCTGTGCTGTTGGGTGTGAATGGAGACGAAGCACTTGACCATGGCACAAGTGACTGTACATACAGCTGGAGTGCTTGTTCAGAGTATTGTCAGATCCAACAAGTCGTAACTTTGAAACGACAGAGTAGTAATCTATTATATGATAGAAGTGGTAATTAGGAATTAGGCCTGGATAAGCCTGGAGAGCATGATAATTTACCTGAGTAGGCAGCACAGAATTCCAAATTACCGACACCTGTTACTCCGACATCTCTCCCTCTAGCCCACACCTCTAGCCTGGTGGCAGGCTTTCTGTGGCATGATGGGAAAGTATAAAACCTAGGTTTTCCACATTATTGCCCTGGAACTTGGGGACAAGGGCAATTGATGCAACTAAGTTGATACTCATGCTTCTTGCTGTGCTTTGAATAATAAAGTTCTTTGTCTCTGGTCTAGGAGTTTCATGTCTCTGCCTATATATACGAAACAGTAGCTGTGACAAAGTCAAATACGAGACCCAACAATAAATACATGTAATGTATGTATGTGTATTCAGATACTTGCATATATGTGTAATATGTATTAATATATTTGTATATGTATATAAATAGACATGATTATCTGGATGATAGTGTCACAAGTAATAACTTCCTTTAGTTTAAGCTCATTTTCCATATTTTACAAATGACATATTATTTACAATCAAAACTAAAGCAATAAATATACTTTTAAAACTAAAAAACAAAACAAAACAAAACCTGGGCATGTTTCATGGACAGATTAGCCTACTTTGGTAGTATGAGTTAAAAATAGAATGTTCTGCACTGCAGCTTCAACCGGAGATGAGCAACCACGGTGAAGGGAAATCCTCCTCATGAGCAGAGGTGTACAGAGTTCCTGGTCATCAACTTTCTGTGTAGGGTTGTCAGAGGTAAAGATAATGATGTATGTGTTCCTGGGAAGTGACCAATGGTTCAGCTCGTTGGTCAGGAACTAGAAGAAACTGAAATCTTGGAATATTAGAAAATAGGAGTCAAGCAGGTCTGGGGAAGAGGCGAGTGGGAAGATCAGGAAGAGAGGGTGCGGAAAGTGTGGATCTTTGTGTTTTAGGACAGCACCCAAAGGAGATTGAGGCAGACAGACTCTTGGATGGCTCCAGTGATCCCTGTCTCCTGTTATCCATGTCCTCTGTCATCTCCTACTGTTCATTGTGGGCTATAGTAGCTACCACAGCTGGCCAGTATATTATGTCAAAGATGATACAATGGCACTTCCAGATTACGTCACGTAACATAGTTAATCCCATCTTGCTAGTAGAGTCTATCCTTTCTATCTTGCTGACTTTGATGAAGCAAACCACCACAGCTTGGAGGCCTATGTGCCAAGGAACTGAAGGCAGTTTCTAACCAACAGCCATCAAGGAACTGAGTTGTGCCAATAACCACTTGCACTTGGAAGCAGATTCTTCCTCAGTTGAGCCTTTAGATGAGATCCCAATCCTACCAGACACCTTGTTCCAGCTCTGTGGAATACTTGAAGCTGAGGACCCATATAAGCAGTACCCAGATACTTAGCCTACATAAGCTAAAATAATAAACATGTATTGCTCTTTTTTTTTTTTTTTTCATCCTCACCCAAGGACATTTTTGCATTTATCTTCAGAGAGAGCGGGAGAGAGAGAGGGAAGAAGGGAGACAGGGAAACATCGATGTGAGAGAGACACATCGAGTGGCTGCCACCCACACGACCCCAACAGGGGCTAGAGACAAACCGCAACCAAGGTATGTGCCCTTAGTGGGAACCTAACCCGGGACTTTCTGGTCCATGGACCCATGCTCTAACTGCTGAGCCAAACTGTCCAGGGCTAAATGTGTATTGTTTTAACTTGCTAAGTTTTGGGGCAAATTGTTATGCAGCAATCAATAACTAATATAGAGAGCATATATAATAGAATTGACAAAACCAGGTGGATAGGATGACTCATTCAGGTGACGCCAGCTAGCCAGCTTCTTTCCTCAGCCATCCCAGAATTGCACAGTGGGCTCATGACAGGTTAGTCAGGGTGACGTAGATGGAGAATATGCACGAGTTTCACAGTATGGGCTCCCTATCACACAGCTGACCCAAGTGCTTCTGGTGCTGCATGTCTGACCTGCCACAGCACGAGCATCGCTGAACCTTCAGTATGGTATTGTCCGTAAAGGAGACCACATAGCCACTCAAGCCGTCTGAGTTCAAATGCTGTGGTACGTACTCATGCCTTGCACCAGAGGATTTTAAGTCAAAGACGATGAGCAATTTTTATAAAACTTAGCTAATAGCAAGACTAATTATTAAGTATGCCTCCTACTTATGATATTTGTCCTTTGTTCCCTGTAACTTTGCTATTAAAATGTTTTGGCCTCTTAATGTTTACTGACAGACAGGTTCTATAATTGGAGATACTTTCCTACAAGCATTACATAATTGATATTGCCCAAATTTAATTAAATAACTATGAAAATCCAGTAGTTCTAATTAAGGAGGAATAGAAATGCAACTATTTGGAAGGAAAGGACCTAGGAGAATGGAAAGAATACTTTTTTTGTCATATTCGTACAGTCCTCTCTGGAATGCTGGGCTATTGATTTTTTCCTGCTTGGTAAAGAGCGATACTTTGTTCTTTTGTGGCCATTACCCTAAGTAAAACCCCTTTGAAACCAGCTAGATGTGCAGTTATTATTTCTGATTTTGAGGATGAAGGATTTAACTTTCAAAGACTTATGTTAGAGGCCAAAGGCTCTCTATGCAATGCTAGAGTTGAAAATAAATTAGGAGTCTCATTCCTCATTGTATCTATCAGACACATTGCTTTTGCCCTCAATTTGTTCATCATGAATTCCTATTGATCTAGGCACTATACAAAGTATATGTCAGAATAGGACCCTGCTCTCAACAAGCTACCTTGTCAGCATGTAGAATCTATATTGCATACATTTTAGGGGTGATTTTCCATATCATCTAGGTCCTCAGGTTATGTTCCTCATTTTTATTTCTTTGTACTTCCTAACAAGGAACATAGCAGCCTCCAATACTTTTAGGAATAGAATATTACAAATTACTTAAAAAAAAAAGAAAAGAAAACATTGATAGTGAGCCTGGAATAAAGTTAGTTCACCACTTGTTCTTTCAATGATGGTTAATACCTACCTATTCACAAAATTCTATGCTAAGAACAAATAAAACATGAAATCTTCCCTCAAGAAAACTTTAGACAAGTCAACAACCTAGTACAATAGAAAGCAGGATGAGGTTGCTGAGATGCAGAGGCTCTGGAAAGACAGAAATGACAAGTGAATTAAGAGAGCCATCGAGACCTGGCCAGTTTGGCTCAGTGATTGAGCATCGGCCTGTGGACCTGAGAGTCCAAAGCTTATCTGTAAGATGGGGAAATGTTTGAAGTCCTAGGAGAGGCAGTGAACATGGAAGACAGTGAAACCATGAGAGAGACAGAGAGAGAGACAGAGAGAGAGAAGAAACAATTCAGGAGACAAGGCCCCTCCAGAAATGAGAGGGATTTAAAACAGTGGTTGGGGGTGGGGAAATAAAGATCTCTGACATTTTCTCTCTGGGAAAGATGCAAAGAGGGTGGAGAGAGGAAAGATGTCCAGGTGAGGGTCCTGAGGAGGGGAAAGTGGGGGTCAGGGAGGTGTTCCTGCCAAGGCAGGCTGAGGGACACTGAGGAAGGAGAGGGCAGAGGTACTAAGTGAGAATGATGAAGTTTTGCTGTATGATAATGTTTCTTGGGAAATCAAAAATCCCTTGATTTCCCAAGAAATAGCCCACAACATCTATAATTTTTTCAGCAATTTTTTTGAATTTGGACTTTTTTTTGGGGAGGAGCTCACTGGTGAATCTGGCCTCAAGGTGAACTTAAAGTAAGTACAGAGTCTGCCCAGATAGACTAAATTCTTCCTCCTTCTTCTAACTTTTAGGTTCTGAGATTCTAATATCTGTTTGGTCATATTTACTACTGTGAAAATTAAACGAAATAAATAGATGTGGAAAGCCACTAAAATACACATTATTAAATATATTAGTAAATAATTAAAACATTTTTTTCTTTATTAAATTTTAGAGAGAGGGAGGGAGAAAGAGAGAGATAGAAACATCTATGAGCGAGAACATCGATTGGCCGCCTCCTGCATGCCCCCCACTGGGGATCAGGCCCACAACCTGGGCATGTGCCTTGACTGCTAATGGAACAGGCAACCTCTTGGTGCATGGGTGGATGCTCAACCACTGAGCCACACCGGCTGGGCTTAGTAAATACTTTTTAATACTGACCTGACAAAAAAGAAAATTTAGAATAATAAAATACTGATAATTCTCAATAAACACATTCTGAAGATTTCCAACTACTCTCTCATTTGAAATGTGAACTTTGCTCTCAATTTTCCCAACATCAGATTATCATGAGAGTAGGGAAGCACCATTTACTTAACCAAGAAACACCTGTTGATTGAATGACTATTATATGGCAGCCACCAATCTAGTGGCTAGTGATAGAATAATGAATAAGACATATGAAGCATTGATAGAGTTTGCATTCCAGTGTTTGCTGGTGGTGGTGAGTAGGGAAAGCAACAACTAAATAAACAAATGGACAAGATAATACAGATTACTAATCGTAACTATGGCTCATACATTAATATATTCCCTAGCACAATGTCTAACATGTAGGCACTCAGTGATTATCTGCTGAGTAAAACATGTAAGTGCATATCTGGAAACTCATTTTATCTGAATTTAACACTCTCCTTTTTCCAACTGATAACTCACCTAAGCTAAAGTGTTTTTTTTTTTTTTTTCAAGCATACATTTTGACAAAAGTTTTTCGGTTAATCCTGGACCAAAAGGAGTCACTGAAATGCAGCATTTTCAAAGCCAGTAGGAAGCTGTTTGGGGCTCAGTAGCTTGGAGTCACATCTTAGCTTTCACTTCCTATAGCATCTCCTCTCTTTGAACTCAAGGCCCATTTTTTAAGCAGGTGAGGTAATACGTTGCTAATAATTAATGAAGGGAATTATGGCTTTTTTAGGATGGCTAGTTCTGAATTGTTTGAACATTATTCAGGTCATTATGTAATCTCTCTAATACAATCTTGCTGAAGATTCAATTCAACTAAGTAGACAACTTAGATGAATTATTTGCTTAAATGCTTGCTTAGTAAGATTGTAAAAATAAAACCTTAAGGGACCTCTTGAGGGGATCAGATTTTTTTTTTTCCTCACCCGAGGACATTTTTTTTTTCCATTTTTTGTTCAGATGGAGCGGGAGGGAGAGGGAGGAACAGAGAGAGAGAGAAACATCGATGTGAAAGGACACATCGAGTGGCTGCCACCCGCACGACAACAGGGCCGGGGACAAACTGCAACCGAGGTACGTACCCTTAGTGGGAACCGAACCCGGGTCTCTCGGGACCGCAGGCCAACGCTCTAACTGCTGAGCCAAACCAGCCAGGGCGGATCAGATATTTTATAAGAATTTAAGATTCTTGATAAAGAGTATAATTCTTTAGAAAATTTCCACTGGCTCAAATAAACTATTTTCTAGGACTCCAACTCAGTATAGTACTGTAGAGTATTAAAGAAGAGACAGGTGAAATAAATGATGTAAAAACTGATATATTTTCCCCACTTAATGTGGCTGCTTAATTTGTATAAAAGCAGTAACTGGCCCTGGCCGGTTTGGCTCAGCGGTAGAGTATCATCCCGTGGACCAATGAGTCTGGTTCTATTCCAGCCAAGGGCATGTATGGGGTTTGTCCCTGGCCCTGGTCTGGGCTGTGCGGGAGGCAGCCGGCCAAAGTGTCTCTCTGACATTGATATTCCTCTCTCTCTCCCATTCTCTCACTCTCTCTCTATCTGAAGATAAATAGAAAAGTATACTCAGGTGAGAATAAAAAAAAAAAAAAAAGCAATAACTGGCTATAAAAGATGATATGTAGAATTTAATCTAATATTGATTTAACACTTTAAGATAACACAACATGAGGATAATTGACAAGTCATTTTTACTTTTAATTTATTAATTAATTATTTTAATCCTCACCCGAGGATATTTTTACATTTATCTCCAGATAGAGGTGAAGGAAGAGAGAGAGAGAGAAACAACGATGTAAGAGAGACACATCGATTGGCTGCCACCCAGATGACCCCAACCAGGGCCAGGGACAAACCGCAGCAGAGGTTGGTGGCCTTGACCGGAATCGAATTCAGGACTCTTTGGTCTGTGGGCGGACACTCTAACCACTGAACAAACAAGCCAGAGCTACTTTTACTTTTATAAGATAGCATTCCACTTGTTTATATTGATTTGTTTCATGGCACTGTATATGTCAGTATACTCTGAATTCTGAGGGAGCAGGGAATATAAAGTCTATGGCACACAGGCTGGTGACCAGGTTACATCAGTTCTTCTAATAACCAGCTGTGTTGCCTTGAGTAAATGAAAATGTTAATTACATTCTCTGATTCTCCTTTCCAAAGCTATAAATGTGACTGTGAAAATGGAGACACATACTTTTCTTCCATTTCTGACTTTGGATGATCTTTTTGATGCCTTATTTTAATGTTTTAATTGGGAAACTAGGCAAGAACCATTTCTTTAACATCCAAGGAAGAGTTTCTGATAAATTAAACACAACATATTACTCACTGTGTGTTCTGTATCAACTGTACTTAAAATATTCTGACTTAATTTAGCTTTTTCCTTCTCAAATGCTATGCATGCAATTTGTCTTCTGGCTGTTAAACAGCAGTTTCATTTAGAGACCTCTCATTTTAAAAATTTCTATGAATTAATTATCGTTCTGCTAAATTATTGGAAAGTAATGACTCAGAAATTTAAAAAATAATTCTAAAAAAATATATAAATTCTCTGAATTACACAGGATGGGTTTTTTTTTTTTTTTTTTTTTTGCTGCTGCTACGAAGGAGAAACTGATGTGACACTTGTCATTTCACTGTGCACAGCTAGCACCTTGGGTACAACCCATGTAACAGCTGTGTTCAGACATTGGACTAGAAAGACGATGACCTCTGAGAGAAGGTGACACATGCGGTGTGTCCTATGATTGCTTTGGCTTTCTGTCTGGAGGCACTTTATGGGCCTTGGCACAGGGAGGGAAAAGTCAAGCAGAGTATGGTGTCTTGCTGAGTTGTGAAATGAAAAATTTACTTAGATTCTACAGAAGAGAAGATAACTGGACTGGAAATCAGAGCAATAGAAAACATTCAAAATGCAGCACAGAGGGGAAAAGGAATAAAAATATTTTAAAAGAGACTCAGTAACCTGGTGGACAGTGCCAAGGAGTTTAATTTTGCCACTATGTAATTGAAATCCAAGGAGGAGGGGAGCAGAAAAATCATATTAAAAATAGCTGAGAATTTTCCATATTTGAAGAAAATTATAAACAAAATATCCAAAAATTTTAGTGACAGACAAGCAGGATATGCTCCAGAAAAATCAAACAAAGACTAATGACATAGAGGACAAATAAGATAAGAATATCCTCAGCCTTGCTATCAAAAACAATAGAAGCCAGAAAACTAAAGAGATTTTAAAAGCAATTAACAATAACAACAAAAAATGTTCAACCTAAAAATCTATATCCAGGGCAATTATGTTTAAAAAAATGAAGACAATATAAGAATTTTTCTGATAAACCAAAGCAGAGAGAATCCACGTGGTATTCTTTATCACACAAAGTCTTTGACACTTTGCCAAAGATCCACACTAGGAATGGTTTAGATAAAGTATTTCAATAAGAAAATAGATAAATCATAGGAGATGTTGCAAGAAATATATAGTGTTTTAAAAGTTATTTTATTCTTTTTAAAAATGATTGTTTTAAGAATTGCTAAGCTAAAATAAAAAGAGAAACTATATATAAACTAAAAAAAAAAATTAAAGGAAGTTCTTTAGACAGAAAGAAAGCAATATACCAGATGGAAGCATAAATCTATTAAAAAAATAAAAAGAACTAGATGATAAATATTAGGGATTTTTCCTTTATTTTAAAAAAGATAATTTACTGTTTCCTGCAATAATAATAATAATATAACAGGATTTATAATACAAATGAAATAAGTTATATGACAATAATAATACAAAGAGTAGGAGGAGAGGGAAATGAACATTTTTACATTACATTTGTGAAGTGGCATAATATTTGATAAGTTTGGGATAAAAATGTAAACCCTATAGTATCTGCTTTAAAATAAAAAGAACTTATGGCTAATAAACTAATAGCAGAGATAAAATAGAATAAAAAGTTTACCTAGTCCAAAAGAAGACAGTTAACATAAAAAGAAATAAAAAATATAAAGGAAAATAAAAAGCAAATAACAGAATTATAGATCAAAATCGACCATTTTGATAATTATATTAACTATGTATTTTGTCTAAGCATAACATTTAAAAGCAAACATCATCTGACTGGAAAAACATTATACTGTCTGCAATATCACTCAATTTAAATATGAATCCCTAGATGAGTTAAAAGTAAATAAATTAAAAGAAAACATGAATCAAAAAAAAGTAGGAATAGTTATATAAGATTCAGACGAATTGATCTCTAAAATAGGGAATATTGCTTATGATAGTGAGGAAATTTTGCTAATGATTAAGTAGTTATGTTATCATGAAAACCTAACACATTTTAAGGCATCTAATAATAGAGCTTCAATATATGATGCCAAAATTGACAGAACTGGAAGCAGAAATAAATTAAAGCTAGCATATTTAAATATTTCAAAGTTCATTTTTTAGTAATTGATAAATAAAAAGTAGAAAGAAAATCAAGAAGACTGTAGAAGACTTGAACTCTTAATCAACTTAACTTGACACTTGTGGAGTACGCCACCCAAGGTGAAGAGAATGCATATATTTTGGCAATTGTTAAAGAACAATCAGCAAGATAAACTATATGATGGTCCATAAAACAAATCTCAAGTAATTTAAAAGGTGTATAATCTTAGAGTCTGCTTTCTCACCAAAATAGAATTAAATTAGAAATCAATAATAGAGCAATGCATGAAAAACTCTAAATATTTAAAAAGTAAACAACATGCAAGTCTAAGTTTAAAAAAAGACTTTGTATGCCAACTGTTGGTGAAGATAGGGAATGACTAGAACATTCATGCATGTAAAATGTAAAGGAGCATAAAATGTTTTAACTCACTCTAGAAAACAATATGACGGTTTATTATAAAGTTACACACCCAATATATGATACAGTAATTCTACTCTCAGGTATTTATTCAAGAAAGTAAAAACATATATCTACAAAACTCTTATACACAAATATGCAGAAAAGCTTTATTAATAATAATTCTAAACTGGAAACAACACAAATGTCTAAAAGTGAAGAATGCACAAATTATCATATGTCCATATGATGGAATACTATTCAGCAATACAGGAAAGAATGAAATATAATATGTTATTTAATATGTAAACTAACAAATGATATATTTGTTATGAATGTAAAATAATAAATGAATCTCGCCCTGGCCGGTTTGGCTCAGCGGTTAGAGCATTGGCCTGTGGTCCAGAGAGACCCGGGTTCGGTTCCCGCTAAGGGCATGTACCTCGGTTGCAGTTTGTCCCCAGCCCTGGTTGGTTGTGTGGGTGGCAGCCACTCGATGTGTCCCCTTCACATCGATGTTTCTCTCTCTCTCTCTCTCTCTCCCTCCCACTCTATCTGAACAAAATATCAAAAAAAAAAAGTCCTCGGTGAGGATAAATGAATCTCAAAAAAATATTATGCTGAGTAAAAGGTACCAGAAACAAAAGAGTATACTGTATGAAGTCGTACAGGTAATTCTAAAAAAAGAGGAAATCTGATCAAATGCTTAGAGTTGTTGATTTTTAGGGATTGAGATTAAAGGACACAATTTTTTGCCCTGGCCGGTTTGGCTCAGCGGTTAGAGCGTCGACCTGCGGTCCGGAGAGACCCGGGTTCGGTTCCCGCTCAGGGCACGTACCTTGGTTGCAGTTTGTCCCCAGCCGTGTTGGGTCGTGTGGGGGGCAACCACTCGATGTGTCGCTTTCATGTCGATGTTTCTCTCTCTCTCTCTCCCTCTCACTCTATCTGAACAAAATATCGAAAAATGTCCTCGGGTGAGGTTAAAGGACACATTTTTTTGGTGATACACGTATTCTTTCTTTTTGTGGTGATGGTTATACATGAGTGCATGTATTTGTCAGAATTAAACTCTATATTCTATTTTTTTTAAAATACTTACCCGAGGATATTTTCCTATTAATCTTCAGATGGAATGGGACGGAGGGAGGAAGGGAAAGAGAGAGAGAGACATCAATGTGAGAAAGAAACATTGATTGGTTGCCCCCCACACGACCCCAACTAGGGCTGGGGTCTAAAATGCAATCGAGGTACGTGCCCTTGACTGAATCAAACCCGAAACACTTTGGTCCATGGGCTGATGCTCCAACTGCTGAGCCAGGGCTCTATACTCTATTTTTAACAATTTTTAATTTTTATTTTTAAGTAAAGTTTATGTACAATACTATATTAGTTTCAGAGGTACAACCCAGTGATTACACATTTATGTTACAAAGTGAGTTTACAAATAAATCTATTACTCATCTGATATGATACAATATCATACAATAGTTATTACAATATCATTGACTATATTCCCTATGCTGTACTTTGCATCCCATGGCTATTCTGTAACTACCAATTTTTACTTCTTAATTCCGTCACCTCTTTCACCCATCCCTCAACCACTCTTCCACCTGGTAACCATCAAAATGTTCTCTGTATCTATGAGTCTGTTTCTTTGCCTCTTGTTTGCTTATGGTGTGTTTTAGAGTCTACATATAAGTTAAATCATCTGGCATTTGTCTTTCTCTGTCTGACTTATTTCACTCAGCACAGTACCCTCTAGGTTCATCCATGTTGTTATAGATAGCAAGATTTTATTCTTTTTTTTTTTAACAGCTATTTTTTCTTTCTTTTTAATCCTCACCCAAGGATATTTTTCCATTGATTTTCAGATAGAGTGGGAGGAAGGGAGGCGGGGAGAGAGAGAGATCAATATGAGAAAGACACATCGACTGGTTGCCTCAAGTATGACCCTGACCAGGGGACCAGGGCTGGAGATCAAACCCGCAACCGAGATACATGCCCTTGGTGGGAATTGAACCTGAGACGCTTGTTCTACAGGCTCAGCTTTGACCACTGAGCAAACCAGCCAGGGCAAGATTTTATTCTTTTTTAAGGCTAAATCATATTCCATTATATATATGCACCACTTCTTCTTTATTTATTTATCTATTGATGAACACATAGGTTGCTTCCATATCTTGGCAATTGTACATAATGCTGCAAAAAACAATGGATGTGTATGTCTTTTTTTTTTATCCTCACCGAGGACATTTTTCCATTTTTAGTTCAGATAGACTAGGAGGGAGGGGGGGGGAGAGAGAGAGAGAGAGAGAGAGAGAGAGAGAGAGAGAGAGAGAGAGAGAGAGAAAGATCGACGTGAAAGGGACACATTGAGTGGCTGCCACCCGCACGACCAACCAGGGCCAGGGTCAAACCATGATCGAGGCATGTGCCCTCAGCGGGAACCGAATCCGGGTCTCTCTGGACCGCAGGCCTACGCTCCAACCGCTGAGCCAAACCTGCCAGGGTGATGTGCATGTCTTTTTGACTTAGTGTTTTGGGTTTCTTCAAGTAAATACTCAGAAGTGGAGTTGCTGAGTCCTTCAATGTTTCTTGCTATAGCCTTTGTTTTAAAGTCTATTATGTCTGGTATAAGTATTGCTACCCTAACTTTTTTGTTTGCTTCCATTTTCATGAAATATCTTTTTTCATCCCTTTTCATTCTCTGTGTGTGTGTGTTTTCCTTTATTGGTTTTAGAGAGAAGAGAGGGAGAGAGAGATAGAAACATCCATGAAAAAGACATCTATTGGCTGCTTCCTGCATGCCCCCCCATTGGGGATTTGGCCCTCAACCTGGGCATGTGCCCTGACTGGGAATAGAACCAGTAACCTCTTGGTGCATGGGTCAATGCTCAATCACTGAGTCACACTGGCTGGGCCTGTATGTGTCTTTTAATATGATGTGAATCTCTTATAAACAGCAAATGTAAAGGTCTTGCTTTGTAATCATTCAGATACAGTTTGTCTTTTGATTCAGCATTTAATCTCTATGTATTTAAAGTAATTGTTCATAAATATTTATTTATTATTCATGCTTTTCCTTTTTTTCCTTCCACTTCAAGACCCTTTAACATTTTTTCTAAAACTAGTTTGGTGGTGATGAACTCCTTTAGCTTTTTCTTGTCTGGGAAAATCTTTATTTCTCCTTGAATTTTAAATAGTAACTTTGCTAGGTAAAGTAGTCTTGGTTGTAGGTCCTTGCTTTTCATCCCTTTTAATATTTCATGCCAACCCCTTCTGGCTTTCAAAATTTCTGCCTAGAAATTAGCTGACAGTATTATGGGAACTCTCTTGTAGGTAACTGACTGCTTTTCTCTCGCTGCTTTTAGAATTTTCTCTTTCTCTTGAACCTTTGGCATTTTAATTATGATGTTTTTGGTGTGGACCTCTTTTGGTTCATGTTGTTTGGGACTCTCTGTGCTTCCTGGACTTGTATGTCTTGTTCCTTCACCAACTTAGAAAATTTTTCTGTCATTATTTTTCAAATAGAATTTTAATTTCTTGCTCTCTCTCTTCTCCTTCCTGCACCAACATGATGCAAATGTTGCTATGTTTGGAGTTGTTATAGAGGCTCCATTTGCTATACTCAGTTTTTTTTTTTTTTTAGATTCTTTTTTATTTTTGATGTTCTAATTGGGTGTTTTCTGCTTCCTCATCTTCCAAATTGCTGATTTGATCTCCTGCTTCCTCTACTCTACTGTTGATTCTCTGTAATGTAGTCTTCATTTCAGTTATTGTATTGTTCATTTCTGACTGGTTCTTTTTTATGTTTTCTATCTCTGTTTTTTATTTTTTATTTTTATTTTTTATCCTCACCCGAGTATATTTTCCCATTTTTTGTACAGATAGAGTGGGAGGGAGAGAGAGGAAGGGAGAGAGAGCGAGAAACATTGACTTGAAGGGACACATCGAGTGGCTGCCACCCGCACAACCAACCAGGGCCGGGGACAAACTGCAACCAAAGTACGTGCCCTTAGCGGGAACCCAACCCGGGTCTCTCCGGACCGCAGGCCGACGCTCTAACCGCTGAGCCAATCTGGCCAGGGCTCTATCTCTGTTTTTATGCTTTCTCTCTCTTTGCTGAAGTTCTCACTAAGTACCTCTACTCTTCCTGTAAGTTTGAGCATCCTTATAACCAGTGTTTTGAACTCTGCATCTGGCAGATTGCTTGTCTCCATTTTATTTAGTTCCTTTTTCTGGAGTTTTGTTTTATTATTTTATTTGGGACATATTTCTTTGTCTCCTCAATTTGTTGTCTCTCTGTTTATTTTTATGTATTAGTTAGAGCAGCTACATCTCCTGGTTTGATAGTGTCCTTATGTAGAAGGTGTCCTATAGGGTCTATTCACACATCCTCCCCGTTCACTGAGCTGTGTACTCCAGATTCACCCTTTGGATGGGTTATCTATACCTTCCTGTGGTGTTTGAGCCTTGATTTCTGTTGACATATCAAAGGAAGGGATTTATCATTGGGCTCATTGGCTATATGACTGTCTGGAAGATTGGTTTTTCAGGGGATGACCCCAAGGGGCAGGGCTCGCATTAGTGAGGCTCTGATGTCTGCTGGGTCCACTCCTTGAGTGTGTCACTCGCATAGGTGGTTTGATAGTGCTTCATTATGGTATGAAGCTGCCTTCTAGGTGAATTGACTTTGGGAGGTGCCAGCCAAAATCAGTGGCCACAGCCCTGCCAATGTGGCTCAGTGGATTGAACGTCGTCCCATGGACTGAGAGGTCCCAGTTCAATTCCCGGTCAGGGCACATTTCTGGGTTGTGAGCTTGTTTCCCAGTAGGGGGTGTGTAGGAGGCAGCTGATGGATGTTTCTCTTTTACATCCTTGTTTCTATCTCTCTCTCCATAAAAAAAAAAAAAAAGAAATCAACAAAAAATATTAAAAAATAAATCAGCGGCCACTTATGTCCTGTCCAAGGGTTACCTGGCATGATCTACAAAGCAATCTGCAGATGACTGCTACTTGTGCTGGGTTAGAAAGTGCCTGGGAGAGGCCAAGCTGCAAACTAAGACCAGCTGTCTCTAGTGCTGGGTCTGGGGCCTCTTAGCAAGGGGTACAGGGCATGCTGAGGCCAGATGCTCCTTGTTTGAGATTTTAGGGAAATATGCAACATCAGCCAAGACAGGCCTTTTGTATGGAAAAGCCATGGGTAATGGCTTGGATGGGCCTGAAAAATGGATGGAGTGGTGTCTCTTTGAATCCCTAGGGCCAGGTGAAGAGTGTTAGCCAGGTTGATGGAGACTCAGATACAGCACCAACCTGCCTGCTCTGTGGAGGAAGGGTTCATGCCAGAACAATGAACTCTGCCAGTACTTCTGTCTGGCAGAAAGCTGCCCATCAGCCTTTGCCCTCATGTCAGAAAATTCAGTTCTTCCCCATATGTCCCCAGCACCTTTAGAGCTGCTACCCCAGCACTGGGGCTCAGAGCAAGGAACTTCGAGGAAGTTTGTCCATGGGTCCTTTGAGATGAAAGTCTGGGACTCCAGGAACCCTCATTCTCACTAAACCACAATACTCACTGGTTTTTACAGCTCTTATCAGTACTAGAACCCTGTGCTGGGGGGCCTGGTGTGGGGCTGGTACCCCTTGCTTAGGAGCAACTTCTGAAGCTGAGGTATCCATCCTGGTTTTCAATAGCCACACATGGATGTGGGACTAGTTTGTTCCACATCTCTGCCCCTCCTACCATTCTCGATGTGGCTTCTTCTGTGTATCCTTAGTTACAGGATTTCTGTTCAGCTGGATTTTAGGAGATGCTGACTGATGGTTTTTCTGTAGTTTAGTTGCAATTTTCATGTGGTTGTGTGAGGATGCCAGTACCACATTTACCTATTACCACCATCTGGACCAGAAACCTCAAACTTTATACTCTAAATGGCCAACTTTTATTGAACAAGGGAGGTTTACTCCTCTAAACATTTGATTAAAAATGAGATTTAAAATATTTCTGTAGGATGTTTCCATGTGCGACCTATTAAAAATAAATTTGTGACCCAATATATTGAGAAAATTTCGATTTCAACAAATTAAATATGTTCGTCATAAGCCTTCTTAGAGTCTTTAGTAAGTTATTTTTAATTTAAAATTTGCACAATATTCTCATGGTTTTAGCTATTCACAAACTTTTAAATGGAATATGTTCCTGGAATAGTTTTCTCTGTATCATGTTTGAAAAATACTTCTGTATTTTAACTAGACATTCTGTTAAAGGGGTATGTGAAATAATGTCTCTCATCATTCCACATTAGTTTTACATTAATGGCAGATATATTTATATATATATATATACATATATATATATATATATATACTGGTCAATAATTGAAACAGCATATATATATTGAAACAGATTATTAAAAAATGTTGTAGGAGCAAAAGAAACCATCAACAAAATGGAAAGACAACCCCCTGGATGAGAGAACATATGCGTAATGCTATATTTTTATTTATTTATTTATTTGTTAATCCTCACCTGAGGATATTTTTTCTATTGATTTTTTAGAATGAGTGGACAGAAGAAAGTGGGGTGGGGAGAAAGAGAAAGAGTGAGAGAGAAACATCAATGGGAGAGAGACATATTGATTGGTTGCCTCCTGCACATGGCCAACTGGAGCCAAGAATGGAACCTGCAATCCAGGTACATGCCCTTGACTGGGAATCAAATCCTTAACCCTTCGGTACTGTAATGATATATCTAATAAGGGGTTGATGTCCAAAATTTTTAAAAAACTCATATAACTCAACACCAAAAAAACAAACAATCCAACTAAAATAGTGGGCAAAGAACCTGAATAGACAAGTTTTTTTTTTTTTTCTCACAAAAAGACATACAGATGGCCAATAGACATATGAAAAGATGCTCAATGTCACTCATTATCAGAGAAAAGCAGGTTAAAACCACAATAAAATATCACCTCACCCCTGTCATAATGGCTATAATCGACAAAACAAGAAACAATAAACATTAGTGAGGATGTAGAGAAAACAGAAGCCTTGTGCCCTGTCGGTAGGAATGCAGAATGGTGCAGCTACTATGGAAAACAGTATGGAGGTTTTGCAAAAAATTAAAAGTGGAACTGCCTTATGATCCAGCAATTTTACTTCTGGGCATATATCCAAAAAACTGAAAACACTAATTTGAAAGAATATATGTATTCTATATTTATTGCAGCATTATTTACAATAGCCAAACTATGAAATCAACCCAAGTGCCTATCTACAGATGAATGGATAAAAAAAAGTGGCAGTACTTCCCTGGTTGGTTTGGCTCAGCAGTTGGAGCCTTGACCCATAGACCGAGGGGTTGTGGGTTCAATTGCGAGTCAAGGGTATATACCTGGGTTGTAGGTTCAATCTCCAGCCCAGTAGGGGTTGTTTGGGAGGCAACCAGTTGATCTCTCTCTCTCTCTCTCTCTCTCTCTCTCTCTCTCTCTCTCCTTCCCTCATTTCCACTCTATCTAAAATAATAATAATAATAATAAATAACAGTAGAGAAATATCCTCAGGTGAGAATTTTTTTAAAAAAGTGCCCTGGCCAGTTTGGCTCAGCATTTCGAGCATTGGCCTATGGACCAAAGAGTTGCAGGTTTGATTCTGGTCAAGGGCATGTACCTCAGTTGTGGTTTGGTCCCTGGCCCTGGTCAAGGTCATGTGGGGGGCGACTGGTTGATGTGTGTCTCTCAGGTCTCTCTCTCTCTCTCCCCCTTCTCTCTTTCACTCTATCCAAAGATAAATGGAAAAATACCCTCAGGTGAGGATTAAAAAAACTGGCGGTTCAACCCTGGCCAGTGTGGCTCAGTTGATTGGAGCATCGACCCACACACCAAAGGATCAGGAGTTTGATTCCTGGCCAGGGCACATACCCTGGTTGTGGGTTCAATTCCTGATTGAGGTGGGAGTAGGAGGCAACTGATTGATGTTTCTCTATCATATCAATGTTTCTCTCTCTCTGAAAAAAAGGTAAACCATGAACTCTGGTTGATCACAATGTGTAAATGTAGGTTATAATCAATGTACCACTCTGCTGGAGGATACTGATAATGGGGGAAGCTAAGCATGTGTGGGGCAAGAGTAAATAGAAAATCTTTGCACTTTCCGCTTAATTTTGCTGTGAATCTAAAACTGCTTAATAAAAAGTAAAATCTTAAAAAAAAGAGAGAAGAGATGTAAGTATTCAGAATAGGAAGCAGCATTCATTATTAGATTTAACAGGTTCACCAAGAATAAACCATCCATGGTAGAATAATTTTCTTCTTTGGTGGATTAGGTTTATACAATACCTACAGCTGTTCTTTTAATGACGTTGTTTCATTATAATGTTGATGAGATGCAATAGGACCTTAGCTCTTGTTTATATCAATTAGTCTATGGTAAACTTGGTTTTCATTATGCCTAGTTTTGCTTAAAGTTGCAGAACCTACTGAGGACATTGAGGACTTTCAGTACTTGAATTTCAACATGATGTCATAGTCTCCCATGACATCTTTCTGAACAAGTGGGACAGTATGAGGACGATTTGCTGTAATAAGAGTAATTCATGGGAGGCCCAGTGCTTATTTGAATGGTGTTATTTCTAGAGGCATGGGACTTTTTCTTTGACCTTGCTTGTGTTTGTGTGTAGTTTTTTAAACAATGACATGTTTTTAAAAAAGTTTTTTACATTAAAGAAAAAAGTATTTGAAACAATGACATGATGTCCAAGCACAATATTTTCAATAATGTCGTGATGATCAGTATTTTATATGATTAGCCCAGCTGGTCTGGCTCAGTGGATTGAGCATTGTCTCATAGACTGAGATGTTCAGGTTCAATTCCCAGTCAGGGCACATGCCCAGGTTGCAGGCTCCATCCCCAGTAGGTGGCGCGCAGAAGGCAGCTGATCAATGTATCTCTCTTACATGGAAGTTTTTTCTCTCTCTCTCTCTCTCTCTCTCTTAAAAAAAAAAAAAAAAAAAAATTAATAAAACATATCAAAAAACAAAAACAGCATTTTATGTAGTTAAAGTTGAGAAGAGTAGTAATAATATCTGATTCTACAATTGTTGCCCTTAAATAATTCAAATGATGGTGAAATAAGAGATGAAAAATTTGAAAGAAATAAAGGTAAATTTATGCCACTGGTTTCACAATAAAATAATTATACCAGTGAAATACTATATATATAAGAAATTAAGAAATGTAAGTTGATTGTAAATAGAATATAAATTAACCATTGACAGACCTTGCCAAAACACCAAAATTAATAATAATGGTTACGGTTTATTGAATGCCTACTATGTTCCAGGCATTGTTAGGATCTTGGCATACATTTATCTGTAAATCTCATGACCATCTTTATTTTTTGTAAGTTTAATATTTACCACTTTATAAATAGAATTTTTAAGCTCAGAGAGGTTAAATAACTTTTTCACACAGCTAGCAAGAGTTGAAATTAGATGACTGATGCAAGGTCTTTCTTTCTCCAGACCCATTTTTTTTTCTTTCTGCCTTGTTAATGTGTCTTAGGATGCATTAAGGTAGAAAAAAAAAAAAACTAATATAAAGGATGTAATAGGCACATTTTAATTTAAGCATGCAGAGTCCCTTTGGAGTTTTTTTGTTTTGTTTTTTGGAGAACACCCAGGGCTCATTCTTTCCATCTCATACGAGAGAAAAGTCGTGGTACTCTTAGGGTACTCCAGACAATCAGGGAAGAGATTTGAATTCATTTTATATGAGAAACAGTCCAAAAAACTATGGATTCTGTCTTCAGTATTTGAAGAACTATTATTTGAAAAATGAGTTACATTTTTCATTGTGACTCCATAGAATGGAACTAGGGCTAATCAGTGAATGTCATGAAATCAGCTTGGGATAACATGTTAGAATTTTCCAACAGAGTTATCTGAAAGTGTGCTGAAATCTCTGTGTAGTGATCAGCTGACCAGCACTGGAGGTGTTCAAGCAGAGGGTAGTTGGTCACTTAGCTATATATTCATCATTGAATTACTATAGAGTCTCAACAGACTTTTAGGGTTCCTTTGAATACAGTACTTGGAATATTTATTGTTTATAGAAACAGCAGTATTTTTAGGGGTTGGAAGTTAGCATGCATTTGTTTGAAAAGTAATTTTGTTAAAAAACTATTATGATAGCAGATTAAAACAGAAACAAGCAACAACTCACTTGCAAGTTAAAGCAGAGAGGCAGTTGTCGG
The DNA here is from genome assembly GCF_014108415.1 of Molossus molossus. Lineage (NCBI taxonomy): Eukaryota > Metazoa > Chordata > Mammalia > Chiroptera > Molossidae > Molossus > Molossus molossus. The sequence goes on from NW_023425348.1 coordinate 29,222,273, forward strand.
TAAGGGGGGAACAGGATTTAGGTATCGTTCCATCCATTGTTCTAAGACTTGTCAAACAATAATTATTTACTTTTGGACAAAGATTCCTGGTGTATATTTTAAACATTCTTTAAGGGAGTGGATTGCTAAATGTTTTCATCTCCAACTCCATCCAGTCTTTGAGTCTTGGCAAAGGAAGACGTCAAGGTGACCTTTATAGAAGGTGAGCATTCTTGGCTGTGATGGAAGGAACCTGGGGCTCATTCTTTCCATCTTATACACTGAAAAGACCTCCCAGGAAGAGCTGCCAAGACATCCAAGATCCACATAGCCTTCCCAGCAATACCCAGGACTCTGTGGAAGGCACGGCTGGCTTTTATGCAGCACTTTCAAAAGATAAGACATATTCTATTCCTCTCTATCTTTCTTCTCAGTCTCACACCCCACGTCCTCCATTGCCAGTATTCTTTACTGATTTATTAAATACTTGTCATCTGTCTAACAACATTTTGAAGATCTTTTTCTTGCTACTCTGAGTTTTGTCTGTGGGCCAGCATCAGCATCACTGAGAGCTTGTAAAAATACAAGGTCTTTGTCTTTACACCAAGACTATTCAACCAGAAACCCCCTTTTAAATTAAATTCCCAAGAGATTTATATGTGCATTAAAATTTGAGAAGCACTATTTTAGACTAACTGCTCGTGATTTTACACATTTTGTAAGCATACTATGTGGTTTAATACATTCTCACATTGTTCTTATTTTACGTTTTAATGCTTCAAGATGTATCCCTTAGATTGAAGTTAGTGAGTTTTCTGGAACTATTGCCTAAACTGGAATCTTCAACTAATCATTTATTCTTAAATCCAATTCCCCACCAATTATAGAACTTTAAATCCTACCTCCAAATTGTCTTGCTTCCACCTGCCACAACAGACCCGGATCTGGTCCTATCATTTCAGTTTGGAATATAACGATGGCCTCGCTACTTCTGATTCCTCTCTGCTCTCATTCATTCTCCAAACTGTGGGCAAAGGGAATTTGCATTGAAAGCACCCTTGTCCTAGGTCAAGGTCCTAACATTACTTTCCATAACAATTCTTCTCTAATCAGTCTGCAATAACCTTTTAGCTTCTTCTATTGCCACATTCTTACCAAACACCTTAATTCTAAATATAAACTATGACTGGCCATTCACGCATTTCAATTTTCCTTAAAGTTCATACTCACAGGTCCTCCTCCTCTTTTTTCTAGACTCATCATGAAAATAAAGACTTCTTCAGTCTTCTCAGGAAGAATGAGATGCCTTTTTCTCTGCATCTAATGTAAATATAACATGGTTCACATGCTGTATCATCATGTTCCGGTGTTTTGTTCTTGTCTCCACACAGTGCTAGATTCTGATGGCCTACAAGGTAGGGATAAGGGATATGGTGTTTAGTTAAAGAAATGGGATCTGGAATGAAAAAAAATATTTCAGATCTCTTTTCCTCCTTACTACTGCATGACTTTGGTTGAGTTACTCCTCTAAGCCTTGTATTTTTTTTGAATCCTCACTTGAGGACATTTATTTTTTATATTTTTTGTTCAGATAGAGTGGGAGGGAGGGAGAGAGAGAGAAACATCGATGTGAAAGGGACACATCGAGTGGCTGCCACCCACACGACCCAACCAGGGCCGGGGACAAACTGCAACTGAGGTACATGCCCTTAGCGGGAACCGAACCCAGGTCTTTCTGGACCGCAGGTTGGTGCTCCAACCACTGAGCCAAATCAGCCAGGGCTAAGCCTTGTTTTTCTTATCTATAGTATGGGAATAATTACACCTGCCTTGAATGAATCTTGTGAGGAATAAAATAAAATATGAGATTTTAGTTCATAAGAGCTCAATTTTATTCTAGAAGGAAATGTTGTGTTGGGTGGTAATCAAGGCGGGGACAGGGAATTAAACATGGAAAGTGCTATGAATTCAAATTTTAGAATTAGAAGGCTAGGATGGGGCTTCATCACTTGGAGAAAAAAGAAGCCCAATATTTGGAACTAAGATACAGAATTAGAGGGTTCATAGCAAACTGCCTTAACGCTGAGTTCTCTGGACTGTAGCTCCCGAAGATTCACCCAGGAGTCCCAAGAGGGTAGGCACAAGTGATACAGACCTAGAGGACAGACCACGTCCCTGTAAGGTGACTTGCAGTGACCTGTAGTCACCCGTATAAAGGGTAGCATCATACTTTCCATTTTGGTTTTACTATCCTTCCTGATACCATCTAGCATTTGGTGGATCTAGGCATGTGAGAGTCTTCTTTCCTTCCTCCTTCCCTCTCTCTCCCTTTTGTTCTTTTCCCCTTCCTCCCTCCCTCCCTCCCTTCCTTTATTTTTTTGTCTTCATTCTCCCTGCTGAAAATGATGGAAAAGGTAGAGCATATTTAGTTTAATGGCAATGAATAGTTTTCAATACATACTCAGTTGAAACCAACAGAAAGAACATACACAGTTAGAGACTGCCGGTCCTTATCAGCACCAAGAGATTTAAACTAATATACTAGAATAGAAAGAGTGGCCTGCCACTTTCTATGAATCAAATGCAGTGATTCTGATTGAAGAAGGCAGTGTTAAATTAGAAACATAATCCATAAAATAAAAAATCTTCAGTTTTCTCTCCTATCATGTCCTCAAAAAGACTTCGTACTTGGAGTACTTCTTTATCATGCAACACATTCTTACTCATTTTAAAAAGAAGTAGGACATGAAAAGAGGTTTATTTCCTAGATTGCAGCCTGGGTATGTAGGGCTCCAACAGACTTCAGGATTTCAAGGTGAAAGAGCAGAGATCTAGTTAAGCTTTTGGTCTATTTAGAGCGTAGTAGCAGACTGAGCCCGAGAGCAGGCTGGCTGTCACTATGCAGCAGGTTGCTTTCATAGGTGTACGGCCACATTTGAATTAACATACACTAATACTGCTACAACTGTTTGAGGAAGTCAGAGAATATGGTACAGGAATGAGTGCCATTTGTTGCAAGAAAGAAGAGACATTATGTGAGGCCAAACCGGAGCCAAAGGAAGAATGGTGCTGATTGGATGATGTAAGAACTTGGCCTTGTGAGTATGAGATGAGCACAGTTAGGGCAGTAAACAGTTTTACTCAGAGGGACACGATGCTGATGGGCAGATGACAACACGAATAAATAATGTGATAAATGTGGGTGTTTTTTATGGGGATAATTTTATGCTAGAGTAGTGACTGGGTTGTATAGTTTTTGTTTACAGGTCTAAGGGTTTGAGTCTTTTGTTTCTTTCAAGTTTAACTTGCATGTTATTCTAGGATTTAAGTGTGCTGGAAAAAAATTAAGTGAATAACCACTATCACGCCTGCAACAGTGCTGTTACTACTACTTATTTTCTTTTCCATCCCCAAGATTTATAAGAGTTTGAAAAAAAAATTCTTACTTTATGGCTACTATGTGCCTGGCTGCACCAAGGTATTTAGTCTATGTTGTTTTGTTAAATTCTCAAAATAAGTAAGGTAGGGATTGACAGTTCCATTTTATAGAGAAGGAAACCAAAGTTTTAAGGTGTTGAATAAGATTTTCAAGATCACAAAATGAGTCAAGATTTAAATCTAGGTCACTTGGCTGTAAATTCCAGGCCTTTCCCCATTATTACACGTTTGCTTAATCTTGTCACCCCTCTAGATGGAAACAATAAATGTAACATTGTTTGACTGAGATCGATCTATCTATCTATCTATCTATCTATCTATCTATCTATCTATCTATCTATCGTCTATCTATGTAGTGTGTGTGTGTGTATATATATATATGCATTTTTTTTCTGTATATATATTGTCTGTATGGCTTTTAGATTACAGGACATTACTAACTGTCTGACATTAAACAAATACTCTTAACTCTTTAGTGACTCAGTTTCTGATTCTGTAAAATTAGATAATTTAGACCATTTGCTTTCAGTAACCCTTTTAGACACTAATCTCCGTGTTTACACAAAACTTGTATAATAACTTTCACTTAAAATTATATTTGAGTACAAATATACATATAGTAAATAGAGACTTGAGCAGCACTTGAGAAAAACTTTAGGGAGCAGAGTTCCCAACTTAATTGGGTTGGGACTAGCTGAGACTAGTAGGAGTATCATATGCTTCACGGAAGATGAGTGGGAATGGGAACAATTCAGTTAGGAATAACTATGGCTAAGACAGTGTTGGATTGTGGTAAAGTAGAAAGAGTGTGGATTTTGGAATAACAAACACCTCAATTTCAATCCTAATTGAATCAACCAGTTATATAAGCGGAACATAACTAGTTATATAAGCTGAACATAATTCTGAGTCTCAGTTTTTGCCTCTGTCAATTGGAAATAGTTGTTGGACTCTTGTAAGAAAGAAATGAGATTATGGGAACCAACCCCTGAGCAAATGACACAGAGCACGGTTGGTACTCAGTAAGTGCTCATTTTCCCCGTCTTTTCTCCTATATATGTGACAAGGCACAAACTTGCAAGATGAAAACCTGAGCTACTTCCCTACAAAGTTCCACAGACAACATTTCTGAACCATCAATTAATTACAGGAAGATCAGCATTGCAGAAAAGATAAACTCCATTTCCACTTTCTGTCCCAGAAGAACCACACTATCTGTTTTCCTGTTCTTTCTATTTTCTAACAGTCCTTGAGTAATCCTTTTGCATTTTGGGGAAAAGTTTGATGCGTGCAGACATGGAAACCTGGCCACACACCATGGATGTTTGGTTTCCCTTCTCCCTCCTTCTCCCACCATCTCTCCCGAGGAAGCTTTAATCAGAGCTGCTGCCAGGTGATGAGGTCTCCACATTCCTTCCAGCAGCTGCTATTTACGTACAGTGTCTGGTGGTGTTTTAACACCTGGTTCAATATTTACCTGCGAGGGCTTCAGTTTACTCTCTGACCTTATTCACAGAAAGGGCTGTCCAGGAAATAATACCTTGGGGATTACCATTAAATATCCCTAATGCTGACCACTTAGTATGCACCGTCTTCCCAGAAATGTTCTTCCAGTGAGAAGGTTCTGAAATGAAGTCTGCTGCCATCTTTTCCTGGACTCTTGAAACTGAGTATAGGAACATGATAAATTAATTAAAGGAAGCACATCCCGAGTTCGTACATGACTGAAATTTGGAAACAGGGGAGTGAAGTGTTTTATAGACGTTCTGTATACCCTTTGATGAGTGAAGAGAAAAATAAAACTCTCAATTCTTTAAACTCTTCCTCAGCTTTGATGCTCACTTGCAAAGTCATTTTGTACAGCACCTAGCAATAACTATGTTTTCAGCTCCATCATTTCGTTCCAGCTACTTCATGTCTCAGCACATGGCAGGTGTTATTATCCACGTTTACAGATGGACAAAGGAGGCCTAGAGCAGTGAGATACCGTACCAAGCCATTTCAAATCCTCTGTGGAATAAAATGGGGAGTAGTCAGGCAAAATAAAACATGTGTACAAAGAAACACAAAAGACCACTTAAAAACATGTTATGATAAGGCTGTTACCATTAGCCCATTTTCCAGATGAGAAACATGGCTAACAATCATGTCTTGATTTGCTCAATTATATCAAAGACATGGCAGAATATTGAAGAGGATTCATTTGTACATTGTTAACATAAACTATGGTAGGAAGTATGATATGGAGTTGGGAGCATGGACAAGGGTTCAGATAAGCCTGTCTTTGAATTCTTGTTCCACTGTGGGAAAGTGACTTAACTCTCTGGCTTTCATCCTAGCTGTGAATCACTGTGTAGCTCAAGTCCTTACTTTTAAAATGGGGATGAATAATTTCTAATTAGCACTGTCGTGCGAACTGAAGTCCATATGCATACCTGGCATATGGTAGAAACTCAGCGCTGGCTTACATGCTGGAGAGTTTGTTGTCAGTGTTTACAATTCCAGAAAGGTGCTCACACCATTTTGGTTTGTCTCGATTTTTGACTGGGCCTCTGGGGGTTGAGGAGAGAGAGGAACAGGCTTGAAACAAACCACCCCTGCACGTACATAGTCCTGGCTTGCTAGCTAGGTCTGCGTCCCATGTAATTACAATGACATCTCAATATGTTCTTATGTCTCAAGTAGTCTTGCTTGTATCACATTTGCATTTGATAGTTACAGATCCGGAACCATAAATGCTAAGCAGTCTCCAGGTAACTTGATGCCATGCAGAGCAAAGAACTCACCTTCAAAATGCTGCCAGAAAGATTCACTTTTTACAGCAGTTTTTATAGAAATTCCCAGGGAGGAGAATTCTCAGGAGAAGAATTTGGCCTCTTGGTTTGAAGCACATCTGGTTCTTTGAGTTGTCAAAGAGTAAGTAGTCCATAACAATTGAGAAAATGAGGTAAATGTGAAATCGGAGCTGGACAAAGTCAGGAGAAATTCAAATTGCAGACAGCTTTGTTTATCTTTCAAAACATCCTGCTGGCTCATAAATTAGATTGAGAGTTTTTTTAATTAATCTAAAATGGAAAACCAGTAGAGTCTCAATGGAGCTGTGATGATATAATTAATTCTCCTATTCAGAGACTACTTATTAACTTGTGGACTTTCCAGAGCCCTTGCTTTCTCTCCTCACACCCAAGTATCTGCCTTTTGGTCAGTTCTCTGTGTTACACTATCTTCTGTAATGGTGGATAACGAAGGCAAAATGGGCCATAGAAGTTAACTATTCATGTAATCTAATAGTGTATCTTAGTTCGGCATTAGGTAGGCACTGAAGAATTGTTTATTAGATGAAGGAAATACGCTACTTATTAGGGCTTTGAACTAACTGGGTTCCGGAGTTACCATGAATTTTGTTAATCCATTTTATTCTCATTATGTAGGTAGCTGATTGAGCCATCAGAAGTCATAATTAGAGCTTTCCCCCTGGGCTTCAGGAGTTTTTCATATTTCCATAATAGCCTGTGGGTTAGAGAAAATAATCAGATTTGGAATTTTGTGAAAATTCAGTTGTAACCGAACCAGTGGAGTTATTCAATTATCCTAGTCAGAAGAAACTTCTATCTCCTGTGAACTCTTAAATGATAGTGTTTGTGTGTCCCCATTGGCATTGTCACCTGCCTTGCATTGTACACACACAGATCCATCTCCCCCACAGGCCACAGTGCAGTCACCTTGAGGGCATCTTGTACTCATCTTTGTAATCTCCAGAACAGTCCAATAAAACTATGTCAGCCACATTTGTAATTTATAATCTTCTAGTAGCCATATTAATAAAAAACAGAAAAAAAGATGAAATTAATAACATATTCAGTAAGTCAATATACCCAGATTATTCCCATTTCAATATATATGTGATCTAAGAAATTATTAGAGTTATTTTACATTTAAAGAAATACAGTCTTGAACATTTTGTATGTATTTTCCACTTGTGCTGTATTTCTATTTAGACAAACCATATTTCAAGGGCTCAATGGTCACATGTGGCTAGTGGGTCCTCTACTGGACAGCCCAACTCTAGAACACTTTTGACCGAGAGGTTATGTAGTATTCTCTATTAGATGGCAGAGTGTGTGGGTTCAGGTATCAACTCTACTGATTCTCTAAGCCTCAACTTCTTCATCTTCTAAAGTAATATTACTATACTAATAGGAATAATACCTAGCACATGGTATGTCTTCAAGAGATACTTGTTAAGTGAATCAAGATATTTTTAAAAAGGGGATTGTCTGAGGATTGAATGAGATAATGCATGTAAAGTCCTTAGCACAGTGTATGACACATGGAATCTCTTCAGTAAAAACAAGCTATTAGTGTTTTAAGAGAGTATCCAGACACTAGAACACATTCAGTAGGTATTTTCCCTCACACCTGCTAGCCATGTGTCATCTTATATGCACATCTCAGAGAGGATCTTCTCCATGTAGCCTTCATCCTGTCCAATTAAGTCCATATGAATATTTTCTTCCTCTGTTCTCTCACAGAACTTGATTCATCCTTTTTCAAATTAGTGTTTTTGTGTTTTAATTTTTCTGTAGATTACATGCCCCTGCATGCGGGGGCATTGTCTGTTTATCTAGGTATCATTCACTGTGATCCCGGATTAACTGGCATGCAGTAAGTGCTCAGTACATTTTTAATACATAAGAAATGAACAAATACATTTTTATTGTAGCATGAGAGGTTAAGATCTCTTCCAAAGAAAGTTTTTCTTTTTCTGGTCTGAACTATTCTTAGAAATAAATAAATATGATGTCAGCTTTGAGTTTACTCTCAAACATTTATTGATCTGATGGAGCTTTCCCAAGATAGTAAAACTCATAATTGGTTTTAATAGGACAGTTATGGGCCCTGAAGAGAGAATAAAGTGTCTATGATTGCTAAGTGATGGAAATTTTGTAAAAAGCCACTTACACTAATATAACTGACATGTCTAAACCAAAGATATGTTCTTTTTTCACTGGGGGTCACAGCTGTGTAGGGCATCAGCTAATTCGTGAAGGGTATATTATTACTCAGGATTTCAACTTAGATAAACTCCACGTCTGCAGCTGTCAATCATTCTCAGCACTGGTCAGAGCGAAGCTGTCATGAACATGAGGTCTCCTTTAGCTCCTAGGGTTTGGCCCTTAGGGGGCAATCTGTGTTGGTTTCCAGATGCTTCTTTCTTCCTGGGATCAACGTTCATTCCTTAACTTCCCTCAAATAATGTGGAGGTGGGGCTGGGGTAAAAATTGCTGGTGTTGGGCCAATCGAGTTTATGTGTGATAAGATAATAGAGAAGATATTACTTTATTTGTTCTTACTGTCCATTATATCTGCCCTTGATTTCCATTCCCATCTTCTCACCTTCTGGTACAGCTCAAGCAAAGGTAAACAGTTAATTCAATCATCAAGTGTTTACTGATACCACTGAAGTTTATATCACTGTGTTAGAAACTGGGGCACAGACATGAATAAGAAGTGGCCTGTCCTCTCATGTGTCGCAGGAGAGATGGACAGGCATACAATTGTAAGAGAGTGATGTAAGGACAGTGGTAGAAGTTTGTACAGATTTTTTATAGAGTTATAGAGTAAGGAAAATTAATAGAAGCTATACATTAGATAAATGTTGAAACAGAGAAATCATCTGGCTCTCTCTCTTCTTGGCTAGGTGGCCATAAGTAGGTGCATTGACCTATCTAAGCCTTGGTTTCTTCAACGACAAAACAGGAATAATGAAAGTACCTGTCTGTGGGTGCAGTTGACTGGGACCACATGAAGCACTGCCAAGTAGCAAGAGATGAGCTAGTAAGTCGATGCATAGAGAGCACTTGGCAGAGCGGTAGGTGTTGACTAAGAGTTTGCTATCGCTGTTATTATCAAAACGTAAAGTGACTCCTTGAAGTGTACTGGTCTCTACATTTCTGTAATTGAACAGATTTTGACAGAATGTCACTTTATATTTGGAGTCAAGGTCTTCTGGTGATGGTATAAAAATATATAAAATTTATATATTTTTTCTTTTTTTCAAATCAGATATTTCTAATTCAATTCAAAGTTGTATGGAACAGCAACTGAGGGGAACTTGCGCCGTCAGTAATCAGGGAAGAGTTGCTCTGTCAATATGAAGAGATGTTGTAAAGCCAAAGGATTTAGGACAGAGGACCTAAATAAACACCTCTCTAAACAGGACATACAAATGGCCTAGAGACATATGAAGAAATGCTCAATGTCACTAATCGTCAGAGAGATTCAAATTAAAAAACAACAATGAGGTATCACCTCACACCTGTCAGAATGGCCGCCATCAACAAATCATCAAACAACAAGTGTTGGTGAGGGTGTAGAGAGAAGGGACTCTAGTACACTGCTGGTGGGAATGCAGACTGGTGCAGCCACTATGAAAAACACTATGGTGTTACCTCAAAAAGTTAAAAATTGAACTGCCATTTGACCTAGTGATCCCACTTCTAGGAATATATCCTAAAAAGCCTGAAACACCAATCAGAAAGAATATATGTACCCCCATGTTTACAGCAGCACTATTTATAATAGCTAAGGTCTGGAAATAACCCAAGGTTCCATTAGTAGATGAGTGGATAAAAAAAAGCTGTGGTACATATACACAATGGAATACTATGCAGCTGTAAGAAAAAAAGATCTCTTATCATTTGAGATGGCATGGAGGGAACTAGAGAGTATTATGCTAAGCAAAACAAGCCAAGCAGAGAAAGAGAAATATCACATGATCTCACTTATTTGTGGAATATAATGAACTAAACAAACTGATGAACAAAATTGACCCAGAGACATAGAGGTAGGGTACAGACTGAAAAACCCCGGGAGAGGGGATGTTGTGGGGGAAGAGATAAACCACAGAACTTATATGCATGTATGCATAACCAATGGACATAGACAACAAAGCTGGGAAAAGGATGGAGGGATGGGGAGGAGGGTGTCAATGGGGGAAAAGGAGAAACATCTGTAACAAAAACAAATTAATAAAAATAATTAAAAAATAAAATAAAATATGGATAAAATCTGGATTTCTGGAACAACAACAACAACAAAAACAAAAGCCAAAGAATTTAAACCTTGTGATATTGGTGCAAACATAGTTAGGTAGATCAAAGGATAGAATAGATAATGCAGAGGCAACTTCATATATAATAAAGGAGGCATACACATTAATAAAGAATAATCTCTGTATTAAATACTGTTGGGGAATTTGATATTTTGAAAAGAAAATCAATATACATCTCATTTTCAAAGCCTGTACAAAAATGCCATTCCTGTGAATTAATATTTAAATATTAAATATACACATAGTATAACACATATGACTCAATACCTAGTCTTTTGTTAGAGAGATGACTTCCCTTTGCCCTTAGACCAAAGTCTAAAATTTTTAATACAGCTTGAGAGACTTTCGGGTTTCTGCCTAATTTTTCATTCTTGTCCAGAATCACTCTCCCACCTCCCTCCTCCTCTGCTCCTTCCCTAGGGCACTTGTCTCAGTTCCTTGAATATGCTCTGTCCTGTCTGCTGGACTTGACTTTGTTATGACTTTCTCTGAATGATTCATTTCTTCTCTCTACATTCACCTCATTTCACAAACTCTAAACTTTACTTATTAAGGCAGCTTAACCATCATTTCTTATGCTTTACATGACATTAAATTCCATTTTGGTATGATTACACAGCATCCAAACTTTCCTTTCATAACATCCTCACATACATCACAAGCTAGTGTCTGTCTCTTTATTGCACTAGAGCTTACATGGGAGCGGAGCCCATGTCTGTCTGGCTTCCTGCTCTTACCCTCGTGTCTAACCATTGCTTGACATACACTGGGCACTCAGAAACAATCATACCAATGACACAAATCAAGGAAACTAGAGGTTTGATTAGATAAAAAGAACAGTTTTTGTGCCATTATAAATTAATGTAGAAGATAAATTATTTCTAATTGGTGGGATAAGGACCCTTTAACTTTTTGTGTCTCCTCACAAATCACCCCCAAAACGTGGAGAACTAAAGGCAAAAGACAAACACCATCTTCAATGAAACTATGACAAATGGAAGAATGATAAATGAATCTATGGCACAGAGGAAAATGAAAGTTAAATGCCTATAGATTGTGGTGGCACCAGTGAGAAATATCCTTCTTTACTCCACAAACTTTAGTAAGACCCTGGAATGGAGGCACCAAGCACAAGTTCAGGGTAAGTATGTGGGTGTGTGTGTTGAGACTTGCTGGAAATAGAGATTTGCTTGCAAGTCTTTTTAAGGAGCAATTAAATCATGTCCCTAAATGTTCACTGCTTATGCAGAATAAGTTAGTGGTGACTCTGGTGGAATTGAACCAGGGAGGCTGGAGGGGATGCCAGTCATGGGGAAATGAGGAGCTGAGGCCTGAGATAGCAAATGATAGACTAAGTGCAAGTTGTCTTATTCACCACTGCCTGTTCTAGAACAGAGCAGCCAGGCTGATACTTCTCAGGGAAGAGTTGAGAGGATCCTTTCCTGTAAAATTGGCACCACCACACAGAAAAGACCAGCATGTACTGACTTTTGGCCATCCTCACTGAGTAAGTCAACTGGCCACCAGATCACTTTCCCTGGACACATACCCAGGCCTTACTTCATCCTCTCACCCAAAACCTCCAGTCAGCATTTTTGTGTTTTATTCAAAAAAATCTAGGCTAACAAAGCTCATTTGCATTTGAGGAAGCCTCAAACATGACATAAAGAGATTAAGATAGTAAGTAGATGATAGATGATAGATAGATAGATAGATAGATAGATAGATAAAGGGAGAGGGAGATTTGAAGTAACAGAAAATGCAGAAAGAATAAAATATTAGCAAAATAAATGAAAATTATTAGTAGCATATTTAGAGTCATGAAAATATATTGCATTCATGAAACAAGAACAGGATACTGTAAAAAAAAAGATTACTTAACAAACAAAAATGACTCCTAAAAGTTAAAATTTTAAGCTTTCAAATGAACATTTTAAATTAAATGAAGGGCCATTCTTTTACTTAGCAAACACATATTGAGTGCTTACTATGTGATAGGCACTAATGAAATGAAAAGTCTTGCCGTCTGGTAGCTTATATTCCAAATGAGCAGAAATAGATGATAAGCAAATGCATATACAGGTAGAAAGAAGCTGTCAGCTGGATGATAAGTGCTTTTGAGAAATAAGATAGGGTAAGGGAGACAGTACCTGGAGGAAGGGGTTGTTCTTTCATAAAGGGTAGTCAGGGAAGTCCTCACTGCTCAGGTGACATTTGTGCAGAGATCTGGAGTAACTCAGATGAAGAGCCATGTGGACATCTGAGGGGATTGCATTTTAGGCAGAAGGCAAATCCAGTGCTAAGGTCCTGAGAAGAGACTGCTTGCACTGCTAGACAAAAAGGCTAGAAGAGATGAAGGTGATGTGACCTTGGGGACCTCAGAGGTGACCTCGGCCAGATCATATAAGTGTACTCATCAGACCCAATGGCCCATAACAATTGTTTTGGAATGCTTCCTATACTTCTCCTGAAACAAAATTCACAGATAATATAACCTACTTATACACATACTTTCAAACAATTTATGTAATTTCCTAATGGTAAAATATATGAGGAACTTCTAAAATACATGTATACCCTAGCGTATTAGGGTTGTTAGATCACTGAGGGAGGAACGCATGAGGCCAAAGTGATCCAGGAGCAGGATTTTATTCAGGGCATCTGCAAAGCAGATGGGCTGAGTCCAAGATGGCGTCAGCCCTGAACTGGCTGGGGCTTGCTGCTTACATGGAGTTCTGGGCGGGCTTTGAGGTGGGTTCCTGGGGGTGTGCACAGGAACAAAGACCAGGCAAACAGGATGTCGGTTGCTTAACCGTAAAGAACCAGTGGGGAATGTGCAGTGAGGCAAGGTGACCAAAATGTTCCGATAAACAAGGACAGGGAAAGGCCATGTCTACAGAGGCATTCCTGTGGCAGCGTGCTCTCTGGACTGACCACGATTACACCAGAAGACGTAATGAAGTCATCAGATACTTCACCTTTAGTCAGAATCACCGTAAATATGACATAAAAATGTAGATTGATATAATGGTGACTCAAAGATCATGAGTGACATTGTCACTGATGACATGACTTTGTGAAAAGAACAATTCTTGATAAAGTTCCAAATGAAGTCATATACAATGTCCAGAGAGGACACCAGGAAGTCATGCAGGTGGCAAGGAGAGTCTTCACAGTGGGGGCTTTCCGTGCATTGCAGAACACCCAGCCGTCCTGCCCTGCACACCAGGTGGACAAGAGTCCCACTCCTGGTAACAACAACCTCCTCACAACACCAGGGAATTTTACAAAAGGCCCCTTTCTTATCACCACCTCTATTGAGAAACACTGACTGAAAGCCCTGAAAGCCATTTTAAGGGTTGTGGCATTTATTCGGGAGTGATTTGAAAAGTCACGAGAAGATTCTCATCAGAGGAGGGATATGGTCTGACTCATGTTTTAAAGCAGATCTACACTGAAAACAGGCTGTTTGCACAGGGAGGTGTGTGTGGGTGTGTGTGTTGAGACTTGCTGGAAATAGAAATTTGCCCAGATTTGAGGTTTGTGTAAGGGCAGAAGCAGAAGTAGTGTCACCAGGCCCTGCCAAAGGCCGTGGATGTAGCTCAGGGTGTTGGTGAGCAGTGGCTAGATTCTGGATACATGTTTTATGTAGAGGTAGCAGGATTGCTGATGAATTACATGAGGAAATGATAAAAAGGAAAAAGTCAAGAATGGCAAAATCAGGCATTAGGCTGCTTTCTCTGAGGCAATGTTTGGCACACTGTCTCTGATTCTTTTGTAATGCTTTCTTGGCATGGAGGCCAATCCAATTTGTCAAGTTTTGTAAGATAGGCCACTTGTTTTATCACTAGTCTGCTAGGTTTTAAGTTCTTCACTTTTGCCTTCCACGTGCCACCCAGAGCCATCAATGGAGACCAGAGCTATGACTATAATATCAGAATGAATACTCTTTAAGAGTTCCTTTAATGAAGGCATATGCAAGGTCCAGTACTGCAAATCTCATTTACCTGACCAACATAACGTCATTCTATGATCTGATCGTTTCACCACTGCACAGCTGGTAAACTGGAGAAAGAGGTGAAGTGAGTTTTCTAGTCCTCCAGGGGATGGGGTCAACGCAACACAAAACCTCTGCTTTTCATGGTAATATCCTTCAAGACTAGAGGCTAATCACTAAAAACAGAAATCAATTTAAAAAAATTAAGGTGAGCCATTGTACGGGAGTGTTTCTAAAACTTTCACATCTTGCAGCCACGAGGAATCAACTGGCCTGATGAAATAAATCAGGGAGTAAAGCTAAAAATGACCTTCAACAGATAATAAACTTCCTTCAACTGATATGTGCTGTCTCTAAAATTCATGTGAATTTTGCATTCTATTCCACATTATTTCTATGCTTTCTTAAAATGGAAAAGTAACATTTGAAATTGTTTTCTATTAAGTAAAATTGATGTATTATTTTTGTCTTGTGGCTTCATATACCCATACTCCCATGCTGCAAGAGTAACGAAAGGGCATTTGTATTAGATTGAATACAGACAAGTAGAGTAATTGAGGAGAGTCTAATGAAGGCATTAAAAAAAAAAAAAATGGGGAGGGCAGAGTTAAGGAAAACCAATATAGAATGGTGAGGCACTGTAGAGGGTTGAATAGCAACCTCCCCAAAACATGCCCACATCCTGGTCCATGGAACTATGAATATTGCCTTATGTAGCAAAATAATAAATATGATTTTATAAGGTAACAGATGTGTTTATGTTAAGGATATGGGGATGAGGCTATTATCTGGGATTATTCAGTTGGGACCTAATGACTTCATAAGCAGTCTCATGAAAAGAGACAAAAGAAGGTACTGCCTACTGAATGGGAGGAGGCAGTGTGAAGACAGAGGCAGAGATGGAGTGATGAGACCTCAAGCCAATGAATGGAGACAGCCCCGAAAAGCTCAGAAAGGCAAAGAATGGATTTTCCCCTAGAGTCTCTGACTTGTAATCCTGCTGACACCTTGATTTCAGACTCTGGTCTCTGAAACTGTGAAGAAATACATTTTGGTTGTTGTAAGCCACCCAATTTTCTGGTAATTATTGGGGCAACCACAAGAAAGTAATATAGGCACCTTTGTGCTAGCAGTCATGCGGGGCCATTAGCAACGCTAGGTCTGAAGAGTCCGGGGAGGGCTTGGCCACCAGCTCGTGAACAGAGCTGTAGCTAGCTGCCTTCCTAGCTGCAGATGTGGCCTTTGGTGGAGGAATGTTTCTAAATGGAGAGAGCCAGGGGCATAATACCCTGGCTTTGATCTCCTTTCATCCTCTGCTCTTTTTATCAAGGCTCCCGTTGAATGCAATCAGAAGCCTGGCATCAGGGGAGCCTGGTGGATATGGTCCACAGAAGTCAGCCTCCCTGGAGAGAGCAGGGCAGAGCCAGATGGAGAGGGGAGAACAGAGATTATCCAGCATGTTTGTCCTTCAGTTCGTCCACTTTAGGATGGTGAAAGATTATGGGCTAAACATCAGGAGACTTGGATTCTAGTTGTCTGTCACTAGCTATCTGTGTGCTTAGTTATCTCTGGGTTTCATTCTCCAGTCTATTAAAAATGAAATTTATTTTAAACTTTAGATGCTGGAGATGTCTCAGGGATCATTACTCACTGAAGCATAGAAGGAGAAAGAGATTTACGTATGCCACATGACTGACCAGGTCAAAGCAGGGACACCCTCTCATAACGTTTGCATGCTTGCTATGGTTTTCTAGGCTTTGTGGGAGAATCTCTTGTTAAACATGGAGAGACGTGGAAAGTGGTAGACAAGTATGAGGTGAGTGAATGAAAATTCCCTTGTTGAAGTGGGCTCTCTGGGAAATCCTGTGTGACATCTCTGTGTCCTCATTGTTCCCTGTACCTCCTGCCCTGCCCTCTACCCCACCTTACCTCAGGCCTCAGCGGAAGCAACTGAAACAGTTTTCCTTGGGGGTGCCTTTTCCGACCAACCAAACTAGACCTAAGCTTAACATCCTTTGGGCCACCTACGCGCTTCGTACAATTCTCTGTGATTTTGCTCATCACCCTTTCAGTTAGCACACTACATGTTTGACTCTGTCCTTGGACAATGAGCCCCGGGGGGCAAGGAAAGCATTGCATTTCTGTTTATCCTCACTTCTTAGCGCAGTACGTGGCATCTAGTGGATTGTTAATATTATTTATTAAGTGAATCAGATAGCAGAGAAATGCTTGAAATTTTGTAGGGGGATGACTTCCTCAGAATGTAGATACACCCAACAATGTATTTGTCTAGAGTCAATCTAGGATTCAAAATGAGATCAGTCTAAATTTATTAATTCAGGCTGGGTCCTTGACTGTCCCAATGTTTCCCATCTACCAAAGTCTTCCTATTTTATCTTGGACAAAAATCAGTCCAAATTGTACCACAGTGCATGAAATTGTTTCTTTGTATATGTGTTCCTCACTATATTGGGAGCCCCTGAGGATAGAAATTATGTCTTGTTATTTTTCTAACACATACCACAATGTCTGATAGAGAATAGGTAATTGAAGTTTATTAAAATGAACTGGATGTCTACATCATTGAAATGAATTTTATTCTATCTTTGACAATTTCCAATGCATGTAAGAAATAACTGGATGGACTTTTACCATTTTATAAAATTAGTTTATTTATTTTTGTTACAGATGTTTCTTCTTTTTCCCTCACTGATTCCCCACTCCCTCTCCCTCCCCACCCTGTCCCCAGCTTTGTTGTCCATGCCCATTGTTCATGCACACATGCATATAAGTTCTGTGGTTTATCTCTCCCCCACCACCCCCTCTTCTGGGGATTGTCAGTCTGTACCCCACTTCCACGTCTCTGGGACTACCCCATTCCTCAGACTGTTATGTTCATTATATTCCACAAATAAGTGAGATCATATGTTTGTCTTTCTCTGTTTGGCTTGTTTTGCTTAGGATGACACTTTCCAGGTCCCTCATGTCATCTCAAAGGATAAGAGATCTTTCTCTCTTACAGCTGCATAGTACTCCATTGTGTATATGTACCACAACTTTTTCATCCATTCGTCTACTGATGGACATTTGGGCTGTTTCTAGATCTTAGCTATTGTAAATAGTGCCGCTACACGGGGGTTATATTCTTTCTGATTCATGTTGGCGAGGGTGTGGAGGAAAGGGGACTCTAGTACACTGCTGGTGGGAATGCAGACTGGCACAGCCACTAATGATTTTTACCATTTTTTGATGCTATGTTTGGAATTGCATAATGTACATTTTTTTAAAAAAATGTAGCATGTGCAAGATTTATTTTTTGAAAAGTCCCAGGAGCAACTCAGGGAGTCAATCCTGGAGTGGCTGACACTGAGGAGCAATGAAGGGCCCATGGGACTTCGGACCCAGAGAGACATGGCATATGTGTGAAAAAAACATATAGTGCCATTAAATAAAGCAAAAGTCACGGGGTAGGTGCTTTAAAGAGTCAGCATTGATTTGTGTCAAGGCTGCTGCTCAATTGGGCATCTCTGTGTTGCCTGCTCCAGGGTGACTAGCAGCAGAGGTTTTCAATTTAACTACAGGTAATTATTCTCTCCAGCCACAGGAGACAGCCAGCTAATCTCTATGATGGCAAGTGCTTTGCAAGGAACTTCTGCATTAGTTCATTTGCTCCTCCCAGTAACTCTGAGGAAGTTTTACTCTCCGTTTATATGAGGAAGCCGAGGCTTAGAAAGTTTAAGTAACTTGCTCAAGCTCACAGGAATGCACACCACCATTTTCTGATGGCAAAGATAAAGATTACTTCACTAAATTTTAACTCCCTCCCCAATAAAATTTGCTAAAGAATGTCAGTCTGCCAATGGAGTCAGTACTCGGATGGATTAGGTCCTCCTTCTCCCTCCCATTGATGGAAACAAGGGTTAATGAGAAGGAAACCTGGGCTTAATCTCCTGCCGACTGCTTCAAGTTTTCTGATCTAGCCCTTTGTCTCTTAGCAAGTTTTTAATTTAATCTTATCATAGGGACCAAGAACACAGAAATTTGGAGAGAACTTCATGACAGAGAGCTCAAAGAGAAGTTATTTGAATTATGGTTGAGTCCTTAAATTTTTTCCCTATCTTTGTTTGACAATAAACAGGAACCAGAGTGAACCTGTGGGAAACGCTGGTGCTTCATGGCAGGTGTTGGAAATAATGGGGATCTAGTGCACACTGTCAGGCAACACATCCTTTACCCTCAGCTCCTTGCCAGGTTTGGGTGTTAATCAATCCACCTCCTGGTTCTGATCTGACAAGGCTACTGTCTGTCAATTTCATTTGCCACCAATTCCCTTCCCCCTGCCTTCTCTCCTGCAAGTACATTTGGAGTGATCCTAAGTGACTCCAAATGGTAATTTTTCAGTGATCCATTTGGCAATGTGGTTGAAGGAGGAATCAGGTGGCAGGCAAAGGGGATCAGCAGGTGAGTCTGAGAAGACTGGGAGGGAATCTGCTCGGTTTGGGTCTCTACTAGTGAAATAGCTGAGCATTTGGTCACTTCCAACTTTTAGTTGGCCTGGAGTTTTGATCTCTGTTATCTGGTTTTGTTCCTTTTAGGAGCAGAGTGGGATGACTATTGAAACTGAAGTATGACGGTGATGCTAAAATTTCAGAGGAGCAGAGGATGTGACTGAGAGCATCAAGGAAGTGCTATGTGTAGTACAAAAGACCCACAGATCCTGTGCGCTCATGGCATTAGCTGGCGACCACCACCAGCTTGATCTCCAAAGACAGAGACCTGAATTCAAATCTCTATTCCCATTTTATAGCTGTATGACTTTAGAAAAATTATTTATCTCTCTCTCTCTTTTTTCTGCAAAAAACTATATTGTTTGATTTATTCTAATGCATGGGAGAGGGCTTCAGGGTGTTTAAAAGAATGGCCAGTGGTTTTGGGGAGAGGCTCAGGCAAAAGCCAGACACCAAGGGGATGCAGGGGACCCCTCAAAGGCCTGTGGTCTCCAGAGGTTCCTAGTCATGCTTGAGAATAAACCTTTTGAAGAGATACTCACCCAGCCCTGCCTAGGGACCAACCAGCCTGTGGAGGTGAATCAGCTGATCACCCATCTTCCTGATTAATTTCACCTCTTCACCCAGGAAGTGGTTCTCCAGGAAGTCACAGATATGAGGGTCGATGTGGGTAGAACCCAGGGCCTCCAGATCCAAAAGGGCCTGGTTCAGGTTCCTCTCCAAGGCCATGACGGCTCAATTGGGCATCTCTGTGTTGCCTGCTCCAGGGTGACTAGCAGCAGAGGTTTTCAATTTAACTACAGGTAATTATTCTCTCCAGCCACAGGAGACAGCCAGCTAAGTGTCCTGAGTTTTGCCCCACTCATCTTGGGAAGGCTTCAGCACGTCCTGGAAGAGAACGCAGCCACCATTGCTGGTTTTGCAGCTTTAAGAGGTGTTCAGCACCCTGGTGCTCCTCCACCAACTCAGGAAAGGAATGGCCCACGCCCTCCAGAGCCACATCCTCATGGTTGAAGTAGAAGCCCAGAGAGAGGTAGGTGTAGGAGGCCCACAGGTGCAGGTTTGCCAAGTGGTTGATGGCAACCTCTACCTCGGTGGAATAATTCTGATGAATTTGGGAGCTCATGGTTGTTCAGCAATAAGGAGTTAAGGTTAAGAAACGATGTTGACTGGTCTTGGAGGCTGAGGATGGCTGAGGTGGTTTTGAAGGAAAAGATTGGAAAATAATTTGGAAGGTGGTCGGAGGCTGCAAGAAGAGGCGCCCCTGGATCTATTCCATCCAACCACTGTTGAAGCAAGAGGTAGATCTGGAAACGGCTGAGGGCACTGCCTGTTTATTTCTTTGAGTCTGTTTCTTCATGAGAAAAATAATAGTTCTTGCCAAGTAGAATTGTAAGGATTAAATGCTTTACCATGTGGCCGTGCTTACCATACACAAGTGTTCACTGATGCTAGATTTTAACATGCTGTACAGCCTCTACACTGGCTGCATGGTAGAATTACTTGGGGAGCTTTTAAAAATCTCAATGCCCAGGCCACACCCCCCAGTCAAATCTGAATCTCTGGTGTTGTGTATCAGTGCATTTAAAAACTCCTCGGTGATTCTAATGTGTGGCCAAGGATGAGAACTACTATTTAAAAATGTTATTAGCCCATAACATTTGATCTAGTGCAGATTCTATCAGGATAAAAATTAATGCTAGAATGAAGTTAAATTCTGTTTCAGACCAATCATATTCTTGGTGCTTTTCACAATATTCCCACGTTACAGGTGAACAAATTAAGGGGTTCAGGAGGTTAAAGTATTACATGATGGAGCTAAAATTCCAGTGAGGGACTCTAAATTCCAATTAGTGCATGTTAGGCTACAGTAGGGCCTCATACTTTCTAGATTAGTCTGGTGGCTCGGTGGTTGGATTTAGTTCAGAATCTGTTCTTCTTGTTAAGTTCTGGAATAAGCACTACAGATGCAATCAGGTGAGCATTAGAGAGTATTTGGTGCCCTTTCTTCAGTATCACACAGCTAAAAGGAGGTTATGACTGATAGTGAGTGGTGATTTAACTGAATAGAAGCCTCAGAGTCAAATGCGAGTTCAGATTCTGTTCCTACTGTTATCCAGGTGGTCTTAGGCAGGTCATTTGCCATCTCTGGGCCTTTAACTCATTGTCTGTAAGAAGACAGCAAGCTATGTCCACACAAAAATCTGCACACAGATGCTTATTGAAGCTCTATTCATAATCATCAAAAATTGAAAGCAACAAAAATGTCCTTCAAAAGGCGAAAGGAGTTGATTTTGCTCAGTGGTTAGAGCATCAGTCTGTAGACTGAAGGGTCATGGATTCTATTTCTAGTCAAAGACACATACTTGGGTTGCAGGTTTGATCCTTGGCCTCAGTGAGGTTTGTGTGGGAGGCAACCAATCTACGTGTGTCTCTCACATCAATGTTTTTTTCTATGTCTCTCTCCCCCCCTCCCACTCTATCTAAAAATCAATGGAAACATATCCTCGGGTGTGGGTCAGTGGTTGAGCATTGGCCCATGCACCAAGAGGTCACCAGTTCGATTTCCGATCAGGGTACATGCCCAGGTTGTGGGGCTGATCCCCAGTGGGGGACATGTAGGAGGTGGCTAATTGATGTTTTCTCTCATCGATGTGTCTACCTCTTTCTCTCCCTCTCTCTCTAAAATTAATAAAGAACAAAAAAAAAAAAATGAAAGAAAAGGCAAATGGATAAATTGTGGTACATCCAGAAAATGGAATATTATTCCACACTAAAAAGAAATGAGCTAGCAAGCCATAAAAATACATGGAGTCAACTTAAATGTATATTATTAACTGAAAGAAGCCAATCTGAAAAGACTACATACTCTATGATTTTAACTATATTACATTCGGGAAAAGACAAAACTTTGGAGACTTTAAAAAGATTAGTGGTGAAAGAGTACTGAGGATAGGGAGGGATAAATAAGCAGAGCACAGAGGATTTTTAGGGCAGGAAAGCCACTCTGTATGATACTATAACGGTTGATATATGTCATTATATGCTAAATCAAACCCATAGAACATATAACACCAAGAATAGACCCTAAAGTAAACTGTGGATGCTGGCTGATTTGATATGTCAATGTAGGCTCATCACTTGTAACAAATGTACCACTCTGGTGGGGGATATTGTTAATGGGAGAGGCTACATATGTGTGGGGGCAGTAGCTATACAGAAATCTCTGTACTTTCTCAGTATTGCTATGTACCTGAAATTGTTATAAAAATAAAGGTTATTAAATAAAAAAAGACTATAAAATTCTGATTATTTCTTCCTTAGTTATATAAAAAGTGAAATTAGTAAAGTGAATTGAAACCTCATGCAGAACTCCTCATAAAACCTCTCACACCCTTCCTCAAACAAATTGAAAGCAAAGCAAGAGACAAAACAAACATTGAGAGGTGGTCTCCTCTGATCTTCATGGTCTAGATTAGGTCTCTGTGACCACAGAATAAAAAGGTTATTGAAGTCTATTCATACCTGTTAACTAACTAATCTAGGTAACCCATCCAGTTACCCAGATCAGTTACAGGTATGGAAAGACATTTATCTCCTTTGTTCTTGAAGCAACCAGGAAGGGCCTAGGGTGTCTAGAGCCTCTGGCCCACAGAACTTAATCTACACCCTAGGTCATGGGATAGGACCACTGTCTTTGTGAGTCAAGATGTGAAGAAGATATGACAGACACTGTTTTTGTTTTCTCTGTTTGCTTGCTCACCTATGCTGGGTTATGTCTTGATTGCCAGGTATTAAGGAGGTTCTGGGAAGAATATTCATTATAACACTATTGTCTGTTGTAGCCACAGGATCCTGGCAATCTGGTGAGTCAGCAGTAGGTTTGGGAGCCAGTGAAGGTTACCTAAGGGCTAAGGTGCTTTGTGTGATGCTGTTCTTGTTGGCTCTGTGCCAGGTGGTAAGAACATTGTCAAGGTAGTTTAGCCTGAGAAGATGATGGCTTTTATAGTCATAATGGGGTTTGGGGGCTGAAAACATTTTATTACTGTGGAAGGAGAGACAAAAAGCTGGCCACTGGAATCTACCCTTCTAAAGGAAAAAAATCAAGTCTTTGACAGGCTTAACTACACTGAAAGGGAATTTGGAGACCTTTAATCAACTGTACTAGAAGTTAGATTGAGAACAAACTATAAGATCTAGTCAACATGAAGACCAGTAATGGAGAGTTTGATAGCTAAACCTCTTTAGTTTGTCTTAAAATAAATTCCTATATAAAATCACAAAAGAAGAGAAATCTAATGTTTACAACAAATTGGGCTGGGAACCAAAGGATGGTGAGAGTCATCCCTTAGAAGACCCAACACAGCAAATCCAACAGCAAATATTTGCAGCAAAATATCCTTTGTGGCCCATCAGAAGAATGGAGACTGGTTTGGACAGCACCAGCAGGGCCTTTGGAAGAATACTCCATCTTCAGGGAAACAGGAAGGTGCTTTCACAAGACTCTTAAAATGGAAGGAAAGAGTGGCAAATGTACTGAAGTGGGGGAAAGTTTCTGAAAACCCCAAACTCCCTAAGAAGCAAGTTCCTAATAATAAAGAGTGTCGGATCAAGCTTGCCTCAAGGTAAACTTTGCAAAAGATGGGCAATTGGCTGCTCCCTGGACCGACTCATGCTGAGTCAGCAGGCTTTCCACTAGAGCAAGACGGAGCTTGTCTTGGTGCTCCTCATCCAGAGAGAAGCTCAACAGCTTTCTCTGCTTTGACCCTCCGACGGGACAGTGGAGCAACCAGCACAGGCTCTTGCCCTCCACAATATCCTCCAGTCAGAAGTCAGATGTTGAAGATAGTCCCAGGAGAAAGGACCAAGAAGAGAATACCCTACCCTTTCCCCTATTCTGGAAAGTAAGGATGAAACTCTCTAAAACACATCTTCTCCAATGGTGGTTCTTGGCCCAGCACTATTCTCCTTGCAAGGAACGTTGCAACATCAACCACTAGATTTGTTCCTCTGTCCACACAACCTGGAAGCCCAGGTAGATCACAGCCTAGTCCATTTGCTTTCCACCGAGTCTACTTTGAACATCCTGAACTACTGTTTTTAAGATGTTTTTTGCATCTCTCTACAAAATATTCCTTTATTCTTTTTAGTATGATTCTATTAAGGGACTAAGAATTGGCTCAATTCAAAATATGATATGTAACAATCATTAATATAATATATTAGAGCTGCAGAACATAATATGAATCTTATAGGTCAATTGATTTTATTCTATTCAATTCACAGATAGTATAATTAGAGTAGTTTTGTGGTCATTAACTAAAATAACCAAGAGACACAGTTTATTGGTTCTTGCTTAACATACTGCCCAAAAATCAACTGTAGTAAGAGTTTCATCAGTGGAAATATTTTAAACAGAAGGTTTATTGCTATATCACAAGGGCTTATTATCTTCTGGTTATAAAATTAATATTATTTACCATTATAAAAAAACGAACAAAAAGCTTTTAAAAGTGGAAAGTATACCTACATTTCTTTAAAAAAAAACAACAAAAAACAATAATAGATTTATATTTCTGAAGTTGCTTTGTTTCTCATTGGTCACTTATATTAACAATGAATTATTCAGTAACACTGAGTTATTGTAGAAATCAGTGGATTGAGAATGTAATGCAGAATGTCACACTGTTGTCTGGTTTTAGGATGATCTAGCCCCATGCAATATTTACTAGTGAAAATAAAGGCCAGAGATGTGTTCACATGCCCTGCAAGGTAGTAGGTTCAAGAGAGTAGAAGTGGGACTGTGGCATGAATTTCCTAAATCCCAGTAGTGTTATTTTTCATCTAAATAATGGTCTCTAGTTTCTATCCATCAAGGGGCCTGTTAATCATGAAATGTTCTGTATGTAATGTTATAAAATTCAGCGTCAATTGCTGTGTTCAGGATACTTGTAAAGTACCAGCCTGTCAACTACCCTGAATCATTCTATTACGCTTACAAATTATTGTAGTCAGTATGTCACTTGGTTTATACGGGGGTTAAATAGTTAATATTTGGTTGAGAAGAAAATATTTAAGTCAATGCTTACTTACACCCAAACTTTGACGGATACTTTAGAACTGAATTGGAGGGTTTATAGAAAATTTAATTTAGGATTTGGAAATTTATAGTCAAGTCATTTTATTTTTCAGCTTAATGTGTCTGCAAGGTCAGTAATTGTTACTGAGCACTGCAATTTCTGATAATCCCTATGGTTTGGCAGAGAATCGCTCCAGGGTGCACAGCCATGCATATCTTCAGAAGGAAATAGCCTAGCGTGAATATCTGTGTATGTAATGTGTGCCAAGGTACCTGAATTATTCTCACTGTGTGTGTGGAAGCTGAATGACTACTATACTTACTATTATGTGGTGTTACTGTTCAACAAACACATTACAGTGTATCAAAAGGGACAGAGACTTTGTGCTGGAGTACAGTGAGGATTTTATCTGGGAAAGTCATATGAAGGAACTTAAAAAGGGCAATCACAGGCCCAGGAACCAATAGAATGGGACTCGGTTTTGGTAAATGCAACTTGATACATACGGGGCAAAATAATATGAAATACAGATATTGAATGGATTAGAAAAACCTGGGTAGCACGGATGGT
Organism: Molossus molossus; assembly: GCF_014108415.1. Taxonomy (NCBI): domain Eukaryota; kingdom Metazoa; phylum Chordata; class Mammalia; order Chiroptera; family Molossidae; genus Molossus; species Molossus molossus. The sequence continues at coordinate 29,247,959 of NW_023425348.1, forward strand.
GGGAAAGACCGTGGAGTTTTGCTACCAGATGATAAATTAGATCTGGATTTGTAATGGGCAAGCAAAATAAGCTCGTGCTATTTTTGGCTATGGAGACAAAGTCAAGAACCACATTATTTGAGATATAAATCTAGCATCTTTCTTTAAAAAAACCAACACACTATCATTCTTATCTTGCTATTCCCCTTTCTCCAATTTAGCAGCCCACCTTTCCTAGATTTTTCTGTAGAGTTGAAAAGATTGCTGGTTCTGTGGGAGACAGGCCTGCAGATTCTGTGGGGTTTTATTCCTGGGACATCTCCTTCCATGGCTACATGAATCATTTAATGAGATAGAAATGGCTTATGGTTAGCAAAAATGAAAGAAAAGAAAGCACACTCATCTTTTCTGGAGCAAGTGATTTTTGTTTCCCTACTGATTAGATGTGAAGAAATAGCCTTATTCTGGGTAAGAAAAGATCATTCTCTACAGGAGGAGACTCAGTGTGAGCCCACCCACATCGCACATACATCGGAATGCCAGTTGGCGGTTAAAGTATATTTTAGGATTTTGTTATGCGGCCAGGGTCCAAGGGTCTGAAAATGGTCGATCTAGTGCTCTTGCTGTCTTTAGGAATTGATGACTGGGTTTAAGGATTTAAAAAGTTGAGATCCCAAATTCTGATATGACTAAAAAGTATCCAGGTAATTCATTTGTCAGCTGTACCCTGGCATCCACAACTGGTTTTGATAATTGATTAGTTACAAATGTTTCTTTGTGAGTGGGGGGGCTTTCCTTGTGTTTATATGTATGCTAATAAATGTAGAAATTGTTTTCCAGATTCTGAAGGACTGACTCATATATCTAAGCTTAAGAATTTTGAGCAGTTTCCATAGGAGGGTACAAGATAAGGAAGTCATATACTGAATCTGTCCATGGATTTCTATCTATTCAAGAAAAGTGACCACAGAGATCAAGTTTTAAATGATTTAAAACAAAGTCCCAGGAAAACATGTGGGTAGAAGAATCACCACTGCAGTAAAACAACTTTTCTTCCCCTTCATGAGTGTCTTTTATGGCGTACTTACCCTGCGATCATTTATCACACTGTGTGCGGAGTCTTTCACATACGCAATGTTGCATTAGACACTGTGGTGGATATTGAAAAATATAAAACCTGTTTTTATACTCTGGAAGAAAACAGAAAGAGTGATAAATTGATGTACTGGCCAGTGGAAACTGCTGGTGTTTATTAACACTCTGACCTTAGCAAGTCATTTAACCTCTCCAAGATTCCGTTATTTCATCTGTAAATGGAATAGCAGTGTCTGCCAAATAAGATTTTTGTTTGAATTAATTTAATGATGTGTCTATATGCCCAGACAGTCCCTAATACCTAGTAAGCACTCAATAAATTTAAAATCTCTTATTTTAAATGACAACGTATGACATTATGTGGTCATTGCTGAAAGTGTGCAAAAGGGAAAGGTTTGGGTGCCGTGAAGTAGAGAGAATAGATACGGGGTTTTAAAAGGAGAAAGATGAGCTCACCATCAATACATTTTTTAGATTCTTAAAACAAGTGAGGGGCTCAGAGACTAGACACTGACACTGTCAACCACAGATGAACCCTGCAGCTCTGTGGAGGACAAGACAGAGGAGAGTACCACGTGCAGAGGCAAGACCTGTGCTTTGGACTCTGAAAGAAACTGGATTCCTATCTTGCTCCATCAGTTACTGACTGGTCTTAGGAAAGTTACATAAACTGAGCATCAGTTGCCTGTCCTGTAAAATGGGATGTATGTACCTACTTCCAAAAGCAACTGTGAGAGCCCTGGCCAGTTTGGCTCAGCGGTTAGAGCATGGGCCTGCGGACTGAAGGTCCTGGGTTTGATTCCGGCCAAAGGCACGTACCTTGGTTGTGGTTCATCCCTGGCCCCAGTTGGGGTCGTGTGGGAGGCAACCAATTGATGTGTCTCTCTCACATCAATATTTCTCTCTCTCTCTTCCTTCCTCTCTCCCTCCTGCCCTATCTGAAGATACATGGAAAAATATCCTCGGGTGAGGATTAATAAAAAGCAACTGTGAGGAGTAAAACAATTAATGTTATGCAAGGTGCTCAGAACAGTTCCTGGCATTAGCTATATAAGCATTAGCGCATGTTAATGTTTCTGAACTCAGAATGCACCTCAGAATCAATGATCTGTCACCTTTGTAGCTGGAATATCTTAGAAAACAGAGCCTGAGGCCAAGATTATATACTGATAATTTTGGGGGGTGGGTGGGATGTGTGCAAGGTGGACATTGTAGTCCTAGAGAATGATAGGAAAAGTGAGTCGGGAAAGGAGAGAAGCAAAAGCAAAAATAGGAGATGTGTTACCAAGCTGGCCATAGCTCCCCCAAACCCCAGCCAGTTCTAGGTCAGAAAGGATGTGTCTGGAAAAGCCATATGGAATCACTATATATCAGAACATTGTGATGTGTGTAAGGGAATGGTGAACAATTTCCTTCCTTTCTCTTGTCACTCATTGGTCAAAGTTTGATTTCATTCTCCCCACTTCTGGTATTTGTTATCTGACCCCTCCCCTGGGGAAGAGAGAGCCTGCAAAGATCTGGCTGTATGAGACTTGAGTGCTGGAGCCGTGGCAGCTGACACCACAGTGGACATGAGGGGTCACCCTGAAACTAGGTGTTTGTACATCAGAGGGCCAATGCACTTTCTGGCCGGCCTGCCTCACGGGGCCTGGTGGCCGTGTCTTTGTAACCAGGGACCTGCTGGAGACGGTATTGGAGCTGGAAGCCAGACAGGCAGCCGAAGCTCAGGAAGCAGCTGAGACTCAGTGACCTGATGCACAGAAGTGGGTCCAGGATGGAGGCACATCGATTAATCTAAGACAATATCTCAGACTCAGTTAAATATCACAATATTAGCACCAACTTTTTGGTATGATCTCGAGGATTAAGAGAGCTTAGCACAGACTTGTCACACAGCAAGTTTTTATTCAATTTTATTTATTTATTTTTTAGAGTGGAAGGGAGGGAGGGAGAGAGAGAGAATTAATGTGAGAGAGATACATTGATTTGTTTCTTCCTGCATAACCCCAACCAGGGCCTTGGATTGAACCTGCAACCCTAGAACATACTCTTGACTGGGAATCGAACCCATGACCCTTCGGTCCTCAGGCCAACGCTCTAACCACAGAACCAAACGAACCAGGGCAAGTTTTTGTTCAATTTTAATCGCATTACTTATATCATGGCTCTTATTCTTAGAAACTTACAGAGACAAACAACAACAACAACAACAACAAAGGTTAAGGCAAAGTGACAGACAAAAGATTTAGGACTGACAAAAAGACCCTGACAGAAAAACAAAGGCAGGTCGGTTTGCTCTTGAACTTGTGCTGTTTTTATCTCCTTCTTTAGGTATAGTCAAAGTCCTCTAGGCCTGTCTCAGCAGATTTATTATTATTATTATTATTATTGTTATTTTCTTTAAATCAATGCTGTGCTCACTTTAACTTTAGGGGAGATAAGGCAATTCTGCAGTATGCACATTCCCATTTACTTTTGTGTGCATGTGTGAAATCAACCGTTTGCATCCACGATCACTTTCAGCAAATCTATATTTGCTCAATGCACTAAGGTGTGTAGCTGGCATGGGAAAACAGTGCAAGAGACTAGCAATTTTTCACAGAAGATCCCCAAGATAGCCCACATGCAAATTGATTCCAAGTTCATGTGACTCAGTTTGAGAGCATGCCTTAATGAAACTCAGCATGCTCCTCAAGAACTTCTTGGAAGAGAATGGTCTTTGATGAACCATACATTTTGCAGCATTTGGAGGTTAAACTGTTTGAATTTTTCTGTAGGTTCCATGGTTGTGTTCCGGTTTGCCATGCAATCCTGAGTACCAGAGCTCATTAATGCTTTTCATTGCTTCCTCTTTACAACTGAATTGAATTTTCATAAATTAAATGTTTGTAATCCTGTCCAGTCATGCAATTTCTTTTATCAACTAGCACCAACCCATAATCATGGTGCATTAAAGAGATCTGTGATCTATGAAGACTATGTTGAGTATGGAAATTCCTGATATCAAAAAACTTGGTGTATATAGATTTTTCCAGATTCTTTTCAAGACATTTTCTGGATAATGTGATATTTCTTTAATTTGGAAAGCGTAAAACATATGCTAATCAGATACTTCTTACATAGCCTGAATATTAAGAACTAGGAATAAGCACTTCAAGTTTTTTTCTGTATATACAGGCTTAAATATTTGTCAAATTATTTGCAGAGGACATATCATTCTTTACGTACACATTTCAAAATATCTTGCCATGGCTGCAAGGCAAAAATTCTGAATTTTTTTACTCAACCCATTTGGAAAAGTCAACCCCCAGTACAAGTGCCAGGTGATTTATAAATTTATAATGGTAGCTTTTCATTATAAAGGTCCATTTATCATCAGCTGTCAGTTTTTTGTGAAACGATATTTAATTCAAGATGAACACTCACATACCACACAGATTCCAATTAGGAGGAGGGTACAATAAAAAATTTATAGAGGAGCCAAAGCTCAATCCAAGTGACTGAAGGTGCTGCTGACAGGTGCCACGGAGGTAACTTCGCTTCACACTCCAGTCGGGTAAGAGTACCCTCAACTGCATTGCTGACTTAGCTTTTCTCTTGTATTAAACTGAACCCCCTTTTAAAACATGTAATGTTATATCCTTAGCAGGAAGGAATAAAAAGAGAATTGCTGGTCATTGCCCTTACGTTAAAATCTTTCAGCAATTTCTTACTTTCCTTAGAATAAAAGGAAAACTCTGTAGCAAAGTTGTATGGACCAATTTGTGTTCCCACTCACCATATGTTGAACTTTAACCTCCATTGTGAATGCATTTGGAGATAGAATCTTTAGGGTGTAATTAAAATTAAATGAGGTCGTAGGGTGGGACCCAATTATAGTAGGATTGATGTTTTTATAAGAAGAGACAGGAGAACTTGATAAAAATGAACCCTACTTGGCAAACACTTTGATCTTAGACTCTCCAGCCTCCAAAACTGGGAGACATAAATTTTAGTTGTTTAGGCCACCCAGTCTGTGGTATTTTGTTGTGGCTGCCTGAGCTGACTAAGACAGATTTTGTTATCAAGAAATGTGGTGCTGCTATGACAAATAGCTGAAAATGTAGAAGGGGTTTTGGAACTGAGTAAGACTGGATAATTTTTGAGGCACATTGCTAGAAAAAGCCTAGATTTCCATGAATCGAATATTGGTATAAACGTGGATATGAAAGGCCATTCTGGTGAGATCTCAGATGGAAATGAGGAACAGGTTATTGGAAACTGAAAGAAAAGTGATTCCTGTTAGAAAGTGGCAAAGAACTTGGCTGAATTGTGCTCTAGTGTTTTATGGAAGGTAGAACTTGCAAGCAATGAAATTGGATCTCTAGATGAGCAAAGTGTTGAAAGAGCGAGTGGCAGCCTGGTTCCTTCTGATAGCTTAGAGTAAAATGTGAGAGGAGAGAGAGGAATCAAAGAAGTAATTGTTAAGAAAAAGGAAAACAGATTTAAAATTTTGCAAAATTATCCACATACCCATATTGCAAAAAAATGTAGAGAACATCAAGGATGTGGCTGGATAATCACTCGTTGGAGAAATTTTCTATGATGTTAATCAGCCATCTGAATAGAAGGCAGGGATAAAAATGGGATTATACCAGCAGAGACACTGTCAGTTTGGACTAAAGGAGAGAGCAAAAAGTAGAACAGAATGAAGAAAAGCTGTCAGACTTCTTGGATTGTACTGGACCATATCATAGACCTATGCTGCTATAACATGCAATATTCTTCAAGGAAAGGGAAGAATGAACCCAAATTTGATTCAGATACCATTAAGGCTGCCACTCCCACCACAGGCCCATGGAGCAAGACTGTTTCTCTCTTGGTTTCAGAGGATGGGGCCATCTTAGATAGCTCCAGGTGGTGATGCTGCCACCCCAGGGGGCATGGAAGAAGGACATTGAGCCAATGAGGATTATTCTTGACCCTTAAGATTTAATGAAAATTTGCTTGCTGGGCTTTGAAATTTCTTGGGACCTATTACCACTTTATCTTTCCTAGTTCTCTCTTTTGGAATAGGAATGTCTATCCTATGCCTGTTCCATCATTGTATTTTGGAAGCACATAACTTAGCTGGTTTCACAGGTTCACAAATGGAGAAGAATTTTGCTTTAGAACAAATTGTATCTCCTGTCTCACCCATATCTGATTTAGAATGATATTTAGATTATGCTTTGGACTTTAGACTTTAGACTAGAGTTGGTACTGCAATGATTTAAGACTTTGGGTGCTGTCAGGATAAGATAAATGTATTTTACTTGTAATAAGGACAGGACTTTTGGGGTACTGGGGAAAATACTATGGATTGAATTGTGTTCCACACACATTCATATGTTGACGCTGTAAGCCCCAATGAGTGGGTCTCTAATCTGATATAATCATTCTTATAAAAAGAGAAAGAGATGAGTGTGTGCTCTTCTCTCTCTCTCCCTTTCTCTCTCCCCCCACATCTTTCTCTCTCTTCACCCCTCATCTCAATGCTCACACATATAGAAAGGTCATATGGGTACACAATGAGAAACTGGTCATCTGCAAGCCAGGAATAGGGTCCTCATCAGAACCTGATCACAGTGGCACTCTAATCTCAGACTTCTAGCCCCCAAAACTGTGAGAAAATACATGTTTGTTGTTTAAGCACCACAGTTTATGATATTTGGTATGGAAGCCTGAGTTGACTAATACAGATTAGGACCCTTCAGGATCTGACTACCTCTGAAGTCCTTCAAAATTATCCTGTTGTGATTGACCCCAAGCCTCACTCCCAGGGAGCTGAATTCAGCCATGCTATTCCTTTTCTGTTTGGCTCATTCTCACCTGTTAGTAGAGGTGCACCTGACATTGCACTTGGATTAGAAGCTTTCCCTCCTCACTCCAGGCAGCATTATAGTGTCTTGCTTTTTTGTTCCTTTAGAACCTTGTACATAACTCAAATAAGAGCCATTTTTACATTCTACAATTATTGATTCAAATGTTTGGCTCATTGGACTGACTCTCAAGGCAAAAACTTTATTTTATTAATATTTAAATTTCTGGAGACTAGGGAAGAATTGTTTATTCGCTAAAGTTCTAGGATTTTAGAGATAGAACTAGATCCGTCACTTACTAACTTGGAGAAATTACTAAACCTGTCTAGTTTCTTCATCTGTAAAATGAAGATGATAGAAAGTTAACTGGAAGTCTTGCTAAAACACAAATGTCCGGGCCATGTCAGAATTCTGGACATAGTAAGTCTGGATAAGGTGGGCAACGGGAATTATGTTATTAATATATTCCCAGGCAGTGATGATGTTACTGGTCAAGGGACCCGCTGAAATAATCAAGGAAGTTTGAGATTCACAACAAAATGATTCTTACATTCATTTAGCACATTTATTAAGTATCTTTATATGTCAAGTTCTGGATAAGCATTAGATATACAGGAGTGAATAAGTCAAGATTTATTTCCTCAGAGACCTTAAAAGTCTCTGTCGGCAACAGATGTAAAACAATAAATAAAACCAACAGAAATAATTTCAGATGATGATCAGTGTGGAGGTGATAAGAGAGAGAGTTTCTGGAGGAGGCTTTAATCAGATTGATGAGGTAAGGCCTCTCTTAAGGGGATGTTATTTGATTTGAGACCCGAGGATTAAAGGAATCAACTATGCTGAGAACATTGAAAAGAGGTTTCTAGGCAGAGGGGAAAGCAAATACAAGTCTCTGGGGAGGGGAAGAGTCTGGCTTGTTCAAGGAACAGAAAAAACTCTCTGGCTTGAGGACAGTTTGTGCAAATATATGATGTGAGATAGGTGGGAGCCAGATCACCTACTGTTTTATGACTCAAGCTGTTCAGATTTTATTCAGAGTACAGTGGATTTAAGCGAAGAGGGGTGTCATCTACTTTATGCGTGGAAAGATGATTGGCTATTACGTGAAAGGCTATAGGGGACAAGAATAAGAGCTGTCACTGGGCTTCACAAAAGTTCAGGGAAGAAGCAGAGGGACTCCCATCAGCAAAATGGAACAGAGAATGAAGAGCAGTGAACAGGGTTTGAGGAGTTTGAAAGTAGACCTCATAGGACTTGATGGTGGACTAGGTGTGGTTATTAGGGGAAGAGTTTGTTCAGCAGAAATTAGGTTTTCAATAAGAGAAGTGTAAATGATTACTATTCCTTCAAAAATGCCTATTGGTTTCATGCCTGACATTGATTTTATTAAAAATAGTAAGTCATCATGGATGGAAAATATATTTGTTTTTCCTAGATAGGAAACTGCTGACTTTTAAGCCGCTAAGATATTTCAGGCATTGTACCTGAGGAAGGGAGCACACACCAGGAGCACTGATGAGCTCGTTAGAGGAGGTTCTGATGGAATCCAGATGAACATGCTTCTGCCCTGAATTCCTAGTTGTACAGAGATCAGAGCTCCAAGAGTAAGGACGGGGGTGATCCGGAGGAGAAAGGGGCCTGAGCAGCAACAGGAGCTCTTCTTCCTATATCTCTGTATCTTCTCCTGTAAGCCTGGTTTCTAGTCCTCTTAAAATTCTCTTTTTTAACTTAACAAATAATAAGGAAAAAATTAATAACCACCTATATTTTCAGCAACAGCAGACAGATTAAACATATCTTGGTACATGCATACAATGTAATACTATTGAAAACAGATGCTGTTTGACATATGACAAAATGCATTCTCTCTTCTTGGTGGATTCTGCTCCTCCTTCTTTTCTTTACTACGAGGCCTTCAGGCTGAGCTTATGGTCCCTGGAAAGAAAATAGAGGCATAAGATGTCATTGCTTTGAGTTTCCAACAATTCTATTTTAAAATGAGTAGCTGGATTTTCAACGTGTATAGGTAGTATTTCATATATTAATAACCAATGCATAGAGGATTGGCTATAGAGAAAATTAAAAAATAATCAAGAGGAGGATGGGATATAAAGGAAATATTTGCCAGTTATTAAGGAAAAATTCCAGCCCGGCCAATGTGGTTCAGTGGTTGAGTGTTAACCCATGCGCCAAGAAGTTGTTGGTTTGATTCCCAACCAGGGCACATGCCGAGGTTGTGGGCCCAATCCCCAGTGAGGAGCATGCAGGAAGTGGCCAATTGATGTTCTCTTTCATTAATGTTTCTATCTCTCATGGCTTCTTTTTTTATAATAGAGTCTTTGTAGTGGAAGAAGAAACACCAGTAGATTTGTAGAATTCAAAGACTATCAGGCTGGTACCTTAAGTTCCCAGGCATAGTCTGGGTAGGATGTAAGCTTTCTTAGAAGCATTCTCAATTCAACATAGTGCTTTTTCAATATGTGATTGCAATGATGAAATACTCCAGCGTAAAGTAGAACATACAAACTTCTGGTCAAGATGGCGGCGTAGGTAAACGCGGTATTGCCTCCTCCCACATCCACATCAAAATTACAACTAAACTACAACACAACCATCATACAGAACTGCCTAACATCAAGCAGAATGGAAGTCCTACAACTACAAAATTAAAGAAGCAGAAGCAGCCATATTGAGACTGCTAGGAGGGGTGGAGGCACGTTTGGGCTGATCCCACACCCACTTGTGGTGGATAAAAATTATAAGAATACCTCTGCTGGAAAGGTCCACCCTGAGTAGTGAGGTGTCCCCATCCCACACCAGGTGCCCAGCTCAGGGTTCCAGTGCCAGGAAGAGAAGTCTCCATAACTTCATGCTGGAACCCAGTGGGAACTGAGGCAGAGGGAGGCTGTGGCTTTGGGAACCACAGGCAGTCCCTCTTAAAGGACCCGCACATGGACTTACTCAGACGTGCTCCCTGTAGGCTTGGAGGGGAGGCAGCCTGAGGGGTACCCGAAATATACGGGGAAGAACTGAGCTGTTTGGCCTTAGGACAAGAGCTAGAGAGGAGGCTTTCTCCTGGACAGACGTGCTGGCAGAGACTGATGTTCCTTTGGTGAGCTATTCCCTGGGGTAGCAGACGGCAGCCATATCTGGGACTTCAGAAACCTGGCCCACACTGTTTGCCCTACCTGGGTGATTCCCTGAGGCCCTGGCCTAATCAACTTTGGGCCCACCCAAGCTGTTTCCAAAGGCTTTAGGATTGACCTGTCTTGGATCTTGGTTCAAAGTTCCCTAAAATCTCTTAAACAAGCATCATCTGGTCTCAGTGAGCTTCATACTTCTCATTAAGTGGCCACAGGCCTGGCACTAGAAGCAGCCAGCCTTGATTCACAACTTGGCTTTTCCTGGGTACCTCCAAGCCCAGCACAAGAAGCAACCATCTGCAGATCACTTTGTAGCTTAAGCCTGGTGGCCCCAGCTAGAACACAGGTAGTGGCTGACTTTGCCTCAGAGCCAGCACACCCAGTGGATAGCTTCAGACCACATCAAAACACCACCACCCAACTACCTCCTCAAGTGACACACTCAATGATTGGGCTCAGTGAGTACCAGAGCCATGATGAAGTAAGTCTTGCTCTGTATGATGGGCCCCTACACTGCTGATCCTCCAAGGAAGTCAGAGGCCAGTGGTCATTGGTCACAGCCAGTCCTTGCAGCTGATCAGCCTGAGTAAATATCTTCCATTGAGGTGCCAACAGCAGTCAAGACTCAATTACAACAGAAGGGTGTATGGTCCACAGAGAGGTGCACCTCGAGGGCCCAGCTGGGGTGATCAGGGAGACTGTGCCACTGTATCCTACAGGACACCTACAATAATAGGCCGCCCTATGAAGCCTAAGAGACATAGCAACTCTACCTAATACACAGAAACAGTCACAGGGAAGCAGCCAAAATGAGGAGATAAAGAAACGTATCCCAAATAATAATAATAAAAAAGAACAAAACTCCAGGAACAAAATGAAGATAAGCAATTAATTAGATGCAGAGTTCAGAACACAGGTTATAAGGTTGCTCAAGGAACTTGGCGAGACATCCAAAGGACTTAGTGAGACCTTCAAGGAACTTAAGGAGACGTCCAAGGAACTTAGAACATCAACAACATAAAAAAGGACCAGTCAGAAATGGAGGATGCACTAACTGAAATAAAGAATAATTTACAAGGAATCAATTCTAGAGTAGGCAAAGCCAAGAAGAAAACCATTGACTTGGAATATGAGAAAGCAAAAAAGTACCCAATCAGAAAAGCAAAAAGAAAAAAGTATCCAAAAAATGAGGATAGTGTAAGGAGCCTCTGAGATAACTTCAGGTGTGCCAACATTAGCCTCATAGGGGTGCCTGAAGTAGAAGAGATAGAGCAAGAAATTGAAAAACTATTTGAAACAATAATAACAGAAAACTTCCCTAACTTGTTGAAGGAAACAGACATATAAGTCCAGGAAGCACAGAGAGTTCCAAACAATTTGACCCAAAGAGGTCCACACCAAGACACATCACCATCAAAATGCCAAAGGTTAAATACAAAGAGAATCTTAAAAGCAGCGAGAGAAGAGCAGTCTGTTACCTACAAAGGAGTTCCCATAAGACTCTCAGCTGATTTCTCAAAAGAAACTTTGCAGGCCAGAAAGGAGTGGCAAGAGATATTCAAGGTGATGAAATGCGATGACCTACAATCACGATTACTCTATCCTTCAAAGGTATCATTTAGAATCAGTGGACATATCAAGAGTTTCCCAGACAAGAAAAAGCTAATGGAATTCATCACTACCAAACCAAGTATTATATGAAATGTTGAAGGGTCTTCTTGAAGGCGAAGAAGAATAAAAATATGAAGAATAAAATGGCAATTAGTAAATATCTATCAACAATTTAATCCACAAACAAAATGAGCAAGCAGAACAGAAACAGACTCATAGATACAGAGAACTTTTTGTTGCTTGCCAGATGGGTGGGGGCTGGGGGGATGGGTGAAAAAGATGAAGAAATTAAGAAGTACAAATTGGTTGTTAGACTGAAGAACCTCAAAGGGAAAGGGTGAGGAAAGGTGGGATGAGATAAACCAAAGAACTTCTATGTATATATGCACAATCAATGGACACTGACAATAGTGTGAGGAAGGCAAGAGAAGAGGGGGCAGGAATGGGGAGGAGGGGGTCAATGGGGAAAAAAGGGTGAAATATCTGTAATACATTCAACAATAATGATGATTTAAAAATAAATCAATGGAAAAATATCCTTAGGTGAGGATTAATAGCAACAGCAAAAATAAAAATAAGCCCACAAAATGTTATAGCGTGAAAAAATTGTGGAAAGAAAAGTTGCCAATATATCTGTACAGAAATGTGTGTGTGTGTTAATCTGTACAGATATATATAGAGATACATCAAAATTTATATCATTACCCATGGGTGATTGGATTATGAGTAATTTTTCATTTTTCTTTGTGATTTTCTTAGTTTCCTCTACATTTAAAAAGTGTTATTTTCAAACATTAACTTTATTTACATACAATTTACATAGAGTGAAGTGCAGAGATTTTATGTGCATAGTTCAATTAATTCTGACAAAAGTATAAGCTCGTGAAAACATCACTGTAATAAATATTTGAGAATATTCACTTGTATTCCTTTGGAGTCAAAATACTCCCTCTGCCCCAAGCTAACACATATCTGATTTTTATCACCACAGACTTTACAGAATTTGTGTTTGGCTTCTTTGGGTTAAAAGAATGTGTAGGGCTTTTTCTGCCATCTTGGACCCTGTGGAGGCCTGCTGGGAACACGAATTCTATAAGGACAAATATGTCTGGAAGGCTGTGGTGCAAAGCCATTTTTTGCCGATTATAAATGGGGTCTCCGGAACCAGAGGGAGCACACAGCTCTTCTTAAAATAGAAGGTGTTTATGCTCAAGATGAAACTGAATTCTATCTGGTCAAGAGATGTGCTTATGTGTACAAAGCAAAGAACAACTTAGTGACTCCTGGTGGCAAACCAAACAAAACCAGTCATCTGGGGAAAGGTAACTCGTGCTCTTGGAAATAGTGGCATGGTTCGTGCTAAATTCTGAAGCAACCTTCCCACTAAGGCCACTGGACACAGAATTCGTGTAATGCTGTACCCCTCAAAGATTTTAAATTATTAAAAAGTAAATAAAATGGATTTGTTCTCTTGAAAAAAAAATGTGTAGAAAATTTATCCATGTTGTTTTGTGTAACAGAAATTCATTTATAATAAATTTCTAACTAGTATTCAATTATATGAATATACCATAGTTTTGTTTTATTTTTTAATATGTTCACCTATCAAAGGATATTTGGATTGTTTCTAGCTTTTAAAATTCATTTTAATTATTTTCTCTAGAGATTCCAAAATGAAATCTTAAATTATCACAGTATTCTTAGAAAATTTTATTGAAATACTTTGCTTCACTGTTCAAGAATCACAGTTCATAAATTTATAAATCTTCTAATAGTTTAATTCCATTTATCTCACCTTTATTCTATTTTCCATATATTTTAATTCTTTATATGTTATAGACACATATTACAATGCTATATTGTTTCAAGTAGTCAATTGTTTGCCTTTTATTTATTTATTTATTTTAATTTATTTATTTAATTATTTTTGTTACAGATGTTTCTCCTTTTCCCCCACTGATTCCCCCCCTCATACTCCCCCCGCAACCTGTCCCCAGCTTTGTTGTCCATGTCCATTGTTCATGCATATATGCATATAAGTTCTGTGGTTTCTCTCTCCCCCCACACCCCCTATTCTGGGGATTGTCAGTCTGTACCCCACTTCCAAGTCTCTGAGACTACTTCATTACTCAGACTGTTATGTTCATTATATTCCACAAATAGGTGAGATCATATGATACTTGTCTTTCTCTGTTTTGCTTGTTTTGCTTAGGATAATACTTTCCAGATCCCTCCATGTCGTCTCCAAGGATAAGAGATCTTTCTCACAGCTGCATAGTACTCCATTGTGTATATGTACCACTGCTTTTTTTATACATTTGTCTACTGATGGACATTTGGGCTGTTTCCAGATCTTAGGTATTGTAAATAGTGCTGCTACGAACATGGGGGCACATATATTCTTTCTGATTGGTGTTTCAGGCTTCTTAGGGTATATTCCTAGAAGTAGGATCACTGGGTCAAATGGAAGTTCAATTTTTAATTTTTTGAGTTAACACCATATTGTTTTCCATAGTGGCTGTGCCCCACCAGCAGTGTACTAGAGTCCCCTTTTCTCCACACCCTTGCCAACACTTGTTTGATGATTTGTTGATGGCGGACATTCTGACAGGTGTGAGGTGATACTTCATTGTTGTTTTAATTTGCATCTCTCTGATGAGTAGTGATGTTGAGCATTTCTTAAAATGTTTTATAGCCATTTGTATGTCTTGTTTGGAGAGGTGTCTATTTCCTCTGCCCATTTTTCAATTGGGTTCTTTGTCTTCCTTTTGTTGAGCTATATGAGCACTCTACATATATTGGAAATTAACCCCTTATCTGATGTATCATTGGCAATTATGCTCTCCCATAGAGTGGGTTGCCTTTCCATTTTGGTGGTTGTTTCTTCTGCTGTGCAGAAGCTTTTGAGTTTGATGTAGTCCCATGTGTTCATTTTCTCCTTTGTTTCTATTGCCTTAGGGGATGTATCAGTGAAAATTTTGCTGCATATGATGTCTGAAATTTTGTTGCTTACATTTTATTCTAGGATTTTTATGGATTCATGAGTTATATTTAAGTCTTTTATCCATTTTGAGTTTATTCTTATGTATGGTGTAAGTTGATGGTCTAGTTTCATTTTTTTGCATGTAGCTGTTCAATTTTCCCAACACCATTTATTTGAGAGACTGTGTTTACTCCACTGTATGCTCTTGCCCCCTTTGTCAAATATTAATTGAGCATATTGCCTTTGGTCCATTTCTGGGTTCTCTGTTCTGTTCCACTGGTCTATGTGCCTGTTCTTGTGCCAGTACCAAGTTGTTTTGATTACAGTGGCTTTGTAGTATAAGCTGAAATCTGGTAATGTGATTTCTCCAACTTTGTTCTTCTTCAATGTTGCTGTGGCTATTTGAGGTCTTTTTTGGTTCCATATGAACTTTTGAAGTATTTGTTCTAGTTCTGTGAAGTATGTTGTTGGTATTTTGATAGGGATTGCATTGAATCTATAAATTGCTTTGGATAGTATGAACATTTTAATGATGTTAATTCTTCCAATCCATGAACAAGGTATGTGCTTCTACTTTTTTATATCTTCCTCTATTTCTTTGTTCAATGAACTGTAGTTTTCTGTGAATAGGTCCTTTATTTCTTTGGTTAAGTTAATTTCTAGGTATCTTAATTTTTTGATGTGATGGTAAATGGGATTGTGTTTTTAGTTTTCTTTCTGTGAGTTCATCATTGGTGTATAAAAATGCCATCAATTTCTCGAGGTTAATTTTGTATCCTGCTACTTTTTAAAATTTGTTTATTAAGTCTAGTAAATTTTTCTTGGAGTCTTTGGAATTTTCTATGTATAGTATCATGTCATCTGCGAATAATGACAGTTTCACTTCCTCCTTTCCAATGTGGATCCCTTTTATTTTTTCTTTCTGTCTGCTTGCTGTGGCTAAGACTTCCAGTACTATATTAAATAAGAGTGGCAAAAGTGGGCATCCTTGTCTTGTTCCTGTTCTTAAGGGAATGCTTTTAATTTTTGCCCATTGAGTATGATGTTGGCTGTAGGTCTTTCATATATGGCCTTCATTATGTTGAGATATGATCCTTCTATTCCCAGATTGCTGAGCGTTTTTATCAGAAATGGGTGCTGGATTTTGTCAAATGCTTTTCAGCATCTATTGATATGATTATATGATTTTTATCTTTCATTTTTTTTATGTGGTGTATCACATTTATTCATTTGCGAATATTGTACCAGCCTTGCATCCCTGGGGTGAATCCCACTTGGTCATGATGAATAATTTTTTTTTTTTATGTATTGCTGGATTCGATTTACTACTATTTTGATCAGGATTTTGGCATCTATGTTCATCAGGGATATTGGCCTGTAGTTTTATTTTTTTGCCATCTCTTTTTTCTGGTTTTGGAATTAGAATTATGCTTGCCTCATAAAATGAGTTTGGAAGTCTTCCCTCTTCTGAATTTTTTGAAATAGTTTGAGGAGAATGGGTATTAGTTCTTCTTTGAATGTTCAGAAAAATTCCCCTGTGAAGCCTTCTGGGCCTGGGCTTTTGTTTGCTAGGAGAGTCTTGATTACATCTTTAATTTCTTTTGTTGTTATTGGTCTGTTTTATTTTTCTATCTTTTCCCTGTTCAGTTTTGGGAGACTGTGTGTTTCTAGAAATTGATCCATTTCACTTAGATTGTCAAATTTGCTGTCATATAATTGTTCATAGTATGTGTTAATGATCCTTTTTATTTCGGTGGTGTCAGTTGTTACTTCTCTTTCATTTCTGATTTTGTGAATTTGATTTCTCTCTCTTTGTTTCTTGGCGAGACTAGCTAAGGGTCTATCAATCTTGTTTATCTTTTCAAAGAACCAGCTCTTTGCCTCATTGATTCTTTTAATTGTTTGTTTTTTTTTTTTGTCTCCATGTCATTTATTTCTGCTCTGATATTTACTATTTCCTTCCTTCTTTTTGCTCTGGGGTTTTCTTTTAGTTTGCTTTCTAGTTCTTTAAGTTGTGAGGTTAGATATTCTATTAGAAATTTTTCTTGCTTCTTGAGGTAGGCCTGTAGTGCTATGAACTTTCCTCTCAGAACTGCTTTTGTTGCATTCCATAGATTTTGTGTTGTTGTGTGTTCATTTTCATTGGTTTCCAGCAAGTTTTTAATTTCTTCCTTGGTCTCCATGGTAATACATTCATTGTTCAATAATATGCTATTTACCCTCCATGTTTTCAAATGTCTTTCTTTGCATGTTGTTCTTGAAATTGATTTCTAGTTCCATGCCATTGTGATTGGAGGTGATGCTTGATATGATTTCAATCTTCTTGAAATTGTAGAGGCTTAGTTTTTGCCCTAACATGTAGTCTATCTTTGAGAATGCCCCATGTGCACTTGAGAAGAATGTGAATTCTATAGTTTTGGGGTGTAATTCTCTGTAGATATCTATTAAATCCATTTGACCTAGCGCTTCATTTAGAGTCTGTGTTTCCTTGTTAATTTTTTGTCTAGAAGATCTATCTAGTGATGTCAGCAGGGAATTGAAGTTCCCTACTATGATTGTATTGCTTTTGATTTCTCCTTTGACGTCCTCCAAAAGATTTTTAATACATGTTGGTGCTCCTATATTGGGCGCATATATGTTTACCAAGGTTATATCTTCCTGTTGGATAGATCCTTTCAATATTATGCAGTGGCCTTTTTTGTTTCTAGTTATGGCCTTCATTTTGAAATCTAATTTATCAGATATGAGTATTGCTACCCCAGCTTTTTTTGCTTTCCATTTTCTTCAAAGATTTTTTCCATCCTTTTACTTTCAACCTATGTGAGTTTTTTGTTGTTAGGTGGGTCTCTTTTAAACAACATATATGTGAGTCATGCTTTTTTTAATCCAGTCAGCTACTCTGTGTTTTTTTATCTATACATTCAAACCATTCACATTTAAGGTGATGATTGATATGTACTTATTTATTGCCATTTTCATTTACTGTGGTTCTATTTTTATTCATATTTCTTCTAATTACAGCAGTCCTTTTAACATTTTTTGCATTGCTGGTTTGGTGCTAATGTATTCTCTTAGCCTTTTTTTGTCTGGTAAGCTCTTTATTTGACCTTCTATTTTGAATGATAGCCTTGCTGGGTAGAGTAGTCTTGGATTCAGATCCTTGTTTTTCATGACCTTGATTACTTCATGCCATTCCCTTCTGGCCTGTAGTGTTTCTTGTGAGAAGTCAGCTGAGAGCCTTATGGGGTTTCCTTTGTAGGTAACCTGTTGCTTATCTCTTGCTGCCTTTAGGATTCCCTCTTTGTCTTTAATTTTTGGCATGTTAATTACTATGTGTCTTGGTGTGGCCCTGTGTGTGTTCTTCTTACTTGGGGCTCTCTGTGCTTCTTGAACTTGAATGCCTTCTTCCTTCACCAAGTTAGGAAAGTGTTCTGTCACGATTTCTTCAAATATATTCTCTAACTCTTGCCCATTTTCTACCTCTTTGGGGACTCCTATGATACAAATGTTATTACATTTCCAGTTGTCCCACAGTTCTCTTAAGCTATCTTACTGATTTAAATTTTTTTTTTCTTTTGATTTTCTGCTTCGTTGATTTTTTTTTTACTCTGCCTTCTAATTCACTGATCTGGTCCTCAGCTTCCTCTACTCTGTTGATTCGTCCTTCCAATGTGTTCTTAATTTGTCCTATGTCATTCTTCATTTCCACTTGGTTGGTTTTCAGCGTTTCTATATCTTTACTCATGGTGCTGATGTCCTTACTCATGCTGTTGAGCTTCCTCAAAATCATGGCTCTGAAGTCTACCTCTGATAATTTGCTTAGCTGCATTTCAGTGATCTCATCTTCAATAGAGTTCTCTTGTTCTTTCATTTGTGATTTGTTTCTTTGTTTCACCATTTTGTCTATCTCAGTGGGTTTTGGAGCCTGCCGAATTTTCCCTGTGGGTGTTGATGTTCTGCTGTTTGTGGCTCTCTCTACTGGGGTCGGATGAGCCTTGGCGGGTCCCTGTTAAACACCACTGTCAAGTCTTACTTTCCTGGGTAGATTTGCAAGCCCAGAAGAGGTACAGTTATCCTCTAGCTTTTTCCTGGAGGCTAGTAGTCTCAGTTACTCAGTGCCTTGGAATGTAGCTCTGGTGTTCTGCCTACGAGGATTTCCAGTGGGTGGGATAGATGCTGGTTGTTAATGAGCTTCAATTTTTATTTTTTTGCCTCACCTGGAAAAGGCTCAATCTTCGAGAAGGGGGGCTGCTGCTTTTCCCCAAAGCTCTGGGAAGGAGCACACTGGCCACTGTCCTTTGTGGCCACAACTGAGCAAAAACTCTGAGTGCCATCCAAATCCCGGGTGTCCCCACTGAGTTCCAGCCCAATCTGCCCTTTCTCTGCTGTAACCACCTGGTGAGTGACTGTGGCTATTTTAGTGCTCTGTCCTGGCTCTCTGTGCTGTGAAGTGAGCTTGGATTTTATTCCCCAAGGGTGCTGCTCACAGCTAAGTCTGCTGCTGTCCATGGGCTCCCAGCCCACCACCCTCTCACGCCTCTGCAGATCCTACCAATGTCCCTGGTTATATGGTCCTGTCCTGCGGCTTTTCTGTTTTTTTTTTTTTTTTTTCAAGGATTTGTCTTTATTTTAGTTGTAATTCTCGTTTGGTCCTGGGAGATCATCTGTGTAGCTTCTATTCTCTCTGCCTCCATATTCACATCCTCTAAGCCTACCTTGTGTGCTTCTGGGTAGCACAGGCCTTTCTGGCGCCCCCACACCCTGCAGGTCCTGCGGGTAACTGGATCGTACAGTTCCTTTGGGGACCAGGCTCTATGCCTATGTTATGGGCTGCTGGGTCACACAGGCCTCTCTGGTGCTTTAGCACCCCACAGGCCCTGGGGGTAACTGGGTCTTACAGTCCCTGCTTGGTGGCACAGGCCTCTCTGGTGCCTCCACACCCTCCTGTTCCAGTGGGCGGGCAGCTGGATTGTCTCTCTAGGGCTCTGGCTTCCCACTGCTCTTGTGGGCTACTTGACTGCACAGACCTCTGTGGAGCCCCAGGTCCTGCTGCTGGCGGCTGGGGAGTGTTGCTGCCCTGTGGGGCTCAACTCCTGCTCAGCTTTTGCTGTAGTTTTTGGGGATGGGTCTCAGCTGCTTGTCTGTGCTTCTGTTGCCTGGGGATGGATGTCTGCTCCCCAACCTCTGTTGCTGGGGGTATATCTCTACTCTGATCATACTGCTACTATGGGGGATGGTGCTGGGCTCTGGGCTGTCAGCAGCTTCCACGACCAGCACCTTGGGAGCTCCACTACTGTGCACTGATCTGTGTTGACACAGAGTGTCCACTGCTCAGATGGTGCCAGGTGTGCTTGTGGGCTCAGGTTGCTGGGCCCTAGCTGCTCCCACTGCCTCCTCCCAGGGAAGACCCAAGGATCTTCCAAAATGATGCGACCTCCCTGAGGTGCAGGGAGAATTTCCCTGAACGGTAGCTTACCGCGTTAGATGGCCGCTCCAGTCCACAGCACAGGAACTTTCTGCTCTGTGGCTCTGCACTGCTCGGGTTTGGTCATCCACCTTCATGTCCACTCACACTCTGTCACACACTCACTCACTCTCCCACACACTCACCCTCCCTCCGGCCCTGCCAGCTGCCAGCTTGCTATATAGGACCCCTCCGGTATAACCTTATTTGCCTTTTAAAGATAGTAAAATAATTTTTTTAAAAAATGCTACTCTTTTAAAAAAATGTGCTTTCATTGATTTGAGAGAGGGAGAAACTGAGTGACTGGCTGCCTTTTGAATACCCCCTACTCCACTGGGTATGGAGCCTGCAACCCAGACATGTGCCCTGACCCAACCTATAACCTTTTGGTGTGTGGGACAATGCTCAACCAACTGAGCCACACTGACCAAGGCTACTTCCTGTGTTCTCTCCCCATCACAGAATTCTAGTTCTCTAAGGGTGTTATGTCTTTGTCTTCTGCCCTCCATTGTTTCTAATGAGGAGTCAGTTGTCACTTTTTTTTTCTTCATTTTTGATTTTCAGCAGTATGACAGTGATGTGAATAAGTTCGGTTTCATTGTTGTTGTGGGTTTCTGTACATTGTTACTTTTTGCCAAATCTGGGGAAAATTTCACAACTTCTCTAAACATTTTTCTGCCCCATTTTTCTCTTCTCTTGTTATGGGATTAACTACATATATATTAAACTTCTTTATATCTTTCATAAGATTGTTGTTATTTTATTCTGTTTTTCTGCTTTTCAGTCAGAGTGGTTAATTTCTATGGATATGTCTTAAGGTTTATTAACTCTTCGTATTGCTATTTCCAATCTTATATTAATGCCAAGAAGTGAATATTTAAAAATTTTAGACATTGTAATTTTCAGAGTTAGCATTTCTATTGGCTTTAAAAAATAATTTTCATTTCTTGGGAGATTCCTAATCAGGACTTATATTCATGTTTTTACTTAAATCATTCATACCTATTTACTAGCTGCTTTCAAATTTTTGTCTGCTAATTATAACATCTAGGGGCATTTAACAGTCTTTTTTTTTTTCCTTTAATAGATATTTTTCTTGACTATGAATCATTTTTGCCTGCATCTTTGCATGTATAGAATTTTAAAAATTTATATGCTGGACATTGTGGATATATATTGTACAGAGTTTGCACTATGCTGTCCTCCTTAAAAGATCATTGAGCTTTTTTCTGACAGAAAATTGATTACTGGAAGGTTTCCTTCATCCTATTGAAGGTTTGTTTAGTATTTGTAGGACAGGTCTAGAATCATTTTACACTAAGACATCCTTCTTACGGTAGAGGCCATTCTGGAGCTTCAGTGCACGCTCAGGGTGTGAACAATGTCTTTTTGCTCTGACTGGGCCAGTATTTCAAACTCTCCTAAAATATCTCCATACCATCATCAACCTTGTAGGTCTTACACTGAATATATGCAGCCTAGTCTTTGTCTAGGGATGTAGCAATTTTCTGTCCCCCTCCTCCATCCATGGTACTCTGTTGCTTCCTACTGAACAGCTGTTCTGTGCTACAAGTCCCAGGGCCTTAGGAGCCCTGGTCCCTGATCTCTGCCTCCTCAGCTCAGAGGGGCCACTGCGCTATGTTTGGGTTTTACTTCTCTGGCTGCAGCTGGGAAATTGAATCTACCCAGCAGAGAACAGGGTAGATCACAGGGCTCAACTCTTCTGTTTCAATTCTCTCAAAAACTGCAGCACTATGATGTCCATTATCCAATGCCTGAAAATAGTAGCCTTATATATTCCAATTTTTGTTTATTTATGGCAGGGAGTTAAGTCTGGTACCAGTTATTCCAACATAGAAGGAATGGAAATCCTTCAAATAACTACTACTTTTGATTATAGCAATATATATAAACATTACTTAAATTCACTTCATGTGCCACTCTGTTGTATGTGGGCTTGTGTTGCGAGGTAGCAAATTCAATGTTAGTTCAGAGATGTAGGTCTATGGCACATCGTCAGTGCCCAAGTATAATTGTGATTGCTGACTGACTGAATTTTTGGATAGTTGATAAGAATTGTGTTTCCAAATTCAGATCCTTTCTCTTTTATTTCCACACTGCACAATCTTCTTCACTCTCTGACAGAGACTTACACATGCACACTTCAGGGCCAAGACAGGAAATGGCTCGGATGCTGTCACCTGTTATGGGAAAAGTTATTTTATTTTGTTCACAGTGAAAGGTTAAGGAAAGAAATAAAAGAGAAAAGAAAAATGTTAAAAACTTCTTTAAATTGCCAATCTATAGGAACAAATCCTTTTTGTTACCCCTCTGGCTCTTTCCCTTTAATTCTTTTCTTGTGTGTGTGTGTGTGTGTGTGTGTGTGTGTGTGTGTGTGTGATTTTTACCTGTCTTTAATGTGAGCTATTGAATGCATACGGGTATAAAAATCTATTTATTTTTACTTTTTTGCTTTATATACTTTGTTCTACTTTTACCACTAGATCAAGGATGTGACTAAGGACATTTTAAAACATCTAAATTAGTTTCTATATCAACTGTAAAATGTGCTTCCTACTGACAACTTATTTGAAGGATCTATTTAAGTCTCCAAGTCAGGTCTGGAAGGGCAAAGCCTGGAAAAAGAAGAATGCTTATTTATTTAAAAATATGAAGTCAAACAATTCTTAACTGTACAGTTCACTTTCAAGGCATAGAACAGTACACATATTTGCTAGTGGTGGTTTGTTCCTTTTGGAAATCATAGAGAATTTTGCTCTTTTGGAGATTTGTACGTATTGTTTTATATTACAATGCTTTGTATAGTTGCCCATAAGTCTCTGGGCAGAGGAGAATTTAAAAACAAAAGTTATGAATTACCTATTTCTTTTTCATTTTAATGTAACTTTTTTCCTCTCTGGTTTCTTAACATACAATCAATCAGGTATTTCTCTCTCTTTCCAAGAAGATAAATGACCCTAGGGTCCATCAACTGACACAGCAGCAAACCTTCCCGTCCCAAAATGTTCCTGGGAAGTCTGTCCCTGATACACTGACTCAGCACCGCACCACTGAGCATTCAGCCTCGTGACTGAACTTCTCTCAGGTACACATTTGCACAGTGCCTGTGCTCAGCGAGACCAAATTTTAAACGGTGTCTGAAATTTCTGATTCTGTAAGATACAGTGGAAAGTGTACTGACTGTTGAACCAGATAAACCTGGATTTGATTCTTGGCTTCATTGCTTGCAAGCTGTGTAACCCCTCTGAGCCACAGATTTCTTACCGATAAAAGTCAAATCATAAATAATATCATTCATATGTACCTCACAGGTGGCTACCTTGCAGGATTTATAAGCTAAGGTGAGCAAGGGTAGGCTATTTGTAATTCTTTATTTCCAGGTCAGGAAACCTGGAAGTAACAGGTCCTTTTGTTTTTCACCAGAGTTGACTCATCAAACAATTCTTTAAAATATGTTTTTTGCAATTAACTCAATTTGTCTTGAGGAGAGAGCCCACCCTTCAGGCAACTGAAACCAGTTGGCTATCCCACATTGGCCACATCATAAGTTATTTGTGCCTCACTTGACAATGGATGCTTCCCATGGAAAAATACCTAGATTTGTTTTGCAAAAGCTTAAATTTGTTACCCTCTGCTGTAGATATCATTTAAAGTTTTTTTTTTTTTTAAATTTTCCTTTTATAGATTTTAGAGATAGGAAGAAAGAGGGAGAGAGAGACAGAAACATTGATGAGAGAGAACATCGATTGGCTGCCTCCTGCATGTTCCCCATTGGGGTTCGGGCCCACAACCTGGGCATGTGTCCTGACTGGGAATCGAACTGTCAACCTGTTGGTGCATATGTCGATGCTTAACCACTGAGCCACACTGGCCGGATTAAAGTTATTTTCTTACTAGGTTTTAGTTAAGCCATTTTTAAAGATGTACCACAGGCATTACAGCTAAAGAGAACTGAATGAAATTCCAGTGTTTCTACTTAATAGCTGCATAACATCGCTCAAATATGAACCTCATCTCTCTTACTCATTAAATGCAAATAACAGCCCCTACCTTTCAGGGTGTTTGTCATGATTAAATGAGATAGCCTATGTAAAAATGTTCAGCCTTGACTGTCATCAGATATTAACTCCCTTTCTACTTTTCCATTCTATCTTTGATACATGCTGCTTAATAATGACTCTACAAATCTGCTGGGTGTTAGAAGCCAACTTATTCATTTCTATGACAAAAAAAGTTTGCCTTATATTTTGCCCACCTATGTTGGTCTAACAATTCATACAATTTCTGAATCTCAATTTAAAAGTTTTAGGATGAAAACATGTATGTAATTGGCATTTTACAGATAGAATAATTTTAAATAATTTGGAATTTCTCTCCATGTTATTATTATTATTTTTTTAATTTTTGGAGAATAACTTTAAAAAATGTTCTTACTGATTTTAGAGAGAGAGGAGAGAGGAAGGGAGAGGGAGAAAAAAAAGAGAGAGAAACATCAATGTGAGAGAGACATACTAATAGGCTGACTTCTGCACGTCCCCCACTGGGGATCAAACTCGAAACTCAGGCATGTGCCCTGAACAAGCGACCTTTTTGTGCATGGAATGAGGCTCAACCCACTAAGCCATGATGGCCAGGGCTCTCTCCATAGTATTAAAAGGAATACTTTCTTTGGCAGAATTGTGAAGCCCCATGTGATTTTTCCACTCATTGTGGTCACAAACCTGGGATAACCCATGTCATACCTAGATCTTTATTCAGTATCAATATAACCCTGTGTGACATGTATGAGTCAGGAGTCCCACATCTTCGAAGCAGTAATGAGGAAAAAATGAAAACAACTTGATTAATATTAGAATAACAACCCTGTACTCGCACCCCTAAAATTAGACTTCATTATTTAAAGCATGATGATAAATACCTTGGTAAATGTCCTGATTTGAGATGATCATGTGGCTATCTTTGGGATTCCAAAGGACCAAATTACATTGTCAATAATTCTACAAGAAATCAAATTTCTGCATGGGAAATGAGAACTTAGGACACTCGCTTTGTGATGAAATAAGAGAAAAGTGTTCCCTTTCCCGGAGGCTGAGACAGTTTGGTTTAGATACTGAGACACAGAGATGACCCAAGCTTTTCTGACAGTGGGGATGGGAACCTGCCCTTGGCTACAGGAGACAGCCACGCAGGGAAGGGAGATGGCTCTTTAAGGAACACCGAGAGCTGTCTGCGCTCATGCAGCTCGTTGCAAGCATTCTCTGTCTCGCCTGCTGCCCTTCCATTATCCCTTGACCATCTGTTAATCCGCATGAGAAATTTCTATTCTGTGAAAGATTAAGGCAAAGGGCGTGTTTTATACTTAAAACAATATAGAAAAGAAATAGCTATGTCATTTCTCTTGAGGCCATCGGGGTGGTCACAGGTACGGTAACCAGCAAGGACAGCTGCGTGCATCAAAGCAATGAGCCCTCTGTGGTTGTCGGCGGCAAAGCTAGTCAATGGTGGTCCATCAAAAAGGGGAGAAGAGTTGGGTCAAAAGAACACAGGGAAATTATTCTGAGATAGTGTCAGATAGTGTCTGGACATCACTGACAAATCTGTAGACATATTTAAGGGTCTAATTATCAGCAAGGATGACAATGGAAGCTGTTAGTTTGGGAAACTTGAATCACACATGGACTAAATCTAATTCATTCATAGGCTGTTTTGAATGAGCATTTTAACATTTAAAGAGAGAATTAAGAAAAACTCAAATAACTCAGTTATGGGTATTTTTGTATTAAACTTAGATATGAAGTATTATAAACAAGATCATAAAGTTTGTAATATCTTGCCACTAGGAAACAAGAAATTATTTTTCAGATTGTGAAACTGAATGAAAGGTTGGAGTGAGAAGAAAAGCAATGACAAGACTTTTATTTCTAGGCAGAGAACAGGGCCCTGTTGGGAGAGGATTTTGGAGCAGCTCTTTTCTGAAGGCCATAGAAGACAGTGTGTACAGATATTTGATCTAAAGAGAAGGCACACACTCGAAGCATTTGAACTGCCTAATTAATATCACTTATAACAAGTGAAACATGTTTATTCTCCCTTCAACATTTTACAGCCTCTATTTTGCTGTTTCTCTGGCAGGCAGGTACTGCTTTATTGGGCCAATATTGATTATTCCCCTCTATCAATAGGGCTCTTGAAGGCACCAAAGCATTAGGAATTTAGCCACCTTTTACTTTTAGGATTTAACATTAAGTTAGCAGAGAATTACAAAGACTACCTAAAGTTCAATATTGTTTTTTAAGAAAATATCTCACTAGGTTAAACCTTTGATTTATATTAGCTCTCTTCTAGATTAAGAGCCATGAATGGCTGAAGGTATATTAAAGGTGACATAGCATTAGGTTTGGAAGTTATCATAGATGTCATGTTCTTTGATCCTCTTAACCATTCAGAAATCTTTGGTTCATTATTTCTAATGTTTCTTCTATTTAAGTGTTCCATTTCTTACTCCTTATAAATAGTATATCCCATTTGGAAAAGCCCCAGTAAATTTTACTTCCATAGGCACCTAAAAGTCATGAACTTTCTGGGTTTAAGCTATTCATCTTTCAATTACCCATAGAGACGGCCGTAATAAATGTTACCGCTATCTGTACCCTTTAGAGAATCAGCAGTGTCCTGTGAACAACTATGAACCTCCCTGATTTTCCTGGGAGGTTCAGCCCAGGGACCTATATAATTTCTGCCAGTTCAAAAACTCTCTGGTGAGTGGGAAGTCTGCAGTCTGTGAGCATGCTCAGATTTTGATGTCAACAGATCTCTGCTTTTACTATGTAATTTGATCAACCAATGTTGGGAGATCCTTGTGGTTATCAGGTGATCCAGAGCTCTTTATTTACTGTGGGATTCTCTGTTTAGAATGTTACCCCAAATGCATATTCATGGTTTGTCAGAAGTAATGTGAAGGAGAGAAACCAGCAGCCACAATGTAGCTAGATATATGCTTTACCTATACTTAGTGCTCAGGGATGCAGCTAAATGTGGTGCTCCTAGCTAAACAGAACACCCAAGTCCTTTAGGATAAGGTGAAAGCTACAACAAGCTTTAATCGGGCAGGATGTTGGAGGATAATCTCTACTGGACTTGTGCTAGGGTCCTTTTCTCCCATCCCTGTATTATCTCCATATTTCTGCTGCCTACTTGGACCTGGTATGGTTCTTAGAAGGCCAGCATGGTGCCAGAGGCTTCACCTGCTTCATCGTAGTGTTTTTCTCATCACTAATCTTCAAAATGGTATTCTTATCTTCAGTTAACAGATAAAGAAACTGAGGCTCTGAGAAGGTTAAGCAACACAGTTAAATCACACAGCTAGTAAGGAGCACAATTTTACTTTGACACAAACTCCTGTATTAGTTTCTAGTGCTTCTGTCACAAATTACACAAACATAGAGGCTTAAAGCTACAATGTTTTACAGTATCATAGTTTAGAAATGCAACTTGGGTCCTGCTGGGCTAAAATCAAGGAATCCACGGAGCTTCTTTCCCCTCTGGAGGCTCTATGGGGGAGTTACGTCCTTGCCTTTTCCAGTTTCTAGAGACCACCTGCATTCCTTGACTTGTGGTTTCCCTTCTCCATCCTCAAAGCCAACCACAGGGCACCTCTCCGAACCTGTTTCCATGACCACATCTCCCTCTCTCTCCACAGCTGGGAATGGTTCTGTTTTTAAGGGCCCATGTAAGTAGATTGGGCCCAGGAGAATCTCTAGATCTCAAGGTTCTTAACTTAATTGCATCTACAAAGTCCTTTTTTGCCATGTAAGAAAACATATTCACAGGTTCTTGAAATTAGGGCATATAATTCAGTGCGGAAGGGGGTTGTTGTTGTAACACTTTCCTTTTGATTCTATTTCCATAAACCTATAGCTCACATACCAGCCTTGCTTTAAGCATCTTTGATATTTCCAGCATCTAATTCATTTCTGACTCAATAAATACTTTTGAGCAAATTAATAAATATACTAAAATACCGGAATTTTGAAGTGGTTGTTTTACTGCACACAAATGGACTAATAATGATTGATTTGAGGGTAATTGTTTGTAACATCATTCTAGACTCTTAAATTGGGAGATAAAGGTTAATCAGTTTTCTCCCAGGAGCAGAGATGCTTATTCTGTGTGCAGTTGAAGCAACAAGATGTGGTCTTGCTGAACAGCCCTGGCTAATTAGCTGCCAGCATTGTTAATGCATGTGTTATTGGGAATATTATGGATGCAGCTAATGTCTGCTTTAAGGGTGATCCCTTTGGTCTGGAATCCTTCTGGGGAAAGAGCATTCAGAAGCCTCAAAGATGCTAAAAAATTCAAACACAAAACATTGGTGAAGTTTCCCTTATGATGAGGTTTGTTTCATTTGTGGGTTTTGTTTTGTTTTGTTTTTTTGTTTGGCCTGACTCCAAGTGGAGACTGAGTATAAGCAATTAGTCAGGATGCCAGAAAGCAAAGCCTGTATGGGTGCACATTAATTGGAGTCAGTGGGAATACTGGAAGAATGCTTCCCTGAATTAAACTCCTGGTGTCATCTAGCAAAAGAAGTGGGAAATTCAAGTCTGACTCCTGGGTAAACAGTAATTGTGTCTGGTATTAGGCCTAGCTAGGCTGGGGGTGGGGCAGGAGACCTGGAGGAGTTGATAATCGAACAAGGTCAGCTTCCTGACAGGGTGCTATGACCAGTCTGAATGCTGAGACTTGAGGACCCGGTTGGAGCCAATAGGCTTCCTTGATACACTGCCAGCAACTGCAGTCGGTACTAAACTGATTTTAGACAAAGAGCAAAATTAGATCAAGCATCATTCGGGGTATATAACAAAATAATACCTTGACTAGGACTTGGCATCTTTATGTGATTAAGTAATCTGTTCGAACAGGGAGTGAAAGATGGCACAATACTTTTGGCAGGATTTTAAAAATGCCCAGTGTTTCTCTTTGGCTTCCCTAGAGTCTCCCCAGCGACAGGTACCTATAGGCATTACAAAAACTAAAAATGGCAGCTGAGAAAAGCAGGTACACTAAAAAGGAAGACATGTGCCTTTAACAAAACACTGAAGGTGTGAATTTGGGCTTCCCAAAACAGGAATAAATATATGCATTTCTCGGCGGTACTGAAAAATAACTGTGAATAGAACAGCAGTGTCACTTCAAATTACTTACTGCTTGAGTTAGGGGAGGCAAATGTTTTATTAATAAACAGGCAGTTAGAGCACTATTTGTTCCCAACTCTTAAGAGCATAGGAGGTCAGAGGAGGCCAAGCTGAAACCTCCAACAGGAGAAATGATTTACCAATTTGATGTAACTGACAGACATGGTGATGAAAAGGGACTTTATTGTGTAGCATCAGGGAGCCACTGCTGGGAGGTGGTCAGAGGTTTTAGGAGCTGCAGGCTTACAGGATGAGAGCTTTCTCTCAGACTCTGGCCAGATTGATTAGTGTGGACCTGGGAGGAAGGAAGGAGGGAGGGAGGGAAGAGACATATGCTGCTTCATTTGGTGCAGAGTATAATTTAGGAACTGCACACTCATCCATCAGGCTGGCTAATAACTAATCAATGATTGCAAAGCACTTGGAAGGTAGTAAGTTTTATATATGTGCTAAATAACAAAAATGCTAAAATTTGGTTCAGGATTGCAGCCAAAT
This sequence comes from Molossus molossus, assembly GCF_014108415.1. Taxonomy (NCBI): domain Eukaryota; kingdom Metazoa; phylum Chordata; class Mammalia; order Chiroptera; family Molossidae; genus Molossus; species Molossus molossus. The sequence goes on from NW_023425348.1 coordinate 29,277,784, forward strand.
CTAGCTTGCCAGTGGAAAGCTGGGGATGTTATTATTATTACTATTATTATTTTGGAGAGGGGTTTGGGGTGACTCTAGGACCCTCACTATAAACCACAGTGGATTGTCTGTGTGTGCACTGGGCGTGATGTTGAGGATCCACAGGTGCATTTAACTGGGCTGTAATTAGGGATTTTGCACTCCAGGGGGCATTCGTACCTCCTCTGGCTTCTTTGCCACTGCTTTAAAACAGGCCTGCTGCAGGGACAAGGTCACATGACTCACTGGCATGAATGACCTTCCTGATTAGTGGCTGCTCTGGTTGTGATTTATCAGTGTAGAGCTATCATAACAAAATTGCTGTAAAGATATCCAGCATTTAGTACCAATAAAAGTGCTGCTTCCTGCAAAAGTGTTTGCTTTTCCATAGACACCTGCCCCACCTTCTCCTAGGAACAAGACCTCACATTCTGGTAATTCTTCACCTGCGACAGCTCTTGGAAGAGGAAAAATTAGCATACTTTCTGATTTCCAAAATTTCTTTTGTCATATTAGGATCTAGGGTGTTTCTTCACCTATAGTTGACACTACCTGTGTTTTGTTGTTTTTTAGAAGAGAAATAGCTCCTCCCATTTAGGAAATGTAATTACAAAGGCATTAATCTGTCAATTTGGGGCTGCTACAAATTCTTACTGGCAAAACAGCTATAGCCAACATATTGCAATAGTGTATTCTTCAGCAAATGGAAATTTCTCTAGAATGTGTGCATATAAATATTAGTTAGGAAGAGAAATAAGACAGCAATGAAACAGTTTCTATTAATTATTTTGGCTCCTTTCCGAATTCGTTAGTTTATCTGACTTTTTCCGAAGCTCCCGGAACAATCTGTCGTAGCCTATTTATGCAGTGAAGGTGTCTGAAAGTCAGTGACTAAATTTAGAGGTAAATCCTCCTGAGGAGGAAATTTTTCTTCTGTGCTAATCTGGGCCCATGAAGAAGCAAGGAGGAGTTATTTTGATTTTCCCGGTTTGGCCAGATGGTTCTTGTGAACAAGCTGTCGGGATTCCCAGGGCTTTGTGGCTCTAGCAGGGCCTGCTTACCAACAATTGTTTACTCAAACTTCCCAGAATTTTGTTGTGCTTAAGAGCTCAGATAGTTCCCATTAGAAAGGAGAAATAATAATGAAGTGCCAATGCAGAAGTTTCTTAGCCATTCAGATGAATTTACCTGGGAATATCCATCACCTGCGGTACTGTCAATACTCAGAAGCAGAAAACAAAGTTCTCCCCCTGGCCGGTTTGGCTCAGCAGTTAGAGCATCGACCTGCGGTCCAGAGGGGCCCAGGTTCGGTTCCTACTAAGGGCACATACCTTGGTTGTAGTTTGTCCCCAGCCATGGTTGGGATCATGTGGGTGGCAACCACCTGATGTATCTATCTCACATCAATGTTTCTCGCTCTCTCTCTTCCTCCCTCTCTTCCTCTTGCTGTATCTGAAAATAAATGCAAAAATGTTCTCGGGTAAGTATATAAAAAAAAACCCCACAAAGTCCTCTGAGCACCAAATGGGTGCCCAGAGCAAATTTCAGAGATATTTTTACATTTTGTTTGACCAAGTTCTAACAACTTTGATTATCTTCCTATGTTTTTCCAATTTGTTTGTTTCTTTATTTATACTCATGGAAGATTAGAAGTAAGATATGAAAAAGGTAAGTCTAGTATAACTGCTAGAGTTCTATAAGGACAGTAACTAGACATGATAGCTGAAGCAGAGTCAAGAGAGACTGAAATGAGCTAACACTGAAAGTCTGAAAGCCATTGTAACCTACTGAGAATTCAGAGAAAGAAACCTCCATGTCTCTTTCACCTTCAAAGACCTCTCATGACATAGTTCACATTCTTAACCACAACCTTGTATCATCAAGAAGAGAATCAATTAATTCACAAAAGAATTGCAAATGGTCAATAAATAAATTTAAAAAAATGTTGATCCATGAATAATCAAAGAAATGCAAATTAAACACACAATGCAAAAGTTATGTCAAATTGGCCAAGGTTTAAAAAAAAATAGATGATGATTACTGTTGTAGAAGAGATAAGGCATGGGTATTCTCAGTTAGTTTGGACAGAGACATAAATTGCTACAATCTTTTTAATGGGTATTTTGGCAACACAAGAAAAAAGCTTAAAATTTTTACTCTGGCTGGTTTGGCTCAGCAGTAGAGCATCAGCCCATGGGCCAAAGAATCACAGGTTTGATTCCAGTCAGAGATATGTGCCTTGGCTGCTGATTGGTCCCCGGCCCTGTGGAAGGAAACCAACTGATAAGTCTCTCTCAAGTCAATGTCTTTTTCTCTTTCACTCTATCTGAAGATAAAATGGAGAAAGGTATCCTTGGGTAAGGATTTAAAAAAAAAAAAAAAGCTTACAATTTTTGTGTACCCTTTGACCTAGCATTTCTAAATATAAAAATGTATTCCAAGGAAACACTGTGTGTTTATTGTGCTTTCATAAGTTGTCAAAATTTTAGCAAAGCTGCTTCATAGTACTGCTGCCTCCATATCCCGTTTGTTTGCCCACGTGGCCTGCAGGGGCCTTAAACTGACACCAGCCCCTTAAAGCAAATGAACACCCTCGATAACCGCTCTAGCGTCACAAATGCAAGTTCCTGATATGTCTTCCCCAACAGCCCTTTGGATCAATAGTCTCCCCTCATTCCCAGGGACTTCCTCTTGTTCCCCTCTTAGATAGAACCAAAATCCTGCTTTTTTGGTTTGAATTAACTGATCTGGTCTTAACCTGGGAAGCTCAAAGTAATCTATCATAAACCCTAATACAGGCATGTGCCCACCTCCTGCCTCTCTTTCTCTGCCTGCACCCTGCCTTGACTTCCCCAGGTGGCCCCTAGAGGTGTGTCGGGTACCTCCTTCAAGTCTTATGAGTAATAAACTGTTCTATTTCAGTTTCTCTTGTGGTTTTTGTTGAACCATGGTTCACCATCCACCACCCTCTGCTCCACTTAACAAATGTTTTAACAAATTCATAGCAGAAGGATTTAGCTTCAATGATTGTAAGCAGAGAGTTTTTAGTTGCAAAAGAAATAATTCTAATATTCTAAAAACAAATTACGACCTAGCCAAGTACAATTATACAAGGCAGTCACTAAATATGATGTAAAATCTACTTATTGATATGAAAAGATATTCCTGCTAAATTAAATGGAAAAAACAAACAGGTTAAAAAATTACCAGTATATCACAATTTCCCTTAAAAACACAGAAAACAATAATATATGTAAAAATACTACCAATAATCTTTGAGTACTGGATTGTGGTTGACTATTACACTTTTTGTACTCATTTTTATTCTATTCCTTTATAATGAAGACATACAACTTAACTGCTGATGTGGAATAAAGTTTAAAAATAATAATTGTTCAAGAAATTATATATATTTTTTCTAAGAAAAGCATTAAAGAGAAAAACAGTCTGCCATTATATGGCATATTCTATTGTAAAAAACAATCGAAAAGAGCCAGCACATTTTAGAATTATCTCACTTTTATGATTTTCTCATTTATTCATTTATCTGTCTTCCTAGCAGTATTTTCTGAGCACATACTATGGGTCAGACACTGAGTCTACAACAATGAACAAAAGAAGTATGTTCCCTTCTGGGGAACTAATGTGATCATAGTGATTATAGTTAATAATACAGTATTATATACTTGAAAGCTGCTAAGAGAGTAGATCTCAAATGTTTTCCTCAGAAAAAAGAAATGATAATTATGTGACATAATTAAGAAGTGTTAGCTTACCCTATGGTGGTAATAATTTTGTAATATATAAATACAACACATTGTACACCTTAAACTTACAATGTTATATGTCAAATATATCTAAATAAAGTTGGAGGTAAAGCTAGGTTCCTGCCTTAATGAAGTACACAGTCTACTTTGGGAGATGGACAATTCTATAATTACACATAGAAATGAAAAATTACAGTGGTGACAGGTGTAAACAAGAGAGCCACAGAGAGAATTAGGATGAATGGGGGATAGCAGCACTGCAGAGGGCCCTGGGGAGGAGGGACCCAGGAACATGATGGGCTCAGGGAAGCCTGTGGATAGATCACAGCAAGTGAGGGAGTTGTATACAGGGTATGGTTCCAGGGGTAGTTGTGGGTGATGGATAGTGCAGGGTCTTGAAGTGCATTCTAAGTTTTGCCTTAATACTTCTTCTTAGCAATGAGACGCTTTCCATGCTCTCAGGCATATCTATGCATGATATGGCTTTTAAAACAGTAATTGACTGTCTTGTGGAAGACACATTAAAGAAAGACCTGAATGTATGCAGAAATACAAATGAGAATGTTATCAAAATAAGAGAAACAAGTGTAGGAGAGGAGGCTGCCTTGAAACACTGGGTGATGGGCGTGGAGATTGACAGATGACTACTGTTTGGTTTGTATCATGACTGACAGGTCATGACCATGAGGTAAGAAGCAGTGGTCAGCACTCAAGGTTGGGGGCAGGGTAGGATATGATGATGATCTGATTTTGGATGTGGTAGTTTGAAACATATTTGAGACACCCAAGAGGAAATGTTGATTGATAGGTGATAATCCTAACAGGGAATTCAGAGAAAAGGAAGGCATCACAGAAATTTCATTGGTTCATGCAATGCTTATGCAATTATGGAGCTTGGTAAATTCAAATCTGCAGTGTAGAGTGACAGCCTGGAGACTCAGAAAGGCCCATGGTGCAGGAGGGCAGGTAGAGGCCCAGGAGAGCTGATGGTGTAGATGAAAGGCTGAAGGCAGTCTGCTGAAGAGTTTCCTCTTACTCAGGGAACCTAGTCTTTTTCTTCTATCAGGCCTTCAACTGATTGGATTAAGCCCACCCACATTATGAAGAACAATCTGCTTACTCAAAATTTACTGATTCAAATGCTTACATCCCAAAACAACCTCCAAGTTGATTCAAAATTAAATATCATATCTTCCTACCAGATATTCCTGGATAATGCATTTCTAATGGTATGATAGTTGAGCTTTTGACAAGTCAAGAACTCGAATTTTTGAGTAAGGGGTTTTTCTACAACACCCTCCCTACCTATCTGTTGTACAATTAACTACTTTTGTTCCTGTTGCATGAGAGTGGACTGTTCGGAAGCATCTTACTAAAGCATTCATAATCTAAGGGCATAATTAATGTTATTCTTCAAGAGGATGTATGTGTCTCAGTGTCTAGTTCACATATCTCTATTAGTTCAACAAATACATAAGGTATTTAGGGTGTTGATCCTGCGGATAGAGGATGGTTTTCCATTTGCTTCCTTACGTATTTCCTCAATGCCCATAGCTGATAGCTGATTATTACTGTGCAGGCCACACTCTCGCTTTCTTTGATGTCTCTCTGGGTCTCTCTAGGACTTGAAATGTTTGCCTGCATCAAGCGTGCATCTTCTAAGCCTGGGTTGTTAAAGGAGACACCACGTAGCATCCTCTGGATACACACATAGGGAAAACACATAAATAAGAGGGAAACATTGCCAACTTGTAATTCTTATCTAGTAGTGTTCTCCATTTTATTAGACCTCATGAGATGCTCACATTTCAGAGCAGCTTGACATTTTGGCAGCTGTGGATGCCTTTTCTGGTTCCGAAGTCTCTTAAACATTGGGCATTCACTTATGAAAGCAAGCCGTGTGACCTGAGACCCGAGGTGTTCTGCCCTAGATTTACAGATGTCGCTGCTGTTGCCTGAGGTTTTGGCATTCTTACTAATATCAGCAAGATATTTAGGAAACAGAGGTATTGGGGAGGGGCAGGGAGGCACTAAATGGACAGTTAATAGACTTATGAGCCTTGATGATTAGGAGAATGTCCTAGGGCAAAATTCCAAACACATGCCTGCATGGACCCAGAGTGGTAACTAGGTATGTGCACTGAGAGAAGCACTTGGCAAACTGGAGAGCTCGTGTCCTCCAAGAGCAGCCTCCGCTCCATGCTGTGGAGGAGTGAGAGCCCAGGCCTTCCATGACTTATATGTGATCTGTTCAGATAGGATGATAGGTAAAGGATCACTGTCATTTGAAAATGAATGAGTATGTTGTTATTGAGATGACTGAATTTTTTCTAAAAGAAATCAGCAAAGATCTCTAGTTTACTTCACTCATCAAAATAAATGATAGCTAAATATCATTAGCTTTTAAAATTTATATAAAGACCAGAAATCATTATATATGAAGATTTATATAGCACCGTAGGAAAGAATTTTCCAATAACTACATCACAGCCAGAACTAGAAAACATAAAGTGATGAATAGATTTGACTATTGAAAAAATCTAAAGCTTAAAAACACCTCTATGACAAAAATATATCATTAAGGAAATTATGAAATGATGGCAATCTTTCTTAACATATAGGAGACATTAAAGACTAATATCCTTATTACATGATGAAGTATTTAACCTAAAGAAAACCAATTTCAGAAAAACGGGCAAAGACTATAAATAAGCAGTTCACAATAATGCAAAAATATTTAGGTTCAATAGTAATAAAAGTTGCAAATTAAATTGAGGTATAATTATCACCAACTAAATTGAAAATACAGTATTTAAAAATAATTAGTAGGAGGCTGAAGTACTGGGAATTAGAAATCACATGCATTACTGATGTGGAATAAAATTGAGGAAAAAAATTTGGAAGGCGATTTGGAAACATTATTGAAAGCATTACAAATCTACTTATTATTTGACCCCAAAATTTGTTTTTAGAAAGCTATCCTAAGATTATCTTTATCTTTATCTCTATCTCTGTCTCTTTCTCTATCTCTATGTCATTTATAATATATGTCTATATTCCTTTCTGTCTGTCTCTCTCTCCCCACTAGAACATAAGCTCCATAAAGTAAAGGGATCTGTCCATTTAATTCTCATACTTTTACCTGAATCTAGAAAATTTCCTGTCATCTAGTACGTAACCAATCTGTGTTCGTTGAGTGGATTATTATTTTTTAACTTTAGAACAGGACCTTGGCATCTTAAAGGGTGTCTAATGGAGAGTGACTAGGATGTTAAGAAATTTTAAATTAGATCATAAAAAAACAAGAGGAAAGCACTATTAGAGGAGTAACCAGCAAAGGATTTGAAAGTGGTCTTCAAACACTGGAAGAAATATCATGTGGCAGTGATCGGACTCGTGCGTATGATTTCTAGTGCAGAAATAGATCAATGAATGGGGTTTATGGAGAGGCAATGTGGCAGCTCTATTTAAAGCAGCACTTTGAAACAGCTGTCCAAATGGAATTGACTACCGTGGGAAGAAGTGATTTCCCCGTGACTGAAAATGTTTAAGCATAACTACTTATAGGAAGATTCATATAACAGAAAAAGACCTTGACTAGATTACTCTAAATTTCCTCTGCTTAGGAGACTCACCCCCCTGCCTCCCCAGCATCACTTTCCATCCTCTCTCTCCTTTCAGCTGTTTACTCCTACTTATTCCTCTGATCTCATACTGAATGCTACCGCTCTCTAGAACCCATTTCCTACTCCTCAGTCCAAGGTAACATTGCACATGTATGCCCCTCTTAGCCACCCCAGTTCCCCTTTAAGTCAATGTGCATTGTAATTTTCCTTTTGCCTGATTGTCCTCCACTAGTTTACAAATTTGATGGAGGGAAGGACTGGTTCTATCTTTCTATCATGGTCATCTTTTTGTATCTGGTGTCTAGTACCTGGCACATACAGAATGAAATTATTCTTAATGAGGTGTGTACATAGGTTGAAATAGCTTTATATTTTATTTCTTTGGTGACTATGAGCCATTCAAGCAGGGAGTCACAGCATTTTTCCTTATTTCCTTTCAGAGTTCCCGGTTTCTTGTGGTTCTGCTTACCTTGGTGGCACACAGGCTTCTGCACCCACCTTCAGCGCTCTTAAGGGAGGATCACCATGGCCTTCCTCCCTCCCTGCACCTGTGTGCCTCCAACAGTCCCAGGTGGACCCACATCTTTGGCTAAGGAGATTACATAAAGCTTGGCAAAATTCATCAGAGGTTCAGCATGCTCACCTTTGAATCACATCTTTCTCAATGTTGAGTCAAGTTCTAGAAAGTGGTTGTTTTGTTTTTCAAAATTGTATTTAATATTTTAAAAATTGTTATAAATGTCAAATATAGATAATATAAAATATTCAGATAAAACACAAAATGTAAAAGGTAAAGTAAAATTACCCATAATCCACCCTAAAATGACCTTTATTAACATTTTAGTATATGTGTTTTCATTTAGACTTTTAAAGAATAGTTTTGTGACAAACTATTATTATAATATAGAAACTATTTTATAACATTTTTTTATTTAATATATTGAGACATCATCTCTAGATCAATAAATACATATTTATACTATCAGTTCTATATAGTACTCCAGAATATGAATTATACCACAGTTAATTTAAATAATTTTGTTTTATGATATTAAAGTTTTTTTCAATGCTTCACACTTTTGAGACATGATACAGTAAATGATTTTGATGGCCTATCTAATTGAATGTAATTGATTATTGCATTAGAACAGATTCTAAGATAAAGTCCTAGAATTAGGATTACTGGGTCACAGAATCTCTAAGGTATTTCAACTTTTGATAGGAATTGCCAAGTGGCAGTTCAGGAAGAATGTAGTAATTTCCACAAAATACCATCAATATGATTGGCCAGTTTGATGTTCTATGAGTTAATAAGATAATAAACTTCCCTTCGACTTACATAATGGAGACCTAGAAAGTTGTTATAGCCCTGAGGCAAGGTAGTAAGCAGGTACTCTTACCTTTGCCATGAGAAGAAAATTTTTTTCTGTTTTTTTTTTTCAATCTGATAGTGATAAGGAAAAATGCATTATTAAGTCAAGGGTTGCATATCAAATTCCAAGGGCTTTGTTGCTTTATTTACTAACAATTTCACATTCAAAAGCACACCTGTAATTGGCATTACCTGTTAAGTATCCGGCTTTCCCTTAGTTGAATGGACCAAGGTGTATGAAGTGGCTTAGATCTGTAAATTGTGTTATCCAATAGGCAATGGAGGCAGATCCTGGCAGAAAGCGTGTAGAGAAATCCATGGTGAGTTAGGACATTTATTCTGTGTTATGGGATTTAGGACAGAGTTTTAGTCACTATGGCAGGGGCTGGCCAACTTTTTCTGCAAAGGGCCAGATGGTAAATAGTTTTGACTTTGTAGGTCATATAGTCTTCAGCACAACTACTTAACTCCCATCAAAGCTCAAAAGCAGCCACAGACATCAGGAAAGCAAATAGTTACGACTGGGTTCCTATAAAACCTTATTTACGAAAGTAAGTTGAGGACAGGATTTATCCCAAGGGTCATAGTTTGCAAACTCCTACTGTACAGGAAGCTGGAATTATAAACAGGAAATTGAATTAGAAGCAGTTGTGTAGACTGGGCTAAGTCAACAGTAACTGGTCAGCATGTGAACTGGTCAGCAATTTTGTACTCCTGTTTTACCCTCAGGCAACCTGAATGATCACAATGAGTAAATGACTGTAAAATTAATTTCTTACCCCTGGCTGGAACGTTGATGTTGCTAAAATACTATTTTTTTAGTTGACTTTGGTTCAGGAACCCAGTGGGACCAATGCTACAGGTAGTAGACACCCTTGACTTGGGAGAAAGATGAAGTCAGCTACCCTGTTCCATTGGATCCCTAAGGCACCTGCATGGGCCTCATCTCCCTACCAGACCCTGCCACATACTTTCTTGTTTTTCAGCCTCAGCTGGTGCTCTGAATTTTATTCCCCTGATTGTTCCTGGATCTCAGAGCAGAACTGCAGGAATCCTGCTCAGTGCGCCTACTTTCCAGATTCTATCTTTTCTTTATCTGGCCAATTCTGGTTAAGTCGGATATCGATTAAGGTCGCTTTCATTTCTGGCTAGTATTTTTGTATATAGTTCATTTACTTTGCAGCTAAAGTTTTGATTGTATTTTTATGGGTGTCTTTTTTTTTTTTAATTGACTTGAACTTGGTGTATGTAATTTTAAGCCATTAAAAGGTTTAAATAGAGATTCAGGAATGGAATCCATTTGTTTCTCCAGGTTTATTAGCCCCTGAATCAGAGGCAGCAGAAACCAGAACATTGGAGTGCTCTCATCCGGATTTTGAGTTACCTCATTGTGGTTTCAACATAGAGGAGGCACAGTTCAAGGCTTTTAGCTCCCGAGTGAAACACTGGACTGTAGAGAGCTCTGGATTTCTTCCAGAAGTTCTGACACTTGAAAAAAGTTATGCTTTTTCCTTTTACAGTGATAGGAATGGATACCCACCGGTGTCCTCAGCCCCTCCCCGTCAACCTTTCCTACTAAGGGTGTGCATTTGAGTGAATAGAGTTTGGCTGGAGACTGTGGCCCTGGCGGAGCTGTGATAAGGGGCAAGACTGTGTCCAAGAACTGAGCTCTGTTTTCACCTTGTTAATTGGACTAGGCAGAATTGTGAGTTGGCCTGAAGTGATCTTTAAAACAGACCGATGAACCCCAGGTCTAGTGTAGTGGCTGTCTGCGTCATCAGGCAGGACGTGGAGAGCAGCAGTAGAGGCTGCTAACTCAGCCCTTCAGAGGAGGGGCCACAGAGCAGCGGAGGGGAGCACAGCGCTGGGGAGGCATTTGCTGGATTTCTCTCAAGATGCAATGAGCAGGGGTTATGGCTTCACTTAATTCCAAGGAAGGGTCAGGAGCATCACACAGGGGAAGTGCCTCACCTTGGGGTCCAAGACAGTCCCCTGCATTCTGCTGAGCTTGGGAAGGCCTGAGGCTAGGCAAGATTGCAAATTAGAAAGAGTCTTTGATGTAGGAACAAGAAATCAGGGATTCCAGTCCTAGCTCTGCCTTTAATTGCTATGTAAGTGAGGTCTAATCACTCAGCCTTTGCTCAGAGTTGGTTTCCTTATCTGAAAAGTAGAATAATTAGTCCTGTCCTATCTCCCTCAAAGAGATGATGAGGAGTCAATGAGAACATTAATGAATATGAAAGAACTTTGAAAATAGTATAAGGCCCAAAAGAAAGATATTGTTATCACTGCTGCAAAGAAATCTGCAGACTCCCTGGCCCCACAACACCCTCTCGAGCAAACACGACTCCTCACCCAGGCTTCCAAGTCCTCTCAACTGGACTCCATGAGGTTCCATTCCTCACCTGGACTAAGCTCTTCCCCCACCACATTATGCGTATTCCTACCTTTATGTTTTCTGTATTTTGTTTCTGATTTTCCTCCCAATACTTTTTTTCAGTTCCCTTCGCCACCCCACCCTCCCCCTTACAGCTAGTTCCCCAAGGGCACCTCCCTCAGCTGCCTTCTCCCTCAAAATAGTCCTTGGAGGATCCCTTCCACTCCTGTGGCATTAACTACTATCTGTATGATGTAGACTGTATATATACAATCTCATTTCTCACTTCACAGTAAGAACACACTTTCCTCCCACTGGAAGTTAGAGAAGGTGTATTCTTTACCCTTCTCTCGTCCTTTCCGCATATTCTACACGTCCTTAGCCATCAGGTCCTGTAATATCTCTTTCCTGAATCTCAGCAGCAATATTATTGTGGCTGCTTTACTGTCAGCCCAAATCTCTGATAACTTGGATTATTGTCACAGTTTGCTGATTAGATTCCCCGTTTCCAGTCTGTTTTCCTGACAATATATCTTCTGCTCTTCTGCCAAACTGCCGTTTCTAAAGCACAGACCTCCTCATGCCACTTTCCTGCTTCGAATGCTTCAGCAAGAACACTCCTGTTTTCTAGATTTGTTTAAACTCAGCACGAACTTTCATGACAGTCTGACCCCCACTTATCCTGCCTTCCACTGGGTAGTAACTCTTAGGTCTTGAACTCGTCTAAAAATCTGAAGAAACAGAAAAACAGGATTTGCTCCTGGAGCTCATTTCTGCCACCGATGAATCACCACATTGTAGTCCCTCTCCAATCCCACGACCCCACCCCCATCTCCCCACCCAGACACTTGGTTCTAGTCACCCAGAGGTTCCTGGTGTTTCCCAGTGAAGGGTGGCTTTCTCATACCTTTGGGCCTTCATACTTTCTGCCCCTCTGCCGGAATTCCCTTCTTGCCATCTTAGTCTAGTTAAATACCACTTGTCCTTCAAATACAAATTCAAATATCACTTCCTCTAGGAACTCTTTTCTCATTGTCTGCCTGGTTCACTTATTCCTATTTAGTGGTTCCAGAATGGCCCAAATAGTCTTCCATCTCTTCTTCTCTCAATAAAATTTTGATCTCTTGTGTACTTACTTGCTAGATAATTTGAAGGTAGAGATCTTGTCTTAACTGACTATGTATTTCCAGTTTGTAGTTTATTACCTGGCATATAAAAGCACTGAAGATGCCCTGGCCAGTTTGGCTCAGCAGTTAGAGGACTGGCCTGAAGTCCAGAGAGACCCGGGTTCAGTTTCCGCTAAGGGCACGTACCTCGGTTGCAGTTTGTCCCTGGCCCTGGTTGTCCCCGTGTGGGTGGCAACCACTTGATGTGTCCCTTTCACGTCGATGTTTCTCTCTCTCTCTCTCTCTCTCTCTCTCTCTCTCCCCCCTTCCCACTCTATCTAAACAAAATATCAAAAAATATTCTCGGGTGAGGATTAAAAAAAAAAAGATAAGCACTGAAGGTCATGGCTGGTTGGAGCATCATTCTGCTGCACCAAGTTTGCAGGTTCAATCTCTGGTCAGGGCACACACAAGAAACATCCAGTGAATGCACAAATTAGTAGAACAATGAATTGGTCTCTCTCTCTCTCTCTCTCAAATCAGTAAATTAAAAAAAAATCAAACTCAAAAAAATGTTTACTGAATGGAATTGAATTATTCTTACCTAGAATACTCTTCTCCCTCCCTTTACTGGTACATACCTTATAGTTCTCTTAAGATTAATCACAAAGACAATCTTTTATATAATCTTGTTTCATTAGCTCCACCACTTAATGATCTTGAATTTCTTTCTAGTGTGTGGTTCTTAACATTGCATGTTCATTTAGAAGTTGCTTTGAAATACATCGTCTCCAAAACATCACCATTCTTTAAGTACATGATGTAATATAGGGGAAAGTATTTTGGAAAGGAGCCAGAGACCCAGTTTTAGTTTTAGTTTTACTAGGAACCAAATTGTGGCCCTGAGAAAAGTATTGATTCCCTTTGACCCTTAGCTTAACTTTTCTTATTTTTAAAATGAGGGATATGTACAATCTTATGATACCTTCCTGTTAAAAGGTTATATGCCACTAATGTTTTTTACACTTTCATATATCATATGTATATATTTTACTTTTTCAAGTACATTGTAGTTTCTACATGCAAGGGATATTTTGTGCCTCAGTCCCTTTTTTGTTTACATGTCACTGACTGTACATCTATAGATACACAAAACTATAGACACCAAAAATGAACACTTAGTAAACTCTAAGCATCACCTTGGGAGATTTAGTGCCAAAGAATGATGTAACAAAGGGTTAATAAAATCATTTGTTGCCACTTCAAGTCTCTAGATTACTTCATGAGTATGTGCAGCTAATATAGATCGCGTATGCATCCCTATAATCAGAACTATCTTTAGAAGGAGGGTCGGGTTTACATCTTCAAACCTTCTTTTTGAAGTAGGAATTTTCTTCCACCTTGAGAAAAGATGTGTTCTGATTCAAAGTGGGGAAAAGAGCTTTCGGAGGCTCTTATTAAAGTACTCAAAGGAAGTTTTGGAATTCAAACTATGCGAAGATAATTAAAAATAAATCATAAGAAAATTGCATTGATTTTTTTTGTGTGTGTGTGTGTGTGTTAATCTAAGGGAAGATGTGCTGCTTTGCAGAGTATAATTTAGTGTTTCTCCAGTTATGATTTTTTTTACTGGAGTTCTGAGATAGTTTTCTGATTCCGAAGAAAGACCAAAGTTTAGTTGCCTGGGTGAAAAATGATAACATTCATTTGCAGTCATACAGACATTAAGACAAAACAAAACAAAAACAAACAACTCTGTTTATTCATCACAGGTGCTCTTCCTCTCCTTTCATCTCAGCTTTTGCATATCAGCAGCTTCCTCTGTCAGCACAGGCCCTGTGCACAGGGGACTCAGCCTTGGTTACAGAGATCAAGGCGTTGCATTGAAGCAATTCTGTGTAGCTGAGTATTGGATTCTGAACACCAAACACTGTCTCCTACAGAATAAATACAGTTTTTCCTTTACCAATTAAGGTAACTCTGTTGTTGAACTTGCAACCGTCGAACTTGCAACCGTCACTGAATACTTAATCCACTGAAATCAGCTTGGTCAGTTTAGGCAGGAAACAGCCTTGATTTTTTTTTCATTAAATGTGTCAAAATTATCATAACTACATATTTATTTTAGGAGTTGCAATTGCAATTGTTTCTTTACTTTTATAATTTTAGCAGCAGTGTATCTAAAGTATTTGACACTGACAGCAGATCAATTTGTAACCATCTCCTGCCCTATGCAACAAAATTATTTTCTGTGGTACTGCTATACTACACTATGAGTTCCTTGAAGTCAGCAACCTTGTTTTAACTTATCTTTGAATCTCCATTGTCTAGTATTTTGCCTGATTTTTTAGTAAGATCTTTAGTAATGCTTATGAATCGATTGACTGAATGAATGGATCACCATATTCAGCATGGCCAGGATTGATTACTAAGTGACTTCTAGCATGTCAGAGGTCACACACTGCATTAGATAGAGGTCTGCATTTTCCTTCCTATACCTAGACCATGCCTACAAAATTCTTTAAAGGAGTTACGTAGGGTTCTACCAGTGGAAGCCTGTGGACTTGACAATAGGTTCATAGTTTCCATCGCAAGCCTGATTTCTTTAACTCTTTCAAAACTATAGTTCTTGGCATTTCAAGTGCTCCAGCTACAGGCCCATAGTGAGTCAGGTGCCTGGACTGTCATAATTATTTTGCCCTCACTGTGGAGACTCTGGGCTGGATGTCAGAAATCACGCAATTGTGTCTCTTATCCTCTAATTATTACTTTATATTCATTTTCACACTCATTTTGCAAGCACTGAAGTGTAAATTAAATGGTAATTAGGGGTAAAAATACACAACTACGTGATTCTTCAGTCTTCTGCACAATACCAGTTGTTGTGTAGAAATTCTCAGTGAAGAGGTCAAAACAAGCATCACCATTGAAAATACAAGTGTTCTGTCCCTCTGAAAACAATCCATTTTAAAATAACCTTTTTGCTAGGACTGATGTTTATTTGTGGCTACAAAAGCAAGCAACTAAGCAAGAATGGCAGCAACCTTTTAAAAAATAACTCCTTCACCATTTTTATAACATTAACCTGAAAAGTAGGAGATTCATATATATAACTAAGATCTTCATTTGCTTCCCAAGCAATGTAGAGTTTTTCCTACCCACAAGTGTAATTGTGTATCCATTTGTTCGGTTAGTCATATCATAAACAATATCAGGTCTTAGGAGGCAGGAGATGTGTTGTCTTCAAATATGCTTTGGAAAAGTCTTCACAGTGACCCCGTCTTCAAAGTGGAACCCAGTTGGAGGTGTGAGACTGTGGTGCCAGGATTTCCCATGATGTGGGATAGGGAGGGCCAGTCTCCCTCTTGGTTAGTAATTCAGAACCTCGCATTTCAAGCTTTTCCAGATGAGCATGTCACAGGAGAAATCTCTTGGCTTAGAATCATTCTTTTTTTTTTTTTGCCTTAAACATTTGTTGGGTTGTACTGTTTGTATTTGTCTGCTACTATGCTAGGTACCTGTGCATGAATTTATATAATTGATTTAATTATCTCAATAACCTTGTGAGGTGGCCTTGGTTTCTCTTCCTTTACACATGACGCAACTGAGGTGCTCCGATCAGTAGCTAGTATTTGAAACTAGGTATTATTACTGTTTCATCGGCGGGCAGTATTCTTTCGACCACATGATGGCAAGACCAGTGGAAAGGTGGTCAGTGGCCACTGGGTGATTTTTTTCTTTTTAGGCTCTTTTTTTTGTCCATCTTCTTTCTTTCAGACATAATTTTTAACCAAACCTAGCATTTTTTCCGTTTGTCAAACTTAATGTACATTCTCTCATGCCTCTTGGTTTTGCACAGATTACCCTCTGTGCCTGACAAAATTCTCCCTACTGGAGCTATTCAAGTTTTTTTTAACCATCTCTGGGAAGTCACCAATTCCCTTAACACTTGACACTTATATAATTGTGACCCTGATTATACTGTGTGCTAAGTCCCTACATAATGTACTACTCTTAGCTATAAACCTTGAGAAGCAGGGAGGGGCCCTTCAGCATCACCCATAACAGTGCCTGCAGCCTAACAGGTGCTGAGTGCATAACTATTGATCGACTCTTCTTGAGTCTGATTGTAATTTCCCTGCTTTCTCTTTAAAAACCTTAGCTTAGAATGTGCAAAGAACACTAACAGTGATTGTTTCTGGGGTGTGGGACTGGGAGCTAAGTGGGGGGGAGAGGAAGCACACTTTTCTCCTACACCTCTACAGCAAATAATTACCATGTGTATACATTAACTTGTAAATAAAAGCAAAGAACATTACAAAATAATCCTGCCGATAGGGTTTTTGAAAGGCTGTACTTTTCCCCATGCAGTCTTTCTCTAAGTGCTCTCTGTCGCAAACCTAGAGTTCGCCACAGAGGAACCGATGGACCCACGTAAGGCTTAGATGCCGCCGGTACAGGAGCAGGTGTGCCATTTGGCTCACAGGGCCATCCTAGCTGTGAGCCACAGCCTGCTGCTACTGCACACGGTGGAGAAAACTGAAACCAGGCAGAAGACATTCTGACATACAAGGCTTATGAAATAGTCATGCTCAATATATTTGCTCTATAAAAAACTTTAATTTTCCTAAATATACATTATACACCATAAATCACTTGGTGCTTGAAGAAAACTAAGATATTTTGTTTGAAATGTAATAGGATATTCCCTTTTGATAAGAAAACAATATAAATGCACTAGATAGGAATCAGCTCCAATAAATAATCCAGGAGATTTTTTAAGGTAGAAAAAAATGTTTTTAAGGCTATAAATCCATAAGAAAATGGACTTCTAGAGACCATATTGAACCATCTGGGAGGCAAACTCCATTAAGAGAAGATTAAATTAAAAGTTCAAAATAACTTCAAAGTGCCCTTGTTTCTGGGGAAAATATGGAGACTCCCAAGTGGAAAGGGAATGTGAAGTAGTTTATCATAAATATAGTCTGTTAATCAAATTAAAGTTATTTTAATTCAACAAATGCCCATAAAGTTCCCACTCTGGGAATGGAACTCTCTCTTAGGTACAGTGAGGGGAATGGAACTCTCTCTTAGGTATAGTGAGGGGTATGGGACATAAAGTTGAGTACTCCTTTGGGAATTTATAGTCTAAAACATTGGGTAGACTAAGAGAAGTATTTAAATAACCACAATAATGGAACATTAGGCTTATCACCTGATGATGTAAAAAGTGCAAGAGGGAACCTTACGTAGTACAGGGTCAGGGAGAGACTTCATTCATGGCAAGTGGGCTTTGGGGTCTGCAGTGAGCAGGGAGACGTCTAGGAAGGAGGAATAAGCAGGAGCACTGGCTCAGAGGTGGGAAGGTATGGAGACAAGTGAAAGTGGGGTCTACTCTAGTGGTAACAGAAGGCATATGTAGGGGACCCGTGGGGACAAAGCCTGAGAACTGAGATCTGGGGCCTCCTTTGGATGGACTTGCCATCCAACAGGCGGAGGGGAGACAATGTCGAACCTGAAAAGAATGATGTGTTTGGACTCAGAAGACGTGGGCTCAGGTTCTACTTTCACATTCCGGTCTGCCTCTCAGCACGTTTGGGGTAATTTCTCTGTTCTTTGCAGAGCAGAGAGTTGGTGTGAGGAGCCAGTGACGTAAGGCTTTGCAAAGTGTGAAGAAACACATGAATAAAAATCATTATTCCGCTGTAGTGAGGATCTCAGTTTGAGAAACTCAGCTGTGCATCTCACTCAGAATCCAATCATGTGTTTCCTGCCATAGTTTGACTTCTAAGATATATTTCCATGAATGTGTAAAGGTTTATCTGGAAAAGAAAGAGTTAAGGAATAAAGGTCAGTATGTGTAATAGATAAGAGAACAAACTTCAGAGTCTGACCTGGAATTGAATCTTGACTTCTTAACCTTCATAAGCTATGCACCTTCTCTAAGTGATTGAGGCAATAACACGTAATGTATGTAAAGTGCTTAATAGAGTGCCTAGCAAAAACCACAAACAGGTTTGATAAATTACAATGGTATTGCTATTACTATTATTTTATTACTTTTCATTAATTGTTTTATTATCATTATTGTTAGTCTTGGTTTCAGAGCAGTAGGCAGGGTCAGGGTGCAGAGGTATTGGCTGTGACTCCTGGTCCGTAGTACAACACTACGGAGTCGTGCCTGAGACCTGGGCAGAGATGTGACCATTGTACACTGGGTAAAATTTAGAAGAGGGAATTGAGGAGATGTGGGGGGCACAGGGAAGCACCCACTGTAGTCCATGGGACAGACTGATGGGAAGGAAGTCTGTTGTGCCTATTGAACATGGCACCCAGTGGCCAGAGCCACCAGTCACTTAGGCCAAGTTTGGACATGGAAGATGACATGATGCTGTGACGCCTTTTTCATGAGCATAGGTGGCTCCTACAGCAGCATCACTTCAGAAAACCAGAGGAAAGGGGAGGAGATTTGTGGGTAGCAGAAGGTGTCCAAGGAGAGAACTTGAGAACACACGCAAGTCACCTCCTGAGGATTTTGGGGAACCTTGGGGAGGAGTTTGTGGAATTTGGAGTAAAAGGCATTCAGGTACTACTTAATTGCCCTGGCTGGTTTGGCCCAGCAGTTAGAGCATCAGCCCACTGACCAGAGAGTCCCGGGTTTGGTTCCCACTAAAGGCATGTACCTCGGTTGCAGTCTGTCCCCGGCTCCGGTGGGGGTCGTGTGGGTGGCAACCAGTTGATGTGTGTGTCTCTCTCTCTTCCTCCCTCTCTCCCTCTTCCTCCCTCTCTCCCTCCCACTCTATCTGAAGATAAATGCAAACAAACAGACAAACAAAAACCTACTTAATTATTGTTTTGTGCCCCGTTTTCCCCTGCACCTCCTCTGCTCACCCCCAAGCTGGTGTGATGTAGTGTAACACTGGTTACATCAAGATGAAGAGAAACAGAAATATGTGTAGAAAGATAGTACAACTCAGGGGAATGTGCTGGGGGGAAGCTGGAGTAGACGGATCCCCCGATACTGGCAGCTGTGCTGTCCACACCAGAGGAGTTCAAGACAGTTTTTTATCGAAAGGGAAAAAGTGATCTCTCCTGTGTGGGTCAGTGAATTGCACGTCGTCCCATGGACTGAAAGGTCCCCGTTGAATCCCTGGTCCGGGCACTGCCCAGGTTGCGGGCTCGATCCCCCATAGTGGGCATGCTGGAGGCAGCCCAATGATGTTTCTCTCTCATATTGATGTTTTTATCTCTCTCTTCCTTCCTCTCTCTCTAAAAAATCAATAAAAACATATAATAAAAAAGGAAAATGTTAAAATCACCCATTTCCCTAACAAAAAAAATAAAATAATCTCATCTAGTTTTTAAGGGTCTATTTGACACTGGCTTCTCCATTTCATTTCTCATATCAGAGGGTAAGAATCCCAATTAAGTTTGACCACAAAAACTATTGATCACTTTTAATTGGGTTTGGGTAATACTACTTGTGGTTCAATAGAGGAGTCATTGGTTTGTTATACTGTATGGCAATTAAAAGCTTTGAACAGCTGCTTATTTTAATTTCTTAATAACGTGTTATTATTTCAATATTTACTTTAATATTCAGCAGCACATTCTTTTGATGCACATATAACATTTTTCCTATGTACCCCTTTGATTCATTGCCCCCCCCTTTTCCTGAGTAGTTATAAAATGGATTTTCATTTCAACCTGCAGGTGACTTTGAAGACATAGCCATATGGTGCTAAAACATTATAATACATCACCTCTTGTTTGCCAGATGTTGTTCTACTCTGCTAGGCAGTGATTCAGATGCTCTGTGATGATTTTGCAAAATGAATCTTGCTAAACTGCAGAGTTTTAGTTGTCACATCCCATCTCATTATTATTGCCTGGGTATTGCAAACATATAAGAAAAACTAACAGTCTGAGACAAAGCCATTAGATAAGCAAATAGCAGTGTTTCCTGCTGCCCAGGTGTCTGTCAGTCTTGCCTGTGACAGCATTCCCATTTCACAGAATGGGAGATGGAGTCACAGCACACTGGCTTCATGGGGTAAATTGGATGCACACGAGGGGTACCAAAGGTTCAGTCTGTGCACTGGGATTTTAAGCTGCCTTCTACATTACATAGCAGAGACAGGTCCAGTCTTTCTCTAGACTGAATAACCAGCTGCTTACGCGGTATAATTTGAGAAGGGTCAGGATGACCCTTGAATGTCTATTTATACAACAGTGTTTTTTTTCCGCCATTATTGAGTTAGTATTTGAAGTAAGAGCTTCCCCCTCCCCGAATATCTCTTTTATCTTATTTAAAAACAAATTTTAATTATATTTTTTGGGATGACATTGGCTAATAAAACTATATAGGTTTCAAGTATACAATTCTATAATACATCATCTGTAGTATATTGCATGTGTGTTCACCACCCAAAATCAAATTTCCTTCAGTCACCATATATTTGAGCCCCTTGACCCTTTACTAACTCCTTCACACCCCCCCTTTTGCTTCTAGTAACCATCATACTGTTGTCTATCTATGAATTTTGTTCGTTTGTTTCAGTTTTATATCCCAAATATGAGTGAAATCATATGGTTTTTTACTTTTTTCCATTTGACTTATTCTGCTTAGCATGATATTCTCCAAATTCACCCACCTTGTCACAAAAGGCAGTATTTCATCTTTTCTTATGGTCGAATAGTATTCCGTTGTGTATACTATGTACCCATTTTCTTTATCCAGTCATCTGTTGAAGGACACTTTGCACTATGCTGGTAGGAATGTAAACTGGTACAGCCACTGCAGAAAACAGCATGGGGGTTCCTCAAAAAATCAAGAATAGACTCACCATATGACCCAGCAATCCCTCTTCTGGGTATCTATCTGAAAATTTTGAAAACATTTATTTGTAAAGATGCGTGTACCCCTATGTTCATTGCAGCTTATCCACAGTGGCCAAGACATGGAAGCAACTGAAGTGTGCTTTGACAGTAGTCACATGTTACAGTGGGGGTGGGGCGCAGAGGTTGTGGTGCACAGGAATCAAACTCAATCACCTTCCTTTGGTTTCCTTTATCCTATGTTCATCTTCTACCTGGTATGCCAAGTGCCCATCCCATTAAGCACTCAATTAATATTCATTGAATGACTACATGAATGAATGAATGCATGAACAAAAGAACATGGCTGGCCTCTGTAGGAAAACAAGGGTAAAGGATATACTCCTTGGCATGTGTATGTAGTGGAGAGATGTTGGGGGTGGGAGGAGAGTAAGATGCCAAGTCGATTCACTATCTAAAGGTTCTTGAAGTGCCAGGACATGTTTTGACAAAAACAAACAAACAAACAAAAAACACTGTCCTGCTTCATATCATCTCTGTAGAGTTCCTGAATATAGCTTTTTATTTTTTAAACTTTTTTTTTCTTCATTGAGTTTTAGAGAAAGTGAGAAGGAGAGAGAGAGAGAAACATCGATGGCAGAAAACATTGATGGGCTGCCTCCTGCATGCTCCCCACTGGGGATTGGGCCCACAATCTGGGTATGTGCCCTGACCGGGAATCGAACTGGCAACCTCTTGGTGCATGGGTTGATGCTCAACCACTGAGCCACACTGGCTGGACCTGAGTGTAGCTTTTAAGGATGGTATGTGTGTACCCCCAATACTATGCACAGCACAGCTGCTTCCTCATTGGGCTGGGCTTTTCTACCCTAAGTGAATGAGAAGTTTTGCTTTAGAGCATTCTGTACTAATCACCATACATCATGGCTTTTTTTTTTTTACCCAGCCCAGGGTCGAGTTCCAAACTGTCCAGTTCCCCTGTCACTGATGGAGCTGCAGTGCGTCAGCCGGCAATTCATCACTGAATTTCTGTCAGATGCTTGTTGTCATGTGTTTTGGCAGCTGGACCACAGGCCTTTTCCTGGCAAAATGCCAGATTCTTATAAAAATGTCTTTTACGGGGATAACCCTAGAACTTGGAATACCTTCGAAATTATTTCAGCAGGGCATGAATTCATAATCAGACTTGACTTCGGTATTCACCGGGAAAAAGACACTGAAGGATGTGTGATGGTACAGAATGAAAACTTAATTCAGGTAGGACAGAAAGGCAAAGCTGAACGAATGACCGTTCCTCTGGAGGTGATGGTTTCGGTGGATGGCAAAAGGATTTTAGGGCAAAATTTAAATTTTCACTCTGTGAATTCAAACCATGGTGAGAAAATGCTAATACATTATACTATAGGGGCTGAAAGTTGTAAATTTTGAAATCAGTAGTGGGTTAAATAAGTAATTCAACTTCTTTCACTTCACTCTGGAAGGAAATGGGCAACATTTTTATATCAACAAATTTTAATTTATGCTTGCTGTGGAAACACCTGCTTGAGCATTAATTATGTGCTTAGCATAGTGCTAAATGCATTTTGTTCATCATTTTTCTTGATTCTCATTATACCCCTGTGCCCATTTTACAGATAAAGAACCAGGCTTGGAGGTGACAAGTGACTGGCTTAGGTCACACAGCCAGTAGGTGGTAGGTAATAGAGGCTTAAGAGTTAATTTAGGTTTTAAAGTTGGCTCTACTCTGTTCCCTGCTCTCAACTACCATGTGCGACCCTTTTGCTAGGTAGTGTGCGAGCGGAGGAGAAGCTGTGGTACCTGCACACCCTTCCCCTGGCTGATGTGTTAGCTGTTAATGGCTCTCAGCTGCCCAGTTCCTTTCTCCGGGCTGTGCCAGGGTTACTCATCCCTCCTCACCACTGTGGCTCATTACAGATGGATGCTTCAAGGTGGGCAACGCTGTGCTGTGGTTTATGCTCTAAAGAGCCTTACCCTGTATACAGGGCCAAGATTATACTTGACTGTGACCACATCCCTGCTGGGATAGTTCCACTTCCCTTTTCCATTCTCTTTCCTCCCTTACAGGTTCATCCTTAAGAGCACTCTGTGAATAAATCATATCTACCTAAATCCCCATCTCAGGTTCTGATTGCAGGCAACCTGACCAATGAAAAGTTTCTTCCTTTAAGAAGCATGCAATCTTAATGCAAGGAAGAACTTTCAAAAATCCAATGCCATTCAAAGATGGAATAAATTGTTTGGGTCAATACTGAGTTTCTTCTTTCAAGAAGTACACAAAATAGGCTGGGTACAAAGAACATTTGGGCAGGGTGTTGTATAGGAACGTTAGGCATGAACCAGGAAGAGGCACTACATAAACTTTATCCCAAGATTCCATGATTCCATGAACTGAGACTTATTAAGATGCTTTTTATATTCATAGTGTACCTTACATTTTCAAAAGAAACGGTATTGCCTTACGATAAGGATATGGATGCTATAGCCTGACTTCTTGGGGTTCAAATCCAAATTCTTATTTATGTGTAATATAACTTTGGGCAAGTTTCCTTGCTACTCTGTTTTAGTTTTTTTGTATTTAGTTTTCTGAAAAATGAAGATAAAATAGCACATAGCTCAATGGTTTGTCATGTGGATTAAATAAGTTCATGACATGAACTGCTTAGAACGATGCCTGGTCTATAGTGAGTGCTCAATAAACATTAGCTCTTGTTTTGTATCTTCTTATGTATGACATAACTCACCAGTGCTTATTATATTGAACAATAAATATGTTAGTTTTGCACTGTAAGTAGTGATTTCTTTCCTTCCCATTGTTTTTTAACTCCTTCATTAGAAGGAACTGTCTTAAAAAAAAAAAAAAGATAATTTACGTACCATAAAATTTGACTTTTTGAAGTGTACACTTTGGTGGCTTTCAATATTGTTATGCAACTACCACTAATATATTATTCTAGAACATTTCACACCCCAAAAAGAAACTCATATCTGTTAATAGTCACTTTGTATTTGCTCTTCTTTCTAGCCCCTGGCAACCGCTAATCTACATTCTGTGTCTATTCTGGATATTTCATATAAACTGAACTATGTGATAAGTGACTTTTTGTCACAGACAGACTTCTTTCACTTTGAGTAGTATTTTCAAGGTTCATTCATTGCAACATGTATCACTATTTTATTCCTCTTAATGACTGAATAATATTCTATATTTTGTTTATCTATTAGTGGGCATTTACTTTCCCCCCACTTTTTGGCTATTATAAAAAATGCTGCTAAGAATATACAAGTACATGCTTTTGTTTGAATATATGTTTCAGTTCAATTGGGTTTATACCCTGGAATGAAACTACTGCATCTTACATTATCTCTGTTTAACTTTTTGAGGAACTACCAAACTGTTTTCCAATATGGCTATGCCACTTTACATTCCCACCATCAGTGAATGAGGGTTCTGATTTCTCTGCATCCTCACCAACAATTGTGAGTGTCTATCTATTTTACTATAGTCATCCTAGTGGGTACGAAGTGTTATCTCTTTGAGGTTTGGACCTGCATTTGCATGATGACTAATAATGTTGAAATTTTTATCATGTGCTATTGGCCATTTGTACATCTTTTACAGAGAAGTGTCTATTCGAATCTTTTCTTCATTTTTAATTGTGTTAATTATCACTTTATTGTTGAGTTGTAATAGTTTATTACATATTTAAATATGAGGCCTTATCAAGTTTATGCTTTACAGATATTTTTTCTATGCTTTGAGTTGTCTTTTCATTTTTATGGTAAAAGTTCTTTTGAAAAACAAAGGTTTTTATTTTGATGAAGTCCACATTATCTATTTATCTTGTACTTAATATCTTATGCTTATACTTTAAGTGTTACATCTAAGAAACCATTGCCAATCCAAGGTCATGAAGATTCAAACCTATGTTTTATTCTAACTTTGTGTCTTTTGACTTAAGATCCCTGGTAAGAAGCATGATGTCTAGAATCTAGTAGCTTCTTAAAAAATGTTAGTTGAATTCATGACGGGATGGATTGGGGTGCTTGTGTGGGCACAGCCACCGTGCTGTTATCTCTGCCCCACCCCCTTCCCCCCAGCATTTGACCTTGCATTTACAGTGTAGGCAGTGCTTCAGGTTTCTTTGACACTTGGCTGATGACATTAACAAGTCTTATGAGACTCTCACTACAAACCTGAGATTGAGGCAGGGAAGATATTATTAGCCCCATTTGATAGATGATCAAACTGAGAGTCAGAGATGAAATGAGCTACCCAAGGCCATACAACTGGTGGTAGAGTTCTACCTCCTTTTCAGGGTTTTCTCACTCAGCTCAAATGTGTGGGCCCCTTTTTCTAGGCATAGCAGTCGCCACAGTTTCCTGGCTTTTTCTTTACTTACAGTTTTGTGACCATCTCTGAGACTTCTAAATGTATACCTAGCCCGGTATGCATTTAGTACCCTGAAACTCAATAAATATTCCAAAAAATAACCCCCAAAGCATTTTAGCCCTTCTTCTCATGCTCTTTGCCTTTGATGATATTTGTTTTCATGCCTTTTTCTCTTGGTGGCCAAACTTGACTTAAGGCCTGAAAAACCATCCTCACTCTGTTGACCCTGCCACACAATTCACAGTTCAGTTTCTATATGTGATACCCTAGATGGTTCTTCAATTATTTTGAATGTGTGGTTCTTGTCTACTCAATTTAATGGTATGGTCCTGGAGCACAGGGAGTATACTTTATGTGTTTTTTCATTTCAACATAGTAGCTGGCAAAATGTTTTTATTCTTCTGTGTTCTCTACTATTGTACTTGTTTTATACTTCCATTCTGTTTTTTTATGCATTTATTGAATAGTGTTCAATTTGTCCACCACCTTCTCCAGGAAGGCTTTGCCAAGCATTATCTTCTTCTGAATCCGCATAACCCGACTTGAGTAACTCATGCGTCATTTATTCTATACTGCCTACTGCCATGGATATTTATGGCCAGGCCTTATTTCTCTTACTACTCCTACTAAATTCTGAGGTTCTTGAGAGGAGCCGTTATTTATTGTCCAGTTTTATGCCTTTCTGTTCCCAACAACAAGATCAGTGAGTTGCTCATACAAGGCTCAAAACAAATCTATGCTTCATGAGGCTTCTTAATGTTGTAGAAGGTAGATAGGAATTGTACTCATAAGACCTATGTTGAATTTCTATCCCTGACATTGTGTGGTTCCCAGTAAGCCACTTCTTAACCTAAGATTCCTCACCTATAACAATCCCTAGCTTAAATGAGAGCTGGGAGGTTTAAATAACATAATACATAAAAAAGCATAATACAGTTTATTCATGGTAATAATAGTTTTGTTTGTTACCATTCTGGAATAACAGACAAGACTTGAATTTGCCATTCAGAAGCATATATTGCATTGAAATATCTAGTCCCTACAAAGCCAGTACCAGATGCTGAAAATCAGATGAGAAAAAAAGAAGAGAAGAGAAGAGAAGAGAAGAGAAGAGAAGAGAAGAGAAGAGAAGAGAAGAGAAGAGAAGAGAAGAGAAGAGGTCTCAGGATGTTTCCAGGTATTGGTTTAGTGCTCAGATATGTGTATTTTTTTCTTTATTGGTTTTAGAGAACGAGGAAGGGAGAGGGAGAGAGAAACATCAATGAGAGAGAACATGGATTGGCCACCTCCTGCATGCCCCATATTGGGGATCAGGCCCACAACCTGGGCATGTGTTCTGACCAGGAATTGAACCAGTGACCTCTTGGTGCATGGGTCGATGCTCATCCAGTGAGCCACAGTGGCAGGGAAGATATATGCATTTTGATGCTAGACAGTTTGCTTTTTCTTTAGAGTATTTCCAGCTTAACCAGGTCTGTGTCTTTTTATATAATTCACTTTGCAAGTCAACATCTTGCTTAATTATTCCACTGTTAACCAATGTAGTGCAGAAACCTAGAAGGAGAATGTGTTATACAGTTTCTAGCTCTCTGTTGGTTCTCAGTGAATATCAGTATTAGATACTTAAAATAGAGTAGCCCCTATAGTAAGGAGAAAAGGCATTTAACAAATGTCAACCATTCTCTCTCCTTGTTAATATACAGGCACCATCATTAAAGTATCGCTACTAAAATGAGTTCAACTGCCTTGAATGTTCTCGGAAGAGAAAGCACACTTTAAAACATTGGATGGTGTACTTAGCACAAAGCTACACTGATAATGTTAAGGAACCCATTTCCATTCAGTTTATTGTCCACATTACAGATGAAACTAATAGGTGCTCAGAATCCTCCTAGGTGCTGAAGGGCAAGCCTAGTAATTGATCTTCCATTGAGCACATATATAAGAATAGAGAATCAAATTACTTTTCATTAATACTATTGTTTAAACCAGGAAACGGATGCCTGGAACAGATCTGGGGTAAATGTAAGGCCATCCGGTCCTATCAGCCATTGTGTGGTAAGATGATTTTCTTCTAGGAGTGTGCCTACAGGACATTCTGCCTGTGGTCCTCATGGGTGATCATTGTAAATCCTTTTGTAGCATCTTCGTACACTTTCATATCTGACCTCTTTCACTGCAGAATGGGAAAGGGACAGACATGTAATGATCAGAAATAGATCAAAGGTGTTTCATTGAAACAGGAAGTTAAGCGAATGCAGTTACTTCTAGCATGGCAATAAAGTCTCAAAAAAGAAAAAAGGCAGATATATTTGTCAAAACATTAAAAGTTATTTATATATCTCAGATGTGACATTGACAAAACATTATATTTCTATATCTCTGGGTCTAATTTAGAATATCCTGAGAAATACCAGAGATAATTAAAAGTTGCTTTGGTAAGGGTGTGACGTTCATTTTTTCATCCACAAACATTTCTAAATTTCCTACTAGGTATCTTACTTGGAATAAAGACTTAATGTTATCCCTTTGTAAAGGAATTCACAGCCTATGCTTAATCAGTGAAAGAAATGGTTTCAATCTTTAAGAGATTTACAATCTGGAAGAGAATATGTGTGGAAAAAATGAAAGAGAACAGTGAAGTGATAAAATCTGAGGGGGTGACTAAAAATGGAAACCAACATTTTGTAACCTTTTTGGGTACAAAGCTATCTTGAAGCACTAATAAAATATATGGATAATTATATTCACTACATAATAGCACATGAGTATTTGCACATAACAATTTGAATATAATTTCAGGGAAACTCTTAAACTCATTGGTAACACTAAGGTTATAATCTGACACAATAGATGTCTAGATCAAACACATTTCAAAATAAAATACTTATCTAAAGTAGGCTGTGTGGATGAATTAGAACTCAAAGGAAGAGAAAGTGAGAGAACACAAAATAAGGTAATATACAGTATGTGGCAAAAGTAGATTTACAGCTGTTTGTATGGAAAATGATATAATAATTAATAAATAATAATATAAGAACAAACTCTGTTTCACATACTCACAACTATAAACCTACTTTTGCCCCAGCCTGTAAATTTTTGGTAAAATCCTAGAGAAGTATTGCATTGCTAAAGCAAGAAGATGATTTGATTGGGTTGAGGGTTTGGAGACAGGGATTCTGGCTAGGCCAACCTGCTTGAACAATGCATAGAGGTGGGGAATAAGCTTGGTGTGTGGCTACTGATATCCTAGCCTGGAATGGAGATTCATGCTCAGAACTATGAGATACAGAGTTAGGTGGATAGTGAAATATGAATTTGAGAACCATTGTTGGCCTTTGATTGGGAATTCATTACAGAATTTGAAAACCCGAAAGTTGTAAGAAATATTAAAGTTGAGTCCAAAATCTCAGCATCCCAATACCTCTGGCAAGCAGTCATTTAGTTTAGGCTTGGACACATTAGCGTGGAACCACATTGTAAGATGCATGCAAAGGATTCCATTATTGAATGGCTCTCATTGATAAAAATTACTTCTTAATATCAAAATTATTAATTAAAAAAATTCTACCTTCCTATCCTTTGTAGATCATCATGATTTTGTTCTCTGGAAATGCAAAGTAAAGTTGACTCTATTTTCACTTGGAAGTCCTTCAAGTGCTTGAAAATATCTATCACATCCCCCTTAAATCTTTTGCTTAAAGGCTACATATCTAAAACTTCAATATTTTTTGATGAACACAATAATTTAAGAAGGTTTTTTTTTTTTTTTTTTGCCAACATATGTAGGATGGACTAGAGCAGGAAGAAACAACTAACATTGGGGAGACTAGTTGGAATGCTATTGCACTAATGATGGAAAGAGGGAAGTGGGAAGAAAATGAAAAACGAAATGAAGTTTTGGATGGAAGCATTGATAGCGCGGCGTGACAAATGGCTATGTGGGACAAAGAAGAGATGTGATTCACAGATAGATATCTCACAGCGTTCTGGCCTGGACAATAGAAGAATGATTTTACAGTAGCCATCGATCTTTACAGGGTAAGGTTTGGTGTCTTTTCATTTAATCTGGATGGGAGATAGTATGGTGCACTGCCTAAGAGCATGGGCTCTAGCAGCAGAATGTGTGGGGAGGCTCAAATTTTGAATTAATCACTTACATTTACATGGGGCAAATTACTCGACATATTGGTATCCTGATTTCATCATCTATAAAATGTGGAGAGTACAATACATATGAATGTTTTAGTATGACTGGCAGATAAGACACCCTGAAGAGCAATAATTTATTTATACCTTAATGGGTTTAATCGGAGGGAGATAAAGTCCAAGTGAAGAACTTCAAAACAAACTGTGTGAGTAGCAAACCATCAGGACCTGTGGTCAGGTCATTATGTTAGGGTAGGTGTAGACCCTGCAGACAGAAATCAAGTTAGAACACACAAAAGAGCAGCATCAGTTCCAAGGTCAGAGTGCAGAAATATAGGTAACTTATCGTTTTTCCAGATACATGGTAGAAACAGGGAAGGTTTGAAGAAGCACTTCTCCAACCCAGGAAAGGAGGTCTTACATCTAACTACCTGTCTCCCGTCCACTGTTTTTCTTCACCTGACTCTAGTTCATGGGTTAATCTGTTATACACAAATGACCTATTTATCCATGGTGAGGAAGTCAAGAAGGTCACCTGGTTGAGCACATCGAACTCTAGGCAAGTGGCAAACATGCAAGCAGAGGTGTTTTATGAGCAGTTAGAACTCAGCTGGAGATGTAGCTGGTGGCAAGTAGAGGTCAGTTTGTGGGTGTTGGGAGATGCTTGGGAGCCGTCAAGCTTTCTGTGTATTAATGCATCCAAGTGTTGCTCTCTAGCACAGCAGGGCATCTCTCTTTGTTTCGGTGTCTGCCCATCCTGAAAGAATCTCTTCTTATCCTTAGAAATTATAAGATAATTTCTAAACAAAGTTGATAAAATGTCTGCAAGTTAGGACAGAACAATACCCGTGGTTTTAATCAGGGGCAAGTCAAATTACCTTTCTGAGCTTGTTTCTTCATTTGTAAATTGATAAAATACTCATAACAACTACTTGCATAGCACCTGACACTTGGAAGTCACCAAATAAATGTTAGTTGAAATGGATGATGACTATCATCAATTATTTAGTGAAACCCATCCTGTGAAAATATATGTGGCATAACAGATGGTGGAGAAGCTATTCGCTGGGTCTAATTTACTTATTTTTTTAATATGATTTTTATTTAGTCCATCTAATTCTCACCTCAGTGTTTCTTGAAACCAAACAAATGCCACCAGGATTTTTTAACTGCCCCTGGATCCAATAGCTTGGCCAGAAAAAATCGTTCCATATGTTTATTCACCTTGAGAAGCTTAATTTGCTGTATCCAATTTCCCTGAGTACTCTTTCCATGCTAATGTGGCTGAGCGTGTACAAATATCATTCTGTATCATTCCAAGTAAGTCTTGGGTTTAATTATAGATGACGAGAAATGAGCTGAATGTTGAGCACTCTGGAGCCTGGTGAGAACAATCGGATGAGAATGGTTAAAGGCATTTTATTTCTTTGGGGGGAAAAAAAAAGCCTAGTGCAGCTCACTTGTGATGCATGAAAGATGAAGTGTGGCTGAAGTCAAACGATGAGACCCAGACCTCCACTCACTCAAATGGATTCATTAGGACCTGTGTCAACTTCCCCCAAAAGGCATACATGCCCTCAGATCTCAGACACTAGAGAGGGCATGGGTAACCCAGGAGCAGTAGTCGGCATGGGGCATTCTTCTCCAAGTTGGCTGAGGAGCGAGCAGTTGTGTGAAATGATCAGCAGCCTCGTCCTGGCTCCTTCCTGGTCTCCTCAGAGGCCATGTTTGCCAGGAGCCTCTCTTCCCTAGAGGGGCATTGTGGCACTGGGAAATGTGTGCTTTTCAGATTGTTAGAAATAAATGCGCTTAAATTAATGTCTAGCCTCTGTCCTGAATAAGAGAACGAAGTAACACTAAAAAGGGAGGGGAAATATGGAAGCATTAGGGAAAAAAAACAAAACCCAAATATATGAATTAATTACAGGAATTCTAAATTTATAAAATAAGTGGTCAGGCATTCCAAGGGGACTAATGGTACTTCGGATTAGAGCAAGTAAAAATTCATTCATTTGGATGAAATGTATTCATTCATTTGTTCAGTCTTTCATGTAACACACATTCCTTGAGCTCTTATCTGTGCTAGGTACTTGAGGCATGCTGGACATAGTCTAGGGGGTCTTTCCTGAGAAGGTGGTAGAGAAACTAGGACTAGAAAGAGGAAGAGGAGGAAGCCCACTAAATAACTAGGGAGAGACGTTCCTTCATCTTTCATGGTTGTTCACTGCAAACTCTGAGAAATGCTTGGGTAAGGAGCGTTCAGGCTTAGCATTCTTGATACACACAGCAAGAGGTACATGTCTTGTGACAGATTTCCTGTCCCAACATTAGGTTCTAGGAACAATGCCAAACACATGAACTGGGGCTTATTTTTTTTTTTTTTTAATGGTAGATTGCTATATAACTAATATTCTACGTACATTGTACTCCTACAGCTTCTTAAGGTTTCACGGAGACATTAGCAGGGTTGCCTGTGAGCAATATTACAAATTGGGTACGTTTTATTCATGTACCCCATCTTCCTGTGGAAATCATTATTCCTTAAGCAATCCTGACGTTCAAGACTTACATTGTTAATGACTCTAATATGATCTTTAAACTTTAAGCTCTTGGCCTACCCCTATGCCATGTTCCAGCTCATTTTTCTTCCTCTTTGCCTTGAAACAAGATTTATTCATTCTGTGGCTAACCTCTCAGAACCCTCTCTGTCTCCTAAGACAGTCACTGAGAAACAAATGAAAATCTAAATATGTTAATGTACAGAAAGGGGACTCACGAGAGAAAATACAATTTTGTTTTAAAAGACACCTTTTGAAGACATACTGCTTTAACCAAGGAATAACTTGAATGGTGGGGATTTGGGATTTCAAGAATATATGTACAAGTCAGTATGCTTCCTCTGTGTATGGTCAGCACTGGATCTAAGGGATAAATTTAGTTTTGATTTTATAGGAAGCATTGATTTTGTGTCCTCTAAAAAGGATACTTTGAGGTATGGATTTAAACATCATTTTCTTTTCACTCCCTATTGTCCAAGGGTTTGTGAGATATAGTTTTTTATCTTAGTGAAACTTAAGAGTGGTCACAACTAACTCTTTATAGGTCTTCATGATATCAGGAGTTGCCTTCCTACTAATCAGCAAACTATTACCAAAACCACACTTTTTAACAGAGCTGCTGCTGAGGGAGTTACTGTAACACATTAGAACGTGGAAAATGAAGCTATACTTCCCTGCAAAGCAGCCGTTCCGTGACCTAACGCTTCTATTGGCACCTGCACTTTGGGTCTGTAATGTTTTCCTAACTGTGCTTTCAAGACCCAAGTGATTTCAGAAGAAATGACTGCGTTCATAAAAACGGGAAACTGTAAACTAGCATAAATGTCACTTTTTATGTTGATATTTACATTTATTCCATGGAGAGACTGAATTGTTTAGTAATGAGATTCAATATTTGGGGTGAAATATTTTGGTAACATTTACAGATCAATAAATTAGACAAATTCCATCTTAAACGATCAGAAATAGCTTAGTTTCCCAAAGTGAATGTTCCAGCAGGAAATGTTCCCCGCAGAATTGTTAATTGCACGGATGCTTTAATAGTATTACATTTTAACCACAACTGTGTTAGATTTCCAAGCATCTCAGAGGTTATAAACCAGTCATTGAAATTCATTCCTGTTGGCAACTTGGTCTGCCAAGCCTGGACCCGGAAAAGCACATGTCTGATAGTTATGTGATTTCCATTTTAACACAACTATTTGAATTACTTGCAGTAATGTAGTCTTTATTATGTGCTCTATTTCTTATCTTTTTTTGCCCAAGCTCTCATTTTATTAAATGGTGAAGGGTAATATTCCCTACATTAGGACATTGTCCTCCCAGCCCCAGTGATTTCTGTGCTGAAGATACGTTGCTTAGAATGATAGTAGGAATATCTTTTTTATACCGTTCACATGAAGAAAACACATAGAGAAAGATATAAGCTGTATATATTAGCAACAGGTATTAAAAAGTAAATATTAGATAGAAATTGGGTACTATTTATTCCCACAGGTCCTTAAAAAATAATAGGCAGTCATCCGGGAGCTGGCTTAGAGAAAGTCAGCTTGCACACCCAGCACATTGGTTTTTCTCTCCTTTCTGGTCCATCTTGTTTTGTTTTCTTTTCCTAGAGTGTGACTTACCATGTCTACCTTGTCTAATAGCTGTCTCCTCACTCATTTCCCCATAGAATGGATGCTGCTGAGAGCAGGATCATCCATACATGTGTAGTCTCCCCCTTGTTTTCCTAAGCATGAACTCAATGCCTAGAGGTTAATAGATGTACAATAATGTGTAGTGTGTTATTTGTCTTACAGATTTGTTTTCTTTCACATAAACTTGAGAGAGTAGCACTAGGCAGGGCTTGATGGTTTAATTACAGCCTATTTGGTTGGGTTGGACCCAGTTGAAATAAGCACCGTAGTAGGGTAGGGATAAGAACATTAAGAAAAATAATATGTGCCACCTAAAAGTTATAAAGAAACACTAATGAATTTAAAGGATCACACTCAACTTATATGGCATGGAATATATTTATGGAAGACTTGATATCTGACTTCTAAAGTGAGTGGGATACAGTAGAAATCACGTAAGGTAATTTGGGGTTAAAAAGTTGTTGATCAGGGAAGTGACATGATGACATGTTAGGAAGCTAATTTGGATGTGGTATAAAGGATGGATCAGAATGCAATGTGACTGGGAAAAAGGAGAGAGGTTAGTGTCAATGAGAGGTAGGTGATGGGGTCCTGTACTTATGTTGGCAGTGGATGCTTAGAGTGGAACAACTTGTGGAGATGTTGTGGGAGCAGACTTAGCAGGACTTGACAAGGAGGGGAATTGAACATCACTCTAGGATTTTGTGCCTGCATGATTGGGAAACAACGTTGGTGACATAAACAGAAATGGGAAGGAAGGCGGGATGATGAATGCCATAGGGAGGCAAGGGGAGAAAGAAGGTGATATTGGATGTCAGTATTTTTAGGTATTTTGCGCACTGTGAAACCTCCTGGGTCTAGCAAGCAGGGGACTGTAATAAGGGCAGATATGGCCAACAACAAAGTTGCCATTAGTCTGATAGACAAGGAATTCTGTTAGTTGCCAGCTCTATGACTGAGGGCAAGTTATTATCTGACCCCCTCTGGTTTTCATTTTCCTTCTCAGTGTAGGAGAGAACTGGCTTTAGTAAAAGCTAGCTTAATAGATTGATGCAATCCGTGGCAGGTATAAAGTGATTTGGGACCTTTTGAGAGATTTCTCGTGGACCAAGGGTATTTGCCCTGGATTCTCTACTCACTTTGAATTAATCTTGTTATTTCACTGTGGTCCTTCCCCAAAATTGGAAATTTGCTGTTACTGTGGTCATCAAGGCCTCCTAGGCTGATGCTCA
This sequence comes from Molossus molossus, assembly GCF_014108415.1. Classification (NCBI taxonomy): domain Eukaryota; kingdom Metazoa; phylum Chordata; class Mammalia; order Chiroptera; family Molossidae; genus Molossus; species Molossus molossus. Next base: position 29,312,878 of record NW_023425348.1, read on the forward strand.
TAGATGACACCAGGGCCTTCGCTGTATGAATTGTTAATACTCGAGGTAAAAAGAGGCGTCTATCAGATGCGTGTTGTCAGCTTTCCAAAAGCCTATTTCTAATGAAAAAAGGCACAGTCTACCCCTTCTCTTTTACCACTTTCCACCTTACACTCCTACAATTTTAATGGAGAAAGATGGGAGAAATCACAAATTACCTTCTTCGATTTTGTGAGAAGTTCCTTGTTTAGGACTTTAGTCTTCAATTCCCCCTTTGAGAACCTGTATCATAAGCTAGAGCCCATCTGGTTGAGTAGAATGATGTTGACACTATTTTATCATTTGTAATCTCAATAGAGAGAGAAAATGGTAAAAATCTTGTTTAGCTGATTTACCAACCTGTGACAAAATTTTTGACTTTGGCTTAGGGTATTTTTTTTAAAAATATAATTAGAAATGTTATAAGTTTGGTGTTTATAGCTAAGTATATTTCCCAGCTGGCTTTCAGTTTATTTTGTTTCTTATTAACCTTTATAAATATTCCAATCAGAATACCTGTTTACTTAGGATTTAGTGCTTTCTTAGCTAAATAATGAAGTAATGCTTTAATATTGCTGTTATTTTCCTCTATCACCCATCCTGAGAGAACCGTAGAGAAAGGCAGTATGATACTCTATGGAAGAGATTTTGGAGTTACAAAGATCTGGAATTCCATTCTGGCTCTGTCATTTGCTAGCTATGTGATGTAAGGCAAATTATCATCCAGTCTTTGTTGGTTTTAATTTCTTCATTGGTTTGATGGGGTAATACCTATCCATCCTCGTGATGTTGGGAAATCACAGGGGTGATGGTGATATTTGTCTTTAGATCATGAAGCACAGGGTTCTAGTTTATACTCCATGGGCCCAAATCAAGGCTATACTCCGGTAAAGATTTTACTTCCCTCAAATTTTATTCTCATCCATAACATGAGGATTGTAACAGTATCTACCTTTCAAGCTTCTTATAATGATGAGAGAAAATCTGTGAAAAACACATTGACTGGGAAAATGGAAGCATCTCTCATATTCCTCCTTCACATAGGTGCTATAACATCTCTGCCAGGTTTCTCTTCCGTATGGTAAGCAAAACAAAAACGTCAACAGCATGGCGGAGTGAGAGGACCCTTTCTATCTCCCTTCAAATTACAACACATTGAACAACTACATTTCAACAAGAGATCCTCTGCTCAGCATACATATGTTAAGCAAAACAACTCTTAGAATATGGGAGAAAACAGCCTTACATCTGTGCTGCTCACCTACAAAACAGAGGATCCTTTGCTGACTTGATCTAGCACCATCCTTTGTATGTAAGGCTCAGGAACTCCCAGGCTGAAGGAAAGTTACCTTTCTGTAGAACAGTTATAAATGTGTATAGTCTCCTAGTTATTGAAATTGTAAGCTGCTCTGCCTACCCTCAACCTATTGTCCCAGCTTCAAACATATTTTCAAAACCTTCTGGGTGCTGTCTTTCTTCTTATTTATTCTTGCTTACTTCTCACTTGCTTATGAGGAAATTTCTCAGGGTCCTCAAGGCACTGATTTCTCTTATGACAACTTTGAAATGTATAGGTTCAAGTAGAGCACATTTTCTTTTGGTTAAAAAAAAATCACTTTGGCTAGTAATGCAGCAGAATTTAAAATCAAATCAGTAAATAAATGTGAGAAAATAAATTTTTGTTGTTTAAGCCATGCAGTTGAGCAGTTTCTTAAATCCTCACTATGTAAGATACAATATTGATTAGGTAAGAATTAGCAGAATGATCTATAATTTTCAAGACCTCAGAACCTTGGAAATGATTGGATGCCCTAGCACAGCTCAAGATCAGCTATTCCACATCTATTTATTTATTTTCTAAATTGCTCCTTGCACAGTTACTCAGCACCTAATATAAGCAGGTTATTATTATAGCAGTAATACAAGTGCTATCAGTAGTAACTGTTATGGGATGAAACGCGTTTCCCCAAAATTCACATGTTGAAGCCCTAACCCTCAGTACTTCAGAAAGTAACTCTATTTAGAGATACTATTGCCTTTAACACAGTAATTAAATTAAAATAAAGATGTTAGTGTGGGCCCTAAACCAATCTGACTGACGTCCTTAAAAGAAGAGAAAAATGAGACACACACAGAGACACCAGGGCTGCGCACACACCGAAAAATACTCATGTGGGGACACAGTGAGAAGGTGGCCGTCTGTAACGCAAGGAGAGAGGCCGCAGGAGAATCTCTGCCTCTGACACCTTGGTCTCGGACTTCTAGCCTCCAAAACTGTGAGAAAATAGATTTTTGTTGTTTAAGTCATACAGTGAATAATATTTTGTTATGGATGTCCTAGAAAAATGTTGCAGTAATATATTAAACTTAATTGCATTTGACCTTTTATAAATTTCATGCTGTTTTCACATACACAATATAGTATAATGTCCAAAAACATTGACTCTTAAGCCAGACCTCCTGGGTTCTAATCAACCACTTGTGTGACCTTACGCAAATTTTCTAACCTTTCAGCTCAGTTTCTTTATCTGTAAAATGGGGATGATTATGATTATGATATATACTTACTGCATAGGATTGTTATCTGAATTAAATGAGTTTATGTTTGTAAACAATTTTTAACAGTGGTTGGCACATAGTAAATTCTAAAAAATTAGTCCTTAAATTAATAAAATAAAATGCATAACATTTTTTTTTTATTCCTTTTAAATCTTGTGATATGGAGGGAGAGAAGAAATGGAGTATACCATTTACCAAGTTTTTATGATGTAGTAAATAACGTGGTGGTGATTTCATTCACATTTACACATGTGAGATTAAATTATTGGCTATTTCCATACTGCTAAAGGTGGTACGCTTGGGACATTCTCCCATCTTAAATCTAAATTTATTGCTTCTTTTTCTTCTATTGAGCACTGTCTTCTATGCCAGGAATAGCAGTGGTGTCTAAATAAATGAAAAGCATAGTCAGCAAATCAGGCATTATATTAGTCAAAGTTCAATCAGAGAAGCAGAACAAATAGTCTGTGTGTCTATCTAACCTGTCTCTCTGTCTGTCTATCTATCTATCTATCTATCTATCTATCTATCTATCTATCTATCTATCCATCCATCCATCCATCTATCTATCATCTATCTATTATCTCTATCTATCTATCTATCTATCTATCTATCTATCTATCTATCTATCAATGCATTGTCCATTGGCTTATGCAAGTAATTCTGGGGGCTGACTAGGAAGTCCAAAGTCCACAGGGCAGTGGGGAAGGGAAGATCATGAGTAGATTGGAACCCCATAGGCACAAACTAAGTTTGTTGTTCTAGGGGGTCTCTCTTTCTCTCTCTCATTCTCTCTCTCTCATTCATTTTCAGAGAGCTAAGTTCTCTTTTAAAGGGCTTCCAACAGAGTCATGCTCACCATGATAATCTCTCTAATTTAAAGTCAATTGATTAGGGACTTTAATTTCACCAATAAAGTACCTTCACAGCAGCTCATAGAGTTTGATTAAATTACCAGAGAAGGTATATTTATGTTACAAAGGAGCTTCTACTTCCCTTTCAGCCTCCAACACTTCCAAAATAATTCTCTTATAGCTCAACTTATCTGGGAACATACTAGAAGGGAGATTCTGGGGAATATAGTTCTGCTTAGTCAACTTGACACACCACAAAGCCATTGCAGGTATTAAAAAAAAAAAAAAAAGCTATAATTTACAGTGCCTGAAACTGGGCCACATTTTTAAATAAGCTACTTTTTACTTAACCCTCATATTAACACTTGAAATATTATTACAGTTTTATGAATGAGAAAACAGAGGCCCTGATAGCTTAAATAAGTAGTCCAAGTAAAAAATAAATCTACCGTGAGAACTGAAATTAGAATTCAAAGCAGACTCTGCAGACCATCGTGTTTAAGAATAATAAGAGATAACCTCAAACAACCTTCTTAAGTACCTTAGAGTAGTGGGGAAATCAGCTTTCATTGCACTGTGTCAGCTGAACTGAATTGTGAACAGGTAGGAAACATGAATTATCAATCTACAATTTTTAGCCCTCTTACCAAGACTTGATTATAGACTCTTTTTTTTTATTTATTTTTTATCCCCATTTGAGGACATTTTTGCACTTATCTTCAGATAGGGTGGGAGGGAGAGTGGGAGGAGGAGAGAGAGAAACATCGATGTGAGAGAGACACATTGAGTGGCTGCCACCCACATGACCCTAACTAGGGCTGGAGACAAACTGCAACAGAGGTATATGCCCTTAGCGAGAACCAAACCCGGGACTCTCTGGTCCACCAGCTGACACTCTAACTGCTGAACCAAACCAAACCAGCCAGGGCTGATTATAGACTCTTAAGATTTCCTTCTGGGGATTGCTGTGCATTTATAGGAAGTTAGGAGTTATAATTTGCAAGAGGACATATGGGGGTGGTGTGTGTGTGTAAGCGAGAGAGAGAGAGAGGGAGAGGGAGAGAGGGGGGGAGAGAGAGAGAGAGAGAGAGAGAGAGAGAGAGAGAGAGAGAGACTGTTTTAAAAATAAAATCTCTTAGTTTTATATTTTGGATAATCCATAAGGAGTCAGACATCATCTATCATAGAGGCACACAGTTCTGTGATAGGTCATGTGATACTTGAAGTCATAATTTTTATGAATAAAATGAAAATGTCCATATTTAAATGTGTTAATGATTGAGCCACTGGTAAATTGGTAGGTAGACTCCCTGCCATTATAATAATTTTTATTATTTTGTATATTACTATGTGCCAAGAACTCTATATAGAGCCTTAATATATCATACTTCATTTAAGCCTGACAACAACTCTATGAAGTTTACTGTATCCTTATTTCACCGATGAAGAAATGAAGCCTTCAGAAAAACAAGCAGCTTGCTCCAGGTTTCCTACCTCATGCTCAGAATAGACCAAGTGTGAACCAGGTCTGGTGAACTCCAAAGCCCAGATGGCTAGTAACTAAGCAATCAAAATCCCCACAGAATGTTTCAATGATATTCAATTCGTTAAAGTTATAGAGTTGTCTTATTCTTTCTAAACACAATACAAGGATTTAAAAAGACCATTTTAATAAAACAATAGTATTGATTTTGAGTCAATCAACTCAAGTGAAGTATTATAAATAAATGATTTCTAATCTTTTCGTATATTGTTTCAAAGTCCTGAATAACTCATCTTTGTGAATTTTGCTTCCACTGTTCTATGGTGAGGACAGTTCAGTTCTGAGCCACAAAGCCACTCACCATGAAACTGCACCACAGATTGTGGTACCATTTTCTACTGATCTCTTGTGATCTAATTCTATATGAATCTCTTCAAACACCCATTTGTTGACACACAATGCAAATTCAGGAAGATAACATTTCTAATGGGAGAATATTCGAGTTATAGTATCATTTGGTTGCAATCACAAATCCTAGTTAACTTTGGTGGTAATCATCCCTTACCATCAGGACAGACCTAGGCTAGCATCTGCCAATGGAGCACATTTGGTTTTAGTTCTATAGTCAAAAAGTAACCATTTGCCAAATCTAGTGTAATCCTATGCCTTTGTAATAGCTATATAAAAATATATGAAAATACTAAGGGAGGCTGGCCATCTTTGAAAAAAGTTAGAGCTGTACCATTTGTATGTGCGCATGGAATTCCAGCCTATCACAAAACCCAGGGATAAGCTGTAATGACTATAATAAGCCATGGAAAATTCAGTCCAAATTCAAAATGGGGTTCTAGTTAACAATGGGAGTTTAAAGGTTATTCTAATTAAGGATTGTTCTTGCAGTATTTTAAGTGTACTCATTTAAGTTCAGTCATATATTATGAGGTATTTAAGTCATTTTAGACACACACTCAGAAACCACATCCATTGTACTTAATAGCTGACGACTGTATTTTTACATAGAGAGTACAATTTATATCAGAATTGCCTGCTGCAAATTCACCATGAGTCCTTTGGATATTAATAGTTTGAATACACAGTTCTAAAACTCTAAATCCCATGGAGAAAAGGCATAATTTTTTTTTTTAAGTAATAATAAGGCAGCACTATGAAGTAAAAAAAAAGAATGAAAGTAAAAGGAAACATAAGCACACTGATCAATAAGATAAGAAAAAATATGATGCTGGGCAACTGAGCCCAGCTTCTAGGCTTATATTTTCATGGAAATGTGGTTCTGTGTTTTTTCCTTATCAGTATACATAGATTTCCATCTACACAAGGTAATGTAAATCAAAGGTCTCTTTCACAATGTGTTTTAGAAAACACATTGTGTTTTAGAAAACGCAATACATGTGTTTTAGAAAACGCGTGTATTTAAATATTACCTTCTAAAGTAAAAAAGATAACAACACTCTGTAACCATTTTAATGAAATGGATGCTGCAGTCACAAAGGAACACACACACACACACACACACACACACACATACATACACACAAAACTCTTGGGATTGCCTCTGTGAAGGGAACACAGGTAAATCATTTATTAATTCTTTTTAAAACCTTTACTCATGGTAAACAGATGTGCAAGAAAAGCATGGAGCAAGCACCCTGGATAAGATTGTTTTATTCTTAACAATGTGCTACTGGGAGAGAGGGGGAGAGGGAGGTAGAAGGATAGGGGAGGTAGGAAAAACAAGGGACTAACACTTTCATTTAAATTGCAAATAAAATAGAACACTTACCTTGTCCTCACAGAAGTATCATAAGATTATCTGAGAATTTGGCTTTAATGGGCCTAGGTATAGCTGTATTGAATGAAAAGCAACTACATTTGTGAGCTGTTTATTACCTAGTCTGGGCTGCACTGAAGCAACAATGGCCAGAAAGGAAAGGTCCAGCCAGGGGTTTCTTGAGAAATCCATGCTGCCAGAGCACACCTTTCATTCTGATTATTTAAATGATAATGTGAGGGAGGCACCGCAGGAAGCGGGTATCAAGATGACCCTCATGCCTATAGTAAATTATGCACTGAATGCATAATACTCTCCACAAAGGAGGAAGAATAAAAAGGGAGATGAGAAAATGTGTCTCCATTTGGCCTATCATTCTGGAATCCAGTTCCGTGACTGTTCATTTGTTTCTCCTCTTGTTTGCTTGCTAATATTCACAGAAGGAAGAATCCAAGGAAAGCAACAAAAAAAGCTCCCTGAAAACCTATTTCCCCTTTCTCCTCTACTTGCACTATAAGCTCCATCTTATTTTCAGTGGAACTCCAATACACTGAAGGTCTACTATTGGCAAGGCAGTGTGCCACCTGAGTGCCACATCCAAAGGGGATGGACATATAAGTCGGGTTCTGGAAAGAGCCTGGGGTCTGAAACCAAGCCCAGGATTTGAGTTTCAGGTCCTTTCATTAGCTTCATGATATTGAGTGAACCACTTGATTTCTCTGAGCTTCAGTTTCCTTAGCTGTAAAATAAGGATTGAAATTGTTGATATTGTCATCACCTCTGTCATTGTCATTATTTCTTACAGAATTTTAAATATCCTGAAAGCGAATATCTGTAAAAAGATTTTATAAACTTAAAAGAGCTTTATAAGGTTACTCATTATTGCTATTATTTAAGAACCCCCTTCATCTCATCTCATGTGATAGACTACATGTTTCTCCTCTGTTGGTCGGCCCTTTCTGGGATTTCACAACCCTAAATGGCAGTGAGCTAGAAAGGCATAACCTAAAAATGATCCTTTTTAGAAGTCTTGCTACCCTGCAGGGCAATCAGGTCTCTCACCTGGGATGATTTTACCCTGACTGGGAAGGTTACCAGTTGGTGCTGTGTTCATCCTAATAAGATAAAATATGGTGATAAAAAGAACTTTTCTATTGGCAACCGAATCTCAACTCGTAAGTCTAATTTAATGTATAGTATTGGAATAATGACTTCCTCAAATAACAGCCCCATAGTGACTATGGAGAGAAAAAGTTATTGAGTAACCTACCACATAATACAGACCATATGAATTTTATGTTGGCTCCATTAAGTACTTTTTTTTTTTTTTTTTTTTTTTTACAGTAGTTAATACGCTAGTGAAAAGCATAGGCAATCATTGAAACACTGAACACTTTGCCTGGGAAGTTTTATTTCCTGGTATGGGAAAACCTTGTAGACCAATAGCTGGACTGATAAGCGTCTCTTCTGGCAAACTTACTTTGGTAATTTAAGAAAAGTAGGGCATTAGATGATTCAGTATAATGGTTAAAAAGCAGCCAGATCTGGGTTCAAGGCCAATTCAGGCACTTCATAGCTATGTGATTACTCTTAGCCTTAACATACTATAACATACCTTCATCGAGCCTTTTTGAGGGGACAAAATGTGGTGCTGGGTAAAAGGCATTGACAAAACTAACCACCAGTACTAAAATTGTGCATTAGTTACCTATTGCTATGTCAAAATTTAGTAGCTTAAAACAGTAAACATTTACTATTGCATAGTTTCTGTAGAACAGGAATTAGGGAACAACTGATCTGGGTGGTCCTGGTTGAGATCTCTAAGGTTGCTGAAGCTGAGATGTTGGCTGGGGCTGTAGGCATCTGAAGACTTGTTTGGGGCTGGGAAATCCATTTCAAAGATGGCTTATTCACATGGCTGTTGACCTGAGGCCTCAGTTCCTTGCTGGCTGTCGGTAGGAGGTTTCAGTTTCTTGCCACGTGGACCTCTCTATAGGACTACTTGAGTGCCCCATCTCAGCTGGCTTCTGCCAGAGCAAGTGATTGATCCAAGTAGAGAAAGGTGTTACCTACAATGCCCTTTATGACCTAGCCTTGGAAGCCATACTCCAGCATTTCTATAATATCCTATTGTTTACGAAAGTCAGCCCTATTCAGTGTGGAGAATGGCTGCAATAAGAGCATAAATAGTAGGAGGCAGGAAGCATTGGGGACCCAGTTCAAGATTAAGTGAACACTTCTGGTAAATGTGAGAACCTATTTTGTGTAGCATATTCAGAATGTTCTTAAAACAAAATATTCCAAAGCTCAAAACATTGAAAAGAAGCAAGAGGACTATTGTGCATGATACTATTAAAGAGGGACTCAAAGAGTGATGCAGGAATAAAAATTTTTTAAAAAAGACACTCCTTATAAATACTGATGTAGTTGAACTTTCATAATCTTTTGTTCTAAGTTTAGCATTTAATTAAAAATCCCTAGTTCTCTTTGAGTAGCTAAGGTCATGTGCCTGAAAAGAAATGGAAAAATAATATCCAAGAGGTCTCCCACCCAACTACTACTACACTTGAAACGTATAAAATCTTATTAACCAATGTCACCTCAATAAATTTAAATTAAAAAAAGAAAAGAAAAAGTATCCAAGAGAAAAGCCTGATAATTTTTTGAAACTCTCTTTGACCTGAAAAAATAGAATGATTACATTTAAACAAATGTCCAGAGTAAGCGTGCTCATACTCTGCTGAAGTTGAATTATACATGGTAGGGTCTAAGGCCAGTCCAAAAGTCCATTTTACCTGCAGGTGTCTTGAAGTATCTTATCAACTCTGCTTTTATTATTCTGTTAGAGTATTATAATGATTCCTGATAATATTTTATTTTGGGTGGTGGGGAATGACAGAGACTGGCAGAAGAGTGAGGGACAAGGATGGGAAATCAAAGGTACTATAAATGGAGTTTCTCTTCTATTCATTAGTACATTAACCTAATGCTTATACACTGAGTGTTCTGTGGGTCATCAGTGGCTGTAAGCCTGGTGGGGCACATGCGTGCAGACCTAACTCCATTCTTCAGCTTTGAGCTCTTGAACAAATTACTTCTTCTAACCTGTTTTCTCATGTGTACAATGTGAATAATAATAGTATCTATCTCTTAGGGTTTTATAAAGATTAAAATGAGTTAATATATAAAAAGTATTTATATGTATTCATATAATATACGAAAAGTGCCTGATATATGCTAATCATTATGTATTTGTTATTACTATCTGACTTCAAAAGCACCTACATGTATTTTTCTCTCTGTATATTTTATATTATTAAGTACATACTTGAGCTGCAGAAAATTTTATTCACTCTTGTTTTCATTCAGCAAACCAATTTCAATCCTCTTCTATGGGCTACAAACTGTATGGACAAGGCCCTGGCATAAAATCATTCATATATACACACGTATATATACACACACATACAGATGAAAATTTACAACAGGAGATTAAAATCTAGTAAGAGAGATAGGCATATTTATAAATAACTCTAAAGCAGTACATGTACCCCAGAGTTATAAGGGATCAAAAATAAACTGGCCCAAAATGCAAGGGTTTTGTGAAGGAGAAAGTAGTCAGTTCTGAAATGGAACTATTGGGATAGGTACCTAGAGAAGGATGAACTTGACCTGGGCCTAAAAATGAGTTGGTTCAGGCAGACAGAAAATTTCTGGGAAGGGAGAAAGATACTCCAAATAGAGAGCACAGCGAGAAAACTGTATGGAAGAGGGAAGGTGTCCACTGTTCAAGGTGAGTGGGGACTGTGAGGGTTCCCAGGACAGGAGTGGAGCTGGAGGAAGAGACTGGATGCAGAGGACTTTGGGTGTTAATTTATAGAAGTGCAATTTATTATGAGTGTTTGAAGTGCATTTAGCTCTTTTTTCTCTTTGAACTATTTATTTAGTTGTTTCATTTGTGTTAGTTCTGGAAAACTCCATGTGAAATGTCACATACATTCCCGAGTATGACCATCTACTTAGGAAATGCTTGGGAGCCAATTTTGTGAAAAGTAAATGTGTGCCTTCTCTTGGGATTTAGTTTATCAGAAATGGCTTTTAGGGGGCTCAAAGGACCCATGTGTGCAAGAATGACGGACTTCCTTGGAGTGGGAGCCTGGCCCCGAGGCATGAGGTTCTCAAACAAGGAATGCTGGACTTGGCAGAAAGGGAGAAGGGAGGGAGTATATTATATGAGTATGAGCACAGGCTTTGGAGATGTGCCTTTTATTGCATAGTAGCATTGCCGTTTACTGTATGTGTGATTTAAAGCAAATTACTTATTCTATTATTTAAGATTCTTCATCTGTAAAATGATAATAACCAAGCCCCGTTTATTGTATTGTTCTGAGGATTTATAAATATCATTTATGTGTAGTGCTTGGTACTTGGCACACTGTAAGTGCTCAATATGTGAGGAATATAATTACTGATGTTGTGTTTTCCCTGATACTCTCATAGTTAACTAGGTAATATTCAAGATGGAGAGTGAGCTATATCCAGGCACAATAGAAGGACTGGTTGAGACTGAGGTATTTGAGCTGTTATCTCATAGGATATCCCTCTTTTAAAAGCTCCCTATTTCCTTTTTCTATAAATGGACAATGAGGGCTAATTTGGAGGGTCTACTAGGTCATTCAACCTTTGTGATATAAGAACAGTCTTTTCATTTAAGATTATTTTCTTCAAGAGAGCATCAGTGGGAGTAGTAACTTATCATGAGTGAGAAGTGAGGATTCTTTGTCCTGCCAGTCAGAGCGCTGAATACATCCTGGTATTTTATGGAGTGAAAGATGCTATTCAAATTCTTCCTGAAGGAAGTCCAGCAATGAGTTCATGCACCTCTTTTGTTCTTCCACAGGGCTCATAGCAACATTAGGTAGTGTGTTAGAACAGAGACTGAGAGATTAGAGCTTTCTATGCCCCAGTCTTCGCACCAATAAAGGGATATGTTTTTGTATAGCTTAACTGAATTAATATGTGTAAAGCCCTTATACAAATGACTGGAACATATGCTCTAGAAATGTTAACTATTATTCAAAATGTTCATCACAATGTACTGTAATTGTACGCTGTATCATTTATATCTACGGTTAGACTCCAAGTTTATTTATTTTGAAGAATGTATCAAAAACAAGAATTACATTCCTAGAGACATTGTAGGAAAGTGGAAATTCAAGGTTCACTGCATTAAGTAATAGAGAAGCTCATCTATTTAACTTTTCTCTATAAAAAATGAGGAAATTAACATGTTTTAGTCTAGGCATCATTCCCCTACCCACTTCCTAATTTTTATTACTAATAACTTGGGATTTTAGATACGGTGAGTATTACTAATACATTACTTGTTTGTGCTACATCTTTCATCTATATTCTATTTGTAACCATGTTTATAGCAAATATAAATTCTTATGTTTAATTCGTTTAAATGCTTGCCACCAATTCTTTGTTTCCATAATAACCCTGTTATTGATTTTTAAAATTAGATTCTTCTTCAGGTTCGATATAGAACTTCTCTGAGTAATTTATTGAAATTACTCAATATGGATATCTTTTAATTCCAATGTGTTGGAATGAGCTAACAGAGACTCCCCTACTAAAAATATATAGAAATGATGAATCCAGCATGACCAAAAAAAGAGTATCTGAGCTTAAAAGAAAGAAGTGGAAATTCCCACATGTTAGAAACAAAGAGGGAATTTAAAACCAGACAAATACTAAAGCTGGAAGTGTGGGGACTCTGGGGGAGCCTTCATAGAATAGAGTTGAGGCCCGGAAAGGTGGCCCTCATTAGAAGGATGACAAGAAAAACACCTTCTACCAGCCAAAGTAAAGCTGTTGAGTGTGTGACTTTTTGGCACTGAATGGGAAAAATAAAAGCAATAGTTACTCATGAGCAATCCTAAATTCAAGGCTCCCTCGTCTGTGCATGTAGAATCCAATTCTTGCAGTATTGGTGTTGTGAAATTAATGTAAGCCTGATACTGAACCAGAGAAAGCCCTGGAGTTCTTGGCAGACGCGCACACAAAACCCATTGTAAAGATTCTCCCAGGACACAGAACAAATGGACTGTACACATGAAGGACCCAGCAGTGTAGATAAGCTCACAGTAAAAATCACATACCACACAATGGCCTGGAGGATTAGCAACCCAAGAATTTCAGATAATAAGAATTTTTGAAGGGCTATAAAAGCTTATGTTTAAAATAATTTTTAAAAGAGTAGAAAGACTATAAATCATAATGAAAAATCAGGTTACTATAAAAAATTTCAGATGGAGTGGAAAAATGACAAAATGTGATCAACTTAAAATACACAGATACATTTTATGCTATGTGAATTATATATCAATAAAGCAGGTATTAAAAATGTAGAGGAACAAAATTGAAAAAGAATACTGAATGATTTAAATAGCATATTAGATACAACTGAAAATAGTCAATAAAATATAAGATTTATAAGAAGAAATTAACCAGAATGGAGCCTGAAGAGCAAAGGAAAACATATCAGAGGTTCAAAACACAGAGAACCTGACTACGTAGCTCAGCTGGTTAGAGTGTTGTCCCCATTACTCCAAAGTTCTGGGTTCAATCTCTGATGAGAGTATATATAAGAATCAACCAATGACCTGACCAGTGTGGCTCAGTTGGTTGGGTGTCATTCTGTGCACTGAAAGGTTGCTGGCTCAGTTCTCGGTTAGGGCACATGCCCAGGTTGGGGTTTGAACCCCCAGTAGGGGACATTCTGAAGGCAGTCAATCGATGTTCCACTCTCATATCAGTGTTTCTCTCTCTCTCCCTTCCTTTCTCTCTAAAGTTTCAATTAATTTTTTTTTCTATTTTTATTTTTTTATTAGTTTATTTTTGTTATAGTTGTTTCTCCTTTTTTCCCCATTGACACCCTCCTTTTGATCCCCCCCCCCCCTTGCCCTGTCCTCAGCATTGTTGTCTATGTCCATGGTTACGCATATATGGATAAAAGTTCTGCGGTTTTTCTCTTCCCTCCTCTTACCCCCTCTTCTGAAGTTTGTCAGTCTGTATCCTTCTTCTATGTCTCTGGGTCTGTTTTGTTCATCAGCTTGTCTTGTTCATTATATTCCACAAATAAGTGAGAGCATGTGATATTTGTCTTTCTCTGATAGGCTTGTTTCACTTAGGATAATACTCTTCATGTCTTTCCAGGTCCCTCCATGTTGACTCAAAGGATAAGAGATCTTTCTTTCTCACAGCTGAAAACTCTTTAAAAAAAGAAATCAACCAATGAATCCATAAATAAGTGGAAAAACACATCAATGTGTTTTCTTTCCTCTCTTTCAAAATCAATCAATAAAAAAAAAATGAAGAATGTATTTGTTATTTTGCAAAAAAACGATTATGTTTCCAGCATCTACTACGTATGCTGGAAAATATAACCAGAGGGGGAAACACCAATATACTTACCCTGGTCGATGCGGCTCAATGGTTAGAGTGTCAGCCTTCACATTAGAGAGTCTTAAGTTTGATTCCTAGTCAAGGGCATGTACCTGAGTTGCAGGTTCAGTCCCTGACCCTGGCTGGGGCTTGTGCGGGAGGTAACCAATTAATGTCTCTCACATTTCTCTCCCCCCAACTACATCCTCCCTCCCTTCCACTGTCTCTAAAAATCAATAAAAATTATATCCTTGGGTGAAGATTAAAAAATAAAAACTTACTTGCCCTCACACCTGTCTGGTGTGGCTCAGTGGTTGAGCATCCACCTGTGCACCGAGATTGCCAGTTCAACCCCAGGTCAGGGCAGATGCCCACATGTGGGCCAAATCCCCAGTGGGGAGCATGCAGGAGGCAGCCAATTGATGTTCTCTCTCATAATGTTTCTCTCTCTCTTTCCCTCTCCCTCCCTCTCTCTCTCTCTAAACAAACAAACAAAAAACAAACAAACAAACAAAATTCTTGCCCTCATTGGAGTACACCTTTTAAGAGAAAATGAGAGAGATAATAAATAATTTTTGTAACTGAAACACACAGTATTTCAGATAGTGGCAATATTCCTGGGTGGGAGGGAAGTGGGGGAGTCATGTTAACAACTATGGATGGGGCACCCGCTGGTGGTTAATTTCAGTAGATTTCAGCAAACACCGGCAAGAGAACTGAGCAATGCAGAGACCTTGGTGAAGAGGTTTTAGGTAAAGGGGTCGGCATGAGGGGGAATAGGGGGCTCATCAGAACCAGACGGAAGTCCGTGAGTTCCAATGGACTGTGGGGCTGAGAAGTGAGGCAAGAAGTCATGGAGGTGGGTGTGGGAGGAGGTTTCAGGACCTCATAGGACCGTAAGGACTTTCAGTTTTACCTGGGTTGAAATTGTAGCCTTTGGAGGGATTTGAGTAGGTGGTACATGATCTGAAAAAAAAATGTTTTTACAGAACAAATTGTAGAGAGAAAATGGGGAAATAGAGAGGTCAATGAGGAAGCTACTGCAGGAACTAAAGAAGCAGATGGTGATGATTTGAACTAGGGTCCCAGCAAAAGTAAAGGTAAATAACCAGATTCTGGATTTTTTTTAAAAGGTAAAGCCAAAATTTGCCTACAGAGTTGATGTGAATGTTAGACAAAGAGAGGGTGAGATGAATATGTCTAATATAATTCTAATAGTGGTCCAAGAAAAAGGAGTCAACAGAATAAGAAAATATTTTATCTAAGAATTTTCCAGTAGAAAACAGAAATATTAATCCTTAGGTTAAAGAAGCATATAAAGGCCTGATGGGAATAAATAAAACAAGGCAGTAAAACTATAGAACAGCAAAGCAAAAAGAATATCAGTGAAGCATTCAAAGAAAAAAGACTGTTAAGTCACAATTACAGTGAGACCAGGACTCCAGCAGCAGAATAGATGCTTGAAGAACATGGGACAGTAACTTTATGGTACTGTTGGAACAATAACTGTCAATCTGGAATCTACGCACATGCAATGGAATAAAGGGTGAAATAAAGATTTTTCAAATACAAACAATATCCACTTTGTGGACACCTTACTGAAGGGATCTAATGAAGGATATACATCAGGAAAATATAAAAATCAGAAAAAAGTTTAGAATGCTATAAGGCAAAAAAATTCATAAATGTGCTATTAAAACTAAATAAGCCCTAATTGAAATAACAACACTAGCAACTAATGTGGGATAATTAAAAGTAAGATGGCCCTGGCTGGTATTGCTAAGTGGTTAGAGCATCAGCCTGCATATTGAAGGGTTGTGGGTTCGATTCCCAGTCAAGGGCATGTACCTGGGTTGCAGGTTGGGTCCCCGGTCCTGGTTGGGGTGAGTACAGGAAGCAACCAATCGATGTGTTTCTCTCACATTGGTGTTTCTCTCTCTCCCTCTCTTCCACTCTTTCTAAAAATCAATAGAAAGATATCCTTGGGTGAGGATTAACAACAACAAAAATATCCTCAGGTGAGGACACACACACACACACACACACACACAATACACATATGCATATTTCATACACACACACACACACATATATATATACATATGCACAAATATGAGCAGACTGAATCAAGTCATATGCAAAAAGAAGACTCCTCAACACTAATTTGAATTGATTCCAGGAAAGCAAAGTTAACATTAATTAATGTTATCAATTAATGTCTCAAATCAATTTAAGACATTGTATTAAGAGAATAAGAGCAATGTCTTATAAAAATCTCAACAACCAGGAAAAGCATTTGATAAAATCTCATATCCATTCCCAATAGAAAAAATAGGGAAATCTTCAGAGAAGAGGATATGTTTAAGCTAAAACTTGAAAAATAAGTAGGAGAGTTTTCTAGATAAAGAAGTGTGTGTGTGTGTGTGTGTGGTGGAAAAATCAGGGGGT
This sequence comes from Molossus molossus, assembly GCF_014108415.1. NCBI lineage: Eukaryota > Metazoa > Chordata > Mammalia > Chiroptera > Molossidae > Molossus > Molossus molossus. Next base: position 29,329,478 of record NW_023425348.1, read on the forward strand.
GGGGAGCGGAGGAAGATGGGAAGGAAGAGAGGGCAAGGAAGGCTGGCTGCAAAGTTACGTGAGAGTGTGAGTTTTTGGAAAAACATAAGTAGCTTTTTTTTGAAGCTATATACCACAGAGGTTAGGAATTCAGTCTCTGGGTTCCGCAAACAAGCATTAACATTTGCCTTTATAAAATATTTAACTTTGCTAAACCTTGCTTTTCTCATCTGAATCATGGGCAGGATGACCAACTGCAACACCTACCTCAAAGGTGTCAAGGATTTATAGAGAAGCTAATGAAGCTCATTTCTAAGGTTTCCTTCTAAGGCCCCGAGAAGTGGAGGCAAAACTTCTTGAAATATATGGAGCCAGAAGTCTGACTGGAACCTTACAGCTTGGACATAAAAGGAAACTGATCCGGGTTTTCCCAAATGCGACAGCAATTCTACAAATATTGCTGACATTACCATTAACAGGTTGTGGAGCTATAAAAAAGGTTTTCTAAATGAACAATAATAACAATTCTTAATCAACCTTGCTAGAGAAATGACTAAATTATCATCCTATTATCACCATCAAAAATGATATTGCAGAATTATTGTCACTTGAATAGATGATCTAAGAGCATGCAGCCAAGAAATGAAGGAGAAAATTATTATAGAGATGTGTGATAAGGTATTTAAGACAAATATTATGTTTTCTAGATTTTGTCCAAATCATTGGTCCTTGTAACTTTTTCAAAATTTGTAACTTACGGTAATTTTTCTTTACATTCTGAATAAATATTTAATGCTATAAATGAAAAATATTTTCTTTGTGCCCCATTTTGGATTTGTGGAAGCCTGGATCCTGGCACAGTAAGAGCACAGACATTGATACTAGTGTTGAGGCTGTTGTAGCATCTTCAGAAGTTGATGTCTCCAAACACAACAATCTGTGAAGTGGATGTTTATGTCCTCAATTAAGTGTTCGTAAAAGTGGTCCTATGAAAAGGTAGAATGGGCTAGTTGTTGAGCTGAAAATTTAGCAGCACAGAAACTGTCTGATTACCTGTCAATAACGAGAAAAACAAACAAAAAACTCATAGACACACACAACAGTGTGGCAGTTACCAGGGAGAAGGGAGATGGCGGGAGTAAAGGATTAAAGGGCATCAGGTGTATGGTGACAGAAGAAGATTTGACTTTGGGTGGTGAACACACAATGCAATATACAGATAATGTATTGTAGAAATGTACACTTGAAATATATCTAATTATTGTCATCCCATAAGATTCAATTTAAAAAATAATAGAGAGAATTTCAGTATCTCATAGGAGGTTGAACTAAGTCATCTTTCATGTCACCTCCAACACTGTAATGTCATGATGATGGGCTTTACAACTGCACCTTCTTCCCTCAGCGTGGAGAGAAGGTCTCTGCATCAGCGGTCTAGAGCCCCGAAGGCTTTGGCAGCAATGGGAGAAATCATGTCTCCCCATGGGGATCTCTGTGTGCGGGCATGGAAGGGTAACTTTGGGGTGGGTTTCAAATGTGTCACAGGAGGAATATTGCAAATGCCTGATTGACGCTTTGTTAAAGTCTGCGAGGTGCACACATCAATTCTCACATGATCAGAACTGGTTCGACCGTTTCCCTAAATAGCACTCTGTGGCAGTATTTAATATTTTCAACAAAATAGCCAGCTAACAAATTATGGAAGCATTTTGCATATATTAATAAATCACAGCCCTCCGTGATGTGCACAGAGAACAACCATGAACCCGAATGTAGGGTTTTTATGCAACTGTTCTCTGTTTCTTTTCCTCTCCCAGGTACATGTCACCAAGAGAAATGCTTTTTCACATGATAATGAATTTTTGTCATTACACAGGCAGATAGTGTGATCAGAAATTAAAGCTAAATGTAGACTCGAAGGGAAAAAAAAGAGTGATATTTAACTCTAGAAGGATGTATTTGCCCTTTGACATTTTGCAAAATGACCAAGGAGCATTGCATCATTTCCTTTTTCAGGGAGTGTTGCTTGTTCCTCAGACATAGGTTGGACACTGCTTTGTTTTCATAGATTTGGGTCATTTATTTTCTTCTTTTGGCCTCTGCCACGCTTCTTTGATTCATATGAATTCTGTCTGGCTTCTCTCTGAATACCTGACTGTGATGAAACGTATGTATGTGCGTACTTAAAGTCTTTCAGACTAGAAACCAAGGGGAGGCTAACGTATGTAGGAAAGAAAGATGGAAATATTTCACTGCGGGAAGGAAACTCCCGGTGACCTGGAGGATATTTTCCATACACTCTAGTGGAAACAAGGTCTTTTCTTCCTAGTGTGAATTTCCTGCCTCATAAAAATAGAAATTCCTCCTTTGTTAGGTTCACTGCATCAGTGACTCTCTGACCATGTCCACACAAATCTAGAACAACTCATTGACTCATGTATTCACTGACCCAATCTGTCAAATCTCATTTTAAAAGTATGACTGGTAATTGGGCAGAAAACTGATCGGATAACTTGGCAGCACTGTGGTTTATGGTCACCAACTTCAGTTCACACACTTGACATTTTTCTAAGATAACATTGATTCATTTATCAAATTTACCAAGGCACCTGGGCATCCCAAGCACTGTGCTAGGCATCACAGAAGATATACAGGTATGTAAGGCCTAATTCTGTCTCAGGACGTTTATCTCAGTGAGACAAACAGATGCACAAACAATTATTATATAAAATGAAGGCAAGTAGGCACAGGATGTTAGGGGAACATACTTTAAACTAACAGACACATCTTACATGTTGTAAATAAATCACATAATTGGTATATGTCTAGACCCACAACTTGTGTGAGAAATATAGCTTAACATTTTTCTGTAACATGACAGTTTTTTTAATGTGACACTCTCTTGGAGGGTAATGGAAAATTAATTTCAGTCAATGTGGGGATCACACCCTATCATTTTCTCTGAATCTTATTACATTCCAGGTAGTTTATATTGTTATCAAAGATTTAGAAGATGGGGCCCACTGGGTCCTCTTGGTCATGGAATTAATTATGCAGGCATCCCTAGATCCCTACTGTCCCATCTAGTGCTTGGTCAGAGGTACATAGAAGGTCCCTGGTGACATCACTTGTTAACATCTCATGATCCTTTAGGTCTGGCCAGTAGTTTGCCACATTCCAGCCACTCCTGAGGCCATGCCTGTCATTCTCCTGCACCGTGTTTAGTGTGTAGGCAAGTGTGGGGTTCTCTAAGTCCCGTCTATCAGGACGTATCTAGACACCATGGCATCACGCTTCCTTCCTGAAGATCAGCCCAGGATGTGGGGCTCAGGGCTCTTCTCAGCACATAGCACCACTCAGAGATCCTCCCGGGCCCCTCCCTTGGGGACACACAGAACCACCACCATGACTGCCCTTCCATTTTTGCCTTTTCTCTTCCTTCGGTAGAATATCCTTGAGAGTGAAAACTAAGCCAGGATAACTTGTTCTTATTTATTTACTCATTGTTCTGCCTATTCTGTTGTCTTAACTGTATGCCCTTTGTATCTACCCAGGAGCCTAATCTTTTGATGCATAAAAATCAATAAAGAGTGTCTTCATCTCTCTCTTACTCTCTCCCTTCTTAGGACTCTCATATCAATTTCCTAAGTTCTTGAGGACAGAAAGCCTTATTGTTGGAGTGGGGAAAAGGGCCTATTGGGAAAACAAAACAAAACAAAAAATCAAGAAAATATTGTTATTTAAAAATTATCATATTACCACAACATTTATTTTTTTTGTAAAATATTTTAAAATTGATTTTTAGAGTGAGAGGAAGGGAGAGGGAGAGAGAGAGAGAAACATCTATGTGTGAGTGTATCAGTGATTGGCTGCCTCCTGCACGCCCCCTAACAGGGATCAAGCCCGAAACTGGGGCATGTGCCCTGATCAGGAATCAAACCAGCGACCTTTCAGTGCACAGGATGATACCCAACCAACTGAGCCACACTGGCCAGGGCTCACAACATTTATTTTTAATAGATCGTTTTAGACACATAGACTTGTAAATCATTACAAAGAGGTCAGCTATTACAGCCTCTCACCAAAAGACAGGATCACCTCTCTACTTGGGTAACGGTGTAGGCAGGAGTTTGCTTTGCTGCTGGACGGGGAAGTTGTGTTGGCATTAAAGCTTTCCTGTTCATGGTGATTTAGTGCAGTTGTACTCATTGTTATCTGACTGAACTTTACATGGACCCATCACACAATTCCTCCACTTACAAATGTCCCTTTGTCCTCCCACCTTCTCAAGTTGTTATTATCTTATTTGAGTGAGCACAACCCATGTGGAGTTGGTCCCCTAGTTTCCACCCTTTTCTCCTGTAGCCATTGTAACTCTGCTGCCAGGTTAAGCTGTCTATTTCCTATCTGGCTGTTAAGGCTTCCCACCAAGCCCGATGGTTTAGTTCCTGTCGGTAAAGGGTTAACTAAGCAGGTCTGAGATGCTCCAACTCTGTACCTTCTAAAGAAAGGACTGGTCCTTGGCACAGTCTTGGAGACAGCCTCTAAGCCCTAGGAATATCCTGCTTGCTGAGAGTGCTTTGTATACCTGGGGCCTTGGGGCACAACCAGTAGTCCCTGCTAACAATGTGATTTATGGTGGATGCCTTGGACCATGCTGTGTCAATTTGACCTCTAGAGGGTCGCAAACAGAGTTAGTTCAGTCAGACAGGTGCTCCAGTGAAAACCGTGGACATCAAGGCTTGAGTGAGCGTCCCTGGTTGGCAGTGCGCCACACCTGTTGTCACACATTGTTGCTGGGAGAATTCAGTGCTGTCCCGAGGACTCCGCTGGGAGAGGATGACTGGACACATGCACCCCGCCTCTCCTGGACTCTGGTCTGTGCACTTGATACCTTTGCTGAATTTAATCTGTATCCTTTGTTCATTGTAATAAACCAAAGCCATGAGTATAAAAACTCTTTCGAGTTCTGCTAGTCTGTTTGGCAAACCACGGAACCAGAAGGTGCCTCTGGGATCCCTAGCTGAGTCCCCAGCTGTCTTTCCAGACTTGCCTCTCACAGCTCCCTCCAGAGACTCAACTTTTCACTCAAATGTAGCAGTTTACCTTTGGGCATGCTTGTTCTGGGCTTTCTGGGTAATTATTTATCCTGTCTCTTCTCCATAGAACTCACCTAATGCTTATCAGTGAATGAGGGAAGGGAGACCAATACAGGACGGCCCGTTTCAAACCCCAGGCTTCCCTACATCCTTAGACTATTAAATTTTGGTAGGTTCTCTTATGGGCCTGTGGGTATTCATAAATTAGTTTAAATATCAATTTAAGGTGCCCTAGTCAAGCTCCCAAACCTCTACCATTTTCTCTACATTTTTTAAAATTCAAAGTCTCTTCCTGCTTTCCTTTTTATATTGTTTATCACCCGAATGAATGTGAATTCTGTCCAAGCGACTTCCAGTTGCTTTGCCTTTCAGATTAGCAAATATCATTTTTCTGACACCATGAGGAATTTTGTCATCCTCATCTTAGATCCCTACACATAACAACAATTTTTAAATGTTAGACATTTTAGACCATTTGAAGAAGAGGGTTAATGTCTCAGACCTAGAAGTCACTCTGGCCACACAAATCTGAGCCTGTATGTGCTATTCCCCTGGGCAACGAAATGCATACAAACATCTCTGCATAGATTCTTTCTCGTGAATAGAATCTTAAGTATTCCCTATACCACTCTAAATAATGGAAGGTTGGAAATGTTTTTGCTTTATTAAACTGTATCTTCATAGAAAGATGTACCATTTTCTCTTCAAGAAAATACCCAGTGTTGGTAACAAGGTATAATAACAACACATCATGGGCAAAAAAAAAGTAAATAATGTATATTTCTAAGTAGAGAGCCTGAAAATGTGCAGGTTTGCTGTGGACACTCCTTAAGATCTTTGTAAGGGAACTGCGTACATTATCAGGTGTTTCGTGGAGGCATATGAGTGACAGCACTAGGGCATCACAGGCGAGGGTGGCTGCGTGGACTCGATGGCTGAGGCCTGGGATAAAATAGAGCTTCTCTCTGTGGGCACCTGTGCTTTAGTTAATGTGCCTTCCATTGTTCAAGGTCAGTTTCTGTTTGTCAAGAGAAGTTCCAGTCCAGGTGAAATTTGGAAGCAATCAGGTGGAAATGCTTCTGGTTTTAAGCGGCACTGCAGGCCAAACGTGGATCTCAGATGCCTGACCTTGAAATTCATAATCAGAAGTGTCTCAGTCTTCTCTCCCCTGGAGGGCATCTCTGTGATTTCCACTCTCCTTGCCCACTGCAATGCTTAGGAGGTAGAATTGTTTAGAAAAATATCATTTCCTCCCTCAAACCTTCCCTAAAGACTTGAAGTTTGTGTGGTGGTTTCAGATCTAGGAGTCGGGAGTCCTAGTTTTGAGACACTACCATGTATGGCTGTGTGACCTTAGGCAGGTGATTAAAATATTGATCCTCAGTGTCCCCATCTAGAACATGGGGATAATGTCTAACCAGCCAGCTTCACAGAGCTCTTATGAAGATCAGCTGTAACAATGGCTCTCTAATACTCTCAGATACTGAGCAATTTATAAACACAAGTTTTATCTTTTCTATTCTTTTTTTCTTTTCTACATATTATCAAACACCTTCCTCACCACTCAGTATGTACAATGGTGTGTTCATGGGCCACAGTATGAGGGCACTGTTAACATATTTTGCTGTGGCTGCGCTGCTTGCAGACAGGCACTGGCCTGCTTTTGCAAACCAGAGGCATCGGGCCAGGATGGGCCAATGCCCAATGAAGCTGGGGAAGATCTCTCGGGGTGACTCCAGCACACGGGACCCCCATAGCATTTCACCTCAATTTCTGAAAGTGCATTTCTCAGGGACCATTTTACTTTCATGGGCTCAACCTATTTTGTTTTTTCTATTTTTAGATTCCTTTTCCCAAATGACTATTTTGACAGATCAAAGCTGAAAAGCAACAGCAGCTCTGGGGCCAAAAAGGACCATATGTGTGAGAGAATATAAAGATGGAAAAACTGGGGCACTTCCTCAGGAAGGTTATCGTTGTTAGGAAACACATATGCAATTAAGCATGGCAAAAGGATAATGTCTACGTAGGAGTCATGTGCACCAATTGCAGAGGGAGGCTGGGGCTGGGGTGGAGGCAAGTGGAAGAAATACAAAATAGGCCTTGGTTTGGGTTTAGGGATGAGATGCAGGAAGGCTTTATGGGGACATGCAGGGTGGTACTGAGGCTTACAGATTTACTATGAAATATTCAGTAAGCCCCCTTGGGAGAAGCTCTACTCCATTGAAAATGTGATGAAGCAAAGGTAGTTGTGAAAGAGGAGACTGGAATGAATTTCCTCTTTGATGGTGGAGAGGAAGAGAGCAGCCAAGAGCTCTGAGAACAGACTCTCTGGACTGGCAGAGGCAGAGCTAGAGAGGGGTGGGGGCCACACCTTCTTGGGACCATTGCCAAGGAAGAGCTTTGTTGTATTGTCCTAAAGAAATGTTCCCTCATCCTGGCTGATTTGGCTCAGCAGTTAGGGCATCGGCCTGTGAACCAAAAAGTTGTGGGTTCGATTCTGGTCAAGGGCACATATCTTGGTTGCAGTTCATCCCCGGCTGGGTTGTGCAGAAGCAACCAGTTGATCTCTCTCTCTCTCTCTCTCTCTCTCTCTCTCTCTCTCTCTCTGTCCCTCCCTCCCTCTCTCTATGAAGATAAATGGAAAAAGTATCCTGGTGAGGATTTAAAAAACAAACAAACAAAAAAAGAAATGTTCTCTGCTTTCTCGCAGTGATAAATCTCTTGGTGCCTTGAGCTAACAGGGCCTTAAGTAGCATCAAGAATATCCTTACATTTTTTTAAATTGATTTTAAAAAGAGAAAAAGGGAGAGGGATAGATAGAAACATCGATGAGAGAGAACATGGATTGGCCGGCTCCTGCATGTCCCCCACTGGGCATTTGGCCCACAACCTGGGCATGTGCCCTGACTGTGAATAAAACCGGCAACCTCTTGGTGCATGGGTCGATACTGAGCTGCTGAGCCACACCGGCTGGGCAAATTGAGAATATCTTATAGATATTAATATGAAGAAAGTGTGTGTGTGTGTGTGTGTGTGTGCGTGTGTGTGCACGCGTGTGTGACATGTGCATGCCTACATTGGCACAGGCAGGAGAGGTGCTTAGAAAATTCCACTTACAAAACAATTTGCTGTTGAATAGTTAACAGATATTTTTAAAGCACTAACTGTTTGCCAGGTATGGCGATAGACTCTAGGCTCTAGGGAGCACAGTAATGTTCAAGGCAGACATGATCTGTGACTTCAGTGAGTTTATAGTCCAGGCCTTACACTCTAACAGGTCTTCATGGCATGTTGGCACTTGCCTGGTGTACTGAACTAACAGTTACATTTTCACACAAAAAAATCCCACTTTTTTTGCACTGAGATGGAGCATTAAGAATTTAGGTTAAGTCATAAACATGATCAGCATACCAAGCGGCACCAAGATGCATAGTCATTGAAGCCACAGGGACAGCTTAAAATGCCATTGATTTATTGTGCACACAGGCCCCCAAGCCTTTGATATGATAAGAAAGCAAAGTGGAGGCAGGCAGGCTGTAAGATGATGAGGCACACCGCAGTCTATGGGGAACCGGGAGCTCCCCAGAGACTGATTCTCACTTGCACAGCTGCATAGCGATGGGTGGGTGGTAAGAAAGGGAAGAGTCCTGAAAACTCCCCCATCAGCAGTCATGAGGAAGCCTCACCTAGTGGTTTTTCCCAGCTCTTTGGTCAGGCGAAGGGGTTGTGTCTTGGTCGGTTGTTCTCTGAAAGCTTGGAGGCATATGTTTTCTAGGACGGAAGGGAGAGGGCTGCTTAGCTGATTTGAGATGGAATCAGAGAGATGGGGAGAGAGAATAAAAGCATAAAACACAAGAGTGGGCCTTCCATGTTTAGTTTCACAGGGATTTTGTGCCACGGGCCCAGGGCCATGGCTGCTGGGATTGTGAGTTTTGTAACTTCCCCGTGCTAGTTTTTTGTGTTAGATCATGTATGTTTCCCCATAGTCACTGGCATTAAAACTTTACCTGAAGAGGAGGTGTGCATTTTGCCTCAGAGGCAACAAAGATATTAAATCACCCTCTGTAGCTACGGTTTTCACCACCCTGAGGGGAAAAAAGAACAGAATGGTGGCAAGTGGCTACTTGGAGAAGAAGGGGAATTGGATTGTATCCTTAGGTCCTTTGCGTGAAAGAATTTGAACTGGACACTGGCTCTGGGCTGAGTCTGTGTGTACTTGGTTCCAGATGGCATTTTCTTTCTTCTTTAATGATTGTATACGTGTGAATGCTTTCATTTTCCTTTTGTTGTGCTCAGAACACCCAGATCTATCTTCTGCTTTTCTCTGCCCTGTTCTGTACCCCAGGGAGGCTGACACCTCAGATGATCACACAGACTCTTTTCTGCTGCCTGGACTGCAGTTGGGCTTGGGTTATGGGAGGCAGTAGCTAGAGAACAGAGGGTGAGGGGAGAGAGAAGCTAGAGCATTTACTCCCTGCTTCTACCTCCTTGGTGCTCTGGGCCCCGTCTGTGGCAATGACTGTCCCTCTGGGACTCGCCTGCTCCATGGCTCCAGGTGTCACCTCCTTAACTGTTTCTTCTCCTTGTCCTTTCAATGGATGGGGTGGCAGTGGCTTCTCACTCTTGATAATCTCTGGGTTCTCCATCTTTCTTGTTGGTTCCTTTAACTTTGTTCATGCCTGTATAGATTATCCCTTCATTCATCTCTGTGTGGCATTCTGTGGGAGTTCTATTTTCAACTTCCTGTCACATTTGATCCATCAGGAAGTCCAGTGAGTTCTGCTCTAAAGCATAACTTAATCCATTTCATTCTTTGTATCTCCACTGCTATACCCCATTCCAAGTGGGATTAGCTCTCGGTGGGATTCAGCAACAGCCTATAGCCTCCAACTGGTCCCTCTGCTTCTCTCCTTGGACCATATAACTTACTCTTTACACAGAAGCCAGAGAGAGCCTTTAAAAATGCAAAGCCAGCCCTGGCCGGTTTGGCTCAGCGGTTAGAGCGTCGGCCTGCGGTCCTGAGAGACCCGGGTTCGGTTTCCGCTAAGGGCATGTACCTCGGTTGCAGTTTGTCCCCGGCCCTGGTCAGTTGTGCGGGTGGCAGCCACTCGATGTGTCCCTTCACGTCGGTGTTTCTCTCTCTCTCTCTGTTCCTCTCTCTCCCTCCCACTCTACCTGAACAAAAAAAAGTGGAAAAATGTCCTCGGGTGAGGATAAAAAAATAAAATAAAAAAATAAAATAAAAATAAAAATGCAAAGCCAGATCCTGTCACTCTGCTCCAAGTTTTCATCAAAACAATATCCAAAGTTACTCTCCTGAGCAGCAGATCTCTACATGATCTGGCACTGGCCAGCCTCCTGGAGTTCATCTGCTCTGCTCCCTCCTGTCACCAAGTCATTGTCACTCTGTCCTCCTTGAACTTGACACACATGTTCACCTTAAGGCAATATTTGCCCATGATGTTCCCTCTGCCCCAGACCCTCACATGGTCGGCTCCTTCTGGTCATTCAGAGCTCAGGTCAGATTTTCTCATAGAGTCTCTCTGTGGCCACTCTGGTATAGCACCTTGGTCCTCCCCAAGTCATTCTCTTGCTCTCTTTTTAAATCCTCACTCAAGGATACTTTTCCATTCATCTTCAGATAGGGTGGGAAGGGGAGAGAGAAAGAGAAACATTGATGTGAAAGAGACACATCGATTGGTTGCCTACTGCAGGATCCCGACCAGGGCTGGGGACCAAACTGCAACCGAGGTATGTGCCCTAGATCGGAATCAAACTGGTGACTCTTTGGTCCATAGGTGGGCATTCTAACTGCTGAGCCAAATTGGCCAGAGTTATTGTCTAGCACATTATGTCATTTTTTACTTTTTATTTTTTTGTTAATCCTCACCCAAGGATATTTTTCTATTTTTTTTTTTTTTTTTTTTTAGAGAATGTAGAAGGGAGGGAGAGAGAGAGAGAGAGACATTTATGTGGCAGAGACACATTGATTGGTTGCCTTCTACATGACCAAAACAGGGGCCAGAATCGAACCTGAAACACAGGTACATGCCCTTGACTGGGAATCAAACCCGAAACTCTTTGGTCCACGGACCAACGGCTCTGCTGAGGCAAACTGGCCAGGGCTCTTTTTATTTTTTCATGGAACTCATCTCCAGCTGATATTATAGCCTTTATTTGCTTTCTTTCTTGCTTAGAGTCTGGCAGTCTAATGAGAAGCTGAGCTCTCATAATCTAGCAGCTTGCCTGTCTTGCTTACCACCATCTCTCGCCGGTGCGCACACTCGCGCGCGCGCACACACGCACATTCACTTATGAGCGTTCTTCTAAAATGTTTTACATGTATTATTTAATCTTCACAATAAACTCATTTATCAGGAACTATTCTTCTTATCCTTGTGTTACAAATAGAGAAACTAAAACACAGGGACGTTCAAGAACTTGCCAAAAGATATATCCAATTAGGAAGTACCTGAGACAGAACTTGACGTCTGGCCATCTGGCTCTTACGCCTATGCTCTTAACTGCTAAACTGTACAGCATCTAACATTTGTTCAATAAATTAGTGAATACTTCCCATCAGCTTCTCCCGTTTCACACTTGGACTTTAGGAAGAAGGAAGCGATCTAATTTTCAAATGTGGGAGCCTGTCCAACCCTATGCTGAGGGGTTTTCTACCCCTGAAAGAGGATACACTGAGTGCAGGACAGGCAGAGAAACACGGGTCTCTTTCTTGAACACAAACCCTTTGGGGAAAGTTCCCATAAAGCGCAGAAGTGCTGAGCCTGGTGACTGCCAGAAATGTGGTCTGGGACTTCACTGCAGGGATATTCCCCACCCCCATTCCAATCTCTAATTAATTCAGAAAACCTTAACTAAGCCTCTCTGTTGCACTAGACACTTGGGATACAGACATGACCGAGACCGGGCCCTCGTCCTCAATGAGCTTACAGGGGAGTAAAACATCAGCTCGACCTCTGGCCACATATTTTTCTTGTTCAACCGTTTGTCTTGCATCAGTTAGAAATGAGCAGAAAGACCAAATGTTGTGTGAACTGACACTGCCAGACTCTGAGCCTGGCTGGACGATGCATCTTGTCAGGACGTCGAAGCTTGTGTCAGGCTCAGACTCACCTGCCTGCGGGCTGTTTTCACAGTTCAGTCCCCACCTGCTCCTTCCACAGCTCCCTCTGGTTGACTGTGCCACGGTTGCTGCTCATTCGGAAGTACTTGCCAACGTTGCAAAACTGCCTTTTCTTTTTCCAGCCCGAGTCCCGCTCTGACAAGTGATACTCCCACACAGGCTTTCCCTCCTGGGAGCACACTTTGCTACCACACTCATCTTCGCTGTCCCTTGGCAGTAGGTGAGATTACTTGCATTCGTCTCCTTGTAATTCAGTCACTCCCCTCTATTGATTGTTTCTGTGGCTGTCTTTCAATTGCCCCCTGTTTGTTCATTTCACTCTATCACCCAAGCACCTGGAAACCAAGCTCGGTAGACCACGGGGCAGTTACAGATAAGGATCACCTTGCAGCCCTGTGTGGCAATGGGACTTAAAATGTAGCTGAGAAATGCGCCCAGTTTTTCATTCTGCTTTACCCCACCATAAGCTTGGGTTGAGGTGTCTAACCTCACCTTCCTGTTTTTTGTTTTTTTTTTTTTCTTTCTTCTTCCCCTTTTCTTCTTGCTGGTTTTGTTGCTTTCCAGGTTTCTCCCTGGAAATTTTAATAGCTGTTTCAGGTTCCTTTCCTCCAGCTGTATTAGCTTTCAGGTCTCCACTCTGAGACTCATTTGGTAATTTCCTGCCCATATTTCTAAGCTGTGTAGTCCCTTTATGTGACTTGCCTGTCCTTAGTAGTTGTGTGATGCCTTTCATTTCAGCTTGATCTGCAGATTTAATTAGCGAGTGGCATGTCCTTCCATTTTAAGCGTGACAAGGTAATGGCAGTCTTCATTCACAGCAGGTGCACCACAGAAACAAGGAAGCAGGAGTTGTCCTGTATGCAGCGCTCTGCGGAATAAAAGGTGGGGGTCAAAGGAGATGTGGAAGACATGACGGAACAGCTGGGAATGTGACCTTACTGTGCCAAATTTGCCAGGCGGTCCTGCACATATGGTGTGGCAGCACCTACGAGTAGAATATCAGAAGCAGAATTGCAAAGGGCAGTTGAGGTGGAGAAGTGAGGTGTCAGTTCAGAAAGGGGTCTAGGGAGATGCAGCCTCGAATGTGAATGATTTTTGCAATTTAATCTCTAGGAATAAACTCCACATCTGTCTTGGGTCAGGTTTCTGGGAAACAGACGATGAGGCGAAATTTTACTGGGAGTGCTCTCAGAAACAACACCTGCGAGGGAGCGAAGGCTGCGGGATCCAGCAGAGGCAGGAGTTCAACTGTCTTGCAGTGGCCGCAAGGATCTCAGCGGATCCCATGGGGTTCTCTTGAGCTGGGTGCCCCTGCAGAGAAGGCAAGGGTCTGAGCCTTTATAATCCCATAGGGGTCGGTGATTGTACTTGGGCAGCCTCTAGTCAGGGCGGATAAACTTGGGTGAGGCTGCTGCTTTAGGAAGAAGGTCATTCTTAGAAAAGGACTTAGCTGAGGGTCACCACAGCCAACCTTCCAGCAGCTGAGGGAATGAGTGCTTCTGTCCTGAAGGGGTCTTGGCGGTGCACCTCATCATCCACTCCAACATCGTATGGGACCCTGAAAACTCTCAGGGACAATTGGCACTACTGACCATTCTCTGTCCAGCAAGAGGCCCATCCCTTTGTCTTCTGTGACCCAGCTGTGCTCTGGTCTCCCTGACTGCTCCATTCCAGTCTCCACTGTGGTTCTTTCTCCTTTTTATTTTCCTCCCCATTTGCTTTTAAAATATGGTTTATTAATTCCATCCACAAATAATTATTAGGTATTTTGTTTGTTCTATGTCTCCGCTAATTTACTGTTTTTGACCCCCGTACACCCTGTTTTACCATTCTTTCTCCCTGGGAAACCTTACCCACTTACTTTTGTGCTTTTCTTTTTCAGCTAGTTATGTCTAATTCTTTAAATAAAGCTGTAGTCTCACTTATGAAACAAAAATCAAATTTTTTGCTGTTGGCAGGGTGCCTCACAGTGAATGTGTCCAGTAACGGAGTCAGTGTTGACCTCGATCCAAGCTGCCTCACTTATTGAACATACAGCCAGCCTCACAAAGACGGTGTGCCTGGGGTTGTCCCAAACCTTGCAACTCAGAGTACGATTCATGGGCCAGCGGTGTGTTAGACCCATTAAGCCTTAGTCCTCATTCAGACCTACTGAGTCAGAGTCTCCCTTTAAACAAGACCAAAGATTCACAAGCACATCAAAGACTGAGATGCACCAATCTAAAACTTTCTTTTCCCTCAAACTCTATATCCAATGGATCACTAATTTAATCTATTTTGTCTTTTTAACCCATCCATCAGGAATATCACAAGAACATCCTAAGTGATGTTACTGACCCCAATCTCTGTCCTATAATTGACCCTTCTTACTGATGTATACTCATTATCCTGAAACACGTCATCTCTTCTAGCACAAAGGTTAAACTGCTGCCATTGAGTAGAGGGTAAATTACAAATGTCCAACCTGGTGCTTATACCCTGATTTTCTGTTTTTACCATCCACTGCCTCAGTCCAAGTCTCCATGCCCCACCCTTCCTGTTCCCCTCCTGGATGCACACTGACACCAGCCCCACCCTTCTTGGCCCCTTCCTCCTGGATGCACACTGACACCAGCCTCACCCTTCCTGGTCCCCTCCTCCTGGATGCACACTGACACCAGCCCCACCCTTCCTGGTCCCCTCCTCCTGGATGCACACTGACACCAGCCCCACCCTTCCTGGTCCTGTCCTACTGGATGCACACTGACACCAGCCCCTCCCTTCCTAGTTCCCTCCCACTGGATGCACACTGACACCAGCCCCACCCTTCCTGGTCCTGTCCTACTGGATGCACACTGACACCAGCCCCTCCCTTCCTGGTCCCCTCCTCCTGGATGCACACTGACACCAGCCCCGCCCTTCCTGGTCCTGTCCTACTGGATGCACACTGACACCAGCCCCTCCCTTCCTGGTCCCCTCCTCCTGGATGCACACTGAAACCAGCCCCACCCTTCCTGGTCCTGTCCTACTGGATGCACACTGACACCAGCCCCTCCCTTCCTGGTTCCCTCCTACTGGATGCACACTGACACCAGCCCCACCCTTCCTGGTCCCCTCCTACTGGATGCACACTGACACTAGCCCCGCCCTTCCTGGTCTCCTCCTACTGGATACACTGACACCAGCCCCGCCCTTCCTGGTCTCCTCCTACTGGATGCACACTGACACCAGCCCCGCCCTTCCTGGTCCTGTCCTACTGGATGCACACTGACACCAGCCCCTCCCTTCCTGGTTCCCTCCTACTGGATGCACACTGACACCAGCCCCTCCCTTCCTGGTTCCCTCCTACTGGATGCACACTGACACCAGCCCCACCCTTCCTGGTCCGCTCCTCCTGGAAGCACACTGACACCAGCCCCTCCCTTCCTGGTCTCCTCCTACTGGATACACTGACACCAGCCCCGCCCTTCCTGGTCTCTTCCTTCTGGATGCACACTGACACCAGCCCCTCCCTTCCTGGTTCCCTCCTACTGGATGCACACTGACACCAGCCCCGCCCTTCCTGGTCCCCTCCTACTGGATACACTGACACCAGCCCCGCCCTTCCTGGTCTCTTCCTTCTGGATGCACACTGTCAGGGCTGTGCCATCCTTGTGCTGTTTCTCCTGAAGCACCTTGTTGCCTGCCACATTGCCTATCGTAATCTTACTTCACCTTTATGATCCAGCCTAAATGCCTTATATTCCAAGAGTCCCCTCAAAGTGTTTCCCTGATTGACTCCCAAAACACATTAGTCATCTCTGTTTCACCCCATTTTTATTCTACTTTGTGTGAAGCCTAAATCTTAATACCTAGTAAAGGCATAGCACATAACATATGTATATATGTTACTATGTATAGCAATGAAATAAATCCATGAATGAAATAAGTGAATATTGACCATCAGCAAAATTTAAACATAATAGAATTCATTTGACTGGGAAAATGTGGTGTCTCATGGGATTGCTGATCATAGTATCTAGATTTTCTAAGACAATCCTATTCAGTAAGTTTCCCAGTTTTTCTATAAGTATATTTTTATATTCGGTTATCAACTTAAAAATATGGTCCTCACTATCATGGTCTCTGAAATGCATCCCTCAGCCTCCTCCAGAATAGGCTTGAAGGTGCTGCATAGTTCCAGGTAATGAGCGATGGATTATGCCAGTGTGCTCTCACCTGAGATTTCCCCACACTTTTCCCCAAACCTGGCTGCTTACCTTAACATCTACACACATCATTCCCTCCTCCCTACTCTTTTTCTGCTCCTGATTTCCTACCACCAGAGTGGAAGGAGAGAGATCTATTTCCCTTTGCTAACTCTGTCCGAAGTGACAGAGTTGATCAATGAGCTGCCGCGCCTGTCCAGGAAAGCCAGTTTGATTGTCCTCCTGTGGCTGGGCTGACAGCATTCAGCCTTTTATGAACTGAATAGTGAAGCACTCTTTGGTTTTGCCTATTTATGGTGGATTCCAGCTGTATGTTTTATGTCTGCTGTTGTTATATTGTTGCCATTGGTATTAATCTCTGGCTAGTTTATTTGCTGCAGATTTATCATGACTTTACATCATAAAAATGAAAATGCAACAGAGCAAACTCTAGAGTGTGAGGAAACGGAGATGTAAGTGAAAGGATGAAGATACTGGAGGCTAATTGAGACCACCATAGCTTCATATGTCTAGCTCTTAGGCAGTTGTACTCCTGGAAAAGGGAGACCTGTTTGCATCATAACACATTCCATTCTTGTTGAAAGTTAAATAAGTTTTTGCTGTAGCAGCAGAGGGACTTATTCCTGGGATATGAATACTGTTACAGGGAACAGTATGGAGTAAGGAGCCTTCTTGGGCTTGGTATCTATTTGATTTTTAATACCAGCAAATGCTAAGTTAAAAGTCCTTTCAAGCCCGGCTGGTGTGGCTCAGTGGTTGAGCATCGACCCATGCACCAATAGGTCACTGGTTTGATTCCTGACCAGGGCACATGCCAATTAATGTTCTCTCTCATTGATGTTTCTATCTCTCTGTTTAATATCAATAACAAAGGAAAAGAAGTCATTTCAAAAAAAATTCCACAAGGACCTCAATTTCCAGCTTAGGACGATGACTACATTCTTAGAACCCCATATTCCATGATTTCCACAGCAAAGCATGTACTCTAACTTTCCCCATGCTTAACAGACATGTAATTTACCTGGTACATATGTTTTTCTTAAAAGTGAATATATTTGTCAAAACAGAAAGATACCTGAGATAGGTGCCATGAAAATAATTAGATAATCACCCTTTGATAGGTGTGCCATTAAAAAAATTAAATTTTAAAATATATCCAGACTTCAACCTAATTAATATATTTTATTGAAATGGTTTAAAATTTTGTTCTGAAAAATTGGAATATACAAATAAACCTTAGTGGGGTAGGAGACTTATTTTCTATACCTCTATATTTTTCTTTCTCCTGATGAGATTGCCCAGCTGTTAAGACCTTCGCCTGCAAACTCTTACTAAGTCTTTAAGTCTCAGATTTGTTTCTTCTTCAGTTAAATATAAACTCCAAAACTTAAAAATATTGTCTCATAGTTATTCAATTTAAATTTAACTCAACAAATTCCTTTTATTTTAGTACTGGTTGCTTTTGCTTCTTATTGACAAAGATGGCCTTAAAGTTCCCTGGGAGACGCACGTGTGAATTGGTGAAGACTTTGGGGGCACTATCAAGGTGAACCCTCTCATGACTAGGGATTCCAATGCTCATATACTGTCCTTCCAAATTCCTCCAACCACTTTCAAGTTTATGTGTGTGATCCTGCTCATTGATTGGTTTATTTATATGTTCAATAAATCCTTATTGAGCTTAGATACAGTTTTAGGCCCTGAGATACAAAAGTGAGTATAACAGAAAGAATGACTACTCTCAAAATGTTTATAGTTTAGTGGAGATAGGTAGATAATGATAGGATAGAGGCTGATAAATACTACCAGAGAGGTTAACAAAGAAGCACAAAGAAGATGCCTATCTTTGTCTCTTGAGAGTTCAGAGAAAGCTTCTTTATATTAAGACCTGAAAAATAAGTGACTAGGAAGCAAAGAGAATGTAAGAAGAATATTCCGGGAATAAGCATATGCAAAGATCTTGAGGAAGAGCATGTTGGGAATATGCAAATAGTTCAGTGTGGCTCGAACACAGTATAATTATAGATGAAGATGTGGAGAGAGATAAAGGCCAGATCATGATGGTTCTTGTAGGTCATAACTTTGAGTTTCAACAACCTAAAGGCAATGAAGAGATGTTAAAGTGTTGTAAGGAGAGAACAAAGGAAGGACTTGCATTTAGAATATGCTGGCTATAAGCAATATATAGATTTTTCATCCTATAAGTACTTACTTAGCACTTACTATGTAACAAAATACAGTAGTATTCAATAGTCAGAGGGGTTAGAAGGATAATATTTGGAGGCAGGGAGGTCAGTTGAGAAGGAAGATGTTAGACTAAATATTGAGAAGGTAGAAATGAAAGAAGTAAGATTTATTTATAGTCAGTTCATTTGCCTAATATTCCACATAGAAAAACATCAATGGAGTAAAAACTTATCATTTAGTATACTTAGTCTTACCATTAGCTTAGGAGTTCTCCACCATGTTTGTTTCTCTGACAGACACCTACTAACTAGCCTGGAAAATGGTTCATTGGAAACTGGAATGCTTTGAAGGTAAGTCTACAAATGACAGCTCTGCTACTTTTTAATTGAGTGTATGTGAATACCTGTGTCAAGTGGGATCTCAAGATATACAATGCTATTCCCTTTTAATCTGTGCTAGAAATCTCATCTTGCATGACTTTCATTGTAAAATGGCACTATTCTAGGCTAGTGCCATCAAAAGAGGGTCAAGACTAGAGAACAAGGGCAAATAAAGAATTATAACTCAGGCATTTAAAGTCATGCCTGTTGGAAAAATCTGCAGAAGATGGCAGCGGGCAGGACCAGAGGGAGGGTGAGTGTGTGAGAGACTGAGCTAGTGTGTGAGAAAGTGTGAGTGGACATGAAGGTAGACGACCAAACTCGTGCAGTGCAGAGACACGGAGCAGAAGGTTCATGTGCTGTGGACAGGAGCAGCCAGCTACCTCAGTAAGCTGCTCTTCAGGGCGCTTCTCCGTGAGCTGAAGGGAGATCCCACCATTTTAGAAGATCCCTGGTCTTCCCTGGGAGGAGGCAGTGGGAGTGGCTAGGGCCCAGCAACCTGAGCCCACCAGCGCACCTGGCACCATCAGACCAGGGGTCACTCTGTGTCAACACAGACCAGTGTGCAGAAATAGAGCTCCCAAGGTGCTGGTCACAGAAGCCACAGACAGCCAGGAGCCCAGCACCATCCCCCATAGTAGCAGCCCGATCAGAGTCCAGATATACCCCCAGCAACAGAGGCCGGGAGCAGACATCCATTCCCAGGCAACAGAAGCACAGACCAGCAGTTGAGACCCATCCCCCAAAACTAAAGCCAAAGCTAAGCAGGAGTTGAGCCCCACCGGGCAACAGCCCTCCCCTGCCTCCAGTGGCGGAACCTGGAACTCCACAGAGGCCTGTGTAGTCCAGCAGCTCACAAGAGCAGTGGGAAGCCTGAGCCCTAGAGAGACTTGTGCCATCCAGCTGCCCACCCACGGGACCTGCAGGGTGCTGGGGCACCAGAGAGTCCTGTGTGACCCTGCAGACACTGTGCCATCCAATTACCCACAGGACCTGTGGGGTGCTGAAGCACCAGAGAGACCTGTGCCACCCAGCATAATATAGGCATAGAGCCGGGTCCCCAAAAGGACTGTGTGATCCAGTTACCTGCAGAACCTTCAGGGTGCTGGGGCACCAGAAAGGCCTGTCCAACCCAGCTGCTCACAAGATAGGCTTAGAGGATGTGAAAATGGAGGCGGAGTAAATAAAAGAGACACATGATCTCCCAGGACCAAATGGAAATTACAACTAAAATAAAGACAAATCCTCAGAAAAAGCAACAGAAAAGCAACAGGACAGGACCATATAACCAGGGACACTGGTAGAATCTGTGAAGGTGCAAGAGGGTGGCGTGCTGAGAGCCCACAGAGAGCAGCAGTCTTAGCTGTGACCAACGCCCTTGGGGAAGAAAGACCAAGCCCACCTTACAGCACAGAGAGCCAGGAAAGAGCGCTAAAATAGCCATAGCCACTCATCTGAGAGCTACGGAAGAGGGAGGGCAAACTGGGCTGACTCTGTGGGGACAACAGGATTTGGAGGGAACAAAGAATTTTTCCTCAGTTGCGGCCACAAAGGACTATGGCCAGTGTGCTCCTTGCCAGAGATGTGGGGAAAAGCAGCAGCTCCCTCACCCCCTTCAGACATTCAGCCTTTCCCAGGTAAGGCAAAAAATGCAAACTGAAGCTCATTAAAACCAGCGTCTATCCCACCCTCTGGAAATCCTCTTATGCAGAACACCAGGGCTACATTCCAATGTACTGAGTAACTGAGACTACTAGCCTTCAGGAAAAAGCTAGAGAATAACTAAACCTTTCCTGGGCTCGCAAATCTACCCAGGAAAGTAAGACTTGACAGTGGTGTTTAACGTGGCCCCGCCCAGGCTCTTCCAAACCCAGGAGAGGGAGCCACAAACAGTAGAACATCAACACCCACAGGGAAAATTTGGCAGGCTCCAAAACCCACTGAAATAGCCAAAATGGCGAAACAAAGAAACAAATCTCAAATGACCGAACAAGAGAACTCTATCGAAGATGAGATCAATGAAATGAAGCTAAGCAAATTATCAGAGGTAGAGTTCAGAGCCATAATCTTGAGCTTCCTCAAGAGTAAGGACATCAGCACCATGAGTAAAGATATAGAAACATTGAAAATGAACTAAGTGGAAATGAAGAATGACATAGCAGAAATAAAGAACACATAGGAAGGACCAACCAGCAGAGTAGAGGAAGGTGAGGACTGGATCAGTAAATTAGAAGACAGGGTAGAATAAATCAACCAAGCAGAAAACCAAAAGGAAAAAAACAATTAAAAAAACAGGAAGACAGTTGTGGGACAACTGGAAACTTAGTAACATGCACATCATAGGAGTCCATGAAGAGGAAGAAAATGGGCAAGGGTTAGAGAATATATTTGAAGAAATAGTGACAGGAAATGTTTCTAACTTGGTGAAGAAAGAAGGCATTCAAGTTCAAAAAGCACGGAGAGCCCCAAGTAAGAAGAACCCAAACAGGCCCACACCAAGACACATAGTAATCAAAATGCCAAAAATTAAAGACAAAGAGAGAATCCTAAAGGCAGCAAGAGATAAGCAGCAGGTTACCTACAAAGGAAACCGCATAAGGCTCTCAGCTGACTTCTGAACAGAAACACTACAGGCCAGAAGGGAGTGGTATGAAGTAATTAAGGTCATGAAAAACAAGGATCTGAATCCAAGACTACTCTATCCAGCAAAGCTATGATTCAAAATAGAAGGTCAAATAAAGAGCTTCCCAGACCAAAAGAAAAAAAAAAAAAGGCTAAGGGAATATATTAACACCAAACAAGCACTGCAAGATATGCTAAAAGGACAACTGAAATTAGTAGGAGAAATAGAAAGAAAAATAGAACCACACTAAACAAAATGACAATAAATAAGTATATATGAATAATCAACTTAAATGTAAATGGACTGAATGTTCTGATAAAAAGACATAGAGTAGCTGACTGGATAAAAAAGTATGACTCACATATATGTTGTTTACAAGCGACCCACCTCACAACAAAAGACTCACAAAGTTTGAAAGTGAAGGGATGGAAAAAAATCTTTCAAAAAAATGGAAAGGAAAAGAAGCTGGGGTAGCAATACTTATATCTGATAAAGTAGATTTCAAAATGAAGACCATAACTAGAGACAAAGAAGGCCATGACATAATATTGAAAGGATCTATTCAACAGGAAGATACAACCTTGGTAAACATATATGCACCCAATTCAGGAGCACCAGCATATATTCAAAATCTTCTGGAGGACTTCAAAGGAGAAATCAACAGCAATACAATCATAGCAGGGGTTTTCAACACCCCGCTGACATCAATGAATAGATCATGTAGACAAAAAATTAACAAAGAAACAGGGACTTAAATGAAGCACTAGATCAAATGGATTTAATAGATATCTACAGAGAATTACACTCCAAAACTACAGAATTCACATTCTTCTCATGTGCACATAGGACATTCTCAAAGATAGACCACATGTTAGGGTATAAACTAAGTCACTACATGTTCAAAAAGATTGAAATCATATCAAGCATCTTCTCAGATCACAATGGCATGAAACTAGAAATCAATTGCAACAAGAATATACAAAGACATTTGTAAACATGGAGGCTAAATAGCAAGTTATTTACAATGAATGGGTTACCATGGAGATCAAAGAAGAAATTAAAAACTTCCTGGAAACCAGTGAAAATGAAGACACAACAATACAAAATCTATGGGATGCAGTGAAACCAGTGGTGAGAGGAAAGTTTATAGTACTACAGGCCTACATCAAGAAACAAAAAAAAAATTTCTAATAAACTATCTAACATCACCACTTAAAGAACTAGAAAGCAAAGAAAAAGAAAACCTCAGAGCAAGTAGAATGAAGGAAATAGTAATGATCAGAGCAGAAATAAATGACATGGAGACTAAAAAAACCAACAATTCAAATGATCAATGAAACGAAGAG
This sequence comes from Molossus molossus, assembly GCF_014108415.1. NCBI lineage: Eukaryota > Metazoa > Chordata > Mammalia > Chiroptera > Molossidae > Molossus > Molossus molossus. Next base: position 29,352,426 of record NW_023425348.1, read on the forward strand.
CTGGTTCTTTGAAAAGATAAAGAAGGTTGATGGACCCTTAGCTAGACTCACCAAGAAACAAAGAGAAAGAACCCAAATACACAAAGTCAGAAATGAAAGAGGAGAAATAATAACTGACACCCACAGAAATACAAAGGATCTTTTACAAATTTTATGAACAATTATATGGCAACAAATTCGACAATCTAAATGAAATGGACTTATTTCTAGAAAAACGTAGTCTCCCAAAACTATACCGGGAAGAGACAGAGTGCTTGAACAGACCAATAAAAACAAAAAAAAAAAAAAAAAAAAAAAATTAAAGATGTAATCAAGACTCTCCCAGCAAACAAAAGCCCAGGCCCGGATGGCTTCACGGGGAGTTTTACCAAACATTCAAAGAAGAACCAATACCCATTCTCCTCAAACTATTTCAAAAAATTCAAGAAGAAGGAAGCCTTCCAAACTCGTTTTATGAGGCCAGCATAATTCTAATTCCAAAACCAGAAAAAGACACTGTAAAGAAAGAAACCTAAAGGCCAATTCCCTGATGAACATAGATGCCATAATCCTGAACAAAATACTAGTAAATCATATCCAGCAATACATCAATGAAATTATTCACCATGACCAAGTGGGATTCATCCCAGGGATGCAAGGCTGGTACAATATTCGCAAATCAATAAACGTGATGCACCACATAAACAAAATGAAAGATAAAAAATATATGATCATATCAATAGATGCTAAAGAAGCATTTGACAAAATCCAGCACCCATTTCTGAAAAAAATGCTCAGCAATGTGGGAATAGAGGGATCATATCTCGACATAATAAAGGCCATATATGAAAGACCTACAGCCAACATCATACTCAATGGGCAAAAATTAAAAGCATTTTCCTTAAGGACAGGAACAAGACAAGTGGCCACTCTTATTTAACATAGTACTGGAAGTCTTAGTCACAGCAATCAGACAGGAAGAGAAAATAATAGAGATCCTAATTGGAAAAGAGGAAGTGAAACTGTCATTATTCACAGATGATATTATACGTAGAAAACCCCAAAGACTCCATGAAAAATCTACTAGACTTAATAAATGAATTTGACAAAGTAGCAGGATACAAAATTAAAATCAAGAAATCAATGGCATTCTTATACACCAATGATAAACTCACAGAAAGAGAAACTAAAAAAAATTCCCATTTACCATCGCAGCAAAAACATTAAGATACCTAGGAATAAACTTAACCAAAGAAATAAAAGACCTATTCGCAGAAAACTACAGAACATTGAACAAAAACATAGAGGAAGATATAAAAAAGTAGAAGCACATACCTTGCTCATGGATTGGAAGAATTAACATCATTAAAATGTCCATATTACCCAAAGCAATCTATAGATTCAATTCCCATCAAAATACCAATGACATACTTCACAGAACTAGAACAAATACTTCAAAAGTTCATATGGAACCAAAAGAGACCTCGAATAGCCACATCAACATTGAAAAAGAAGAACAAAATTGGAGGGATCACATTACCAGATTTTGGGTTATACTACAAAGCCACTGTAATCAAAACAGCCTGGTTCTGGCACAAGAACAGGCAGATAGATCAATGGAAAAGAATAGAGAACCCAGAAATGGACCCAAGACAATATGCTCAATTAATATTTGACAAAGGGGGCAAGAGCATACAGTGGAGTAAAGACCGCCTCTTTAATAAAGGGTCTTGGGAAAATTGGACAGCTACATGGAAAAAAATGAAACTAGACCATCAACTTACACCATACACAAGAATAAACTCAAAATGGATAATAAACTTAAATGCGAATCATGAATCCATAAAAATCCTAGAAGAAAATGCAGGCAACAAAATTTCAGACATCAAATGCAGCAGAATTTTCACTGATACATCACCTAAGGCAATAGAAACAAAGGAGAAAATGAACACATGGGACTACATCAAACTCAAAAGCTTCTGCACAGCAAAATAAATAACCACCAAAATGGAAAGGCAACCCATTCTATGAGAGAGCATAATTGCCAATGATACATCAGATAAGGGGTTAATTTCTAATATATATAGAGTGCTCATACAGTTCAACAAAAGGAAGACAAAGAAGTCAATTTAAAAATAGGCAGAGGAGCTAAATAGTCACCTCCCCAAACAGGACATACAAATGGCTAAGAGGCATATGAAGAAATGCTCAACATCACTACTTATCAGAGAGATGCAAATTAAAACAACAATGAGGTATCACCTCACACCTGTCAGAAAGACTGCCATCAACACATCATCAAACAACAAGTGTTGGCGAGCTTGTGGAACACAGGGGACTCTAGTACACTGCTGGTGGGGTTCAGCCACTATGGAAAACAATATGGTGATACCTCAAAAAATTAAAAATTGAACTGCCATTTGACCCAGTGATTCCTGGAAATATACCCTAAGAAACCTGAAACATCAATCAGAAAGAATGTATGTACCCCCATGTTCATAGCAGCACTATTTACAATAGCTAAGATCTGGAAACAGCCCAAATGTCCATCAGTAGACAAATGGATAAAAAAGCGGTGGTATATATACACAATGGAGTACTATGCAGCTGTAAGAAAGAATGATATCTTATCCTTTGAGACGACATGGAGGGACCTGGAAAATATTACCCTAAGTGAAACAAGCCAAGCAGAGCAAAACAAATATCAATTGATGTCACTTATTTGTGGAATATAGTGAACATAACAGTCTGAGGAATGGAGTAGCCCCAGAAACTTGGAAGTGGGGTACAGACTGACAATCCCCAGAAGAAGGGGTAGGGGGGAGAGGTAGACCACAGAACTTAAATGTATGTATGCAAGTACAATGGACATGGACAAAACAAACCTGGGGACATGGCGGGGAGGGTGGAGGAGGGGGTATCAGTGGAGAAAAAAGGAGAAACATCTGTAACAAAAATAAATTAATTAAAAACAAAAAGTCAAGCTTGTTTTTTGAAAGGTATGTTCTTTGATCAAAATTTTTGCCTCATAAAATGCGAAAGTGCGCCCTGGCCGGTTTGGCTCAGCGGTTAGAGCGTCCGCCTGCTGTCCGGAGAGACCCGGGTTCGGTTCCCGCTAAGGGCATGTACCTCGGTTGCAGTTTGTCCCCGGCCCTGGTTGGTCGTGCGGGTGGCAGCCACTCGATGTGTTCACATCGATGTTTCCCTCTCTCTCCCTTCCTCTCTCTCCCTCCCACTCTGTCTGTACAAAAAATGGAAAAATGTCCTCGGGTGAGGATAAAAAAAAAAAAAATGCGAAAGTGTATGCCTGGTCAGTTTGGCTCAGTGCTTAAACTTCGGTCCTTGAACCAAAGAGTCTCGAGTTTGATTCCAGTCAAGGGCACATACCTTGGTTGTAAGTTGGTCCTGGCCCTGGTCGGGGTCCTGCGCGAGACAGCCAATGGATGTGTCTCTCTCCAATCCCTGCCACTGACTTTATCTGAAGATAAATAAAAAAATATCCTCAGGCGAGGATTTAAAGGGGGAAAAAAAAAACCACCAAAAGTGTGTATCTGAAGGCTATGTGTTTTTCCTGTTGTGTGGTAGATTGTCACGATAATAATTTATTTTGTCCATTCAACGTGTATGCCATTGTGTTCCAGGTAGTATGCTCAGTATTTTACCTAAGTAGTCTCATTCTGTCCTCACCATGAACACATGGGGTAGTTATTATGTGTTCATCTTATAAATGAAGCTCAGAGCCCTAGCCAGTTTGGCTCAGCGGTTAGAGCGTCGGCCTGCGGTCCGGAGAGACCCGGGTTCGGTTCCCGCTAAGGGCACGTACTTCGGTTGCAGTTTGTCCCCGGCCCTGGTTGGTCGTGCGGGTGGCAGCCACTCGATGTGTCCCTTCACATCGATGTTTCTCTCTCTCTCTCCCTCCTCTCTCTCCCTCCCACTCTATCTGTACAGAAAATGGAAAAATATCCTTGGGTGAGGATTAAAAAAAATAAAAATAAAAATAAATGAAGCTCAGAGAGGTGGAGGGGTGTGCTCCAAAAACCACTGAGCATGCTGAACCCCACCACTAAACTCATCAAACTTTAAGTCCGTGTTCCTTCCAGGACACACTGTTCTTTCCCTTATAAGAACATTCAAGGCTCAGAAAAGGAACTGGAGAAGTAAAGCGATGTCCCTCTCTGCCCTCAGGAAATATGCAATATGGTATAACACACAAATAGCTGTGATTACTAACAACATATCTCTAGGTGTTGCTGTGTGTTCCCCTCACACAGACTGGTCATGTTGATGAGGATGCCAGGCTAACTTTTATTCATCCTACTTCTATTCTTAGAAACAGAACACTCTGATCCTGCCATCTATCTGGTTTTTTGAAAGATGGTAGAGTGTGAGGTGTGCCAAATGAGGTGTCATGCACTGGCTTTCTCAGTTGAAGAGTACAATTGGTGCCAGTGTGGCAATTTGGGCAATGACTTGGGTCTGAATGAGTTAACTGCTCATCCTGAGCAGGGTTCCAGGACAGGAGCCAGAGGGGCTGGACTGAGCTATGACTCAGGCTGCTGAAGTGAATAGCCCCTGGGCAGTTCCTGCTGTGGCGGGGGTAGGGGTGTGTGGGGGGGTTCGACCTGCCAGATTTGGTTGACTAAGTGGTATCATTAGCTAGAATGTTCAGAAGTAAACATTATTGGAGGAGAAATAAAACCATTACCAATGGCTGTACCTCTCCCCAGAATGGCAGAAACTGCTGCTGGGATGCCTAAGATGACCTTACAATGATAGACCAGTAATTAAAAGAATTTAAAGTTAGAAAGAGGTTCAATTTCTTTCCATAGTGTTGGCCACTGGTCGGTTTTGCCTTTTCCCAACCTGTAGTTCACATTAGAAGAGATTTTCCTTAAATACTTCCGGCTAATCCACACCCTTTCATTCACTCAGCACCCTGGGGAGGGCCCTTGCCCAATCTGATGAGAAAATTTGTGAAGAATAAAGATCAGCTCATCAGCTCCACTTGGGAACAAATGCCCATGGGGAGCTGGATTCTTCATTGCCCCTCCATTCTGTAAATCTTACCTACATGGGCCTGGGACTTGGACTGGGGTATAGAGAGGAACAAGTCTGACTTATTCTCGGATTTTGTATTAAGACGCCTGTTTAGTTCTTATACAAAGTTACATCTACTACCTTAGCTGTTATTACTTATAAAGGGATATTTTGACCACCATCTTTCACTTCATTTCTCAATTTGTTCAGAATTCAGGTTAGGGAAGATGGTCATTAATTATACTGTCCTGCTCAGAGGCTGTAATACCCCTATGAAAATGAAAATGTAATAAATTAGATAATTACATCAATGTGGAAGAGAAGTAACGAAGGATGCAGGGGCACATGTGGTCCTTATTTCCACTCAGGGTAGACTCTCCAGGAAGGGGGTTGAGCCTGCAGCAGGCAGGTGTACCTCAAGCATGTGGAAAAAAGCTCTCTGACTCCATTGGTTACATGGCCAGGGGAAGGAATTATCAAAGAACATTGTAGAATTCTTTCCCCACAGACACCCTTAAAAGTCTTATAGAGGTGTGTGGGAGATTAAGTCTAGGTAGTCACTTTAATCACTAATACAACTGTTTGAGCTGGTTAGTAACTCAGAAAGCCTGCACAGGCCTGGTGACAGGCATGGCAGATGCACCAACTCCCTCGGGTCCACAGAGCCCTTATTGCTTCATAGACAACGTGCATAGCTCTGGTAAAGAACTATCTGAACTAAGGTGCTGCACACTTTTACATTTATGTCAAAGCAACCTAGATAGTAATCTGGAATTAATTTGATTTAATTATTTTCTTTTCCCTCACCTCATTATTCCCCAGCATCCTTCCTCACCTTGTTGAGATCTGTGCTTTAGCTCATCAATGTCTTCTCTTCCAATATATTGTAGTAAATAGAGCCTGGACTAAAAGGATGTTGGAGGACTCAAAAGAGCTGAAAATAGAAGAAAATAAGGTTGAGGTCAGGTATTAATGACCACTCGCGAGGCTTGTTAGATTGTGAAGAAAGGGAGAAAGGTAGATGAAAAGGAGAGTTTGGAATACCTAGGATGAGTGACAGGTATTCACAACAGCCAATCCATGGGCTCTCTGGTCCATTTGTGGGGAATGGTATGCAATCTGCAGTGAAGGTAGGAGCTTGAGAGCAACCTAAATGCCTCTTGGTCTTTCCTGTTGCCCTGTTGTGTTCTATTGAGCCAAGTGCTCATGGAGAGGTTTTACCCTGGTGCTCTTGAAGGTACCATTGATTTTCAAAATTATTTTAAATTACTTTTTTAAAGTAATTATTTTATACATTCATTCTGTTCTTCCATAGATATTCTTGGAGTATCTGTGGACTGTCAGACTCAGACCTCAGCAGAGGGGAGAGAGGGAAGGAACACTGGGAAAGTACACGGTGGCCATGAAGGAGGGCACAATGACCTGCCTGTGTGGTTGGCATTTTATAAATACTTACTGCTCTAGGGTTAACATTCTGTGATTCAGTGGATGGGATTTTCTACCCGATGGGAGGATACCTAAGAATAATGGATGCCCTCATAGTTCAGACAAAGAAAGACATCTCATTATTTTATTTTTGGGAGTAATAAAAATTGCCCTAATCTTTCATTGAGCAAATGGTTCTCTGAGAGAGGTTGGGGGGAGAGAGGGGAGCAAGCAATGGCTTCAAGGAAAAGAGATTTGCAGGAATTCACTAATGAAGATATGAAAATGTCAAAATATAACTGAAACATTAAAACATATCCAAGGGCATGGATTTGTAAAAGTGCCTTCTTTAAGAAAATGCCACAGCATATATATCTCATTGAACTAATCATTACTGGAATATGAAAAATGATCCCTGGTTACAAATTGAAGGGTGAGTGTGTATAATGGCATAGGAGGGTCCCGTACATCCTGCCCACTAGTAAGTCTTCCTTTAGAATTTTTATGAAGAATGAGCATGAAGTAAAAAAAAAAAAAAAAATCAGTTTTGTTTATGAAAATCATTTAGCCAAGATAACTATTTGAAAAGTACATTTCCCCAAAGACATTCCAAATGATTAACTATCCAGGAATCTACCAGCTCACACAATTTCTGTAGGTGAATTAGGGTACCCCCCCTTTGGTGAGGTGTGAAACTTGGTGTTTTCATTGAGTGGGTCAACATGTCCCTGTACCACAGGGTGTAGCTTCGTGAGTGGGGGATGGAGATTTCAAGTTCAGCTCCCAACTGCCCCTGTGATGGACACTCTTGTGCAGTGACCATTCAGCACAGTTGTATGGAAAGTCTTGTAGAGGACAAACCACACACTGGTCTATGAATCAAAATGCTAGGCAGAGACTCAGATTCTTTGTAGAAGATGACGGCAGGTCTGGGGCACTGTTAAGATTGGGTGGTGCCATGTAGAGCTGTAATTAGTGGGTCTTGGTTCCTTAGAATGTTACCATGGATAATTTCATTCCCTTTACTGGTCACTGAGAGTCTCCATTGTTTCTGCCAGTGATTCTCCCTGGCTGGACCCACTTCTGTTATCCTCATCAAAGCTTCAAGGAGGGCAGAGAGCCTTCTGGGTGACTTTCTATAAATTCAGAAGAGATTAAGCCATTCTTGCCAACTCATTTCTCTTTTTAAGCTCTGGGTTTTCTTTTTAAAGAAAATGAAAAATTTACAGAAATAATTTTTAAGTCCCATTCCAACTCCAAAGTCTGAGCTAAGCAAAGCCATATTTTATATGATTGTTTACTTATATGAAAAATCCCAAATAAAACATTCCCAGAGAAATGCTGACATTTGTTCACAATATTTTATTTATTGTGAAATGTGGCAAAAGAGTTTTTTTTTGTTGTTGTACGATTCTTAAAGTAAACTCTAATTTGCTCTAAAAATACAATTTCTATTTTTGCTTTAATTTATAGAAATCCAAACTAAAAAGAAAATGGCATAAATTATTTAATTTTCAGTCAATCCTCAGAAGAGCCCACAGTTAATATAGCATGTATAAACATTTCTGTAGATTTTCAGGAGGTTATGTTCACACTAGCCAAAAGTGAGTGGCAAGTCCTCAACCTATGAGTCATGTTAGAAAGCTCTGAAATAATAAGTACTAGTTTTTAAATTGCATGCCTATTCTTTCAAAGTGGTTATTTAAGAGAAATAAAGAGCCCTTGCCATATCAAAATTCAGCAAAACATACACTTAACATTTCAGATTAACCATAGAAGATTGGTCAAATGAGTGAGGACCAATTTTAGAGTGAAGGACTCCCCAAAAGGCAAGAGTCTGATAACAGCAGTATGAGAAATATATTTTTCTCTCATCCTAGAAAGTTTGTTTTCTGGGTAAAGTCCACAAGGCCTTAAAAATCTTGCCAAATGAGCATATTTTCAAAATAACACACTGAGATGCTGAACTCCAATTTGAGTTCGTCTAAACAGAATTGAGGGATGATAAAAATATTCCAGATATGTCAGATGCTACAAATATGTCACACTATTTAAGAACATTAGGATATGTTTTTCAGAAAGGTAAACCAATCTAGATGAATTAATATCAAATATAATAAATCATTTACTTGATATTCTATTCCCTAGGCTCAATTTTGAATAAACGTCTACAGTATGCCTAGCAGGACTTGGAAAAATGTTCCTGTAAGCGACCATGTTGAATTAATTATATTCATCCAGACATAAAAAAAAAAAAAAGAAAAGAAAAGAAAAACTAAAGCAAAGGGAATTAAAATGAGAATACATTCAGCTCAAAAATATTTAAAATATTTTTTAGTTTAAGTAGTGTATCTGGGAAACCTGAAAATTAAAATATAGCTTAATATGAAGGTTAGCAAAAATTGTAGGTGTATGTGCAGATAAACCAGATCATCAGATATTGGCAATCTTTGGTCTTCATAGATCTGGGAGTTGAGGATTTAGACTTGGACCTTAGAAAGGGTGACATTGCTTTTCAGAAACAGCTCCTTCCCTTCTTCCCTTTCTGTATTCTTCCTCTATCTTGAGCTGCATTTCTCTCTGTCCATCTCTCCCATCTCCGATGTCCCTTTCTTGCTTTTTATTTTAATATAATATTTTTTTTCTTTATTGATTTCAGAGGTAAATGAAGGGAGAAGGAGAGAGAGATGGATACATCAATGAGAGAAAACATTGATTGCCCACTGCGTGCCCCCCACTGCGGATTGGGCCCACAACCTGGGCAAGTGCCCTGACCAGGAATCGAACCAGCAACCTCTTGGTGCATGGGTTGATGCTCAACCACTGAGTCACACTGGCCAGACCTTGCCTTTTTTTTTTTTTAAATATGTTTTTATTGACTTTTTTAGAGAGAGAGAGAAGAGGAGAGAGTCAGAAACATCTATATGAGAGAAAAACATTGATTGGCTGTCTCCTGCACGCCCCCTACTGGGCATCAAGCCTACAACCCAAGCATGTGCCCTGACAGGAAATCGAATTGGGATCTCTCAGTCCATGGGACAATGATGATGGTCAATCCCCTGAGCCACATTGGCTGGGCCCTTTTCTTGCTTTTGCTTTTCATCCATATACCCAGAGCTCACTGTCTCTGCTGGCTCTTCTCTGTGTTCATTTTGGTTTGTTTGTTTGTTTGTTTTGTTTATCCAATGGTTACAGAAGAAGAAACAATATCTGCTTTGGATTGTGAATTATCAATAATCTGTGTTTATCTTATTTTCTAAATTGTGATGTTCTTTGCTTGAAAAAAATGTCAGTGCTTCAGAGAGGACTTCTCTGGCCACACTGTCTACAATTGTATCCCATTTATAATTACATTCCTAGTTACCAAAACATAAAGGGAGTTGAGTAGGACGGCTTAGGCGCACTCCCCCACCCAAAGACCTTGCAGGGAGGGAGTGGGAAAGATGGACCACCCCAACGCCCTCCTCTTCCACTCTTTCATCTCCTGCCACCGGCCCGCTCATTAGCGGAACGCAAACTGGAGGAAGCCTGTGAAAAAGTCTTCAGTTGGACCTGGAGGAAATAGAGAAAATTTCCTCATACCCTATCTCTTTACCTTATTTTCTTTTCTTTAGAGCCTCTGATTTTATACTTGATGATAACCTTTGTTTGTTGATTATTTTTGTGGTAGGAAGGAAGTTTTATGGAAACAGAAACTTTACTTCAGATTTGCCTAGTTTTCTCGAATGCTGCTTGGCATATATTATGCACCCGTTAAGTATTTGTGACGGGAAGGGCAAAACGAAGGAATGGAAAAAGATAGGAAGGTAAGAAAAAGAAAGAAAGTAAAAACAAAGAAAGAAAATAAGAAAATTTTATATAGGCGAACTGCCATGAAGATCTGATTTTCCCCTCTGGTAGTGTATGAGACAATTTTAGATGGCGTGTGGATGATCGCTTTCTATTTTCTTATGTCTTTATTTTAATGATTATTAGATGACTTTATTGTTCATCAGGGGTCTTGAGTGGGTCTTTAGGTCTGCATTATTAAAAGTAAAACAATGCTATATAAATAAATGAAGTTTGGGAAAAGACCGAGTCAAGTGTTCCCCATACCTTCTTGCTTTTATCTATAACAATAATAAGCATGATCCTTTGTATCTTTTTAGTATTTAAAGCTGCTCAAATGATGTTTTACTCCTACTGTGTGCTTTTATAACACTGTTGGGCAGAGAGTTTGAAAGGCTTTTTCCAGAGTCCTGCATTGAGTTGGTGATAGACTTGGGATCATGACTTAGGTGCTATGATGTGAGTGTGCCATAAGCCATTTCTATAGGATGGGGTGCTAAATGCACAAGCTCTGAGGACAGATTGCACTGGCTCAGCTCCAGATCCACCAATCATTAGAGGTGACCTTGGTAAGTTACAGATTCTCTCTGTATTTTGGTTTCTGCATATGTAACTTGGTATAATAATAACTTCTCTCCTGTTGGTTTGTTTCAAGGACTAAATAAATTAATGTAAGCACCTCGAAGATTGTCTGGGACATTGTTAGTGTACAGTTCTCTAGTAGGAATATTTCTAACCAGCTGGAATTATAGCCTGCTTTCATCTATTTCTTTTCTCTCTCTGCTGTGTGTGCAGAGAAAGAGGGAAACAGCCTGCCTTGAACCAAAAATATATCTGTTTGAGGTCCCCGGCATTGATTTTTACCACTGAAATACTGACAAATGCATTTTAATAATTATGCTCTGGGTGGACATTTCATAGATGTGGGAGATGACAACAGAACTATTGAAATGAAACAAAATATGCATGCTATGACTATCAGCTCTGGGACAATGCAAAAAAATATATTGTGATGTAAGTCATAAAATTATTCTATTAATAACAATGAGGCCTGCATTTTACTTTTTCCATTGAGAGCATGCACTTGAATTTATTTGCAATGTGGAATATTCTCCCATGTGCCATGCACCTGGTGACGGCTGAGGTTGCCTAAGCCTCATACTGTGGTACACACTATTAAGTCATTTTATATATTTATGCGAATTAAACACGGCTATGTGTAATATCTGAATAGTGTTTCTCCCTGACAGAAATGCTACTTCTCTCTTCCCACTGTTTTAATAAGTACCTATTTATTTACAATTCTTATGTCTTCTCCTCCTGTACCTTTAGTCAACATTAAGATGATGGTACTGAATAAAGCCAACTAGCAAACACCAAGTCTTTCAGCTTTGGAATTTGCTCAGTGACCCTAGGAGTTCCCACATATTTTTCAGCACATTCTTTTAGAGGGGACAATGCAAATAGGAAGCAGGGAATTTTGATTGACAATGAGCCCTCCTGTGTAACTCCATGTAATTAAGATAGCTTCACTCCATCCTAATTCAAGGGAATGAATCCAGAATGGATGATAGAAAAAATGAATAAAGAAAAAAAAAAGTAAACAAATAGGAGTTCAGCATCAACCAGATTGTCCTAAAAGAGGGATCTTACTGCTCCACAGGGGCTGTCTTGACCTGATTAGACAACAGAGTGGTGATATCTTCAAAGAAAGACAATATCTCAGTTGTTGAGACTTTGCACACCAACTACAATTCCTTTTGGAAAAGTTTTAGAATGAAAAGTCCCTGGGGGCCTCTTAATAGTATAGATGATGTTTTTATTTTACTGATGATAATGCGCCAGTGTAAACCATTCTGTTCTGTTTCTTTAAATTGTGTTATTAATGTAAGAATCAGCTCTATTCGAATAGGTCCAACTGGAAGCTTTTGAAAATGGAAAAATATATAAGATTTGATCAGCTGATCATTTCTTGCTCATATTTTTTTTCTAATAGCAAACATTTTAAAAATCTACATGGTTAAAGATATCTTGATTTTTCAAAATCCTTTTTGAATTCAGCTAGTGTGGGTCTTTTAGAAATGACCCTACTAATTCTCAAACCTTCAGACATCCCTGAGTGTGAAGATGGCAAAGTTAGCAAGATGCCAACCCAGAGGACCACCCTGGACTTTGAGCTTGACAGGGCAATGGGGTCAGAGTTTTTGAGCACTTATGACCCAGACCATGTTGAGGATCAGCACCAGAACTATCTAGTCAAGTGGGGTGGAGGACTGATTGACTGGACCATCAGGAGTTGGACAGATTTGGGACAAAGGAGAAAACAAGTAGTCAATAAGTTGGCTATGAATAGTACTTCAGTTTTCTCACATTCTTAATGGGAATAACAACAGTATACATTTCATAGGGCTGTTGTGAGAATTAATTGGGATAATAAATATAAAACTCTTAGCAAAGTGCTTGTAACTCAACAATAGCAGATTTGCTTTTGAGACAGCACAGAGCAGGAAAACATCTTACTATTATGATATATTCCAAGGAGTGTTTTGTAAGTTACTTAAAAAATCTTGCATATATCTAACTTTGAATTGTCTCAGGGAGACTTTGGCAAATGCAAAATAATTTTTTAATTTTTATTTTTTACAGTACCACAGGTGAGGTGAAGCAGACAGGATACTCAATGAAGACATTTCAATGAGTCAGAAAAATGCAGCTCTGAAGAGCTTCTCCAGTTTTATAGGAGGGATGGTCTGCATTTCTTCTCAAATTCTTATTTTAGTCACATGCTGAGCTTTCCAGATGGTCTCATTAACAAAGATGCCACTTGGCATATTCCTCTTAAAAATCATAAAGTGAGTTAAGCTTAAAATCTAATCTTTTGTTTTGTTCAGGAATGAGAGACCGACTATCGCTAAACTGGGCATCTACAGAATGCTATCACGGCCAACGTACTGAGCTCCTGGAAGCCAGTGGTCCCATGTTGAGTAAAACTTTGGTGATGATATTTGTAGTGATGTCCACTGAAGAGGCATGCTGTTACTGCTTGAATTGTGTCCTCTCAAATCCAAATGTGGAAGTCCCAGCCATCAGTATCTCAGAAAGTAACATATTTGGAGATAAAGTCTTTAAAGAGGTGATCAAGTCAAAAATGAGGTCTTTAGTGTGAGGCCCTATAATCCCATATGACGGAGGCCCTTATAAGTAGAGACCAGGCTTTACACACAGAGAAAAAGCCATGTAAGGACACAGCAAGAAGGTAGCCATGTGCCAGGCGGGGAGAGGAGGCCTCAGGAGGAAACAAACCTACAAATACCTTGATTTTGGATGTCCAGCCTCCAGATTGTGAGGAAATAAACGTATGTCACTTATGTCGTGCCCATTCTGCAGGGTTGTGTTCCAGTAGCCCTAGCAAACTAACATGCCTGCCTTTCCTGGAATCTTCAGCTTGACCTTTCGCATCATGTGGAATGCCATCTCTGTTTGGTCAGGTTTTGCAGTAACAAGCATGGCAGAGCAGTGGCGTTGCCTGTGGGTGATGCATGGTAAATGTCTGAGTTGTTCTCATGGTGAGACCCAGGCTGTGGTTACTGAAATAGATGATGCTACAGTGTAACTCCAACCCACAGAAATAGGCTGGGGAAAGATAATACAGCTGTTTGGAAAGATCCTTGACTTGCTGCCACTGATAAAGATATGCATGTGTACCCGAGTACACGTATGTGCATTCACACATGCAGGTATTCATAGAGTCCACGTCTTTAAGGGAAAAAACCCAAAACCTCCTACAGGGCTCACTCACTGTAACCTCCTGGAGTCACAAGGAGTTATTATCTGCTAGAAACAAGAGGAAGTATGAGAAGCCCACAGAGAATACATGTAATCAATCTCTCTGTCTCTTTCTCTTTCTCCTTTCACAGGACTGATGCAGTTCTGCCTGAGCATGCTACTGACAGATGCTCTGGGGGCCTCGGCTCTTCTCAGAACTGCAGTCATGTTCCTTTCATGCCTTCGGAATGATTTGAAGAAGCTTCCTGTGCAGCCAAACACAGAGAAAGAAAGGTCAGTGAGGCTAGGAATTCCAGTAGTTCTATCTTCCTGGAACGTCCACCCGGCAGCCCAGCCATCGCTGTGGTCACGGTGGTGGCTGGGCCCCAGGCAGGCAGAGCCGCTGGGCATGCCACACTCACCGTCTTCGGCGGAGAGACGCCGCGCGAGTAACACACAAGTCTAGCGGGGCTCTCCATCCTGGGTCCTGGAAAAGAGCATGGCACTTCATCATCTGTCTCACGGCGCTTAATGTGGTGAAAAACATAGTCAGCTCCTCTCTTAAATCACAGAAGTCACAAGCAGCAACAGGGAATCCACATGTCAGCTCATCCGGGCTGTGTGCTAAGGGAAGCCAGAAACAGCTCTGCTTTTCATTAGGTGGGAGTGAGTTTGGTCTGAGTAGTGTACAAACGCCCCTTTCTTCCACCCGAAGCCCGCCTGCCCTGCTTCTATCATTAACATACGCTTGCAATTAAGACACGGTGCTCTCAAGACGCAAGTGTTCCTTCAGGCCTAGGATGTCTGTGCCTTTTCCTCCCTTTGTGGAAATGCTGCTGCCCATCTGAAAACTCCAGAAATAAAGCTGTCAGTTGAAGTACATTAAATCGTGAAATGATGGGAACAAAGCCACTAACGATCCTGAGTCCCCATAGCAAACCTCCAGAGGGACATTTCCCTGTCAGGGAAGCTCTTTCTGAGAGTGTCTACCTTTGAAAACATTTTGCACTCTTGAAAGATGCATTAAATTTTATTAAGTCTAAATGAAGTTTATTTTACTTTTATGTGTTTTAATTTATATTGTAATACAATGTGGCCTGTTATTGATGGACACATCTCAGTCCCATTTGAGTGTGAGCAAATGATGCAGCTATCGAGCAGGCTTCTTAAACATTTGCCATTAAAACGCTGACGGCATCTGAACACTAAAACCATCCAGCAGATATTTATGAATGTGAGGCCCTGAGCTGAGACATCCAAGCACAGCCGATCTATGGAGGGAGAAATTAAATAAAAAGATATGAATACGTGTCTGGTAAGGCTGGAATAGCTCTACAGATGTAGGAATTAGAGCAGATATGCAGGCAATCGTATTTTGTTTATAAAGAGTCTTCCAAGGAGTTCCAGCTGAGTGTTTGATCCGTCATTTATTATCACATATTTATAATACACCTACCAAGTGCTAGGCACTCACTTGGCACTTGGGATATAGTGATATGCTGCCTGTCTTTGAAAATAGCACTACCTCCTGGTTGGTGGGACTCTGACTTCCCTCTAAAAACTCTGTAGATATGTGAAGAAAAGTACTCTGGGTAAAAATGAAATCTACTGAGACTGGAGATTGGGCTCAGTTGCTGGTAGTGGAGAGAGTTTTCTCACGTGGTACGAGATCCTCAGGGAGAAGAATGCAGAGAAGAGGACGGATTTGTGCTGGGCAAGGCCTGGGAGGGAGCTGTGGGGCAGGGGCATGGCCAGCGTGGAGCGGATGGTATGTGTAAAGGAGAGTGACCGGAAGGGTCTGGCAGCGCTGGGGATGGTGGAGAGCCCGTCTCAGGAGCACGCTGCAGTGTGTGGTGACGAGGAAGAGATGATCCAAGGAGGTGGCACTGGGTGGCCCACGCTAAGGCATTTGCACTCTATCTTGTAGTCCTGGTGAGCGCACTGCAGCTTTTAAGTGGATAGAATCAGCTCTGCTTTCTTGCAAGGCCATTCTGCTAAGCAGCGTGGAGGATGGACTGAAGCAGGTGAATGGCACTAAATGGAAGATTTTACAGTAGTTTGAACCAGCTTAACACCTTCCCTTATCCTCCCTCACACAGGTCTGCAGCTACACACACTCTGAACCCTCAGGAAATTGTTCTGGGGTCCCGTCTTTGGTTTTGACCCTGCCTGTTCTCGCACGATTCACCTGTGTTATTGCTCTCCATCCTCAGGGCGGTGGCTCTGCAAGCAGAGATAGGAGCAGGATCTGAGACCTTTCTGAGGCACAGGCGACAATGTATTTATTAGCTCAGTCCACTCACCGGAAGTTGCTTTGGGAATCTACCTTTATTTATCTTTTTTTTCTCCTATTTCTCCTTATCCACACCCAAGCCTCTGGGATGTTCATCTGTTCCTATGTCATGGACACGTCTTTGGTCTGGGAGTGTGCAGATGGCTCAAATCCACTCAGTTCAAGAATTGAAGCTTTTGCTTCTTCCCCAAACAACTCTGTCCCCTGTGGTTTGTGTAATGATCAAGTTAATGTGCCATTTCCCTGAAGAGGTTTTTAGAGTGTAAAAGGAATGAATCCTATTTCCCAAAGCTACAATGAATATCAACCAGGTACTATTTTAAATGCTTTGCATGTATTAACTTATTTATGCCCAAGGTAATAGATACTTCTCTTTTAATCCTTAAAGAGCATACCTCATGATATAAGTATTAATGTTCTCATTTTACAGATTCGAAAATCAAGGTCCTTTGAAATTTCAAGCAGATGAGAAAGATCTGTTATGATGGGAGCCTCCTTGGTACTCCTCAAATCACTCTTTGGCCAGCAAACTTCCATTTGACTCATAGATCTATAGAATTCTATCTTCTCAGAATGACAGGATTTTTATAGGTAATATTTTTCAGCCCCTAAAGCTTCATTATGTGTCTGGTCTTTGATTATATTGATTCCTTTCATCATTCCTCCGTTCACTTGCTGTGGTGGACGGCTTGCTGTCTGTCCAGATGTTCACCATGATGACCTGTCCTGTCCTCTTGTCCCTGTCGCCTCAGTCCACACTTTCAGTGACAGGGACCCGCTGCTCCCTGAAGCAGCCTGTTCTGTTGTATATTTAGCTTGTGAGATTTCATATATTGAGACAAAACCAATTTCCTTCCAACTTTCAGTCACTGGTCATAATTTTATTTCATGAGACCATCTAGAACGAGTTTAATCTTTCTTTCACATGACAGTACTTCAGTGAATGTAAGAACTTTTCTTTCTGGGGGAATCTCCACTTCCCTCTACCAAGTCTCTTCCTTGGCTATACATCTTGGTTCCTTTTTTTTCTTTTTTAAATCCTCACCCCAAAATATTTTCTTATTGATTTTAGAGAAAGTGGAGCCGGGAAAGAGAGAAACATTGATGTGAGAGAGAAACATCGATAAGTTACCTCCTGGACGCTCCCCAAGTGGGGATTGAGCCCATAACCTAGGTATGTGCCCTGACTGGTAAAGGAACCTGCAACCTTTTGGTATACGGAATGATACCCCAACTAACTAAGACATCTGGCCAGGGCCATCCTTGGTTCTTTATGTGGCCCAGTTTTAAATCTCCTTAGTATCTCATGACTCTCCTCAGGTTGCTCATATCTGAACATATCCCACTCCATCTTCATGAGCATCTGCAAAGTTCAACACTACACAAGTCTCAGCGGCCTTGATCTGAGAAAGGTAGAAAGGAGTTATCCCTCATTCTCCTCCCCTCCTTTTATTAACTTGTCATGATCTTGTGTTGGTGTCCACATGCTGGGCAAGACAGCAAGAGGGGCAGAACCCCGAAACAGTCTTGTTTTGAGCAGTGTCCACAGCAGAGTGCCTGATATGAGCAAGTGTGCAACAAATGTGTGGAATGAATGATGGGCGAACGGAATGGGTGAGTACATTGTTGTTCAAATACTACATGAGAGCATGCTGGTTTTTCTAAATAGTGCAGAACTAGAAGTAACTGTGGGCACTTGCTACCCAATAAGCCTGTTCCTAAGAAAGGAAACTGAGACCAGAGAAGTCAATGGTTTGCTGAGGGTCACACAGTAGAGCTGAGACTAGTACGTACTCAGCACCGCTGACTCATACTTCAGCCGGTGAGTGAAAAGGTGATTCCAGGTCCCAGTGGGGTATGGTGGTGGCAGTGGATGTGACACAGCAGTTTTACAGTCCCCGAAAGCCCAGCATCTTGGGCCCTTCTGGGGCCCGAGGAAAACCACAGGGAAGTAGTCTTTGCTGCCGCACCTCAGTTCCAGGTCAGGAGCTAACTCAGTGGGACAGGGCTGCACTCAAGGCAGCCTTGCACCCCCGCTGTGTGTTTGGGGCTTTTCCAGGGCCCACATAAAGCTCAAATATTGATTCAGCATCTCTCCTTTAAGATCTCCTAAGCTGCACTGGGAAAGGACTGACAAATAAGAAACAGCCAAGGATACACCCAGAGAATTATTCCAGAGAAATGAAATGAGGTGTTGGCAGTGCAATGAAATAAATTCTGTTTTTGTTCTGCTCAAGCTCACTGAGAGGAAGGAAGGAACTGAGGCCATTACCATTCTTAGAAAACAAAGCAAAACTGGATTTCAGCTACAGCTTTCTCCTGTATGTGTTGTTCATAGATGTGTCTGGCCTGATCTGGGAGAATTATGGCTCTCATACCATAAACAGCACTGATCCGGATCCTCCCTCCGAGACTATGAGGGGGATTCTGCAGTAGTATTTTATGGCTTGAAACAATGTATAATATAAGCCCCTAATCTGACAGCAAAGGTCTCCTCTGTCACCCTGTACTGTAGAAGTGCCAATAGCAACATGAATAATGCTTGCCATTGTTAAGCTCTGTGGCTATGCATGATTTCATTTTGTCCGCACAGTAGGTATTACCCCATTTTGTAGGTGAGGCAATCAAGGTTCAGAGAGTGCCAGTTTTGAGATCACATCTGCCTAATGCCGAAGCCTTAACCTGTGTTCTTAACCTTGCGCTCAGAGCTTGTATAATGCATTAGAAAAATCAATGCTAATCTAGGTGTGCTGCTGCTTCTGTTTTAGGCGGGGACATTCTCTTTCTCTTCCCAGCCTTCACATGTCGCTGTCTTTCCACCTTGAAGGTTCCTACAACCCACTTCCAAGTTGGCCCTGTTTCTACACTTCTGAGTCTATGCAGGTGCCCCTCTTCCAAGAAGCCCTATTTGCCCCCTCTCTCCTCTCGGGGTTTGCACAGCACCCTCTTCCTATTTCCACCATTGCATCAATGATTCTGTTAAAGTCTTGTTTTCCAACTGCTAGACTGGGGGCCCCTCAAGGTCAAAGACCATTTCTTACTGAGTCTGTGCTCCTTGCATCTGATGTAAGGTGTTTCTTATGATTTTATTTATTAAATAAAAACCAGGCTCTGGAGCACCTAAAGATGAGTAGCACCATGTTTTCTAATCATAAGATGGTGGGAGGTGGTTTAAAAGATTCAATTCCTCTTGGGGTGGAGGGTTTGTTTTCATCGGTATCCCCAGCAGAGCGCCTGGCATTTGTCAATATGCATTAATGTGAACCTAAAGGACCTAGAAAAAGTTCTACCAATAAAATCCTACACTAAACAAAACACAAAGCTCAGAGGAAATAAAGAAGGTTATTTCAAGTGGCAACTCATAGCAGGAATTATTAGGGGTGCTGGAGTGAGAGAGACCTCAAACCCCAGTTCTGTCACTTCCTGCCACCTGATCTAGCAAGTTAAGAACTGTAGCTGTAGCTCAGTTTCTTCACCTGAAAACTAGGGGTGATAATGCCGACATCGGAGTGCAGTTGTGGGAATTACTTACAATACCGTGTACAAGAGTCTTAGCATGAGGCACAGCATAATATTAGCACCAATGAATGGCAGCTATTTTTATGTAGCTGCAGAGTCTGCTCTTTGCCATGAGGCATGTGAAGGTACTGAAATATGCTTTTCTTGAAAAATGCTTCACCATTGAGATATGTCCAAAATGTCACTACCCTGATATATAGGTGGAGGCAAATAGGAGTCTATGATTTCACATCAACATTATATGAAATGTGGAACTCATATTTTCAGTTTTCTTCTGGGTCCTATGAAAAGTCTTCCACATGCCATCCAAAAGCAGAATTGATCACTTAAATATAGTGCATTTTATAATTTATATTTTAAAGCAATTTTATACCGTATTTCATTTCTATACTGTGAGCTCCACTGGGCAGGAATTGTCTCTAATTCACCCTTCCTTGGCCTTTGTAAGTAGCACATGCCTGGCATATAGTAGATAATTTTATTTTTAGCACTTGTCATAGCGGTTTTATAGTTTCAAGTATAATTATGTTTAATATATATCTCTCTTAAGCAGTTGCGAGAATCAGAGGGAGTTAAAATGGGAAAGAAATCTGCCTAACTGTTGGTCTTTGTTTAATTTTATTACCTTCAAATAATGGGACCTCTACAAAAATACGTGTTGTTTTTTTTTGAGCCATGGGACACAGGAGACAGCTACCACCCCGGGTCCACCACTGCTCACCCTCGGAAGAGCTGTGCTCAGAGCCTGGATCATAGAGGTGACTGTAGGGAGGCGCAGGGCCTGTGCGGTCTCTCACCATCACCTCCTTAATACCCCCACCCTAGGTTTCGGGTACATAGCAAACACTCAGAAATGATTATTGATTATTGATCTTGAACACGTTCTATCACCAGCCAGGTGAAAGAAGACTTATGGGAAAAAATCCCAAAAAGCCTGTGTTTCCTAGCTGTAGGTAAGTGTGTCACTTGCCTTCTGTGTGGGTGGTTCTCTGACTTCAGAGTATGTATGGATCCTCTGGAAAAGCTGTTAAATTCAATTGGAGGTGGTGGCGAGGATGGAGGAGACAGCTGCAGGAACGGACAGAAATCCTAGTCTGGTGTAAGAGTGTGCATTCCTTCCCAAGTGACATGAGCAAAGCTGCAGAGCCCAGACATGAGGGCAGAAGGCTGATGACAGGTCACTCTGTGGAGGTGGTCTCACAATCCAGGCAGGAGCGAAGACAGCAGGGCGGCCTGCTACTCTGGTGGGGCCCTCATCATCGGATGGGACAGGAGGGAAAGACTTGGGTCTCTGGGAGAGGCAATGACTAGACCAAAGTAGGTCTTTGGTCCTGGAGGTATGGGGGTGCCCAGAAGACTAATAAGACAGTTTAGAAATGAAAACTAATAATTGGTGATGAGGGATAGGTAAGCTGAGTAGTCTTTTTCTTTATGAAAGTTTAAGCATCCCCCACTGTAGCT
Organism: Molossus molossus; assembly: GCF_014108415.1. NCBI lineage: Eukaryota > Metazoa > Chordata > Mammalia > Chiroptera > Molossidae > Molossus > Molossus molossus. The sequence goes on from NW_023425348.1 coordinate 29,373,733, forward strand.
TGCTCCTGCCTCTTACATTGCACACAACATGCAGTAGCGCAGTAATCTGTGTATTTCCGTCTCCCTCCTAGATGGTGAGCAACTTGCATGGTCCATGTATTATTATTATTATTATTATTATTACTTTTTGTTTTCATGTCTCTAGTACTTAGCTCAGGGCCTGGCACATGATATCTGTTCCTTAAATGTTTACTGAATAATGGCCTGAATGGATGGATGGGCAGATTTTTGAAGGATTTATTTTCCTTCTCTCCCCCTACTCCCAGTTTGAGAGAGGTGTTTGAATCCCTTGGGCAGGAAAGCAGGGCACCCCTAGGGGATGGAGCAGGTTTGAATGGGCATGGAGGAGTTAGGTGATCCCAGTTGTCAGGAAAGGTGAATCAAAGAGGCTGGGACCAGAAGAGGAAAAACTCGGAACACAGTCATTAGTCAGTGACACCTTGGTGTGGTGGAGTCTATCATTTTAATCTTTTCTTTTCAGCTGGACAAGCCTATCAGAAGGGCAAGAAAGGTGGGAAAGAGGGAGAAAAAGTTTACATTAATAGTATATATTGTGCAGTTATACTACTCACATTTCAAATTTAAACCTTACTAGATTGTTATGAAACAGATTTATTATTGCCCCTTTAAAGATGTGGAAACAACAATTTGCTTAAGGTCTTAGTACTACCCCAGGGCAGACTAGAGCTGGAGGCACTCACTTGTGAGTGATTACCTTAATTTAGCAATAAAGGAAGAATATTATTAATGCATTGGATGCCTGGGGAGAGGGGGTCTGGACTCATATTTCACTTCAGTAACGTTGACACACACACAGGACCACCAAGACCTGAAAAACCTCTCAGGACATATTTCATCCATCCCCACATTGTTTTTCACCAATAATTGGTTATTTCCGATGATCTCTGTGTAGTTTTATTACATTGATTAATCTAATTATTAGCCATAGAAAAATTGTATTCATTCATTTAATTACAAGCATATTTTGTGGCACTTGGTGTTAGCGACCCAAGAATAATAAAACATAATTACTTTTGTTGAGTGACTAGAACTGTGCTAACATTTCCCATGTACTCCCTTAATTCCTACTCACACAAACTCTAATAAATAGATATTATCGTCACTCCAGTTGGCAGATGAGGAAAAGAAAGCTCCAAAAGCTAACTGACTTGGCTTTGCCTCTTTCAAGTTCTGACCTTGGATGACTCTTTCTGACTTTAACATCCATATTCTTTTCATTATAGCATGCATGTATCAGAGGTTCATAATTCATCCAGGAAGGCAGATTGTAAACGTCTAATTAAGTGTAAAAATTGATAGAAAATTTTTAATATAATTTACAAAGCACTGGGGAGCTAATCAGTTCCTCAGCCAGAGAAGGCAGCCGTGTGGAGATGATGTTTAAATTGGGGCTTAAATGAGGAATCGTTTGTAAAGAATGAGCTCTTCTGCCTCGCACGTTACCTTTAAATTCTCAACAAACAAACAGACAAACAAGGGGATGAAGAAACATGTTTGGTGTGTGCATATTTCCTCAGCTCCAGTGCCCATCACCTCCCAGCTTCCTTGGGACTTGGTCTTCTCTCTGCTCTGGACTGTTGGCTGCCATGCTTGGGTTCATTCTCACGGTTAAGCAGATAGTCCATCTGTTCCCAATGAAGAGCACAAATATTCTGAGGCAAACCTTGAACAGAGAACTGTCACAGACTGCAAGCAGAGCTGTCCAACATCTCCTCTTCTGAAGGCCAGAGTACATTTTTAGCCATGTGTTCGTGTGACTATGTTACTCATGTAGGGTCATGGTATGATCAGGACTATTTCAGATTCCCTGCTGGCACTGGAGGAGTTTGTGCATAATAAATGGGGAATCATCACACGTATGAGAGGAACATTCGGCACCCTAAGGAGGAATTCAGACAGTGCCATCTTCACAAGTCTTATTTCCTTTTCATTTTTATATTATCTTTTTTTTTTTTAAATAATCTTTCTCCTTCCAAGTGACCAAAACATGCTTTCAATGTCTGTTCCTTTTGCTTTTTATTCTCAGTTTTTGTTTTTGTTTTTTTTTTTCCATCCATTTAGTGTCCAAACAAGGTAGCAATAGTCGGTCCTGGGTTCCTTGAAGGAAGTCCATTGTTTAGCTCAGAGACTGGCCTGAATGATAACTCCACAGCTTACCATCACACAAACACTAGTTTCATACCAGTCTTCCCCTCTGTAAAATGGGGTGAAGAAGAAAGCATTGGCTTTATTGAGCGGGTGTAGCATCGAATGACAATGCTTGTAGAAGGCTGGGTAGTGTTCCTAGTACCTAGGCGTATCTCTATACAATGTTAGCTTTTGTGATGTTTTCCAGCACAGTTCTTCGTACTTAGTAGATGCTCAAATATGTTTGCTATATGGCAGAAGAAGACACAGTCATAGGAAAAATAAGTGACTTATTTAAGACCCACAGTCAGTGGCAAGGTAAACTGTACTCACCTCTTTCAAACCAAGGGCATTTCTTTTTCTAGCAGAGTAATCCATCTTTGTTCTTTTAAAAAAAAAAAATACCGCCATGTGTCTACATTTTAATCTTTGAAAAAAGATGTGTGTTATGTGTTACTATTTCTATTTATTTATTTCCTAAACACCTCCTACTTACAGAAAAATTGCTTCATTAAAAAAAATTGCCCTGGCCAGTTTAGCTCAGTGGTTAGAGCATTGACTTGGAGACTGAGGGATCGTGGGTTTGCTTTCCAGTCAAGGGCATATACCTGGGTTGCAGGTTTGATACCTGGCCCTGGTCTGGGTTATGTGAGAGGCAACCAGTTGATGTGTTTCTCTCACATGGGTGTTTCTCCCTCCCTCTCTCTCTCCTCCCTCCCTGCCTTACACTCTATCTTTAAAAAAAAAGGAAAAACATCCTCAGGTGAGGATTAACAACAACAAAAAAGTAAACAACCATAAAATAAAATATTGACTGTCACTTAAAAGATATTGAAAAACCAATATTTGTAATCACAAAACAAAATGAGATGGGATGGGGAATTACATCCAAAGTGATGGACTGAGTCCAGAAACTGCTTTCACTCTGACCTTCCTAGCAGTCAGGCACATGCACACACGTGCCCAGAGGAGGTCCAAGCTCTTTTGACTCAGATGGGAGGGGATTGTCTCTTACTACCCACTTCCTGAGGGTCATTCATGGTCAGATCTTCTGGTTCTGAGCCCTTATAGTTCAATACTGAGCTCCTCCTAGAATTCTAGTGACAGCTCCCTCTCTCCCTCTTGAGATGTTTAACACACCTAAAAGATCAAACTCAGAGACTGGCCAGCTATTGGACAGTCCTTCAACTGCTGAATCCTTGTTAGCAGAGAGGAATGTAGATCAGCATACAAAGGAGCTTATGAGTAAAAATGCAGCTGGACCACAGCACCATAAGCCCATGTTCCTTCCCATGGCTCAGGCAGAAGCTCAAGTTGGAAAGAGCCCGAGTTGGATGTTTGAGCTGGACACATCCTTTAGACAGACTACAGATGGCCTGTGGTTTAGCCTGTCAGATCAATCATTGCGTGCACTTTACAGAATAATTGTCAATGAAGGACATCTTTATTACCACACTTTGTAACTACACTTTAACCTACAGGCTTCAATGTGACCATAGATAATTAGAAGCTAGCAGGGCAGTGTGAAGATGCTGTGATTTGGTTATGTGTCCTGCTGACTGCTAAGTGGACTTCCCTAACTCTAAACCAAACTGGCATTGCCCAAGAAGTTAAGAAGGTTCCAGCCACTATGAAAAAGGCATGCATTTTCCATTTTACATGACATGAAGAGAAAATGTTATGTTGGTGAATTATCTCCTTTTCTGGAGGATATGTAGAGAAATCATTCAGAATCCAAAGATCACAGCCTAATGTCAGGCAGCTATTCAATTTCACAGCATCTCCACATGGCTACTCTTTCAAAAATTGTGGTCAAATATAGTTGCTTCTGAAAAAATACTACTTTCAAAAGCTGAAAAAAAAATCAGTCATCTCTACACCTGTCTATTCAGTGATCCATCCATGTAACAATGGTTGACTTCAGTCTATTGGTGCTAAAGAGTTTGGTAGTCCTCATAGGCACATAAAGTTGAAATGCTATGGTTCCTAAAGTCAAGGTACTTAAAGATATATATACCCTTCTGATACTAAATAATATTGAATGCAAACTGTAAATTTAAAAAAAAAGAAACATATACTATTTAGTTTCTAAGGAAATTTAAATTTCTTTGGCCTAATTTTCTTTATAAAAGTCTGGTAGGAAAATTTTATTTGCAGAAAAAGATCACTATTTTACAAAGCTAAGGAATAATAATGTATTAAGAGATGTAAAACTATTCCCCAGCCAGTGCTGCCCAATGGTTGGAGCGTCAGCTCATGTACCAAAGGGTTGAGGGTTTGAATTCCAGTCAAGGGCACGTACCTGGGGCATGTGCAAGAGGCAACTAATTGATGTGCCTCTCTCACATTTATGTTTCTCTCCTTCTCTCTCTCTCTCTCTCTCTCTCTCTCTCTCTCTCTCTCTCTCTTCCACTCTCCCTAAAATCAAAGAAAAAAAATATCCTCAGGTGAGGATTAAAAATAAAAACAAGAGATGTAAAAGTAAAGTGCTACGAATTTTCAGGTTGTGGAAAGAGTACTTCGAGCAGGAGGCTATCACAGAAGACTTCATGCTGGAAGTGACTTTTATTTGGTTCTGAAGAGATGGTCTAGTAGGCTGAATAGTGTCCCCAGAAGATATGTCCACATTCTAGTACCTAGAACCTATGACTATAACCTTACATGTTACAAGAGTAAACATTACCGTGTATAGCAAAAGCTGTGTCTAAGGAGAGAATTTTGAGGGAAGGAGCTTACCCTGGATTATCTGGATGGGTCCTACTCAGTGCAATAACAAGTATACTTATCAGCATGAGGCAGAGAGAGATCTGACAGACAAAACAGGAAGAGGCAGTATGGCCGCAGAGGCAGAAACTGGGGTGATGTGGACACAAACCAAGGAATGTGGACAGACGGACAGACACCTGAAGCTAGATGAGGCTCCCTGCAGCCTCCAGAGGGAGTGAAACCCTGCTGACACTTTGATTTAGATTTCTGGCCTCCAGATCTACGATAGGACACATTTCTGTTATTTAAACCAACTAGTTTATAGTAATTTGTTACAACAGCCACAGGAACCCAATGAGAATGAGTAGGATTTTAACATATGCAGTTGGAGAAAAAGGGCAACTAGGGTAGAGGGAAAACGTGAACAGATGCACGAAGACAGAGCAGTGGGGGTCCTGGAAGCAGTTTCACGTGACTGGATAAGTAATAAATGTGCCAGGAGCACAGATACACATCACTGAGCACTGTCTATGTGCTATGCCTGTGCCAAGCACTGTCCATGTTGTTTCTCCCTACTCCTCATAGCCATCCTGTGAGAGCCATTTTCTCATCTCTATTCCACATGAAGAAACCAAAGCCTAGAGAAGTAACATATTATGCCCAAGGTCACAACGCTAGGAAGCATTGGAGCTGAAATTCTGACCCCATCTGTCTCTCATGCCCTAAACCTCTATGCTGTCTTTACTGCTCATTAAGAAAGTTGCTCTTCTTCCTCTGTTCCAGCCGCACCCCACACTCACCTATCGGGGTGCTTATCACAATGCACTGTAATTTGGTTTCCTGGGCCTGCTTCTCCTACTAGTCTGTAAGCTTTGCAGGAGAAGAGACCATGGCTTTCTGGATTGCCAGTGATTGTCTAGGCGTGGCACACAGTGAATTATAAGTATGTTTTTGCGAAACCCTGACATTGCAAAGCTCTACGGTAGGATGTAGTACACAGACCAGAAAACTCCAGTGTGTGACTCTTTATTTGAATGGGGTTGGGTAAGGCACTCTTGTAGCCCTTATCACAGGAGCATTTCCCCCTCTTTGAAGGACATGTGTCATGAGTGGGGGTGGGAGTGGTACGGCCTGGGAGTCTCCACATAGAAGAGTTCTCAGACCCAGTCCTGTGGGTCCAGCAAACACTGTTGGCAGACAGTCTGAGTTCCTTCTGCTGCTGTGTAGACCCCCATCAAAGAAGAATCCGTCGCAATCCTGCTCAAAGATCCTTTGGAGCTCAAAGAGCTTTGGAGGAAACTAAAAAGCACCATAGATGGCATAGTTGTTTTGCCTCTTGGAAGGATGATCCCTTCATGGAAATTTAAAACAAAACAAATAAAATAACCTGTCTTTTTTGTTTGTTTGTTTTTGTTTCAAAGCCAGGGTTCCCCAAGGAGTAGATTTCCAGTCCTTACCACTCCCAGTAAGGACAGAACTGTAGATGCCACCTCTACTGTGGAATGCAGCTTTTGCTCTAGATGTCCGAGTGTGAGGCCTGTCCTGGGAAGTGCTGGCCCATGGAGAGGGCTGTGGCCAGAAGCCGCAGTGATGGACACGCCCTGCCAGAGGGTGCCAGCCTGTGCCCCCAGCAGTCATGTGCACCAGGGATCAGGGAGAGAGTTGCAAACCACACAATTTGAGAACAAGTCTAAAAGGGTTTGAGGTGAAGCATTCGTGAAAAAAAGGCAGACAGGAAAGAATGCAAAGTTGAAAGTTATAATAAAGATTTACATGGTAGGCAGCAAATCCCTAAAAGAAACATTTACATTAGGAACCCCATAACCCTGTGCCACACGCGCGCACGCAGAGCAGAACGTAAGAGGACAAAAGAGAAAGAGCACAACATAGAGAAAGAAGAAATTAACTGATTAAGGTAATGGTCTAACTCTGATTCACCTACTTTCAAATCCAAAAACCTCCACTGTATCCCTCTTTTATTTTATTATTTTATTTTTTTTATTTTTTTATCCTCACCCGAGGATATTTTTCCATTTTTTGTACAGATAGAGTGGGAGGGAGAGAGAGGAAGGGAGAGAGAGACAGAAACATCGATGTGAAGGGACACATCGAGTGGCTGCCACCCGCACGACCAACCAGGGCCGGGGACAAACTGCAACCGAAGTACATGCCCTTAGCGGGAACCGAACCCGGGTCTCTCCGGACCGCAGGCCGACGCTCTAACCGCTGAGCCAAACCGGCCAGGGCAACTGTATCCCTCTTTTAAAAAAGAATTTCAAAATCTTCATTCTCCAACCTTTCTGCCCTGCAGCTCTTCTCTGTTGTTCGCTCTTACTGCGCCACCCCGCGTGTGTGCGCACAGTTGTATTTTGCTGAGACCTCTCTCCCATCCCCCACTTTCCTACCTGGGTACCTTCACTCACAGTCTCCTCCACATTGATATTCTGTTTCATTTCTTCCTCTCAAATCTTCCCTCCCATCTCCACACTTAAAGGCCTAGGATAAACCAACATCACTGATTCGTGTGTTCTTCCATTTATTTGACCACTGTTGAGAACTTTTTCTTCCAGCACAGAAAACACTGCCTGTTCCAGCTGTGTCTCTGTGTATCGGTTTCCCTACCTGACTGAGGGACGGTTTCAGCGTTTTGTAAGTCTGGAGTGCTTTGTGATTGCCAGTTCTCACAAATTTTTTTTTTAATAAATAATTCCCTGGTAAAGGCCATTTATATGAGAATGCTTTGCCAGTTAAAATGAGACTCACAAAGTATGCTTGCAATCATTTGAGATGTCCAAGTGTTTGATAGAGTTTGCTAAGGTTTATGCACAGTGTGGGATGGATGTCACCCAGAAAGCCCTTTCCATTCCCAGATCCTGTTGCTGCTCCTGTAGGAAAACACCCTCTCTCACTCAGCTATGGCTGCGGCCTCCCGGCAACCTTTCTGCTTTAGTCTTGCTGTCTCAAATCCATTCTCCATCCCAGAGTCATGGTATCTTCCCAAAATACAGGTCTGATTGCACTCTGATGGCTTCCCTTTGTTCTTAGGATACATTTCAAACCCTTGAGGCGAAACACCTTGCAGGACCTCCTCACGCTGGACCCTTCTCCTATTCATCCTTTTCTTGCCACTCAGCCCACCTTTGCCATCCCATCCTTTGTTGCTGGAATGAGCTCCCTCTGCCCAGACTCCCTGCCTCACATTCCCCTGCTTAACTCTTTATTATCCTTTATACTACTCCTCTGCCCCTTGCCTAGAACTGAGATTATGTTTATATAGTACTTTATATATTCTCTGTGGTAGCCTTTTCACACCATTTTTAATTGCCTGTTTATTTTTACTTAAACCCCATGAAACTGAGGATTCATAATGGCAAGGATACGTCTGTCTTGTTCACCAATTAACACAAGGGTGTGAAATAAGCTAGCACTCAACGGATAGTTGTTGAATTGTATTTAGTCGGATCTCATTAAGGAAATTAACAGGATGCATTTTCTATTAAAATGTCGGGAATAAGAATGGCACTTTCTCATTTAATATCACTAAACTGGTTGCCTAGAGAAAATGGAATGATGCTTCTGGAGTCTGTTGTACCTTCACCTGCTTGACTAAGACAAAGAGGGATGTCCTGCGCAAAGGAATGTTCCCTGATTTCCAGGACCACTCCCAGGCCTGGACTGCTGTGCAAAAGGTGGGACTGTCAGGTTACAACCCTTAATAAGACAACAATAATCTGCCCTGGCTGGTGTGCTCCGTGGTTAGAGCATGGGCTCACATACCAGAGGTTGCAGGTTTGATTTCCAGTAAAGGGCATGTACCTGGATTGCAGGTTTGATTCCAGACACCAGTCAGGGCTCATGCAGGAAGCAACCAATCTATGTGCTTCTCTCTCTCTCTCCCCTTTCACCCTTCCTTTCCTGTCTCTCTAAAAGAAAAAAAAATAATGGAAAAAATATCCTCAGGTGAGGATTAACAACAACAAAAACAAACACACAAACAAAACAAGAACAATAATCAGTACTTGAGTGCCTTTGATGTGGCCGCCACTTTTAATACACATTGTTTTAATACTCAGAACCATTCAGTGAGGCAGTGCCATCATTTATTCCTGTATCAGCAAGCTGAGCGCATGGTTAGCAGGTCACAGAGCCGGAATTCAGAGCTGCTCCTTATTCCGGAGCCTTTGCTCTTTGGCTTTCACAACATGGTCCCTCTGGGGCTTCCCTACACATGCAGACTGCGAGTGGAGTAGGGACCTGGAAAACACGGCAAAGTGGACTTAGGGAATGGTGAGTTTCTCTTAGCTAAGGAATGTTGGGAAAATGCCTATCCATCTCTGTCGTACCAAACAAATCAGTACTCTTCATTTGCAAGCCCACTGTTTCTGTAAGGATAGGAAATAAATGACTTTTTGAAAAATTTTAAAGGCAGGTAAAAGTCTTCTACTTCAAAATCTGTATTCATCAACACCCACTTGCAACAAGTCTGACACCCAAGAGGGGCCGTTAGGACTGCAGGTAGTGGTGCTGTGAACAGCTGTTCATCATGAGCCACGTCACATCCTCAAGTGTCTGTGACAGCAAAACAAATCCTTGCCTCTGACCCATGACACATTCAGCCATTTAAGAGACACATTCAGTCATCTCAGGAGATACATCTCAACAAGCTGCATGAAAAACCAGAGTGTCAAAATCAAGCTGTTATCAAATGGGAAACTTTCTATTATTCCAAAGTATATTCTGCTAAATGACCAATCATTTTTTATTGATTCTTGCTGCTATTTGTCAGGAAGTCCTGAGTACATAATCCTCGCGGACATTGTGGTCCTGGAAAATGACAGGTGAAGCTAGCAGCTGGCTCCGTGGAAAAGGGAGATGAAGACCCCAATGCCTCTTGCGTTGCATTAGTCATGGAGGTGGCCCCTTCACTCGCAGCCCTGCAGGGCTCCAGTGCACTCTTGGTGCTTAGAAACAAGAGTTTAGGATCAAAGTCTGAGCAAAAATACAAGCAGGAGGTTATGTAAAAATGTCAACAACATTTCAGAATTTTATTCCCATAGCTTCAGGCTTTAAATTCTGAGTTTGAGAAAGATAAACTGATGTCTGTGACAATTTAATTTCTCCTGATCTATAAGAGTATGTGGCACATCTCACCTCATAGATATCTTTGATTTAGGTGAATGTGAGGGAATTTGGACACAGATACATTGAGGGAAGATCATATAAACATATAGGTCATCCACAAGCTAACAAGAGAAACCCTCAAAAGAAACCAACCCTGCTGACAACTTGATGTCAGACTTCTAGGGTCCAGAATCATGAGAAAAGATATTTGTGTCGTGTAAGCCTCCCAGTCTGTGGTACTTTGTTATGGAAGCCTTAGAAAACTAACACAGTTGTCTACAAACTTCTTCGATTATGCATATCTCTCCAACTCCCCTGCTACTACCCTGGCCCAAAATGACATCATCTTTTTCTTGAACTATTAACAGTGTTTTTTAAAATAGTTGTCCATGTCTTTTTTCACAGACCTAGAAACAATTGCTCAAGTAACCTTAAAATGCAAAAAGGCCACTTGTCTTCTGTGGTTCTATATGGCAAAACTTGAGATTGGAAGACCAAACAGAACATTGCATTTGTCTGAGCAAAGAATTACAGGGACTTGAGATAAGACCACAGAGTGAGGAAGAGACATGAGTCAGACGGGCTTTAAGGCAGAATCCAAAGAAATGTATAACACACCAGATGAAGGGAACCCTGAGAAGAGAGTCAGGAATGGATCATGGATGTCTCTTAGATTGTTACATATTTAAATATAAACATGTTCTTGATATACAAAGAGGATAATTTTTTAAACTCTTTCTCCTCTATATGACAAAATCAGATTCAGTAATAATCGTGTAACAATTGATAAGTCCTTATTTTCTTGACTTGTAATTTAAAAATAATTAACAAATAGAAAAATGCATTTACATTTTAAAGTCACTATTTTAATTCAGTCACTATTTTAAATTTATTTAAAACTTAATCCTTTATTAAGTTTTTTTGGTTTGTGTTTTCCAAACAAAAATATTATACCTCACAGTTCACATTTGTTTCAGTATTCTTTTTTATTTACTTAATTTATTTATATTTGTTACAGATGTTTCTCCTTTTCCCCCACTGATTCCCCCTTCCCCACCCTTCCCGCCCTGTACCCAGCTCTGTTGTTCATGTCATTGTTCATGCATACATGCATATAAGTTCTGTGGTTTATCTCTCCCCCACCACCCCCTCTCCTGGGAATTGTCAGTCTGTACCCCACTTCCACGTCTCTGGGACTATCCCATTCCTCAGACTGTTATGTTGAATATATTCCACAAATAAGTGAGATCATGTGATATTTGTCTTGCTCTGCTTGGCTTGTTTCGCTTAAGATGATACTGTCCAGGTCCCTTCATGTCATCTAAAAGGATAAGAGATCTTTCTTTCTTACAGCTGCATAGTACTCCATTGTGTATATGTACCACCGCTTTTTTATCCATTTGTCTACTGATGGACATTTGGGCTGTTTCAACATCTCAGCTATTGTAAATAGTACAGTTATGAACATGGGGCTACGTATATTCTTTCTGATTGGTGTTTCAGGCTTCTTAGGGTATATTCCTAGAAGTGGGATCACTGGGTCAAATGGAAGTTCAATTTTTAATTTTTTGAGGTAACACCATATTGTTTTCCATAGTGGCTGAACCCCACCAGCAGTGTACTTGAGTCCCCTGTGTTCCACACCCTCGCCAACACTTGTTTAATGATTTGTTGATGGTGGCCATTCTGACAGGTGTGAGGTGGTACCTTGTTGTTGTTTTAATTTGCATCTCTCTGAGGATTAGTGATGTTGAGCATTTCTTCATATGTCTCTTAGCCATTTGTATGTCCTGTTTGGAGAACTGTCTATTTAGTTCCTCTCCCCATTTTTTAATTGAGTTGTTTGTCTTCCTTTTGTTGAGCTGTATGAGCACTCTATATATATTGGAAATTAACCCCTTATCTGATGTATCATTGGCAATTATGGTCTCCCATAGAGTGGGTTGTCTTTCCATTTTTGTGGTTGTTTATTTTGCTGTGCAGAAGCTTTTGAGTTTGATATAGTCCCATGTGTTCATTTTCTCCTTTGTTTCTATTGCCTTAGGTGATGTATCAGTGAAAATTCTGCTGCATTTGATGTCTGAAATATTTTGTTGCCTACATTTTCTTCTAGGATTTTTATGGATTCATGATTCACATTTAAGCCTATTATCCATTTTGAGTTTATTCTTGTGTATGGTGTAAGTTGATGGTCTAGTTTCATTTTTTTTGCGTGTAGCTGTCCAGTTTTCCCAACACCATTTATTAAAGAGGCTGTCTTTACTCCATTGTATGCTCTTGCCCCCTTTGTCAAATATTAATTGAGCATAATGTCTTGGGTCCATTTCTGGGTTCTCTGTTCTTTTCCATTGATCTATCTGCCTGTTCTTGTGCCAGAACCAGGCTGTTTTCATTACAGTGGCTTTGTAGTATAACCTGAAATCTGGTAATGTGATCCCTCCAACTTTGTACTTCTTTCTCAAGATTGATGTGGCTATTTGAGGTCTCTTTTGGTTCCATATAAACTTTGAAGTATTCGTTCTAGTTCCGTGAAGTATGTCATTGGTATTTTGATGGGAATTGCATTGAATCTATAGATTGCTTTGGGTAGTATGGACATTTTAATGATGTTAATTCTTCCAATCCATGAACAAGGTATGTGCTTCCACTTTTTTATATCTTCCTCTAATTCTTTTTTCAAGGACCTGTAGTTTTCTGTGAATAGGTCCTTTACTTCTTTGGTTAAATTTATTTCTAGGTGTCTTTATTTTTTTGCAGCGATATTAAATGGGATTGTTTTTTTAGTTTCTCTTTCTGTGAGTTCATCATTGGTGTATAAGAATGCCATCGATATCCTGACATTAATTTTGTATCCTGCTACTTTGTCAAATTCATTTATTAAGTCTAGTAGATTTTTGTTGGAGTCTTTGGTGTTTTCTATGTGTAATATTTTGTCATCTGCGACTAATGACAGTTTCACTTCCTCCTATCCAATTTGGATTCCTTTTATTTTTTCTTCCTGTCTGATTGCTGTGGCTAAGTCTTCCAGTACTATGTTAAATAAGACTGGTGAAAGTGGGCATCCTTGTCTTTTTCATGTTCTTAAGGTAAATGCTTTTAATTTTTGCCCATTGAGTATGATGTTGGCTGTAGGTCTTTCATATATGGACTTCATTATGTCGAGATATGATCCCTCTATTCCCACATTGCTGAGCATTTTTATCAGAAATGGGTGCTGGGTTTTGTCAAATGCTTTTTCAGTGTCTATTGATATGATCATATGATTTTTATCTCTCATTTTGTTTATGTCGTGTATCACATTTATTGATTTGCAAATGTTGTACCAGCCTTGCATCCTTGGAATGAATCCAAGTTGGTCATGGTGAATAATTTTTTTGATGTATTGCTGGATTCAATTTGCTAGCATTTTGATCAGGAATTTGGCATCTATATTCATCAGGGATATTGGTCTGTAGTTTTCCTTCTTTGTAGTTTTTTTTTTTTTTTTTTTAATCCTCACCCGAGGATATATTTTTCCATTTTTTGTACAGATAGAGAGGGAGGGAGAGAGAGGAAGGGACAGAGAGGGAGAAACATCGATGTGAAGGGACACTTCGAGTGGCTGCCACCCGCACGACCAACCAGGGCCGGGGACAAACTGCAACCGAAGTACGTGCCCCTAGCGGGAACCGAACCCGGGTCTCTCCAGACCGCAGGCCGACGCTCTAACCGCTGAGCCAAACCGGCCAGGGCTGTAGTTTTTTTGTTTTTTTGTTTTTCTGATTTTGGAATTAGAATTATGCTGGCCTCATAAAACAAGTTTGAAAGCCTTCCTTCTTCTTGAATCTTTTGAAATAGTTTGAGGAGAATGGGTATTAGTTCTTCTTTGAATGTTCAGTAAAACTCCCCCGTGAAGCCATCCGGGCCTGGGCTTTTGTTTGCTGGGAGAGTCTTGATTATATCATTATTTTTTGTTGTTGTTGTTATTGTTCTGTTAAAGTTTTCTATCTCTTCCCAGTTCAGTTATGGGAGACTATGTGTTTCTAGAAATATGTTCATTTCACGTACTTTGTCCAATTTATTGCCATATAATTGTTCATAATATTTGTTAAATAACCCTTGTATTTCTGTGGTTTCAGTTATTATTTCTCCTCTTTCATTTCTGATTTTGTGTATTTGGGTTCTCTATCTTTGTTTGTTGGTAAGTCTAGCTAAGGGTCTATCAATCTTGTTTATCTTTTCAAAGAACCAGATTTTTGTTCAATTGATCCTCTGAATTGTTTTTTTGGTCTCCATGTCATTTATTTCTGCTTTGGTCTTTACCATTTCCTTCCTTCTACTTGCTCTGGGGTTTTCTATTTGTTTGCTTTCTAGTTCTTTAAGTTGTAAGGTTAGAGATTCTATTAGAGATTTTTCTTGCTTCTTGAGGTAGGCCTGTAGTGCTAAGAACTTCCCTCTCAGAACTGCTTTCGCTGCATCCCATAAGTTTTGTGTTGTTGTGTGTTCATTTTCATTGGTTTCCAGGAAGTTTTTAATTTCTTCCTTGATCTCCTCGGTAACCCATTCATTGTTCAATAATATGCTATTTAGCTTCCATGTGTTCAAATGTCTTTGCATGTTTTTGTTGCAATTGATTTCTAGTTTTGTGCCATTGTGATCTGAGAAGATGCTTGATATGATTTCAATCTTCTTGAACTTGTAGAGATTTAGTTTGTGTCCTAACATGTGGTCTATCTTTGAGGATGTCCCATGTGCACTTGAGAAGAATGTGAATCCTGTAGTTTTGGGGTGTAATTCTCTGTAGATATGTATTAAATCCATTTGGTCTAGTGCTTCATTTAGAGTCTCTGTTTCCTTGCTAATTTTTTGTCCAGAGGATCTATCCAGTGATGTCAGCTGGGTGTTGAAGTCCCCTGCTATGATTGTATTGCTGTCAATTTCTCCTTTCAAGTCCTCCATAAGATTTTTAATATATTTTGGTGCTCCTATATTGGGTGCATATATGTTTATCAAGGTTATATCTTCTTGTTAGATCCTTTCAATATTATGTAGTGGCCTTCTTTGTCTCTAGTTATGGCCTTCATTTTGAAATCTATTTTTATCAGATATGAGTATTGCTACTTCAGATTTTTTTTTCCTTTCCATTTGCTTGGAAGATTATTGTCCATCCCTTCATTTTCAACCTATGTGAGTCTTTTGTTGTGAGGTGGGTCTCTTGTAAACAACATATAGATGAGTCACACTTTCTTTTCCAATCAGCTACTTTGTGTCTTTTTATCAAAGCATTCAATCCATTTACATTTAAGTGATTATTGATATGTATTTATTTATTGCCATTTTTGTTTAGTGTGGTTCTATTTTTCTTCCTATTTCTCCTGCTAATCACAGCAGTCCTTTTAACCTTTCTTGCAGTGCAGATTTGGTGCTAATATATTCCCTTAGCCTTTTTTTTTTTTTTGTCTGGGAATCTCTTTATTTGACCTTCTATTTTGAATGATAGCCTTGGTGGGTAGAGTAGTTTTGGATTCAGATCCTTGTTTTTCATGACCTTGATTACCTTATGCCGTTCCCTTCTGGCCTGTAGTGTTTCTGTTGAGAAGTCAGCTGAGAGCCTTATGGGGATTCCTTTGTAGGTAACCTGTTGCTTCTCTCTTGCTGCTTTTAGGATTCTCTCTTTGTCTTTAATTTTTGGCATTTTGATTACTATGTGTCTTGGTGTTGGCCTTTTTGGGTTCTTCTTGCTTGGGGCTCTCTGTGCTTCTTGAACTTGAATGCCTTCTTCCTTCACCAAATTAGGGAAGTTTTCTGTCACTATTTTTTTGAATATATTCTCTAACCCTTGCTCATTTTTCTTCTTCGGGGACTCCTATGATGTGAATGTTATTACGTTTCCAGTTGTCCCCCAGTTCTCTTAGGCTATCTTCCTTTTTTTTAATTGTTTTTTTCCTTTTGGTTTTCTGATTGGTTGATTTTTTTCTACCCTATCTTCTAATTCGCTGATCCGGTCCTCAGCTTCCTCTACTCTGCTATTTAGACCTTCCAATGTGTTCTTTATTTCTGCTATGTCATTCTTCATTTCTTCTTAGTGGTTTTTAATTTCCAACTGGTTACTTTTCAACATTTCCATGTCATTACTTATGGTGCTCATGTCCTTACATGTGCTGTTGAGCTTCCTCAAGATCATGACTCTGAATTCTAGTTCTGTTAACTTGCTTAACTGCACCTCATTTATCTCCTCTTTGGTAGAGGTCTCTTGTCCTTTCATTTGGCTTTTGTTTCTGTGTTTCACCATTTTGGCTATCACATTGGGCTTTGGAGCCTGCCAAATTTTCCCTTTGGGTGTTGGTATTCTGTTGTTTGTGGCTCCCTCTCCTGGGTTTGGATGAGCCAGGGAGGATCCAAGTTCAACACCACTGTCAAGTCTTACTTTCCTGGTTAATGTTGCTAGCCCAGGGAATGGTACAGTTATCCTCAAGCTTTTTTCCTGGAAGTTATCAGTAGTGATTACCTGAAGAGCCTTGGCTTCTGAGTTGAATGAAAAACTCCCTCAGGTGCTCAGGGTAAGAAGATGTCTGGAGGGTGGGGCAGATGCTGGTTGGTAATGGGCCTGAATTAGCATTTCAATGGCTACCAGGTGGGGTTTAATCTCCAAGGGAGGGGCCGCCACCTCTCCCCAGAGCCCTGAAAAGGAGCATGATGACAACAGACCTGGGTGGCTGCAACTCAGCAAAAGCTCTGAACACCCTCCAAATCCCAAGTGACCCCACAGTTTCAGTCCAGTCTGCCCTCCCTCTGTTGGAGCCCAATGTAAGTGGCTGGTGCTATTTTAGCCTCTGTCCTGGCTCTGCGCAGTGGAGCCACTTGGGATTTTAACCCGAGGGCACCACTCACAGCCAAGGCTGCTGATCTCAGCAAAGGCTGCCGCCCACAGTCAGGGCTGTTGCTCACAGCTAAGGCCACTGTGAACCGTGTACTCCCAGTCCCCCTCTCGCATCTCCGCAAGCCTACCAGGATTGAGTCAGTGTCCCTGGTTATGTTGTCCTTCAAGCTGCTTTTCTGTTGCCTTTTCCTGATGATTTGTGTTTATTTTCATTGTAATTCCAGTTTGGTTTTGGGCGATGGTCTGTGTAGCTTCCATTCACTTCACCACCATTTTGGAATCTCCAATGTGTTCTTTTTTTTATTATCCTCATCTGAGGACATTTTTCCATTTTTTTGTACAGACAGAGTGGGAGGGAGAGAGAGGAAGAGAGAGAGAGGGAAACATCGATGTGAAAGGGACACATCGAGTGGCTGCCACCCGCATGACCAACCAGGTCCAGGGACAAACTGCAACCGAGGTACATGCCCTTAGCAGGAACCGAACCCGGGTCTCTCCGGACCGCAGGCAGATGTTCTAACCGCTGAGCCAAACCGGCCAGGGCTCCAATGTGTTCTTAATTTCTGCTATGTCATTCTTCATTTCCACTTGGTTGGTTTTCAATGTTTCTATATCTTTATTCATGGTGATGATGTCCTTACTCATGCTGTTGATCTTCCTCAAGATCATGGCTCTGAACTTTACCCCTGATAATTTGCTTAACTGCATTTCATTGATCTCATCTTCGATAGAGTTCTCTTGATCTTTCATTTGGGATTTGTTTCTTTGTTTCACCATTTTGGCGATCTCAGTGGGTTTTGGAGCCTGCCAAATTTTCCCTGTCAGTGTTGGTGTTTTGCTGTTTGTGGCTCCCTCTACTAGGATTGAATGAGCCTGGGTGGGCCCATGTTAAACACCACTATCAAGTCTTACTTTCCTGGGTAGATTTGCAAGCCCAGAAGAGGTACAGTTATCCTCCAGCTTTTTCCTGGAGGCTAGTAGTCTCAGTTACTCAGTGCCTTGGAATGTAGCCCTGGTGTTCTGCATAAGAGGATTTCCAGAGGGTGGGATAGATGCTCGTTGTTAATGAGCCTCAATTTGAATTACTTTGCCACACCTGGGAAAGGCTGAATGTCTGAGGGGGGCTACTTCTTTTCCCCACATCTCTGGGAAGGAGCACACTGGCCACAGTCCTTTGTGGCCACAACTCAGCAAAAACGCCGAATGACTCTAAATCCTGGTTGTCCCCAAAGAGTTCCAGTTCAGCCTGCCTCCCTCTGCCCAGGTGAATGGCTGTGGCTATTTTAGAGCTCTGTCCTGGCTCTCTGTGCTGTGGAGTGGACTTGGTCTTTATTCCCCAAGGGCGCTGCTCACAGCTAAAACTTCTGCTGTCCAGGGCTCCCAGCTTGCCACCCTCGGGCACCTCCGCAGATCCTACCAGTGTCCCTGGTTATATGGTCCTGTCCTGCTGCTTTTCTGTTGCTTTTTTTCAGAGGATTTGTCTTTATTTTAGTTGTAATTCTCATTTGGTACTGGGAGATCATGTGTGTAGCTTCTATTCACTCTGCCTCCATTTTCACATCCTCTAAGCCTATCTTGTGTGCAACTGGTTCGCATAGGCCTCTCTGGTGCCCCCCCACCCTGCAGGTCCTGTGGGTAACTGGATAGTACAGTCTTTTTGGGGCCCGGCTCTATGCCTATGTTATGTGCTGTTGGGTCACACAGGCCTCTCTCGTGCTTCAGCACCCCACAGGTCCTGCTGGTAACTGGATTGCACAGTCCCTTCTGGGTCGCACAGGCCTCTCTGGTGTTTCAGCATCCAGAAGGTCCTGCAGGTAACTGGATTGCACAGTCCCTGCTGGGTAGCACAGGCCTCACTGGTGGCCTCATACCCTGCAGGTCCCATGGGTAGACAGCTGAATTGCATGTTTCTCTTGGGCTCTGGCTTCCCACTGCTCTTGTGAGCCTCTCTATTACACAGGCCTCTGTGGAGCCCCAGGTCCTGCTGCTGGGAGCTGGGGAGTGCTTCTCCTCCATGGGGCTCAACTCCTGCTCAGATTTTCTATAGTTTTTGGGGATGGGTCTCAGCTGCTAGTTTGTGCTGGTTTTTGTCAGAAATTATGCTTAAATTGTTTATAGATTATGCACCCATAAGTGACCACTTGGGATGGATTGTTCCTACTGCACTACTCTGCCCTTTGTCTACCACTGTTATCAGGTATTTGGCTCACAAAAAAGATGGATACACTTTATGTTGACTGTTAAGAACTAATTGTATTCCCTCAGTATTCATATATTGAAGTCCTAACCCTGACTACCCCAGGACATGAATGTATTTGGAGATAGAGTCTTTAAAGAGATAATTAAGTTAAAAGGAGGTCACTGGAGTAGACCATAATCCAACATGACTTGTATCCTAATAAAAAGAGAGAAGGACACAAACACACAGTGAGAGGACACTGTGAGGGCACCAGAGATAGCCATTGGCATCCAAGGAGAGAAAAGCCAGCTTTGCAGATACCTTAGTACTACACTTTCAGCCTTCGGAACTAGTGGGGAACAGATTCTGTTGTTTGAGCCACCAAGTCTGTGGTCCTATGTTATGGCAGCCCTAGCAAACTAATACATTGCAGGACCCATAGAGAGAGGTTTAATTGGAAAGGTGATAAATATAAATTCATCTTTGAATTGATTTAGTCTTGTGTCCTCTGGGACAGCCCAGAAATTTCAGAACTGAATTTGGAAGATAGTAGTAAGCTGGATAAAATGTGTTTGGGAGTCATCGGTATTTGGGAGGTACTTGAAGCCATGAGAATAAATGAAATTACCCAAAAAGACGCATAGAGAAAGGGAAAAAAATTCCATGGATGAGTGCTTGGGGTTACCCCCAAATCTGAATAAATGTGCATGTTTGCTCACAGGTATCCTTGGGTATATCAAGTGGGGTTATTCACCAGAAAAACGTCATTTAGGGAGATACAAAATTTGGATAGAAAATCATCTATAAATGAAAATGGTCCCCATGATAATTCTCAAAATGAATAATTTTACCATCTGAGGCTATTTATCCCTGTGAGCCACCTGAAAAAATATTTCTCTTAAAAATCTAGATAGAAATAAAGTCTGAGCTGTGTTTTTTTTTTTTTTTTTTTTTTTTTTAAGGATGAAGTTTCATAACTGGCAAGATAAACTTCTTGTTGAATAAAAAGATGAACTGAAAATTCTTGAAGTCTAAGGTCTTTATGTGGAGGAAGTACCATTCTTTGAACATGTCAGAATACTGTAGTTTTCATTGGTAAGCTGAGAAATAGGAATATCTATTAAAAAACTAATTTGAAAAGAATAGACAACTTCAAAGCTTTAGTAACAAAGAATAAAACGTTGCTGATACTTCAAGTAAAAAATATCTCAGGACCTTTCTCTTTCAAAGCCAGCCCACTTTGTGTGTGTGCTCAGATTTAATGTCAGATTTCAGTATATCTTCCTATTAGAAAATAATAATTTTATTTCATGGTCAAGGTTAACGTCTCCATTTTATCTAACTTGTACTGAATATGTCTGTATAGAATTAATCTCTTAAAAATAATGTGTTTTAAGCCAAAAAAGCAAGTATGTTGAAAATCTGGGAGGTAAGACTGGCTTTCTTCAAGCTGTATAAAAGGGCTCACACGATAGAAGAAGGATTCAGCTAATGTCTCAATCCATCTCTCCAGCCTGCTGCCTCTGGGTTAGCTCACATCTGGGGCCCGCTGTTTTTCTTGGAGGTAGGATGATTGCAGACAGTTCTAGACTTTCTTTTGAGTTCAAATGTCCAAGCAAAAGTCTCACTGGATCTCAGTGGATCTGTTTGGATTATGTACCCATTAATGAACCCATAAAAGTGGCCAGAGGACATGTGCTGTACTGATTTTCCTGTCTGGTTCATGTGTCCCACTTTGATTTCGCTTGGGTTCCACACTGTCTATAAATTCGAGAAGGGTTTATCTGCAAAGAACTGATACCAGATGAAGAGTGCATGGATGTTGAGTGGCTTAAAAACACACACACTCACACATACATGCACATACATATGCACATGTAATAGATGTTTGTATGTACATATATAAAATGATAAGAAAGTGTAGTGCAAGCTAAGAAAAGAACATTTTAAGGTGTTCCTAATGTCCTTTTGTTTGTTGTGCAAGAGAAACAAGAAGAAGAGGAAAGACAAATGTTGATATTTTAATACTGCAATTAGACTGCTCCAAGAAGATAGTTTTCTACAGGATGCATAGGAATAAAAATCTGTTCAGGGTTATTTTTGTGGCACAATATTTTTAAATGCTATTCTAAAAACTCTTATTTAGAATCAGTCAACTGAGAAGTAGTAAATCCTGTTTCTCTTTATATAGAAATTTTAACTAGAAGTTTTAACCATTTTAATTTAAGTAATTAAGTCTAATATTATTAGATGAGGATGGTTGATTGGGGATAGGAAAAGTATATTTTCCAGAAAAGTGTGTATGCCAGTGTATATGTGTCTGTGTGTGTGTGTGTTATCTGTGTGTATATGTCTGCATGTATGTGTCTCTGTGTGTCTGCATGTATGTGTCTTTGTATGTGTGTGTGTCTGTGTATCTATGTATGTCTGCATGGATGTATCTGTTTGTCTGTGTCTGTCTCTGTGTGTGTTAGTCCGTATGTATTTGTGTGTGTGTGTCTGTCTGCATGTATGTGTCTTTGTATGTCTGTGTGTATGTGTCTGTGTGTGTGTCTGTGTCTTAACCTAAGGCCACTGGGTGATTCCATCTCTAACACCCACAAAACTGGATAATGTTCCATTAGGGCAATTAGTAGTGTGAGGGAAGCCTCATATGCACTATCAGGTATTTGAGAAAATGCCCTCGTTTCCCCATGTGGGAAGATTTCTTCTAGCAATGCTCTGGGATATAAGAAAATGGAGGGAATTGCACTCAGTTTTTATGCCTTTCTTCTGGGTCTCCCTACCTTCCATCCTCCCCACCCTGTACTGCACTTTGCCTCTTCTCCCTGATCTCTCCACCTTGCACGAGTCCTTCTTCCTCTGACTCTAGACTCTCCGATTCTTTGCCAAGTTTGACTCTTGAATGTGTGCATGATATTTAACAACTGGAAGGGACACTACAGGTATATTAAGCCAATTCTTTCATTTTATATTTGCTGAGCTGAGAGAAAGACAGCCAGCCTGTGACATTACCAGCTGATGTGTGACCCACATGAAGCGTCCAGGGCTGTTTTCTCTGAGCCCCTCTCATGTAAATGTTCTGTCATACTACCCACCTTGTCTGCCCCACAGCCCACATACATGTATACTCCTGAGTACCACCGTTTTCTGCGTTTTCCATAATTGCCTCTATCTTGCCTCTCAGGAGCGCACTGTCTGTTGTGGTCAGCTCTCCCCAGCATCACTGTCTTCCTACCCCTCAACTTGGGCTTGATGTAGCAGTAATGTGATGGTCCAATAACCTACAGTATAGTCAGCGCTTGCAGTGTGCCATTCATTAAACATTTTACGCCTGTGACCTTATTTAATTTTACACAATCCTATGAAGTAAAGACCATTGTTTTCCTTATTTTGTAAACAAGGTTTAGGGAAGTTAAGTAACCCGGCTGAACTCACATCATTAGTAAATAATGAGATTATGATTTGAACCCAGTCCATCTGACCCGAGAGTTGGAGCTCTTACCTGCAATGCTGTATTGCCTCCCATTCAGATGGTCCCACGTTGTGAACCATGGCACAGTTGGCTGGCAGTCTGTCCCATCTATAGTTGAGATGGTCTAAATGACAAATGGATCTTTACCTTGAGATGGGGACTGCAATGAGCTGTTCTCTGCTTCTGCCTCATTTTTGCAATTCTAGCCCCAATGGACTATTCAACTCTGAAATTTAATTTCAGCCTTAACATTGACAATGTGGAAGACGGGGAAGGAAGTATGTGGAAGACTGTGGTGAAGGACAAAGAGAACAGGGTACAAGAATCAAAGGGGTGGGGAAACCTGGGGCCAGGCGGGAAGTAAAATGGTTTCAGTGAGAAACACAAATCTGAACCTGACTTCTTTGCTTTTCTGACCCAACTAAATTTCTTTGTGCCATGTCACCCTTCTGCTTGTGTTTTCTCACCACTCTAGGATCTTAATAGCATAATAAAATGAAATACACTTGTCCAATGTAAAACATGGCTTATGTGGAAAAAAATCTAAGTCATCATAAAACCCCACCAAATCCCTATAACAAATATTATAGGCGGCTGGCAGTCAAGACAGAAGGACCCTGAAGTGCAACTACGTTCAGGTCAATAGGAAGTATTTGTAGCTTGAACTTACGATTTGCAATAAAGAGGAAATATGCTGGCTGTAAGCAGCAGAAGCATGTAATAACCCAGTCCCAATACATTTCAAAGTTGTTTTTATTGAACTCCAGCCATCTATCTAATTTGCTCTCCAGAGCATTCTCAGAGAGTAATTTTATAATATATATATTTTTAAAAAGCTGACTGTTTTCAATAGTTTAGATTTGATTCTTTTCTCAGTCTATTAGGTATTATTAAGTCATGGCATTTTTTAAAGCTCTTACAGACAAATGCCTTAAGTAGGCAAATTAAAAATGAGAGATTTAACAAGTGACAACGGGTGACTAAAAGTAAGAATAAAATCATTTGCATTTGATGGAGAAGTTGAAACACAAAAGATACTGAGAAATTCAGTCAAGCTAGAACTCACGAAGACTACCCAAGGAATAAGGAAAGCTGATGGAGTTTAAACAAAACTCTTGATTGAGTTATCCTTACCCTACACGACTTTTGAAGTTGAAAAAATAATTCGCTCAGGAAGAAAAGAATATGAGCAAAGTCATGTCTGGGCATCTCACTCCTTCACCCACTTTGCTCTTGAGCTGAGACCACTTGCTCAGGGCAGACTTAGGAAGCAGTTCTGTTTGGTGGGGAAGGACAGAATGCTCTGCTTCAAGCCTGCAGACTTGACAACCTCACAGGTCCCGGAAACAGTAGCGGAGTGCTGCAACGAGACGTCTCTCTGTTCATTAGTTGTGCAGCCTTGGCCAAGTTACCCCACCGCCTGATCCTCGGTTTCCTCCTGTCAGATCAGGATAATCCTAATACTCACCTGCAAATCCATAGAAAGGGCAATTCAATATTTACCCCAGGGCACAACGGTGTAAATGTTGATATACAAAGATTATCCATTTAATGTTAGATTTACATGTTCACAGCACATTCTCTCTTTGCACAGCACATAGGGTCAACTGAGTCTGTCATCTAGGCAGTCGGGATTATTCCAAGAATAAGTAGCTCCTAGAGAGCACAATATTATTAACATGTCTGTGAGCTGTAGCATCGGCTACATAATTGACTTTGTGGCACATTTTGTGTGTGTTGTTTGCTCAGAACACCTATAAAGCTGGTTTTAGGTTTACCTACTTTTTGAAGTTTAAATGAAATGAGGATTTTTTTTTTTTCCAGAGCAACTGAATCTAAAAATTTAAGGGGCATTTAACAAAATGCTGGCTTTAGTCCACTAAATTGATTTTAAGTCCCCGGATCACGACCCACTGTTGAAAAGTCCTGGTACTGATATCCAATTACTCAAGGAAAACCCAGCCTCTGTACACACAGCAGGTTCTGTAGTTACTTTCCTAGTATAAAAAGCCTTTGATGATCTCTGGGCAGAACACAGAGCCAAAAGCATAGGGTTTAGCCCATGTTGCTATTGTTCATGGGCTTTGTGCTCATAAAAAGATACTGGCCTTTTAAGTATTCTCGCTTCAGAGACCTTCTGCAGGACTGACCTCTCAGGAGTGGGAATGGCTAGCTACCTTACAAAGGAATATGCAGGAAAAAGGAAGTTGTTTGGGTCACTGCTTCCTTCTTTCCTTGCTTGGCTAAAATTCTGGCCAGAAAGAATGGGCTGAGGGAGGGGGTGGGGTGTATGTATGAAGAGAAATCAGGGAGAATGGCTGGAGTGACTGCAAGGTAAATTAATTGAGCTCCAAGGCCCAGTTACTTCAATTATTTGTAGTTAAAGCATCGTTATGAGCAATTAATGAGCAGCCATATGGTACATGTCTAAGTCTAACCAATAACTAGATATTATTCAGTAAGGCTGCTTGCTTCACATCCAGGTGGTGTAAGTAATATAATCCAATTTGAGTGGCTTTAGAAACAATAACACAAAAACAACCACTTCTCCAATGTGCGCATGTCTACACACACACACACACACACACACCTCCCTTCAATAATGTCATGTTTAATTTCATTTATTGGATAGCGTTTTGAGACTGAGAGTTTGAGATAAAACTAGTATTTCCATTAGGATTCCTTGCTGCAAGCTATAGATATCAATTCTGGATAATTTAAGCAACAAAGTTGTCACTGGAAAGATATAAAAGTAGTTGACAAATAAAAAGAAAAGGCTAAAAATCAATATGTGTCAGAACAGACAGGGTCCAGGGCTGCTCTGAGGGGTCCCTCTGGATGAAAGAACTCCAGCTCTTCAGGTGCGTGTGTACGTGTGATTGCAAAAACCTATGTGTTTGTATGTGGATTGAAAAAGAATGGTAAAAACATCAATTCAATTCAATTTACATTGAACTGAGTTTCAACTTCATGCCAGGGATTGTTCTAGGGACTTGTGAAATACATCGGTATAGAAAACAGACGATGTTTTCTGCCCTCATGGGGTTTACAGTCAGTGTTTTTATAAATCCATCCTAAAGAGTGTGGTCTTAAGCAATGTTAATTATGGGGTGGTAAAATTTTCTTGAAATAAATAAATATATATATATATACACATATATATATACATATATATAGTTTACAAATATATATATATTTCAAAATGTTACTTATTTTAAATTTAAGATAATCTACATTTTGATTAGTAAAACTAATATTTCATACAGATATATATGTTTTACTTTCAGTAGGAAACATACAACCGACTCATCCTAATTATTTAAAAATACATAACAAACACATAATATCTTTGTGTTTGGCTAAATATTACACAAAAATAACTAAATAAACTGATTCCTAACCACCACTGAGTTTATAATCTAAGGTTGAGATACTGCATGACTTCATTTTGCTTAAAACTGCTCTCTATATCTAACATAAGATGTTTTGGACACATTATCAAATGAACTGAAGGAACTCCCCAAAGTACTTAGGGAATTAAACATTCAGTGTGACAATGTCCAGAGTATACCTTCAGGTTTGCAAATCTGAGTAAACTGAACCCAGGATCCCGGTAAGTGCTTTGGGAAATTTTTTTTTTTAAGTGTTACTAGCTTCAAAACTTAAGAGGGATAATCACAATTTAAAGGGTAACTTTCATGTAAAAATTCTCCTTTATTAAAATCAAAACGAGCAATATAATCATGAATTAACAAGTTAACATAAGGTAACTTGTGAATTTACAGTAAGTCATTCTAGCATGATACAGTGTTACTACAAATAAAAATAATTCTCTTTCAGTGAATGATAAAAATAAAAAAAAACAAGTTAATTTACAGGATCACTATTATATTTGGAAATTTTCATTTTGTGTCTTCCTCTCCCCACTTGCCCTTTCTAGGAGCTGGATACAGGAAAATGAGAGAACATCCCACATCTGGAAGCCTGTTTTATTTCCTTCCTGGCTTTAGCAGAAAAAGGATCCCCTATTTATTTCTCCATCACGCACACAGCTGTGCGCAGGTGATGGCAGCATGTCACGGCTGCTGCTGATGCCACAGCTCACACTCCTGCTGCTGAGCTGCAGGAAGAGCTCTCTTAACGAGCCTGCCCTAGCCAGAGTTCATGCTGCTTTTAGCTAGTTCAGAGCATTGTTTAATATAACCTTGGCATTTAGTTGCCTCCAGAAATATGAGAGGGTTTCTCTTCCTCAAAGGCAAATGGCAATGAATGTCATAATTAAACATTGGAAAGTATCACAGTGGACTTTTCAATGAGCAACCTAGTTTTTTGCTGTAATTACATAGAGCGGAGAGGGAATACCTCTTCAGAAATGGAGACGTATTTCCTGTCCACCTTGATTTTGTGAGTCTGTTGTTTTTGGCTGTCTAATAAGGATCTTTGAGCAAGTGGACTATGGGCTGTGACTCTTTGCAAAGCCTGAGCAGCCATAATGACCACCGGGGGCTGCATCCATCTCATACACTGGGAAGTCAACCAGTGGTTCTGAGCATCTGTTTGTCTCTACAAATGGAAAGGGGAGGATATGTTTTCTATTATGTTAGGGGTTTTTATTATTGCTTTCAAACAAGGTCCTCAGACTGTAAGTTTCCGCTCAAAGAGTAGCATTCCTTCTTACATATGTGCAGCAGGAGAAACAGGCCAACGATAATAAGCACGACTCCCTCCCACTCATACGTAAGTGATACTTTGATGTTAACTGTCTGCTCATGAAAGAAGAGCTGGGACCAGGTATAGAATGGATTGTGCTTCTAGTGAGAGCAAAGCCTCAAGTCTGAGTCAAGCTTTCCAGCTAGAGGACCCTTGATGCGTTGACCAAGTCACTTCCTCACTTTGGGTTTTCAGGAGGTTCTCACCCATAAACCCTAGAGATCATTTTGCTTGGCACTTTGCAGGTGTCCTGTAGGGATTCATTTGTGTGTGTGTGTGTGTGTGTGTGTGTGTTTTAAGTTAAGAATTTTCAGCCAAAATATGAGTCCTTGGACTAGAAAGGTAAAAAGGACGGGTGGTATGGTAGCAAGAGCGTTGAACCAACAGTCAAAAAGGCCGAGTCTGACCCTGGATTTACTTGCTGAGTAATAATCTTGGAAATTATTTAACTTCTCTGAGATTAATTTTCTTATAATTGGTTATAGTAAAAAAATTCCAGCACTCAAGAGTTTTGGAAAGCAATAACGCAGTGAGATTTAAAACATGGTGCTTCTTTTGGAATCACGTTTTTTGTAAATAATTAGCTGTGTGCTGGTTACCTAACCTCTGTAAACTCAGTTTCTTCTTAGGTGAAACAATACTCACCTTTAGGATTTTTGGAAGTAATGAATAAAATAATCCATAAAAAAATTTTAGCATTGTGTTCTAAACATAGCCATTTTTGTTGCTGCTATTAATATTAATGTTATAATTATTATTGCTATCCAAAGAGCAAATGAAATAATAGCTAAACTCTGTTGCAATAACTTTCTAGGCTCAAGATGGAGATGCTCCTGCCTGGAGTGTCATGTCAGCAAACTGAAACTTACGTAACTTGCTTGTCCAACACTCAATCATTATTTTATTTAATAAGCAAATAAGTTTCAATTAATGCTGTACACCTATATCCTCAAAGTCAGAAGATTTAATCACGTAACAAATGCTCAGCTTGATCAGAAGCACAGTATGTCCAATCGGTCAATCTCCAAACCCCAAGCCAGCCCTGGGCCTTCTCACCCCAAACAAGGTTGACGATGTGGCCTCAGTTCATCAGGCATTTTATCTTTTTCTCTTCCTTCTGCTTTATTCTTCATTCTATAAAAGCACCCTGCCGTCGGCCCCATTGTGCAGCTCTCAGAAAGGAGACTGCCTGCTTCATGAAGTGTTAAATAAAGTCTGCTTGTACCACCTGCATTATTTTCTTTAATCGTGATTTTAACAACTTTAAAGTTCTATTGCATTATTACACAACAACTTGATATTGATAGAACACTGTAATCTATTGTAATTAGAGCCCGTAGAAATCTGCTAAAAAGGCAAAATTTCAATTTGCAATGAATGGGTCTCCATACTGCATTGCTAGGAATATGTTTGACTTATCTTTTTTTACAAAGCTTGTTTCTATAAGTGTGCCTTTTCTAGCTATTTGGTTTATGCTTAGAAAATCTTATTATTTTCCAGATCGTGCCCACATAGAATTTTACACAGGTACACCACTCAATCATTACTTTATTTAATAAGCAAATAAGTTTCACTGTATGCTGTATACCTGTATCCTCAAAGGCAGAAGGTTTAGTGACGTAACTCAAATGCAGTAACACCTCACCATATGGCAATTTGGAGTAATAAAGGTGAAGTTTCTAAGTAACTAAAGTTTCACCTTTTAAGCAAACTTTTCAAGTGCTTTTGGAAGAAACTGTTTTTATAGTATGTAACTTCCTACTTTCTTAAAAGTATAGATTACAATGTGACATTTTCTCAGTGACTCAAAATGAACGTCATGGCGATGAGTAATTCCACCACGTGCCAGTGGGTTGTGCTTTGCTTCCCTCGTCCTGGCCGCCTGGCTGTCAGCTGGTTCCCAGGTTGGCGTGCTTCTTCATACAGCTGTCTGCCCTCTAACCGCTGCTTCTGATCTGCTGAGCTATACAAATTCAAGAGGCCACGACACTTAGTCTTGTGTATAAATGAAGAGAATATTCTGTTCCACAAAACACTAAACTTTCAGTATAAGGGACTCAAGCAGTTATTTCAAGAATGAGGGGTTTCTTTTCATTATTTCCCGAATCTCAACTGCTCTAATAATTATTGATATTTCCAAGAAAAAAGTGATTTCCTGGTACATAAGGAATCAAGTTGCAAAAGACTGGGGGTACAGTTACTCTCTATAAATAAAGTCAATTATAAATTTCCTGATTATCTGTAAATGAGAAAATTTAATAAAATTTTTATAATATAATATTATCTAGCAGCAAATGGTTACTTTGTGTCTCTATAAATTTTATTTCATCTCATTTAACTAATGCTTATATACATATATTAACTTATTACATGCCATGGATATTTATATGCATATATTCATTCAGTCCTCAAAATTATTTTTTTCTTTATTGATTGTAGAGAAAGGAAGGGAGAGGGAGAGAGAGATAGAAACATCGATGAGAGAAAAGATCGATTTGTCGCCTCCTGAATACCCCCCCACTGGGGATCAGGCCCACAACCTGATCATGTGCCCTGACTGGGAATCAAACTGGTGATCTCTTGGTGCATGGGTTGATGCTCAACCACTGAGCCACACCAGCCAGGCTCAAAATTATTATTATTACTATTATCATTATTTTTATCCTCACCTGAGGACATTTTTGCATTTATCCTCAGATAGAGCAGGAGGAATAAAGGGAGAAAGAGAGAGAAACATCAACGTGAGAAAGACACATCGAGTGGCTGCCACCCACATGACCCCAAGCGGGGCTGGGGACAAACTGCAACCGAGGTATGTGCCTTTAGCGGGAACCAAACCCGGGCCTCTGTGGTCCACAGGCCGACGCTCTAACCACTGAGCCAAACTGGCCAGGGCTCAAAATTACTATTAATCTCAATTTGTAGTTGGGAAAACTGAGCATCTGAGTTCTATAATTTGCTCAAGGTCTCTCAGCTACAGAGAGGTAGAGCAGTACTGGAGGGCAGGGCTGTATGCCTTTAAGTATATGATCTTATACCAGAAGCATTCCAGCAGACAGCCAGCAATAACAGCAGCAGCCATTTACTGTCAGAATATGAGTCCAATATTGTTCAACCTAGTGATACAGGACAATAGTGGGATGATTCTCATACTGGCAAAAAAGAAAAAAGGAAAAAAACACACAAAAAAAACCACACAAAACTTTGAGGAATACTGCCATTCAAAAGGTAGAGGTAAGGGGTTTGGAAGTTATTGTTATGAGTGGAAAGCATCCACTTTCACCCTCTGGCTTCATTCAGCTCCTAATCTGGCCTACAGAACATGACGTCCCAGTTTTTCAATGTTTTGATACTTAACTTGGATCAAGAGCAGAGGCTCTGGGATCAGGTTACTTGGTTGAAATCTAGGTTCTAGAGACTGAGTGTGGGGAACATAAATTGTCTCAAAGGTTTCCTCATTTGGGAATTATTACAAGAACAGCACATAGTAATAGCATATAGTAATAATAGTAATTTATAGGATTATTTGGAAACTATAATGAAATAATAGTTCTTAGCAGACAGCATGGCATTTATTAATTAACCTCAGTGCTTGTTACCATTGTCACCATTTTGAAAATGCATTTCCCAGAAAGCTGGTCCTACAAGCACCTCAGTGAAAACAAGACTGCTGCTGTCAAGTAAGTTTGGGAAACAATACTTTCTTTATTTCCCTTATGGAGAATCGCAGTGCATATTGTCATAGGACAAGCATTTTAGAATTCTGCTTTAGAAAACTTGTTTAGCTTTATTTAGCTCGGTATTTCCCAAATTTGTCCATAAAAGCTGTATAATATGGTGTGTGTGTGTGTATGTGTGAAACATCTAGCTTACAAAACTAATTTTGTTGTTGTTGTTGTTAATACTCACCCAAGGATATTTTTGCCATTGATTTTTAGAGAGAATGGAAGGGACGGAGGGAGAGAGAGAGAGAGAGAGAGAGAGAGAGAGAGAGAGAAATAATGATATGAGAGAGACACTTTGATTGATTGCTTCACCAGGGCTGGGGATAGAACCTGCAACCCAGGTACATGCCCTTGACAGAAAGAATAGAACTTGAGACCCTTTGGTGCATGGGCCAACACTCTATCCACCACTGAGACATACCGGCCAGAGCACAAAACTAAATGATAATGGAACATACTGCAGAGAAATGCTGCCCCTCACTAAAATTTCTGAAACAGAAGTGACAGGAAATATGTAGAGAGTAATATGAAAATTTCAGATCTGAGTCATAATAGTAAGGATGAAATATTAGGAGGACCTCTTTGATTTGATCCTCAGAAGTATAGTCATTTTCACCATCAGCGCCATCATCATATCACCATCACTGTCGTCATCATTGCATCCTCACTACCACTTTGTGTTCAGTGATTTAATTTATGTCAAGCATGGTGCTGAGAAATTTATTTGTATTAGTCATTTCAGCTACCCTGTGAGGTAGGCACCACAACTCCTAATTTTTTATATAATGGAACATGAACTTAGATGGGTTATGTGCCCAAGAAAAGGGGCTAAAGATGGAATATATTCCTGTATTCCAACTGTCCTGGAAAGCAGCTTCATTCATTGCTACTAAGAATGATGGCCAGTGAGAAAATAAATTCTAGCAATAGCTCACCTGGGGGTGAGCCAGGTTCTGTATGACCAGGTGTGCCCTCTTAGGAGATGAGATGATTTTCCTCAATGGCTGCACTTTCTGTGTATGCATCAGACAAATGCTCTGTCAGAGGCCCAGGCTGCAGGGGACCTGAAGACAGCAGAAGGGAGCATGGCTCACTTAAGGATGGTGATCCCCTATCTTCTTCAAAGCAGTCTCTTTCTTTGTAATTTCTGAATAGGAAAGCTGAACATCATCATGCTGCTAACATTAGGGGGTGTCTATAACATATAGGGGGAAATGAAAGAACCAGTCTTAAACCTGGGGACCATCATTTAATACACGATATGAGAATTATTTAGGACAGGGTCTACACACTATACCTTATAGAGTAAATCTGCCCTGTCACCTATTATTGCCTGGCCTATAAGCTAAGAATGGCTTCAGCATGTCTACATGTTTATATAAGTAAGTATATAATATCCTCAATTTTGATTCTTGACACATAAAGCCTAAAATATTTACTATCTGGCTTAAACACACAAACAAAAAACATCTAACTTACAAATCTAAGTTGGTGCTTGACCTTTATTTTTAAGATCCCTGATTTAAGATATTAATTTCATAGACTTGGCTTAATGTCCTCAATTAAAAAAGAAAGATCGAGTGCCAACTTAATTTAACCATTATTGTTGAAGAAGAGGTGCCATTGTCTACAAAAAAAATGTTAACTATGGAAGGAATCCCAGAGAATGATCTATCAGTGTTTTATGGCAGGTTTAAGCTATATGCTCCAAACCCAGATAACCTTGATGGTCATATACCTTTCTGCTCTCACCTCTTCTTAATTGATAGGAACTGCGGTGGACATGTGACAAGTTATATCAATCAGATTCTTCTTTCTTATGGATTAAAGATTTGGGTTATAGTTAGCATCTGAGTGTGGCTAAATTTTAGGCACAGTTAAAAACTCTTGCTGTGTGGATCAGCCATTCTAAGCATGCACAGAGAGATCAGAAAAAGCTAGTCCCAAAGGGAGAAGAACATAAGCAGAGGGTAGAAGACAGTCAAACCGAGAGTCTATACCTGATTACCAAGAGACTGCTCACTAGTCTTGATTTCAGGAGGCGCTGCTGCTGCGTCTTCCATGCAGCACAGCTGCGGAGCCCTTGAAAATGTGGCTTGTCCAAATTGAGTCGTACTCTGCGTATAAAATATACACCAGATTAAAAAAAAACTAAGTACAGAAAATAATGTAAAATAGCTCAATATTTTATATTTATTCAATATGGAAATAGTATTTTGGATATATTGGAATAAAATTAAATTCACCTATTTCTTTTTACTTTGCTAGAATATTTAAAATGTAAAATTATGCTTCTATTGGACAGAGCTGCTTTAGAGATCCAGCTACTGTGATTCTGAGAAATATGCTACCTATAAATTCCACCCCAAGTGCATTTCTTTTTTCTTTTGCTGAAGCTAGGCCAAGTTGGTTTTAGTTAATGTGAGTGAAAGATCCTTGATAAAGCAATGAACCTTTTAAACATGTCGAATTTAAAGTACATATCTCATGCACTGAGAAGATTTTGTCCAATGAGGTAATTTACCAGGGCTAAAGGATTTACATGTCATTCTTTAACACAACATTAATAATATTAAAAGCTACCATTTATTGAGGCTTTACATCGGGTCGTATGATCTTTTCTGTGCTATTTAGTCAAAATGCATTATCACTCTGTTTACAGAAGAGAAAATGGAGGCATCGAGACTGTTACATGATCTGCCCAAGGTGATAGAGCTGGCAGCTGGAGCAGGTCCCATGGTATATCCTCTGCTCTTGACCTTTGGACTATCTCAGTCATGAGTTGAAGGTGTTTGGGTCAATGATAGGTGGTGATGTGACCATGTTGACTTAGTAAGCCAGTATATGCTTATATTGGGCAGAGAAAGTCTTGAGACCTTTCTAGAAGAAAAGTAAAAGTCTGGCTGAAAAAAGGAAAGAAGCGCCCGGCCGGTGTGGCTCAGTGGTTGAGCATCGACCCATGCACCAAGAGGCCACCAGTTTGATTCCTGGTCAGGGAACATGCCCAGGTTGTGGGCCCAATCCCTAATGGGTAGGCATGCAGGAGGCAGCCAACCGATGTTCTCTCTCATCGATGTTTCTATCTCTCTCTCCTTCTCCCTTCCTCTCTCTCTAAAATCAATAAAAAATATATATTTTTTTTAAAAGGAAAGAAGCTTGCTTTCCCCTTTCCTACAGTGTACTCAAATAATGCATCAGAAACTCACAAAGGATATCAAGTCCTTCCTCTTTCTAATGTGCCACTCTTGGAAAAACTGAATTTTCCACAATCTCTGCAGAAAATATTGGAATACTATAGCCCATTGGGAGGCCTGGAGAAACTGCAATACCTTGGGAATGAACTGTGAGTCAGGAGGAGCTTCTGTGAGCTATGGGAGCCTGGGACTCCTTTGGTTAAGGGTTGGTCTCACAATTTCCTGCTTTTCTGGCTGCTGCCTATGCTGTTGCACTCACATTAGGATGAATTCCCTAAAGATAATCTCTTCCCAGTGCTCAGAATGGAACCCCGTTCTTCAAGAAAAGTTAATTCACATCATATGGGGGAACAAATTACTCCCAGATAGTAGTTTATTTTCTTTGGCTCTCATAGGATGAGACCCAATAATAAAAATCTTAATGATGATAATGATGCTATAGAAATGCAAAAACTCTGTATTCTTATTCTTGCAGAGGACCATTTAATAATCCTCATTTTATTGCATATTTCTATTGGCTAGGCAATTGTTCAGTTTTTCTTCATCATATTCTTTTGTCACTGGTGTATTGAGTTTCCAGAGGCTTATTGTACTCAGTGCTTAATTATCTACTGAAATAATTGCATTAACTATGCTATCACTTGAAAAAGAGAAAAGTTTTCAAAGTAAAAGAAGAGTGATAAAATTGTATTGAGTGGCATTTTCAAATTTTTGGAAATGCATATTGAAATTGTTAGAGGACAAACTGAAACCCTTATAAAAACAAGCAAATGCAGATAATTTACCTCCTCTCTTGATGCAGTGTAAGTGGTCCCATAAAAATCACACAAGCCCTTATGTTAACCTTCTTAATCCAACCTCCATAATTACATTGAAGTGGGAGGAAAACCCCTCCTTGAAACCAAGGTAACATTTGTAGGAAACGCCTCAAGAGGCTTTCCACACATCTGTTATATCTGCCTTGAGGACGTGTTAGCAGCATAGGAGCCAAGAAAACCCTCAGCTACCCTAAGGAATGTCCTTTAATGCTCCTTTTGCAGACCTGTCCTTTCAGAAACCCTCCACTGCACTGGATGGTTCTTTGTCCACTCCCTCCGGAAAAACACGAGACAGGGTTCTGCTTTATAACTGCTCAGAACTTTCGCCTCCAATTCTGCAGCCAGAATCCATATATGTTTAACATGCTAAGTGGGATCAGCCCTCTGAATCCCAAATGCATGTTTTATGAGGTCCAAAGTACAGTTTTGTGAATTTCCAAATTTACTCTTCTTCCACATATCTGCATTCTTTTTAAGGCAGGTGTGATGTAGGTGAGTTTAATCACTTTGTAGTGCTTAAGGGATTCAAGGTCTAACAGCTCTTCTTACAGGCAGGAGTCCCAGTCTCCTCTTTCCTTCTCCTTCCCCCCTCTGTCCCCCACTTTCTCTCCTACACCCTTCTTTCCCATGCCTAACCTCAGGGCCTCTGGGGCAATTCCACTGCTTTGTGATTGGACTTTCTTCTGGTAAACGAGTTAAAGTGTGAGTGGAGCCTGGGTCCATATTTCCTCTCCTAAAAGTAAAATCAAACTCTGAAAAATCAGTGCACAGGAAAAAGGAACTTCAAAAGCCAAGGCTTAAGTTCCACAAATCTCTTGAGCTCAACAAGGCACCCCTAGGGTCCTTCGAAGTGTGACTTTCCAAAAGGCCCAGGGGCAGGGAGCTCCTGAGTTGTTTTCCTGTTAGAAATGTAACAAATCCAAAAGGCACTGGAAGGAAAAGGGAGAGACTTTGTTCAGGTAAATGATTTGCAAACTGAGGAGGCCCGGCCTCTGGCAAAAACAGAAGATTCTCCTCAGTGGAGGCCATTTTTAAATAGAGAAAGTTGCCACCCAGGTTTCTAATTAGGACCCTTGGATGTAAACAAGGTATTCAAATTCCTAGGGTTCTGATTGGTCTAAACCACACAGTTCTATTACGCATTCTGATTGTTATGGAGCAGTTGTGATTGGGTGGGCCAGGTCTCAGTGCATTGGTCCAAAGCTGAAACCAGAAAATCCTTTATGATAGTTGACTCAGTGGGCTTGAAAGGAGCAGGAGATGGTGTGGGAATCCAAGAGTTAAGTCAGAAATTCTTCCTAGTATACAGAATATTCATTCCCGCAGCCCCTGCTAGCAGAACGCCACTAGACTCTCATTATTTATAAATGTTGGCTCTTGGTTGTCTGTGGGGAGCCCATCTCAGCAGGTAAATTCTTTCTCAGGGATCATATCAAGTGACTCTCTCTTCCTGGGGTCCACAGAAGCAAGAAGTTCTGGTCACTTGTCATGCTGTACAGCTGTTTGCAGGAACCATTTGGAAACCTGTGGTCTTCACTGCAAAGAATAGGTTTTGCAAACATATAGGTGTCTTAAATAAATGATGGTAAGAGGGAAAAACAGAGGGCTTAATCATGTTTATCGGTCTCTAAAAATGAGAAGAGGAGAATTTTCGAGTTTTAAGATTCAGCCCAGATCCATGAAGTTGGGAACTGTCAATAATTTAAAAAAAAAAAAAAAAACAGATTTACTTTGGTTATTTGTTTTGTTTTGTTTTGTTTTGTTTTGTTTCCATCAGTGAATACTGAGTGTAGTGAGTGTCTTATAGGTATGAATTGTCTCCTCTCTTCTTCATGTCTGCTTTTGCTGACATAGATGCAGTTTCTACATTGTTCATGTTGCCCTTCAGCCTCCCACCATTGCTTGAACATATGCCCTACCTTGGGCCATAAGCTTTTGCTAATGAACCTCTCAGGATGCTTTGATAAGTACAAATTGTTTAACTTAATTTAAAAAATCTGAAAACGTTGCTGTTTGGCTTTTGGCCCTATCATAACAGTGCAATTCATGCTTGATTGAACTCCACTGTTTATGTGGGTGCCCAGGGGCTGCCATTTCCGACTGACTGCTCGGAGAGCCCTACTTCAGGATGGCCTTACCTTTAAAGCATTCTTGGCTCCAAACCTTTCACCTGCCATTATTCAAAACAGCATAGAAAAGAGTGCCTTTTTACACAGACCTTCCTCAATAAGTATTTAATGACTTGGCTGGCAACACAGTTTATTTTGGAGGAATTTACTACTCAAAGATAACATATTTGCACTTTATGGGATTCTTCCATGCCTCACTCTCATGGAGTGATTTATCATGACACTTTTACGGCCCATAAGAGACCACTAGGAGAATATCTTTGAGGCTTGAAGAAGCCTTTTCATAGTTTGCAACACTTAGCAGAAACTCTCCAATTTCTTTTCTAAGTATTGTCCTATTATGTGGAATTCACTATAAACTTGTTCATCAAAGTTAAAACCAATGACTTGACTGCTTGTGATGTTTGACTTGAATGAACTAAACATAACATGAAATATTATTCATACAGATGGTAACTAGACTCTCATTATTTATAAAATGTGAGCCCATCTTTCAAACTGTCAGGCTACTTTCATTGGCTGTACTCACCACCGTTGCTTAGCTCAATATGGCAAAATCTGCTGTGACAAGGTGATGAAACTGAAACACTTTAAATTCCAGTCTCAGATCACACTCCTTATAACACAGGGCTGGCAGGATGGATTGAGAAAAGTCCTGTTATTGGGAAATTCCAAAATTAATA
The DNA here is from genome assembly GCF_014108415.1 of Molossus molossus. Taxonomy (NCBI): domain Eukaryota; kingdom Metazoa; phylum Chordata; class Mammalia; order Chiroptera; family Molossidae; genus Molossus; species Molossus molossus. The sequence goes on from NW_023425348.1 coordinate 29,411,480, forward strand.
AAACAATTCTCTGTGGGCCATAGGAACATTAGGTAAAAGGAGCAATATATGGAAGTCCCAAATTAGTAAAAAACAAACAAACAAAAAACAACAAACCAAGACATGTTTCTGTCTTTGTGTGTGTGCGTGATAGCAGATACCATGCATTATGATTCTAAAATACATTTCCCCCCCAAACTTTATTATTTTTCATTGATTCTAGGGAGAGAGGAAGGAAGAGAGAGAGAGAGAAATGCTAATTTTTATTGTTCTACTTATGTATTTATTTTTTGATTTGTGTATGTACCCTGACTGGGGAGTGAACCTCCAACCTTAGTGTATTGGGACAATGTGATTCCTGAGAAATACCCTGAGCTACCTGGACAGGGCATTTTTCTAAATTTTAAAATCTCAGAAATTAGGATGTCATATGGCCATGAAAGCACTGTGTCAGAATAATTAGCATGTTTCCTTTCTAAGGGGTACATATGACAGAGGGTGAGTTTTTTAATGGAATAGAGTAGAAAATCCTGGAAGAAGGTGATGGTAAAAGAGATGGTCACAAGAACCTAGAGAGAAAGCCAATGAAGAAGCGGTTCTTGTCCCTGAGCAACATAGCACTTTATTATTCTTTTGCAAAATCTGATTTACCCTCAGACTAGACCAGAGATGGTTACTATCCACAAATGTTTCCTAACTTTCAGTAGTACAGGTTGTTGGAAAGTGACAGCCCAGGAGGAGACCAGACCTCCCAATGTCACCACCATCTCCTTGCATTCAGAAGATATCATATGAGTCCTTTCTCCCTTTAGAATATGAGCAGAAATGATGACTACCTCATCTAGGAAAAATTATTTATTTATTTTTATCCTCACCCGAGGACATTTTTGCATTTATCTTCAGATAGAGCAGGAGGGAGAGAGGAAGGAAGAGAGAGAGAGAAACATTGGTGTGAGAGAGACACATTGAGTGGTTGCTACCCACAAGATCCCAACTGGGGCTGGGGACAAACTACAACCAAGGTACGTGCCCTTAGTGGGAACTAAATCCAGGACTCTCTGGTCCGCGGGCTGACGCTCTAACCGCTGAGCCAAACCAGCCAAGGCATAAGAAAAAGTCCAGGTGTATCTTCTTCAGACCCTCTTTTTTCTTCTATCTGTTGGAAACAATGATATGAAATCCTAGAGGCTCAAGAACCAAATAATGTGAAGATCCTGGGTTTCCATAACACTGAGTCAAGAAAAGCTACCTGTCAGCCAGGAATGCCTGCAGGAGTAAGAAATAAACTCCTGCTGTATTAGAGACATTGTATAGTTTTGGATCTATTTGTTATAGGAGTTGGTGTTAGTCTAATACACTCACATTACTTCAAAATACCAATTACTCAATATGAAATTAAAGGATAGGTTAATATGGGAGTTGAGGAGGAGGCATAATTTTTTACAGCGTTTAGCTAAAAGAAAGGAAGAGGAACATTTAGGAAGTCCTGATATGTCTAAAAACATTTGCAAAGCAGGGGGCTTCCCTGTGAACAATGAGTGGAAGTCAGAGAGGCTGGTTTCAGCTAACACAATGAGCACATTTGAATCATTTGCCAAAAAGGCACTCGTTGGCACTAATCTTTTTAGGCAGAAATTGGATCATCATCTAAAGGCATTCATGCTATGCAGGGTGCAGGTTAAATGATCTCTAAGGCAGCACTCCTCCGTCAGTGTCCGCATGAGGATGCTATGCACGTGGAAGTGGCCGTTAGCTTTGGTGGAAGGGCATGTTAGTGCTGAGGCAGTGTGACAACAAAGACCGCCACCTTCTGTATGGAAACATGCTGATAGACAAGCAAAGAAATGAATGGTTTTGCATTTTCTTGAAGAATAGGGTTTATTTCTAAGTTAGGAAAGGACCGTGGGAAATTATCATTAGGAAATCATTCAGTCAACACACATTTACTAAATACTTGGTGTCTGACACCTTCTTAAACAAGTAAAGGCAAGTCTCCTGTTAAGAACATTATGATCTATTAGGGGAGACAGAGTGTATTCGATTTTGAATATTCATTATTATCTACTGTAAGATCACCAGAGCAAAGGGAACAAGCCAGGAAGAAAGCTAGCGGGGAACGAGCCCAACATTTTGAGTTAGAAGAGCAAGAGTCAAGGTTCATTTCTACCTCCTATGGGCTATGAGGTTTTAGTAATTCATTAATCTTTCTGATACTCAGTTAAAAAATAACATTGTCATAAACTTAATGCATAGTTACAGTTTAAAATTTGGAAAAGTTCACAACTTTATAACACTTAGTGAACATAATTACCATGACTTCTGAACTCAGAGAGGAACTGTTAATAATTTTAGGTATTCGCTTCCAAAAAATATCAGGAATATATAAAACAGACTATTTTAATGTGTACACATTTGGAAGTATAATGATTCCTATCCCCAAAATTGGGATTATAGGGCAGACCCATGTGAGGATGAGGGTGATGATAGCTGGTAAGCAGAGAAAGGGTGCCTGGGCAGGTGGTCCTGGCCACAGACAGTTCCACAGGGAGGAAGCCTTGTGAGGAGGGGGGAGAAACAGTGCCCTGTTTATGTTTTGAAAGATGACACATCTCAGGAATTCAGAGGTGTACGAGGAGGACAAAAAAAAAAAAATCAACATTTTTAGTCTTTTCCTCCATCACATCATCTGATCCACACAATAATTCTGTAAGGCTGGTGTTGTACTATTGGCCCATTTACAAATCAAAATACTGAGAAACAGGTCGCACATCTTGTGCATTCAAGAGGCTGGGTTTAAAACTACTTTGTATGATTCTCAAACTTGCTCTTTCCTTTACACCAGCTTGACTTAGAAAGATCCTATAATAGAGGGAAGTGTCTTCTTCCACTATCTGCCAAAATTAATTAATCATAAAAAAAGAAGAAAGAGGAAATTTATGAACAGTTTCTATGTTACAAGTATTTGCCTTGCACTTTGTACATGTTGGCATTGGCTGAAATACTCAATAGACTTCTCATTTTCTCCTTCTAAATTAAGACTTAAGGGGAAGACAAAAGAAAAGTGCAGTGAGGGAGGGAAGTAACCGGTACCTTCATAACATCAAAGGAACTACTTTCTGGACAAGGAAGTCGGACATAGCAGAGGGTGTGGCCAGTGGGGCCAGTGACTAAGATTCACCTTTCATTTTCTCTGTAGTGGCAAATTTATATAGGGAGATGGGTAAAGCCTTATAAGTTTATTATAATCAAGGTCATCAAATTTAGCAAATAAAAATACAGAGGGCCCCTTAAATTGAATTTTGAATTAAAAATGAATAGGTTTTGCCCTGGCAGGTTTGGCTCAGTGGTTAGAGCGTCGGCCCATGGACCAGAGAATCCTGGGTTCAGTTTCCGCTAAGGGCATGTACCCCAGTTGCAGTTTGTCCCCAGCCTGGTTGGGGTCGTGTGGGTGGCGACCAGTTGATGTGCCTCTCTCACATCAATGTTTCTCTCTCTTTCTTCCTCCCTCTCTCCGTCTCGCTGTATCTGAAGATGAATGCAACAGTGTCCTTGGGTGAGGATAAAAATTAAAAAAAAACAAAAAAGAAAAAAAAAATGAACTGGTTTCTACTATATATCCCAAAATTTTAGTACAAACTTTATATGTCCCAAGTTATAGTAAAAGATTATTCATTGTTGATCTGAAATTCAGTTTTGACCAGACATCCTGTATTTTACCTGGCATCCCTAATTGCAACTGATAGTCATCCACCTTGACTATCTAAATCTAAATGTCAGATGAAAAAGCTAAGGGCCAGGGACCTGAAATCTAAGTGCTGCCCAGGCCTCACTGCTGACTGCTGGGAGCATGAACCTGGAGCACAGCCTAGAACTCCATCCCTGGGCTGATCGCATTTCTTGCTCGTTGGTCACCTGGTCTGTCCAGAAGACCAACAGGAATCCTAATTTAAGATGTTTTCTGTGAATGTAGTTGAAGTGAGGATAAAAATTGTGCTTATCATTCACTGTAAAGAATAAAATCAATCCCTAATTGTGCTCTCTGAAAGAAATGTTCAGTTTCCATCCCTGTGTGTTTTATGTTTATTCATGATTTATAAGATACTGTGTTGATGTAGGAGTCAGCTTAGAGGACACAATACTTGGGCTTATCTGTGAGACAGTAGAAACAGAACATCTTGTTAATCAATCACCCTGCCAGCCACTTAGCCAGATTCTCCCCTAAGAGAATCTCTCCAGAGCCATGCCATTACTAAAAGAGACAATAAAAACAAACAAACCAGAAAAGAGCTTGCTAGTAAGGGCTTCCATTCGCTGTTCTCACAAGGTCACAGCTGTTTGCTAAGTGAAGGAAGTTTCGGTACTTGGGTCTTCCACTGGCTTCTGCTTCCTGTCAAATTAGGGAATTACTGAGAATGAGTAAACATGTCTTCACCAGAGAGGCGCAGGGTCAGTTTCATTCTTGAATAAATTACCCATCCTCTTAAGGATGAAATTTACAAGACTCTGGATAGATCTGGGTTGCCATCTGGGAAAAGACTAGTTTTGAGGCCACAGAATACTTCGGCTGATGAAATATTTTAGAATTGCTTTTACTTTCTTAATTTCTAAATAGTCCACACCGTTTATATTACTGACACACACACACACACACACACCCGCCCAACCAAACTACCAGACCTAGAGGCCAGTTCAGGGCTGACTGAGATTTCTATTGAGTTTAAGTGAGATGAACAATACTAACAACTAACAGGTCAACAGTGGCTTTTGACAGTTTACAAAACTTTCACATTGAGATGGTCATATTTAATCTTTTGATCTTATAATAAAAAAATGTAATGCTACAAGTGATAGTAAAAACAGCACAACTACAATTAAGCAGCTACTAAGCTCGGCCCCATACTTAGGACTGGAATGGGTATGGTTATTTTACAGAAGTGCAGACAGGCTCAGAGAGGGAACACATGTGCTCAAAATTTCAGAGCTGGGAAGCAGTGGACCCTGGACTTACACCTGGGCACTGCCAGACTCAAGCTCCGCCTCCAGCGCTCTTAGGACGAGAACATTGCTTGGAAGGAGGGCGCTGAACTCGCCTTCTGGGAGAAATCTCAGCTACATGGGGGTACAGAGAGGAATTCGCCTTCGAGACAACTGAACAGAAAACGAGAGAAAGAGGCCGGGTATAGAAGCCTTGGAAGCCTGGAGCCCTTCAGGAGCTGCAGGAACTCCGGGCTGGAGGAGCCGGTGGGCACCATTAAGTTCCCTCCACTTGGAGGGGTAGTGGGAGTTCTATTTGGGCTCTAGCTGCCTTGTCCTGAACCTTTTGCCTCACCACAAAGGGAGCAAGCAGTAACAGCAGGGTGTCACCAAGTGTCCTAGGCACTGCAAGCTCCCAGGGCTCCAAGAGGCTCCCCAAACTCCCCAGCACATGGAGCCTGCACAGAGGCCTCTTCTCCAGGGGACCATTTCCAGCACAACAAACCAGAGAGACTGCATGGAGAAGGCTGGGAGCTGCAGGAATTCTCTGGGTCAGAAGGGCTGATGAGCATTATTGTTTGTTTCCCAACAGCCCCCAGACGGTGGGCAGGTCCAGGTGCTGCGACTAAGCAGGTCCTTCAGTGCGTTCTCAGAAACAAGGCCTGAGACCATGTTGGCCCCAGACAGGGAGCAAGAGGGATCAACAGAGCAGTACTACAGGCACCTGGCCTCCGCACCTGGAGCTGCTTTGGGAGGGTGGGCCAGTTCCAGGATGCCTTAGGCACCCACTCAGCTCCTGCCAGCTTGCCAGAGCCGCTCAGCACACAGCCCACAGTTTGCTGCTATATCAGGTCAATTTTTAAGACGAGGAGACACAGCTATTTTTTCAGTCATATAAACTGACTGAGAAAGCCAAACAAAATGAAAAAACTGAAGAGTATCTCTCAAATGAATGTACAAAAAAAGTCCCCAGGGGATCAGGGGGAACCTTAGGGAAAAGGAGGTAAGTAATTTGCTTGATAAAAAAAGGAGGGAAACATCCACCTAGGCCACAAAAACATTTGTTGAGTAAAACAATTTCTAGAAACATTTCCCTGTTTCCCTCTGCCTTCATTTAGTGAATGTCTGCCCAGGGCCTGCTCTGTGAGACTTTGGGGACACAGATGAGTGGAATCACTGGAGGAAGCACACTGCAGCTGAGGAGCTGACATGCAAAGAGATCATTTCAGCATAACCTGGGGGCCGTGCTGCTGTGCGATAGTAGAGGTCAATGAGGACACCCAGAAGATAGTCAACTCTTTTGGAGGACTGGGCTGGGAGGACGCTCAGGACAGGTTGATATGGGAGGTGACAGGAGCTGAGCCTGGAATGAAGAAACAAACAGGCAAGTCAGGGCCAAGGGTGTTTCAAGCAAGGGGAGCAGCAAGTGTTAAAGGCATCAGCGTAGCACAAGCAGGTGCAGTTACAATATCCCAAGCAACTAGGTTTGACCCGAAGCACGGAGGACTGGGGATGGGACATGTGCAAAAGGACCGAAGCAAGGGCTTGTGTGACTCGCATTAACTTTCAACCTTTTAGACAACAGGGAGACGTTGCAAGATTTTCAAGTAGGCCAATGACAGGATTATATTTATATTTTGGAAAGAGTTATTACTGAGAGAATACATTTGGGGCAAGGGCAGGTCAAACTAAAAGAAAGCAATACCGGTTGCTAACTTCTGATATCATTCCTCCTTAATTCAAACTGATAGAAATGTCATCAGAAGGCCCGAATCAGGATCTTTTGTTTTGTTTTGTTTTTTTAAGGACAGTTGCCTGTTATTTCTGAGGCCCATCCTCATTTGCTTTTACTGAATTTCATTTTTTAACTTCTATCAAGCACTTATCAGGTGCCAGGTGTTGTGACTGGTAAACACTATGGTGGTTTGTATTTTACAGAAAAAGGGATTGAGATTTGGGGAGGTTAGTAACCTGCACAGAGTTACACAGTTAATTAGTGATAAATCTGAGTTTTAAATGGTAGGACTGGTAGAGCATTTGCTTTCTATGCTGTTTTTAAACTACATTTTCCTCTAACGGCCTGTGAATAAGAGTTTGACTTGCATTTCAATTACACTCTGGAGGCCAGAGTAACACCTCCTCCCTCAATTAACCTGCCTGTACTTGCCACCTGACCACACTCTACCTAGGAAATCAAAGCCGCCTCCTGTGTTTCGGTGACCATTTCAATAACACTGAACCTTTTCCTTCCAGGCGCTCGCATTGACCCATGCCAACAAAAAGGTTGAAAACTATAGAATAAAATGCAGGTTTTATAGTTGAAAATTTCCTTGGGAACATTTGCTTCAGCGTTTCCCAGCAGGAACTCTAAGGCACAACATTACTGTAGGATCTTAATAGGTGTTAAATGAGAAAAGACTTCTGTGCCCAAATAATGAGGAAAATATTGAATTACATATCGTTGGACACCTCTTTCCCGTCTTTGAGATTTCTTTCTTTATTTATTTTTAATCTTCACCCAAGGATATTTTTGTATTTATCCTCAGGTAGAGTGGGAGGGGGCAGGGGGGGAGGGGCAGGGAGAGAAAGAGAGAAAGAAAGAAACATGGATATGAAAGAGACACCATGGACTGGTTGCCTCCAGCATGACCTTGACCAGAGCTGGGGATGAACCACAACCTAGGTACATGCCCCTGACTGGAATTAAACTCAGAACTCATTGGTCCAAGGGCCGGTGCTCTAACAGCTGAGCCAATTTGGCCAGGGTGAGAGTTCTTAAAATATTTAGTACACAAGAGGTGATTGTGAATCTTTAAGATTCAAGACAATAGTGTTTCAATGCATTTGATCCCCCAGTTCTTTTGACACTAGACCATTTGACAAATGCCACCTGCCCTGCCTTTGTTTAACAAAGACATTGCAGCTCAGAGAGAGTGTCTTAGGGACCGCGCCAGACCGCTTGTCTCCCCACAATTCTACCTTCTGCTACTCATGCTCATGAGATGACCCCTTCAGTCTGTTGCAGTCTGGGCATTGCCCTTCCTGTTCAGGACAGTGCAAGATGAGAAGTGCTGCATTGTGACTTTCTTGAAGTAGCCAATTCCACAAATAGACACAAAGCAAGAGGTGGATATGCCTGGAAGAGAGAAAAATGACTGTAGGCTTTTACATCCCAAATGAGTCAACAGTGAATGTACTGTATACAGAACCTAATACGCTGCTTTCCACTTTCTGGTCAAAGCTTCTGAATGGATACTGCTATGGTCAATTCTGTTCATTCATTAGTTTTTTTCAAAGAAGAGTTTATTGACTTTTAGAGAGGGAGGGAGAAGAGAGAAACATTGATGTGAGAGCACAGCCTGGGCTGGCTGCCTCCTGCATGCCCCCTACTGGGGATCAAGCTTGCAACCTGGGCATGTGCCCTGACCAGGAACCCAACAAGCAACCTCTCAGTGCACAGGATTCTGACCAAACAACTGAGCCGCACTGGCCAGGGCTCTTTCATTTAATTTTTGAAAAATTTTATTCTCTCAGCAGATTTAATCCTTGTCCCTGAAATTCTGTATATTTTCTTGTTATGATGAGAATGAACAGCTGGTCCATTTTGTTGACTTGGGTGCCAGTGCTCAGTTGTTTTTGCCCCCAACCCCACCCCCCAGACAGTGCCTAGCTCACTTTGTCTGGCTACTGTCTGACATGTCAGCTTACACTACCTCAGCTCCCCAGCTGTTCTCTTTCATGCTATGGATTGTTCTTTGCATTAGACTCAAACATGGTTTTGCACTTCCAGAGGGCTAATCTGTTTCCACAGCAACCCGTGAAATGGGGTAATTTGATGCAAGACCTGCCTAAAACTTTTTTTTTGCTAAAAGTTTTGCATGTGTATATAAACACGCATGTGTGCTTCTAAACCAAGCGCCACTTTTATAGAGTAACTTCCCAAAAACCCTGCCCACGTTTCCAGTGAACAGCAGAGTTCTGTCAGCTCTCTGGGTTTTTAAAACAATACGTTTTCATTAGGGAAATTAAATAAGAAAACCTATAATGTAAGCAATATTTAGACTCAAAGGGAATTAGGGAAGATAGTGTCTTCCGTGTTAATTTCAGTATGACCATATTTAACAGATACTCCCCAAAAGCTTCTAGAAAGATAGTAATAGAAAATATGGAGTATATAACAGTAGCACTAGCTAATGGGACTATTTAGTTCTTAACTTTGATGCTGCCTGCTTATCTTTAATGTTGGATAGTTTTTAATGTCTTTTTTTTTTTCAGGTAACTTGAACAAATACTTTAAGCTTGGAGAAGTTAGTAAAATATGCTTTCTAGTATGCAGCTACAGAAAATTCTGTTTTTGTTTTATATTTTACATAGCTTGGCATACAACAGGACCAGACTGATAAGATTATAAGAATTAGGAAACATTTTATGATATTTTATGCTCCTTAGAGCAGAATCTAAATCTTTCTAATTTGTAATATTTAGAGCTGCTAGCCCCAAAGTCTGGAATGTAGCTAACACTCATTAGGTGCTTGGTGTGTTTTTGTTTGTTTTTCAATAGAAAGGGAAACTAAATTTTAAAATATGTCTTTATGGTAGTACTGATATAATTATTCACAGTTATTCATCCCCTCTTTCCCTGTAGGTGGGTATGGTTCCTGCCCCACTTTGACTAGCTTTGCTCAGTCGAGTGTGAGAAGCTTTTAGAGACATGTAAACTTTACTCTCCTGTTTCTGCCCTCTTTCATGCTCCTATAGGCCCTCCATCCACATGAGAATACATGAGGAACAGGTCTACGTCCATCCGCGTTCCAGAGCAGACCTGCAGCCCACTTCTTTGCGGCCCTTATGCAAGGTGAACAAGAAAAATGTTCAGTTTGGAAAGTCATTGAAATTTCAGAATTGTTACTACAGCAAAAGCTAATAGCTAGATCAAACAGAGTGTACTATGTTATATATGTGTATACTATATCCATATAGTATGTGTATATGTATGTTATATACATATATACTATATTATATATATTCCTAATAATAACCCCATAGATGAGTATTACTTTTCATTTCATAGAAGAGAAAACTGAGGATTAGAAAGGTAGGTATTTTACCCAGAGTCATACAATCCGTAATAAAGATATGGGAATTGAGCACATGTTCATTTCACATTCCAGCCTCTGTTTTATGTAAGGCTCACAAAATACATTTAAAATAGAGATTCAGTTGAAGTCCCCTTCATAATTGTATTTAAATTTATTTTCATGTAGAACTAACATATATTTTTCTTTTCATTTACATAATGTATTTTCATTCAACTTAACACATATTTCTAAAATATTTTCTATGTGCCAGTCATGTGTCAATTCTTGGAGGAAAGGAGATAAATCAGATACAGTTCTCGCCACCAAAGGCTCATCATGTAGGATAACCTCATAGTTGGTAAGAACCTTAGAATCTAGTTGTTGATATACACTAATAAAAGCTATGTGACTGAATTGCCAGCAGTAAAGGGTTTCCCTTTGTTTAAAAACTATAATTGGGTGATGGATTTCAGCTGATCGATTCACGTTCTTTCCTGTAGCCAAGAGTACAGATCGGAGAGTCAGCCTGATACCAAGGGCAGTTTAGCTAAGTAGCTATTATAGTCACCAAATCTTAGACGTAGATTGACTAAGAATGGAGTTTACATAACCAAGCTAAATGTCATACTTAGGGTAAATTTCTTCATAGAGGAGTCACTCAGCTAGAATTTTTCTGGATCAATATTGCTTTTGTCTGTATTATTCACATTATTCCACACTAATAACAACAGCTACTTATTGGACTCTTGTTTTCATACTTGGTCCGAGTTAATTGTTGGGTATATAGCCTCAAAGAACATATGTTTGGGAGAGGTATGCCAAACAAAATGATAAATGAGTTGAGCCCTTAAGAGAATTGTCTTAGGAGTCAGCAAGGTCTAGGATGAAATCTAGGCTATGCCATTTAGATAGTGTGGGACTCTGGAAAGATTATTCTCTTTTGCCTAGTTTCTTCATATATAAAACAAATATAATCCCTGTTACACAGGATAGCTGTGAGGATTGAAAAAGATTTGTCATCCACAAAGCAGGGAACGTAGTGCCTGGCACATACTCAGTGTTCAAAGATGAGAGCCGTTATTGTAAGTGAAATACTGAACTGAAGGCACTTAAGGGCCAATTTGAACAATAGCTATAATATGTGAAGGGATTAACCTTAGGATGTGTAAACATGTTCAGATGTGTCCTCTTCATTTGCTGTGAGAGACCAGAGCTTTGTAGGGCAACAGTAGTGCAGGGAGTTTACTGGAGCTCTATGCATGTACATGTTGTGGTTTCTACCCAGCTGTATCTCCTGCCACCAATTTCCAGTTCCTTGGCTGCTACATCACCATCAGCTAAGAATCACATTCTTGTTTTTGTTCCACCTCTGTGAAATTGCTCTGAAAATCTGGCTAATATGGGGCAGATGGGAAAGGGATTCTGGCTCCAATTAATTAAGCCAAAAAGAAGACAGAGACCAAATGTGGAAAACCTCAGCTCAGAAGGAGAAAAATGTCATTAAGTGATTAGCATCAAAAAGGAAAGTTTAAAATTCAAACCATCTTGCCTCCTAAAAGTGTTCTAACTTCTAAAATGGAAAGAAAAGCAAACACGACTGACATCTTAGAATGCGGTAAGCACTGTTCAGAGAAGCTGCCTCTCCTCCCCTGGATAGAGACCCACTCAGCCAGCAGCTCAGTAGCCCTCCTTCCTCCCTTCCAAGTGTCACTGAGCAGAACAGCTCTGTGTAGATTGTGCTGTGTTGCCGCAGAATGTCCTCGTTACTGTGATTTGAAAGTCTGGGTAGCAATAACGTTTTTCTTAATTAAAATAAAACTTGAACCCTTCAAAGTTGGCACTCTCTCCTGGCAACATGAGGATGGGGAGAGCAGGGCAGGGACTATTCATCTCCACTTTTAACTCAGATCAAATGTGAACCAATCTTCTTTCATATATTCTCCATAGCCTAACTATTAAGGTGGGAGAAAGGCTGAGAATTTCCTTTCTAATGGGGGAAGTAAAAAAAAAAGCTTATTAGTATGCCTTTAGTAGCAAAGAATAGAAACTTTCTATACAAATTAACTTAAATCTATGGGACAGTATCAAAAAGTCTAGAGGCAGGTAAAGCCCCAGTATCATAAGATCAGAGATTCAGTGATGCCATCAAATTTCAGTCCCTTTGTTCCACCATCTTCTCAAGGTTGGTGCCACTTAGAGTCACAGATGACTGTAGCAATTTTAGGAGTTATCTTTAGGCATGAAGACTTTCAGGCAAAGGAAAAGACTATGTTTCATGAGGTCCTTTCAAAGATCAAGGGAGTCTTTCCTAAAAGCCCTCAGACTTCCCCTTTGTCTCATTGGCCAGGACACTGTACCACATCTCATCACATGCCCACACATACACCTATTACTGGTAACAAAAATGGAACTCTGCCTAATCACCTTGAACCAATCAGGACTCAGCCCTGAGACCCTCTGAGGTACAAGGCAGTATGATAATAAGTTAGGTTATGGAGTATAATCAGAGTTTTGTTAGCAAGGCAGAGGGCTGTGGGAAATTGATATTGGGTAGGCAGAGTCACAGCACATTTTAAAAAATCTAGGAGATAACCAAAGACCAATAAATACAGTGTGTCAGAAATCTGGGAAACATAACATTTTATGTTATAACTTGTTATCTTGAGTCTGAAGTCTCTGCACCAATGCGGACCCCTAGAAGGAAAAGAAATCTCTGTCTCTCTCTTCTATTCCCAGCTGGGCTTCACTTAACAAATACCATCTTAAAATACACTGTTAGAAGACCTCTTCTAATCATTTAGACCAGGAATGCCTCTGATTGTTTTCTTACATGCCAAGTCTGAATACATTAGGTGGTAGTTGTTTGAATCATTGTAGGGAATAAGAGTTTTTAAATCCATCTCTGAACAGAGTGGGAAAGAATGCATGATAGATGAATTGTGTCTTCCAAGGACTGCAAACATTTAAATGAGGGATCATGTGCCAGGTACTTGACATTTTTTAAAAAAGTATTGGTCTATATCCAGACCAAGAGAATTTACCATTCCTCATGGTTTCTGTTTCCTATCCAATAATCCATCTCTTATCAGATGATTGACACCAGGAAATGACCTTTCTTTCCAGGAAATCTGACCATAAGGATGCAGACTAGCCTTGCAGATCTCCACAGTACAATGATCACCACATGGTAAATATTCACACAACTAGATACAAATGACAAATAAGAGGGCTGTCTTTTTATTACAGAGGCACCTGAGGAGGTATCTTCTCAAAAATATTTCTCTCTTGACTTTATGTACTAAATTCCCCGTAAGGTTGAATTGATCAAAGTGTTCTCTTGGTGTTTTCTGAGAGGACACATTCTCCACCTTTTGTTCATTATTAACAAATGAGCTCAGATGAATTAATCAGATTGGATTTATTAAATTAACGTGGAAGAATTTTAAAAAAGTAGAGTGAAGAGTTTTTCCAAGAAATCTTCACCTACTTCAAGGTGATGAAGATTTTCTCCTATGTTTTCTTGTAGAAACTTTATTGTTCCATGTTTTTTTTAAGTGTAGCTTAATATTCATCCTAAATCACTTCTTCGGAATGAAGTATGATCTCAGTTGTTTCTTTCTTTCTTTTTCTTTCCTTATGTACATTCCATATTTCTAGCACTGTTTATTAAAAATATTTTTTCTTTTCCCATTTACTGACTGGAGATCTTAGTGAAAATAATTGACTATATTTATGTGGGTCTAAGTATTGCATTTTGATGATGTTTCATGATCTATTTTCCATTCTCATATAAATATAATACTGCTATGATTACTGTGATTTTGTAGACAGTCTCAAAATAAGATAGTAAATTTAAACTAGTTCTCTTTTTTAAATATTGAGTAAACACTTATAGGTATGTGACTTTTTTTAATAAAATTTTGAATTAGCATGTCAATTTTTTCTCAAACCCCTGCTGTACTGTGCATTGGAATTATACTGAATTTATACAACAAACAATATAGTGAACTGACATCATAACTATATTCAGTCTTTCAATTCATAAAGATGCTATATCTCCCAATATATTTAGCTCTTCACAAAATGTTCTGAACATAAAAATATAAGTGAGGTAACATCAAAATGATAAATATTTTCTCATCAAAAATACACCAATTAGTGGGCCTAATTATCCTGTGAAAATATTTGCATTTTATATATGACTCACACTGAGAGTATATAAAGAATTTCCTTAAGTCAAATATCAAAGGGTAAGTAACCCAATGAAAATGGGCAAGATTTGGGAATAATGCAACAGATAATATATAAATGACTCAAACGTATATGTATGAAAAGTTATAAACATCATAACACATCAGAGAAATGTGAATTGAAATCACAATAAAGTACCCTTAATACTCTTTAGGATAACTAAAATAAAAAAGACTGAAAATACCAATTGTGGGTGAGGATATGGAGCAAATGAAACTCATATTTTTCACAAGAATGGAAATGGCACAACCACTTTGGAAAACTCTTTAGCGATATTTTTTAAGAGTTAACAGATAACTATTACACAGCCTAGAAATTCCACTTTTTTAAAATGTATTTTTTAATTGATTATTTTTAGAGAGAGAGAGAGAGGAAGGGAAGAGAGATAGAAACATTAATGAGACATCAGTTGGCTGCCTCCTGTATGCTCCGCAACCTGTGGAATGTGCCCTGACTGGGAATTGAACCAGGACCATTCAGTCCAGGGGACTACACTCAATCCACTGAGCCACACCAGCTGGGTAACACTTTTTGGTTTTTACTGAGAGAAATGAAAAGATTTGTCTACAAAAACTCTTGTATAGGAATGTGCATAGGATATTTATTTTTAATAATCCCAAACTGGACATAGTCCTCCATCAAAAGGAGAGTAGATAAATTGTGATATATTTGTACAATAGAATATACTTAGCAAATAAAAAGAAACTACTGATACATGTAATAAAAAGCATGAATCTCAAAACTGTGATTACATTGAGTAAAACTCAGAAAAACTAAGACTTAGAAAAATATATATTATAGAATTCCATTTATATGACATTTGTGAATAGGCAAAATAAATCTGTGGATAGAAGTCAGGAAAATGATTGCCTCCTATAGGCCGATGGAGAACAGTTGACAGAATGGTGACATTTGGTAACTTTCCATTGTGAGAGAGCTGCTTCTTTTGGATGGTGGATTGCTTTGATGTTTATAATAGTCAAGTATATAAAAGAGAACACTTAAGATGTTAAGATTTTATTGTATATAAATTATAACTCAATAAAAGCAATGATTTTAAAAGTCCAGACATGATAAGCAGTAATTAATAGGCTAACCAAATGTTCCTTTGTAATTTCTTCTTTAAATTGCTAATTAATATTATATGTAAACTATTCAAAAGCTTGTTACTTTTTAAAAACTTTATACCGTTTAAAATCTTGTTAGGTTGCAATTAACCAAGTAGAGATGTTGAGTAGAATGTTGAATATAGGAATGTGAATTTTGGAAAAAAAGAAAAAAACTGGGGTTGGGATATAAATTCAGTAGTTAGCATACATATGACATTTAAACTCTGGACCTGGATGAAGTCACTAATGGAACAAATGTAGACAGTGAAAATATCCAATGACTTATTCCTAGGGACTGCAACATTAGAAGCCAAGGAGAAGAAGTAAAACCACCAACTTAAACTGAGAGGAAGCAAGACTGAGAGTTGAGTAGGAGGAAAACCACAAGAATGTACTGCTTGGGAAGCTGAGTGAAAGTGTATTAAGGAAGAGGGTTGATTACCAGTCAAATACTTCTCTCAAAGCTGGCCAAAGGGGTTAGCTATTTGGAAGTCCTTTGGATCTCCCTCGAAAGTAGTTTTTGGGAAAATAGTGGTAGCAAAAGTCTATTTGGAGTGTGTTTAAGAGAGGATGGAAGGAGAGGAATTAAAGACAGTGATTATACACAACGTTTTCAAAGGTATATGACTTAGAAGTTATAAAGGCTACTTGCTCTGTATAAAAAATGAACAACAGATTTCAAGGCTTGGGAGAAAGGCTTTGGAATGAAAAAGACAAGGCTCATTGTGCTTGGCTCTGAGGGTTGGAATGATGAAGAGCTCTCGGGCAGTGTGGCTACAAGAAGAACTTAATAGAAGTGATGTGTAGAACACATAAAATGTGTTATGGAGCTTGTCATAAATTTTTTTGTGTGAAACCTTAAAAAATTTATATTGATTACTCACATATTTGTTAAAAATTGATTCTTTCTGGGGAATTTAAAAGGTACTGAGTCTATGTACTAACGATTGCTTAACCAACACAGAGCCAATCGATGTGGATTATGGGTTGTACTCGTATCAAAAATCTTTTATACATCAGTATTTTCTAATTTTCTGAGAGAGGAAAGTATGTGGACAGGAGAAGGCGAAGATGACTTAAGTGGTACCACCCATTCTAATGGAGCTTACAGTCAGATAGAAAAGATGCACATGTACATACATACTATACTATATGAAAAAAGTGATTCGTGTCAAAAACTAGAGTACAGAGTGGTGTGGTTATTCACAAGAGAGAGTGCTTGCTTAAAGTCAGGAAAATAAAGAGGTGATAGCATCTGAACCAGTCCTTGACGAATAAGCAGACTGTGTGGAGATGAGGGACATTTGGGAAGAAGGAGCACAAGACGGAAGAAAACTTGAAAACAGGGAGCATATCTGGAGAAGACTGAGGAGATGAGGTAACAGGGAACTAAGTTATTGATTGAATAATGGGCAATAAAATAACTTGAAGGTATTAGATCAGTGACAGAAACAGAAAGGGAGGGAAAGACACAGAAAGGAGATAGAAAGGCAAGAAGATGAGTCATGTTTCTACATATTTTTTCAAGTCTCTCTTTCAGAGGTACCTGCTCATATATAGCTTCCAATGGGAATGCCAGGCATCAGGCCAGTAGCTAGGCATGACTGGTTTCTTTCCCATTGAACCTGGGTCACATGTTGCTGAACTAAGAACAACAAAAGGTAGTTTCTTAGCTGGAGAGAAGTACTGTAATTGAGCTACTAACATGGCACAATGGAGGAACAAAGGATCTATTATCTGAATCCTTATGGCATATAAGTATGCATAGAAAAAGACTGGAAGCAAAAACTTAAGATTTGTTATTTTTCCTTACCACTTCTTAGTATCATGAGAGGAACCACACAAGCACAGAGAAAATAAAATAAAGTTGGCCTAAAGCAAAGATGTTAATGTATGTTTAGTGTTTCCAACAGTGTTGGAATAGTTTTTTCCATAAAATATTAAATTCTATGTGTTTTCCATAGAATACGAATCTGTGAGATGCTCTTGGGGAAAAATGTTCTGTAGTCAAATAAGTTGAGCAAATATTGCATATCATGTTTTCCCTTGGAAGCTTACCATATGCATTGGCATTTTTAAGTCTCTGAGAAGTCCCACACTAAATAAAACTGTTTAATTTTAACTAAGTGCTTTTTTAAACTAATTTGACCACATAATCTATTTGTACCTAACACATTGCATTTCACAAAATAAGTATTTTGAGCAACACATTTTGCATCATGGTGATTGTACTGTTCATAGAAACCCTTAATATAAGAAAGCCAGAAGGATATTATGGAATAGGTCTTTCATTTGAGAACATATGGTCTTGGATCCTACTATCTCATGAAAGGAGTCAGCCAGTTAACAACTCTCCACTCAATGTGTATTATGCACCTAACAATATGGTAGGCACAGTGCATATAGCTACGGCCTCAGAGAAAATAGGTCGTAAGTTTTTTCTTTTAAAGGTTAAACATATTAATAATGAGAAGAGCTCTGATAACAACATTACAGTCACAGATAAAGCCAATTTACAGCCACAAGGTTGTTTTGGTCCTGGTTTAGAAGCTGAATTTTAATCATTCTTTAATGCTCAAGATCTTTTCAGTTTTATCATTCACTACTTGGAAATAAGTCAGTTCCATCTTCTCACTCTACAAATCCTGAAATTTCTGGATTATCTATATTCCCTTTATTTTATGTTTTATTTTTCAATTACAGTATACATTGAGTATTATTTTATATTGGCTTCAGGTGTACAACATAGTACTCAGACATTTATATAATGTACTAAGTGATTCTTTGAAGAAGTCTAGTACCCACCTGGCCCCATAAACAGTTATTACAATATTATGGACTATATTCCCTATTCTATAGTTTACATCCCCATGACTATTTTGTAATTACCAATTTGTACTTGTTAATCCCTTGACCTTTTTCCTCCAGCTCCCCTACCTCTCTCCCATCTGGCAGCCAACAGTTTACTCTTGTATCTGTGAGTCTGTTTCCATTTTGTTTGTTCATTTATTTTGTTCTTTAGATTCCACATATAAGTGAAATCATATGGTATTTGTCTTTCTCTGTCTGACTTATTTCACTGAGCATAATACCCTCTAGGTCCATCATGGTAAGATTTATATTCCATTGTGTATATGTACCACCATTTTTATGTACTCATCTATTGATGAGCAGTTAGGTTGCTTTCATATCTTGACTATTGTAAATAATGCTGCAATAAACCTAGGGATGCATATATCTTTTTGAATTAGTGTTTTGGATTTTTTTTGGGTAAATACCCATAAGTGTGATTGCTGGGTCATAGGTAGTTTTATTTTTAATGTTTTGAGAAACCTTCACTGTTTTCCATAAAGGCTGCACCTATCTGCATTTCTACCAATAGTTCACAAAGATTCCCTTTTCTTCATGTCCTCACCAACACTTTTTTGTTGATTTATTGATGGTAGGCATTCTGACAGGGTGAGGTGATACCTCATTGTGGTTTTAACTTGCATTTCTCTGATAATTAGGGACATCGAGTATCTTTTCATGTGTCTGCTGGCCATCTGTATGTCTTCTTTGGAGAAATGTCTCTTCAGGTTCTCTGCTCTTGTTTTTAATGGATTGTTTTTGGGGGAGTGTCATGTTATATAAGTTCTTTATACATTTTGAATATTAACCTTTTTGGATGTATCACTGAAAAATATCTTCTTCCAATCAATAGGTTGTCTTTTTGTTTTGTTGATGGCTTCCTTTGCTGTGCAAAAATCTTTTTAGTGTCATGTAGTCATATTTGTTTAATTTTTTCCTTTTGATTCCCTTGCCCAAGGTGATGTATTAGGAAACAATATCAATAAAAGCAATTTCAGAGAGTTTACTACCTATGTTTCTGCTAGGGGTTTTATGGTTTCAGGTCTTACATTTAAGGCTTTAATCCATTTTGAGATTATTGTATATGGTGTAAGAAGGTAGTCTAGTTTCACCTCTTTGCATGTATCTGTTTAGTTTTCCCTGACACCATTTATTGAATAGACTGTCTTTACTCCATAATATGTTCTTGCCTCCTTTGTGATAGGTTCATTGACCATATAGTCATTGACCTGTGACTCTTTGGTCTGTGGGCTGACACTCCAACCACTGAGCCAAACTGTCCATGGCAGATTTTTATTTTTTAGATGTGATTATAAATGGGATTGTTTTCTCTCTTCCATTGATATATGCCTTTATTTTTATGCCAGTACCATGCTGTTTTGATTACTATAGCCTCATAGTAGTTTTTCTAATCCTCACCTGAGATATGTGTATTGATTTAGAGAGAGAGAGAGAGAGAGAGAGAGAGAGAGAGAGAGAGAAACATTGATGTAGGAAGCATTGATTGGTTGACTTCTGCATATGCCCCGACTGGAGATCAAACCTGCAACCCAGGTATGTGCCTTGACCAGGAATTGAACCATAAGATTTTGGTGTATGGAACGACACTCCAACCAACTGAGCAACCTGGCCAGGGCAACCTTGTAGTATATTTTGATATCAGGTAGTATGATACCTCCAACTTTGTTCTTCTTTCTCAAGACTGCTGAGACTATTTGGTATATTTTATGGTTCCATATAAATTTTAGGATTATTTGTTCTAGTTCTCTAAAAAATGCCCTTGGCATTTTGATAGGGATTGCATTGAATCCGATAGCTTTGGGTAGTATGGATATTTTAATGACATTAATTCTTCTATCCATGAGCACACTATATGCTTGCATTTATTTGTATCTTCTTCAGTTTCTTTCTTCAATGTCTTATAATTTTTTGAGAACAAGTCTTTTACTTTGGTTAAATTTATTCCTAGGATATTTATTTATTTATTTATTTATTTATTTATTTATTTATTTATTATTTATTTATTTATTTATAATCCTACCCGAGGATACTTTTCCATTTATCTTTAGATAGAGTTGGAGGGGAGAGAGAGGGACAGGGGCAGGGACAGGGATAGGGACGGGGGCGGGGAGAGAGAGAGTAATCAAGAAAGAGAAACATCAATATGAGAGAGACACATCGATTGGTTGCTTCCTGCACAACCCCAACCAGAGCTAGGGACTGAACTGCAACTGAGGTATGTGCCCTTGACTGGAATCAAACCTGTGACTCTTTGGTCTGTGGGCCAAAACTCCAACCACTGAGAAAAACTGCCCAGGGCAGATTTTTATTTTTTAGATGTGATTATAAATGGGATTGTTTTCTTAATTTCTCTTTCTGATAGTTTGTTATTGCTGTATAAAAATGTTATTGATAACTGGATATTAATTTTATATCCTGTTACATTACTGAACTCGTTTATTCTAATAGATTTTTGGTGGCCTCTTTAAGGTTCTCTGTATATAGTATAATGCCATCTGCAAATAATGATAAATTTATGTCTTCTTTTACAATTTATATGTTATTTATTTCTTTATTTTTTGTATGTTTGCTGTGGTTAGGACTTCTAATTCCTGCTGATTTTCATAGCCATCTGTTGTGGGGATCCTCCTCCCAGTACTGGAGCCCTGGGCTGGGAAGCCATTACTCCTCAGAGTAGACCTCTGCAGCTGAGATATCCCTCCCACTTCTCAACTGCCGCATGTGGATATTGGACCAGCCCATTTCTTGTCTGACATTTCACTGGTCTCAGCATAGCTTCTTCTCTATATCTTTAGTTATAGGAGTTGCATTCAGCTAGTCTTCAGATGGTTCTACAGGTTGATTGTTCTCTATAGTCCCTTTAAATGTTGCTTAAACACCAACTATTTTTTTCCCCCTCATCTCATCACTTTCCTCTCAAATGAGTAATTTGTACCAACTGCCTTCATGGAGTTCACAGTAAAAAGAGATAGCACATGCAATTAATTTATTTTTACTAACATTGTTTATTATGTTGTTTTAACATTAGAAGTTAATAAAACACTTTAATGTATCTCGTGACAAGTTTACCAGATATTTCTAAGTTAGCACAATACATATCACCATTTATTTATTTATTTATCTATTTATTTATTTATTTAAATCCTCGCCCTAGGATATTTTTCCATTTATCTTCAGATAGAGTGGGAGGGAGAGAGAGGGAGAGAAAGGAGAGAGAGAGAACAGTGATGTGAGAGGGACACATCAATTGCTTGCCTCCTACATGGCCCTGAACAGGGCTGGGGATGAACCGCAACTGAGGTACCTGCCCTTGACCAGAGTTAAACCCGAGACTCATTGGTCCATGGGCCGACGCTCTACCACTGAGCCAAACCAGCCAGGGCTAGAGACATTTCTTATATTTTTAGATTTATTTTCCTTATAACTATCTTGAAGTATAATTGATGTACAATAAACTGCTTAAATTTAAATTTTATTAGTAATGATATATGTGTAAACTGTGAAATCATTACTATAACCAATATAATGATATGTTCACCAACTCCAAACGTTTTTGACTCTGTGTGACCCACCTCTTTATCCATAGGTGATAACTGATATGCTCTATTACTATAGATTAATTTGCATTTTCTAGAAATTTATATAGGTATTATCATATATAATTTATATTTCTTATGTGTTCTTGTACTCAGGCACAATTATTTGAGACTCATCCATGTTGATATATGTATATGTTGATGTATATATGTACATATATTAATAGTCTGTTCCTTTATTGAAGAGCAATATTTCATTGAATAGATATACTGTACTTTGTTTATCCATTCACCTTTTGATGGACATTGGATTGTTTCTACTTTTTGGCTTTTATTAGTGAAACATTCATGTACAAGTATTTATATAGCCATATGCTTTTAATTTCTATAGCTAAATACCTAGGAATAGAATGGCTAGATCATATATTAGGTATATTTAACTTTCCAAAAAACTGCCAAACTATGTTCCAAAGTGATTAGCCATTTCATATTTTACCATAGTGTGTGAGATGTCTAGTTGCTCCACATCCTTGCCAACACTTGGTATGATCAATCTTAATTTCTGTCCTTCTTGTAGATGTGTCCTAATATATTCTTGTCATTTAATTTATATTTTTCTAATAATCTGCTTGTGCTTATTTGCCATTTATATATTTTCTTTGGTGGAAGATTGTTTCCAATTTTATCATTGAGTGGTAGATATCTATTATATATTCTAGACACAAGTCCCTTATTGGTATATGCTTTGAAAATATTTTCCATAAACTTTTGGTTGATTTTCATTTTTATAACTATCTTTTGAAAAACAAAAGTTTTAAAATTTTGATGAAGTTTAATTATTTGTTTTTTTGGTAGTTAGGGTTATTTCTGTGTGTGTGTGCGCGCGCGCCTGCCTGTTAAGGAACTTCTACAAAACCAAGGTCCTTTATCCTTTTCTCCTATGATTTTTATCTCTTATGTTTAAGTCTATGATTCATTTCTAGTTAATTTTTCTATATGGTTTGAGGTAAAGGTTAAGGTTTATTTTATTATATATATATATATTATTTTACTCACCATATGTTGATAATATTTTTCTTTCCTCATTTAACTGCTTTGGCATCTTGTCAAAGATCAAAAGAGAGAGTGCCATATTTTAATTTTATTTCATTAAACTAGTTGTCATCCTTTATACTGATACATACTGTCTTATTACTATAGTTTTATGACAGATCTTGAAATCTGATACTATAATCCTCCAACATATTTTTTTATTTTTTCTCCCAAGGATATTTTAGCTAGTGTAGGTCATCCTGTGCTTTTTCATATGAACTTAAAAATCAGTTTTTATGAAAAACCCAGCTGGGCTCATAATTTATTTTCTTTAATGTATAGATGATAGTTATATGAATTATAATCATGACAACTGTTTTAATATTTTTATCCACTAATTTTATTATCAGTGTCATTTCTGAATCTGTTTCCATGAACATTTTCCCTCTTCATTGTGGATTGTATTTTTCTGTTTCTTTACATGCCTAATTTTTTTTTTTTTTTCAATACTCATCCAAGGACATTTTTCTATTTATCTTGAGAGAAAGGGAGAGAAAGAGAGAAGAAGAGAGAGAAACATTGACGTGAGAGAGACACATCAACTGGTTGCCTCCCGCATGACCCTGACTAGGGCTGGGACGAACTACAACCGAGATACGTGTTCTTGACTAGAATCAAACCCATGACTCATTGGTCTGCAGGCTGATACTCTAACCGCTTAGTCAAACTGGCCAGGGCAACATGCCTAATCATTTTTTTATTGGATTGAAGACATTGTAAATTTGACCTTGTTGGGTGCTAGGTATTTTTGCATCCCTATAAATATTCTGGAGTGCAGTTAAATTAATTGCAAACAATTTGATTATTTTATTGCTTGCTCCTAAGCCTTTTTCGGCAGGATTAGAGCAACCTTTTATCTAGGGCATATTTTCCCTCTAATGAGGCAGTGTATTCTGAGTATCCTACCCTGTATATTACAAGGTTTATCCACTCCTGCTGATGAGAACACAAACTACTCTAAGACCTGAGTAAGCCCCAGGGATTATTTTACCCATGCCTTTGAGGTGGTTCTTGACCTGTACTCTGGTACACAGTGTGATCAGTACTCAACTGAAGATGTAAGAGGAACTCTGCAGATCTTTTATTTCTCACCCTTCTTCCCTCTCTTTCTAGCTCTCTTCTATCCATACTCTTCTCTAGCCAATGTGGTCTTTCTGAATTCTCAACTCTGTTACTTAAAAATCATGGGACACCAGACTCTGTTGGGATTCTCCCTCCTTGCATTATACCCTAAAAACTCTCTCATCAGAAAGCAGGACATAGTTGATTGACTTTGTATATTTCCTTTCTCTAAAAGGCTATTGTCCTGAACTACCTGTTGTCTTAAGTCTGAAAATTATTGTTTCAGATATTTTGCATGACTTTTTAGTTATTTCATGTGAGAGGGTAAATCTGGTCTTTGTTGCTCCCTTCATGAATAAAAAAGAAATTTGGATTTTGAAATTTCTTGATTCAGTCATTTCTCAGCTTCATTAAGATAGATATTAATCTACCCAAGTTATGGAGTTTTTTAGCAGACTTTGTTTTTGTTATCCTCACCCAAGAACATTTTTTATTTTTTTGTTCAGATGGGGGGGGGGAGAGAGAGAGAGAGAGAGAGAGAGAGAGAGACATTGATGTGAAAGGGACACATCGAGTGGCTGCCACCTTCACGACCCCAACCAGGGCCGGGGACAAACTGCAACTGAGGTACATGCCCTTAGCAGGAACCGAACCTGGGTCTCTCTGGACCGCAGGCTGATGCTCTAACCACTGAGCAAAACTGTCCAGGATGCAGACTTTTTTATTTTCAGGAACTTAAGTGTACCTGATTTGCAGATTGAACAAGATTATCATGAGCCTTTAGATAGAGATTCAGTTGGGAATTGTTTAAAACTGGTTAGTGAAGATTAATAATGAAAGTAGCACTGATAGTAAGATAATTAAATTATATTGGCACTAATTATAATTTATATATTTCATTTATAAAACTCTCATGAATTTTACTAACAATGCAGTTGTGAATAATAGTGTCAGAGAGGGCTAATGCAATGATGTTAAATGAGACAGCAAAACAAAAACCCCTCACCCCCAAATTTCTAGAACAAGATTCTTAGAGTAATACCCTGCTGAAAATAATAAGAAATCTTATCATAATTCTTGTCAGCTCTAACATTTTATGAAGATTTAATATATAAATACTGTTTCTTCACCTTTAAAGGTAAAAGGTGATCCTGTGCTTATTAGTTTGTTTGGGTCAAATTGCTGGTCACTGCAATACATTGAGTGTTAGATTAGCCTATTGTGTTCACATGTTCTGTTTTCTGTGGCTCTCAGTAGCACTTTCTCATACTAACTCTGGCATTGACCATATGGAATGATTTGACCACTGGACATTTGCAAATATGATCTAAGTAGAGACTTGAAGAGCACTTGCACATTGGGTCTTGCTTTTTCCCTTCTTTTGAACTACACTGCCCCTGTGTGTATAAACATGAGCTAGCCTACTGGCCACCGATTGACCACATTAAGAAGAACCTTATGACCCCATTTGACCTAAGAGTTGAGCCTCATGAGTCCTGGCTAGAATAAACTCTTTAAGCCCAAATCAGGTGATTCTAGCCCAAATTGCTTATTGACAGGACTTTGAACTAAATATTTGGTTGTCATTTAAGCCATTCAATTTTTATTATTATTTTTTTTAATGCAGGATACCTAATTTATTCTAGCTGGTGTGACTTCAGGTGAGATAGGCAAGATTCCCCTGCTTCCTTGTGTTTAGTCGAAATAGTATAGAAATAATGTCATAGAGTCTGTTAGGGCTGCTATAACAAAGATACCATAGACTGGGTTGCGTAAACAACAAACATTTATTTTGCACAGTTCTAGAGACAGGGAAATCCAAGCTTAAGGCAAGCAGATTTGGTATTTGATAAGGACCTGCTTCCTGTTTCAGAGACAATTGTCTTGTTGTGTTCTCACATGGCAGAAGGGGAAAGGCACCTCTTGGGAAACTCTTTTATTATGGCACTAATCCTTACATATATGTGGACTTCATCTCCATGACCTAATACTCTCCCAAAGACTTCATCTCCAAATACCATCACATTGGAGATTAGTTTTCAACATATGAATTTGGGGGTGGGCACAAAAGTTTAGTCTGCAGCTGGTTGTATGCCTCTAGTTGACTTTTAGTATTTACACTAGTAAGAGGCTCCTTAAGGTATATAATATTCTATGTTTTGGTGCCTTCTCTAAAACATGGGGGAATGAGGTTAGGTATTATGTTTTTAATTTATTATAATTCAGTGTTCTTTTTAATATGCTCTTGGAAGATGGTAACCCATTAAGCTTATCTCAGTAGTGATTTAAAAATGTCTCAAATAATTCTCAAATTTCTGTCTGAATAAAACTGTTATTTACAGAATGTAAAACATAACAGTATTTGTAGACTCCTGAAATTCTGTCCCTTGTTCTGCATATTTTATCTTAATCCATGGAAGAAACATCTGGAAGCTATGTAATTCAGACCCGTCCTCCTTATTTTCTTATCATTCCTATCCAGTCATCGAATTCTTTTGTTTTGCTTAAAAAATTCCCTTTATATCTAACTATTCTACATTTATCCAGTTCCAAACCTGAATTTGACTTTGCATTTCTTCACTGAAAATCTCTTTGTGGTTTTTAATACAAAATATAATTGGTTATGGATGTGGACATTTATTTCTTGTCACCATAACACCCATGCTTACTTTTTGCCTTCTGATTATACTCTGAATTATCCAATCATGGGATTTGGCTCTTCAAATGAGTTTTGATTGGCTTAAGCAAATTAGCATGCCCACAAATCCCTGCCACATTGATTTGCTCAGGAATGGGCCAGTGTGCGAAGTCAAGACCTGGCCAAAAAGACTCAATTCTGTGACTTTAGTTGAGCTGTTAGGAAAGCAGATTTTGTCTTAATCTCCACTAGGCATTAGGCAATAAGCATGCAACCATGAAGTAAGGTCATTAAAAGGAGGTAACCTGTGGGAATAGAGCTCATAAAAGATAACAGGAATATGAATGTGGTCATATTATTTAAACTCCAGATGCAGCCTCTTCTTAATCATATTTACCCTGGACTATTCCTTCAGTGAATCAGTTCCTTCCTTCCTTCCTTCCTTCCTTCCTTCCTTCCTTCCTTCCTTCCTTCCTTCCTTCCTTCCTTCCTCCCTCTTCCATCTTTTCCTTTTTTAGTATATGTTTTGGAGCAAAGCATCCTACAATTTGTTTAATGGTTTTAAGCCAACCATTTTCCCATGTTTTATTGACATCTGTATTTTTCATTTTTCTCAAACAATCTACAGTAAGCAGGTAATATAAATAATCATTTAATTACATTTGTGCAACTAGAATAAGTGCTCTGAAAAAAAAGTGCAGGATTCCAATAAAATCTACCATGGGGGAACTTAATCAAGTCTTGGTGTCAAGGAAGGCTCCTCTGAGGAGAAGCCACTTCAGTTGGGGCATAATTTCCTGGAACACCTCCACTTTTTTTTTAATCCTCACCTGAGGATGTTTTTTTTCAATTGATTTTTTTTTAAGAGATAGTGGAAGGGAGAGAGGGAGGAGAAGAAAGAGAGAAATATTGATGTGAGAGAGACACATCAGTTGGTTGCCTCCTGCACATGTCTTATCCAGGGCTGGGTACAGAATCTGCAACCCAGTTACATGCCCTTGATCAGGAATCAAACCTTCAGTGCAAAAGCTGATGCTCCAACCACTAAACAACACTGGCCAGGGCATATTTTTACATCTCTTATTAATACCTTATTATTCTTTAGCTTTTAAAAATAGTTATTTTTATGGCCAGGGTGACACCTCCACTTTTTGTCGGCTTTGCTGGGGACAGGGCTTGCCTTCCATTTTTCTGGCCTAGAACTCAAGAGAAGTAGTTTAGACAGCATGGATACTAGGTGGGCAGGCAGGGACAGAGCCTGTTAGGGAACACCTTTAGAAAGGGACATGATACTGAGACATTTAGAAATTCTATTCAAGTTACAAATTTTCTCTCTGCTTGTCACTCTTTGGAAACACTTTCCAGAGAAATACTTTCTATTTCCATTTTCTTTATAGATTTCGTCTGCTATTTGGGATTGCAGGATCAAATATAGTCAGTACAAGTACAAGTGGAAGCCAGTAGGACCTCTTCTTTCTCCAGTAGCTTTTCTCTTTTTCGTTTTTAACATTACAGTGTCTTTCTTGTTAGAGTAAATTCTTCACTGATGGGGGAGCACAGGTCTCAATAAAACATCTTCTTAAAACACACTGAAAGGCAGTCTTGTTCTGTCATGAAGGAAGCATCCAATAGCTACTGTCAGAAAATGCGGAACTGCGAACACAACAGCACAGACTGACTAATCTAACAACTGACATTGGGTTTAAAACAGAAACTTCAGTAAACTGTACCACTATGAGCAAATAGCAGTTAGTAATATATACTACTGACTACAAATATGACTTCACTCAGCGTGAGCTTATGAATGTGTCAGATTTGGAGGGCTTCTGAGTAAACTGTATTCTAAATGTAAATGTTCTGGAAACATAGATTGAACTGTTCTAGGGTATTTGCCTCAGAGATAGGCAGATCTGAAGGAATGTCTTCCATGTTGCCAAATGAGGCCAAGAGTTTTCACATCCAAATCCATTTGAGAGATGGCTTTTATTTCAGAATCATTTGGGGTTTCAAAATAGTTTTGTAATTTCTTTTCAGCCATTGAATCACATAACTCTAAAAGACAGGATGATACTCTGGCTACTCTGATTCCTGTCTGTATGGGAGTAATCAAGGCTAAACTTTCTGAGTTTTATGATAAGTTTCTTTCTAGACCTGTTTTGATTTCCTGGAGATTTGAGCACACCTGGCCTCAATATTTATAGCCATTCTTTCAAGATATGCATGGCCTGCTCAGTGATGTATAAAGTAACCCATAGAAGATATTTCTTTATATAGTGACATGCATGCAAGAATTGGTGGTGAATATGAAGTCTTTCTTGGAACTTCTAAGGGATAAGGAGGACCATCTTTCTTTACACCATTTATAAGAAGAATTTTATTAATCTAATTAAAAATGCTTCAGCAAACATAATCTTGGATGCTTAATGATAGTATATTAGACAAATAGGAAGGACTTTTTGTTCTTATTTCTATTCCCAAGCTGGATATTACTGAGTAAGATGAGTAATGAATGTTTTTCCTCATGTTAACCCTTTGAGCAAATATTGTAAAGCCACCTTGTTCTTATAATTGTATAAATTAGATTAGAAGTTTGTTAGCATACGATGGCTCAAAGGGTTTTCAAGTTCCCTGGAAGAATTTTTGTTATCCAAATGTATTTTGAAATTGTTTAGCTTTTCCAGTGGACTAATATTGGCCAAGACGTCCAGTAGTATTGGGTTTCATAGGAACAATAGGGGCTGACCAAGTTTGGGGTAAAGTGGTGAGGAGGCAACATGTAATAAAACAAAATTCAGAACAGGCTGCCTGTGAATCTAGAAAATTTTAATTTTTGTTGTGAAATATCATTGTTATACTTTTATGGTGGAGCAGGACTTTGTTGGAATCAGTCAATCAGGCAAATTTGAGGCCATTGTAACTTGGATTTGTTTAGTGAAGTCATCAGAGCCTGCCTGTTTATTGATAAAGGCAGGCCTATTAATTTGGACTCATTGTGGAAGTTTCAATATACCTTAGATGAACAAGCAAGTATATATATAAATGAATTAAAGAATGAATTGAAAAAATACAAAGTTAATGAGTGAAAGTGTGTTATAGAAGATTTTAGTACAATTGTTTTATTATAGAATCATGAAAAGTGTTAATAGAATTTTATTTTTATATATGCTTTAATAAATACATTAGAAAGTTTATATTTAGTATACATTTTATATTTAAAGTTTAGTATTTTATGCAGTACTAGTAAAGTACGTGAAAAGAGTATTTTTCCCCTCTGTCTCGTCAGTAAACTAAAATCTTGCATATAATTTACTTAATTCATAGACATTTTATCATCATAAGTAGTGAAAACCGTGCCTTGTTGAAATGGTCAAAAATCACATGGGTGATTTAAATTTTTTTTTAAAACATTCTGTTATTTGAATAGATTGTCAAGTAGGTTGGACAGGAATGATCATCCTTTTTAAAAGACAGATTAGAAGACACGGAGGAGTGCAAAACATTCCCAAAGGCCCCTGATTCATTCACATTGGAGCCGAGGCTGGAATCCTGAACCTCTGAGTCCAAGCATCATGGAAACTCACTGTTATTTCCATCCTAATACAAGTGCACATATTTTTTCCTGTTAACAGCACCTTTCTTATTTGGAGAACTAGCCCTCCTTAAATCCTTTCTTGTCATCCCATAATGGCTCTAAAACCCTTCCTTCCCATTCCCTTCAAACCTGCAGATGGACCATTTGTGTACTTTCACCAGCACAGAGTTAGGTTCCAGGGCAGGTACTCATCAGAGCCCTTAATATTGTTCTAATCTTGGGTACTGGTCATGCTGGGGCCGTGTCCTTTCCACTCTAGCAGTGAAGGTGGGAGATTGGAAGTCTGCTCTCCCTGCCAAATGGAGACTGCTAGCCTGCAAGAGGAGAGGCTACAAGTAGACTATAGTGTAAGAGGATTCTCAGTTTTATTGCCTGTCTTCTTTCCTGCCTTTATGGGACACTGTTATCTTCTTCCTTTGATTTGTAAACACCTCTAGCTTTCTTCTGATATATGTCTTTTTTCTTTCTTAGTGGTATAGTGTTTAAAAGCTTGGGCTTCAGTGTCAAGTTGTCTCAAGCCCAATCTCAAAGCTGTCACTTACTAGCTTGCTCTGTGGGTATGGACAAGGTATTTGGGTTCTCTGAGCTTCATTTATTCATATGTTGAAAAAAGGATAATAATGGTACCTACCTCATGGAATGTTCTGAGGATTAAGAGGTAATGCATGAGAGATACTTAGCTAAATGCCTGAAACATAGTAAGCTCTCAATAAATGTTATTTGTTATTGCTCTTATTATTGTTTAAGCTAGCTTCTGTTGGATTTTTGCCACTTCCAACCAGGAGTCCTGTTTAATCATTTTGTTTAGTCAGATATTTGGTATCATTATTGCCTTCCATATAAATCTAGAATTATAACATCTCAATTAATGGGATATTCTTGTACTGCATTTAATGTCGTATAAATTAACTTCCAGTATTTCCCATTTGGGAATTTCCTCCAAGATCAATGAATGGTTATTCCATGATTTCAAGTGAAATAATGGCATTCAAAAAAGACAGAATTCTTTTAGTTACTAAAATTTGATCTAACTGGAGTATTAGAATAAGAAAAAGTAAGCCTTATGCATAATTTATCTAGTAGACAGAATAGGCTCTTAGCATCTAGCCCTTCTCTTTTGCAAAGTCTCCAGATAATACTCTGCAGTGGAATTGTATCACATTCAATAGATGCTGTCTTCACTCAGGACGGACTGTATGGTTTTCAGTGCAGACATTGTGTTTATGTGAGTTTCCCTTTAGGTCCACAGACACATGACATTTATATCACCATAAGGGGAGGGAACAGAAATGATGGCAACATAAAACACTGAGTAGAGCTGCACAAAGGGAATGAGACTTCTCTTTGACACATATTATACAACATTTCCAAAGACTTGGGAATGTTTCTGGTATATTTAACTGGTGAAAGATTTTTTTTAAAGCCTGTAGCTCTTGTTACTTTTTCTTAATCAGTGACAATACATGTCTAGGCTGACAGTAATCGGAACACCTATAACTTTAATTACATGTCTGATATGTCTCCATCAGTTTGCTTGCACCATTTCTATTTTTATGCTGGAAAAAAAATCTTTAAAAAAATAATAGTAAAAGATGGCATTTTAAATCCTATTCTGATTCCTGGAATTGGCTAGCACTTTTATATATTAAAATTTATCAAGGCAAAGCATTTTCCTCCTTGACAAAAATATCACTTTCTTGCTTTTTTCTGTAACTGTAAATTTGGGACATCGATTATAAAGAGGTCAACAGACCATGCTGACCTAGAAGAATTTTGATACAGTTTAGATAAGCTTTGGAACAGATGTTCTAAGTTACCCTTAAGAGTTAATGTGCACAGACACAGTATAGGCAGTAAAACAACAAGTGAATGATATAGAAAAAACGGAACTAAATTAAATTAATTTAGTGTATTTATAATAGACTGTTGTATTGGCTCTGCTTGAAGAGATAGGAAGGTGTGTGTGTGTGTGTTTGAAACCATGTTTGTTGGGATAGTAAATAAGACCCATTTTCAAGTAGTTTACTTTTTGAAGGGAAAAGTAAACTTTGCTTCTGGATCTGTTAGAAAGCTTTTTAATGCAATCTACTTAGGAAAGATAATTTACTAAATTACATTCACAAGAGACCATTATTTGCCTCCAGGAATCATTAGTATATCTGAAATTGCAAAAGTCTATTATGTTTGAAACACATCTAAAGTTTTTTGGGGAAATTCCAAATTGTTATTATTATTACTTTCTTTCTTGCTCTTTAGGAAATAGAAAGCAAAGTAGTCTATGGAATCCTCTTCTCAGTGAAAGCCATATTGCATTACATGTTCTAGTGGGGAATTTGAAGTTTTACCACAAACTAGTCTTTGACATTTTAGAAACTATTTATTCTGTTATTCACTCCGAATCTTGGTTCCCTTATCTATAAAATGGAGTAATAATCAGTCAATCATAGAATTTTGAAACAAGGCTTAGCCCAGCTGGTGTGGCTCAGTGGATTGAGTGTTGTCCCATGGACTGAGAGGTCCTGGTTTGATTCCCAGTCAGAGCACATGCCCAGGTTTCAGGCTCGATCCCCAGTAGGGGGTGTGCAGGAGGCAGCTGATTGATGTTTGTCTCACACATTGCTGTTTCTGTCTCTCTCTCCCTTCCTCTCTCTCTAAAACAATCAATAAAAACCTATTTAAAAATAAAATAAGGATTATATAAGAGATTTTCTATAAATTATTTGCCCTCATTTTGGCACAGAGCAAGTGCTCAATATAAGAAATTGAATGTTCTTTGAAAGCTTGAATTATATAACTTTTTTTTTTTTTTATCCTCACCCGAGGACATTTTTCCATTTTTTACACAGATAGGGTGGGAAGGAGAGAGAGGAAGAGAGAGAGAGAGAGAAACATCGATGTGAAAGGGACACATCGAGTGGCTGCCACCCGCACGACCAACCAGGGCCGGGGACAAACTGCAACCGAGGTACATGCCCTTAGCGGGAACCGAACCTGGGTCTTTCCAGACTGCAGGCCGATGCTCCAACCGCGGAGCCAAACCGGCCAGGGCGAATTATGTAACTTTTGGGAAAAGAATTTCTCTCATTTTGCTTTAGCATGACCTCTTTGGAAGTAGCTCTCTTTCTGGGAACATCAAGCACTGGCCCAAGATGTCAGGATCTGCATTTGTTTAGAACGTTTAGGGAAACACATCTGTCCAGCCTCCTTCCTCCTTTTTTCCCGTGCTTCTCCCTGAGGAGGGCTACTTAATAGTCTTCTTTCCTTTATTCCTGCTTCCGTTTGACTACCCCTGCCCAGGGTCAGCTGGAGTCTGCTTTCCGTTCTGAGCACCCAATAACCGGTCTGATTCTAGACGTACTTAACATGGTAAAGCCTTTAAAAGGCCCCAGTGGCTTACAGCTCAGCAAGTGTGCATTTGGAACAGATGGTTTATATTTCCATTTTGGAGTCTGTGTATCAGCCGTTGTTATCAGTATCCTAGTCCTTTCCATTGTATTTCTGTCCCTTTTTCTCCATGTTTCGCCTCTCCTCAGGTTTCTGCTGGTAGTTGCAGAAGGCCTGATAAAAGACTATGTCTAAACTTCTAATTGTACAGTTCTGGTTAGAATTTAGAATTTAGTTTATTACAGAAACAATATTAGAAGCAGTTGGTTCTTAGAAACTTAGAGTCCTTTGAAGGCCTTAGGACTGGATTACATTCTGGGTTCTAGGAACTCCTGGCCATTTGTGCAAAAGAAGATGTAGAAGGGGAAGGGAATGGCTGCTGCTTTTCTGATGCAATTTCAGTCATGGCCCTGATTTTAATCATCAGGTCCAATGTTTCTTAACACCATTTCACATACCACTCTGCGCCTCGCTTTCCTGGTGCCCTTCCTTCCCAGCACCGGATGCTGGGCCTTCGTTCACTTCTGACCAGATAACCTCTTCACTCTATGTTACTCCAGGTCCTCCCCTCCCCTCCCCTCCCCTCCCCTCCCCTCCCCTCCCCTCCCCTCCCCTCCCCTCCCCTCCCCTCCCCTCCCCTCCCCTCCCCTCCCCTCCCCTCCCCTCCCCTCCCCTCCCCCTCCCCTCCCCTCCTCCTCTTCTAATTCTCATTGCCTCAGTTACTTTGTGATTGATAAATGAGAGGGGGAGATGATCCAATAAAACAGATGCACTCTACTATCTTTAATAACACTTCATATGTACCCACCATGGTTCTAAACAATTTCCATAGAGTAAGTCACTTGAAGCCTCACAGAGATCTTATGAGGTAACTCTTATTATTATCATTGCTTTAAAGGTGAGCCAATGAACACACAGTGATTTAAGACTTTGTGTCTATGTCAAATAGCAAGAACAGATCTGAGATTCCAACCCAGGTTGTTTGACTCTAGAATCAATGCATTTAAACATTGTGTGATTCTGTATTAAAGTGAGTGTATGATTTTTATGATGGATACATGTCACTGTACCTTTGTCCAAACCCATGGAATGTACAAAAGCAGAGTGACTCCTAATGTAAACAATGGACTTTGGGTGATTATGATGTATCAGTGTAGGTTCATCAATTGAAGCAAATGAACCACTTAGTGGGAGATGTTAATAATGGGGGAGATATGTGTGGAGGCAGGGAGTATATATAAGGGAAATCTCTGTACCTTCCCACAATTTTGTGTGAACCTAAAATTGCTCTAAAAAAATAAAGTAATACTTCCATGAAATAAGTATCTCAAATCAAGGTTTTGAAATAAACAAGGCATACTGCATAACAATATTTGTCAGAATCTGGCTTCTGGGTGTGAAAAATGGAAGCTTTGTTACATTTCAACATTATTAAAATACATAACCAAAATTCAGTTTATTATGTGTCACTAATTAGTTTCATACAAATATAAAACCATTGGCTCTTTACATGATTATTTTTATTAAAAGTGATTATAAAACAGTGGCTTCACTAACTGTCTGACAAAAGGCAAATAAACAAATAAACTTAATAATTATAAGCCAGGATAAATTCTAAGAGGGAAGATGTACCTGATGTAACTGGAATAATAAATGGAGTATGGTTACTTAGATAGGGTGGTTTGTGAGATTTTTATTAGGAAAGTAACATTTAAATGCAAGCTTTCTTCAAAGAACATATAACCTGGTGTGGGACACAGACCAGGAACCAATGACATGATTTAGTTTGATAAGGATTACCCCAAATCTATCTATAAATGTAGTGATGAGAGACAAAGTGGAGGAAGCAACTAGCTTTGCTCTGGGAACTCTCCCCAGACTTCATAAATATTTGGGCTGGGACACAACGGACAAATAGGAGTTCACTAGGTATACATTATGTGTGCTCTATATTTCCCTAATGCCAGAGGGCTTGCAGTGCAGATATACAATAGATTTTTTAGTGGATGCTGTGCCCAAACCAGCAATACCCCTCAAAGGAGTCACTCTTTTGGAAATTCTCTCACTGAGGGGAAACTGTACCCAATGACTAGTCAATGGGGAGTGCAGGAGGTAAAAAGGGTTGGTTCATTTGTTTCAGTCTGAGGTTTTCCTTCAGAGGTGAAGGTTCATTCAGTTTCAGAGCTATCTGCAGAATCTATGATCAGCTAAGGCCTTAGTTATGACTTCATTGCAATTTAGCTTCTCCCTCTTTCCAATCCGATTTCCTTTACTCCCCTGTAGGTGTTGATCTTCAATAAACTCTTGCACACAAATATCAGTCACAGAGTTTACTTCCAGCAAAACTGACCTGGAGCCAGTCCTCAATAAATACTTATTGATTGGTTGCTTGACTGAGATTTATTTAGGAATGAAGAGAGCAGTAAAACAGACATTAATAATTACTACCAACTAATGCTGCCAAAGCATAAGTGAAATTTACACTAAAAGGACTATCTTGGGCCTCAAGGCCAACTCCAAACTACCAAAATTTAAGAAGGGAGAATCATATAATTGTAGTTAGATGGAGGCACAGGTAAACTTTAGTAATTACTTACCATTCTTCCAAGTCTAAAATTTTCTTTAGGCAGTCTTCCTTGTCATGATTTCAGGCTGTGAGATATTTTGAGTTGTAATTGAGGAGCTCCGGTTTTTAAATTATTGATAGCCCAGTGCAACTTTTGATTTCAGAAGTTGTACACTTACTGGAAATGTTAGTGCCGATGCTTTTGATTACATAATTAGAGAGGCCTCCCCAAGAATTGTTATTTGACTTTCCTTTCCAGCTTTCTGGAGAGTTTGAGAAAAGATGTTTAGCTTCCTCTGGGTGTGTCTATCAAACCCTGTTGATTGTTATTCAGTGTGAGACTGAGATGACTGATAAAATAAATGAGCAGAATAAACAGCAGAATTAGTTTTTAATTTCCCCTTTCCCTTGATTACTCACAGTGTGTGTTTGCAAAAGCATAAAATTATGGGACCTCTTTTATATCAGAGATGCC
The DNA here is from genome assembly GCF_014108415.1 of Molossus molossus. Taxonomy (NCBI): domain Eukaryota; kingdom Metazoa; phylum Chordata; class Mammalia; order Chiroptera; family Molossidae; genus Molossus; species Molossus molossus. Next base: position 29,448,087 of record NW_023425348.1, read on the forward strand.
AAGAGCTTGTTTTGTTTGCAGTGCTAAAAATGATGATTTTCAAGACCCAACAATGATGGCAACATGGAAGGAAAGCATTTTAAGAGGGGAAATGAAAACAAACGGTTTCAGTTTTGCTTTGCCTAAACTCTCTTCTCTAGAGTAATCTTACATTTTTTTTCTGATGAAAAACTTCTAATGACAAGATTTGAATTTTACAAAGCCTTAGAAGTCTTCTTCTTCTTCCCTTTCTTTTATCCCCACCCCCTCCCTCCTCCTCCTCTTCCTCACCCCCCTCTCCCTCCTCCTCTTTCTCACCCTTCTTCTCCTCTTCTTCCTCTTTTTTGGTGGTATTTTAGAACTACCAGTTAGTCTGGGTTAGTGATCAGGGCATTGTGGAAATGCATTGGCTGGGAACGTACCCTTGTCTTTTTATTTTTCTTTCCCGGTCCATAGTCAGCTCAACTTATCCCTAATATGTTAATGATGAGACCAGTCTGGACTCTGCTAGAAAAATCCTGGGTCCTTGATTTGGTCTTTTCTTTCAATTGTGCTAAGAACCTTGGGCAAGGTACTTAGTTACTATTTAATGAAACATAATTTATTTGGCATCATCCAACCTCAGGTATTTTGGTATGCTCTGAGAATAAAATGGTGAACAAAATGGTATGGCACTTCCCTCATGGAAATTGTCTAGAGAGCATAGAAAATGACGGGTAGATTAATGAAAATGATGATGGCAGGATAGGCAGGGTTTTGAGTCTATGGTAGTTTGAAGGTATGTTAAAGAACCTTGTCTTTACTATAGCAAAGGGATCGTCAATATCTCTAAGAGGGCAAGAAGGAGTGGGATTGAGACACAAGATAAGTGATTGGATTTAGGTAAAAGGAATGACTCTCCTCTGTACAATAGAAATAAGTAGGAGAGAAGGTGAACATATTTGGTAGGGGGATGTGTATAAATATGAAGAGTTTCCCATTCAATTACTTTCCTCTCTGGGGTGTGTATGTGTATGTGAGAGAGAGTGTGGAAATTTAGATATAAGGATACCTATTGAAACAAGAGATGAACTGAGATATTTAGAGGTTTGAGGAGAATTAAGGAGGTCTGAAATAGTTCTTGTAAGTAAGTGAAGAATTACCAGAGCTGCACAGTAGAATTATTTAGCAGTTGAGAAGACCTACTAAGGTTATTTGTCATAAACTTAAAGCAGTTGCAATCTACCATGTTAAGTAACATTCTGAAAAGAATGTTTGACTTTCTAAATGCAAGAACAGAGTAAATAGTCTTAAATAGGGTGGGATCTTTCTAGATGAATTTGATTTAAAAAATAGAGGGGGAAGAAAAGGTCAGGTTTAGCGAGAAAGCTTTCAAATGAAGACTGTGAGTTCTAAAGTTGTAATAAAAGTAATTGAAGGCAGGAGGAGAGTCAGATTGAAGGTGACATTATGAATGAAATGAGGTGCTAATGTGTTCCTCATGACTTTGAACAAGCAAGATAGGACAAGAGACCATAGTCAGAAAGAAGGATGCTTGAACTAGTGGTTGTGGGGCAGAGATATTTTGATTATAGAAAGAAACGATTCTGCCTATGAGTAGGTGGCTGTGTGAGTAGAGGAGAGGCTTTGGGGCATGATGAAGTCAGCAAACTGAGAGGTGTGGGTGGATATTGCCATCAACCAAGACTACTGCAGGAATCCGTTAGTGTAGACTTTCAGTCAGGTTCCAAGACTTTTATAAATAAGGAAGAATGGCATGAAGGTAATTCTATTGCAATAATAATAGCTCAGTTATTATAACAAAAATGATACTAATAATAATTAAGATCTACGGATAACTTTTTCTCTGCCAAGAGTTAATTGCTTTATATGCATTATCTCCATTAACATTTACAATAAACTGAGGACATTATTATCCCTACTTTAAAGTTGAGGAAACTAAAATCATAGGAAATGTTAAATTGAAGTAAGGGTTGGTCTGACTAGTGAAGTCACAATTATATATGATAAATTTATACTACATATTCAACAATTACAAGGATTGTGAGGCATAAATTTGGAAAATGTATGTGATTGTTAAACTCCAGAATGAATAGCAATGTAAAAATGCAAGAAATTGTTAATATTATGATTACTTTTTACTTTTCCAAGCTAATTTCTCATTTCCTGCATGCTCTAGTAATTAAACCCATGATAAAGTGAACAAAATCATTGCTAATTAGTTGACAGCTAGAACATGAACTTTGGTCAAAACAACTAGAAGTACTTGAATCCATAAAGAGAGTCATTGTGAATATCTCTTATATTCATCCTAATGGTGTGCTTAGAGGCTTAATTCATATGCTAGCCCTTTTCTTGTGATGCCATAGAGCTGATGAAGATGAAAAGACCCTGAGTTCCAGAGAACGTTTTCTCCCACTTAATCAAGACAAATGTAACCACCCATGATAAACTGTGAAACAAATGAAATGTGTACTATGTTTATAAGCTGCAAGTACAGTTGCAGTGTGGAGATAAAAGATTAGGGTGGGAAAAGGAGGTCAGGAAAGATTTCATGAATGAGATATATTTTAAGCTGGACCATGGGTGAGTAGTAAGAGGGATTTAGACAAGTCCTGAGAAGGTAAAAGGGCTTTTATGGCAATCAATGGAGAGGTGAATTGTTCTCTGTTATGTGGTCTATTTAGTATGTTATTACTGATTTATACCCACAATGAGAACTTTAACAACTTTCTACAGAATATTCTAGATGTTCCCAAAGCTCTAGTATGGAATCAATAAATAAGTGAAAGAATGCATTTATGTATGAGATTTGAAACTAAGTAGACAGTGTATCTACAGTGATATCCTTATTTTAAAATGGCATGTGATAATTATATGTACAGTTTTGAAAGTGGAGAATAGACATAAATGAGTTGAAACAGGCTATTTTTGTATCTAGACTCTCTGAAACTATTGGTTTCAGGAGATATGAGAGAGAGAACTGAAGAGTGGTTTTAGAAACAGTGCATTCTCATCTAAGATTTGCCCCATTTCTAGAAGAACTTATCAAGTCCCATGACCTCACTGGATCTCAGATTCCTCATCAACAACATGAAGGATTAGATCTGGACACACAATTCTATGGTTTCATTCTGTTAGAGCATCTGTGAGCATCCTTTATACTGCGTCTGCTTGGAGTGATGCTGAAAGGAAGTAACCGCTCTGCTTGTTTTCCTGTCACTTTCCTGAACTTCTGGGATATTGCACAAAGCATTTCTGAGAGAAATACATATATACATTCCCAATGAGTAATCACTCTTATTTGAGTCAGTGACTTGACTCAGGTAAATTTGCCCCTTGATTGACTTTCTGTGCAGAAAAGATGTGTTCACTGTGACATTGTGACATTGTTTTGCTCTTTATTGAAATGTCTCTTTCATGAATATAGAGCAAGACCATTGGTTATGCATGTTTGCAGCTTTATGTTCACAGTTATCCTAGTACTTCCATTATGTTGCTCATATTTCAGGGGCTCATGCATTTTTCTTCAGGGTCTACTCTTGGCAAATCATAAGATGGGCTCTCAACTTAGAATATTGGCACAAAGCCACATGGTGCTCTCACTTTCTCTGTCTCTGTCTCTCTGTCTCTGTTTTTCTATGTCTCTAACACACACACACACACACACACACATACACACACCCCACACATACCACTAAACAAATGCAAAACAAGGACATGACATATATGTACTATAGCATCACAAAGAATCTAAATTAAATTAAATTAAATTTTCTAGGCCTTCCTTCTGAACTGTTTTAATGATAACAGACACATAAATTAATACACCATTTGAAGGACTCAAATTTAAACTTCCTCTGAGCAATTATTTCATTAGGATTTGAAACATGAAAACTAAAACAGTGTTTCTTTCCCCTTGGAAGTAGGCACGTGACTCCCCTTAACTCCATGAGGAACTATACATGAGAATGAAGACAGACAATAGACAAATAAGTATGCATGTTCAGTTGCTAGATGAACCCAATAGCCTATGATAGATCTTTGAAAGCCTTTATAGTCTATGAGATCAATAATCCATTATAGCTCATACTGGTGACTAAATGACTTCAGAGATTGGTAATGGCACCTGAAATCTTTTACCTTTAAGCCATGGCTTGTAATAAATCCCAAGATCCTCTCAGGCATCACCGCCTTGTTGCAACAAGGGTGTCTTAAATTCAGCACCTAGAGGAAGGCGTGGCAAATAATAGGCACTCAATACATAATTACTAAACAAAAGGAAGAACAAAGAGAAAACATATTTTTCCTTCCATATTCAGTCCTCTTATCCTCATCTTTTCCTGGGCTTGGCATATTCATTAGGGTTCTGCCTGAAACCTGGTTATCTTTTCTCATCTCTGATCCAAATGTGGTTGCACCTGCTTTTTTTTTTTTTTTTTAATAGAGAACTAGAAAAATATCAGTGTAGGAGACAGCATTTGGTTGCCTCCCATACACACCCCTACTGGAGATTGAACCTCCAGCCTGGGTATGTGCCCTGTCTGCGACTCAAACCCACCACCTTTTGGTATGCACGACGATGCTTTACCCAACTGAGGCACACTGGCCAGGGCTATACCTGCTTCTCTTCTTCTCTTACCTTAACTGTGGTGTTTCTTCTATTAAATCACAATATCCTTTGTCATTGGACTTGCTAATCAATAACTTTTTTTGAGGGGGAGACTGTGTAAGGACTTGAATCAGTGTACTCTATGGAAGCAGCACATTGATAGGGGCTGTTAGATCATTTCTAAAGGGACAGAGGAGAGAAAAGGCCAGTGTCTGCATCTCTGGCATATAGCAGATATTCGAATAAGCTTTGACAAATATATAAATGAACAGAAATAGGAATAATAAAGCTAATAAGTATGTGACATGATATTGAAAGTTTTATTTAGCCCGACCGGTGTGGCTCAGTGGTTGAGCATTGACACATGCACCAAGAGGTTGCCCGTTCGATTCCTGGTCAGGGCACATGCCCAGGTTGTGGGCCTGATCCTCAGTGGGGAGCATGCAGGAGGTAGTCATTCGATATTCTCTCTCATCAATGCTTCTATCTCTCTCCCTCTCCCTTCTTCTCTCTCTAAAAATCAATAAAGAAAAAAAAAGTTTTATTTATATTTCTGAACCAGAATTCTGTTCTAGGTCAGTCTGACACCATTTTGTTTTGCTGCTATGTTGTTCTGAATTTTTGTTCCTCCCACTATTTTTATGTTCTGACCTTGGAGTAGTGATTACCCTGGCAACAAGAGGCAGTTTCTGAGCCTTTGTTGTACTTTCAGGGTATTTATGATATCAGACCTAAGCTATGCCAACTCATAATGGCTCCGGCTATCATGTTTAGTGAGATCACATCTGTTAGCTTACATTTATGTACTTCAACATGCATGATATCATTTGATTAGTAAACAGGCATGGGGAGAGTAAAGCATGCACTTATTGTCATCATCCTCTTCTCAGTTTAGATGACAAAACTGAGATCCACAACATTAACAGATCATAATCACCCAGAATTCATAATTTATATTAGGGTCCACTCTTGGTGTTATACGTTCTGTGGGTTTGTACAAATATATATGTATTTATCATAAAAATATCATAGAGTATTTTTATTGCCCTAAAAGTCCTCTGGGCTCTGTTTATCTCTCGCTCCCACAACCCCTGACAACCAATGATTTTTTTTACTACCTCTATAGTTAGGCTTTCTCTAGAATGTCCTATAGTTGGGATCATACAGTATGTAGCCATTTTAGATTGACTTCTTTCACTTAATTATACACATTTAAGGCAATTTCTTGTCTTTTCATGGTTTGATAGTTCTTTATTCTAGTGCTGAATAATATTTCATTTTCTGAAAGTACCACAGTTTATTTATACATTCACCTATTGAAGGACATCTTGGCTGCTTCCAAGTTATGGCAATTATGAATAATGCCGCTATCAGCATCTGTATGCTGGTTTTTGAGTAGACACACATTTTCATCTCCTTTGGGTACTAAAGAGTATGATTGCTGTATCATAAGGTAATAGTTTGTTTAATTTTGCAGGAAACAGCCAGATTGTTTTCCAAAGTGACTGTGCCATGTAACAGTGTATGACAGTTCTCATTGTGCCGCCTTGCTGCCAGCATTTGGTGGTGTCAGTGTTCTAGGTTTTGGCCATTCTAATAGGTTGCAGTGGTCAGGGAAGCTTATTTTCTTTTCTGAAATGAGAAAGCTAATAAGCGGTCTGTGACAGTAGTTCTTGAGCTCATTTTATTATACCAGACCCTCCCACAGGTTAGGTCACTGGCAATACTGTATTTCTGAACAACCACATTTGCTGCTTATTTGCACCCTCCCTTCTCTTACCTCCATAATATCAAACTTGAAATACTTCTAATTATCCTGTTGCTGGGGAAAAAGAACATAATGTAAGTAGTCACAAGATTTTAAATACGGCTCAGGTCATGAGATAAAACCTGTGTGATAAATTTAAAGAAATGTAACCCTTCTGTATCCTGGTTTCTTCATTTGTTCAATTATATAAAAAAGTATTTGTTCTACCCAACAGTGGAAAAGTGAAGGTAAAAGAGGTAAAACATGAGTATGCCTTCAGTGACTGGAATCGCCATGTCAATGTAAATTATGCCATTACTTTCAAAGGCCAAATGAACCACAGTGAAATGATATTGTAGGGGGGTACCTAGTATCAATTCTGTTAGAATCCAGATTTTTCTTCTCCCAGACAAGGTCAGCTTGTCCCAGGCCCAAGCAAATGATGAGTCCCACTGCCCAAGGATGTTAGGTGTAAGAAACATGTCTCCTTCATGCTTCCTGTGTCCTGCACTGCGTCTCATGCATAGAAAGAATAGGTAAATGTGTGTGGAATTGGAGGAATGTGATTCCCTGGAGGCTAGTTATATTTCAGCTAAAATAAAACAAATGTTTCTCATCCGGGTTCTAATCCAGATAATGGGTGATGTAATAATAATAAAAAAAAAAAAGAATAGAAATAGAGTAGACCAAAAAAGAAAAGGAAATACTTTTGCCTTCCATGTCAATATTTCCATATTAAATATGATTCACTTGTGAAGACATTTTGGACCCAGTGCTGGGAGGACCCAGTTTTCCTCCCCAGGCAACTTTATACCATCTCTGTATCAGTCTTTTGATTCTAGAAAGTGTACGGTTTTGTTACAGAGATATGATATAATCACAGAGAATCATGAAAATTGAAACCAAGATAAATAAAAATAATTATTTATATTCACTTTTTTATTGCTCATTAATACTGTGTGAGATCTTATAAATGTGCATACATGTATATATGCATAACCACAATGTCTAAAGTAATTATCATGGTAACCCTAGGAGATATTGCAATTAAACAGATTTAAAAAAAGAGTAAAAGAGGTAAGTAATTTATCCATAATAACACAACTAGAATGTGAAAGACCTGAGATTCAAATCCATATCTATCCAAGGCCAACTATGCAATTTATGCCATGCTGAATGTGTCAAATTTTGTGTTTCTGATTAAAATAACAACAATGGTACATGGTCTGGTGGGCCAGCAGTGATTTCATTTAACTTAAGTTGTTCCTAAGGAAATAATGTAGTTTGAATAGGTCACTGAGAACATTTATATTGTGAGAAAGGTTAATGAAGACATTTTTTGTAGAAAAGAGAAAAATGGCTGGATTATCTTAATATTTTCAAACTTAAGGTACCTTTTCTGAATTTATATTGTATCATTTGATTTATGTCCTTCTTTCTTATTTACAATGCATTCATCCAGTTATCAAAATCAAGTATTTCTATATATAGCCGAGCAGTACTAGGTGCTAAGAACACAGTAGTGAACAAAACATAAAAATCACTGCCCTGGATACTAGAGAGAGACCCCCACCTTGTAGGTGTAGAAGTGCTGGAAGTGATCAGCTAGCCTTGGGAGAGAGAGAAAACAATCCACTTTCTCTTCACTTGTAAGAAACAGCCTTAAGCCAGGGAAGGGTGTGGTGGAGAATGACACATCCTATCCTCTCAACTCCAAAGCTATTGGAGGAAGAATAGAAGCAAGACCCATATGCTTCTAGGGAGGATAGGAAACCCTCCAATTTTCCCTACCCCAGGAGTCAGGCAGAGATCCACTGGTTCTGGGAGAACTAGAGTAAAAGAAAGTTACATCTGCCCATGAAAGAGAAGCGTGAAAGTCTTTTGGGCCCAGGATCTTGCAGTGATAGAAAGCAGAGGTCTTCTGCTTCTGCGTTAGAATGAGGAGTGTGTGGCTACCACAGGGATAGAAGGGCAGGGAAGCTGAGACACTTAAGTCTGAATCACAGGTGCAAGGCCTGATCTAAGACTGAGCCTGAATCAAGAAAACCAAGTGATGTTCCCTGCTTCTACCATGAGCCTAGTATTGATAATAAGCAATAGCAGTTCACAACTAGGGAAGGGGCAGGAAGGGAGACCATCTCTGTGGTGTCAGGACTGCTGAAAGCAAAGCATGGAGCTGGAAGACTAAAAAAGTCTTTCCTATTACTGAAGAATTTGAAGTTTGGGGGCACTGAGAATAATGATAGTAATAACAATACACAAACATAACTCACTTCAAAATATAAATTGACTGACAAGACAAAAAGCATGGCCATTTTCATGCCCAAATAATATAAACCTCAATCTTTAGTAGTCTTCATACAATGACTGGCATGCAGCCAAATACTTTGAGATACACAAAACATCAAGAGAAAATGACCGACTTCCAGTTAAGATGGTGGTGTAGGTAAGCATGGTATTGAGTCCTCCCACAACCACATCAAAGTTACAACTAAACTACAGAACAACCATCATTCAGACCTGGAAGTCTTAACTACGAAATTAAAGAAGCAGCTGCATTGAGACTGGTAGGAGGGTAGGAGGGGCGGAGGGGCCACAGGCTGGCCCCACACCCACATGTGGTGGACACCTCGGCTGGGAAAGTCCTCCCTGAGGACAAAGGGGTCCCTGTCCCACACCAGGCGCCCTGCTCAGGGTTTCAGCGCCAGGAAGAGAAGTCCCCATAACTTCTGGCTGGAAAAACCAGTAGGAACTGAGACTCAGGGAGGCTGAGGCGGTTGGAGCCTCAGACAGCTCCTCTTAAAGGGCCTGTGCAAGGACTTATCGGACTCACTCCCTCTCAGCTTCGAGGGGAGGCAGCTCAAGGGGAGCCAGAGACATACAGGAAAGAACTGAGCTGTTTGGCATTGGAGCGAGGGCTGGAAAGGGGGCTTTCTTTGGGACAAATGTGCTGTCAGAGGCCTTTGTTCCTTTGGTGAGGTGAGCTTTTCCCTGGGGCTGCAGACAGCCGCCATATCTGGGACTCCAGCACCTGACTCACGCTGTTTGTTCCAACCTGGTGATTCCCTGAGGCCCCGCCCCACCCAACTTTCAGGCCCACCCAAGCTGTTGCCAGTTGCTTAACCATAGGATTGGCCTGTCTTGGATCCTGCTTCAGGTTTTCCTAAATTCTTTCAAACAAGCAGCATCTGGTCTCAGCTAGCCCCATATCACTCATTTAGCAATATATAGGAACAAATACAGGGAGGCGGCCAAATTGAGGAGACAAAGAAACAGGTCCCAAATGAAAAAAACAGGAAAAAATCTTCAGGAAAAGAACTAAGTGACATGGAGATAAGCATAAGTTCAAAATACTGCTTATAAGGATGCGCAATAAACTTAATGAGAACCTCAGTGAACTTAGTGAGGGCCTCGAGAGCATAAAAAAGGACCAGTCAGAAATGAAGGATGCACAGTCAGAAATGAAGGAGGCACTAACTGAAATAAAGAATAATTTACACAGATTTAATAGTAGAGTAGGTAAAGTCAAGAAGCAAACCATTGATTTAGAATATAAGGAAGCAAAAAACACCCAATTAGAACAGCAAAAAGAAGAAAAAATCTAAAAAAATGAGGATAGTGTAAGGAGCCTCTGGGACAACTTCAAGCATGCCAACATTCCCATCTGGGGGTGACAGAAGGAGAAGAGAGAGAACAAGAAATCGAAAACCTATTTGAAACAATAATGGCAGAAAAATTCCCTAACTTGGTGAAGAAAACTGACATACAAGTCCAGGAAGCACAGAGAGTACCAAACAAGATGAATCCCAAGAGGCCCACACCAAACACATCATCATCAAAATGCAAAAGGTTCAAGACAAAGAGAGAATCTTAAAAGCAGCAAGAGAAAAGCAGTTACCTACAAGGGAGTTTCCATAAGTCTGTCAGCTGATTTCTCAAAAGAAACTTTGCAGGCCAGAAGGGAGTGGCAAGAAATATTCAGAGTGATGAAAAGCAAGACCTATAACCAAGATTACTCTATCCTGCAAAGTTGTCATTTAGAATCGATGGCCTTATAAAGAGTTTCCTAGGCAAGGAAAAGCTAAAGGAGTTGATCACCACAAATAATTATTATATGAAATGTTGAAGGGTCTTTTTGAAGAAAAAGATAAAAAATATGAACAAACAAAATGGCAATGAATACATATCTATCAACAATTGAATCTACAAACAAAATGAACAAGCAGAACAGAAACATTCTCATAGATATAGAGAACATTTTGTTGGTTGCCAGATGGGAGGGGGGTGAATAAAGTGAAGGAATTAAGAAGTACAAATTGGTTGCTAGACTGACAAATCTCAAAGGGAAGGGGGTTTGGAGGGAGGGAAGAAATAAACTAAAGAACTTACATGCATATATGCATAACCAATGGACACAGACAACAGTGTGGGATAAGGCAGGAGGGGGCAGAAGTGAGGAGGATAGGGTCAATGGGGAAAAAACGAGGAACATCTGTAATATATTCAACAATAAAGATAAAAAAAAGGAAACGACCCCCATGAACATTTAGCAATATGAATCTGATAAAAGGTAAAAATTAATATTCATGATGTCCAAGTGATTTTTTTGTCAGATAAATTCAAGGTTGATTCAGTAGTCTAAACAAACAATATTATTCACCACATTAAAAGACTCAAAAATAAAATACGGTTATCTCAACAGATACATAAAAAGCATTTTATAGGATTCAAGATACAATCATGATTAAACTCTTAACCTGAAAAGGTGTTTATGAAACAAACTTCAGATAATATACATATTGGTAAAGACTGACTGATTGTTCCCCTAATATCAAGAACAATGTAAGGATAGTTGCTCTTACCATATCCATTCAATATTGTACTGGAGATGATAGCCAGTGCAATAAGGTAAGAAAATGAAATAAAATGCATGGAGACAGGAAAGGAAAATTAACATCCTTGTTCACTGCTAATAAGATCATAAATGTTCAAAATTATTTTTAAAAATCTGTAAAACAGCTACTAAAACTAACAAGTCAATTCAATAGTTAACTTGCTTGATCAAGTGTCTTGTAATTCCAATATAATTACTCTTGTTGCATTGCCATTTCTCCTGAGCACACACCTCAGCCTCATGTGGAGTTCCCTCTGAGGAGGAGACAGAAGAAGAAACATATTCAAGCAGATAGTTCCATATACATTTGAGCATCATTTTTGAACTGTTGCAGCATAGTTGTGTCATGGGGAGTTCTGTAGGATAGTGAGAAAATAAATTCCTTCTAGTGGGCAGAATTTGAAGCAGTGCACTTGGTTGTTTCCTTTGCTTACAAGGAGAGGTGACCAGAGATAAAGGTCTGCATAAATTCATGGTTCCTTATGCTTTGGATGGATGGCGATATAGTAGAATGGAAAATGATTGAAAAATTGATGACATGGGACCTGGTAAAATGAGCATAAACTGTGAGAATATATGTGTCTCATCATGAATGCTTATTGAAGGGCATCCTTGTAAAGAAGGCTCTCAGTAATTATGTGAATTAGATGACCTTTGTTATCAATGTCAGTAAACCTCTTTCCCCAACATCTTGATGCTTCCTCAATGGGTTCATGAGCAAAGGAATTTCTCAATTATCTGTTGAGTAAGATGATTTATTATGTGGATATGACTATGATGGCAGCAAGAGAAATTATGTGTGAAATGAACAAAGCATGTGCTGATCTGTCTCTTGCCATGGTAGATTATCCAGTCTGCCAATAGCCAAGACAGTGCTGCATTCTTACTGAGGTTTTGAGGTGACCATAAAACCACATAGTGACAGGTTGATGACACAAGATGTTTTTCATCAAAGAAGGGGCATCAGCTTGTCCTCATTAAGTAGCTCTTCATTCAAATCATTGATTTTCCCTTGCAAAGATATTTTTGTCAGCATCACCCTCCGTATTGTTTCCACAATGCCATAGCATTCCAAATAACATTAATGTAACAGATTTATAGAGACATTGGACTCATGCCCATAGAATTAATAGGTGTTACATGTACCCTCTTGCCCCAAAGCACCTTTTTTAAAAGATGTAGTTACAGCTTAGGTAGTATGACAACACCTTGCAGAGCTGTGGTGTTATCCTAAAATCCTGTTTATACTGTTACCTATATATGAAACCATTTCTCCCAACACTAAAATATAAGCATCTAGAAATCAAGAGATAAAGTGAGAGTGGCTACTCTTACTCCTCATTTGTCCACTTGCAAACGTTTTATTTTTTTCTTTATGAGATTTAAGTCTGTATGAGGAGAAGCCAGTATCTCCTGGAGAAAATACAGGCAGATATGTGAGCAGCTTCATGAAACTGGCGGCAGCTTCTTTGCCAGGATACCTTCTGTCTCTGGAACCATTGTCACCCTTTGTGATTGCTTCATGGTGATTCTTGATTTTTTTCAATGCTTTTCTGAATAGTTTTTGACTATTATCCATTCAGAGTTGCAGAACGCTAGAATTTTTGGTAGTTGCTCTTCTGATCTTTGTTCCCAGCCCTTCTTGTGGCTGTATAAGCCTCTAATTCCATGTTAAACCCTTCCTACTTGGAGTACCTAGAGTAACTTCTGTTTTATGCCTGAGTTATAATTAATACAGGGTCTTTATGATTTACATATGTCCCCAGGGATAGAGAACAGATCACCACAAAGGGTCCAAGTTAAGAGACTGGTATAAAATGGTACATGTAATGAACTGGGGGGAAAAAAATAAAGATGTGTAGGTAGTCACAAGAAGCCCAGTCCACTGGAATAAGTCCTTAAAGAAATCCTTACACTATGAATATAGTAAAGTCTTTACTTATATGAAAGATAATAGTAAATCCTTCCCATAGAGAGCTATTTAGTTTACCTTTCACATGCATTATCCCTCTTGGATTTCGGGAAAGGTCTCATACTTAACAGGTGAACTATACATGCTCTGTCTTACTCCAGTCTCCCCAAACACCATAACTCCACACCATAGCAACCCTGTGAGTGGCAGAGCAGACACCATTAAATGCCCTTCACAGATGATGAAACTGAGGCTGTTAACTACCAGGGTTATTTTATTTACATATTCACTGAACAAAAGTACACATGTCATTTGCTGTGTGTCAGGCATTGTGTTAAATACCAGGGATAAAATAATAAACAAGACAAACATCTCCTTGCTCTCATGATTCTATTTAGTGAGGAACACAGACATTAAATAAATGATTTTAGCATTATAAACACTATTTAAAAAGGGAGAGCAGTGGATGCTATGGAGACCTCAACTGTAACAATAACTCAGGGAAGGACTACTCCTTGAGGAGCTAATACCTACAGTTACTGAAACTGAAGAATAACTAGGCAGTGGTGCCTGGCCCAAACTCACAATCAGAAAATAGAAAAACCCGGAATGCAATTCAGGTGACTTGACTTCTGCTCGTGTTTACTACATGAGGTTGGGGTTGCAACTGCTTCCGTGACTTGGGGTAGGAGGCAGGGCAGTATTTTTATCAATCTGAAGATAAACAAAAATACCTACTTCTTTATGGCTATGTTTGTTTGGATGTTTTCTCATTATAAAGAATATAAAATTCAATGGAATATTTAAAATCTATGTGGCAGGGCCTAGGCAATACTAATACTTCATAGACCTTGATTTCCCTATGAGGTTATGTAAATGAAGACAAAGCTATTCAACTGGATTATATGGAACTGCTGATATTTAACCATTTTGGCTTCAAAAATGATGGGTTCATATGGTTCTTACCTAATACTAACCTAACAAACCCAGTCCAGGAATGTTCTAAGCAATTCTTTTAACTCTTTCAGCAAACACTAGATATACCTCAATAAAATATAGTTACTATAGATAAAAATAGTATCATACTCAGATAATCATGAAATCTGGCAGAATTCACAATTTGAAAGCTGCTATTATAGTTGTGAAGGGAAAGCACTTTAAAAAGTTGTCTAATTACAAATTGACTTCACAGGGTCAATAATTTGAGAACTAAAGAAGATCTACAGGATATAATTGACCATTCTGGTTGAATCGATAACAAATTTACTTTTAAAAAAAGAGTCTAAATTACAGTGAGAACCATGATGACACTTGGAAGCATACTTTCTAAATGTAAATTGCTTGCAAGTTTGAAATGAACCATTGTCCCATAATAGTGGGGCAAAGTCTGAAACAAGTAAATATTTTTACTCCTTACATTTCATGCTAGGGAATATTTACAAGCAAATAATGTGGTTTTAAGATTTGTTTTGAAAAAAACTTTTATTAAAAAGTTTTTTATGAACTTATTTTACAAAACTGTTTGCTAAGAAAGTAGAGAAAACTTACTTCTACATGTTGTTGAGGAAACTTGAAGTTGACTGTGTCTTTGAGGATGAGAATTTGATAAAGTATACTAAAAAAAACAATGAATATTTACACCATACATTTTCAACAGGGAAGATATCACCTCCAATGGGGAGATAAATTGATTGGTTGGACTGATTAGTGGAGATGCAAAAGTCTTACTCTTTTAATGTATAAAGCACAAAAAGAACATACATGCAGATATACAGAATATTTGATCTTCTAAAATTACATGAAGAAATGATTAGGAAAAAAATCTAAAATGACCCCCTTAGGCAAATAAGAAAGAAAATAAAGTTGAGAAATGCTAGCTTACATCCTTTGAGTCAATAGCTGACAAATACAGAAATAGTTAGACAATTAGGGAAATGAATTCTAAGGACAGTGTCTAGAATATGTGCAAATATAGGGCTAACATAATATTCATAGCAATGCTATTTATAATAATGAATAATTGGAAGATACCCAAATTTCCAAAAACAGTATGATTAAATAAATTGTGTTGTATTCCTGCAATGGAATGATATGCCCTCAATGCAAATGTGGAAGAAATTTGTATGGTATAGAATATGTTCATAATTCTATAATTGAAAAAATGTGCATACTGTTGTCACTTTGTCAAAATATATATTAACATTTATATATTAAAAAAATTGACTAAAAGGATTCACACTAAAATAATTTATGGTGATTTTCAATGAGTAGGAAATTACAAATAATTTTTTTTTCTCAACTGTGTTTTTTTTCTTTTAATTAAATATGTATTTCTAGCAATTCAATATCTGCAAATAATTTGAAAATTTAAATAATAGCAAATGGATTACAAATTTTAAAAAAAGATTTGCTTTCCCCAGTCCCTTATATAACTTCCCTGAGGCATCCACTCTCTACTTTATAAAACTATTTTCCTCATGGTTACCTCTAGGTAATTTACTTACCTTGCTATTTTTTACTTTTTTTTTTTTTTAATGATTAGGTATATTTCATTGAATTTTTATACTGATATTTGGATTTATCTTTCTTATGTTTCCCTCAACAATCACAATATCAACCATATCGACATATTTATAGGATAAAAGTTGAATGCCCAGTATTTTTCAGTATTCTGTGCTTAATTGGTACAGTTAAAAAATAATGTGTATTGTTAAATTGCATGGTTTGCTATGATTATATTTTCTCTCATATATTTTTGAAGATAATAATTATCTTGTTAGTTTTATTAAGTATTCATGAGCCTTATCTGTATAAATTCTCTGATAGAAATATGAATATCCTCTCTATAATCAGATGTAATAACAGGTAATAACAGGTCAGTTTTACTTTTTTCTTATAGACATCACTTCTAGAGTCTTCCATCTTCCTATATTAATTGTTATTAAGTGTTTGAGATTATTTATGGCTATTTTCTTAGAACTACTCTTTATTGATATTCTGAAATTTTTCCTTAAATATTTTTTTTTCCATTTCTTAGTTGTTACTTTATGGTAATAAAATACAACTTTAGTGGATTCATGTTAAAGGGCACATAGGAAATAAATTTATCAAAACTGTTCATATCTGGCAATGTAATTCTGCTCATACACTTGATTGATACTTTAGTTGTGTATATAATTTTGGAATGTTGAAATAATTTTCCCTCAGTACTTGGAAGAGAATGCTTAAGTATCTTTCAGCTTCCACTCCTGGGGTTTAAAAAAATTCAGTGGTGGTATAATAACTGATATGTTGTAGCTAATTATTTTTTTGTCTCAGGAATCTTTCTCTGACTGGCTTATATCACTCAGCATAATACTCTCCAGGTCCCTCCATGTTGTCTCAAAAGGTAAGAAACTTTTTTTCTTAGAGCTGCATAGTGTTCCAATTGTGTAAATACATCACAGCTTTTTTATCCACTCATCTACTGATGGGCATTCGAGTTATTTCCAGATCTTAGACAATGTAAATGGTGTTGTTATGAACATAGGGGTGAATATATTCTTTCTGATTGGTGTATTCTGATCTGATCCTCGGCTTCCTCTATTCTGCTGGTTATTCCTTCCAGGGTGTTCTTTATTTCCACTTGGTTGTTTTTTACTTCCAATTGGTTGATTTTCATTGTGTCTGTATCTTTACTCATGCTGTTGAGCTTTCTCATAATCATTACTCTGAATTCTACATCTTATAACTTGCTTAACTCCATTTCTTTTAGCCCTTTGTCTGTAGAATTCTCTTGTTTTTTTTTTTTTTTTTCCCTTGTTCATTTTGGATTTGCTTCTTTTTTTTCCCACCATTTTTGCTTCTCACTAGGGTTTGGAGCCTGCCAAATTTTCCATGTGAGTGTCTATGTTTTGCTGATTGTGGCTTCCTCGGCTGTGTTTGAATGAGTGTGGAAGGGACCACACTGAACGCCAATGTGTAGTGTTACTTTCCTGGGTAGAGTTTCAGGCCAAGCAAAGATTCAATTATTCCAGAGCTTTTGTCTGTAGGCTGACAATTAGTCTCAGTTATTTAATCAGCCTCAAGTTGTAGCCCTCAGCTGAATGAAAAATACCACAGATAGGCTAGGTAAGACGATTTTCAGTGGATGGGGCAACTGCTTTCCCCTGGATTAGGTTACTTTGAGAAGAAAATGGTTTCTGCAGTGTGGGCTAATGGCTCAGCACAGGGACCCAGGCCTCAACCTTCAAAGTTCAGTTCCCAGAACCATGACAATCAACACTGAAAGCCAGGTCCAAAAGTCTTCAGAATCTTGTCTCTGCCTATTGGCTTGCTGGTAGTCTCTGGTTGTTAATCTGGAAAGTCAGTTTTGCATTATGTTGTATCATGAAAACACTCATATCATTTAATTATTACTATTTTTAAGAAAGTGACCTAATTATATCATAAAACTGTATCATTTAAGTTGTCATATGTGCTACTTACTGTGATGTGGTATTTTGTGTATATTTGCAGTATGATTAGGAAGATTATTCATTCACCCACTTTTCATTAGTATAAGCTTCTTAAAAGTTATTATTATTAAAGTATTTTATTTGCCTAACTTTATATATTTAACTTTTTTTTTTCCCCAGTGGGCTCAGATGAACACACTTAAAGTGTATTTCTAAGCATTCCTAATACAAGGATATTTTTTATCCATTTAAAGTTAATCAGAAATAGAGAATTTACTATAGGCAATTGAAATAAAAATTAACTACTAAAAGTAATTGGAAGAACCATGAATGAAAAGGGAAAGCCACCAGCAGATTTTAGGAAATCAGGATATTTTAGGAACCATAGGACATTTCCAATAATTAGTTCAGCTCCCTACAATATTGAAGTGAATAATAAACAAAAGGCTGCCAAGAAGGCTCTGGTGGAACATCATCCACATCTAGATCTTGTGAAGCCTACAAACCTTCTAATGTTATCAAAGGAGCAATAGCTTCTGTTTGCAGGTCTTTTTCAGGTAACTACCTGTGGTGAAACCCTTAACTTCATAGCATTTCATGTACTTCTTCAGGAAATGCCCTATTGTACAAAGATTAGTACTTAGGTTTTTATATTAAAAACTTGTTCATATTAGTGTTCCAGAGGCATCCCCCTTGTGGGATGGTAGCTTGTGATAACAAAGCTCTTAAGAGACTGATGTATCAATCAGAATACCGTACTCTTAAATTACAATAAAAACTATAATTGCTCAAGAGAATAGATAATAACACCAATCTGAGCTTTACCTTCAATCCCCATGAGGAAGCTACCCAGGAAGCCAAATTATCAGAAGGTTGCTGGTGGAGCATGAAATCAACAAGGGTAATTAATTATAGGATTTTAATGTTTAATGGCAGGAGGCTGAGAATGGCTGATGTATCTATTGTAACAGTAAAAATATAGTTATATGCCTTCCAGAAAGATCTAGGAATCAAATTGGCTTCCTTGAATGGCGCCTATAAGAGGCTCTGCCAACATGAAGTTTCCCAGAGAGTTTTAAAAGTCTCATCAAGACTTTCTGATGGACATTTTTTTTTAATGTTAATCCATTGAATAAGGTTGGTGTCAAGTTTTTCTAGCTCTGAAGAAATTGTTTATTTGAGAAATATATGAGGGCAATTATTTTATTTGTATTTTTGTTGTTGTTGTTTAGTAAAAACTGAGTCTCCTTTCTATCCTCTACATCTACAACAGATACTAAAAATAAAGTTTGTGCCCTAGCCAGTTTTTCTCAGTGGTTAGAGTGTCAACCCTCAGACCAAAGGATCATGGGTTTGATTCCCGGTCAAGGGCATGTACCTGGGTTTCAGGGTCAGGTTTGTGCAGAAGGCAACCAATTGATGTGTCTCTTTCACATCAAGGTTTCTCCCCCGCCCCCCGCCACTTCCACTCAATGTAAAATTAATTAAAAAATATCCTCAGTTGAGGATTAACCAAAAATAAAATTTATAAAATAAAAATGAAGCTTGTGTCTAGTACCTCACACAAACTTTTATGATGGCTTTATTGCACATTTTAACTTTTATTTACTTACAAGCCTTTCTTACCTTGACTAAATATTTTGAAGAGGGAAACAGGTCTCATTCACTTTTATTTAGCACATATAGGAGTTTAAAAAGTTGATTGAATGAATGAATAAATGGTTGAGAAATACCCTACATATGAGGTAGGGGCAGGTTAATGTGTTCATATTTTTGTCTTGCAAGGTGTTTAAATAGAAGTTGGATGGACACGTGTTAAAGATACTACAGGGTCTAGCCCAATGCTGATATTTATGTTTAATTTTGTGAACATTTTCAAAATTTTCAATTATCTTAGACACTTCAATGGAATCTAATAGTCTGTTTAGGTAGGGACAGTGGCTGGCAAGGAATGGTGACATACTAGAAGAAGAGAGTGACTAACATTCTCAAACATTAACTACTTAATTAATTGAATTTATTTTCAATTTTTTCCAGTTTTATTTATATAGAATTGACATATAACATTTTATAAATTTAAGTAGTACAATGTGGTGATTTGATACATGTATATATTGCAAAATGATTACCACAATAATATTAGTTAACACATTGATCCCTTTATGCAGTTACCTTTTGTGTGTGTGTATAGTGAGAACATTTACTATATACTCTCTTGTCAACTTTCAAGTATACAATCTGGTTTTGTTAACTTATCATTATGCTGTATATTAGATCCCCAGAATTACTATCTTATAACTGAAAGTTTATACCCTTTAACCAAAATTTCTCCATTTTTTCCACCCTAGCCTCTGGCTACCACCATCCTATTCTATATTTCTATGAGTTCAGTTTTTTGGATTTTACATATAAGGGAGGTCACACAGTACAATTTTTCCTCTCTCTGACTTCTTCAGTTAGCATACTGTCCTCAAGTTTTAATATTGTTGCAAGTGGCACGGTTTCCTTCTTTCTCATGGCTGAATTACACACACACACACACACACACACACACACACACACACACAAATTTTCTCTACCAATTCATTATTTTTTAATGAACATGTAGGTGGTTTCCCTGTCTTGGCTATTGTGAATAGTGCTGCAATGAACATGAGGGTGCAGATATCTCTTTGAGATAGTTACTTCATTTCCTTTAGCTACATACTGAAAAGTAGGATTTCTGGATCATATGGTAGTTTTACTTTTCATTTTTTGGAACCTCAGTACTGTTTTCTATAGCAAATGTACCAATTTACATTCCCACTAATAGTGCACCAATGTTTCTCTTGTCCTTCACATTCTTGCCAGCACTGATGTCTTGTCTTTTGATAATAGCCAGCTAATAAGTGTGAGAAATATTTCATTCGTGTTTTGATTTTCATTTTCCTACTGAGAAAATATGTCGAGCACTTTTTAATGTACTTGTTGGCAACTTTTATGTTGTCTTTTAAATAATATCTATTCAGGTCATTTTCCCATTTTTAAATCAAATTATTTGCTTTCTTTTGCTATTGAGTTATAGGAGTTCCTTATATATTTTGGATATTAACTCCTTATCAGGTATGTAGTTTGAAAATATTTGCAGTGAAAAATGGCAGCAGAGTGAATGGAAGCTACAAAGACCGTCTCCCAGGACCAAACTGGAATTACAACTAAAATAAAGACAAATCGTTGGGAAAAAGCAACAGAAAAGCAGCTTGAGAAAACCATATAACTAGGGACACTGACTCGATCCTGGTAGGATTGCAGAGGCATTAGAGGGGGTCTGGGAGCCCACGGACAGCAGCCTTAGCTGTGAGCAGCACCCTCGGGGTTAAACTCCCAAGCAGCTACACAGTGCAGAGTTGGGACAGAGCTTTGAAATAGCCACAGCCACTCACCTTAGGCTCCGGCAGAGGGAAAGTGGACTGGACTGGAACTGTGTGGGGACACTCAGGATTTGGAGGGTATTCAGAGCTTTTGCTGAGTTGCAGTCACATAGGACTATGGTTATATTACTCCTTCCCAGGGCTTTGGGGAGAGGCAGAGAAATCCCTCCCTTGGAGATTCAACCCCACCCTGTGGGCCATTGAAATGCAAATTGATGCATATTAACAACCAGTAACTGCCCCACCCTCAAGAAATCCCCTTACTCTGAACACCTGAGGGAGTTTTTCATTCAACTGAGAAACCAAGGCTCTTCAAGTAACCTGTATTACTAGCCTCCAGGCAAAAAGCTAAAAAGATAAATTGAACCTTTCCTGGGCTTGCAACTCTACCCAGGAAAGCAAGACTTGACAGTGGTGTTAACATTCACTCATCCAAACACAGTAGAGGGAGCCACAAACAGCAGAACACCAACACCCACAGGGAAAATTTGGCAGTCTCCAAAACCCACTGAGGTAGCCAAAATGGTAAAACAAAGAAACAAATCCCAAATGAAAGAACAAGAGAACTCTATTGAAGATGAGATAAATGAAATGCAGTTAAGCAAATTATCAGAAGTAGAGTTCAGAGCCATGATCTGGAGGAAGCTCAACAGCACGAGTAAGGACATCACTACCATGAGTAAAGATATAGAAACACTAAAAACCAACAAAGTGGAAATGAAGAATGACATAGCAGAAATTAAAAACACATTGGAAGGACTAAACAGCAGAGTAGAGGAAACTGAAGATCGGATCAGTGAATTAGAAGACAGGGTAAAAAAAATCAACCAAGCAGAAAACAAAAAGAAAAAAAAACAATTAAAAATAAGAAGACAGCTTAAGAGAACTGTGGAACAACTGGAAACGTAATAATATTTGCATCATAGGAGTCCCCAAAGAAGAAGACAATGAGCAAGGGTTAGAGAATATATTTGAAGAAATAGTAACAGAAAACTTCCCTAACTTGGTGAAGGAAGAAGGCATTCAAGTTCAAGAAGCACAGAGAACCCCATGTAAGAAGAACCCAAACAGGCCCACACCAAGACACATAGTAATTAAAATGCTAAAAATTAAAGACAAAGAATCCTAAAGGCATCAAGAGATAAGCAACAGGTTACCTACAAAGGAAACCCCATAAGGCTCTCAGCTGACTTCTCAACAGAAACACTACAGGCCAGAAGGGAGTGGCATGAAGTAATCAAGGTCATGAAAAATAAGGATCTGAAGCCAAGACTACTCTATCCACCATAGCTATCATTCAAAATAGAAGGTCAAATAAAGAGCTAACCAGGCAAAAAAAGGCTAAGGGAATACCATAGCATCAAACCAGCACTGCAGGAAATGATAAAAGGACTGTTGTAATTAGTAGAAGAAATAGGAAGAAAAATGTAACCACACTAAATAAACAATGGCACTAAATAAGTACATATCAATAATCACCTTAAATTTAAATGGATTGAAAACTCCAATAAAAAGACACAGAGTAGCTGATTGAATAAGAAAGCATGACTCACCTCACAACAAAAGACTTACATAGTTTGAAAGCGAAGGGATGAAAAAAATCTTTCAAGCAAACGTAAAGGAACAAAAAGCTGGGATAACAATACTCATATCTGATAAAGTAGATTTCAAAATGAAAACCATAACTAGAGACAAAGAAGGCCACTACATAATATTGAAAGGATCTATTCAACAGGAAGGTATAACCATGGTAAACATATATGCACTGAAGATAGGAGCACCAAAATATATTAAAAACCTTCTGGAGGACTTCAAAGGAGAAATCGACAGCAATACAATCATAGTAGGGGACTTCAACACCTGCTCACATTCACTGGGTAGATCATCTAGACAAAAAATTAGCAAGGTAACAGAAACTCTAAATGAAGCACTGAACCAAATGGATTTAATAGATATCTACAGAGAATGACACCCCAAAACTACAGAATTCACATTCTTCTCAAGTGCACATGGGACATTCTCAAAGATAGAGCACATGTTAGGACACAAAGCACGTCTCTATAAGTTCAAGAAGATTGAAATTATATCAAGCATCTTCTCAGATCACAATGGCATGAAACTAGAAATCAACTGTAACAAGAACATGCAAAGACATTGGAACACATGGAGGCTAAATACCATGTTTTTAAACAATGAATGGGTTATCATGGAGATCAAGGAATAAATTAAAAACAAACACACAACAACACAAAATTTATGAGATGCAGTGAAGGAAGTTCTGAGAGGGAAGTTCATAGCACTACAGGCCTACCTCAAGAAACAAGAAAAATCTCTAATAGACTATCTCACCTCAAAATTTAAAGAACTAGAAAGCAAACAAAAAGAAAACCCCAGGGGAAGTAGAAGGAAGGAAATAATCAAGATCAGAGCAGAAATAAATGACATAGAGACAAAAAAAAAAAAAAAAATTCAAAAGGTCAATCAAACAAAGAGCTGGTTTTTCAAAAAGATAGACAAGATTGATGGATCCTTAGCTAGACTCACCAAGAAACAAAGAGAGAGAACCCAGCTATACAAAATCAGAAACGAAAGAGAAGTAACAACTGACACCACAGAAATACAAAGGATTGTTAACAAATGCTATGAACAATTAATTATATGACAAAAAATTCAACAATCCAAGCAAAATGGACAAATTTCTAGAAACACATAGTCTGCCAAAACTGGACTGGGAAGAGATAGAAAATTTGAACAGACCAATAACAACTAAAGAAACTGAAGAGGTAATCAATACTCTCCTAGCAAACAAAAGCCCAGGCCCAGATGGCTTCAGAGGGCAGTATTACCGGACATTCAAAAAAGAACAAACACCCATTCTCCTCAAACTATTTCAAAAAATTCAAGATGAAAGACTTCCAAACTAGTTCTATGAGGCCAGTATAATTCTAATTCCAAAACCAGAAAAAGACACTACAAAGAAAGCAAACTACAGGCCAATATCCCTGATGAACATAGATGCCAAAATCCTGAACAAAATACTAGCAAATCGGATCCAGCAATACATTAAAAAAATTATTCATTATGACCAAGTGGGATTCACTCCAGGCATGCAAGGCTGGTACAATATTTACGAATCAATAAATGTGATACACCACATAAACAAAATGAAGAATAAAAACCACATGATCATATCAATAGATGCTGGAAAAGCATTCAACAAAACCCAGCACCCGTTTCTGATAAAAATGCTCAGCAATGTGGGGATAGAGGGTTTATATCTTGACATAATAAAGGCCATATATGAAAGACCTACTGCCAACATCATACTCAATGGGCAAAAATGAAAAACATTTCCCTTAAGAACAGGAACAAGACAGGGATGCCCACTTTCGCCACTCTGTTTTTTGTTTGTTTGTTTTCCTCACCAGAGGACATTTTGTTTTCCAAAATTTTGTTCAGATAGAGTGGGAAGGAGAGAGAGAGAGAAACATTGATGTGAAAGGGACACATCAAGTGTTTGCCTCCCACATGACCCAATCAGGGCTGGTGACAAATAGCAACTGAGGTCTCTTCAGACCACAGGCCAATGCTCTAACTGCTGAGCCAAACCGGCCAGGGCACTTTTGCCACTCTTATTTAACATAGTATTGGAAGTCATAGCCACAGCACTCAGGCATGAAGTAAAAATAACAGGGATCTACATTGGAAAGGAGGAAGTGAAACTGTCATTATTCGCAGATGACATGATATTATGCATAGAAAACCTCAAAGACTCTATCAAAAATCTACTAGACTTAATAAAGAATTTGGCAAAGTAGCAGGATACAAAATTAACGTCAAGAAATCGACAGCATTCTTTTACACCAATGATGAACTCACAGAAAGGAAACTAAAAAAATCCTATTTACCATCATAGCAAAAAATATTAAGATACCTAGGAATAACCTTAACCAAAAAAGTAAAGAACTTATTTTCAGAAAACTACAGAACATTGAAAAAGGAAATAGAGGAAGATATAAAAATGTGGAAGCACATACCTTGTTCATGGATTGGAAGAATTAACATCATTAAAATTTCCATATTACCCAAAACAATCTATAGATTCAGTGCAATCCCCATCAAAATACCAATGACATATTTCACAGAACTAGAACAAATACTTCAAAAGTTCATATGAAACCAAAAAAGACCTCAAATAGCCACAGCAATCTTGAAAAAGAAGGACAAAGTAGGTGGGATTACAGTACCTGATATCAGATTGTACTACAGAGCTACTGTAATCAAACCAGCCTGCTACTGGCACAAGAACAGCATATAGACCAGTGGAACAGAACAGAGAACCCAGAAATTGACCCAAGATATTATGCTCAATTAATATTTGACAAAGGAGGGAAGAGCATACAATGAAGTAAAGACAGCCTCTTTAATAAATGGTGTTAGGAAAATTGGACAAAAAAATGAAACTAGACCATCAACTTACACCATACACAAGAATAAATTCAAAATGGATTAAAGACTTAAATGTGACCCACGAATCCATGAAAATCCTAGAAAAAAATATTGGCAACAAAATTTCAAACATTGTACGCAGCAGAATATTCATTGATACATCACCTAAGCAACAGAAACAAGGAGAAAATGAACATATGGGACTACATCAAACTGAAAAGCTTCTGCACAGCAAAAGAAACAACCACCAAAATGGAAAGGCAACCCACTGTATGGTAGAGCATGATTACCATTGATATATCAGATAAAGGGTTAATTTCCAAAATATATAGATTATTCATACAACTCAACCAAAGAAAGATAAAGACCCCAATTACAAAATGTGCAGAGGAACTAAATAGACACCTTTCCAAACAGGACATACAAATGGCCAAGAGACATATGAAGAAATGCTCAACATCACTAATCATCAGAGAGATGCAAAGTAAAACAACAATGAGTTATCACTGTACACCTGTCAGAATGGCAGCCATCAGCAAATCATCAAACAATAAGTGTTGGCAAGGGTGTGGAGAAAAGCGAACTCTAGTACACTGCTGGTGGGAATGCAGACTGGTGCAGCCACTATGGAAAACAATATGGTGTTACAGCAAAAAATTAAAAATTGAACTGCCATTTGACCCAGTGATCCCACTTCTCGGAATATATCCTAAGAAGTCTGAAACACCAATCAGAAAGAATACATGTACCCCCATGTTCATAGCAGCACTATTTGCAATAGCTAAGATCTGGAAACAGCCCAAGTGTCCATCAGTAGACAAATGGATAAAAAAGCGGTGGTACATATACACAATGTAGTACTATGCAGCTGTAAGAAAGAAAGATCTCTTATGCTTTGTGATGACATGGAGGGACCTGGAAGGTATCATCCTAAGTGAAACAAGCCAAGGAGAAAAAGACAAATATCACATGATCTCACTTATTTGTGGAATATAACGAACATAACGGCCTGAGGAATTGGGTAGACCCAGAGTCATGGAAGTATGGTACAGACTGACAACCCTCAGAAGAGGGGGTGATGGAAGGAGGAAGGAGATAAACCACAGAACTTATATGCATTTATGCATAATTGATGGATATGGACAACAAAGCCGGAGACTGGGTGGGAGGAATGGGAGGGAAGGTGCCAATGGCGTAAAAAAGGAGAAACATCTGTAACAAAAATAAATTAATTAAGATCATAAAAAATATTTTTGACTATTTTATATTTGCATTCGCATTTTCTTGATTGTTTCTTCTGCTGCACAGAAGCTTTTTAGGCTGGTACAGTTACACTTGTAGATTTTCACTCTCATTTCTTAGCTATTGGTGTCATACCCCAAAAATCATTACAGTGACCAGTATTAATAGCTCCTTATTTGTTTTATTTCTTTCCTTCTTTTTTAAATTTTTTTTTTCTGTTAATCCTCACCTGAGAATATTTTTTCCATTGATTTTTTTAATAGAGATTGGAAGGGAGAGTGAGAAAGGAGGGTGAGCGAGACATTGATGTGAGAGATAGACATTGATTGATTGCCTCCTGAATGTGTCCCAGCTGGGGCTGGGGATTGACCAGCAACCCAGGCATGTACCCTATACTGGGAATTGGGCCTTCGACCCTTCAGGGCATGGGTCAGTGCTCTAACCACTTAGGAACACTGTCCAGTGTGCTATTTACTTGTTTTCTTTCAGGAGTGTTTTGGTTTCCAGTCTTACATTTCAATCTTTAATCTATTTCGAATTAATTTTTTGTAAGTGGTATAAGATAGAGATATAGTTTTATTTTTTTGCATATGAATATTCACTTTTCCTAACATCATTTATTGAAGAAGCTATCTTTTCCCCATTGTGTGTTTTGGGCTCCCTTATCAAATATTAGTTTTCCATATATGTCTGGTTTTATTTCTGGGCTCTCCATTCTGTTTTACTGATCTATGTGTCTGTTCCTATGTCAATACTGTAATATATTGACTGCTATTGCTTTGTATTATAGTTTGAAATCAGCAAGTGGGATGCCTCTAGCTTTGTTCTTTCTCAAGTTTGCTTGGCTACTGAGGGTCTTTGTGGCTTTATATGAGTTTTAGCATTACCTTTTATATGTCTGTGAAAAATACCATTGGAATCTTTATAAAGGGATTGAACTGAATCTATAGATGCCTTTGGGTAGAATGGACATTTTAACAGTATTCATTTTTCTAATTAAGTTATTTGTGTTTTCTTAAATTTGTGTCATCAGTATCTTGTACATTTCAGTGTAGAGAATGTTCATGTTTTTGGTAAATTTGTTCCTAAGTATTTTATTTTTTCTGATGTCTCGTTATTTACATAGTATCAATGGTTGCTTTTGACAACATTGAGTTCAGTCATTGCAACAGAGAGTGTATAGAGAGCAAAGCTGAAATTATTAATATCTGACCTTTTAAAGAAAATGTGTGCTGACTTCTAAACTAAGCCATAGTAATAATTTCAGTCTTTGTCTTCAATGTGAGATTAATAGCCGTGTAAATGGAGACAGAAAAAGGAGCGGGTTGAGTGGTGACTGAGTGCCTGAGATGAGGTGGGGCAGGCTGCTTTGGGTATACGTGTGTCCCGAAACACAGTTCTACATAAAATGTGCCCAGGGAGTTGGTGATGTTCCATACATGTGACAGGACACTGGAATGCTTTATGGTACTTTGTAGATGGAGTGTACAAACTGTAAAAGTGGTGGCTTGAGAAGTTGAGTTAGAGAAAGAGGAAGTCAGGAACAGGCACAAAGTCTGAAATTCAGAAGGTAAATGGGAAGTTGTATTTGTGTGTTTAAAACAGATAAAGGGACAATAAAGAGAGGATAACAAGAACCTATAACAAGAACCTAAGGGAGATGGTGGAAGATGCACGGACTTCAGGCTGAAATCATGGTATAGAAACGTACTAGCCATGAAATCCTGAGCAAGTAATTTAACCTCACAGTATGCCAGTGTGCTCATCTGTAAAGTGAGAACAATAATGTATACTTTATGAGATTATAATGAGGTCTGAATTACATAAAAAAGATCAGTAAGTTTCTTCCTTCTGTCATCACACCTCCATCCTTCTTCTCTCTCCTCTCTGGAATCTTTCATGCATCCCTTCGATGTCTACACTTTTTCTCACATGTTGGTGGTAGAAAGTGTGGACACCAGAGAGGGGCAGGATGCTTTGTAAAATGAAGATATGGAGGGGAAAGCAAGAAAAAGGTGCTGAATCATTCAGGACCATTTGGAGGGAGGAGCAATTTAGAGCCCAACTTGGGAATCCCTCGCTTGCCTATAACTCTGCATCTCTTCCAGAATGACTTTCTCCAGACTCTGGACTAACTTGTTGCTAATCCCTATCAATTTGTTCTCCACTACTAACCCCAGGTTTTATGTCCTGATACTGTTCGTAAGTTTCTTCACAACAATTGCCTAGCTCTGTTTTAGATTACTTCCCCCAGGGACATCAACTCTCATCATTCCCCAAGTTGAATCTTGTTAGTAAGGTTCGCTGAGGATAAAATGTGCGTTCTGTCCTTTCTTACATTTTGTTTCTCTTGAGAGTCAATATTTCAGCCTGAGACAGTATTTCAAATAAATAGTCTTGCAATTTCTTCTGAATTTGGACAATGTCACTGGACTACAAAGCAACCAAAAGAAGGTACCTGGAGCCTTGCGCTCTCCGTTGGCGGGCTGCCTCTGCTCCGTGTGGTGGGTCTGGCCTCACTGCAGACATCCCCCGATGTTTTGATGAGAGTGGACCAGTGGGTTATTTTTAGAATCTAAAATTAATTTAGCAATCAAATGATTACTGTTTTTTAAAAACAATATTTAGAGTTATACTAGATACAAAGAAAGAAAACATGTCCTCACTGTGTATTTACACAGTTAGAAATGTGTATACAGAAGCAGCTTAATTTTTCAGTGTGTTTATGGAAAAATCCAGCACCAGTCTTATTCTTTAGCTATTTTCTATGGGCTAACTTCAAAAACATTTTATTTTCCCACAAAACCAACTGGGATATTTTTTTAAGGTCTATAAAATAAAAGGATAGTGTTGGAGAACATGAGGCATCTGGCTTTTCTCTTTAACATCTTCTTTTACTTCATTCATTGCCAAATCATGTGGATGGCTCATTCACCTATTCTATCAACAGGCTTTTCGTTTGTTTGTTTGGCTAAAGTGTCTACTCTGTGCAGGACAAGGTGGACACATGTACCCCTTTTGGGGTACTTGAGATCTGGCACTGTAGATGTAACATATGCAGGGGTGGGCAAAGTAGGTTTACAACTGCAGGTATGCACAACGCAGTTAATAAAGCTGTTACAGTAATCACAACTTGCATGTTTTTTTCTGTACATACATCTGCAAACCTACTTTTGCCAACCCCTGTATAATTCATTATAATGATAGCCTAAGTACAGTTAATAAAAAACCTATCATAGAGGCTTTCTTCCCTTGATTGAAAGAAAGTTTTTGTAGAAGTGGGATCACTGGGTCAAATGGCAATTCAATTTTTAATTTTTTGAGGTAACACTATAGTGTTTTCCATAGTGGCTGCACCAGTCTGCATTCCACCAGCAGTGTACTAGAGTCCTCTTTTCTCCACACCCTCGCCAACAATTGTTGTTGATGGCGGCCATTCTGACAGGCGTGAGGTGATACCTCATAGTTGTTTTAATTTGCATCTCTCTGATACCCTAAGAAGCCTGAACATCAATCAGAAAGAATATATATACCCCCATGTTCATAGCAGCACTATTTGCAATAGCTAAGATCTGGAAACAGCCCAGGTGCCCATCAGTAGACAAATGGATAAAAAAGCGGTGGTACATATACACAATGGAGTACTATGCAGCTGTAAGAAAGAAAGATCTCTTATCCTTTGAGATGACATGGAGGGACCTTGTTTTGCTTATTCTAAGCAAAACAAGCCAAGCAGGGAAAGAGAAATATTACATAATCTCACTTATTTGTGGAGTGTAATGAACATAACAATCTGAGGAGCAGGGTAGTCCCAGAGTCATGGAAGTAGGGTACAGACTGACAACCCTCAGAAGAAGGGGCGATGGGGGAGAGATAAACCACAGAACTTATATGCATAATCAATGGACATGGACCACAAAGCTGGGGACGGGGTGGGGAGGGATGGAGAGGAGGGTGTCAATGGGGGAAAAAGGAGAAACATCTGTAATAAAAATAAATAAATAAATAAAATTTGTTAAAGGAAGAAAGTTTTCATGAAGAAGTGATTTTTAAGTAGAGCCTGAAGGATAAGCAGCTGATTATTGGAATATTTGCTGTATGCGGCTGTCCAAGCATGAGGACGAGTAACGTCCACAGGCCCATCGGAGCTTCGTGTCTAGCAAAGGATGGGGAGAGCGGCAAGGGGAGCGGCCAGATGCCAGAAAGGCATGGGAGGCTATACAAAGAAATAGAATATTTGTTATTTTGTTATTACATTTTATTTCTATAGTGTTTTGCCATTTTCAAAGTACTTTCACAAAATGCCATTTGGTTGACCTAGATCTTGTGAGCTCAGGTGGGATGATCAGAAGAGAGAGTAGGAGGTTTTCTGTATTTAAAACATAAGTCTAGTTACTTGAAAAAACTCTAGCCAATTTATTTTTAATTTTGGGAGCACATTGTTTGAGAAATATGTAGAACATGGGTTAGGTCCCAATTTAGTGCTCTGTTCTCTATAATAATAGCTAACGTTTATGTCAAAGTACTTTATGTATATTAATGTATTGAATGCTCTTGTTCTTACAAGAAAGGTACTATTATTATCCAACATTTCACAGAACAGAAAAGGAGACATTTGCTCAAGGTCACACAACTGGTACATATCAGAGGTGGAATTTGAATACAGACGTCCGGCTCCAGAGCCCTCATGTTGAACTTGAATGTAATATAGCCTGGCCTATGGTTTTGTTTTTTGCTCCTGTCTAAACTCTAAAGCTTTGCTTTTTGTTAGAAGCTTATCCTTATATCTTTATACAAAAGATTATTGTATGTGCTTCTGTGAAGTCTGAGATACTCTTTTAGAATATAGCTTTTAATGAACCTAAAAAACGAGAATTTGACATATAATTGATAGATGCATATATGCATTAATTTTAATGTCCAAGGTGAATTATAGTTGATTTACCTGTGAAAGGGAAGATGTAGTTTTGTAAACGCCATAGGTTAAACAGTAGAGGTTTGTACTTGGAAATCAAAAATTGATTATTCTCTCTTCTGAGTTATGCTTTTAGCATAGGAATATAATTTTCTTCCTCTGTTCCAGGGATCTCTGTTAGTCAAAGACATCATGGAATTTGCATTTTGGGATGCTTTAAAACATACTTCTAAATAATATAAATCATTCTTCCCCACCTTCCAGTATCTCCTTCCAAACTGTCAATTTATGTAAGTATGAGGATCAGCAGAGTACAAATGTTTTTATTAAAAGTTTATCAGATTAGGAAAAGAATGTGATAGAAATGAAGTATTATTATGAGTCTCTGTAATTATAGAAAAGAGTTTTACAATTATAGAGTCAATCATTATTTGATCAATAAATATTTAGTAAGCAGCTACTATGTTACAAATTACTGTGAGGACTACAGAATTCATGATAATCAAAATAGTTATGGTCTTGTACTTTATAGGGATTCAAATTCAGTACAAAGGATAGACATTAAATAATTATGAATATAGTAACCAGTAAACAGAAGTACACAAGAACATAAATTACACTGATTACATTGGTCCCAGCCTTTTGTGCCTCTAATAGCCTGTCATTCTACACCTCAGTTATACATGAGTAAGGAGATATGTGTTCTCATCCTGGGTCTGCTACTGAGTATTTGTGTAACCTGAGGAAAGCCAGGGAGTTAGAATATTCAAGACTTGGGCATTATAATACCTCTCTGTACTTCACACACACACACACCCCATTTAACAAAATGCAGACCGAGAATATGCAGGATGATCTAAGTGAATAGTTATCAAACTTGCATTTCTTCAAATACGTTTCTGACTCCAATGAGTGTGCATCAGAATAAGCTGGGAGAATGTTAAAACATAGGTTGATGGATCCCTTTACCTTCCCTACAGAGTTTCTGATTGAATAGGTCTGGGACTTTTATCTTTGAAATACTATGTACAGCAAGAAAAGGGCTGCCTGAAGAAGCTTCCATAAGGTGGTATATTGGTAACTATTCTCTCCTTTGGAGTAAATTTGTTGTAATTTTTTTTTTTTTTTAATTCTAGTTGTTTAGTAGTTCTAATCATATTTTAAACTAGTAGGAATGATTGATTACAGTCATTCAACTCAGTGTCAATAATATGTACCCCTCAAATCCTTGAACCCACAAGACTGTGACAAGATACTTTGAAGGCAATCCAGCTAGAGTAGGGTTAACTTCATAAATTTATAACATGAAGATTCTTTAGTCCTAGTCATTCACGTCAACGATAATGAACAAAAAAACAGCATTCGTCAACCTGATGGAGAAGAAAATGTTGAATTAAGAAGAAGCATTTCTAAGTTGATATAAAAAATTTATTTTCAAAATATTTTAGTTAAAGTATTTCCAGCGTTTCAACAGTTTTTGAATCTTCTTTAAAATGATTGCAAGGATACAGTAGTAAAAATTATGAAGAATAGAACACAAGAAGTTCTTATGCAAAATATACAATTTGACTAAAGAAGTGAAAAAAGGAGTTACAGATCAACCTAGACCTATGGAAAGGCTTTTTTGGTAGGTTCTAAGTAAAAGAAATTAATAATCAATACATTTTTATCAGAAGTATACTATGTTAAACACAGATAGTATGCATGGTAAATCTCTCTTTGGGTCTTAATTTTCTGTTTCTAAATTGAGAAATCTGGAATTAATAACTTCTAATGACCTTTCTGGCTTTAAATTTTTACTACCCTTTGTGCTAGACATGAAAGGATTAATATTTATTTATTGAATTGTGTCATATTTGATGATAAGCCTGCTGGCCAGCAGCCTTTGAATGAAATGTTTTTGGCGAGACTACTGGTCTTGGTGTACAAATGATTGTAAATTGCATTCTCCTGCTGAGATAAAGGCATCATCTCTGCTCTTGTTTCCCTCACACTGAACTTTCTTCTCTCTGTTTCTACTTAACTGTTATGTGATCCAAAGAATTTGTAGGACAGATCAAAATCTAAGACAGATTTCAACTTGAATTCTTTGTTGCATGACCATGACGAAAGCCACAGTTGTAGAAATAACTGTGCTTTAAAAAAAAAATTCAATCAAGCAACATGGACTTCTGATCTCTTCATTTGGGAAATAGAATTACCTAGAATGTCTGGGCATTTATATGATTTAATAGACTGGCCAAATGCATGTTCAAGTGAACAGAGGACTTTGGCTCAGTACAAATCTAGGTAAAAGTGGTGGAAGATTATACAGTGTCAGTGATAAAGGATATTAGAGAATATCATAATCAAAACAGTCATATAAGTGAGACAATGGAGACTCAAAGTTTTATCATCTTTCTAGAATCACGATTTTATGTTTTATTGGGTTAATTTGCTTCATCTCTGAAGTTGGGGATGGGGGGCAGAACCATAATTATTTAAAACATACTAAGCCAAAGAAAGAGTTGGTGTAGTTTACTTAATACTTAGATAATATATTTTAATGCAAAATTAATTACTAAGTATTGTATCACCATGAAGCTGTATGATTTTTGAATTGTGCACACCGAATAATATAATTTCAAAATATATAAAGCAAAAACTTGACAGATACACACAGAGAAAATGACAATAGTACAACCATAGCTGGAGATTCCTATATAGCTCTCTCAATAATTGATATATCAAGTATATAAAATCATTAATGGGTGTAAGGAAAATTCAAACAACAAAATAACTTAAAAGGACGTATGTAGGTACAAATATTGAATCATTATGTTGTTCACCTGAAACTAATAAAATGTCTGTCAATTATATCTCAGTTTAAAAAGGAAATGCAGACGTAGGCAAAAATAATTTTAAAAATCAACTTCAAGTGCAGCAATAATATTGTTAATGGTTTTGTATTGCAATGAATCAGAGGAGAGGAGGGAAAGGAATTAGAGAAGAGCTTTGTTTTCTGCAGGAGATAACACCTGTACTGTGTCTTAAGAGATGATGTTAGTCAGAGAGAGTGGGAAAGTATAAATGAACAGAGAAGCATGCGGAAAGCACAATAATTGGAAATATCCTGATGTTTGTAGAGAACTATAGATGATGCAGTGTGAGCAAAAAGAATGAGCCAAGAAAAGGTGAGAGTTGAAAGGAGAGATAGACAAGGTTTACTGCATGGAGATCCTGGAAAATGGTATTATGGAATTTAGATTCTAACTTGTAAGTTACTGGGATTTACTAACATGTTTAAGCAAGAGAATGGCAAGGTTGAATTACCAGAACAATCACTTTTATAGCTAAAGTTGAGGAGAACAAAAATTATCATACCTACAAAGGTGTGATGCAGGAGAAGAAGAAGAAGGATTATGAGTTGAGCATGTTGATTTTGAATTGTCTATGCCACCAAAAGATGGAAATCTCAAGCAAGTGTAGTTAGATATGGAATTTAAGAGAAAACATTTTCTATAAGATATTTATTTAAGAGTTAGATATTAAAAAGGACATACATAGAACATACTATTTTTTAAGTATAATGGAAATTTATTTAAGTATGATATCAATGTACTATGTCATAAAGCAAGGCTCTAAACATATTTTAAAATGTTATTTTTACACTTTTGTTTTCTGACCCAAAAGAAATTATTATAAATATATAATAATAATAATAATAATAATAAACCACAAAAGCACACATTGGAAGATTTTAAAAACTTACTTCAAAATTGCATATGGATACAGAAATATTCTACTAAATTTTTAAGGAACAAGCAATGTCAGTGTAATAAATAAACCTTCATAAAATAGAATATGTGAGAACACTCCTCATATTTTATCTGGGTCATAGAATCTTCAGAGCAAAGCCCAATGATTAGAGTGCAAGTAGGGAAAAAGCAGGTCAATCTAACTTAGAAATAGATATAAAATCAGCAAAAAATTGTCAAAATACACTATGGTTATATTGGGTTTACATAAGGAATGTAAGAAGAGTTTAAGGTTATAAAATCTGTTATTGCAATTTTCTACTTTAATGCCTTCTTATTATCTTAATACATTTATTTTAAAAAATCAGTTCAACATCTATTAATGATTAAAAAATCTTAAACTAGGATAAAAAGGAAAAATTCTTACCCTGATAATGGATACCTATTGCAATTTATAGTCAGGGTCATATTCAATGATGAAATGTAAAAAAAATTATCTGTAAAATCAGAAAGTGCCATGATATTATTACTACTATTCATGGTAGTGGAGGAACTAAGCATTGCAGTTAGACAAGATAAATAAATATACAGACATGAAATAAAGAGATGTAATGGAATCTATAGGCAAATATTAGAAACAAAAAATTTAGCATTATTCTTGGTATAAGCTCAGTATAAAAAAGTCAGTGATAGTCTCATATGCCAGTTATAACAATTTATAGCAGGAAAAAGCCCATTAATAATAACAACAATAAGCCAGGATGTTAAGAAATTCATCTAACAAGAGTACACAGACTTATTTTTGAGAAATTTATACAATATTACTGAGTATTAACACAGAACAAAATGAAAAAATAAATAATACCCATGAATGAGTATACTCAACATGTCAGAAAATGACAGTTCTTTCAATATTGATCTACAGATTTAATGCAATGCAATTAAAACATAAACAGATTTTGTTTTGTGGAACTAGACAGACTGATGTCAAAATCAATATGGATGAGAAAAAGGTCATAAATAGGACTTACTCAAGTAAAACAAGGAAGGGAAATTTGTCCTCTCAGATATCAATGCTTATTAACATTCTAGAATTTAAACCATGTGGTCTGTCTGTTCATTTGTGTTTTCTGATTCACAAATTTATCAGTAGGACAGAGGGATCAATGCATTTGTACCAAGATGGGGTAGGAGCAATGGGAGTAGTTCAACTGGCAGTGGGGAGGATTTTGTGACTGACATTGTTTAGATAGAATTGCTGGTTCATGATAAAAATTAAAATAAGTTAGAGTCAGTTTTATTACTGTTTTACACTTTTTTTTCTATAGGCATTGTATCATCATCCTACTGCCTTCTCCTATGAGGGATTGCACCCACTGTCTCAGTTTGGCACACGTGAAATATAGTAAATGTATGGAAGTTTAGTATAAAACAAAGTATTATGTATGAGTGGGAAAAGAATGGATTGTGAAGGGGAAGTTTTTTATTAAAAATAATCAAATTAAATTATAGAAAACATCTTTATAAATTCAGGATAGGAATTTTTTTTTTTTTTCCAAAAAGACAAAAACACAAATCATGAGGAAAAGAAACGGACACATTGAACTCTGCTAAGTAAAAGATGTGATTCACAAATAGAAGGGTGGGAAGAATATGTTGCTGAAAAAAATTTCTAGCTTGAACATATTAAAAATTCCAGTAAGAAAGAAGAAATCAGATAGTTGCTTATAAAGTAAGCAGAGGATGTGAACAAGCAAATCACAGAAAATGAACCAGAATAGCCAGTGAATATATGAAGTGACTCAACCTCGCTAAGTATTAGTTAAGGACTCACTAATCATTAAGGACAAACAAATAAAAGGAAAATGGGATATTTAAAAAATAACAAGTTACCTGAATTAAAAATTTAACGATACAGATTTTGGTATGAATATGAGAGAATGAGAATTCTCAGAAAGCACTGAAGGCCATGGCCTCTTGGCAAAACTCTGGAGTACAAATTGGTACAGTCACTTTGGAAAATATTTCAACAAAACCTGGGAACATTGAAAATGTCCCTGTTCTATGACCTGATAATCTCACCCTGGGAAATATACCTTAGAGCTGTTATTCTCTTTAAACTTTTCTTTAAATCACAACACAGTAAAAAACACAGGTTACATCAAAGTAGACACAAAGCCCATAGAAATCATGTAGTTCACAAAATATTGCTGGCTCCCTGCCATATGGCTATATAATCTTTAAATTAGGCCTCCATACTCACAATTCTTAGTCCCACTAAGC
Organism: Molossus molossus; assembly: GCF_014108415.1. Classification (NCBI taxonomy): domain Eukaryota; kingdom Metazoa; phylum Chordata; class Mammalia; order Chiroptera; family Molossidae; genus Molossus; species Molossus molossus. The sequence goes on from NW_023425348.1 coordinate 29,485,703, forward strand.
TTGGGTGAGTCATAGGACAAGTTTTGAAAAATGAGTCATAAGGGAAAGTGATGTGTATCACTTTTGTGCTAGAGCGTTTAATTGCTAGTGCAAAGTTTTCTATGTATATTTTTCCTTCTCCCATGGCAACTAGAAACTTTTGGGAGGCTACTTGCTCTCCTAGCCTGTGTCCTGGGTGTAGGACAGAGCTCCCAGCCAACCCAAAATGGACACATAGACTGACTGATACATTGGCTTTTGCCTTGACAAACCAGGAGATTTTGGAAGTTTTGATCCTGCAACGTTGCATAGCCCATATCAAGTATATCAATATTCTCACTCTTATTATGTGCAAGAGCTAATACAACCAATCTAAAACTCAGCAGAATAAAACAAAAGACATATTTCTTCATGATTCGGTATTCAAGTGTGGGCCCAGCTGAGAAGTTTATTTCTTGGTCTCCTGGGTCATTTCTAGAAAAGCATCATCCTAGAGTTAGACTTTAGTTGATTGATTGAAGTTGGTTTCAGTCCTATGTGTAGCACTTCAGTTCTGAGGGCTAGAGTGGTCGGATTTCCCCCTGTTTATGTGGACTCTCCAGATGGGTAGATGGATGTCTTTACATCGTGGCTCAAGGCTCTGTTAGAATGAAAGCAGAACATGCCAGACCTCTCCAGACCCAGGCTTCAAAACTTGGATAACACTTCATCACATTCTTTTGGCCAAAGGAAAACATAAAGCCTGATTATATTCAAGGAGAAGGGTAATAGATATCACTTCTTGATGGAGAAGGGTGCATGAACATACCAGCACAAGAGGAATTGTTGGTGATCATCTGTGTAGACAATCTCCAATGTTGTGTTACAAACCCTGGTGTTCCATTCTCTCTATTCTGTTCTATTCTATATCAATTCAATTCTGTTTTGTTCTATTTTGTCATTTTTTAAATGATGGTCTTGATATGAAAAAATGACCTGATAACAGTCCAATAGGTTTAACACAGTTTGATAAACAGTGCTTTAGAAAAACCAGTACATTTGAAACATAAGGATAGAAGAGTGCTACGATGTTCACTGAAGCATTATGAGAACACAATTTGAAAACATCTTAAATGTCCCTCAGGAGGGAAATGAATATCTAATATATTATTTATTCATATAATAAAATAATGTTCATTGGTTTAAAATGAATGAAAAAATAGGTACACAGAGAGATAATAGGCAATAGAGAAATAGTTTGAGAGATACATGTTGAAGACAGTGCTGAGTGAAAACATTTCTATTTGAAACATCAGCATAATAGTATTTAAAAATATTCAAGGTAATGTTACATGTTATTTATGGATGTGCATATACACATGTAGAAATTTTCATACCAAATTTATAAAAGCAGTTGCCTTTGGGGAGAAAGAGAACGGAATGGAAATGAGCAGAGAAATAGATGGAACCTCAAATTTCTTACACTCTTCCATTGCTTAAACTGGAATGAAAACAAAATTTCAGTAGTTAAAATTTGGGGGATGTTCTTTTCATTATTTTTAAGAACTTGGTTAATGACAAAAAAGGATACTGAAAAGTGTTATAAAAATAATAGTGGAAATTTTCTTTTTTCGGATAATATTTCCATTAAATATATTTTGACTCATCCAGGGCCCGCAGTCTACCTGGAGCACTGACAGTTGTCAAAAATGTAAGAACTTGGTCTAGTGGGTTTTTATTAAAAAAAAAAAAAAAAAGTTGCAGAAAAAGCTAGAAAGAGATTAGGTTTTGAGTTCTTAGAAAAGGGGTCAAAAGCAAGGAAGTCATCGGTTATTAATCGTGAACTGAATAAGGTGTCAGAAATGGAAGACAAAGCAATCTCACACTTTCCAGCTGGGTGGGAAGTGGGGTGGAGTTCAGAGTCAGAGCTACGTCAGGAATAGAGGTACACAGTACAGAACTCTTCCTGAAAAAACAGGGGTCAGCTGCACGGGAACTTTTATGAGTAGGTGGGCCTGGTTTCAAGATCCTGGGCTGGACTAGGTGGGTTGGGCAGAAATGGCTAATATAACACTTCATCCTGAGTCAGATAGTTCCTGTCAGAGCTCCTCAGGAACACTTTGTTCAGCAACCTCGTCACCATTCATTGGAGATTAAGATGGGTGCCAAGAGGGTTCCCCTTGTGTGGAGCTCTACGAAAAAGTGGTAATGACATGATTTCCTGCCCAGATAGGACACGAGCCACTTCTTCCCACCAGGCAGAATCGCAGTAGTGAGTCACGGTGATTGTGTTAGTTTGTCAGCTGGCTGTCACGACTCAGACCCCACTGGTCTGCTTGTGGTTGCCTGTGCTTTCCTGACATGTTTAGTCTTCTTATTCCAAGGTCAGAGTGAGGTCATGTAGTGAGTCGAATCTGAGTGAAGGCCAGAGGCGGCAGGGAAGTTGTCCTTTTTCCCTTTTTCACTCAAGATTCCTGAGAATTATGTGGATCCCAAGAGGTATGGCTGAGGGAACACGAATTACTGGTGAATTGCCAATCAAGGTGAAGAAAGAGAAAATGTCAGGTAAATGTTATCTGTGTGTTGTTTGCTTAGACTTTTCCCTCAGGGAAGAGGGCTAAATCACTGGAATTGAGTGAGTAGTTTTGCAGGTCTGTAATTCTTCTCTGCTGACAACTGTCATTGTAACCTTGTACTTGACATTTAAAAAGCACAGTGCTGGAGAAACAGCCCGGGTCCTACAATGACTAGTGTTGCTTTGCCCTGTTGCTGGCCTCTACCTGAATTTATCATAAATGCACATTGCCTTCTTTTCTGTTCTGATCAAGCTTTTCCCCTGTGATTTCTCACTAGTGTTTTCCACTGTTGTTTTATTAAGGTATGAGCCTCAAGATTGTTTTGAGAAGCAAAGTCACCATGTCCTTAATACTTTCTAAAAGAATTTTTATATTGATTTTAGAGAGAGAGGATGGAGAGGGAGGGAGAGAAAGACATTGATGTGAGAGCAAAACATCAATCAGCTGCCTCCTGCGTGTTCCCTACCAGGGATCAAACACCAAACCCAGGCATGTGCCCTGACTGGGAATCTAACCAGCAACCTTCAGGTGCATGGGATGATGCCCCATCAATGGAGCCACACCATCCAGGGCAACGTGTCCTTAATTCTTGATATCGTTTTGGTGGTAGTGGGGAGAGACAATCTTGCCAGCAGCATTCTCTTTCTTAAGGGCTGGGAAAAATCAGTGACTAATTTTATCTATCGGAAAAGTTGTTGTGATCTATATGTTAGTTCTAGTTCATTGATGTATTAATGCAAATATTTACTCAAGATTTAGTGACTACCACAAGTAAGAAGTTCACTATAGTATCTATAGATACTGGATTTTCTATAAAAATATATATACATTTAAAAATGGAAGTATTTGTTACAACTTATGAAATCTGTGAAGAAAACTTAGTGCTTGATAACTCTAATTTGTAAAACCTTTCATAGGATGGAAGGTGCTTTCATAAAGAACAGGTGCTCAGACTGCAGGACGTCTAGGAGAAGCATCCATGGCATTTTCTGGTGGATGGCGTTCACCAGATGCGCTATCTTTACAAGTTTTTACAAAATTCAAGACAGGAAACTTTAGCTTCCAGAAAGCTGAAGTAGGTACACTTTCCCCTATTCATCTTGCTAAGTACAACCAAGAACCATGGATATTGTAAAACAAATATAAGGAGACCTTGAAAGGTGGCGAAAAGAAGACAGACTGATTTAGGGACGTGAGGACCCAAAGAAAGACAGTGGAGAGTTCTCTAGGTTTTCTTTTGTCTCCTGTATCTTAGGCTTGGAGCTGAAGAAGCCAGTGCCCCAGAAATGCCAAGGTGTGCAGACACTAAGCCCTGACAAAAGCCTACTCTTTCTCGCTGAAAGACAAGGAAAAGGGCATTTTAGCAAGACAGAAAACTTTTACAATAATTTTCTACTGCAGCTGAACACCAAAGAACAAACTGGCCCCACGCCACCTGTACTAGCAAAGAGTGAGTACCTAATATTCTACCTTCTTGGGCTGTAATGTTATTGCTAAATATTATGTGGGTCTTTCCCTCTGAGTCCAGATGCAGCCTCAAGCGCCTCGTCAGTACACTGCTGCCAGGTGATAATAAACTCCCTCTCAAGACTGTCAGTGAGGACCATTTGTGGTCCTCTTACCCTTACCTGGCAGTAAGAAGTGAGAAGTGTCTCTCTCCCCTTGCTGATGAGGTATCAGAAGAGGCCTAGAGGAGAGTCAGGATTTTAACCTAGGCCCAGTGATAATGAGGCCTCAGTGAGAGCCGCTGAGGCACAGAGACAAGGCCCTCCTCCCTCCCGGCCAGGAGGTGGCAGAGGAGAACCAGTGGGGAGCTGAACTCAGTGCAGCCTGGCATGTTGTACAAATATGTCCATTTCCTCGTTGGGATATGGTACTGTAGATGTACAATATCAAAATATAATATGCAAGGTGTATCCATTGAAGGCTACATGGAGCCTCTCTGTACTGTTTTCCAACTTCTTGAGAATTTGTAATTCCTTCAAAAGAAAAAGTTAAAAAAAAAACACGGGTGTCGCAAATTTGAATTTTTGCCCTCAACTTGATTATTTTTTCTTTTAAATGTGAAATCAACCTGATTGCATAATAACATTTCAAGAGAAAAATATGGGCCTTTTTTATTTTTTATTTTTTTTTTTTTTTTCACTACTCTGAATCTATGTTACAAGACAGTGGTCCTGTCTGGGTAGCTCAGTTGGTTAGAGCCTCATTCCTTTACTCCAAGGTTGGGGGTTTGTCCCCGGTCAGGCACATACGAGAATGAATGCATAAGTACGTAGAACAACAAATTAAGGTTTCTCTCTCTCTCTTTCCTCCTCTCTCTCAAATCAATCAGTAATTAAAATAATAATAATAATAATAATAATAATAAGGACTGGTGCAAAATACACAGCCATGTGCACACAGCCACCAATTAGTGACCACTTTCTAGGAAAGGTTCTGCAAGAGGATTGAGTTTTGTGTCAAAATCTAGCCAATTGTGTACTTAACCCATATTTCCTTTCCTTCTGGATGATGCAGCTCAACTATATTTTTCAGCTTCCTTGTAGTATACATGATCATGTGACTGAGGTCCTAGTAAATGGAATATTATTGGAAGCGATATATGTTTCTTACAGCCCTGGCCCTGGAAATTCTTACAGGTGATTCTTCAATGTCTTTCTTCATCTGCAGCTGAGTGGAGAGTAGGTGTTATAGAGGACACCATGATGAGCCTTAGGATGGAAGGGCCTTATACCTGCATGACTCTAAGGAGCAGAGCATCCTTCTTCCCCTGCAGCCAATTGGACTTGAAGTGAATAATTCCATTTCTAAAAGCCATGTAGACCTTGGACCTTGGGGTGTACCTGTTATTGCACTTTTAGTGATATCAAGAAGGGGTAGAAGTGGTGTTTGGGATCTTCTTGTCTAGAGGTCAAAGAGGTTCAGCTTATAAATTATTTTCCAAATTTGTTTCCAGAGTTGAGAAGGAAGCAAACTCAGGGGAATGGTTTCTAGTTTAATCTATGCTACTTCATCTTGAAAATGAGATTATGGAACTAGGTAATCTCCAAATTCCAGTTCTAACAGTTTATATGAGACACAGAAACACTTGATGCCTCCTTTACTCGCGAGAGACGTTGCTAAAGTGGGTCTTTACCTCTGGGCCCAGAGGTAGCCTCCGACGCCTCAGCACAGCGCTTCAGGTAGCTGTTGCCCACTTATGTGTATTGTTAGAAGCAGTGAAACCTGAAGCTAGTTGCATAGTGACCTGAACTAGCTGTTGGTTTTAGCGGCTGTGTGTGGAGCAGGCCATGGAGGTGGTCAATGTAGTCTCCTCGAGCTTCTGTAGAACACACCAGCCCTCCTGCACTGTCTTTGTCTCTCTCACACCTCTTCTCATGTGAAAGGATATTTGTGGGAGAAGTTATTTTTATTTTCCAGGAACAGTTATAGATTTTAAAACCAAAGCCTGAATACATGTCCTAGAGGCACAGGAGAAACAACCTTTAAGAAACATTAAAATTAGGTCAGTTTTTATTTTTATTTACACAAATACAAAGAAATACCTTATATTTCATGCTCTGGAGACCACAGAGTCAGAGAAATATATTTGTGTATTTATTACAGACTGAGTGGAGGGAGGCCCATATTTCTTTATTATTCACTAACTTTTTGAAACCTGTCCTAGGTTGATTTGTGTGTGTGGGGGGGTGGGGGTGGCTAATAGTACTAGGGCTATTTCTTCCTCCTCTTTTTTACCAACAGAAATAGAATCTGTTTGAGATGGTAACGAATGAGTCAAATGAAAACTCCTTGCTCCCCCAGATTTCCTTGCATGCAGCTGGTGGGGTAGTTTGGGGATACGGCCTCCTCAGTGAGCTGTGAGTTTTCTGAGAAAGACAGGTCTTCCTGAAGCAGATGCTGTGCCCTCTTCCTTCCCTTCCTCTCGCCTTGAATGGGGTCATGGGAGCCTCATCTGCAGCAGCCATTGAGAAATGATAGGAAGGCCAAGAGAACCACAGACACGTTTTCCCTATTCTCGAGGCATGGGACCAATACCAGCAGCCCTCTGACTCCAATTTTTCATTTTCGGAGAAAAACAAACCCATATTTCTAAGTCAATGTAGACAGATTTCTGCATTTTGTAGCAGATATCAGACTGGGTTTATCATATATATCCACAGGAAAGTGTCCTTTTCCAAAAGAACTTCTCACCTCAATAAGAATTTAAAAAAATATTTTATAAGAGAGGTTTTTTTTAATTTTTTTTTCTTTATTGATTTTAGAGAGAGGAAGTGAGAAGGAGAGAGAGAAACATTGATGAGAGAGAACATTGATTGGCCGCCTCCTGCATGCCCCCCACTGGGGAATAGGTCCACAACCTGGGTTTGTGCCCTGACTGGGAATCGAACCGGCGATCTCTTGGTGCATGGGTCAATGCTCAACCACTGAACCACACTGGCCAGGCTACAAGAGAGGTTTAAGGATATAGTTATGGCCTGGCCGGTGTGGCTCAGTGGTTGAGCATCGACCCATGCACCAAGAGGTCACTGGTTCGATTCCCAGTCAGGGAACATGCCCAGGTTGTGGGCCTGATCCCCAGTGGGGGGCATGCAGGAGGTGGCCAATTGATGTTTCTCTTTCTCTCTCTCTCTCTCTCTCTCTCTCTCTCCCCATCTTCCTCTCTCTCTAAAAATCAATAAAGACAGAATTTTTTTTTTTTTAAAAAGAATATAGTTATGGCAGGTGAGATTTCTACCACTGAACTGCCAATGTAAGAATATAATTGTGAAATAGGAGGAAAGATCTAAAATAACTCAGTCAGAAATTAGTAGATTGAGTCCGAATGATATGTAAATCATGTTATGTACCTAAGTTTATAACCTCTCTACTCTCTCTAGGAGATGTTCTATGGCTTTGGTTGGATTTCAAAGAGTTCTGAGTCTCAAGAAAATTTAAGAACCACAATAGGAGTTTTTGGTGTACATCACTGGAAATAACTGATAATTTATTCAGTATTAAGTCTTATAAAGTTAACGTGCGCTGAATATCTACTACCTATAAACACTGTTTCTCTGATACCTCATTATCTGTTATCTCATAAACAAATTTTTTTATTCACTACATTTATGGTAATCCCAAAATCAACACTCGTGACCCTTTTGAGTCATTCACAGACATTTGCTGAATGTAAAAACAAAAAAATTGATTTAATGCTATGAGGAAAGAATAGTTTTACTCTTAGTTAATAGATGAGGAAGTCAAGACTTGAACTGTCTGTCTTAGTCATGTTGTCTCCTGAGCACTAGAATGATATCTGGTAAATAAATATTTAACCTATAATAAATATGTACATGTACATGCTTTTGGACATGCTATACTGTCTTGTTGGACACCTGTTATGCCATGGCCTCATTTTGAGGTTTCAGAACATAAAATACCCATAAGGTATGTCCTTAAGGAGATAATAATTTAGTACATAAAATTTCTTGTAAATAAGTCATTTCATGCTATAAGTAATATTTTTTTTTCACTAAGATAATCAAAGGTAATTCAGAATTGTTAAATGTTTGAGCTACAGGCAATGAAAGCAAAGAAAATAGCAACTAAAAATCACAGGCCTATTAGAACAACAATAGATAAATAAAAATGTGAGAGTGGTTAATATATAAAATATAATAAAATAGTAGCAGAAGATTAAATTGTGAAGGATATTCCACAGCAAACTAAGAAGTTGGGATTTTCTGGTCTTACTCTGTGGTTAATGAGGAACTAACGTGGACAGCTAAGCAATGAAACGAAGGCTCAAATTTGTGTTTAGCAAGATCTTGGGATCAATGTGGAAGAAGGAATAAATCTAGAAGAGAGAGAAAACAGAAGATTGCTGTAGTTGTCTAAGCACGAGGCTGAGGGCATTTGGCTTGGGACTCAGAGTAGATGGATATGGAAAAGTCCTGAGGGGGGAAAAGACAGATTTTAAGAAGATTATAAGCAAACAAAATAGAGTTATTGGAACACAGAGATTTGTAATAACTTTATTTTTCATTATAGTTCATCTATTATTTTATGATTCTACAGTACAAATTTGTTTATTCAGTATATTTATGGTAATCCCAAAATCAACACTTGTGACCCCTTTGGGTCATTCACAGACATTTGCTGAATGTAAAAACAAAAAAATTGAGTTGTCCAACATGCATCATTCCAGTAGAACAAGATAATGCTCTGACTTCTTTCTGATGTCAGACCATAAACACATATCCATTCACTGTATACTTAGTGCCCTACTTTTCACATTTTTTGCTACTTTTTGTTGATGCTTTTGCTGCTTAAAATGGTGCCCAAGTGTGATGCTGAAGTGTTGTGTAGTGAATTTATTTGTTTATTCATTTATTTTTGTTAATCCTCACCCAAGGATATTTTTTATTGATTTTTAACTAGAGTGGAAGGGAGCAAGGGAGAGGGAGAGAGAGAGAAACACTGATGTGAGAGAGACACAAAGGTTGGTTGCCTCCTGCACATCCCCGACCAGGGCCAGGTATCAAACCTGCAACCCACATATGTGCCTGTGACTGGGAATTGAACATGGGAACTTTGGGGCTGACACTCTAACTACTGAGCCAAATTGGCCAGGGTTGTCTAGTGCTTTTAAATGCTAGAAGGCTGTGATGTGCCTTAAAGAGAAAATTTGTGTTACATGAGCTTTGTTCAGACAGGAGTTTTAGTACTATTGGTGAAGAATTTGATGTTTATGAAACAATGCAATCTATTAAATAGGGTGTCTTAAAACAAGGCTTTGTATTGGTAGGAAAACTGAATGATTATGACTAGGAGCTCTCAGGAACCTAACACTGTTTTCCCCATAGGAGCAATGGGGAAATTAGCATTTGCTAATTTATTGTTGACAGCAATTTTACTGAACATAAATGCTGGGAATAATGAAAATTGTATGTATCATAAAATGTTAGACCTGAAGAGATATTTGAAGTAATCAAATTCCCTGTCATTATGGTATGACAGAAACTGAAGTCAAACAATCTAAAATGAAGTACCCAAGATTGCATATTTATTTATTTCTCATTAAGACTGGACTAGAATTATGACTCTTCTTATTTTCTTCTGGGGTTTTGCCTTTTCTCAAATATATAAACCTTTAAACATAGTACTTTCATGGATGGAATATTTAAGCCAAAGTAAGAAATGATTTTAAGGTGGGTCTGTGGTGGACATACCCAGTAATCACACATGTGATGCTTTGTGTCTCTGCCCTCAGCAAGGCTGAGCCTAAGCCTGTGAATCAGAACCCATGAGACTTTTAAGGTCACTTGAAGAATCTCTCTCTCTCTCTCTCTCTCTCTCTCTCTCTCTCTCTCTCTCACACACACACACACACACACACACACACACACCCCTGTGCTGGTGGGAATAACACCCTCCTTCACAACTACCATCAGCTTTTTGGGAGGTCATAATCTAGCACAGGTATCAATAAACTACTACCTACAGGTGATGTTTGTCCCACAGCCTACTTAATAAAGTTTTATTGGAACTTGTCCATGCTTATCCATTTGTATATTGTCTGTGAATACTTTCATGCTACAACTGCAGAGCTGAGTAATTGCAACATAGATTTATGGCCCTTTCTAGTTACTATTTTTCCCTTTATAGAAAATTTGTGCTGACCCTGGTCTAGCATACAGCATGAACTTTGGTCCAGTTTTTCATGTAAATGATCTGTGATGACAGCCTTTGAAAGCATTTCATTTGTTGTTCCATCCTTAACCTGTGGTTAAATATATTATATTAAGGAGCCTTACCAAAGTGTCTAGATGGTATGAGAGGATTATCTTTTGTTATTAGATATTATCCCCAAATCAGAATATATTTAACAGAAGAGATTCATAACTCATTTTAGCACTTAGTAAATTTCGTGACATGAGTTTCCCAATTCAAGGACTCCAGTGGTAAGTTTCGGAACCAGCAAGGCATTAACTGCTCCAGCCCATCCTCACCAGCTGTCAGCATTACCTGAACCAATTCCCTGACTTTTGAAATCAGCCTCAGGACAGAATTAACTTCCCAACTGCCTTTTCTGTTGCACAAGCATATGTAAGAAATGCTTCCATTTAGCTTAGTGACATTTGCTACCCAAGTACTTGACAAAACATTGTGTCTAAATAAATGTTGATTGCACAGATTCATCTTCCATAATAATGAATGGTAAATGGATAGAGTTAATTGTACAATCATCTCAAACCACATACAACGACTTTTTCTTAATGGAATTACTTGAGAAAGGGTATTTTAATCTTGTAACCTGACACTTCAATGGAAAGAATACTGGGATAAACACTTTAGCAGATTTTCTATGATATTCTTGTTAAATGAGCACCGTCTGTATGGAGGTTCCTTGAATTTAAAAAAAAAATTGTTTTTCTAATTAGCATATTGTGACTGAATTAATACATTATTTTAGTTTCTTGTAAGTCTCATAGACATCTTTAGTAAAAAAATTGCTTTAGTGCCGAAATGGATATTTTATGAAGATGAACTTTATAAAGTCTTTGTCTTTGTCTCAAAATCTGCTAGGTGTGCAGCAGAACGAATTGGTAGGTTTTAGGGTCATCAGAGAAAGTGTGGGTAATTATGATACCTTCTGGGTACAGAACAGAGGATATATTTTTCATAGACTCTTTCTAAGGAGCATAAGAATAGTAAAGCATAAATTAAAAGAAAAGCAAACCACGGGTGAGGAATGTAGAAAAATGTCTTGGGTTTAAATGCCAAATTGAGGAAAGAATGACAGGGCATAGGGCAAGAATGAGGGTGAACATGCCCAAATACCAACTCAAAATGAATTAAAGATGAATGTAACACCTAAAGCCATGAAACTCCTAGAAGAAAACATATGGGGTAGCTCCTTGACATTGGTCTGATACCAGAAGTAAAGGCACAAAAAGTAAAAATAGACAAGTGCATTTATATCAAACTGAAAAACGTCCACGTGGTGAAGGAAACCATCAACAAAATGAAAAAGCAACCTACGGGATAGGAGAAAATATTTGCAAACCGCATATTTGATAGAGGATTAATATCCAAAATATGCAAGAAACTCACAACTCAGTGACAAACCTCCACAAATGACCCAATTTAAAAATCGGGCAAAGGATGTGAATAGATATTTTTTCAAAGAAGGCATACAAATAACTAACAGGTTCATGTAAAGGTGCTCCGTGTCAGTAATCATCAGGGAAATGCAATCCAAACCACAGTGAGCTGTCACCTCACACCTGAATGTATTATCAAAAAGACAAACGGTAAATGATAGGATATAGAGGAAAGAGAAACCTTGTATACTGTTGGCGTAAATGTAAACCGCGGTGGAAAACAGTGTAGAGGTTCCTGAAGAAATTACAAATAGAACGGCCATATGACCCAGCAGTTCTGCTTTGGGGTACATAGTCAGAGGAAAGGAAATCATTATCTCAAAGGGATAATGTTTGTTGCAGCATTATGCACAGTAGTCAAGGTATGAAAAGAACCTAAATGTCCATAGATAAATGAATGGATAAAGAAAATATTTTATATGTAATATATATTATATCTATATCTATAGATTTATATCTATAGATATAAATGTATTGATATATAAAATGGAATATTATTCAACCATAAAAAGAAGGAAATCCTGTCATTTGTGACAACATCGATCAATTGGGATTATACCAAATACCACATGGCATCACTTTTATGTGGATCCTAAGAAAATGTCAAACTCATTGAAACAGAGAATAGAAAAGGGTTTGCCAGAGGCTGGGGTGAGGGGTGGGGGGTGGATAGAGGCTTATAAAAGGGTATGAACTTTGTTATAAAATGAATAAGGTCTGAGGATCTTCTAATGTATAACATGGTGACTATAGTTGATAATACTATATGTATAATTGAAATTTGCTAAGAGAATAGAACTTAAATGTTCTTACCACAGCACACACACAACAGACACACACACACACACACACACACACACACAAGATAAATATCTGAGGTGTTGGATGAGTTAATTAACTCGATGGGAGAAATCCTCTCAGAATATATACATATATCATATCATTATGTTGTACATTTTAAATATCTTACAATTTTATTTGCCAATGTACTTTAATAAAGCCATGGAAAAGAGAATGAACACGAAGACATAAGTATGGAATGTGCTGAATTTATTAAATGGGTTGTGGTGTGCAGAAATGATCATTTGTAAACGTGACATGGGCAGATCTAGTCTATGAGATTACACATCTTGCCTCTGCAGTTTTACACTGAGTTAAGTGATACACGATTCTAAGTGTAAATCACCCACAGCAAGAATCACTATGACATGCCTGAAGGCATGTGGAGTGGTCATCAGAAAGCACTATCTACTCCAAAGCTGTTCTTTGGTTTGTAGTCTTAGTTGACCTCAGCTGAGCCTAAACCATTTCACCCATTCATAGGCCAACTGTGAAACCAGTGGCAATCCTGACAGTGTGTGTGGCTTGAGGCTTCATTAGCATTATGTATCTCACCATTCAAATCAAATAGCCCAGAGTGTCAAAGCAACAGAGTGCTGAGCTCCTGATGACCCATTGCTCAGTCCCTAATAGCATGGGACTTAAAGTCAGCAACATGCACATTTTATATCCAGCCTTGCCTTTTATTAAGTGTGTCACTTTGGATACTTGGTTTAACTTTTTTCTATCTGCAACCCTTTAATTAAGATGGGAATAATAATTCATAGGATAAGTATTTTGATTAAATAAAAAAAAATGTAAAGAATCAGGCATATAGTATCAATAAATGAATTATTATACACACAACTGGTTTTACCCTTTGAATGTGAATGGCATATTTTAAAGGCTAAGTATTGCATATTCTATAGGTGAATAATTGAAATGGGCATTGAAGGGCAGGACAGCCCGAATCTACCAAAGTGGTGTTTAAAATCAGAACCAAGCCTCTCTCATCGTTGTTTCTAGCTCTCGCTCTCTTCCTCTCTCTAAAATCAATCAAGAATAATATTAAAAAATAATATTATTAAAAAATAAAAATAAAATCAGACCTTAGCAAAAACGTATTTCTCGGCTTGTAACAGGAATTGGATGTTTTCTTGGCTTTGACGGAGATTGATTGCTTATGTGCCATGGCATTTCACCTGATTTGGTGTTTAAATCTGTGGAAGGACACAATGGTGGCTTTGCAGGGTACAGCTCTGCTTGGGATCTTAAGTCTCTCACTCTTTACAAGTGCAACTAAGCAGCAGCATCTGACACAGAGTTTTGCTCATGTGAGCCTTGAACCCAGGGTTGCTCACTCCCTTCAGTGGTTCTCAACCTGTGGGTTGCGACCCCTTGGGGGTCGAATGACCCTTTCACAGGGGTCGCCTAAGACATAACAGTAGCAAAATTACAGTGATGAAGTAGCAACAAAAATAATTTTATGGTTGCCACAACATGAGGAACTGTATTAAAGGGTCGCAGCATTAGGGAGGTTGAGAACCACTGCCTTAGATTAGTGCTACTGAATATACTGATAAATACATTACATGATGTTTCCATTTGAGGAAACAAAATCTGTACATTAGAGTTTAGCTGGAAGTTTGTGACTCAGTCTTACAAGTGGGACATCTATGAAATAGCTTCTTAAAAGGAAAGGCAACGAAACATATAAAAACATTGTGATATAGTTGAGTATGTCCGTCGTGTTTCTAGGGGACTGGAATGGGGCCTGGATGACAGTGTTTTTCAGAAAGTCCTCCTATCTATGTTAAGTATAAAACGGCTTCTCCTTGGGCAGGTCTTTGTTTGCCTCACTGCTTTTGAGCTGCTTATTAATACTGTTTCCCTCTGGTTCCTTAGGGTGACACAATGATTTCATATAATTTTTGAAAAAGAGCAATTTTAGCGTCTGAGGAAGGCATCTTCTCACACCCTGTTCTCCAGCAGAGATTCATTTGTGTCAGGATGTTCAGAACTGACCTGTATGGAACTTTAGCTGCTCCTTACTGATGCTCTGTGAGCAAGAAGGTTCTGTCTTCAAATTTCAGTGTGCGATTGTATTAGAGATTTCTGTACAATCTCATAAAACTTTTGAGAAGCTTCATGATAAAAAACAAACAGACAAAAAACTTGTGTGCTATTGCTTAACCTAGTGTTTCCCAAACATATTTATATGATATATTCTTTTTTGTTGTTGCTGTTAATCCTTACCTGAAGATAACCCTCCATTGATTTTTTTTAAAGCGGAAGGGAGGGAGGGATGGAAAAGAAAGAGAGAGAGAGAAACACTGATGCTCTCACATCAATTGGTTGCCTCCCCCATGACCCCACCTGGGGCTTGGATTAGAACCTGCAACCCATGTGGTTGCCCCTGAGCAGGAATCCAACCTGCAACCCTTTGGTCCACGGATGCTCTAATCACCAAGCAAAACCAGCCAGGGCTAAGGGCTATATGATATGTTCTTTTCCCCCCAATATAGTATCACTGTGGAAGTGTTCTGTGGAATGCACTTTGGGAAACATTAACATCAATAACAAATGTTCACAGGCATATACGAATAGATATTTAACTAATTACCTTATCACCTATCATGGAGTAGTACCCTTAATTGATTAAAATTTTATATTTACTATTTATATCATTGAAATCCTTCTCTCTGCATGTGTGTTGCATTAGAAAATATTATTTAATTGATTTTAGAAAGAGAAGAAGGGCGAGAGAGAAAGAGAGAACCATTGATTCACTGCTTCCTGCACACCCCCTACTGGTTATCAAGCCCCACATCCAGGCATGTGCCCTGACCAGGAATTGAACCAGTGACCTTTTGGTGCTTCGGACGATGCTCAACCAACTAGCCACACTGGCCAGAGCTGAGCTGCATTTTTTATTGGTGACCCCACAAAAGGGTCTAACTTATGCTAATGCTCCTTGTAATTACCTTTCTTACACATGAAGACAGAGGTGAGTTCTTCTCCTAGACTACTTCTAGGTGATTGTCTATATTTCTCAATCCCCTTAAGATTTCCCTTTAGTCTTTTTTTGTTTGTTTTCTCCCATGATTTTCTCCAGACACTTTTAAAACATGTGCTGAAGCAGAGAACTAAATATTCTCTATTTTATCAACATGTAGGCCCATCTAGCTTACTTTGCATATTGTTTCCAATCCTATATTTAGATGGCTATTTTTTATTTCCAGACTATATCTTACACTACTAGCTATTGACTGTTAGCATGTCAGAATAGATAATGACTTCATCAAGTCTTTTTTGCATTTAGTTTATTTCTTTTCTGGTTAATTACTTTTTAAAATTGTCATTTTCTGCAAACATAATGAAAGCACCCTTAATCCAAGACATTGTTAAAATTTTCAAGCAATTCAGAGCCCACATTTCTCACTCATGCTTCTAAAATATTTCCTTAAGGTAGCCCCACTCACTCACCAATCTTTAGGGTCCTTGAATGCAAATTGTGAATGTGACTCCTCTTTGCACTTTAAACCCATGCTGAGTGTCTGTATCTGGTGTCTTTTTAATGAATGTCTGTGGAAGAACATCAGACCATTCAGCAAAGCATGATTTGGACTGCCTTCCGAGCTTATGAGTGGAAATATTATTTGAAAAATAACTGCCTTATGAGATCCCACAAATTGTATCTATTGGTTCTTCCTTATTTATAGTTCGTTTTCCTGTGAGAAAATAAGTTAAATTAGTCCCATAATTCCACTTCCTAAGGTCATGTGATCTCCATGCTAATGTGCACTCAGCTAGATGACTACTAACTTACAGTTTCATAAAATTTATTTTTTTATATTTTAACATTTCAGAAGTCAGGATGAATCATGTAATTGATGGCATCCTAGCACTGTGTCATTGTTCCATTGGCAGAGGTTTTCCTTTCTTAGTGATGCATATAATAATGATGTATTAGATTGGATAAAGATTTGATGCAATACAGTGTTTTAATGCTTCAAGTATGTAACAGACAATGCTCTGTGAGATTCTCAGAGAATTAGAATAATGTAACATCAGTTGTATCATATGTTTACAGAGTTCCCATGTACATTGTATCACTTGATTAAGAGCAGTGGAGCTATTATTAGCCTAAATTCATACCAGAAAAAAAAAAAGCTTAAGTGACTTGTCCAAGGACATCAATTCACAAGGGCAAAAACCATGTTTAGTTTATTTTCAGAGCATAATATAGTGCTTGGCATATAGTAGGAACTTAATACATATTTGTAGAATAAATGGAAGGATCAAGTTGTTCTCAAGTTTAATTACTCTCATTTTTTAGTATTGTTTCCTTTCTGTTATGACATTAGTCTCTCTTCTTCATCTCTATATGATGTCTCATAGAGAGTAAACTCATTAAGGGGTAAGACCAAGTAAAAACATATTTTTTGAAAAAAAAAAAAAAAAGATCATGACAATATATAGAACAGTTAGAATTGGAAGGGATTTTAGATATTGCTTAGTCCTATCATCTTCTTCAAGGAAAGTACACCAAGGACCAGAGAGATTAAACAATTTATTTGACTTTATGTGACTGGAGAATGGCTGACCTTGGTTTTGAAACAGGCATTCTGGCATTTTGCATGTACCAGCTCCATTTCCCTTATATGATTGGTCTGAGAGTCGAGGTCATCTAATCTCTTGTCTTCAGGATTAGTCTGAACTTCCCATCCTGTGTCCAAATTGCTGGAACTGTCCACTGAATGCTTCACAGGTGCTTCAACCTCAAATTTTGTAAAATGGAACTTGAGGTCTGCTCAACCTTGCTCTGCTTCCTATTTTCTCATCTCAGGTAATAGAAGTTCCATTTTCCCAAACTGGCACAGACCCTTAAGAATCATCCCTGATTTCTCTTTCTCACCCCTCACATCAGAGTAACTGCTGAATCTTGCTAACTTCACAGCCTACACATTTCTCCGATTGATCTCTCCTGTCCCACCAACCACTGCCCTCTTCCAGGCCATTGCTGTCTGCTTCCTAAGATATTGTAGTAGCGCCTACCAGATACCCCCGTCTTGAGTTTTGTCCCCTAAAATTTATTCTGTAAATCATAACCAGAGCAAAATGCATATAAATTTGATTCTGATCTTGATTCTCTTCTGTTTTAATCTTGTATTGGTTGTCTACAGATTTATATCTAAGCCCTTAGTATGACCTATACCTTCTTGCAAATTCCAGCTTCTGCCTAACTCTCCACTGTTTCCCAATTCAACACATACTTGTTAGCCAAATAGGAATTTAAGTTATTAGGAGCTCTGGCTCTGGGGTTTAACAGATGGGAACCCATACTGGCTCTAGTTTACTAAATATTTACATTTATTTTAAGTGACTGAATATCCCTAAGCCTCAGTTCCCTCATTTGCGAAATGGGCCTAATATTAGTTTCTATTCCATGATATTATTGCAAAGAATAAAGGAGATAATCCATATAAAGTGTTGATTATGTACTTAACACATACATTGTAAGCAACAAAAAATAGTCTAGGAACGTTATTCTTTTCTGTCTTTGCTTTGGCCATTCCTCCTCATCATTGAAGACTCAGTCCAGTCTTTATTCAACTTAAAAAACGTCCTTAATGTGCCTCCCCAGGCTGGGTTTCTTAGCACCTTTGTGTATCTTTATCATAGTATTGTTCATGCTGTACTTGCTGACTGGTATGTCTTTCCAACTGGACTGGGGTACCTTGAGGGCAGTAACTGTGACTTTTAACTTCCAGCATGATGTCTGGTAAATATTTATTTATTGATAAATATTTATTGAAACAATTTAAAAATCATGAAGGGAAGATCTTACTACTGTATTCTCAGCTCCTGACTTGTAATAGGCAAGTTGATAAATATCTGTTGAATAGATGAATTACTGAAGTTAAAGATGAACACTCCCTTTGCCAGTTTTCTTATTCCATGTGTAGGGAAGGATAAACTTTTCCTCGACGCTGGCTGGACCTGAAATTAAACTGACAAAGACAGATTTACAGGAGGAAAGCATATCAATTTATGTAATGTAAGTTTTACAAGTCATGGGAGCCTTCATAAGGAAATGAAGAATCAAAGAAGCTTGCGCATTTTTATACTAGGTTGGGTTAAGTGGAAAGTCATGAGAAAATGTGATAAGACCAAAGGATATGAGCGAAGGGGAGTAAACTGGGGGAAGCTTAGCAATGCTGGTTCGTTCATATTCTGGTCAGTGTCCCACCATCTTCAGGGAAAAGATGCTGTTTTCCTCCAGGGGAAGGGAGGACATCTCTCACATGAGTGTCCTTTGACCTGCTTCAGGGAAGAAGGGGGAAGGCAGAGAGTCTTTCCTAAACCTGTTGTTTCCAAATTCCTTCATCTTAAAATATTCTCTGAGACAAAATGCCATATTGTGAGTTAGTGTGTTCTTAACCTCATCAGATAAAAACTCAAGGGGGAAAAAAAATCACTCTGTTATCAATCTCTGACCATCAACATTCTTCACTTCATGGTAAGACCGACGTACATATGGTTTCTGGGACCTTTGCTTACGGTTGTAGAAAGTGACTGACATTTCTGCCTGTGAGTTTAAGGCATCAACATGTGTGTGATCATAAAGATTAGAACTTCTGGATGTGCCCATTAGACACTCCCTCTTAGAGAGTAGCTGGTCCTGTCATTGCAGTTGTGTTACTCCTCCTATGCTTTTGGATTTCCTCATGCCCCATCAAACAAGCACACCACCTCACAGATACTTGAAGGTTCACTGGTCCGGGGCTCAAACAGATGCTATTTATGGTGTCACTCTGTGTATAGAAGTTAGCTCCACCTGCCAGAATGTCTTCTGTGAACACTTGTAGGTCAGATCATATCTGTAAAAATATGCCAGTATTATAATTGGGATATTCGGTGTCAAAGAATAGTCTGGTGCTGTAGCCTGGCACTGTCTGTGATAGTGATCAGCACTGATGACTTCTTCTGGTTCTTCAGGACTGGATGCCAGTCTCTGCCTTGTCCCAGGTCATTAGATCTCTTCACATGTGGCTGGTTTTTGTGTCTATTTCCTTTTGGTCCACTTTTGTCTCTCTTTTCCTTCCCCTTTCTTCTCTGGCTCTATGTGAGACTTTTGCTTTCCCTCTGCTTCTCCCTGGGCAAAAATTCTCAGCAGTGTTATGATGTCGTGGGTGAAGTATTACAGCTTGTGTTCAGATTTAATTCCTTTTATAAATGTTAAGTATAGGATTGAGACAAAAATGGTAAAATCAATGGAAACTTGGGAAGTCAGGTTATCTCAAAACACATGTTAAATCATTCATTTGCATCATTAATTTCTTTTGACTGGAATTCTGTAGCATGTCTTCTTTTACCTCCATTTGAGAAATCGCTAAGTTTGGCCTTGAATTATAAAAAAAAAAAAAAAAAAAAGCAATGTGAGAAGCAACTGGGTACCAGGCACTGGGCTGCATGGCTTATGGATATAACAGGAAATTTTGCATTAATATTTGCAGATCATTGACTTTATGAAATAGGTCCAAATGACACATTCCATCTTTCCCAATATCCTGTCTGCTTTCAGCTGCCCACAGCCAAGCTCCTCACTTTGTAGGTACTGGCAGCAGCTCTGTCCTCAACCCACTGACTTGGGCGTCATTCGCTTTCCTCCTAGCACCTTGGAGGAGATTTTCCTGACTGCTCTATCTAAACACATTTCCCTTTGTCATTTTCTATTGCAACTCCTTTTTATCCATTTGTTATAAACCCCATTATAACATGTAGTTATTTTATTTATTTGCTTATATTATTGGAGTTTTTGGCCAGTCTCTTTAAATCTAATATAAGCTTCATATATCTACCGAAAGGAGCTGTGAAATAATAAGAAATACATATATTTCTTATACATATATATTTATCTCCGCCTCAGTTCCAGCTAATATTTGGTCTTTGAACCTCATTCCTGACAAAGAGCTTCTACAATTGCTTGTAATTTCCTGAGTAATAGGGGTGCTTGACACAGAGTTTCCAAATCCCATGAAATTTCCTGGGTGATGGGACCATGTTTTGTTCTGATGAGGCAACTCATGGTGGACTCCTTGATGGGGGCTGGACCCCGAAAAGGTCATGCCATGGTTAGCAGCTTGGAGCTTTCATTCCCGGCCCTTATTCTCCAGAGAGGGGCAGGGGACTGGAAATTGAGTTAATAATACATCATAATAGGTCATGCTTGTATGATGAAGCCTCCATAAAAATCCTCAAGGTACAGGGTTTGGTGAACATGTCCAGGAGGGTGACCAATTCCAACTCCATGGGGGCAAATGTTTCTATCCTCAGGATCCTTCTAGACCTTGTCATATGTCTCTGCATCTGCCTTTTCACCTGCATCCTTTATCATGTTCTTTATTATGTAATAAACTGCTAAATGTATGTAAATGCTTTACTGAGTTTTGTGAGCTGTTCTAGCAAATTATTAAAGCCAAAATGGGAGTTGTGCAACCCTGACTTATAGCTGATCTGTCAGAAGTACCAGGTTACAATGTGGGACTTGAATTGGCATCTGCAGAGGGACCAGTTTTGTGGGAGATGAGCCATTAACTCTGCAGTCTGGCAGTAGTGTCAGGGAGATGGCGTCAGAACTACAGACACTCTTCTGATGGCAGCGTTTTAGTGAGGGAGGAAGCCCCAATAGAGTTAGTGGCCAAAGGTGGTGGTGAAAATGGTGGTACAATGAAGGAAAATGCCACATTTTGTTACTTTACAGGATCCACATCACTTTCTCTGCATCGCATCCCCAGCCCATTGTATATGCTCAATAAACAAGGTTTAGTGTGCCATGCTCTGTTCCAAGTAATTTGCATGTATTAACTCACATACTCTTACAACAACCCTATTGGGAGAAGCTATTATTATCCCTAGGTTGCAGCTGAGGAAACTGAGACATAGAAAGATCAGAGAACTTGTCAGTGATCACACAGCGAGTGTGTGGGTGAGCTGGAATTCAGACCCAAGAAATCTGGCTTTGGAATCTGTGCTTCTAGTGAATATAATCACAGAGTTATATATAAAAAGTTTAACTTCACACACACACACACACACACACACACACACACACACGGAGGTGATGCACTTGAGTGATAATAAAATGTCCCCAAATAACTTTGAAACACAAGCAATAATGTTGTCTCCTGAGTGTCCTCTAAAGAGAAGAATAATTTCCAGGCCAGCTGAACTATACTGTTGTAAGCATTAAGATTTTAAGGTATTAACATATCTAAAGAAAGGATGTGCCAATCATAAGGGAGATCATTATGCAATGGAAATAAACAACACAAAAAGGAGAACTGAAGAGTAATGTGTTAGTAGGCTAAGGAAACCATTATCCTTCACCCATCTCTCCTGAGTCTGGGAAGGTAGATGGTAACTTGATTGACAACTTACAGGTATTCATTTTTCTTATTAACTGTAGAAAATATACATGACATAAAGTCTTCAATTTAACCATTTTTGAGTGTTAATTTTTCAAGCCTCAGATGAGATTTTGTATAGCTAATTAGGATGTATATGCCCAGTCATATGCTTATTTCTTAATTTCTTGTTACACTATATATATTTTAGCAAGCATGATTTGAAAGAAAGGGTTGGATGGTAAGGTGGAATAAAGAAACTGAGACTTTTCTGCATCTCTCTGTAAGATAATCATGAGCGCTCACTCCCGTTTGGGCAGTGTGGGCTTGCAAGTAGCCAAAAACGTCAGCAAAACATTTATTTTCCTAGAATGAATGAATGCTTTCATTTGGGAGGGGGTCACATATGTTCTATCCAACAGTGAACTTCTGCAAGAATTATAAGACGTTTTTGTGACTGTGCTAGTGTAGAGATCTATAAAGTAGACTTCAATAAAACATTGTTTGTGTGTCTGAGAGTGTCATATTCTCACTGGACTAGCTTGATTAGTGTGTTCTAGGTAGAATAACAGTCTTGAAGAAATGCACTGCCAAGAGACAGGTGGGCAGTAGATTCTGGACAAGAAGTGTGAGGTCTCCTAAAAGTCATCATGGGAGGCCGACACAGCTTTTAAAGAATAAGAGTGGATCCAGGATAGGAGAGCAAGGTTAGGGAAAAATTGATATACCACGCAACTTTAAATGGTATAGTTTTGTAATAGGAAGTAAGAACAAACCATTAAACTAAATGACCTGGCTTACTATTACCCTCAAACTTTCATGATCTTGAAGTAACACATTGAGAAGGAATTTCATTTTTTAAACTCCACTGTAGAAGAAAATAGGAGGTACATTTAACTCAAAGCCAAAGGGATGCCTTGGAATAGATGGACTAAAAACCATCCATAAATATTAGGGAGAATGCTCTGAGAAAGACAGTATAACTAGCAATTGGGGTTCTAGTCTTCCAAGTGTAGGATGCATTCCCAATATACCATCTGTTTCCAAGAGAGGGTGGATCAGGCTACCCTAATCTGGGTCAATAATTGTTAATTCTGCAAAATGAGCATGCTATACAGGCAAACATCTGATTATCAACTAATTTTCTATTTAGCTTGCTTATGTGAAGAAAATATACGGCTAAAGATTATTTATGTTTGCCCCACTTGACAATTAGAATTCTCTTCATCAAGTAATAAACTGGCATTTTGATAGTAATTTGGCTTGCTATATAACTTGCCTACAAAGAGGTTGTACTGGTCATAATCCCTTTGTGTCTGTTCTCTTTGGATATTGTAGTTCCCATTCTATACTAATTAACGATGACTTCACATATCCATCTATATAGATCTGGTAAATATGAGTCACCTCCTGAAAGTTGATTTCATTTTTAATGTGCGGAATAAATCTAGTTTCTGAGACCAAGGGTGAGGGCAGACATGGACTGTGATACATTTATCAACACCCTTGCTTTGGCGTCTTGGTAGTCTGTAAAACTGAATTCTTTAGGCAAATTTTTTTGTGTGTCACCATGACTTGCCATGCTTATGAACCTTCTACCTCATATATTAGAAATACTGTGTGTGCAGGGATGTATGTTGTATTACACCACAGGTCTTCTGAACTATAGCAGCCTTTAAACACCCATTTTCTGACATTTACCAATAAAACCATTGAAGAATATGCTGCTTCCTAACTTAGCTCTTATAATTTTTTAGGGTTATGGACTAGCACTGAATAAGTTCAGTGTGGTTTTCACTATGGCTCATACCAGTGGCAACTCTATCACACTGGGTTTTCAAATTTTGAAGTTCAGCAGAACAACCTGATGTTAAGCAGAGGAACTGGTATCACCACTCCCTCAAGCCAGTCCTTTTGCTCACCTCCTGCCACCTGCTGGTAATGCCGGGTCATGTGACCCACCTGCAAGCCTTCCCGCTTGAGTGCCTGTGCTCCTGTCACGGCCCTGAAGGCATGTCCATTCGGTAGAGTCTGAGAATATAGGGATCAGGGGCCTAGGGTCTCAGTCTTAACTTTAAACTATTTAGTCTTTTTTTTTTTTTTGACAACTTGGGATTCTTTATTTTCTAATTTTTTTTGAATCTTCATCTGAGGATATTTTTCTATTGATTTTTTGATAGAGTGGAAGGGAGGGAGGGAGAGAGAAAGAAAGAAACATCGATGTGAAAGAGACACGTGGATTGGTTGCCTCCTGCATGACTCCGACTGGGGCCAGGGATCAAACCTGCAACCCAGGTATGTGCCCTTCACTGGAAACTAACCAGAGACCCTTCGGTCTGTGGGCTGATCCAAACCGGCCAGGGCTGGACACTTTATTTTCGTAACAGAATTTTAACTCACGATGAAGAATCCCTATGTAGACATACCCTTTTCATGCCTTTATATTTTAAATTCATGAGAATAATATGAAAGAGAAAATGTGCCAATACTGTTTGAGCAATTGCTGTTAAATTTGCTTGTGACATTTATGGGACAGAGTAACATAGAAATTTCCCTGGAATTACATTTAATATCTTAGTTATTGTATATGCATTGATGCATTCAAGTCAACTGCAATTTCAATATCTTGTGGGCAGGCAAAACAGAGTCATTTAATCATTACAGTATATTGCCAATTCAGATTTCTCGAGGAATTAGGCTCTTTACTGCTTTTTGTTTGTTTGTTTTTTGCAAGAGATTCTTTATGTAACTTTTAAAAGATAAAGTGGAAGATACGACTTGTGAAAGAGTATTATCCATGTTTATGTAGAACATGTGGGGCAAGTAAGTACGCAAACATCTGCACAGTCATGCTGTGAGGTCCTGGGGCGAGGTGGGTAAAGAGGCACAAGACAGGGAATGTGCTTAGTCCAGTGATGAAAACCTATGTTTTGGAAGGTATCTATTTATAGCTCATGGCACAAGTTCCCCTTTTAAATGAAAATCTTGAGGTGAATGAACTGGTTTTGGTGCAGTTTGATAAGTGGGCTACACGTTAGAAGGGTGCAGCAACACATTAAGATAACTTGGCTCCTGTTCAAGGCAGGGTCTCAGAACAGAAATTTCCAGTCACATTCTAGCTTGTGTTCTCAATATTTATGCACTTGCCTTGTCTTATTAGTATTTTTGAGGGAAAGCTGATTCTGCTTCATTTCTGTGTCTTTCATGGAGACTTACACAGCGCCTTGCATAGAGTCGATTATAAATGTATGAATGCCGGAATGAAATTATAAAGAACATCATTAGTATGACAGGGCCACCTTTAAGGCACAGCTGGGGACTAGACTCTGGGGATTCTGTTAGAGCATTGCTACTTTGCAAGTAGAATGCTTCTCGTTATTAGTATTAATTAAAATGAGGGAATATTTTTATAGACAACATGTTACCACAATCGAAAAGCTGTAAGATTGGTTTTACATGTAAGAAGAACTAATTGGAAAAAATTGCTCCTGGCTGGGTGGAGTCTGAGGCCATACTCCCAGACTGGTTGGAGCTGGTGTCTTGACTTCATGCCCAGGTGAGGCTGCAGGCAGGGCTCTGCTCTGTGACCAGTCAGGGCACGAGCTGTGCCCCAAGTTAGCCAGGGCTGCAAACTGGGCTTTGCAGTCAGCAGGCCACTGTTTGTTCTGTCATCAGGCAAGGCTACTGGCTGGTTTCTCTGCCTAGGAGGGGCCTCCAGCTGTATCCTTCCAGTGGTTGGGGCTAGAGACTGTGCTCTGCGGTCAGCAGAGTCCTGTCAGGGCTCCCTGGTCAGGGGTAACTGCAGATTATGCTCTGCAGTTGGGCAGAGTCACTACCTGGGCTCTCTCCTCTGAGGCCCTAGGGCATGTTCAGCCATTGGGAAAGACTGTAAGCTGGGCTCTACTGATGGGGCTGTAGGCTGTACCCGCATTCCAGAGTCCAGGAGTCTGAGCTCTGAGATGCCCAGAGTTACTGTTCAGGATCCCTGGTTAAGTGGGGGCAGAGACTATGCTCATCAATTAGGCAGGGCTGCTGGCTCGATTGTCTGCCCCAGCAAAGATGTAGGATGGGCTGTGGGGCTGCCCAGGCTCTGTGGTTCAGAGAGACTGAAGGCTAATTTGCTTCCTTTCCCAATGAGGTGATAGACAGGGCTCCATGGCCAGTACCGCCTGTGACTGGGAACCCAAATCAGGTAAGACAGTCAGCTGAGCTCCTTGGCCAGATAAGATCGCTTCTGGCTCTGCAGATGGACAGAGCTGCTGGCTGGATCTCTCCTTGTGTGCTGCTATGAGCAGGAATTTGGTCCAGCAAGATTTGAGCTGGTTGCCGTAAGCCCCCACCCTCTTCTCCATCCCTGTCTGGTCCCCAGTGGTCAAGCCTGGCAGATTCCCCCAGTGATCCCATGAGACAAGACCCAGGTGAGCCTCTCAAGAAGCACACGGCAATTCTTGGGGAGCTGGATATATACATCACACTCTTTTTTACCACTGGACAAAGGGCGGCCCTCTGGGTGCTACACCGTGCTTGCTTGGGGGAGGGGAGATACAGTCAGAATGATGCTGCTCCTCTTGCCCTTCTAATATGATCCTTCTCAGTCTCTGTATTCCAGGGAGTGCTTCCCCTCAGCCCTGGGGGCTGTCACAGTGGTGTCTTGTCTATGGATAGTTTCTAGTTAGTGTTTATGAGAGGAACAGAGTCCAGAGTTAAAGTCACCATCTTGATCCATAGTGTTTATCTTATACACTATGGGTCTTCTCTTAGAAAATCTGCAGAAACCACATCTGTTACTTCCACAAAATCATTCCGGGTGTGACCAGACAACATTTATTTATAAATGATCATGGACTCATCCTCTTAATCACCTCTCATGTCCTCTCCTCTCATTTATCTGTGGAACAGTCCTTTGCTTTACCTCTGATGGCAACTTCGAGAACAAGTTTCTCTTTGTTTAATTATTATTATTTTATCTTTATTGCTGAAAGTATTACAGATGTTCCCCCTCCCCTCCCCATTGACCCCCTCCACCCAGCTCCCGCCCTCCTCCCTCCTGCCTTTACCACACTATTGTCTGTATCCATGGGTTATGCACATATGCATATCAGTTCTTTGGTTAATGCCATCAAGAATTTACTTGCTTAAGGTACTAAAGAATTTCCTGGGATTGCAGCACAATCTAGGCACCTAGAAGTTGGATATAAACTGAATTCTTTTGTTTCAGTTTAGCTCCAACTTCTAGCAAGAAGTTCTTTAGCACCATAAGCAAGTAAATTCTTGGTAGCATTTCCCTATCACTTCTTGAGAAATGCCCAGGTATGACTAAGAGTAATTACAGAAGTGGTGTAATATAGAACTTCCTCTTTTTATAAAAAAAAAGTTTTTAAACAAAAATGTATTAGATATCTATGAGACAGCAGACGTTATAATAAACCCTCTGTATAGAAGAGGAAACATATGATTCCCACCTTAAAGGTCTTTACAGTATAGTGAGGGGACATATAGACATACTAATGATTTAAGTTCTGTTTTGTAAGTCCTATTCTCGATGTGTCCACACTGTTTAGGTGCTGTATTATGTGCTGAATATACAGAGGTGTTTAGCTTTCTCTGTCCTGTTTCCCACAGTCTCTGTTTCATTTCACCGTCTCTGTCACTTTTCTCCACGCTGACTCTTAGCCGATAACTTACTCCGTCTTAAAGGTAAAATAGGAAATCAGGCTGGGAAATCTCACAGGTTCACACTGTATCCCCCCCTCCTCACTCCCGCTTGTACCTGTCCTCACTTTTCTTCACGCCCCGGTTAGTGCAAGGTGAGCTCTTGCTTCAGGCCAATCTTTTTTCTTTCGTTCCACACTTCTCTCCACATCTCCTCAAGCCCTTGCCCCATCAAATGTTTACCTTTTCTCTCTCAGTTTCTGCCCATCTCTATCCATTAGCTTTCTGCCATAGGCATTGTTTCATGGTTTCAGCTCCAAAAAATACATCTGCCTGTCAATTTCTTTCCATACTTACCACAGCTTCTACAAAGCACAGGGACATTCAGATAATACCACAATTAAATCTTACTACACAGCCATCAGAATGGCTATAATTATAAAGGTGAATAATGCTAAGTCCTGATTAGTATATGGAGCAAAATGGAACTCAGATACTGCTGGTGGTCATTCACTTCGGGAAAGTTCAGCTTTATTTAGTGTATTAAAAGTAGGTATAGTCCGGGTGGTGTGACTCAGTGGCTGAGCGTCGACCCATGTACCAAGAGGTTGCCAGTTTGATTCCCAGTCAGGGCACATGCCCAGGTTGGCCCGATCCCCAGTGGGGGGCATGCAGGAAGCGGCCAATCAATGTTCTCTGTCATCAGTGTTTCCATCTCTGTCCTTCTCTCTTCCTCTCTCTCTAAAATCAATAAAGAAAAAAAAATAAAGGTAGGTATATACTTTGACAATGTAATTCTATTCTTTAGAATGAATATACCCACAGAAATATGTGTATCTATTCATGGAGAGACATGGAGAATGATGTTATAAAAGCACTATTATAGTAGTAAAAAAACTGAAAAAAATTGATATTACCAAATTAAATTGTGATGCCTTTATGTAATGGAGTATTATGTACGCTGCCCATAGCTGTTGTGATACTCATAAACATAATGGTGAACAAGAAAGCAAAACTAAAAAGAATAAAATTTGCCATAAATCCATTTGTATAGTTTGGAAAACAAAACTAAACTACTCTCTTTAGGTATGGATGATTTAGAGATGAAACCACAAACCAACTGAATAAAACAAGGAAGCATGGTTTTCATAAAAGCCAGGATAGTGGTCATCTTTGTTAGGTAGATGAGAACATTATTGGGACTCAGCATCAGGGGCCCAGTTCTTAATAGAAACATATTAAATGGCAGTTATAAAGATAATTTGCAGATGGTGAATAATAATTTCATAATAAACACAGGCATCTCCCTCATCTTAGCTATCACTGGAAGGTCACTAGGTTCCTGGCCATGCCTTCCTCTTACAGTACCACCATTCTGAGCAGCAGTCAGGACCTTGTCAAAGTACAGGGACGAATTGACAATCTGTGCTTGGCCAGGGCATCTGAAACGAAGCCGATTTTTTTCTCTCCTGCTCCTCAGTACAGAGTAAGTTTTACTTTAACTGATGAAAACTTTTCTTTGGCATGAAAACAAAATCTACCCAATGCTCAATTGTACTTACCCTTTTAACACAGATTAAATGCTTTACTCCTCTTACAGTTTCACAAATATTACCTCATTATAAGCTCATAACAACACTTTGAGTCAGATGTTATTATTAGTTTACTTTTTATTGATAGAGAAACTAAGAAGGAAGGCAGTTAAGAAGCTTGCCCTTAGTGACAGTACTAGTATTGCTGAAGACAGGTTTCACACCTCAGTAGTCCAGCTCCGGATTGGGACTTATCAGTACTATACATATTATGTCCCATGTGTGAAAATATTAGGATGAAAGAGACATCAAAGGTAAAAATACACAAAGAAACAAATTTCAGGGGCCCAGAAACGTTGTTTCAACATGGAACTGTTATTTCCATTATTCCTCTCCATCCTCACACACAGTTTACTTTTCTCCTAGATTCCTCTCTCAGTAAATGGTACCATAATCCAGCCAGTTGTTTAGGTAAACATTTTGAGCCTCCATTTTTCTTTTTCTTTCATTTACTCCATCCAGTCTTTTATTGAGTTCCAATGTGTATTCTAAACAAGCACACAGAAAATACACACCGAATCTTGTATTTCAGGAGACAGCAACATTCTCTGTAAAGAGCCAGAGAGAGTAAATAGTTTTGTCCATGTGGCTTCAGTCACAATGTCTCCCTTCTGCTGTTGGGATACAAAGCTGCCATAGATAAGACATAAGCAAATGGGTGTGGCCGTGTTTAGATAAAACTTTATTTATACAAGCAGTTAGCAGTTTGCTGATTTCTATGTTGTTTTAATAATGTGAGGTATTATGTTATGTACACAGTTTACCTACAGCATGGTACATTGTATATAATTGATGCTCGGTGCAGAATTTCTGAATAAGAGGCTTAACTTATTGTATCACATTAATTTCAGTCAATCTACCTATGATGTATGGAGGAGACAACTATTATTTCAGGCTAAATGTCTAACTATGGGGTTTGAAGGTTTTTTTCCCACTTTTTTTTATTGTAATGAAACTTTTCTAAGTCTGAAAGCACAAAACTCCAGTATTCTTTACTTGGAGTGGCTAGAAACTGTTGTGCCTTCTAATCTCTATTATGTATTGTAGATATGGTTATTTTCAAGACTAGAAAATATAAAGTGAGAGAACCAACTTTTGGGGGCTTATCTCTGTTTCATCTGGAAGACAGTGATTTTAGTTTTCTCTGAAGGAAAATTGTTTCTTGGTCAACCAGTGGTAGAAAGTTCTATTGTTCTGCCATAAAATAGTAGTAATTCAATCACCCTATTTACACTGTTGTGTGACTGATTCATACACTGATGTATTGATGTGTGTGTGTGTATGTGTGTCCCTGTGTGTGTGTGTTGGGGGGGGGGGTTGGAGTGGGGAATGCTAGTAATTGTTCATAATACAAGACTGCTCTGATTACCCAGTAGACATTTAATCAATCACTAGATTGATTACCTTACTGTTTAAAAAACACCCTGATTCTCTCTTATTTGAAATCTCTTATTACTTAACTTGTACTGTACAATTTAACATTATATTGTCTCTCTGG
This sequence comes from Molossus molossus, assembly GCF_014108415.1. NCBI lineage: Eukaryota > Metazoa > Chordata > Mammalia > Chiroptera > Molossidae > Molossus > Molossus molossus. The sequence goes on from NW_023425348.1 coordinate 29,516,357, forward strand.
TTTAAGTTATGTGGTTATTTTAAGTACAAAGTTTTGTTTATCCAGTATTGTTTTCTAAAAGAGTTTTAGTTGTTGCCTCTAATCCCTCATGTATCAAAATATTCCGCCCTGGCCGGTTTGGCTCAGCGGTTAGAGTGTCGGCCTGCGTTCCTGAGAGACCCGGGTTCAGTTCCCGCTAAGGGCATGTACCTCGGTTGCAGTTTGTCCCCGGCCCTGGTTGGGTCGTGTGGTTGGCAGCCACTCTACGTGTCCCTTTAGCATCAATATTTCTCTCTCTCTCTCTCCCTCCCACTCTGTCTGGACAAAAATGGAAAAAATGTCCTTGGGTGAGGATAAAAAAATATATATATATTCCAAGCTGGTTGTTGGATTTGCCTGTTCATTATAATTTCTTACACATGTTTACACACTAATGCAATAACAAGTAAGTCTCAAACTTTATTGGCAAAGAATAAAGTGAGAGATTAAGAAACCCTTGAGGAAGATTCTACAGCCCAGAAGGCTGGTTTAGGTTGTTTGGGGTCTCTAATTGTAATAGGTGAAGAAAGAATGATTCATCTTTGAGTCGAGGGAGATTTGGGACAGGAGACAAAGAGAATGAATATTTAAGATTTTTATGTTAAATGTCTCCTCTCTCTTATGGGCTCTCCAGTGAAATCTACGTAACTCATTGTTTTTAGGGATATGGGCTCTTAACTCAATAAGACTGACTTACAGCAAGGAAGGAAGGACAGTATACAATCTGATAATGCTTTTTGTCTGATTAGACAAAGAGGGTTATACAATAAAGCAGGCATAGTATTTTAAAAATACACTTGCCTAATTTATAATTTTTTCTAGTAATGATATTCATGGTATTATGATATACATTACAAACCCACAGTATATTGAGAACATTTTTTTTGACCAGAGAAATAAAGGCATATGTTTAAAATCACAGTGAAGATTTGTGGTAAAGCTAGAACACACCTAGGTTGAAAATATCAACTTGGTTCCTACTATCAAAAAAATTATAGATTTGCATACAGTAAAGTTTACTCTTTTGGTGTATAGTTATGTGAATTTTGAGAAGTGTATACAGTCATATAACTATAACCGTAAACAAGATATAGAACAGTACCAGAATTTTCCAGAATTTCCTCTGGTTGTCCCTTTGTAGACAAGCAATGTCCCAGCATTAGCCCCCAGCAACCACTGATCTAGTCTTTGATATTTAATTTTGGTTTTCCCAGAATGTTATATGTAATGGAACTGTACAGTGCATTGACTTTTGAGCCTGGTGTTTCTCCTTTAATATATGCATTTGAGATTCACCTATATTGTTGCATATATCAGTAATTGATCCAATCCTGTTGATTGCTTAATAGTGTTCTACAATGGATGTATCATGACTTTTTTTTTTTTCCAGTCTATTCACTAATTGAAAAACATTTTGCATTTTGGTTGCTTATTGCTCTGGCAACTATAAGATCCCACAAAGATGAATAAAGATGTCATAAACATTTGCATTCAGTTTTTGAGTAAATATACATTGTCAATTCTCTTGAATACACAGCTCAACATGGAATTTCCGAGTCATATGATAGCCATATGTTTTATTTTAGAAGTAACTGCCAAACTGCTTTCTAGAGTGGTTGTACCATATCAAAGTACCATCAGCAAAGTATGAGTGTTCTGATTGCTCTGTTTCCTTCTGAGCACTTGGTATTGTTAGTTTTTTTTGGTATGTTATTTTGGTTTTAATTTGCATTTCCTAAATGGCAATAATGTTGATGATTTTCATTTAAGAACTTGACATCTGTAATAGTCTCTATATATTTCTATGTATCATTGCTGTAACAAGTTACTACAAACATAGTGGCTTATTAAAAAAAACATAGATTTATTATCTCACAGTTCTGGACATCAGTTTCACGGGGTTAAAATCAAGGTGTTGTCAGATTTGGGTTCCTTCTGGAAATCTATGGGAAGGTCCATTTTCTTGCCTTTTCCAGCTTCTCTGGTCACTTGCATCCCTTGGCTTGTGACCCCTTCCTCCCACAGCCAGCAGTATAACATCTTTCCTCCATGACCTCTGCTTCCATTCTTACATCTTTAATCTCTGGCTCTTATCCACCCTCTGCTAAGAACCATTGTGATTACATTACACTCACCTGGATAATCTAAAATAATCTCCTCATCTAAAGGTCTTGAATATAATCAAATTTTAAAATCCCTTAGTACCTTTTCTCATAAGTTACTATGTTCATAGGTTCTTCAGATTAGAATGTAGATATCTTCTGGGGTGCATTATACAGCTCAAACCATTCATATATTTTCCTTGGTGAAGTTTCTGTTCAAATCTTTTAATCACCTTTTATATTGGGCTGTTTTTCGTTTATTGCTGAGTTTTGATAATTTGTTATATAATCTGGATACTATTACTTTGTCAGATACATAATTTGCAAATATTTTTTCCCAGTCTGTGCCTTGCTTTTTCATTCTTATAATAATTCCTCAAATAGCAAATAAATTTGTCTATTTCTTTTTTCTAGTTCTATTAAAATTTTGTTTATATATTTAGAAACCCACTTCTTTTTCTTTTTTCTTTTTTTTTTTTTTGGTATGTGCCCCTAGCGGGAACCAAACCCAGGACTCTCTGGTTTGCAGGCTGATGCTCCAACCGCTGAGCCATACCAGCCAGGGTGTAGATGCCCACTTCTTAAGTGCATATGCATTTCAAATTTTGTTTCTTGCTGAATGGACCTTTTTAAAATTACTAAGTAATGCCCTCGCAATGTTTATTGTTATAAAATTTGGTTTGTTTGATAGTAATATAGCTACTGCAGCTTTCTCTTAATTAGTATTTGCATGTATCTATTTTTCCATTGCTGTAATATTTATGCTGTTATATTTAAAGCATATTTTTTATAGACAACATATAATTGCTTGGGTATTGGGAATGTTTTCTGTGTGATATCAAAATAATTTTTGCTTAATTTGTGTTTATAGATTCTTATATTTAATGAAAGAGATTGATGCATTTTTTGGATTAATAAATGATCCAATATGATTGGAGTTTGGCCAGCTATTTTATTTCCTTCCATTTGTGCTATGATTTTGCTTTTCTATTTGCCTTTTTTCTATCTTCTTCTGCATTGTTTTAATATTTCTTTTCAATTTATTGACTTTTTGGTTATGTTTCATTATGCTACTCTTTAGAGGTTATTCTAGAGATTAAAGTATACATATCTCTTTTTTTTTTAATCCTCACCTGAGGATATTTTTCAGATAGAGTGGGAGGGAGGGAGAGAGAAGGAAAAAGAGAGAAACATCCACTGGTTGCCTCCTGCAAGGCCCCGACTAAAGCTGGAGACGAACTGCAACCGAATTACGTGCCATTGACTGCAATCGAACCTGCAACTCCGTGTTCTGCAGGCCAATGCTCTAACTGCTGAGCCAAACCGGCCAGGGCTAAAATACACAGATCTTAATTCTTAATATCTATTTAGAGTTTACCACCTCAGAGAAACTATAGAGGCCTTAAAATCACCTTCCTTTAATCTCTTTATTTTATAATTGTTATATGTAATACATCCATGTTCTTTGAACTAATGACCAGACAATAGCATTATGTTTACTTTCAATAGTCATTCATATTTTTAAAAAATCCAAAGGGGAAAACAGTCATCTTACATTTGTCCACATTTTTACCATTTTTGTTGCTGTCCCTTCATTCCTAAAATTTCAAGTTTTCCTCTGATGTCCTGTCCCTTCTGCCTGAAAACTTTCCTTTTGCATTTCTTTTGGAATAAACCTTACAGCAATAGATTATCTAGTTTTTCTTCATTTAGAATGTTTTGGGGGTTTTTTTGCCTTTATTCCATGGAAGATACTTTTACTGAATATGGAATTCTAGGTTCACAGCTTTTTCTTGTACTTTAAAGGTATTGTTTCACTCTCTTCTGGTCTCCATGGTTTCTGTTGAGAAATACACATACATTTTAATCACAGTTTTTATAATGAAATGTATTATTTTTCTAAAGTCACATTATATATATTTTTTCAGCGCCATATATATATATATATATATATATTACAATATAAATGCATTGAACCTCTTTCTTCCCACAGGTTCCTGAGGCTCTATTCTCTTTCTATAAAAATATTTTGTTCTCATTGACTTTTAGATTGGATTAGTTTCATTGCTCTATCTTTGATTCCTTTCTCTGACCTCTTCCTTATTCTATTAATCTCATTGAGGGGATTTTTAAGCAGCTATGGTATTTCTCAGTTCTAAACTTCTATTTGTTTACTTTTTATAGTTTTTATTTCTCTAGTGAGAACTTCTATGTTTCAAATTTATTTCTAGAGTGTTTATTTTTATCTCATACTTTTAATAGCTAATTTAAAGTCTTATTTAGATCATCTCAGGGTTGGCATCTGTTAATTCTCTTTTTTAATTGGTCCCATATTCCTGGTTCTTTGTATATAAATTCATTTTGAATTGTATCCTAGATATTTTAACATTGCCTGTCACATTCTGAGTCCTGTTAAAATCCTCTGAAAAATCTTTTTTGTTTGTTTGTATGTTTTAGCACTCGATCATTTAAATTAGATTCAAACAAGTTCTAACCTTCAACTTTAGTGTTCAAATTTTTTGCTATTCTGTTTTTGGTCTGGTCTCTCAGGTCTTAATTTTGGAATTGGGTGGTGATTTATGTCACTTTAACTCTTTAATACTCCATGCACACACATTTTGGGGATGATTCTGGGACTTGTGTTGGTTCATACACAGAACTAAGGGATCTTCTCTCCAGCTTTCTCCTTTGCACAATCTGTCCCCGCCTTCCAGGACACCCCCTTTCTCAGCCCCCGCCTTCCAGGACACCCTCTTTCCCATTCCCCGCCTTCCAGGACACCCCCTTTCTCAGTTCTTCTGGTCAGAAAAGTGGACTTATCCTACAGTGTTAGCCTCCTACCGTCACTGAGCTCAGTGTGATGGTGACAGTTCTGAGGGAGAAGTGGCAGGAGAAGAAAGAGAAAAAAAAAATAGCAGATTTTGTTCACACCCTTAGTCCACAGCACCCACTTTCTAAGTTTCTCTGGACGCTTTTATTTTCTGCTGGGGTTTTCGGTGCCCAGAGGCTGTGGCAGTGAAGCTTGGTGGCTGGGGCTGCCCATGGGCAGGACATGGAGAGAAAATAGAAGAGAAATAAAATGTGGCTTCTCCCTACACTCTGCAGCACACAGGGTTTCTTCTCTGTCCTCCCTCTTGAAAACAGGAGTTTCTCTCTGACACGCTGTGCTGTGTAGCTGCTGCAGTGCTCTGCACCAGGACCCCAAGCCGGCGGAGAAAGGAGGCGAACACATTTGGAAAACCAACCCCCTCACGGCTTCCTTTCCACATTTTAATGTTTTCCCCACTCCTCCTGCTATTATTTATTTTTCAGTGTCCTCGAGTAGTTAATTTTTAAATTATGCCTGAATTTATAAATGGTAATCAGTTGGGGAAAAAACATATGTTTTAGGGTGCTTAGTTCATCTGGGATTGTGTTGTTTAATCTGGTTACTAATATTTTGATCCTGCCTTCCTCATTTTCTTCTTAGAGGCGAAACAGAGTGTGGTCATTATTTGTAGGTCCCACGCCTAGAAAGCTTTGCTTTGAATTATGAGTCCATTGCTTATTGTGTAAAGTAGGACTTCACCTTTTTTTATTCTATGAAATGCAGACGTAGTTGTCACTTCTTCATGGAGTAGTGTGGGATGTAGTTAAAATATAAAAGTGATTACCACAGCCCTGGCTGGTTTGGTTCAGCGGTTAGAGCATTAGCCACAGATCAGAGAGTCTGGGTTCAATTCTGGTCAAGGGCATGTACCTCAGTTGTGTCCCCAGCCCAGGTCAGGTTCGTGCGAGAGGCAACCAGTCGATGTGTCTCTCTCACGTCAATGTTTTTTTTTCTTTCTCTCTCTCTCCCCTCCTCCTCCTCCTCTTCCTCTTTCCCACTCTATCTGAAGATACATGGAAAAATATCCTCAGGAGAGGATTTAAAAAAGAAAAAAAGTGATTGGAACAGTATCAGACACTGGGGACAAGTGTAGCCCACGTCCAGAGTGCACCAGTCACAGTGTGCTGGTCACAGTGATCAGTGAGCTGGGGCTTGTGCAATGCAGCAATGCCCCTGAGTCAGTTATCATTATTACTATTAAATTATTATGCCTTTTCTTAATTCTTGTGTTGTTTTATATTTCTGATTAAAAACTAAACCTAGTCTCATTTATATTTCTAAACAGTTGTCTTCTGAGGCAGAAGATAGAGATTGAATAAAGGTTGTTGAAAGATCATCTTCATTATGCCATCCACCCTTATCTTGAACAAAAGAAGATACACAGACATTCCTCAGAACAGCTTCTTATAAACTTGTGCTCAGGTGGTTCTGTCACCGGCGAAGGCGAAAGTGGCGCTGATCCTCCTCTTGACCTGGGACTTCCTGCCCTGTTGGTTGAGACCGAGCCTTCTTCAGATAGATGCTTCTACAGGGTGCTGTGTCTCATCACTAATTCTCCTCTCTTCTAAGGTGACTTCTCACTAATCATCTATAATCTTGAGCTGAGTCTCTTAGGAAGATTTAAATGGAGTTTTACCCAGGAGAATTTGATACCCAAAACATAATTACATATTGATCCGGTCACAGATCCTTATGTCAGCCCTCATTTCCATCTCAGATTCTTTCAAAGCCCAAGAGAATATTACAGATTTATGAAATACGATGCTGATTTCTATTGGGAATTTTTCTTCAATGAGAGGATGAAGGAATTTGAAATGCATAATTCTAGTGCTGTTTTAAATTTTTTGGTCTTCAGGAAAGGTTTATATACCTCTATATAGACCATGGTCTTTTTTCTTTTTTTCCTCCTCTATTTTTTTAAAAAAATTGGTCTTAGAGAAAGAGGAAGGGAGAAGGAGGGAGAGAGAGAAATATCAATGAGAGAGAACCATTGATCATCTGCCTCCTGCACACCCCCTACTGGGGAGCAAGCCCACAACCAGGACATGTGCCCTGACTGGGAATCAAATCAGTGACCTTTTGGCACATAGATTGATGCTCAACCACTAAGCAAGACCAGCCAAGGCTACACCATGGTCTTTTGATGATTTCTTTCTTTACACTCCAAATATGGCATGGTGACTAAGAATGCAAGTTTAGGATGCCTGGATTTGAATTCTGGCTCTGCCACTTACTAAGCATGATTTTCTCTTTTTGTATCTTGTTGCCTCATCTGTAAAATGGGGCTGATAATATTATTTTCTTCATAGGGCAGCTATGTGAATAAAGTAATTTATTTATAGGGCCCAGAATATCCTCTGATGTATAAATATGTTCTACTTTATTCCTATTGTGCAGATGAGGAAGCTCAAGTACAGAAAAGTTAAGAAATTAATAATCTGTATGCTATTTAGCTTCTCTCATCCACCTATTCATATGGGTCCTAACTATAATATCAATAGAAGTTTTCTTTTCTTCTAAGTGATTGCATTATGAGAAAAGTGGTCCTTCAGGAAAACTAAGCATCTACCTTAGTGGCTTTTGTAGAAAATGTAACAAAACACCACAGTATTAAGTACTAATTTACTCATTGCCTCTCCTCCATGTGTCCTTAAAAGAAAGATAAAGAAGCTCTGACCGGTGTGGTTCAGTTGGCTGGAGCATTGTCCTGTACACCATGAGGTTGTGGGTTCCATCCCTGGTTGGGGCACATACTCAGGTTTCCAATTTGATCCCCAGTTGGGGCTGGTGTGGGAGGCAGAAGACTCGCAGCAATCTCCACTTCCCCCATTCCTCTCTCTAAAATCAATTAAAAATGCTTTTTGAAAAAGGATAAAGAAAAAAATAAAACTGGAACCAAAACATTTAAAGAAGGTATTGTTTGCAGCTACAACCCTTTTTAAAACACTATGCTTAGAGAAATTGGAACTGAACGTCAAGAAGTCTTGTTTTATTAATTGTTTATAAAGTTCCTAAAAACTTTTGAGATGTCTTTTGTTAGCAAAAAATATTAAGTGATGATTTTAACAAAAGTTATATTTCCTAAGATTTATTACAGCAATATTTGCAATTCTAGCTGGAATGCTTAGTTAGCCAGAGGTTTGTAGGTAAAACAAATATTGTACGGAAGGCATTCACCATTTCTTTGCTGGATTATGTTAAAAAGGATTCTATTTTATCTTTTTTTTTTAATTTTTTATTTATTTTTGTTACAGATGTTACTCCTTTTTTACCCCATTGGCACCCCCTTCCCCATCCCCCGGTCCCGACCCCAGCTTTGTTGTTCACGTTCATTGGTTATGCATACATGCATATAAGTTCTGTGGTTTATCTCTTCGCACCCCTCCACCCCCTCATCTGAGAGATGACCATCTGTGCCCTACTTCCATGTTTCTGGGTCTACCGTATTCCTCAGACTGTTATGTTCATTATATTCCATATATAAGTGAGATCATGTGGTATTTGTCTTTTTCTGCTTGGCTTATTTTACATAGGATAATACTTTCCAGGTCCCTCCATGTCGTCTCAAAGGATAAGAGATCTTTCTTTCTTACAGCTCCATTGTACTCCATTGTGTATATGTACCACTGCTTTTTTATCCATTCGTCTCCTGATGGATACTTGGGCTGTTTCCAGATCTTAGCTATTGTAAATAGTGCTGCTATGAACATAGGGGTACATATATTCTTCCTGACTGGTGTTTCAGGCTACTTAGGGTATATTCGTAGAAGCGGGACCACTAGGTAAAATGGAAGTTCAATTTTTAATTATTTGAGGTAGCACCATATTGTTTTCCATAGCGGCTGCACCAATCTGCATTCCCACCAGCAGTGTACTACAGTCCCCTTTTCTCCACACCCTCACCAACACTTGTTGTTTGATGATTTGTTGATGGCGGCCATTCTGACAGGTATGAGGTGATACCTCATTGTTGTTGTAATTTGCATCTCTCTGATGATTAGTGATGTCGAGCATTTCTTCATATATCTCTTGACCATTTGTTTGTCCTGTTTGGAGAGGTGTTTGTTCAGCTCCTCTGGCCATTTTTTAATTGGGTTCTTTGTCTTCCTTTTGTTGAGTTGTATGAGCACTCTCTATATATTGAAAATTAAACCCTTATCTGATATATCATTGGCAATGTTGTTCTCCCATACAGTGGGTTGCCTTTCCATTTTGATGATTGTTTCTTTTGCTGTGCAGAAGCTTTTCAGTTTGATGTAGTCCCATGTGTTCATTTTCTCCTTTGTTTCTGTTGCCTTAGGTGATGTATCAGTGAAAATTCTGCTTCATATGATGTCCGAAATTTTGTTGCCTACATTTTCTTCTAGAATTTTTATGGATTCACGAGTCACATTTAAGTCTTTTATCCATTTTGAGTTTATTTTTGTGTATGGTGTAAGTTGATGGTATAGTTTTATTTTTTTTCATGTATCTATCCAATTTTCCCAACACCATATATTAAAGAGGCTGTCTTTACTCCACTGTATGCTCTTGCCACCTTTGTCAAATATTAATTGAGCATATTGCCTTGGGTCCACTTCTGGGTTCTTAGTTCTGTTCCACGGGTCTATATGCCTATTCTTGTGCCAGTACCAGGCTGTTTTGATTACCGTTGCTTTGTAGTATAACCTGCTATCTGGTATTGTGATCCCACCTACTTTGTCCTTTTTCAAAATTGGTGTGGTTATTCAGGGACTTTTTTGGTTCAGTATGAACTTTTGAAGTATTTGTTCCAGTTCTGTGAAATATGTCATTGGTATTTTGATGGGGATTGCATTGAATCTATACATTGCTTTGGGTAGTATGGACTTTTTAATGATGTTACTTCTTCCAATTCATGAACAAGGTATGTGCTTCCACTTTTTTATAGCTTCCTCTATTTTTTTTTTTTTCCAATGTCCTGTAGTTTTCTGCAAATAGGTCCTTTACTTCTTTGGTTAAGTTTATTCCTAGGTATCTTAATTTTTTTTGCTGAAATGGTAAATGGGATTGTTTTTTCAGTTTCTCTTTCTGTGAGTTCATCTTTGGTGTATACGAATGCTGTCAATTTCTTGGCGTTAATTTTGTATCCTGCTACTTTGCCAAATCCATTTAGTAAGTCTAGTAAATTTTTGATGGAGTCTTTGGGGTTTTCTGTGTATAATATCATGTCATCTGCAAATAATGACAGTTTCTCTTCCTCCTTTCCACTTTGGATACCTTTTATTTTTTCTTCCTGTCTGATTGCTGTAGCTAAGACTTCCAGTATTATGTTAAATAAGAGTGGCAAAAGTGGGCATCCCTGTTTTGTTCCTGTTCTTAATGGAAATGTTTTTAGTTTCTGCCCATTGAGTATGATGTTGGCTGTAGGTCTTTCATATATGGGCTTTATTATGTCAAGATACGATCCCTCTATTCCCAGATTGCTGAGCATTTTTATCACAAATGGATGCTGGATTTTGTCGAATGTTTTTTTGGTGTCTATTGATATGATCACGTGGTTTTTATTCTTCATTTTGTTTATGTGGTGTATCACATTTATTGATTTGCGAATATTATACCAGCCTTGCATCCTTGGGATGAATCCAACTTGGTCATGGTAAAAATTTTTTTGATGTATTGCTGGATCCCATTTGCTAGTATTTTGATCAGGATTTTGGTGTCTATGTTCATCAGGGATATTGGCCTGTAGTTTTCTTTCTTTGTAGTGTCTTTTTCTAGTTCTGGAATTAGAATTATGCTGGCCCCAGAGAACAAGTTTGGAAGTCTTCCTTCTTCTTGAATTTTTTGAAATAGTTTGAGGAGAATGGGTGTTAGTTGTTTTTTGAATGTTCAGGAAAACTCCCCTCTGAAGCCATCTGGGCCTGGGCTTTTGTTTGCTGGGAGAGTCTTGATTACCTCTTCAATTTCCTTTATTGTTATTGGTCTGTTCAAGTTTTCTATCTCTTCCCGGTCCAGTTTTGGAGACTGTGTGTTTCTGGAAATTTGTCCATTTTGCTTAGATTGTCAAATTTGTTGCCATATAGTTGTTCATAGTAGCTGTTAATGATCTTTTGTATTTTGTGGTGTCGGTTGTTACTTCTCCTCTTTCATTTCTGATTGTGTGTATTTGGGTTCTCTGTTTTTGTTTCTTGGTGAGTCTAACTAAGGGTCTATCAGTCTTGTTTATCTTTTTGAAAAACCAGCTCTTTGTTTCATTGTTCCTTTGAATTTTTTTTTTTTTTTGGCCTCTATGTCATTTATTTCTGCTCTGATCTTTAATATTTTCTTCCTTCTACTTGCTCTGGGGTTTTCTTTTTGTTTGCTTTCTAATTCTTAAAGCTGTGAGGTTAGACAGTCAATTAGAAATTTTTCTTGCTTCTTGAGGTAGGCCTGTAGTGCTATGAACTTCCCTCTCAGAACTGCTTTTATTGCATCCCATAGATTTTGTGCTGTTGTGTCTTCATTTTCATTAGTTTCCAGGAAATTTTTAATTTCTTCCTCGATTTTCTCAGTAACCCATTCATTGTTTAATAACATGCTATTTAACCTCCATGTGTTCAAATGTCTTTGCATGTTCTTGTTGCAATTGATTTCTAGTTCCATGCCATTGTGATCTGAGAAGATGCTTGATGTGATTTCAGTCTTCTTGAACTTGTGGAGATTTAGTTTGTGTTTTATCATGTGGTATATCTTTGAGAATGTCCCATGTGCACTTGAGAAGTATGTGAATTCTGTAGTTTTGGGTGGTAATTCTCTGTAGATATCCATTAAATCCATTTGGTCTAGTGCATCATTTAGAGTCTCTGTTTCCTTGCTAATTTTTTGCCTAGAGGATCTATCCAGTGCTGTCAACGGGGTGTTGAAATCCCTTGCTTTGATTGTATTGCTGTAGATTTCTCCTTGGAAGTCCTCCATAAGATTTTTAATATATTTTGGTGCTCCTATATTGGGTGCATATATGTTTATCAAGGTTATATCTTCCTGTTGGATAGATCCTTTCAATATTATGTAGTGGCCTTCTTTGTCTCTAGTTATGGCCTTCATTTTGAAATCTATTTTATCATATATGAGTATTGCTACCCCAGATTTTTTTGCTTTCCATTTGCTTGGAAAATTTTTCCACCCTTTCACTTTCAACCTGTTTGAGTCTTTTGTTGTGAAGTGGGTTTCTTGTAAACAACATATAGATGAATCATACTTTCTTATCCAATCAGCTACCCTGTGTCTTTTTATCGGAGCATTCAGTCCGTTTACATATACGGTGATTATTGATATGTACTTGTTTATTGCCATTTTTGTTTAGTGTGGTGCTATTTTTCTTCCCATTTCTCCTGCTAATTACAGCAGTCTTTTTAACATTTCTTGCTGTGCTCGTTTGGTGCTAATGTATTCCCTTAGCCTTTTTTTTTTTTTTTTGTCTGTGGAGCTCTTTATTTGATCTTCTATTTTGAATGATAGCCTTGCTGGGTAGAGTATTCTTGGATTCAGATCCTTGTTTTTCACGACCTTGATTACTTCATGCCATTCCCTTCTGGCCTGTAGTGTTTCTTGTGAGAAGTCAGCTCAGAGCCTTATGGGTTTTCCTTTGTAGGTATCCTGTCGCTTCTTTCTTACTGCTTTTAGGATTCTCTCTTTGTCTTTAATTTTTTGCATTTTAATTACTATGTGTCTTGGTGTGGGCCTGTTTGCGTTCTTCTTACTTGGGACTCTCTGTGCTTCTTGAACTTGAATGCCTTCTTCCTTCACCAAATTAGGGATGTTTTCTGTCATTATTTCTTTGAATATATTCTCTAACCCTTGCTCATTTTCTTCTTCTTTGGGCACTCCTATGATGCAAATATCATTACCTTTCCAGTTGTCCCACAGTTCTCTTAAGCTGTCTTCCTGTTTTTTAATCGTTTTTCCTTTTGGTTTTCTGATTGGTTGATTTTTTTTATCCTGTCTTCTAATTCACTGATCTGGTCCTCAGCTTCCTCTACTCTGCTTTTTAGACCTTCCAATGTGTTTTTCATTTGTGATATGTGCTTTTTTTTAATCTCTTCTTGGAGGTTTTTATTTTCCAGTTGGTTTATTTTCAGCATCTCTATGTCCTAACTGATGCTGTTGAGCTTCCTCAAGATCATGGCTCTGAATTGTAGCTCTGTTAACTTGCCTAACTGCTCCATATTGATCTCATTTTCAGTGGAGATCTCATGTTCTTTCATTTTGCTTCTGTTTCTGTGTTTTACCATTTTGGCTATCACAGTGGGCTTTGGAGCTTGTCAAGTTTTTCCTGTGGGTGTTGGTGTTCTGCTGTTTGTGGCTCTCTCTCCTGGGTTTAGATGAGCAAGGGAGGACCCATGTTAAACACCACTGTCATGTCTTACTTTCCTGGTTAAAGTTGCTAGCCCAGGAAAGGTACTGTTATCCTCTAGCTTTTTGCCTGGAGGCTGCAGTCCAGGCTACAGTTGATTGAAAAACTCCCTCAGGTGCTCAGCATAAGGGGATTTCCTGAGGGTGGAGCAGATGCTGGTTATTTATGAGTCTTAATTAGCATTTCAATTGCCCACAGGGTGGGTTTGGATCTCTGAGGGAGGGGCTGCTGCCTCTCCCCAGAGCCTTGGGAAGGAGCAAGATGGCCCCAGTATTGTGTGGCAGCAAGTCAGCAAAAGCTCTGAGTGCCCTCCAAATCCGGAGTGTCCCCACACAGTTCCAGTCCAGTCTGCCCTCCCTCTGCCGGAGCCCAATGTGAGTGGCTGTAGCTTTTTTTTTTTTTTTTTTTTTTGCCTCTGTCCTCCTCTGCACTGTGGAGCCGCTTGGGAGTTTAACCCGAGGGCACTGCTCCCAGCTAAGGCCGCTGCTGTCTGTGGGCTCCCAGCCCCGTCTCGCGCCTTTGCAATCCTACCAGGATTGAGTCAGTGTCCCTAATTATATGGTCCTTGCAAGCTGCTTTTCTGTTGCTTTTTCCCTTCGATTTGTCTATGTTACAGTTGTAATTCCAGTTTGGTTCTGGGAGATGGTCTGTGTAGCTTCTGTTCACTTCGCTGTCATTTTGGAATCTCCCCTATTGTATCTTTTAAAGATATTCTGTACATAGGTGCTGTTTCTCTTTTCCTCTCTTGGGTGGAGTCCTTCCTGGGAATGCAGTGTAGTGACTGAAAACCACTGGAACAGCAGGGCCACTTGAACTTCTGCACTTGAACTACTGCCCTTCCCTTCCACCAATGCCAAGCATGTAACCAGACCTGAGTGAGGCCTTTCTAGAGGAAAGACATTGCTCTTAATTAAACTGAGATGTTTTTATGCTTATTAGTGTTTCTAAAGATGGTTCTGAGGGTTTTAGCCTTGACTATTCTTAACTTCAACCTGCTGGTCATTTGTGTTAAGTTGAAGCTACCTCATCTCTTACTGAGGCTTCATCCAAAAAAATATTCATGCCACTTTTCTGATGGGCAGGACTTTGCCGTTATGGTCAGGTGCTGTTGAGTTAATCAGGTCAGTCACATGGAGTCTTGTCATTTTGGCCAACTAAATATTATTATTTAGTATTTGATGTGAGCCATAAACTGTTCTAAGTGCTTTGCAAGCTCATTTTATTTTCACAATGAATCTATGAGTAAGTGTTGTTGTTATTATTATTACTATTATTATTTCCATTTATAGGTGTGGAAACTCTAGCAAGAGTGGTTGAATAACTAAGGACACCCAGCTAATAAGTTCAGGGCTAGAAGCTGAACTTGGATGTCTAATTCTAAAGCCTGTGCTTTTGTTAACAGGGCTCAATTCTCTAGCTCTACCTCCCTTATTTTGTTAACTCAGGTGACATTCAAATTATGTCAGCCACCTTTAGAGCCCATGTAGCTGACGTAAGAGCCTTGTTGTAGAATGAGTAGATATGTGAACATTATGTTTTTCATTTCTATGCAATTTTTCTATTTATGTCTATAAATAACCTTGGAAGAAACTTTATGCATAAAACATTTCATGAATAATTGATATGATATGTAGGTAAATCCCCATGCTACCTGTGGGGGTCAGCGTATTTTAGTTGTTTTTGAGAGTCTGAGAAAGATTAATTTTTCTTTCTTTACATTTTTTTTATTAATTTATTTTTGTTATAGATGTTTCTCCTTTTTCACTGCAGGAAGATTAATTTTTCAATGAACATTCCTTGATGCAGGCACATGTGTCCTAGTCATTATGCGGTCTTGGAGGCACATGCCTATGTCTGGCAATTGACCTAGTTTGGTGGTACTATTATACTCTGCCTGATCTGAAGATTAAACAACCAGTACAGCACATGCGAATGTAATTCCAGAGGGTATCATTCAATATCCCTTTAAATATGAAAGTCATGAGGTTGTCTATGCTGTTATGAGCTTGACAGTTCTTCACTCTCTGGCACTCTCTGCAGGCAGTATTCAGGGTAGTAGGACTGAGCCAGGAGGGGATGAGCAGTGGGCACTGATGGTCTGACAAGTCATGTGCACCTGTGTGTGTAACTTTTATCATATTGTTCAAGGACTTTGGAAAATATCTGCTCATTTATATGATAGAGGCTCTTGAAAAATCCAGTCAGAATTGTGGCTTATCAGGAACTCATTGTATCTAGCTTTATACCTGCTGAACAAAATAAAAGGAATAGAAAAATGCTTTTGACTCAGATGAGGCATTGAATTTCAGAGGGGGTTTTTGATCTCAGATTTTTTATAATGTTGATTGTCTTCTGTTGCATGGTGCTATATCACAAAATACATAAAGCCACAGACATAGGTAGCATTCAGGGAAACAACGTTCTAAAGATGTACTCATATTTATTTGCTCACTTATTCATTCACTAATTTCATTCTTCAACAATGTATTGAGCTCAAATTATATAATGTGATAGTGACTAGTGATAAACAAGATAAATAAAACAAGATACTAGACTTTGAAGATATCATGGATTCATTAGAGCCCAGACATATACAGATACAATTGCCATGGGGTGTGATTAGTTGCAATGCCTGACTGTACAAGATACATATGGCAACATTTTTCTATGTCAGAATGAATATTTCATAAACATCTTTTCAATGGTGACATAATACTCTTTTAAGTAAGTATTTTGCCATAAACCTGACCATTTTAAAACTTCGGGACATTTATGCTTTTACCCTCAAGTTTTGTTGTTATAAATGGTGGTCCAGTGAAGATTTCTGTTTGTTTTGTTCCCCTGAATTTTTCCTTGCAAAGATTTAGAATATTTATTGCAGAGTCAATGAGTATCAACATTTTAAAACTCATGGTACATATAAATTATTTGTCGAAAATGTTATGAATTTGCTCCCCTCTGAAAATGTATGAATCTGCCCATTTCATTGAATCCTTGACTAACCTACAGTAGTGTATTGTATATACTGCATATTACATTATGCTTTGGAAAAATTCTTTCAGATTAGATAAATAAAAATGCTATTTCATATTATTTTCTATTTCTTATATTATTGGAATTTGCACATGTTTTGGTATCTAGCAACATTTCCTTTCTTATAAATTGTCTATTTGTCCTCAGTTACAGTATCCATTGAAGTATTAGTAGTTTTCTTATTAATTTAATGAATGTACATTAACAAAATTAACCTTTGATCATCACATGTGTTTTTATTTTCTATAAACCCCCACAAATAAAACCACACAAAGCAAAATATTTTTTTCATCCCTGAAATATGCCAAGAGTATAAGGAAGGAAAAAGGCACATGCAACAACATGTCGTCTTCTTGGGGGAGGGCGGCCCCTTCACTAACCACATGAAAATGTAAAATGTGTTCATGAGCAAATTATGAATACAGTGTTCTGAGGGAGCAAAAGAAGGATCAGACTGCAATATGTTGAAAATATGCTTTTGTTCTCACCATTCATTTGAATTAGCTCTAATGCTCCACCATAGCTGGATGCTGTCCTTCGTGTGAGAGAGTGTGAGCCTTTCAAGGGGGGTTCTTCATGTTTGAATAAGGTTCAATTTTATCTACCCAGCATCAAAAACTCCTTTTGTGTTTGGAGAATCCTTAGTTTTTAAGTTTGTAGCTAGGTGTGGAAGGACGTGTACACTTCTCATTGTATAACCTCCCTCTCTGTATCTGTAACTGGGCTGTGGCTTCTGACCCAGGCTTGGCCTTTTGGGCTCCACCTCATGGAAGGTGGGCTAGTGGAGAAGCTCTTTTGACAGTGGGAGCAACTGTGGCCCCCTAGTGTCTTCAGGACCAGCAGCAATGTCCACAGACCCCACAGTAGGAGTACAAGGTGTGGACTTACATGCGCTTTGGGGGCAACAGATTCTGGGGCATTGTTTGGGTTACAGTTTAGGTGTCATGGCTTTTTCTTTTTTTCCCCTTTTTCTCATCTGCTTCCTCTTGGTGATTCTGTAAAGTACCTAATAGCCTTTACTTACTATTATTTTTTTTTTCTTTTTAAAAGTTGAATTGTCCAGTGTTGGTTTTTATTGTTTGAGGTTAAGCATGTTGACCAGTACAGCTATTGTTGCTAGCTAAATGTAGATATAGAGCTAGCATGTAGATACGACTCAGAAAGACTTACCCAGTTTAGAGGCTCACTGGCTGGCTCAGACCTGTTGTCCAGGATAGTAAGTGAGGCCTAGAGAAAACCAGCTAGTAACCCAAGCTCCCGGGCAGCTACCTGGTGGCAGAGCAGTGGCTGGCACCCTTGTCTCCCAGTGGCTGATACTTTTCTTTGCATTTTTCTTTAGTTCTGGAACATTGATTTGTGTGTTTCTCTGACTGGTCTGGGTTTGCCTAGGTCACGTTAATTAAATCCCAAACTTCTTAGGGACACATTCCTTTGTCCTTTGTCCTCTCCTAATGCTTATTTTTTCCCACACAGCATGGTTCCGAACAGGGTCTGAAACACAGAGGGCACCTGACTAAGACCTGTGGGACTTAAGTGAAACTAAATGGAGTGTGTGAAAAATCATCATATTCAATGTACAGTCAGTTCAATTCAATGAATTAAATATATCTTATTACAAAGGTGAATAAGAGATTATTCCTGATAATATATACATTTATAGCCTATGATCTATTTATCTTATCTATCATCTGTCTATCATTATCTAAGAAAGCCTTGTATATAAAATAGATGATAAAATAAATAATTTGCCTTTTTTTCTCTGATCTCATACTGGTTAAGTTCATTAGAAGGTAGAGAGTTTGGCAAGTTGCTTTACATTCCCCTTTAAAGAATCATTGAAAAAATAATTTGTGATGCCTTTAAGAAAAAAAATAATAAGTTAGGTTTTTAATCATGTTACAGGATTGATATATTCAGTGTTTCTGTCTAAGGGTAACATTAGCTCAATCTGACTAACCATTTGGGAATAACTGAAACTCCGAGAAGGAGTACTAAGATTAATTATACACTTTTCTGCAGCTCTGTAATTGCTTCATTCATTTTAATTTTTGCATCCTTAGGTAAGCTTCTGGCAGTTTGAATCCCATGGCCTCCTACTGTGTGTTGGGAATTGCTCATAGTTCTTTTGGTTCCCCTAGAGAAGCCAGTCCAGGATTCAAGCCCAGTGGGCACACCAGGATACCTTGAGTACTCACTTGATTAATAATATTAATGTGAAATGTACATGGAAATGCTGTTCTCTGATAGAGTCCTTTCTGGGCATGTGTCTTTTTGTGGCTCCAACAATGCCTACATCATTTTTATTACAGATCTCAGCGTTCCTATTATATAAAAACATTATTTGATGATAGGTTTTGGATATATACACATTTTTTATTTATACATTTATTTTTTTTATTTTTTTTTTACCTTTTAATAACTTTAATATATAGAGCATATTTAAATAGAATTTTTTTTTTTGGTACATGCCCCTAGTGGGGAACCGATTCTGGGACTCCCTGGTCCACAGGTCAGTGCTCCAACTGCTGAGCCAAACCGGCCAGGGCTTACATAGAAGTCTAATAATACATGTACTAAAATATTTTTTACATTTATCCAAAGATACACGATCTTAATATTTATTAGTTTACATTCTGGATCAGATGTGAATTCATTTGAATGTTGCTTCCTGGTATGAAATTTTAATGTACAGGATAAATACAAGAGGGTGTTGTTTAATAATGACTGTTGACGGCCCCTAACTTCCAGTCTTTGGAAGAACAATTACTGCCCTAATTTGAAATGTAAACAGAAGATCATCCTTTCCCGAGTAAATTGGAATTTTCTGCTAGGACACAGGTAGTCTTCATTTAGCAACATTTTGCAGTTCTCAGTCTCTCCAGGTCATCACATTAAGACTCAGCTGGCCAGTAGGCAGTGTGCAAATAAGCTGACTTTCAGGCTGGTTGCTTTCTGACCACCATGTAAGGGTCCGTCTCCCCTGTTCAGTTTATGAGTAGCAGCTAAGAACCATGGACAACAACATATGATCTCCATGGTGTTTTTTTCACTTTTACCTATTAAGTCAGAGGGAAGAGATTTATGTGTATAAATGAGCTCTGTAAAAAGAAAGAGGAAGAAGAGAGAAGGTACATCAAATCACTAGTCTAGAAAAACTGCCTGTATGTAACCAGGAGACCTTGTACAGCTAGTGAAATGCCCCTGAGCGTTTATTCCAAAGAGACATTTTAAATTTATATTGAATAATGGCAGCTTAATGAAAAAAACAAGCAAACAAACAAAAAAAAAAACCACCCTAATTTACAGAGATGACCACTGTTGAAGGGTCAGAACTTACCTGGTTGTATACAATGGGCACAAGTGGTGGTTATGAATGCAGGCTTTGACGTTAGGCTGCCTGCGATGGAATCCTTGGCTCCACCATTTGTTTTCTGTGTTACCTTGGGGAAGTTGCTTAACCACTCTGTGTCACAGTTTCTTCATTGTACGACTCACATAATTATTGTACCCAATTCATAGGCTAGTTGTAAAAATTAGATGATATAATCCATGTCAGTCCACTAAAAAGAACCTGGTTCAATAACTGCTGGTTATTATTATTGCATATGATATAAAATATCACCATTGAAAGAAACCACATAAACTCTTTAATGTTCTTTTAAAATAATCCATATTGAATTAAAACAAATATAGAGATGGAAGTGATGGCGGTGCAATAATTTGATTATTATTTAACAGGAAAGGAGTGAAGGGGAGCCGAGCTGATAACACTCCAGGTCTGTTCCCTGCTAATTGATGGGGGGAAGGGACAGGGCAAAGGCAGTCTGAAGCATGCTCAGTAAAGTCTGGGTGATGTGGGAAGGTGCTTACCTACCTGTCTGTCACACCTGGGGGCGAGTCACTACCCAGAATAGACATGGCCACTACCAAGGGATTGAATCCTGAATATTTAATCTGTGAGACAAGGAAAGCTCTCTCTTTCCTGCAGCCTGCGCCGGACTCCTGGCTTACAGGACTCCCATGCCCTGCATTTTCCCACATGGCCCACAGCCATGTGGATCCCATACAATGGACTGATGGACTAATTTCAGCCTGATCCTGATCTAAACCTGGGTCCACCATGGAAAGGAAGCTCTGGACATTGGCCTTGCTATTTCTAATTCTACTGAATCCACAGTTGCTTGTCTTCCAAGACTGGATTACAGGACCTTGGATGTTACAACCCCTGAATTATAGCTCCACACCAATAAAAGTTATTCATTCTCCTATGCAAGTTTTAGAAAATTTGTTTTCTGAAGGTATCACAAGAGCAACCCACTCCCATGAGTGTGGAGGGAATCTGGCCCCTTGATCCCTCTGGTAATAGAAGCAACAAAGAGTTATGATTGGGTTTGCTTTGGTTTCATATATTTTCTTCTCTGTGTGGTTCATTGAAAAGAAAATGGGACTTAGATTCGAATCCTGATTTCTTTGCCTACTTACTAGCTGTGTGAAATTGACTGAGTTACTTGATGTCTCTTAGAATTAGTTTCCTCATTTTTAACTGTAATTATGGTTCTACTTTTCACAGAATACTGATTTGAATTCCAACTGAGATAGCATATTAAATGTTTAAGGACTGAACAACAACTTAGATGTTTTTCCTTTTCTCTCTGAATCAGAATCAGTATGGTATGACGTTGGTTTGACATGATAAATAGTAAAGTTCTTCACCTTGAAAAAGTAGTTTTATGTTTATTAAATAAAAATGCTCAAAGTATTTGCTCATTGTAAATAAGTAATGTAAGAGAAGTATAAAGATGTACGAATTACCTAAAATTACAATATTCCAAAATAGTCACTTCTGACATTTGGGAATAGTATTTTTACAGATATTGCTCTGTCCGTCTATACATATTTACATTTATGTGTAGACTGTTATATAAATAGGTTTATAAAATATATGCGCTATACCTTAATTTTCCCCCCTCATTAATATATTATAGATATCTGTCTGATTCAGTACATACAGATACATAGCATTATTTTTAATGTTTGTATAGGAATCCATTTAAAATTTCTTACAGAATTACTAAACCAGCATCAAAATGATACTTGGGTTATTTCCAATTTGCCTCTGTTAAAGGAGTGCAGCAACACTACATGTATATATAACACGTGTGGAACATGCATTTTTGAGCTTGAGCACTTTTCTACATGTAAGTTCTGAAAAGTAGAATTGCTGCATCAATGTGGACACACAATTTCTAATTTGATGCAATTTCTTATTCTAATTGCTTATGTTTCTTAAATGATTAGTGAGGGCAAACATAATGTTTTATAATTATTTTCTTTATGTATTCTGGAGGAATTACAGGGCCTGGGAAGGGAAGGAATTAAAGGCCTGAGGCATGAGGGTCATATCCCATGCTCAGTGTTCATAGCTCATGGTGGAGACTGGAGGGTTCTATTATGCTAAGATAACTTCATGGAAAGTATGTCTTCCCAGGCAGCCAAAGGACAAATAATGTAGCCTCTCTCTAGTATAGATGCTTACTGCAATGGATATGCAAAGAGAAAAACAAGATAACAAAAAAGATAACCCAGTAAAATTTTCTCAAAATGTTCCAGATTTCCCTAAGTACCTTCAATCATTTCCTAAGACAATCTGAAAAAATCTTTAGAGAATTCCTTTTAAATTTGAATATTTTTATGAAAGTACTTCTTAACATTCTAATTTATTTTGGGAAATAACATAAAGGGTTATGAAGAATATCCAGTTTACATCATATACTAGAACTGTGAAAAATATATTAACTAATAAAAGCTAATATTTAATGAGCCTTTATTATGTAACAGTATTGTAATTAATTTAATTCTCTCAACAATTCCAAAACAAGTTTTAATTTTTATTCCTGTTTTGACTAACTTGACCAAATTCGCAGTAAATGGTATAGGCATTTTTTCATAGTACATGCTGCTCTCTCTCAATAAATTCCCTGTAATAAAATTACATTAAATTGTCTGATTCAATTTATTATTTGTTTGTTTATGTTTACCTATTTATAGAAATTTTATATTATAGGAAGAGCAGAGTTTATTAAAAGTGATATTTGTAGTAATCTGTATTCAAAATTTGGCTATAGGGATTTGATATGAAATGTATATGCCAATGTTTTGAGGGAAAAGTGGATTCAACTGAAATCATTAAGACTTATTTCTCTTTTTTCAGATGTAGCTCACTGTAAGTAGAAGTGTAAACTACATTTGTGTGTATGTATGTATTTTTTGTGTATATGTATATTGCATGTGTGCATATATACACATGCATACCCATGGATACAAAGAAATGATATAATTTAAGAAAATAACCTGATCTTAAATTTTTATTTGATAAACTGTAGCTAGCTTTCTAGCCTCTATGTTTGGTAAGGTAGGAACACACAATAGTGAGTGAATAAATATATTGAATTGAATTGTGCTGCATGGCAAATGAATGAGTTGTCAAAGAGTTATCTTCTGTTCTCTATTTAGCTAAAGTTGAAGCTTTAGCTAAAACATATTAACTTTTATAATTGCCCTTGTTCTATCAAAACAAGGTCTAATCTATAGTGTATAGAATTGGAAATCCCAAATGAGGTACTTTGAAAAACAAATTTCTATAAACTATCTATAAGCAATTTAAAAATGAGTTTGATTTGCATATAAGAAAATATTGCACTGATATATATTCACAATATACATTTAATTCTTGTCATTAAAGTTCCTGTCATTTTCTGTCACTTTTGTTAAGTCATATGGGAGGCAATATAGGTTTGTGTATACTGGTATGGAAGGCAATATGGGGTGTAAACAAGTTGTGTGCTCTGGAGCTCGACTACCTATTTTCAAACCCTCATCTGCAAAAGGGTTTTATGGCCAAATTATTTCATTTCTCCATTCCCATGTTTCTTTTAAAATGGTGATTTTAGGCCCAGCCAGTGTGGCTCATTTGGTTGAGCATTGTCCTATGCACCAGGAGGTCTCCAGTTCTATTCCTGGTGGGGACACATGCCCAGGTGGTGGGTTCAATTCCCCAATAGGGGGCATTTAGGAGGCAGCCAATCAATGTTTCCCTCTCATTGATGTTTCTAGCTCTGTTTCTCTCCCTTCCTCTCTCTGAAATCAATAAAAATATATTTTAAAAATATATAAACGGTGATAATAATAATCACTTGATAGGGTTACTATGAGGAGAAATGATTTAATACAGTTATATACTTAGAATAACGCTTGGCCCAAAGTGCCAATTAAAATTAGTTTCCTTATTTTTTCCTTATTTCCATATTCTATACTTTTCAAAACTTGGTCTGTGAAACATTTTTTCAGTTATATTTTTCCTTTTGGGGGGCATAAATAGAACTTTTTTTGAATCTTAATTATAAAAATAAAAAATATTATTTTTTGTACGGTAATGCAGAAAGGCAACATAATATGGAACAAAGTATGGGCACCTTAGAATCAGAAAGAGTTGTCTTCAAAATCTGGATGATCATTACTTATTGTGGCCCTTTGGGAAAGATACTAAGCATATATCTAATAAAATGAAGGTGATTTACATCTTACTTTATTTGTATCTATGCAGTAGTGACTAAAACATACTGGTGCTCACAAATAACATTGTTTCTTCCAATACCTGGCTAGTGGGGTTCAGTGGTTGAGCATCAACCCATGAACCAAGAAGTTGCTGGCTTGATTCCCAATCAGGGCACATGCCCAGGTTGTGGGCCTGATCCCCAGTGGGGGCATGCAGGAGTAGCCAGTTGATGTTCTCGCTCATTGATGTTTTTATCTCTCTCCCCCTTTTCCTTTCTCGCTCTCTCTCTCTGTTATCAATAAAGAAAAAAATAATAATAAAAAAAATTGTTCCCTCCAATACATGTGAAATTCTTTTTTTTTTTTATCCTCACCGAGGACATTTTTCCATCTTTTGTTTAGGTAGAGTGGGAGGGAGAGAGAGAGAGAGAAACATCAATGTGAAAGGGACACATCGAGTGGCTGCCACCCGCATGACCAACCAGGGCCGGGGTCAAACTGAAACCAAGGTACATGCCCTTAACAGGAACCAAACACGAGTCTCTCTGGATCAAAGGCCGACGCTCTAACTGCTGAGCCAAACCGGCCAGAGCCATGTGAAATTCTTAATGGCAGGACCACATCTTATTTACCTGTGAGATTGATTGAAGTTTAGCTCAGGACCACACATGTATTCAATTTTACTTAGTTATAGTATGATTTAGATCTAATTGACACATTCACCCAGTTATCTGGCATCAGGCACTGCTGGATCCTGTGAGTCAAATGGTATCATTAGTATATTGCCCTGCCTTTTTTCTCTCTCTATTGGCAATGTTTTCAGAAAAGCACTCCTTTCTTTGTGGTAAGACAACTGTCATCAAACTAGGCTCCTATACTTTCCTGTCAGCAATCACAATGAAAATAAATGCCTCTTTTTCAAATATTTCAACCAATGTCCACAGGTGAGTACCGTTGGCTCTGGTTTTTGAGGCCTTTCTCTTAAGCCTGGAAGTTTTGACCTACAGTGAAGAAGTGGTTTCCCTCTGGAAAAATGGTGGGGCTTCAACCAGCAAAAGTGTGAGAGGATGCTGGAAGGGCCTCTGCAGGCGTGCAAGGCCCTCATTTGAGGAGAAAGACCTACCATATGATTGACTGTCTCTTCTGCTAGTGCTTCTGTATAATTTCATATTTCATCTTAATGTCTTCAAAGGATATCTCCCTCATCCCCTCGTAGTCATTGATCTTTACTCTGAAAAGACCTGGATTAAGTAGGTGAAGTTCCATTTGTACTGTAGAGAGGACATATCTGGCAAGTCTAGGAAGGCACTGAAGGAATAGCTGCCATTGACGCTGGTGTAAAGTTGAAAGAACATTCTGGTTGTGCCACTTTCACATAAGGTGATATTATTCAAAGAGCGAGGAGGTTGAAAGAAAATATTTTTATATTACAGGCTGTTATAATTAGTAGGTGATAGAAGGAGTTTTATTGGTTTAACAGTTTCAGTGCCTGTTATATGTTGGACCCTGTTCTTTTTTGTTGATCAGATGTGCAACTATTTTCAGTGTACCTACATGTTCTACTAATTCTTGTTCTTTCCTTCAAATGATTTTTGGAAATATTTGGTTATACATTTATTTGTATGTTTATTTAAGGTCTATCTTAAATAGATTCTTTAAGGGAAAAGAGCATTTCTGCTTGTTCTTCAGCACGCACCAAGGTTTCTCAACCTTGGCATTACTGACATTTTGGGCCTGATAAGTCTGCTGTGTGGACTTGTCCTGTGCATTGTGGGATGGTTAGCAGGATATCTAGCCTTACCCACTAGATGCCAATAGTATTTAACTCACCTTTTTAATCTGGTCTCTTTCCCTGTAGTTCCAAGCAAAAATATCTCTAGACATTGCCAAATGCCTCCTGAAATGCAAAATGGTTCTGGTTGAGAACCATTGGTCTATACTCAACACCCAACTGAGAGCAAAGAGCACAGCAGAGCGTTGGCTTAGACTACAATTTATTTAAATTATTAACCTATTCTCCCATATAGCTATTTTATGGAGACCAAATTTTATCATCCTGTCTTTTAGGATGTCTTCTGAGTCACATGTGTAAAGCTGTTTGCCTTCACTGAGTGTTCGTCTAGCTGTACTCAGATGCTAGCTTCTGCATCTCAACACCTGACATTCTGAAAGGAGACTGTTATTGATTTCTACATTTGCTTGGGCATGTGTAATTCCTAATGGGTGATTTGGTCTCCTGGTTCATCTAAAAGTGGCTTACTACTTTTTCTTGAACACCATGATTCAACTTCTCTCGACTTTTCTCATCAACTATAATTTTATATTAGAACAACTTTTATAAATAATCTGCCTGTAGTGTTTATTTTTCTTTTCCAGAAAACTTTATGGAGAAAAGATGGTCATATTCAATATCCTTTCCATGAACCTGATTTTATTCCTGCCCAGTCTGATGAAATGTAATATCCAGTTACTTTGAAATCAACACACCTGGCAATGTCTATCTAGGAATGTTCTAGGAATAACAGCTGATGTAACCACTTATTTCAGGCTCACTTGTGTTAGTGTCAATACACTAGGGGACCTGTCTGCTAGACAAAGGCTATGACTTTCCCTTGTTCATGTTGCATGCAGTTTATGCTCACAGCCTGTCACTTAGGATTATGCAGATCATTTTATAATAACTGTAATTGATTTTTTTTGGCCCAAGTGTCTCAAAGTTTTTCTCCTTTAAATTTATCTAAAGCATGATGTCTAAACCAGAAAACTTTGGAATTTACTAAGACTAGTTGCATGCTACATAAATGATTGTGTACTTTACCAGTCTCATGTGATAGAATTACAAGGACTTCTCATTGCAAGCTACCCTTAACAAGTATTAGTTCTACCACTTGTGTGATATTAATAAGAAAACTAATACCCAGAAAAGTTAAATAACCTGCTCAGGTTACATTATCAGAGACTGGCAGACCCAAGCCTCTGTCAACATCCTAGTCCAGTGTTTTTTGGCTGGTATTGAAATATCTAAGCAACGCTATTCAGAATTAGGCTACATGCTACCAGTAGGTGTTATGAAGCTCAAGGATTATGCTTTTTGTCCCCCTCTTATTTGGTAAAAGCTTTACTGTAGATTTTATGAAACTGAAGTTGTAATCTCTGGAATTCTGACTTAAGGAGGCATGAATCTACTCTGAGCTAAGCCCTGGGAATGCTTAACTTTATAAAAATATTGTCTGTACTTAAGAAGCTCCATGTAAGAAAGAGATAAATATATAAAGGCCTATTTATAATTCATAGCTATTATTCAACATGGTCAGTGATATACCTAAAGTGGTTTGGGAACATAGTTGATTAGAGAAAATTGATTTGGCCTTCCCAGGGTTGGAGAATCCAGAACACCAACAACAAGATATGAAATTGAACCTTAAGGCCATGAGAAATAAATTGATGTGTCTGCCAGGCTGAGCAAGTAGGCACTGTGGAGAACAAGCTCACTTCAAATACAGGGCACAGTACAAATAAAGCAATAGAAATGAGAGCTTAAGCTTTTCCTCGAAGACAGATTGAGTCTGAATCTACCTTTTTCTCCATAGCACTTAGCACAGTGCTAAAACCAAGCCAAACACTCAATAATGCTTATTAGATGAAAGAAATGCAATTTCCTACTAAGTGTCCAAATTTAAAGAGGCAAAGAAGCCATTTTTCTTAAATTGGCTTTTAAATAAAGATGAAGATCTACAATTAGGAGGTTAAAGAAGCATTTATTAGTAAATGAGTAAATTCATTGATTATAGGGAAGCAGTTCTTAACCCAGGATGCCAAACCAAGAAAGCAAAAGGTTGTGCCAAATAAACAAATTTACTACCTAATAAAGCTAAAAGAAGGTTAACTAAGTGTGCTCAATAAAAGCCAGTAAACTACTACGTAATTAGACTCAACAGTTAACAAAAGCCAGTAGGCACTTGACCAATGATGATGAAAAAACTGTTTTATAAACTAAGACGTATGAGGGCTCAAGCATTTTTGCGTGCCATATTAACAGTAGGGGTAGGCAAGAGATTTGGTTTTCAAATCTAAAAGATGGTAAAAAAAGAGGAGAGAATAATGCAGTTAAGAGAAAGATGTGGGGGCAAAGGAATAAAAGAAAATAACAGAAGGATGCTTTAAAGAATGTATCAAGAACCATGAGCCCAGGCAGGAACAATGGCACCAGAGTGGTAGGAATTTCCTAATGGGTTTACTACTGCCTCCTAGAGGAGGATGAATGACATTGCCTTTCAAGTTGAAGAAGGTAGCTCAGTGGATTTTTTTTATGAATGCTTCAAGATAATCAGGGTGGGGAATTTAATAATTGCCAAGAACTTACCTTTGCATAAATATGAAGGTGTTTTCCTAAGTTTCCTGGAATGGCAGTTGTATAAAAATCGTATTAAACAGACATATTTTTCATGGTAGAAAACACAGGATTTGGGCATTAGGAAGGATAAACTGATATTATTCTCAAGTTCCCAGTAGTTGGTTACTAGGCAACTAACAGTTAATTCTGCCTAGCTTAAACCATGAACCCCCCCCCCCCCCCAAAAAAAAAAAAAAAAAAAAAGTCAAGTTGGTTATAAAGAAATATTCCAGATTCCACTCACTGGGCTATTTTGGTCAGCTGTATAATTTCTTTTACAGCACAAACCACAGATCTGGGAGGATGGAAGTAGGGGTTTGTTTGTAGGGTCACTGCTAGATTATATTTAACATAACTAGTAAGAAGATCTTCATGGATATCTACACATAACCAAAGAATGTTTTCTCAAGGGAATTCAAGGATTTTTTTCAAAGCCTGCTTTTTCTGTTTTTCTAACTTTATACCCCTTGATCCAGACAGACGAAACTTGTAGGTTCCGGAAGAAACTCCCTCACTTGCTTAATAGAAGGCATCTTGTTACTTATAACTCAACAGATGATGTTTTTAAATTATGTGAAGTTATAGATTCCATTGATAATATTGTATTGCATTAAAACCAAAGGAAGCAAACATTAAAATCCCTAAGTTTTCATTTTAAATTAATTTGGTAAGTTTTCTGAATTATTTTAGAGCTGAATTAAGTCACCTTCTCTTGACTCCTCAGCCATTTTTTTTGTGTGTGTAGGCTGTTGTTTCATCATGCTAGTGGGCCTGATAGATTTTAGTTTTTATCCCCCATGGTCTTAAGAGGGAATAGTTTCAATGTAAAGTTCCTGTGTTCAAATATAGGAGGTTGTTTTGGATTTCAAAACCAGATGTAAACGGTTTGGGACTCACAGTGAAAAACATAAATTCTTCACACGTTGCCCCTGGTCAACTAAACTACAAGATAACGTGGCCAGTCTTGATATTTCAACAAATAGAAACTTACATAAGTGGCCTCTAGAACCAGAAAATGAAACTATTTCTGTTCTTTCTTAATGTGACTCTGAATTATAATACCTATTATGAATTCCTAATTTCATTTAACATGGGCCTGTGAGAAGATAGAATCGGTTTGGAACTAAAACAAAACAAAACTGTGGAATAACTCTTGAGCAGATAGAAAATGTCTTAGAGTGTTTGCATTTTAATAGAAGAGTGTTAAGAACAAAACCATTAATACATGAGCATTTAACTGAAACTGTTTATTTTAAGTCAAGTGCCATATTTACTTTAACAGAAAAATGTTAAGTATGAAGCTATTATTAACATAAACATCTAGCAAGAAATAGAGGAAGCCAACACTTACATTTAAAATACATTGACAGCAGAGTAATCTTCTTACACCTTGTGGTTTCAAGGTTTATGGGCTATGTAATGGAAAATCTGAAAAAGTGAATTTGACCACTGGAGGACTCTAGCTTTAGTCAGGAAAACAATAGAAACCTATTATGTAGCATAGGGACTTTTCATTGTAGATAAGAATCCATAGAAAATAAAAATATTAAAGCTTAATTTGTTAACTAATCCATTCATTCAAAGGTGTTAATTAGTTGTCTTCTATGTATCAGGCCCTGTGCTAGTATAGGTGTGTACAAATAGGAAGAAAGGAAAGATACAAGTAATAATGAGGCTGTGTGTTTGTGAAATACTTACTGGATTAAAAGGTTCTCTCAGCTAACTTCAGCTCTTCTACATAAATGCTTGAGCACGGATTATGAACCAAGCAGGATGTCAGTTCCCTAGGGTATAGTGGGGACCAGGACAGATAAAACTCATGCCTTCATAGAGACTTGAGACCAATGGTGAAAACCAACAATTAAAATCATTTATAACAGGGAGATCACAGGGAAGCTTAATATTGTGTGAGAGGTCATAGCAGAGCTATCTTTCTAGTCCAAGGAATGCCAGGGAGGACTGCCCACTGGAAGTGGATCCTAACCTTCCTAACAAAGGCATTCGGTGTTAAATGCACACATCAACTAATTACTAAAATTCTGCAGCATGCCAAAAATAGATTTTTTGCTTATCTGACAAAAAAATTTAAAAAGATCATTTTGATTCATTCACACCAGACGACTGTTGTGTTGGCTGTTGTCACTTTTTCATTTGACAGTCTAAAGGAAGAGAGGTCAGTGCCCCTGACTAAATAGTCAGGTATTGCATGTTTTAAAGATTGGTCCTGGCCGGTTTGGCTCAGAGGTTAGAGTGTAGTGCCGGCCCGTGGACCAAAGAGTCCGGGTTCGGTTCCCACTTAAGGGCACGTACCTCCACTGCAGTTTGTCCCCAGCCCCGGATGGGTTGTGTGGGTGGCGACCACTCAATGTGTCTCTGTCACATCGATGTTTCTCTCCCTCTCTTCCTCCTGATCTATCTAAAGATAAATGCAAAAATCTCCTCTGGTGAGGATAAAAAAAAAAAAAGATTGTTTTGACACATTAGCGTGCCGCAACGCACCGGTTAAAAATGGTTGGACTATGCCTTTACATTGATATTTGTTGGTCCATGCCATTAACTATGGCATAACAGAAAGAAATTAGCAGCTGCTTGTCTCCTTAGCATAAACCACAGATTCACAGAGACCACCAGCATCTGCTATCAGTGAGGCAGGGTCTACATCCCTCACAAGGTCTCCAAGGGACTGGTGGTCTGTACTGTGCTCCATGGACTGAGAAATAGTGAAATAGATTGTGAAAGCATGTATCTTGGATATCGTGTGTATCTTACTTGCTAAGAAATTAAAACCAAAGCATTCTAGGCTGATGTGAAACAGAGAGATGTTCAGGGCACCTAGCACCATGCCCTGAACATGTGCTGGTCAGCTGGCGACATGGAACAGAGTGATCTTAATATAAGGACTGTATTAGGAGAAAATGCTACTGGTATCTGTAAGTGGCTTTTTTGTACCTCAAAGTAATGTCTAAGGCACTTGTTCAAGTTATTTTCAACCTATAGGGATGAGTTTATTAAGCAGGTTTAAATCTTTTATCTGCTCAGTCTCTATTTAGCCTCTTTGCCTTTACTACAGGCCCTGGAGCATTCTAATTGGGAAGGAAGGGTAGTTACTTGCCTTGGAGTGTCTGGGATGGTAATCAGAGCCATACCAAATTTAGACTCCAGCTTGCATTGGCTCTCAGGAGTCAAACCTAACTCCTTGTTTTGTGAAGGTTAACATCCTTGCTGCATTCTAAAGAGGCAAAGGAAACTCACACGTGTTGAGCATGAGCTACGTGCTGGAAATATTCACTTGTTTCCACATTTCTTCCACGGGAAAATGGCATGAGGCAAATTGTTGTCATCATTTGATGCAGGAGTTACTTGAGGCACAGGGAAACTAAATCCTAGGCTTGCCCAGCCTGTGTGGCTCAGTGGTTGAGCACCGACGGATCCATGCACCAAGAGGTTGCCGGTTTGATTCCTGGTCAGGACACGTGGGTTGTGGTCAGGTTGTGGGTCAAATCCCCAGGTGGGGGCGTGCAGAGGGCAGCCAATCGATGTTCTCTCTCATTGATGTTTCTATTTCTCGTTCCCTCTCCTTTCCTCTTTCTCTAAACTCAAGAAAGAAAAAAAAATTAAAAAAAAAATAAATGCCAGGCTAAAGTTCCTATGTTCATAGTGCTAATGCATGGAGGACCCTGGACATGAAAGCAGGAAAACCTGAATTCAGTACTTTATATACTGATAAAAGCATGTTTTATATAGCGATTATGAAGAACTGTCAGTCATTCTTTCATTACATGGCATAGCGTAGTTGGTATTTTATTTATAATATGGTTAAAGGTATTTATATGATGACTGGATACTTTTGTACATTAGATATGATTGAAAATTCTAACTCATTCAAGTCACTAGTGTGCTTTTTAGGCCATTAAAGTAACTTAAACTGTGAACCATTATTTATGTAAAATAATTAGTTTTCATGATATGCCACTAGATGATGTTTATGATTGCAGATTGAAAGGTTTTGCTGTGCTGCTAATGGAATGCATGGCTGGGTACATATGAATATGCCTGCAAGTTTATATATATATAGATATACATATATATATATATATATATATATATGTATATCTATATATGTATATCTATATCTTAGTGTTTTCTAATTATAGTCTGATAGTTACCAGTTCCTTACGTTCAGTGGTTAACGGCTGCCTTAAAAATGGCCCTTTAATTATGAACAAATAATTAATAGATAAATTGATATATGAATGATTTCTATTGTACCAGTTATGATAACTATAATTTGATTATTAACCTATACCATTGAAAATATTTCCAAGCCACCTGATTACTGGTATTATCTAACTGGATAGTCTTGATTGAATTACCTAGCAACTATGACTATCTTTCATAGATATTAAGGGTACAATTTGAAAGGAGTGTGTGAGAAGTATTATAACCTCAGATATTCAGTTAAAAAAAAACAGGATTTCTGTATTTCTAACTGCTGCTTTGAAGTTCACTCTGTACTTTCTTTCTCCTTCCATTGTATGGTTACACTTAACTATCTGATTATGAGAGAACTTTGAAAACAAGTAAATGGTGTTTGAATAATAGAGGCCAAATCTCCCCGTTGACATTGTCCCTCTTCTCTCCCAGGTAAGTGTGTTTGGTAGAAACCAACTTTTGGAATTTGCAGTGTGATTGACAGTGGCCAGTTAAATGAAAGCCACATTTATGTTTAGCTCAATAATATTCCTAAAATGAGCTGGTTATATAAACAGTGGACTGAAAAGAGAACAAAGGAATCCTTTTGAACAATTTTTTTTAGCGTAAGTTATAAATATGTTTTAAAAGGACACTATTTGCATGACTGAAAAACATGCATTTGGCAAAGTATCCAAAGCTTGATTTTAGTTACAATGGCATCTTGTTTATACTACTACATCTAATGCTCAAAACATGCATTTTGAACAGAAAGTTGATATATTGTTTCTAATCCCCACAACTTTATTTTTAATTCAATTAAACATTAACAAGCCTCTTTGTATTTTGGTTTGAGAAAACAAAATAGTTTCGAATTTTAAAAGCTTTTCTTCTCTATTCTGAGAAGGAAAGACTGATTTTCAAAATCTAAATTCCTCTAACAATGAACAATATATAATGGCAGACTTTCTTATTTTTTCCTACACTGTACCACAGGAACATTACTCTTTTTTGTTGTTGTTGTTAATTTTTACCCGAGGATATTTTCCCATTGATTTTTAGATAGAGTGGAAGGGCGGGACCCAGAGAGAAACACCCATGTGAGAGAGACACATAGATTGGTTGCCTCCCGCGTGACCATGACCAGGACTGGGGATCAAACCTGCACCCTTAGGTCCATGGGCCTACCCTCTAAATGCTGAGCCAAACCATCCAGGGCAGAAAATTACTCTTAAAATCAGTAACTATGTATCTGCAAAGGCAATTTATTTAACTTTGATATAATACAAAAGCATGTGGATTCTGGGATTTATCCTTTTTGAACTGAATTGAGAAAGTAAAATATTTTTTTTTTAATTCCCTTTGATTTACTCAATGTAGAGTCTTTTCTTTAGATTTTACTCAGAAGCTGTTCTGGTTTCTTGAACACAGATATTTGCTCAATCTCAGATGCTCTACATCAGAAAGGCTATCCTGACATCTTCCCATGAGTTAGTGGCAGTCAGATACCCGCATATTGGTGGCCCTAGAATGTTTGTCTGTTCATATACCAATGTCATTCCGTTACCCCTCCCTCCTTTTTCCCCCCTTCAGCCCTACTAAGTTTAATTTTAGAAATGGATTAGAGCATAATACTAAAAGAGGTGGAAAATAGGATAATAATTTTTCTTTTTTCTTTTTTGCAACCCCCTAGAAGGCCCTGAGAATATAAAAGTTAAGGTATCAGGCAAACAGTCCAATCAGATTTGTTTTTGACTTGTTCCTTGTCTGTGCAGGAGCTTGGAGAGAGAAGTGGTTGTAGCCTTCTTCTATATTAGCCTCCTTCTCAAACTACCCCTTATTAAACATGTTTATTTTTCATTATCCTTCTCAAATGGAATCTTTGTGGGTTGTGATGTGGATCTGGATAATGTCTAAAAGACTGAATGGTAAATTGGATTGCTTATAAAACAGCAACAGCCATAGTGATATTCATCACTAACATTTATTGAATATGTTCTGTATGCTGGGTATGAAGAATTTACAGTGTCCTTATAGAGCAGATACTGCTATTATCTTAAATTTAATAATGAAGAAATAATGCTTTTAAAATTATATAACTTGCTCACAGTTACTCAAACTATAAGAGTTGGGATTTCAAACCCTGATAGTCAGAATCAGTCTTTGCTAAGCTCTATCCAAGTGCTGATGCTAGGCATCCATTCAAAATCTACTAGGGTTGAAGTCCTTTATTTTTATTTATTCAAGAAATAGTCAACTTATCCTGTATGAGACAGACAAGTTTCCTGCCTTCATAAAGGTAAATTTTTGGGGAAAAAAGTTAATAAAAATAATTAAAAAAACAAAAACAGATAAATAAGCAAACAAAAAAGAATTGCTGAATTGTATTAAGTACTATACACAAAATAAACTGAGCAGTCTGATATTCTGTAAGGTGGTCAGAGAGGGTTTCTTTGAGGATGACATTTAAGTTGATACTTGAGTGATGAAAAGGAGCCAGGCAGCAAAAAGACCAGGGGAATGTTAAAGGTGGAGGGAACAGAAAGTACAGGACCACTGTGATGGGAATGAATTTAGCACATTCTGGGAACTGTCAGAATGTTACTGTGAACTGTGCATAGTGAGTAAGGGGCAGAGTCATGCCAGATAAAGTAAGAAGGTCAGGCAGAGGCCACATTCTACTGGTCCTTACAACTAGGATTGGCAGACAGCATATAGGGTGCTTGGTTATATTTGCATTTTAGATAAACAACGTATGCCTTTTTTTATATATCTCAGATATTGCATGGGACATACTTATGCTAAATAAATGAATCGTTTATCTGAAATTTAAATTTAACTGGGTGTCCTGTATTATTATTTACTACCTTTGACAGCCCTATTTATAATTCATACTGGGTAGATTTTAACATAAGTGGTATGGGAAGCTACTATTTTAAGAAAGAAAATGATATTATCTTACCTGCATGTTTAAAAGATCTTTCTGGTGGCTTTATGAGAACAGACTAGGAGATGAAAAGTATAAAGGGATCATATAGGAGGCTATGGCAATAGTCTGTGGGAAAGATGGTAATAGCTTAGACTAGCGTGATATTGGTAGCTATGGGTTCAAAGTTTATTTGGTGTCAAAATCAATTAAATTTGCCAGAAGATTAGATGCTGGGTTGAAGAAAGGAAAGGACTAAGCATAATCCCCAGATTTCTATGGAGAGTGATGCTACTTATTAAATTTAAAATTACCAGGTTGGACAGGAGAGGTGAGGAGAAGATTAAGCTTTTGTGAGGCATCTAAGGAGACATTCAAGTAAAGATGTCAAGTAGACAGCTCAATCGATGACTAAAAGTACCAGAAACATTTGTGCCTTAATGAGATAAGCAGAAAGGATGGCAAGTAAAGGGGAATGACTTTCTTGTGCCATGACTTCCGGAGGGTACCAGTGACACAGGCATGATCTCAACACATTACTTTTGGAGAAGAGCTCATGGTTCAGAGAGAGATATATGTAAATAAGGACAGTATAACTTATGAATTGCTATCAAAGAGGTATCTGCCAGGCTCTCTGTGGGTGTGAAAGTAGAAGGAAAATTAATTTTGCTTAGTCAAAGGTTATGTTTGGGTTGAGTCTTTAGGGAAAGTAAGACTTTGTTGACAAAATAGTGTGGGGAATGAATGTGGTAGAGAAAGAGCAAGGGCAAAAACATGGACAAAGAGGCATGGCTTGTAGGAGTAACACAGGGAAGACATGCGTAGCAGGAACTTGGTGCTGGGAAGAGGCAGGATGCAGTGCTCAGACTGCAGGTGGGACGATTTGGAGTGCAGTGTGGCGGACTGTACGGAGGTAGATCGGCCTACTCATTCTGAATTTTACGTTTTGTTCAGATGAACTTTTTATGTTGATAAAAATTAGTGTTAGAATAATAATGTGTGTCTATATATATTCTAGTTCTTCCCAACCTAATAAAAAGTTGCATTTTCATTATAAACTTTTATTAAGGTAGTATGGATTTTCTTCCTACTTCTAAGTCTGATGCAAGGTCAGCTTGTTTCACAGTTGATTCTGTGGGGAAATAAGGGAAGAGAAAATCTAGAAAGGTAGTGGAAGATGTTGTGTTTACTAATTTGTGATACTATATAACTAATCATTAATTATTCTGTATAGTTGCC
Organism: Molossus molossus; assembly: GCF_014108415.1. Lineage (NCBI taxonomy): Eukaryota > Metazoa > Chordata > Mammalia > Chiroptera > Molossidae > Molossus > Molossus molossus. The sequence goes on from NW_023425348.1 coordinate 29,553,035, forward strand.
CCAAACTCCTCTTGGGACAAAGGTGTGTTTTGAAGGGTGGAATACTGTTTCTTGCTTTGGAAATTGGGCTGACCTTCCTGTAGGTGTTTTTTGTTGTTTTTTTTCTTACAAAAATACTGAGTCTCAAATTCTAAGAGGGTGCCAATACACTTTTAACATTAATGCTGCTGGAAGAACTAAGGTCACTATTGTGTTGTGAACATGCCAAAGTTTTGGGTTTTTCTATAGGCAACATTTTGTTTCAGTTTCTGAGATCACAAAAGAGTTGTGCTATGAAATTAAATCACTTGTACATTTTGAGTGAGTTTTAATAGTTATTAGTTAATAAAATGCTACTAATGCATTGGGCTTTTAAAATTAAACATTGAACTTCTAACACATTAAATATAAATAACTTATCTAATATTAATGGAAATGGATTAAAGTAGGCAAATATGTTCCAGGATATTTTTTTTTAACTAAAAAGAAATTGAGCAAAATAATATGGATGCATACTTACAATGTGGGACCTGGTGGACTTCCTATGTTCAACCCATTTTTCAGATGAAATCCGTGACCACTCTTTGGTACTTTTGTGCATATTGGATTTTCTCCTGCCTCAGGAATTTGTCCATGGCCTAGCTGTTCACCCTCTTACCTGGGTAACTGATATTCTGAATAACTGTTTCACTTTGGCTTCTTCTCAGAGCACAGGAAAAATAATGTGTACTTCATTCATGTATGGCTTGTGTGACTGTCCTTAGATGAGTTTGGGATCCAGTCAGACATTTATTTTTGTCTTAGAAATAATTCAACACATTGTCTCTTTCTCCCTAACCCGGACCCCACTCAGCCTAATGTCAGTCGACTCGAACACCAGAAGTAGTGTGTGTTTCTTAGCTATAGAATCCCAGTCCTAGAGGAAACATGAAGAGATCATCCAAAAACCTCAAGCTCTGCTCAAGACCATGTGCAAGTCACCCCAGAGATTCTCAGTGGAATGTGTGGACCAATCTGGAAAGAACAGCATACTTGGGGAAAGGTTTGCTGGTTCCAACTCATGTGTGAGAGGAGAGTCAGAAAGCCCTGAGCAGTCCAGACCCTAGGAAAAGGCCAAAGCAACTCTCCGAGGCAACATTGCAAACAGGAGAAACTGCTGGAGCAGAACCTAAATTAAACTGACCAAGGATAATCGGGAAGAATAGAAGAGAGGGTGAAGGTGGGGGAGGGAGCAGCAGACGGCTGTTAGGAAGGGAAAGGGTCATGCTTTGGAACATTTAATGAGATAATAGCGCATTGAGCTCTGGGGCTGTGGAACTAAGAGAGATAATGTGGCTCATGGCTCTGACTGAGAGTAAAGGAGAACTCATTTCACAGACCATCAGAACCAGAAAAGGAAGGCAGTGGAATCATCTACGTGAAGCTCTATCGAAAGAGAAAGCATCACAGTGAGATTGAGAAAGGGAGAGAGAAAGGGAGGCTGGGAGGTGGGGCGGGGGGAGAGAGAGAGAGAGAGAGACTGCTTGGAGGATACCTATAAAAAGAGACTTAGGAGACATCAAATAAGTACAATATATGAGTTTTATTTGCATTTTTAATTGAAGCAACTGTAAAAATTATGAGATAATTTAGAATATTGAATGAACACTGTCTTCATACTTGAAAACAGTGAGGAATTAATATTTCAAGGTGTAAGAATGGTTCTATGTCTATGTTTAAAATTTTTCTTATCTTTTTGAGATAAATATGATATAGTCACGGATAACTTGATATAGATGATGTCAGCTACTATGTTTAAATATCACATATCACATAATTATATTTTCATTAGTACCACTCTCATCCATTACTTACACTAATACAATGGATTTCTCATTGGTTTCCCCAGTTCTTCTCTTTGTCCCTTAGAGTTTATCTTCAGTGTATCAGCCAGATGACCTTTTAAACATAATTCAGATAATGATCTCAGCAAACATTTATGAAGCACATGCTTTGTGTCAGGTACTGTTCTACATGTGTCCTATATATTACTCATTTGTGATTAAGAACAATCCCATGAAGTTGACCCTGTTATTGTTTTTAAGACTTTTTATTGATTTTTAGAGAGAGAAGAAGGGAGAGGTAGAGAGAGAGAGAAACATCAATGTAAGAAGGGAACATCAATCAGCTGCCTCCTGCATGCCCCCTACTGGGCACTGAGCCCACAACCTGGGCATGTGCCCTGACCTGGAATCTAACCTGTGACCTTTTGGTGCATGGGATGTTACTCCACCAACTGAGCCGCACCAGCCAGGGCGGCCCTACTATTATTCTTGTTTTATAGATAGGGAAATGGAGGCAGGTAGAATGTTAGTACCTCAGCCAGCCAGAGGAGCCGAAAGGGAAACCAGCAGCTGGGTGCCCTCACGGTATGCTCTGCTGTTTCCATCACCTGCTCAGACTCTTCAGTTACTCTCTAGCGCTATAATAGATCCCCCTCATTTCCAGGTGCTTGGTCATGTAGCTTGGATTTCTTCTGCCACCTTGCTGCTACCCAGACCCTGTCCCAAGGCTCAGGGTTAAGTCAACAGAAGAGATGGAGCGCCTTGTTCTAATTTCCCTGCCCATACAGACTATTTTTCTAATTTATCTGCTCTGAGGAGGTATGTTTTTCCAGTTTGCACAGAGGTGCCAAATATGCTAACAGCCGTGACAAGGCTCAGCAAGGTCTGGCCCTGCCGCACTCTTACCTCATTAGGTACTAATCTCTCCCTCACTCATTTGATTCCAGGCACATTGGCCCCTGCTAGTTTCCAGAATTTACCAAGCTCTTTCCCAGTGGACAATCTTTGTTCTGTGCCAGAAACAGTATGCCCTGATCTTTCTGATGCTGGGTTCTTCTTATCCTACATTCCCTGCTAACTTCGAACTATTTAGAGAGGTCATTTCTTCCCACCGTCTCTCTGTTATTCTCCGACACAGAATTCTATTTATATAAAACATTAATCAGATCAGATCATTCTCATGCTAAAGTCCATTTTGCTCTTATAATTTGGGCTGTAAGGGTAAAAAAAATTTATGATACCCGTTAATTTCTCCACTGGGTTTAGAACTGGGAAGTCCACACAAGAGACAAGAGAAAAGGAGATCCCCATGTCACCCATGGTCGTAATGATAATTGGGGAACCTGTCTTAGTTGTGAGGCCACAGTGAACCTATGACTTCTCCCTGAACTTTATTCTTTCTCCATAATTGCAGGCTTCCCACTACCCAGGCAGAGCTACCTGCAAATGTTTTCCTGCATGTGGGAATAGTAGCATGCTCCCCGCCTGTGGTTGAGCAGATCTGGGAAAGAGTCCCTGCAAGGGTCACCATGTGGCGTGCCAGGTTCCTATTTCTAAATTAACCAATCAGGTAAGTCATGCCTCCTCCCTCTGGTGGGGAAGAGGAAAGATGGCATTGTTCCTGTGTATTTGTACCTGATGAAAACCAGGATGGATACTCTCCCTCCCCTTCCTTCAATGAAAACCAGAGAGTCAGACCCAAGGAGTATCCTGTTTGGGGTTTCCCCTAAACAAATGCAATCCAGTGTCCTTACTGTGCTGAACTAGCTCACTCTGGATTGTTAAATGTTTAGGAATTTTGTGAGCCAGCTTTGAAACTTTTGATAGCATGAAATCACCCGTGGGGGGAGTATGCACATCATGAAAACTAAAAATTGGTGAGTGCCATGAATCAACTGAGAAGCTTGTTAAACATATTCCAGAATACCACCAGGGAGGCCCTCTGACCTCTCCAAATACCAGTCTCATCCTTCTCACTGAGTTCCAGTAATAGCTCTTTCTGATCCTGTAAATGCTGAAGTGGTTTCTGTCATAAGCCCTTTAACGTGTTTCTGTCTGGGATGATCTCTCACATCAGTACACGGCTTGTTCCTTCTCATTCAGATCCCTGGTAAAACACCACCTGCCCCAGGAGGTCTTCCCTGACCGTCCAAAATGAAGAAGTCCCAGTCACTTTCTCTCATGTCGCCCCGTTTCTGTGTCTTTATAGTACTTGACCATCTAGTCATTTATAGTACTTTAGTATCTAAACTCTCTCAACTGCTCTTTTCCATCGCATGTGAACTGTGAGAGAAGGTCTTACACGTGGCCTTAGCAGAAGTCTGAGCAGTGATGAGAACGGGATCTTCGCCTCTCAAACTCTCTGCTTTTTCTAATCCCTACAACCTTTGTGGCCAGCACACAATCAATTGAATATGTTTAATAACCCTGGTTCAATTCTAACTACACGTTCCCATGTGTAAAACATAAAGCAGACATAGGTCCAACTCCAAACTTGGATCAACTTTTTTTTTTTTTTTTTTTGATGCCTTAAATGATGCCTTTCTTATTTTGGAAAAATAGAATACTGCCGCACAGTACAAACTCTTGTTTATCATATTTACAGTTTACCTTATACTTGGAATTCTCCGAAGAAAATTGGTGGTACAGTTTTTCCTATAAACTCTGGAATATCTCAAGTGCCAAGTAGAGTTTTCAAGGAACGAACACAGTCCTTTTCTTTCAGGAAACTTTCAGGCCTTTTTCCTATAAATGAGAGCTGAAATTTTTCTTTTCATAGACATTTTTATTTTGAACCATGCTTTTCTTTCAGAGAATTTCTGTTATTGTTGTTTTCCTATAACGCTTTCAGCTAATCTGTATCTTGGTCAAGTCTGAAATAGGCTGATTAGTTATAATGGAAAGTCTGTTATTATAAACCTTGACACTTATTGTGAACGTTTGCATGTGAGTGAGTGTGTGTGTTATTTTTTTTATTGAGATATAATTGACATATAGTATTGTATAGCTCTAAAGTGTACAATGTACCGATTTAATACATCTGTATATTATAATATGATCACCATCTTCTTGATAGCTAACATCTCTGTCATGTCACATAATTACTGTTTCCTTTTTTGTGATAAGAACAATTAAGATCTAGTCTCTTGACAACTTTGAAGTTTATAAGGCAGTATAATCACAATGCTGTACATTAGATCTCCAGGACTTACTTATCTACTAGTTTGTACCCTTAAACAAGTATGTTCTTTAATTAGTTAACTAAGAGCTGATTTCAGATTCAGAAGAAACGTGGAACTCTTCAGAATCATCCAATTTTCTTAAAAGCTGAGTGTGCTCAGTGTAACATCTTAGGAACAACTTAACTTTATAGGAGGACACATTGTTCCTATACAGGAACAAATTTAAATAGCTAATAACTTTAGCAAGCTCATTAAAAGAACTTTTTAAAAGCTTTGCTTTAGAGAGTGTGAAACAATACAAGTCAAAGTAAGAAGTCAAGACAGAGCAGTGATCCAATTAACAGTTCTTCAAGATGTCTTGTTCAGAGATCCAATTAACAGTTCTTCAGTTGGTAAGAACAGGTCCACTCTCTTCAATGTCAGCTGTAGCTTCATCATTACTACACATTTCACAGCGGCTCCGAGATAGCCATCTTGTGAACTGCTGCATACTGTCTCTTGGCCAGAGATATTTTAACCCCCTCTGTAGACTTGAGACATTTTTTCTATGATTCTATGATACCTGCGTCCTACCCAGAACAATGATATTTCATTTTATGGATGTTGGAAACTTACTGTTTGTCTCAACTGAAGGTCAGAAAAAAAGAGATGTAGATGTAGTTCTTAACATGGTTGATATATAGTAATGGAAAAGGAAAACCTTGTGAGGGTGAGATGTATGATGGGATCCTGGGGTCAACTGTTATTCTTGAAGCTCTTGAATGCTTTACGTGAGAGGTTTTGTTTTGTTTGTTTGTTTGTTTTTGGCAGGGGGTGTTGTTTTGTTTTTTACTGTCCCTTAGTTACCTCTAGGTTCCCTTCCATGGTAATTAGTAGTAACATTCCCTTCTGGGGTTTTGACCTTCATTCTTCCTAACTCTTCTCCCATCCTCAAAGGAATGAAACATGATTATCTTTTGTTCTCTTCTTTAAGCCATCTGTAGAATACATGCATTGAGGTGAATTGCATTCATTGTCAATAATGAAATAAAATCAATTAACTATTCCAAGGAGGCTTTTATTTTATAAAGGAACACCAGCCTGACCAGTTAACACTGCAATATGAATTTCTCTTCATGAAATGTTCAGGTTATAAAAATGGCACTAGATAGTCTTTTTAATGCACCTCAAAGTCCATTAGCTTAAGACAAGCATCCAAGGAATGATAGGAAAGGAAACTGATATTTGAGAGCATGTGATGAGATCTTTTTATTAATTCCACTCTTGGTTAAGGTTTTTCTCTGAAAATGAAATCAATTGGAAACAAAGTAGATGAAATGACCCTTTAATGTCACTATGTCTATTTTTTAAAAAGTCTGGATAAACATATTCCAATCTCAATTCTATAATACCATGATAAAAAAAAAAAAAAAAACAGCAACAACAATGACAACACCACCCTCTTTCTTCAGGTATTGGCAGGCTTGAAAGAAAAGATAAGCTGTAATCTACTATCCAGTTGAACAATATGGATATGAAGTGGGTAGGCACAGGGATTACTGTTATATAAATCTCATCATCACGGGGCCAGCAGCATTTAAATGCTATTTAGATAACAGCTTTTTTTTGGTATAACATCTCTAAATTTTACACTAAAATATATCCATGGACTCAAATAGATGAAAATTTAAAACTTAATTGTTACCTAGATACTTAACTAATTGTTAGAATCTGAAAGAAATGTCTACTCATAAGAACTATAGAACTGGATTACAAAGTGTAGTTTATAAACATAAAATAAGTCTACCTGCCTCAAAGTACATAGTAAGGCCTTTTGTTATTTTTCTATTGTGTGCCTTTTCCATCTGTGTTAAGTATCAGTTGTACAGCTACTTACAGATTGACAGCTATGTTCTCTTCTCCCTAAGAGAAGTGTCTCTTTTTATGTCTATTGGTCAGACTGAGGAAGTACCGGGTGGTGGTCCCAATGGTGTGTATTCATGCTAAGTGGTGTGGTTACCATAAAAAAGAATGTCAATAGGCAGTGTCAGAATATAGCTCTATCAGCTGTGTATCCTATGGATTTTATTTTTTCATATATTTATATGTTCCAAGCATGAGAAGACTGGGCTATTTTAGTGCCACAGATCCAACAACCAAAGGAAAGCCCACAAGACTTTGGAAATTTCATCAAAGTCAAATTTCACCAAAGACAGTCTATAGTTTGAATTACACAGAATGGACAGTAACTGTGAGCTCTCCTCCATTAAAATAGACTATTTTTACTCAACCCCCACAAAAGGAAAGAGTCTATGTGAAAATCTTTAAAAACAAGAAAATTCAACATTATCATTCTGACTGTTCAGAGGAAGAGAAGATGTTTGAAACTTATATGAAGCAAGAAAATTTTTAGAAAAATGTTTAGTATTCTCAATAGTATATTATTTATATGACTTTTGAAACATGTTCAGAAAAATCATAAAAAAAGGTAACTACTGTGATTAAAATCAGGAAAATGTGCAAGGTAATGAGGTTTTATAAAGAAACTAAAAATGTAATAGCAGAAATAAAATTTTCAGAAATAAAATAGCAGAAATAAAAAAGAGTTCCCTTGGAAAAGTAAATTCGTAATGTGGAAGATGAACTCGAGAAACTTGCCCAGAATGCAGAGATGAAGAAGAACAATGATGAAACGAGTGAGAAGACATAAAACAAAGAGCACAGGATTCATTTTAAGGTTTATGTATTTTTTTCTGAGGATATAATAAACATAATTCGAAGTAAAATGATTACATAGCAATGGCGTGGCTAACGAAACTTTTCATGATTGGAAGGAGGTATGGATATGCGAATCTGTGCTCATTCTTTCCAAACAAAGGCAATGTAAGGAAAACCATACCCAAACTTGTAAAGATTTTTGACATACACTTAACAACAACAACAAAAAAATTAAAGACTGACAAAAGACAAATCAGCATCAAAAAGAAAAAAGTAGACTTAGAAGTCTCCTTTGCAAAAGTAAATGTTAGAAGAACAGCGTCTCCAGAATTTGGAGATAGAAGAAAAAAGAGACCTAATAACCTTTATACCAAACCAAAATATTTTTGTTTTGTTAGGGAAAGTAAAAGATGGCCTCAGATTTTCCAGGTCTCAAAAAATACGCCACTCAGTCCCTTCCTTTGCTCAGTGCTGACCCACACTTGAAAGGTGGGTAGATTACACGCTGCAGGAGTCTCCTTTCTACTGTCAGCTCTTCTGCTTTTCTCACAGTAGGGCATTTATTCACTGGGCTTGGCTCTCACTGCTCAATGGAGATGGAATCTCTTGTTAATTACATAAAATACCTGGTACATCTATTTGTTCAGTCCTCAGCACTTTAAAGGCATTGGAGTACCTCTTGCTGCCGTAATCAGGGACTCTGAGGTCCTATCACCTGTAGACTGAGAATTCTGGGTTTAAATCGTAGCTCTGTTGTTCTCAACCAGAGGTGTTACTTTGGCCAAATTATATAAACTCTCTTTCCTTTAGTTACACTACTGCACAGTGGTGACAATCATAAGCATTTGACATAAGAATGTCCAAAAATAAAATACATTAACATATGCAAAGCAGATAGGATAGTGCCTACCTAGCATGCCCTAAGCTTTGTGCAAGTGTTAGTTATTATATCAGCTTCTGTTAACAACTGATCACATGCTTCCAACAATAATGAACAAGAGTTGTGTTGTTTTTGTATAATTGCCTCTTTTATTTCTTTTTAAGTTTATCTTTATTGTTGAATGTATTATAGATGTCCCCAATTTTTTTCCTCTTGACCTCCTCCTCCCCACTCCCACCCTTTTCCTGCCTTCCCCACACTATGGTCGTCTGTGTCCATTGGTTATGCATATATGCATATAAACTCTAGTTTATCTCTTCCCCTTTTCCCCTTCCCTTTAAGGTTTGCCAGTCTAACAACCAATTTGTACTTCTTAATCCCTTTATCTTTTTCACTCATTCCCCCAACCCCGTCCCATCTGGCAACCATCCAAAAGTTTTTTGTATTTATGAGTCTGTTTCTGTACTGCTTGTTTATTTTGTTTGTAGATTCAATTGTTGATAGATATGTATTTATTTCCATTTTATTGTTCATATTTTTGTTCTTCATCTGTAAGAAAAGCCTTCAGCATTTCATGTAATACTGGTTTGGTGGTGATGAACTCCTTTAGTTTTTCTTGTCTGCCAAATTCTTTATACGGTCGGCGATTCTAAATGATAGCTTTGCAGGATAGAGTAATCTTGGTGGTAGGTCCTTGCTTTTCATCACTTTAAATATTTTTTGCCACTCCCTTCTGGCCTGCAAAGTTTCTTTTGAGAAATCTTCTGATAGTCTTATGGGAGCTCCTTTGTAGGTAATTAATTGCTTTTCTCTTGCTGCTTTTAAGATTCTCTCTTTTTCTTTAACCTTTTGCATTTTGATTATGATGTGTCATGGTGTAGGCCTCTTGGGGTTCATCTTGTTTGGGACTCTGTGCTTTTTGGACTTGTATGTCTGTTTCTCTCAGCAAGTTAAGAAAGTTTTCTGTCATTATTGTTTCAAATAGGTTTTCAATTTCTTGCTCTCTTCTCTTCTGGCACCCCCATGATGCAAATGTTGGCATGCTTGAAATTGTCCCAGAGGCTCCTTACACTATCCTCATTTTTTTGGATTCTTTTTTCTTTTTGCTGTTCTGATTGGGTGTGTTTTGTTTCCTTCTATTCCAAACCAATGGTTTTCTTTTGGGCTTTACCTATTCTACTACTGATTCTCTTTAAATTATTCTTTATTTCAGTTAGTGCCTCCTTCATCTCTGACTGGTCCTTTTTTATGTTCTTAAGGTCCTCACTACGTTCTTTGATGTTCTCACTAAGTCCATTGAGCATCCTTATAAGCAGTGTTTTGAACTCTGCATCTGTTAGATGGCGTATCTCCATTTCATTTGGTTCTTTTCCTGGAGTTTTGTTCTGTTCTTTCATTTGGGACATGTTTCTTTGTCTCATTTTGGCTGCCTCCCTGTGTTTTTTCCTTTGTATTAGGTGGAGTTGCTATGCTTCCTAGGGTGGCCTATTGCAGTAGGTGTCCTGTAGGGTCCAGTGGCAGCCTCCCTGTTCAACCCATCTGGGCTCACAAGGTGCACCCCTCGTGTGGACTGTACCCTCTTCTGTTGTAATTGAGTCTTGAGTGCTGTTGGCACATCAATGGGAGGGATTTACTCAAGCGGCAAGGACTAGCTGTGCCCACTGACCACCAACCTATGACTACCTTGGAGGATCAGCTGTGCAGGGGCCCACCACAGAGAGCAAGACTTATTTCAGCAGGGCTCTGGTACCCACTGACCACTCCTTGAGTGTGTCACTTGTGCAGGTGTTTGGGTGGTAGTGCTTCGATGTGGTCTGAAGCTGGCCACTGGGTGTGCTGGCTCTGGGGCAAGGTCAGCCTCTGCCTGTGTTCCACCCAGGGCTACCAGGCATAAGCTACAAAGCTATCTGCTGATGGCTGCCCCTTGTGCTGGGCTTAGAGGTGCCCAGGCAAAGGCAAGCTGTGAACCAAGGCTGGCTGTTTCTAGTGCCAGACCTGGGGCCACTTAGCAAGAGGTATGGGGCTCCCTGAAGTCATATGCTGCTTGTTTGAGAGAATTTAGGAAACTCTGAAGCAGGATCCAAGACAGGCCAATCCGATGGTAAAGCCACTGGAAACAGCTTGGGTGGGACTGAAAGTTGAGTGGGGCAAGGCCTCAAGAAATAATCAGGGCAGAGTAAACAGTGTGAGCCAGGTTGCTGGAGTCACAGATAAGGTGCCTGTCTGCTGGGCCTGTAGGGGAAGGGCTCACCTGAGGAAGAAAGACTTCCACCAGCAAGTCTGTTCAGGAGAGAGCTGCCCCTCCAGCTCTCGCCCTGATGCCAAACAACTCAGTTCTTCCCCATATGTTTCTGGTGACTTTCAAGCTGCCTCCCCCACACTAGAGCCAGTCTTTTTTTTTTTTTTTAATCCTCACCCGAGGACATTTTTCCATTTTTTGTACAGATAGAGTGGGAGGGAGAGAGAGGAAGAGAGAGAGAGAGAGAGAAACATCGATGTGAAAGGGACACATCGAGTGGCTGCCACCCGCACGACCAACCAGGGCCGGGGACAAACTGCAACCGAAGTACGTGCCCCTAGCGGGAACCGAACCCGGGTCTCTCCAGACCGCAGGCCAATGCTCTAACCGCTGAGCCAAACCGGCCAGGGCTAGAGCCAGTCTTGATGCATATTCTTCTTTAATTTTGTAGTTGTAGGACCTTCATTCAGCTCGATTTCAGATGGTTCTGAATGATGGTTGTTCTGTAATTTAGTTGTAATTTTTAACCCTCCTTAAATTGGTGCCGAATGGAGTAACTTTGTGGCACTTTCAGTTCCAAGGAACTTGAGTAGAAATGTTAATTCCTCAAAACTATTTTTGAATGTTCATCATTTTAAACTACTGATAATGAATGAGTGGCATGATCCATCTTTTATTGGTATACAATTTGGTCTAGAACCTATAATTTGTCATGTTATCTGTTCTTTATAATCTGCATATATAGCATAAGCTCAGCTTTATGAAAAATAACTAGACATTTCTGGATGTTAGTGCAATTGTTAGATTTCTTACTCTTAATTTTTGTATGAATATTTAATAACAACAAAATGTGTGTATGAAGAATAATGAAAGACTATACCTATACTTCATACTGATAGGCAAAGTATTCTCAGTATAGTTGAAACTCCTTGTGTACTTATTCTCTCTCTTTCTCTCCTCCCACTCCCTGAAGGAGCCACTGTTTTAAAGAAAGCTCCTGTTTTTCTTTGTGGTTTTAGCCACCTATTCAATATATTGATTAGTTTAAATGTTTACGAAATTAATATTAATGATCTCATATTGCACTTAATCTCCAATTTGCTATTTTCATTCTGCATTACTTTTTGTGCTATCCAGATCCATGAGACTAGCTGAAGGGCATTTATTTTCACTACTAAACAGTCTTACAGTACATAAATAGAATCCAATATTACTCATCTCTCTTGTTTCCAGTTGCTTTCATTTATGTGGTAACACAAACGCATATATTACAGATATGCTTGTAAATGTTCCAGGGTGCAAATTTGCAAGTTTGCCGAGGACCGTGGTTTTCATGGCTGACTCAGATCTCACCTCAGAATTTTGCTTTAGTAAGTCTGAAGGTGGCTGGGAATCAGTATCTGATGCATCTCCAGGTATGGGGAAAGGGGTCTAATTTCTTAGGTTAGAGTCTCAATTAATTTACTTACTAGTTATGAAAGTTTGCATAAATAGGTACTTAACATTTATGTCCTTCATTTTCCTCATAGGAAAAACGGGATGAAAATGACCCCTACCTCATTAGATTAGCAGTTCATGTATAAACTATAAAAGAGTTCCACTTGGCATTCTATAAATATTAGTTGTTATTATAAATTCACTGTTTCTCTCTTTAGTTGTGCAAAAATATAACCCCCAAATGTTTTTGGAGGTATAACTTACATATAATAACCAGATAGCTGCATATTGACAATCACATACATCCACAGTTAAAATATTAAAAGGATGGCCCCCAGAAAGTTCTCTCATATACTGTTTTCAAATAACACCTCCCCGAATTGTTGACTACTGATCTGATTTCCATCATGACAGAATATTTTGTCTGTTTTTGGTCTTTCTGCAAATGAAATTATACAGTATGTACACTTTTGTGTCTAGTTTTGTCTCAACACAATGCTTCTGAGTTTCGACCATATTATTGCATGGGTCAGGGTTTCGGTCTTTATTTTCTTGAGTAGTATTCCATTTCTTGATCTACCACCATGACTTGTGTAGTGGTTCTCCTGATTTTGGAAATGGACTGCCATAGACATTCACGTACAAACCTTTGGTGGACACACTTTCCATTTCTCTTGTGTAAACACCTAAGAATGGGCAGTCATTTAGTTTTTAATCTCAACAATTATATTTTTCACTTCTACATACATTTGTTACTTTCTCGTATAATCACGGATAATTTTGTACTCTCTTGTTTGACTAATTTTAATTCTTTTTTTAAATTCTGGAGTTATATGGAAATATTTATTTTATATTTTATATCCACTGCTTCCATTATTGGATATATTTCCAGTATCGAAGTATATTTCATATATTTTCAACATTTAAGTTTAAATTCTGCTTGTTTTCTTTCTCAGTTTTGGATCTTATTTATTTTGACTTTCCCTACCAAGATCATTGTAAATTTTGAAAATGAGATTTCACTTGTTGTGACATTATCTGTATAAATCTAATGAGGTGTGTTAGCAATTTTTTTTTCATGAGAGGACTTAATTTTGTTTTTGTCCAAACAGACTTGGACTATTTAAATTAATTTAATTTGTATGATTGTGGTTCTTCAGACCTATTAATTGGTATGGCTTTGAAATGTAAGTGTTCTTGAAAGCTAGTTTATAGACTTGCAATCTTAATTTTTTTTTTCTCACCTCCAACCGCTGAACCCTGGCTGGTTTGGCTCAGTGGTTAGAGCGTCGGCCTGAGGTCCAGAGAGACCTGGGTTCAGTTCCCGCTAGGGGCACGTACCTCCGTTGCAGTTTGTCCCCGGTCTTGGTTGGGTCGTGCGGGTGGCAGCCACTCGATGTGTCCCTTTCACGTCGATGTCTCTCTCTCTCTCTCTCTCTCTCTCTCTCTCTCTCTCCCTCCCTCCCTGGCTGTCACTCTCACTCTGTCTGAACAAAAAATGGGAAAAATGTCCTCGGGTGAGGATAAAAAAACAAACAAACCAGAGCTAGATTAGATAAATCTCTTCGCTACCTATTTTTATTGGGTGCATGAGGGAGGTGGGGCAAATTTTTTTTAAGTTACTCTTTCACTGAGGATATAATCTTTCATAGATCAAGCTTCGTGTTTATCTCTGTTATAGTTCCCTACCTTGTAAGGTGCAAGTCCTTTTCTTGTCAATATCATTTGGCTGTTACATACCAACACTCTGAATTGTTGGCCACCATTTTCACCACCTTGCTACCACTCTACATACGAGACCATGATTCATTTTTGGTCACTGAGTGCTTCTTTTCTTCCAAAACAATGATTCACTTAAAGAAATGTGTCATAGTTTATCCATAATTTTAAGTGTTCCTGTAGAAAGATAATATTGCTAGAAAATGTTTGCTAAGAAGCAAGTTTCTATCTACATTCTTTCTCATCCTGCAAGGTGAATCTCAGAACATCTTTTTTCTGCACAGATGTCTTTCCCACTTTCAGACAAAACAGCCCTGTACACACCACTCACAGGATGTACTGGTGAAGCCTTCAAGTGTCCCCCTCTCTCTCCCCATGCCCTGTCGCTCTTCCCCTCTGCCAGTGCTCAGGGAGGTGAGGACTCGAGACTGGTCCCAGCTGGCACCCAGTGGTCACCTGCAGTCAGCTCCAGCGCCAGCGTCGGGCGGGGCCTGCTCCTGCTTCTCTTTCTGCGGCACCCCTCTCTTTGATGTCTCTTCTTCCACGCACTACCTTGAGAATGATAAGAGTCAAGTTTAGGTTTGTGGGTAAATGGAAATGTTTTGCACTTCTACATAAGGAGTGCTCTTCTGCTTTCCGTGGCACCATTTCTTGTGTGTTTATCTCGCATTTTTTCTGCACAGAGAGCAAGGGTGATTGGTGGAACAGAATAAGGCACTGTAGTAAAATCAGAACTACAACTCAGTACTCACAATCATATTTATAGAATTCTTTATTTTTGTTAATGTTTTAGTATTCTCTAGTTGTTTTATTTCTGGGAGTTGTTGCCGCATTAAGATTATAAAATTTCCAGAGCAAGGGTAATTCTATATATTGTGTATATTGGCTAGCACCAAATACTTTAGGGAGTCACAGTCCCTCGAAAAAATGTTTCTTGGGTTAGTTTTTATTGTGACCAATAACAGTAACGATATCATTGTTTGATGCCATTGTAACTTGCCCTATTCTAAAGCGACAGCTCCATTTATCCTCAATAATAATAAGATGCTACTGGAAAGATGGCTATAAATGTGTGTTCTGTAGCCAAATGAAGGCCAAAGAGCACATATGATAAGATCATCATATTAATATCTTCTCTGATTTTTGGTCTAGACTTCAAAAAATATAGAGAAATGAGTAAGTAAACCTGTTATTCTCAAATAATATGATACTAGATCTCAGGTGTTCCTTTCTGCTGTCACAGAAAATACATAAGATGTGTTATCAAATTACTTTAGTATGTGGAATGCTCAATTTCCTTTGAAGGAAGTGAAAGTCACTTCATTGTAATTGACTTTTCTACAGCATAAGGTTGATCAGGCATACCTCTTAAAAAAATAAATAAATAAGACAGCCCTGGCCGGTGTGGCTCAGTTGACTGAGTGTTGTTCCATGCACCAAGAGGTTGCTGTTCAACTTCCAGTCAGGTCACATGCCAGGTTTGCGGGCTGCATCCCCAGTGTGGGGCATGCAGGAGGCAGCCAACACGTTTCTCTCTCGTAGATGTTTCTATCTTTCTCCCCCTCTCCTTTCCTCCCTAAAAAAATGAATAAAAACACATTTAAAACAACAAAAACAAAGGACAAAGGCACCCCATCACTTACATTGTACAATTTAAGCTCTCTATAGTATCTTAGTTTGTGGTCCCCTAGAATAAAGACCCCAGTGCACATAGTTTATTTGGGAAGTGCAGGGCACACTGTTCTGGGAACAGCAAGTAACCCCTAAAGGCAGCTGTTTTTCAGTCAGCAACACATTGGACCAACTGGAGATTAGTTTTATGGGAAAACTCATATCCCATCAAAGGTGGGCCAGCTGAGGGGCACCCCAGGTTCCGTCAGCTGCAGGTTTGCTGGTGTTTCAGAGGGTAGAGCTGCCATCAGCAGTTTCAGAGAAAGCCTCCAGGGACACGGATACATATGCTGGCACAGGAAGTGCCCAGGAGAGTCAGAAATCATGGTGCCTGAGGGGTGACGCTGAGCACGGGCAGCATCTGCGGAGTATCCATGCAGTGAGGAAACCGTCCAGCTTCTGGCCCCTGCCTGTTTCCCTCTGCGTGACTCTTGTGTTACGCATTTGAAAGAATTTCCAGAGGATTATATACATTATATATATATATATGTTTTTAAATGTGAAACACAATTCCTGGTGTGTTTTAGATGGTCAAACAGGTTGTTCCCTTTTTCCTCCATTCAGTTTCTGAACGCTTCTGAGCTATCAATTTTTACTTACAGATCTTGTCATTTTCTGTAGATTTTATCTCCACCAACAGATTGCAGATGCCTTGAGATCAGGGTTTATTTATTTTTTTTAACTTTGTCATTCTCACAGCACCTGGCACGCCGTCTTGAACATAATTGCATTTACACATAGTTGAATATTCTTAGATATACCTCGGAATACATGATGTGCCTGATTTAGTGACTCTTAAATTGACCTAATTTGCAGATAATCAGGCACCTTGTTCAAATTCAGAACACAAAAAATAAAAATATATGGAACTTGACAGTGACAAAATTTAATTGAGGTTTTTGATTTAGTTAAGTGTAGGTATAACTTTCCTCCTGAAATTAGTAATTTCTGCTTCTTACCTGAAAATAATTTCTAAGTTTCCTTATTTAGAATGCCAAATTTGAAATTCCATAAGCATCAGAAATCATGAAGTGGATTATTTAGTGGAAGCTTACTTGCAACATGGAGTTATGCCTGCAGCCCTGATATGATGAGCATTGTGTACTACTACGTGCTGGTGGTCCAAGAAAGACCTATCAGACTGTCACTGCTTCTGAGAACCTTGGGCTTACTTGTGAAGATAAATACTAAGTGTGGAGGAATCAGACATCTCTGAAACCGACTATAATTCTTCTAGCTGTGTGACTAAGAATACGTCATTTGACATCTATGTTATGGCCCCATCCTACTTTCACAATGTATTAAAACTGATATGCATGACTTTTTTCAGTTCTCAGATAACATATGTAAAATGAGGATAATAGGGATAGCCACAAACTATTTATGATCATGCACTTATTGAGCCCTTTTGATATATCCATTACATAATAAGGTCTCATTAAATGATAGCTTTTTAAAAACCAGGTTGTATTAAAACAAGCTGTGAAAAACAGGGAAAATGGGTTTGGGTTCAACAATGGATGCTGTTCTGATGTGGACATATGTTGATATTTGTGAATGAGTCATCTGGAAGCAAGAAAAGGTAGAATCCTCTAACCAGCAGAAGGAAGTACTTGCAGTGAATGACAGCTTACCATGGTCATTATAGTCAAAGATTTGATGAGTGTCCGAAGACAAGAAGGGATGAGAATTGGTGAGGTTTTGAGGATTAATAATAATAGTACTACTACTAATAATAATAATAATAATACACTGTTGGCATTGTTAAAATGAATTCCCCATCAAGATATACTCTCTCTCCAATGTCCTTATTTTTCTAATCCAGATGCATAAAATCCCAAATTGTTCAGCTACTTCTAACTGTTCCTTTGTGGATGTGTGTGAGACTATTTTCTCACTTCATCTGGTTTCTACCAATATTTGAAGTGCTATGTTTTCCTCTGAGGACGATAAATAAAACTAAATCCATTAAGGTCTGCTTAGGAATCACCCTTCTTCATGGCGAGTTCATCTTTCTTTCAAATGAACGATCTTACTGTGCCTAGCTACCTTAACTCCTGGGCTTTGTCGAGAATTAATATTGTAAAGGTGTTTACCACAGATAAATAGTTTACTCTTTTTTCCTTAATAGACCATGTGGCATAGGATTTTAAATCTGGACAAGACATTAGAAATTATTTATATATTGTACCTATCTTTTTACATTGCTACAGTTATACATATTTAAAGTTGAATATATATATAAATTCTATTTAGTATATATTTTAACTTAGGATTAATATGCCAAATAGCTACAAGTTTTCACTGCTATATTTTAATGAACCATTCTGATTTTGAAAAAAATAATTGCAAGCCAACTTCAATTTATAAAAAAAACACTACTGATGCCTAGATTGCACTGAAATAAACCATTATTAATCTATTACTGATAAAAATCTAAATTGAGACAACTTTTCTGGACATTAATTTGTAAATTGTACCAAAAATTTTAATGACGTTGTTTAGTATTGGTATGTTAATATTATGTCTAGGAAGTGATTTTAAGAGAGTATTCAGAGGTGGGTACAGAGATGAATATGAAAGCAAGTTTATAACTTAATAAGAATGATAAAAGTTCATTAAAATCTTAACTGTCTAATAAAAGGAGAATAAAATATTGCTGTATCTGTATATCTATCTATACTACATTAATTTGGTTAAATAGAAAAATTTTGAGAAATAGTATAAAACATTAAGCTTTCTTTTTTGAGAAACCAGAGTAATTAAAATAGAAATAAGTAAAATGGTAAAAAGTATTGTGCCCCACTTTGGCACTCTGTTCGTGTCCATTTAGTAATTCCATAGCTCAGAAGACCTGTGCCCTGTCTTTCATGGCCTACACAGCTGGGAAGTCAGAAGAGACACATAATAAACTTCACATCTATTTGCCGCATACAAGTCAGTTTGCCATGTAAGTGCTGAAGATGTGCAGAGGAGAACCGGTGTCTTGTGTGTCACGACCGTGAAATCATCATCATTAACCTCCTTCAAAAATCAAACACAGGACAGGTTAATGCTCTTTCTACAAAGAATTTCCTTAAATATGTGTGGTCAGATTTACAGAGAAACTTAAACTTTGTGATTCTGTTCCCTATAATAAATCTTCCCTCTAGTAATTTCAGTTATGCTGATAACCAAAGCAAAATAAAACCAAATAATCTAGGTTTGCTTCCAATTACCTATTTTTTTTTTTCTGTAAAGGGGATTTGTTAGGCCGGGATAACTGCCTGACAGGTTTTATCTCTTGTGTGTATGCAGCCAAAAGGTGAAATAAATAAAAAGAGCACTTCACTGTCCAGAATTAGTGTATTCGGTGGATGAAAAGGCTTTTGGGGGAAAAAAGTGTTTTTTTCAAGTAGGCATTCCACTTTAGATTCTCATGTTAGGCAACACGCCCTGGGCAGCTGTTTTCTCTCTGGAAAGGGGTCTGCTGTGCCTGGAAGCCAGAGTTCTCCTTGACATGTTCTCTTTAAAAATAGCAACTCCTTGCCCAGCTGGTGTCGCTCAGTGTTTGAGCATCCATCCATGCATCACAGGTCACCAGTTCGATTCCAGTCAGGGCACATGCCAGGGATGTGGGCCCAATCCCCAGTAGGGGGCATGCAGGAGGCGGCCAATCCATGTTCTCTCTCATCAATGTCTCTATCTGTCTTCCTCTCCCTTCCTCTCTCTCTGAAATCAATAAAAAGAAAAATTATAAAAATATCAACTCCTTGTAAAGCTTATCACTTTCAGGAAGCAGCCTTTAGCATTTTGCTAGACACAGTGGGAACTAGCTGTAATCTGCAAACTGGACAGATTGGTAATTACTGGATCCTGCCGGGCTTCTCCCCTTCTGCCTGAGTGCCCCCCTGCTCCACTGCTGCACCCCAGCCTTCTGTCCTTGACTCCCAGCTCCCTGCTGAGTTTGACCACCCATAATAGCCAAGTTCAGCTCAGGCATGAGCTGAATGCACCCTAAAGTTACATTTCTGAAACTTTTCTACCCAAATGTCCCGACTTGTGGAAGAGAATATCTGCATGACCCAGGGGAGCTTACAATCTGATGAAGTCTGGCAGGTAATTTTTTGTTTTAATTGATGATATAGATATTTGGTAATAATCACGAAAAAATGAAAAATCCTGGATGAGCTTTCTGTAGGTGGGTTCTATGTTATAGGCCTTAAAGGACCTTCATCACCCATTATCTTCCTTTTGAAACACATTCCAATTGGTTTTTCTAGGAATTCTTATCTTTTCCTCAGGTATTTTCTCAGGCTACTTCTGGTCAAGCTTCTTACTTTTCATCCCTTTTCAGATACAATGTTCACTGGGGATCTGCAAAGTTGAAATAGGGCAATCTGATAACTTTAATTTACTTGCCTTTCTCGGTTATTTTTTTTCACTGGTCACACTTCTCCTGGAACAGTAACATCTGGTAAAATTAGCTTCCGAGGAACATGAAGAAATGGTCTGAATATGGTGCACATTTTCTTGGTGAAACTTTCAGAGATTTGCATCCTTGGATCTCATGGCATCAGTGTTCTTCGGAATTCTTTAAAAATACATATTTTTTATTGGTTTAATAAAAATGTTTTTTTCTTTATTGATTTTATAGAGTGAGGAAGGGAGAGAGAGAGAAATATCAATGCGAGAGGGAAATATCGATTGGCTACCTCCTGCCTGCCCTTTACCAGGGGATCAAGCTCGAAACTTAGGCAAATGCTCTGAGGGGGAATTGAACCATCAACCTCTAGGTGCACAGGATGATGCCCAACCAACTGAGCCATACTGGCCAGCGCTAGAATTCTTTTTAATGGACCTACTTTGATGTTATGCAACTAGCCTATAATAAGGGACAATGCAAAAAAGAGATAAAACAGTTTTTAGTCTAGAGACGTTAAGTAAGGAGTACCAAACTAGTGTATTAGTTTTCTATCGCTGCATTTAAAATATGCCTATGAACTTAGCAGCTGAAACAAACACACATTATTGTCTTGTGATGTCTGTGGGTCAAAATGTAGGACATGGCTTAGTGGATTCTCTTCCTCAGGTCTCACCAGTCTGGAATCAAGAAATCTTATGAAGTTTTCTGTTGCTGCAGTCTCATGAGAGGCTCAACTAGGGAAGGATACGCTTCCAAGTTCATGTTGGCAGCATTCAGTTCCTTGTGGGCGGGTAGATCGAGGAACTCAGTTTCTTGCTGGCTGCCAGCTAGAGGCCACCCTTTGATCCTTGTCATGTGGACTTTCTGAGCATGTCCATGTACTTCCTCAGAAGTGGGAAGAGGTATTCTCCTAGCAAGATGGGTTGCAATCTTATGAAATGCTATTGCCTTTCTTATGTTATATTGCTTGGAAGCGAGCCAAAGTACCCTCCCCCACTAAAAAAGAGAGGAGTACACAACAGATGGACAACAGGAAGTGGAGAGTATGGGCCCTTTCCACCAGCCAAACAGCTATTAGTGGATTCCAGACACTAGACACTGAACTAAGTATGACTCCAAAAACATGTCATTTTCTATTATAGTGTCAGCCTATAGAAAAATAAGGAAACATTAGCTCCACATTTATTTCTCTGACCTTGCTGAGGTTCCAAAATTCTTGCAAATCCTATTTACAAAGGATCTCAACTCTGACTCCTTTTTAGTTAGACCCCGTGGTCTAAACATATACCTCTCCTTACCCTCTTCCATGTCCCAGTCAAACTAATCTCTAATATTTGTCTTCTTCTTAAGTTCCTACTCTGTTAGTTGAATAAATGGGTATGTTCTAATAAATATAAGTGCTACCCTACTATAGAACATATTTGCATACTATGCATAGTGTTTTTATTCAAAAGAATAGCTCTAAATATGAAGCTTCCCACTGACATGACATCTCTGCTAATTTATAGAACCACATTTGTTATGGCATGTGTGAGAAGCATATAAAATTTCTTACTCAATCCCCTTCCCTTCCCCTGTATGCTTTCTCCATCTTTCTCCTTCATGATTTTTTATTTTTATTTTTTTATCCTCACCTGAAGATATTTTTTTCATTTTTTTGTTCAGGTAGAGTGAGAGGAACATATAGAGAGAGAAACATTGATGTGAAAGGGACACATCGAGTGGCTGCCACCCGCACGACCCAACCAGGGCAGGGGACAAACTGCAACCGAGGTACGTGCCCTTAGCGGGAACCAAACCCGGGTCTCTCCAGACCGCAGGCTGACGCTCTAACCACTGAGCCAAACCGGCCAGGGCCATGATTTTGGTCTAAGAGGGTTCATGATTGAAGTAAAGTAAGTATGTTAGCTAGTATTTATTTCTAAAACCTGCTTTTCTCTATGTATCAGAGAGGCAACTGAAGCCAGCAATTGATGTTGCTAAGTGTGCCTCCCAAATGCTTTGGTTACTCTCACTGTTGCTTCATTCCTTCCCTGAGCCACACCTCAGCCCATGGATTACAGAACACAGTTAGTACTGGGTTCTCCGAGCACCAATAAGGCATAGACTATATGGACCATAACATATGGACGGACCCCTGAAATGTAGCCATGCAACTCCAGAATGCAGTCAACAGGAAATCTTTACTGTGATTTTATAGAAGTAAAAATCCCATAAGTAAATGAAATGCATAGAGAAAGAGAATAGAAAAGGCTCCAGAAAGATTAAACAGTGAGGTGAATAGTATTCAAGCACCATAGAAGTTTTTGAATGGGGGAAATCTATGTGTTTTTCAATAAATAAAATATAAGTCTGTCTTATAGAGAGCCCTTTGAATGACATTGCTTTTTGGCTAAGAAAGAACTTGTAAACATTGTGCTTATTGAATTTTATACTCCATAAATTTTATAAAAGGTGGCTCTTCCCTCATTATCTCAAAGGAAATAGAAATGGTTTGTATTATAAATGCATTCAAATACATTTCTAAAGAGAGAAAGAACTGGGCTGTGGCAATTTTCTTCTTTTATACAGTGTTACTTTGCTTACAGTGAACTTTTAAAAATCTTTATACATTGCATCTTTTGAATTCCATCCACAAAAGGGAAAATGTTTACTTTGAATAGAAATTCCATTAACCATAATCTGTTCTCATTCTACCTTTCCCAACTCATCTCTTCTATTTCATACTACCCTCTCTGCATTCCAGATATATCCAAGTGCCATTTGTTTTGTGAACTGGTTTTGTCTTTACTACAATACGAATCTTATTCCTAGCACAGTGAAGGGCACATAAAAAGTATCAATATTTTACTGAATACCTCAGGGCACTTGAGTCTGATGACTACCTTGCTACACATATCTTTTCTGTTTAAATCTTACTAGTCCTCAATGGCTAGACTCAAATTCCCTTTTCTCCTTAAAACTGACCCTGCATTACGAATAAGTTATTTTCTTTCCCATGCCCCACAGCTTATATTCTGATTACAGCAAACATTTAATTTCCATTTTGTGCTAACAGAGCCTCAACCAGAATTTAGGAAACTACTCTGGAAATTATGATGAACTAGCAAGTGTTTGAAGTCAAATTGGGTTTATTGAATATTTTAGTCTTTAGAATTAGGCCTCATATCAGCTCTCTATATTCCTGTATTTCATTATCTATTTATCAGGGTGAATATCTGTACTCACTTTTATCTTAAAATATGTTACCTTCATCTTTCCCCCATCAATACATCGGAGTTTTTTGTCAATTTAATATTCATTTGATCTGTTCATGTTGGACATGGGAGAGAATCTAAGTTACATCTTGGGAGCAAAAACAGAATAAAAGCTTTTCCATTAGCAAACTGTGCCATGTTCATGAACAGATGGACATAGAATATTGAGAGTTCATATGAAAAATAAGATGACATCTTAACTATCAAATTAGGGGAAGGTTCCTTCCTTGTAATGCCTGTGCGAGAAGCAATATATTGTAGTTAGAGCTTTGGATACAGACTGCCTCTTCTGAATCCAAGATCTATTACTTGTTAACTGGGTGTGATGGTTTTGTGCTGTGTCAACTTATATTAGTTGAAATGACATTTTAAGTGTTTCTTTTTTTGTATGTTTGTGGATTGGGTTTGGCCACAAGAGAAATCTGTGTCGCTCTCAAGGTCTGGCAGGCATATGACATCATTAAAGCTTCCTAGGACCTAGAATAGTCTGTGATCACTCAAAATTTCTGGGAGCCAGATCTAAAAAAGTACGTGAGTGTTTGGTAATAAATTCTACCAGAAGATCTTTTATTATAACCAAACTCGTATATGTTTGTCTCCACCTCATATTATATGGTCCTTAAGGTCAGCATATTCTGTCTATTTTTCATCTTTTATTCTGCACACTGGTCAGGATATTGCTTTACATATAATAGTAGTTCCATTGAAAATGGTTGAATTAAAATGGAATAATATTGCTGTAATATTTTTAATAGTGTATCAATTGAGTGATGATCAATTATGTATTGATGAAAGTTTAAGTTTTCTATGAAAGGAGTCTGGAAGCTAAATTCCTTCTCACAAGAAGACATCTAGGATAGGCACTCCAGGGCAGAAATGCTCTTTTTCTGTTTTTTAATTCTTTTTATGCCATTTTCTTCTTCATGATCATCTCGCCGTTAGAAGATGGCTACTCTACCTTTCATCTCCTATTTGTGTCCCAGGAAGCAACCTAACAAGGAGGAAAATAAGAAAACATTTCCTGGAAAACCACAGGGAAGCTGATTTCTGACACTGTGGGGGAGGAAAAATAATTTTCCCTCTTCCCTTCTAGGTTCTTGATTGACAACCACCCCCACCTTCATAAAAAAAAGATTAACAACAACAACAAAAAAAAAAAAAGACAAACAGAAGTTTAATAACATGCATACCTCCTATGTATAGGGGAGATACCCAGGAAAACTGACTAACTCCCCCAAATCACCCAAACTACCACATTAAATACATCTCCAACTAAAGACAAAAGAAGATGTTGGGGGTCAGGGAAATTCAGTAATGGGAAGTTGCC
The DNA here is from genome assembly GCF_014108415.1 of Molossus molossus. Classification (NCBI taxonomy): domain Eukaryota; kingdom Metazoa; phylum Chordata; class Mammalia; order Chiroptera; family Molossidae; genus Molossus; species Molossus molossus. Next base: position 29,577,651 of record NW_023425348.1, read on the forward strand.
AGAATAAGCACAATAAACATAACAATAACAATAACATTAACATTATTATACAGATTTAAGCCCTAGTCTTCTCCATTGATAACAGTTTCTGGATATTTGGAATCATCCTTCTCTTACTGGTATAGAGAAGGAAACACTCTTACAAATGAAGATTTTCCTTTTAAATGTAAATGCATATTATAAAAGGGTCACTTCTGTTCAGTATTCAGAGCTTTCTCTGTGTCTGCTGTTATTTTAAATAATCAGCCTAAAATAATACTGTGCCAAAGAGGCATAGTTTGGGATGGCATATTTTGCTTTTGCTCCTCTTCAGTGTGACCCATCTCTAGTTGAAAAGAAGGATAAGACATGAAAGTGTTTGTTTTTTAACCTGGACACAGCACTATTTTGAACAAAATTGGGATTCTTTTAATAAGGTAGAAATTGAAAGTGACTGTTGGTGAGAAATTGCAAAGCCCTTCATGAGTAGAAAGAAACCTTGAGCTAAGTGAAGCATAAAGTAGAGTGGCTTTGCTCTGAGCTCTTCAAAGCAACCAGTTGTCCTCTCTCTGAAGGTCTCAGGAAAAGTTTTGAGGATACTTGTGCTGGAGGAAACTCAATCCAAAGGGAAGGAAATAATTTAGCAACAAATCTGTAGTAATTGTGTGGCACTAAAAAAAAGTGAAAACTGTGGTTCTCCTAACCTGAAAAGGAGTGGAGGATACCATAATCATTGCTTAATAATTAAGAAGTCTGATAATGGAGCATTATCCTCAGTATTTGTTAAAGAGAATGTCTTGAGTTTTCTAAATTTGGGTGGCATTACTGTGGTGTTTGTAACTGAGTTGGAAAAACCCAGTGTTTCCTCCTGTGTTTCTCCTTTACTACTCACACAAATCATTTTACAACTGACACTTTGGGACACCAAATATCCAGGAGTTTCCTCATCAAGCAATCCGCCGGGACACCAACTGAGTGGCTTATAATTTAAATTCTGATGCTGTCTGTCCTAGAGATAGCATCTGATCCTACAGTTAAGGGCTCAGTCCCACAAGACTGTCCCCCTACATTTTAGATGCTAATTGCAAGTCCTGGTTGTCATCTGATTAGCTATAAATCTGAGATTCCCATGACCCCTCCTTTGGTTTAATTTGCTGGAGCTTCTCAAAAAACTCAGGGAAACACATTACCAGTTTTTAAAGGATAAGGTAAAGACTCCAGATGAACAGCCAGATGAGTGATACACAGGGTGAGTTCTGGGAGGGTCCAATCACAGGAACTTCTATTCCCATGGAGTTGGGATTCACTACCCTCATGGTACATGGACATGTTCATCAGCCTGGAAGCTCTCCAAACCCCACACTACTGGGAAGGCCTTATTATGTAGATATCATCTTAACTCCATTTTCAGCCCATCTTCAAGTTTCCAAATGAAGTGGTTCAGTACAGGCCTCCCCAAGATGGACCACTTTGGCATGCTATTTATTTTGAGCTAAAGCAATTGAGACTTTGCAAGCTTATGAGAAACATTTACCTCTCCCTTAAAGGATCTAAATTAGTAATCTTGTCTATAATAAGAGTTACGATGAGAAATCACTATTTATGACCTATATATAGGGCAGAGCAAATTTCTACTACTAAACATCTGCTCTTATTTTGTCCTACCAATGACCTTCTTCTCCTCTGAAACCCCAAGTTATCTTATTCATACTTAACTCACAATATCATGTATACCTCATTTGCCCTTTCTGTCTCTGAACATCTCAAGTATACGGGATCTCTGACTCTCTCATGTATGTGGGGTTCCTATATGTACATATGTAAGTATATTTGGTTATTTTCTCTTTTAATCTGTCTCATGTAGATTTAATTATTAGATGAGCCAAACAAACCTTGAAGGGTAGAGGAAAGTTTTTCTGCCCCACACAATCAAGACCTGACCTTTCAGGTGACCAGCCCCCATTTAGGAACGAACTAGGTGCCTATCCAGAGAGACCTCATTAGGACAAAAGACACCCCTGTCAGCCAGGAAATTCCAACAAATTTAGGAGCTTTGTGTCTGGAACTGGCGCCAAAGACCAAATATTAGAACCAAAGATGCTCCTAGTGCTCCTAATCAAGGATTCTGGGATTCTGTTACAAGGATTCTGGGAACTTTGAGCCAGTAACAGGGGCCACAGACAAAGACATACATATTGTATTATCTCAGTATAAGACTGGAATGATATATTAATCTTATTATAGAGTAACTGTCTTGTTTTAGTGTCACTCTAGAAGTCAGTTCTCTCTTCCTTGAAGCAGTGAGTTTTTGCATGAAATTTTGATGTGCCGGCAAATAAGCTCTTGCCTCTTTGCTCAGAACTGTACATTAGTTTGTGATACTGAGACTCCACAGACCACGTTTGTCCTGGGCCACCTTGCTCCTCATTAAGCTTCACTGATGGGAATACCAAAAGGAGACTGACAAAAAAAGAGGAGGAGGAATGGACTTTTGGTTTAGTTGATTCCTATTCCTGTTGGCATTACTCCAGCCATCATTTTTCACGTTGGCTGTAGCTATATCCATCAGCAACAGTTGGTTGCAACTTTATTCCCCTCCTTTCCCATTCTCTCAAACCACTTTAATCAAGTCACCTAGCAGATACCAGCAAGAGCCAGGCAGCTCTCCCTCCTCAGGAGATTGAGTCCAGACTTGGGAAAGGGGTGCTTCCCAGAGCTCCTGAGCTGGCTGTGATGTTTTCTCTGCAGAGATCCAAGTCCCAGCTCAACATGACTTCTCCTCCAAGTCTCTAAATCCTAGTAACCTCACCCTGTTGTTTTACCAGCTCTAGAGATGCTAGAAACTTTCTGTCCTTACTATATATATTTTTGTTACTTAAATGTCCTATTTTTGTCTTTCAGTCCTTCAGTACTTATTTAAATAGTTCTCTAAATTATGATTTTTAAAAAATTAAAATAGCTGGTTTGCTCCATATTTCGTAATTGGACACTCAGTGACACAATGAATTAAACTAAAATACGCTTTAGTGCACATGTTTTTTTTTTTTTTTCTTCAACTGTCAACAGAAACATTTACTTTATAAATATGAAATATTTCCACATAGAACTCAGTTTGTGCATTTTTACTTATTATTTATCTAGTGCACATGTATTCTTAAACACAATGAAGGGGGAGAAGACAATCACCCCAAGCCAAAAGGAAGAGTCAAGTCCCGTTGCCTCTCAACATACCAGGCAGGATGAGGTGCATGCTGATAACAGAGAAAAGGGAGATGGATTTGTTCAGGTAGTTTGCTGCATCCCAAACAATGTGGGTCATTTCTTACATAGTCAGGAAAGGAACGGCACCTCCCACAGGACTTTATCTGGGATAATATAAGCAGCATGGGCTGTGTGTATACCCTGTTGCCTCTGACTGTCCCCCCAAAATGGTTATTGGGTGCTTTCTGTTAATAGAGACAACTGGGTGCTAGTGGCTGGGCTATCCAGGCACAGACAGTAGTTTAAAGCCTATCACACTTGTACATGTCAAACACAGCTACAAAAACAAATTGCTGCCCTATGACTTCATTGCACCATCCAGATTATAAGCTTTCCTAATTGAGGAAACATGTTGGTGTCCAAAGAAAGTCTCATGAAAAAAATGGAGTCTCTAATAGAGATTGTTCCAGGAATACCCACCAAGATAGATATCTAGTTTACCTATGTAAATTGCTAGAACCCTGTTCTCCATTTAAGGTGATATATTTAGCTCATCCCCACCAGGTGGGAGCCTGGGTGCTTAGACGGGGATGTATTAGCTGGGAAGCCTGCTTTCCCCAGTCTGTGTGAACACAGGCAGCTATGCAATGAATCCTCAGACAAAAATAGGACTGACTTCTCCGGAGGAGCTAAACAGTGCTGGGGAACCTGTCTCCATGTACTGCTCTTCAGGATTCCTTGGAAAACGGCCTACCCCTCCTCACGATGCCCTCAAGCTCACCAGTTGAAATCCCTGCTATAATGGGTATCTTGAGAAAGACAGAGAAAACTATTGCATAAAAAATAATGTAGAAAAGAACAAGAAAGGGATAAAAAAAATAAAATAACTCCTCGGAATTAAAAATACAACTGTAAAAAAGCGAAATCAATGGAATGTTCGGAAGATAAAATGAAAGAAATTACTTAGATCATAAACCCAGAGAACAGTGTTGGAGAAAATACAAGACAAAGATTCAACCTAGAAGAGCTACCCAGATAGCTAAAAAATGTATTAATATGAGATATACAAGAAGAGAACAGAAGATAAAGACAGTATATCTTTAAATTCCTGAGGGAGAACTATCTTTAACTTAGGATTCCATACTCAAAAAAGCCATCAGCCAAGTATAAGCAAAAAAAAAAAAAAATTATGTCACATTCATGTAAGCCCAGGTCACAAAATGTTTAGTTTTAATGCAACTTTATTTATTTTATTTTATTTTTAGAAATGCCTCAGCAAAACTAACAAGTAAAGCAGGGAATAAAGAAAGGAGGTATGATGTCTGAGAAACAGTAAAACCATCTCAGGAGAGATTTAAAGAAGAGTCACTGGAAGGAGACCACAGAAGGCGGAGGGAGCAGTAGACCCAAAGGCTAATGCTGTCGGATGGAGCATAGGACAGAATTGAAGTTATTTATATAAACATTCATTGTCACATGGCATTTCTGTGAGTAATACTTCATAACAATCTTCATATAAACATTGACAAATGAAATATCTCAAATTAATGATCTAACACTATTGGGTATATGACATGTAAAATAAATCCTCATACTTTATAAAAGGGGTTACTAATAATTTCTATAATTAAGAAAAATCAAGAAATGAGTACATTTCTTTGACAAGAGAAGGTAAAGCCCAGAAGAGCCTAAGCAGTGCTCCCTGGTGGGCTGGACCCCTGCCCGAAAGGGCAGGGTCTTACCAGAGGACTGCTGTTTTCATTGTGAACCTCTGAAGACAACTTGATTGTGTAAATGTGAGGCTATTATTTGGACAAGAATAAAAGTGGTAAAGGTTAAAAGGCAACAACATCAATCACAACCACAACATTAGTATACCCAAAACTTAACCACAAATATGTCAACCTTTTAAAATTTCTGCTGACAAGTTGCACTAGATAAGAATGTAGGTAAATGGAAAAGACATCTTTGCAATTTTAGTGTACATATTTATAGGAAGACGAATGGTCTCTTGGGGAAAGCTCTGTTTTCTGATCACAACCAGGAAAGTCATTTGAAAAGCTGTTGGAGTATCTGTAGGATAAGCAGCAGTTTCCAGAGTCTTCTCTACTATACAAGTGATGGAAATGCAAGGGTTCAAAAGTACCGTTACGTGTGAGCTCCTTCCAGCAACTTCTCCTTAAATCTCTCCTGAGATGACATCACTGTTTCTCAGACACTATGCTTCCTTTCTTTACTCCCTAGTTCACTTGTTAAATTTGCTGGGGTATTTCTACGAAAAGGTGTATTAAAAAAACAAACAAACAAACACAATGGTAGATAACGTACCATTATTTTGGGTGACCAATAAAGCAATTATCTGGCAAAGTAGTTTTAATGTTTCTATGAGTAACATGTATATGAAGTGGTTTCCTATTATATGTATGTTCAATTGGACATGTCCCTTCCCCTGACTTGAACCTTTGAGAAAAGAAGAAATGGGAAGTCGATTTGTTTAGCAGTGATATTTCAAGTACGTTTTTTGCAGTGAAATTTTTCTAGAGGTGTAAGAGTTTGCATAGTCTCCATATGCAAACTGATTAAGAATGCAGTTCTTCTAGGCCAAGTCCAACTTTGGTAGCAGATGGACATGCATCCTCCTGGATCACCTCCTCGTTGTACCACAGCCTGACTTTAAACAGTGAAATATAAAATTGGCTGGGTTAAAAGTTATTTCTAGCTTATGAACTTGCACCTTAGATTTTGGAGACAAGATTCTACATAAAAAGGACGGTATAGTATCTGACTCATCTAAAAGACAAACCAAATTAAAACACACACACACACACACACACACACACACACATCTTGAATAAAAATGCTAGCCTGGTTTTTCCTTTTATCAGATTACATGTGCAAATGTATGATTATTTTAAAGGCCATTTTAACTGTATCTTTGTACAGAAATGTGAGCTAAGATTTTAAAAATGTTTTCTTTGTCTATGATGATTTTTCATGAAAAATCAAATCAAATTCAAGTTTAGCATTAGGCAAACAAAATATAGTTTCAGGCTATATTTTAAAAATGTGTCCAGAGTTTTAAAAAGCAGAAAACATTATTTTTTCTTCCTTCCCTCCCTGCCACTCTTTCTCTTTCTTTCTTCCCCATTTTTCTTCTTGAGTAGATGGAACTATGAATTAAGCACGCGTCTCTACCATTGTTTTTCCTACATGTGTATAAGTGGCTTGACATCTCAATCTTCAGTTTATCTTTGCAGAGGCTGCAATGATATATTTGAAGCAATTCTCCTGCTCTCATAAGAAACAAGTTATTGAGGATAGGATGCCTCCCCAAACTTAGAGCCCTAGCCTCTCCCAGTTATCCCCAAAACCAGGTCTGCTGAGCACATTCCCTCTAGTTGGAATTTCTTTCACTCCATCAACATGTCCAAAATGTCCTTTCATTTCTATATATAGCTCAAGCATATAGAATCTATCCAATAACCAATGAATCCCATCATTAACTCACAGTGCTCATTGAGTACCTACCATGTTACAAGTACTCTGTGAGGTACTAGACTATGAAGGAGCCGAGGAGTTTGAATTGTATCTTGAAAACTACAGAACAGTTAATGTAAGATTTAAGTAGAGAAGTGACATTATTAGATTACAAAGCAAATTAGACCATTGCAGGAATTTATATAAGCCGTTATTAATTAATTAAAATAATGGGAGTGTGAATAGAGAGGGCTGATTAAAAATATTAAGCACATATGTGTGTAGGACTAAGTGGCTGATGAAATGGGACTGTGATACATGAGACAGGAAGAGGCCAGTATGACTCCCAGGATACTAGCTTGGTTGATTGGATGGATGGTGTCATTCAGTGAGCTGCCAAGTTGAAAGGCAAGAACACATTTTTGAGGAAAGATGTTTAATTTTGTTTTGAGCATTTGGGGGCTAATAAGTAGAAATGATCAGAAAACAGTTAGATACACGAGTCTGGAACAAAGCAGAATCACTTCCATGAGGAAACCTTTTTAGATTTGTTAGTTGGAAATAATCTTTTATTCCTTACAACAGCACAGTAGTTTATATGTATTGCCCTGTAGCACTATTACTGTCTACTATATATTTAAATTATTTATCTATGTGTAACATGTCTTTGATATTAGCCTGCAAGCTCTTTGAGGTAGGATCCATGACTGGTCCATCTTTTATATCCACAAAAGTGCCTAAAAAACGACAGGCATTCAAATCATGTTCTAAATGAGGGACAGACCCAGCATCTCACTGAACATCCCCTCCAGAGATTCTCTGAGACTCTCCCTCAGAGTTCATCCCTGTTGTTATTAATGTTTGCTTCAGTCTATTTTGGCCATGGGGATATTTTATTAGAGTGATGCTTTGTATTATAATCAGATTACCTGCCACATACACAATATTTTCCATTATTTCTGAGGTGAAATTATGCACAGAATCAGAGAAGAAAAACGCCTTTGGTTGTAACTATCCTGGCCGTGGGCAGCACCACATCACTGTCCTCAGGCTGTAGGAACAGCATGTTGAAATCTCTCTCATAAACAATCCAGTGTATGGGAGATATGTGTAAAAAGAAGTCTCATATACCTTTGCTAACAGTGATGATGTGTGTGAGTAGTAACTGTGTTAATGGTAGTACTCCAAGCCTAACACAACAAATATAAGATGTTTTGTATTCTGTGTCTTGATTTTTCTTAAGCACACACAACTTCTTAGATGATTCTTAGCCAACTTAAAGCTGCCAAATGTCAGGATTCAAATGTGCCATTTATCTTAAGAAGGTTGACATGTTGGATATACGTGCTGACTGCTGGATATACAATGATTTAGTGGTATACAAAGTGCTTTATCATTGATTGCTTATCTTGGCATACTGAGAAAGTTACAGGTGCCACCCTGTAACCCTGACCATTGCCAAGTGTTCTGTTTCTACCATTGGTATCATGGAATATTCTGTGAAAAAGTTTTCCAGAACACACACGCATCTCTACCTTGTTAATCCTGCTCATTCTCCAAGACCCAAATCGGGGGCTACTCTTCTAGTTACCTATTTTTTTCCAGTCTTGCTCAGGCATCCTCCTTTGACTTACTGTACCAAATAATGATTATCCTTAGAATGACAGTTGTTGGTTTACTGGTCCTGGATATTGAATTTTAAGACTCTCAAGCACTGGGAATTGTCTTTTATGTTGTATCTCCAGCACCTAGAAAAGTGCCAGACATGTGGTAGGTGGCACACTACCAAAGCAATGAAAGAATATAAAGAAATGTAGACTCCACTTTGGTTGCCCACCACTTTCCTTGGAAACTATCATGAGATGGAACACTTTTTCCTTAGAGAGGCATTGGTGTGGTTGACAGGGTGGGGCACCAGATGCCTTCTCTGTGTATATGTTGATGCTCCTAAAGCCATGAGAAGTTTAGTTCTATTATTTTCCCATTCACTACCTAGAGTTCATCTTACAGGGGAACCTGATTATGACAGACTTAGCCTTTCCAGGAAGTAGAGATGGTGGGAGATGGGGGAGTGGGGGTGGGGTCAAAGGGCTTTGGGATGAATTAGTCAGACAGGTAATGCTAATGTAGAAATTGTGACTGCTCAGGGGTTAGGTCGGGCTGGTCAGGACAAACTATATCCAGACTCTGGTGATCTCTAGAACATCACACGGTGGCAAGATTATTTATGTGTCTTCTTCCTCAACTATTTTAAAAACTCCCAGGGTTACACATTGTGGTAAGATTTATTGTTCAATAAAGAATGTAGAATGAACCAGTTATTTAATGAGGAACGATCTTAGGTTAGGGAATTTATTCTTCATTGCCACTGTTTCTTGTGGTCTATATCTTTGTCTTTGTTTTATCACTTAATTTCCTAGTAAATTTTATTGAAATATTACTGCCTATTCCTAGCCTTCTCTGGGAAAGAGATTTATTCAGTCCTCACTCAGGAGAACCGCAGCTTGGTTGGTGTAATGCTGGGCGGCACCCAAACGGGTGACACTGCAGCCAGCAAATGGGTGCATGTTGGGTGGGGGTGGGGTGGGAGTATAAGAAGAGGTAAAGCAGATAAACATGGAAAGTCAAGAAGGGAGGCTGTGACAGTTGGGACTGTAAATTCTTTTTGATTGCTGGTGTTATCCATGCAAGCCATGTCCTTCATTAATTTGTTTGAACCAGAGGTCTCAAAGTCCTAAAAGATTGAGATGATCATTCAGGAACTAGCAGGTAACATAAAGGAAGGCATCAGACAGGACCAGGAGATGGGAACTGTGATGAACTAGAAAAAGTGTGTAAATTCTTTTGGATTCCTTGCCATTCTTTTCATTTGTTTCTATACTAGAGAGGTGAACAAACATCTATAATTCAGCTCATAGGGCTCAAATTCTGGATCTCTGGTCAACATTTCTGTACCTATTTGTATGCTTCATCTCTTAACATGACTTCTTAAGGTAGATAATACACTTCATTAGTAAAGTAACTAGAAGCACAGGTTCTCCATAGAAGTTGCTGCTCCAGGACTACATAAGAAACTATCATTACCTAGGCTTTTAAACTGTTTAAGAAATTATGTTGTACCTTTAAAAAACATCAAAAGAATAAATGTGTTCTAGCACATAGTAAGCAGTCAAATAATTTAGGTTGCATTATATTAAAAGTTAACCTGTAAACAGAATGAAAGATGCCAGCTCTTCCTCCAGATTATATCAATTATTTATGATTTTATGATAATTATTCAGGGACAAATCATGTCACTTGGCATTTCCCAGGTCCATCACTTAGCCTGTCAGTTATTCCCTACTCAGTTCTTACCAGGAGTGGCTGAATCCACACTGCTGGACTATTAGCTGTGGGTACACACTGTATTGTAGTCTACTGGGGAAGCTAATTATGAATTATGTTTCACCCATTCCACAATGAATTCTATTGACATTTCTATAAAGCACTCAACTTTTAGGTATCAATGGGCCAGTGCCCTGTATTTACTAGGTGCTCAATTAAAAGCTACTAAGGAATTGACACATTCTTCAATAAAATGAATCCTTTTTTATTTCTCAAGCCTACTCCAATGTAAGGTAGTGAAAGTGCTTGATTTGAAGATATTCTAAGCAATGCAGATAACTTAGTTCAGTATATACTGACCACATTTGCCTTTTTTACACTAATAGATGTAAACTCTAATCAAATTGTTGGAGTGGGGTTGAAGTTCGAAGTTATACCTTAGCTGTGCTTCATTGTGTGTATACTTTTTTTACCCTTAAAGTTTCCCTGGAGGGTGAAGTAGCATCCTTTGTCTGCATTACGGTTGGCTTCTGCACCTTCTCAGGACATTTTATTTGCTCATATATGCTGTGCTTCCTCCTCTCCTTCTGTTTCATTCCTTCCCAAGTACAGAAATTGCCATTATCCAAGTGTGTTTCATTCTCCTCTCTGATATTATTGAGTCTGCCTCATCAGACATGGTCACAAATTAAACTCCTTTCAAATTGAAAATTGACCTTTAGCCCTAGGTTTTTATTTTTCCAGCATGCCCCCCTCCCCCCTCCCCCCCCGTAATGAAGTTTCTAGTGTATCTGTGCAGGGAACATCTGCCAAGGGTGTCACCTCTTCCTGAAATGATAATTTGTGAGATACTCTTACGCAAAGCAAAAATATTTTCTTGTTTCGGTTTTTCCCACTGGGGGAAAAAATTAAGACTACTGTCATTGAACTTTAGAATTCCTAAAATTATTATGACCATGGCTTCAAGAAGTTGTAAGGTAGGACTGAGTTTGGGCAGAGTCCAGGGCTTGGGCTAGGGGAAGGATGAGATGCATGGTCAATGCAGAAAGGGAGCTGGAGGTGAAGACACATTGACCAAAAAGTGTACTGCATTTCAGTGTTAGTATATACTCTCTCATCCTTAGAGGTGTCTAGGAAGTATTTCAGGGATCATTCAGCACAGAAAGACAAGTGCAGGAAATTTTGCGCCCCCCTCCCCCAACCTTTTTTTCTTCCTATCTGTTTTTCTTCCCTTAGAAAGTCTGTACTCAGGGCAGTTTCTGCCAACTCCTCCCAAGAGAGCAGAATTCTCTTCATTTTAGCAAGTCATCTTCTGGCTATGGGCTGACTTGGAGAAGAAATACCTTTAATTTGAATTGTTGGAGTTTTCTTCTGCCAGGAAAGAAGCAAATCTGGAAAATCTTGTACGAGGTCTTCAAACTATGAGAGTGTAGCTATAGGTTTGGAAAGGGGAGGAATCTATGTTCAAGTCTTGGTTTTATCATTTACTAGTTCTGGGAGGCTGGGCAGCAAACTGATTTTGTTTGAGCTTTCATTCAATGTCTGTGTAATGATGGAGTTATAGTAAATGACTCCCAAGGAAATAGCCTTCATGGGTATTTTGTAGTTTTGTGTGTTCTCTCTGACCTGACTGTGCATGGTCTATCTTCTGTGGTACATGATTTAAGGAGAAAATTCATTTATTCATTCAAACAAATATTTGATTACTTATTATGTGCAAGGAATTGCCTTATTATACATTTCAGAAAATATACAGTTCAGTAGCATGAAGCACACAATGTGGTTGCATTTCATGCTACTGAGTTGCATACTTGAAAATGTTTAAAATGGTAAATTTTGTTATGTATATTTTACCACAATAAAAAAAAATTTGTTTGTAAAAATGAAAAATAAAATAGCCCTGGCTGGTTTGACTTAGTGGTTGGAATGTTGACCTGAGGACTGTTGGAATCGGGTTCGATTCCGGTCAAGGGCACCTGCCTGGGTTGCAGGTTCGATCCCAGCCCTGATCAAGGTAATGCAGGAGGCAATCATTGGACATGTCTCTCTCATATCAATGTTTCTTTCTCTCTCTCCCCCCATTCTATCTAAAAGTCAATGGAAAATATCCTCAGGTGAGAAGATTAACAGCAACAACTATATTTATATCTCTATATCTATATCTCTCTCTATATCTCTGTATCTCTCTAGATATCTAGATATCTCTATATATCTCTCTCACTCTCTCTCTCTCGATTATGTATATATATATACATATATATGTGTGTGTGTGTGTATATGTATATATATGTATATATATTTACTTATTTTACTCTTCAGCAGAGTGGAATACAAATAATCTAGATGCTGATGAGAGATAATTCACATTCACATAATGGAGGTTAGTGGAAATAGATGGGAAAGAATTCCCAAGCTTGACAGTCAAAATCGCGTTACTCTGTGCAGTAACAGGGTTTTGCTTAATAACCCATGGGATTATCTGTCCTCTTTGCACTGCTAAGAGTTGGACACAGGACTAGAAATCACATCGGGTTCCCTGAAATATCTGTAGAGGGCCATCATTAGAAATGGCCTGTTTAACATTTTGGAAACCATTTAGCACCATGTGCCACTTTCTCAGAGAGCAGAAGAAGAATGTCAGTAAGTGTCATCATATCTTGTTGTCTTCCTGTCCAGGAATCATGGTCTCCAGATACCCTTGCATAGTCACAGCCCAGGTGTCCCTGCTCTGCACGTCGTCAATGCCAGGGAAGCTGGGCTCTGCTCTGTTCAATGCACTGTAACTATCTTGTTCATTTACTTGGTGCAGTTCAGTTCACTCGCCCAGAAACTTCTTTTAATCGTCTTCTTAAAGTACCAGGGATCTTGCGCTTTAGTCTTGTTATCATCTATCTTTTACTTCCTTCTCTCTCTCTCCATATCCATCATCATTTTCTCTTCGCAGATGAGAACTTAAGTGTTTTTATTGTTTGGGAAACAGGCAGTATTTCCCCTGATTCTGTAAGAAGATAAGGCTCTTCTAATTACTTGTCTAAAGTAGATCCATGAAATCATACCACGAACGTGAATTTCTACCTTTACGGATGTGATGCTGTTCAAGGTCAGAGGGGTCTGTCTTATTGAGAATGTTTATACATACCCACACACCTCCAGAGAGTTTATGGACTTTGTCTGGATGGCTGCTAAGCTCTTGTTCTACTGTAGTAATTAACTTCTATTATTAAATCAAGGACTATTGATTCCAAACCTTAATACTACTTACTTTTTCTGTATCTTTCTATTTTTATTGGCAGTCGATGTTGGTTACATATCAGTATATAACCTAAGAAATAATATGACTGCCCTAATGTCTGCTCATGCTCAGACTGCACTTTTTCCTTATGTGTTACAAAGTAGGAACATTTCAAACTTCAGGTATCATGGTTTCATTGTCGGAAACCTAACACGTTCTACGTGCCCACAGAGTAAATGTTTCCTTGGCCTCCGTCTCAGCACAGTGAAATGTGGTGGTTCTGATAACAGACAAACCTGTCTGAAGTTTCTCGTGCATGCTAATCGGTACTGAAGAGATGTAAAGGAAGAAGGTTTCCATTGGTGCAACCTGGAGCACAGGCATAAATGACTTTCACACACGTGTAGCAAATGCAAGGGAGCTTATTTACAGTAACAGGCAATAAACCAGGACCAGTGGCTTATTTCATGAAGGTGATATTTTGGTCTGAATATAGATTACAGCCTTAACATAGAAGGAATGAAATACTCCTTTTTAGGTTGTGACTTAAATAATGTGTAGCTTTAGACACTTCACTCAAGAAACATTTATTTTGTGTACAGCATATGCCAAACTCTGTGTGAGGAAGTAAGGTTGAAAACAGAATTGTACCTTGTTTGTAGGATTTACAGTTTAAAAGGGAAATATTGGATGGATGCTGTAATAAAAGAATGTATAGGGCAGAGAGGTGACCTAAAAAAAGGGGTTGGATACGTTTACCTGAGATTCAAGAGGAGCTTCAGGGTGGAACCAATGCATTCCCTGAGTTTTAATAGCTTAGTAGACCACCAAATAGACATGGCATAACCTGTACGAAATGACAATAAATCTTAATTAATTTCCAAGTAAAACTGCTCTGGAAGAACCAAATGTGTGGTATGGGAAAATAATATCTTTTACATTGAACAAATATTTATTCTTTGTCAATTATTCACAATTTTAGATTACTATTTTTATTTTGCTATATGGTGGGATAGACTTTTTAAGTGTACAGTTCAGCAAATTTTAGCCTGTATACATCAGTGCAACCACCAGCTTAGTAATTATACAAAACAAGCCCATCACCTTAAAAAAAACCACCTTGTGATATAACCTCATTCTCTCTGCCTCCTAACCCCTGGTAATTACTGATCTGTTCTGCATCACAATGGTTTTCTGTTTTTGAAAATGTCCTCTAAATTGAATCACCAACTATCCAAACTTTTGAGACTGGCAGTTCCTTTATTCAGTGTAGTGTATTTGAGATTCATTCAAGTTCTTGTGTGTATCAACAGTTTGCTTCTTTTTTATTCTCAAGGAGGATTCTTTTGTTTGAATCTATCAGTTTCCTTAGCCACTCACTCGTTGAAAGACACTTGCGTTGTTTTCAGTTTTTGGAGATGGTGAATATGAATATAAATTTTGGAGATGGCGATATAAATATTCATGTACAGGTTTTTGGGGGTGAACATAGTTTTTATTTCTCTAAGGTAGTAATTTAAAGATTGATGAGACATATGGTAAGTATATGCTGGATAACTTTTATGGATCCATCTCCAAATTTACTGACTACTTTCTCTTTTCTCCATTCAGTGATTTTATAAGTTCCATTAATTTATTTTCGGTTGCAAATTTTCTGTTTGGTTCTTTCTTATTCTCCCCCACATCTTCATTTGCTGTGATTTTTATTTATCTATTCATTTCAACAATGTTTGCAATTACTTGTTGCAGTACTTTTATAGTAGCCACTCTGAAGTCTTTCTCAGGTAATTTCAATACTTTGTCTGCTAGGTAGTGGTGTCATTGATTGGCTTTTCCCATGAGAGTTGAGGTTGTTTGTGTGCTGGGCAATTTTGAATTGTATCCTGGACATTTTAAATATTATTTTATGAGTATACATTATGAGTGTGTAAGTCTTGTTTAAATCCTGTGGTAAATTTATTTTGTTTTAGCAATCAGTCTATGTAGTCAGGTTCAGATTGCATGATCTAGCCTGTCTTCTGTCAGGTGTGGTTCCATTGTTGGTTCAGTTTTCAAAGACTTTGTAGTACTGTTTGGCTCTGTCTCCCACCTGGAGGGTGGTCTGTCTGTTAGTTTAGTTCTCAAATTGTTTGATAGTTTTTATTACTATCAGATCCACACATATGCAGCTTAAGAATGAGCGCAGAAGCTCATAAATTATTCTAAAGTATTGTGTTCCCAAACTCCTTGCTGTTTGCAATCTCTCTGGAAGTTTCTGTTCCTCAGAGTTCCCCTTTTGCGTTCCATGGCCACAATGGTTACTCCTCTTGCGCCCTTTCCCAGATCCACCCACACGGAGGACAAAGCAGAGACAGGACAGAGTACCACAGCTTCACTGACAGGGTTGAAGGTTTGCTTCCTTCTGAGTTTTGGCTCCTGGGTGTTCCTGTTACAACTCCAGCTGCCCTTTCTGAAGTATTGTTTGGGGGCTGGAGTATGAGAAAATGGAGAAAACTTTTATAAAGGGGGGTTTCTTCAGTAAACCAGAACATTAGTTGTCCCTTTTTCTGCTCCTTAAGTCAGAACTGGAGCTGGCACTAGGTGCCCATTTCCAGGTTTAGATGGTACTACCTAGGATACTGGAAGGCTCTCCTAGTCAAAATGGTTCAGTGGTGCTCTCTGATTTTCCGGTCCATGCTGCCTGCTAATACTTACTTTCCAGGGAACTGAAAGATCTGCTTCATGCATTACATCCAGGTTTTATAGCCGCATTCAGTGGGAGAGACAGGGTGAAATGTGCCATTTCATCTCACCAAGATTGAAACTTTGTGTGCCATTTCAAAATATCCGTTATCGTTCACCAGGTTTACACTTCTTGGGGGAGCAATGGAGAACACTCACGGCTACAGGTGTATTTATGTGGAATCTGCGGGGCCGTCTGTCAGAAGAAGGCTCTTTCAAAAGGCCTGAGTGAGGTCTGGCCTCAGCAAATTGGAAGTCACCTGTTGATATTTTGAAAGCTATACATTTCTTTTGTGCTGTCCTGAATGGCACAATTAACCAATGCTACAAAATTGAGCCGAAACTGAAGTTACGCCTGGTGATATTAGTGTATTTACAATTTTACTGGTAAACTATGTTATTTCCTCTTTTGTAATTTGAAGATATAAGTATATATTTGATAAATGCTGTTCCACATTTTATTTTTATCTTTATTTAGATATTTTAATTTTTTTTATTGATTTTTAGAGAGACAAGAAGGAAGAGGGAGAGAGAGAGATAGAAACATCAATGAGAGAGAACATCGATTGGCCACCTCCTGCATGCCCCTCACAGGGGATTGGACCCACAGCCTGGGCATGTGCCCTGACTGGGAATCTAACTGGCAACCTCTTAATGTCTAAGCTGATGCTCAACCACTGAGCCACACCGGCCAGGCTATTTAGATATTTTAAAGCACTAGGCCTACTACTAGCAGCAAATCATTGTGGAGTTTGAATTAAAACACATCTTAGAGAGTCTATGTAAGCTATATATGCCTTCCAGAAAAAAAAAAAAAAAAGCACAAAAATGTAGGGACTTCAAGATGCACTGGAGTTCACATGTAGAAATTTGATAAGAATCTCTGTTGCGATCTATGTACTCATTACTTTTAAGTAGTCGGGCATAAAGTCTAGTTAAAGGTGAAGTTGAGACTGGACAAGCTAAAGGGGAAGACACGGGAATGAGTATGGCTTGTATTTGAAGGAGGATCATCTAACACTTTGTTTCTCCAAGTCTGAAGAACTATAAAATATTTTTCTGCAGAAAGGCTACTTCTATTCAACTTGAATACCCTCCTTTCACATTGATACTATATTCAGTGTTCTGAAGAAGAATATTTGTGGAATTTAAGTCAAACTCTTTTCACAGAGACACACAAGTGATCTCTTAAAATATCTGAGCTACATTGTGTGCCCAAATTGCTGACAGCAGCTTCCGATCCAGACAGCACATCTGCTGACCTAGAGAAGAATGACTGGTTGGATCGGCATCTCCTCCTTCTATATTAGGTAAGGGGGATTTATAATACTGTGTGCAATCGGAGCAGAAATTAGCGAGTTGGCTGATAGCACCGTCATTCTGATGGTTTGCCTGAAAAGAGTGATCTGGAAACAATCTAGAGAGTCTGATTTACAACCGACTTTGCAAAGAAGAACACATGTTCTCAAGACATCTCACACATGCAGTGAACAGGGAGCCATCCGGCCACTTGCATTTTCTTTAATCTCACAGTTTAATCAGAGATTCCCTCACAAAACATCACCCTTGGGAGATTAGGGACACTCCTTGGAGGGCCTTAGGTCAGAAGTCAATGTGTAGTTTTACGGCGATCCCCACATGCACCTCATGCTTGCAAGACATGTTTCAGTTTATGTGCCAGATTGGACTTAATTGTTTCAGAATGGCAGTCACCCCCCCCACCCCCCACCCCGCCGAGAGTGAAAATCAGAAACTGTGCACAAAATGTTATAAGGGGACACAGCATGTACTGGCATTGTTGGCAGTAAAATGAAAAGCATTTCTCCATTGATCCTGGGGTATCCAGCAACCAAAGTGATTCTGGCATATTAGGTCTCTGCCTGTTGAGGCTAAAGTGGCAGAATTAAGGTTTAGTACACTGAGGCCCAAAGCAGGGGAGTGCAGCACAAGTGGTAGAGTGTACCCACTGGCTCCCAGACAATTAGCCCCCTGCTGTGTATGGGGGGGGTCAAGGAGTCCCCTGCTTTTTAAGTCTGTAACTGGAGTTATACTTCATGACTTTTGCTATATTCTCATATGGTACTTACACAGCAAGTGTGTTTCCTAAAAAAGTTTCTCTTTTTTATTGTTAAATTAAATAACTCCCATTCTAGTACTCTCATTGATTAAAAACCAGTATTTTTGCTGGAAAGAGATTGTAACCATATAGAGAAAAACATGAAAGTATAATGACAAGCAATATTATTAAACAATATAAACTATATTATCAAGCAATATTATTAAAATGCAAATGGAAATAAAGATGCATAAGGAAATTAATGAAGTATGTCTATTTATAAAATGCCATTCTAAATAAAACGGTGGAATTTTACTCCTGGGAGGTAGGAGTAGATGTACTTTTCCCTATTTCTCCTGCTAAGAACAACTACGGACGTTGGACATTATACATAAAACAAACAAGAAAAGTTTGAAGAGGGGAGTAAGTCAGACCAACTAGGGATCTTGGGACTAAGGGAATGACAAGTGTTGCCCCTGAGTTTTATTTCTGCTTTATACATCCCTGACTTGGAGCTGAGGAAACCAGCAACCTAAACACACCAGCAGGTACCAATTTTAAAAGCCCCACCTCAAACCTGCTCTTTTTAGGCAAAGGATCAGGAAAGGGACAACCTGCAGGACTGGAAACATTTAGATCACAACTGCTCTTCTTTAGCCCACAAAGAACCTGTGGCCCCACTTCTGGATATATCAGCAAAGGCAGCTGAGGAACCTAGACTTTTACTCTTGTGGGGCTTAACAAGTGCTAATCAGTCTTAGTGGATGTTGTCAGAGAGTCGGCCTAGGGAGCCAGGATTTTCATTCCTGCTAGCTGGTAGCAGGCCCCCTTTCCACCGCTGTGTCAGTGGAGTTCACAAGGAGAGCCTAAATGTCTACCCCTACTTTGCAGTAATGAGGCATTTCTCCTCCTCCCGGCTGGGGTGGTGTCAAAGGAGGCCCACTGGGAGTCAGAACGGTTAACATTGCCCAGAGATAGTGAGGCCACCGCCAGTGCATTGCTAGGAAGACCACAAGGGGAGCCAGAACTCCAAAAGTAAAAAGGACACCCTCTCCGCGGCCATTCAAGTGTCAAAGAATGCTAATTGGGAATCCTACATTCCGTGGCCGTCTGGTTGTGCCAAGAACGGGCCCATCCTTCTCCTGACTGTGCAGCAGTGGAGAAAGTCAGTTAGAGCTATAGGTTTATATACGATCTAGTCTCATACCATAATATGAAAATGTCTCGGTTTTCATTGCAAATCAATTGTTATAGCAAGAATAGGAAGACCTCAAACTGAGTGATAAAAGACAATAGATGCCAATGCTAAAATAACAGAAATATTATAATTATCTGGAAAACACCATTAGGCATCCATGATAAAAGTGCTTCAATGAGCATCTATGAAACGCTTGCCCCACATGAAAGACTGGACAGCCTCCAAAAAGAATAGAAAAGTCTCAGCAAAGGAATAAAAGATGTAAAGAAGAGCAAGTGAAAATGTTAGAAAATATAAAAATTAAAATGAAAAGCTCAGTGGATGGGCCTCTGCATGATGGAGGAAACAGAGGGAAGAATCAATGAACTGGGAGATAGTATATCTGAACAACAGAGAAAACAGAAGGGGGGAAATGAACAAAGGCTCAGGGACCTGTGGGACTATAACAAAGCTCTAATATCTGTGCGATCGGAATCCCAGAAGGAGAGGTTGGAAAAGAAAATGACTGGAAATCTCCCAAATTTGGCAAGACAAATAGACCTACTGAGACAGGAACCTGCATGAATGAGCCAGACAGAGAAAGCCACGTGCTGTGTGCTCTACTTGTATGGGAATCTAAAACAAGTCAAATTCATTCCAGCCAGAGAAAGGTGCCTGGAGGGTCGTGATGGGAGAACTGGGGAGAAGTTGGTCAAAGGGTACAGACATACAGTTGTGGGAATCTAATGTACAGCATGGGGATTATAGTTAATAACTACGTACATGTTCTCACCACACAAAGCCATAACTATGTGAGGTGATGAATGTGCTAACTTGATTTTGATAATAATTTCCCAATATATATGTATATTAAAACATTACATATAGACTTTAAAATAATTACATTTAAAGAAAAGAAACTTGAGAGAACCCAAATAACATAAGCTCAAGACCTGTCAAATTTAAACTTGGAAAAACTGAACATAGAGAGGGGGAAAAAAAAAACAACACACACTGAGATCAGCCAGAGAAAAACAACATTTTATTTATAGGGGAAAGCAATTTGAGTGACAGTGGATTTTTCATCGGGAACTGGAGGCCAGAGGAAGTGGCACAATATTTGTCAGAAGCTAGAAGAAAAGAACTGCCAACCCAGTTCTTGTACATGCTGAAAATTACCTTCAGGAATGAAAGGGATATGGAGACATTTTCAGATGAAGAAAAGCTAAGAGAACTTGTTACTGACAGTCCCGCTATAAAAGAATGGCTCCAGGAAGTTCTGTGATCAGAAAGGAAATGAAAGAAGTATGAACTTAGGAGCATCAGGAAAGAATATGATATACCAAAATATGGGTATATACAATAGGCTTTCTTTCTCCTGTTGTGTTTTCTAAATTCTGCTTGACAGTTGAAGCAAAAGTTATTACACAGTGTGATGTGGTTCGAAATGCAGAAGAAATATCTAATGAAATTATAATGAAAATGGGAGAGAATAAAGGCAAATAAAGGAGGGTAGGTTTCTACATTTCACAAGTTATCTATATAAAATGTGATGCCTAGAGCAACCACTAAAACACTGTACAATGAGATACACTCAAAACACAATTAATACATCAAAATCAAATTATAAAAATTATTCAAGTATCCCAGACAAAGGCAGGCAAAAGAATACAACAGAGAGACAAGCTAAAACTAAAACATAAAATCATAAAATACCAGACTTATTCCCAAATATAGCAATAATTACATTAAATGTAAATTTTTTAAATCAACCAATTATAAGACCGAGGTTAGAAGAGTGAATTAAAAAATATGACAAAACTATATGCTGTCTATAAAAATATTCACTTCAAATATAAAGATTCAGTAGGTTGAAAATAAAAGGATGTATGAAGATGTATCATACACATTTTAATCAAAGGAAAGCAGGAACACCTATATTAGTATCAGATAAAGCAAACTTCAGAGAGAAGACAACTCAGAGGCAGAGCATGACATTAGGTATAAGATAAGTTGGTTGATCCATCAAAAAGACATAGCAATCCTATATCTGAAATAAGCAACAGAACTGAGATATGAATAAAACAAAAACTGATAGTGCTGAAAGGGCAACTAGACAAATCAATAACCATAGTTGGAACCTACAAAACCCCTCTGCAAGGACTGATAGAACAACTAAACATACAATTATCGAGGATATAGAAAGACTCAACAACATCAACTGCAAGGATTTAGTAAACACACAGGGAGCATGTCACTTAATAACAACATAACACCTATTGTTTTCAAGTGCATGTGGATCATGTATCAAGACAGTATAAATTGTCTGGACTTCAAATGCAACAAATTTTAGACAATTACAATTATAGATAGCTGTTGAACTGATACATTTATCCTATGTATATTTTAACATAGTTAAAAAGGAAACTCTAGAAAACTAGTAATAAAATGGTACTCACTGCCTTAGGCTGATAAAGAGTATCTACAAAATATATGTGGGGGGAGAGGGATGGATGGAGGTAGAAGAGGGCATAGAGGGGATAAATGATGATGGAAAAATAAAATAAATAAAACTACTGTTCTAAATAATAAATAAATAAATAAAACTCTTAAAAATACATACAGCATTTAAAGTCAGGAATGTGGTTGCCCTTTGAAAGCCATAAATAGAAGAGAGTAAGAAAATAGCTTAGGGAAGGCTGATTTTTTAATGTGGGTTCTTATAACACAGATGTTTCACTTTATGGGAATTCATTAAGCTGCACAAGTAGGATATGTGCACTCTCCTCTGTGGACATCCTACTTCAATAATAAACACTAAAAATCTGAAAAATATGTACATGGTGTTCTTTGACTACAATAGAATCTAAGTAGAATTCAATAACAGAGAGAAGGGTAAATCTCAAAATGTTTGAAAACTAAGTAGGATACATCCAAATAGTCCATGAGTGAAATAGGAAGTCTCATGAGGAATAGAAAAGTATACACTCAACAGAATAAAAATGAAAACACATGTAGAATTTGTGGGATACTGCTAAAGAAGTGATGAGAGAGAAATTTATAGCACTAAATGCATATATTAGGAAAAAAGAGAATCTAAAAGCAATAATCTATGCTCCCCCCTCAATAATCTAGAAAAGGAACAAAATATCCATATCAAGCAGAAGGGG
Source organism: Molossus molossus (assembly GCF_014108415.1). Taxonomy (NCBI): domain Eukaryota; kingdom Metazoa; phylum Chordata; class Mammalia; order Chiroptera; family Molossidae; genus Molossus; species Molossus molossus. Next base: position 29,599,988 of record NW_023425348.1, read on the forward strand.
GGGGGGCATAATAAAGGTGAGAGTAGAAACCAATGAAATAAAAAACATAAACAATACAGAAAATTAATAAAACAAAAAGCTGGTTCTTTGAAAATACCAATAAAATTGACAAACCTCTACCAACATTGAAAAAGATCAAAAGACACACAAATGATGAACATAAGAAATGAAACAGGTATATCATTACAGATACTACAGACATCAAAAGGATAACAAGGGAATCCTATTAAAAAAGGAACTATAGCCCTGGCTGGTTTGGCTCAGCGGTTAGAGCGTCGCCCTGCGGTCCTGAGAGACCCGGGTTCGGTTCCCGCTAAGGGCGCGTACCTCGGTTACAGTTTGTCCCCGGCCCTGGTTGGTTGTGCGGGTGGCAGCCACTCGATGTGTTCCTTTCACATCGATGTTTCTCTCTCTCTCTGTTCCTCTCTCTCCCTCCCACTCTACCTGAACCAAAAATGGAAAAATGTCCTCGTATGAGGTTAAAAAAAAAGGAACTATACAAATAAATTTGACAATATATAGAAAATGGTCTAGTCCCTTTTTTTCTTTAAATAACTATCAGAATATCTCAACCAATAGATACTTGAATTATCTTATGACTAGTAATGAAATTGAACTTGTAATTATAATATTCTCCAAAAAGAAATCTTCAGAACTAGATGGTTTCCCTGGAGAAGTCTGTCAAGAATTTAAGGAAGATTAGGCAGCAATTCTACACATCTTCTTCCAAAATAAAGAAGAAATACCTTCCAATTGATTTTATGAAACTAGCATTATACTGATATGAAAACCAGACAAAGACAGTACAAAATAAGAAAACTACAGACCAAAATCACTTAAAATATTGCTGCAGAATTCTTTAAGAAATGATTAGCAAATAAAATAAACAAAATACCAAAAAAAAAAAAAAAAAGTAGAGTTTTTTTCCCATTGATGCAAATCTGGGTCCATATTCAAGTCAATTGTTACAATCCATTGTATTAACAAGTTGAAGAAAAAAAATCAATGATTATATCAGTCAATGTAGAGAAAGCATATAACGAAATTCACCACTGACTTACAATAAAAAAATGGTAGTTTTCTCAATCTGATAAAGAATGTCTTCCAAAACAAAATCTAGCTGACATTTTGCTTAGCAGTAAAAAACTGAATGTGTACCCCCCAAGGCTGGAAATAAGCTAAGGATGTTTACTTGAATCATTCTATTCAACATAGTGCTGGATATTCTAGCCTGTGTAATAATTAAAATGGAAAATAAAAGGAATGTTGATAGAAAATATAGGAATAAACTTTTCTCTATTTGTAGCTGACATAATTATCTATGTAGAAACATTTAAATTTGCTATAAAAGAAACACAGAGGTGTAAATCTCACAAAATCTTTTCAGAATTTGTGTGTACAGGACACAATGCTGCTGAAAGAATCAAATAAGATGTGCATAGAGAAATGTTCCACAATCATGGATTGAAAGACTAAACATAATAAAGATGTCAAGATGTCTGTTCTCCCCAAATTGATATACAAGTTTAACATAATTTCTACCTAACCTCTGCAAGATTGTTAATAGATATACACAAAAGTAATCTAAAATTTATATGGGAAGGCAAAGGAACTAGAATTAAACAAGTTTGAAAAAGAACAAAGGAAGAGGAATCAGTCTCCCTAATGTCAATATTTTTTTATATACTTATAATATTTTATACTGTGTGATCTTGGTCAGGGGATATATGCATAGAGTAGTAATGAAACAGAATAGACAACTCGCACAAATATGCCCAATGGATTCAATGGAGGACAGATTGTCTTCTCAACAAATAATAGTCCAGTAATTATACACCAATAGGGAGAAAAAAAATGAACTTCAATCCAATTTCCCTTCCTTATAAAAAAAAACAACTTAAGCCCTGGCTGGCTTGGCTCAGCGGTTGGAGCATCAGCCTGTGAACCAAGGAGTTGCAGGTTAAATTCTGGTCAAGGGTATGTACCTCAGTTGCGATTCTATCCCCAGCCCTGATTGGGGTCATGTGGGAGGCAACCAATCAGTGTGTCTTACATTGATGTTTCTCTCTCTCTTCCTCCCACTCCATCTGAAAATCAATGGAACAGTGTCCTCAAGTGAGGATTTAAAAAATAAAATGAACTCAAAATGGATCACGGACTAAAATGTATAAATATGTTAAGTACATAAATACAAAATATGAAAGTATAATGCTTAGAAAAGAAAATTGGGAGGATCTGGTGCTAGACAAAGAGTGCTCAGACCTGACAACAAAAACTTTCCAAAACATATATTCAACCAAAATTCCTGTCTAAAATATATAAATTATTTCAAAAGTTAACAAAAAATCAAATATCCATTTAGAAATTGGGCAGAGCGTGAAATGACATTCTGTTGGAGAGTTCATACAATGACAACTAAGCACGTGGAAATGTGTTTAACATCGTTAGTTATTAAGAAAATGCAAATTAACCAGGCTGGTATGGCTCAATGGTTGAGCACTGATACTTGCACCAGGAGGTTACCAGTTTAATTCCTGGTCAAATCAGGCCACATACCTGGGCTCCAGAGGTGATTGATAGTTCTCTCTTACATCGATGTTTCTATCTCTTTCTCTCTCTCCCTCTAGAAATCAATAAAAATATATTTTTAAAAAAAGAAAATGCAAATTATAACCACAGTGAGATATCACAACATATTCTTAGAATGGCCAAAATAAGAAAGAGTGGTCTAACTCAAGACTGAGAATTTCATGCCCAACTTCTGATTCTACTCTCTTCTTGCTTTTCCTTTGATGATACATGGATTTTTTGGATATCCTGTCCTTGAATTTCTGTATTCCTCTCTACATATTCACACCCAGTGGAGCGTATTCACAATCTTCTTGTTATAACTAGAGTAAGAATAGCAGTAGGCATCACAATTTGGTCTTGAATGATGAGATCTGTTAATGGCATTGCTCCATTCTGCAGGGCATGGGCCATTTCAGCCTCCATGCACATGTGGCATTCGGTGAGATGTTATCTTCCCAAATAACCAAGATCTAGCCCTCTTTAAGGTTAGAAAGGTGGGTGAAAGCAAGAAATAATGAAGACTCGAAATGAACCAGTTTTACAAATATTGAGAGAAATTGCTATTGTGAAGAAAAAAAATTTTTTCCTTAATAACGGGATTTTATTGGCCAGGAGAAGAGTTGATCTCTTGAAACTGATTTTTTTTCCTCTAGAGATTTACCAGCCTGGGTTCCAAAGTGAAGGTATGAAAGATCTTGAGTGAGCTTTGGAACTTTGGGAGCTCCTGATGATGGCATGAAAATGTGGTAGCATTTGCATTCTTGGGGTGGTGAGAATAATTTCAGGCTTTTGGTGTAAAGTTCTCTTAGGCAAGGAAATAAATGGGCAGTCAGCAGACACTGGGGAAATTAAAGCACAGGCATAGTACTTCCCCTTTTGCATCGAGTATGAGTTATGTGCTTTTGCTGCTGCTGCCATTACCGCCACTGTCCCTGCCCCTGCCTCAGCTGCAGATCCGGAAGCCAAAGCATCGCCCTGGTACAGCTGGATTTTCCAGAGTCTCAAACTAGAGCAGAGAAGAGTTGACACCAGAGAACCAGACTTTGTGGGAGGGGTGAGCCCTTACACAAAGATTGAGACTGTAACAAGTGTGGAATTCATTTGGAATGAAATGTTCTGATTTTTAGCATCTTATTTCTCTCCTCCCCCACACATTTAATTTTTACTTCTGGAGTGTTGATGTCTGCCTTTCACTGGCAATTTATCTCATTCCCATCTCTGGCTCTGTTCAGCCATGACTGCTAATGATGTATGTGCAGGGAAGAGAGAGAGAAAGAGATTGGGGTGCAGAAGGGCTTGTGGTCCTTCCACCCAACACAGCTGTGTGAAACACTCACCTGTGATGTCTGAGTCCAGCTGTCAGTTAGATCAGTTTGCATTAACAATCTGAATACATTATGATCTCATTTTGGTCCATAATTATTTCTTATGAATCTGAGTCCTGTTTTCATTTGCCTCCAGTGTTGCTACCTTCAAATACTGCTGCACACAACTTTATGTTTATATAGTGCTTTCATTGACTTGATTCTCACAACAACTGGGTCAAGCAAATAAAATGGGCCTTATCTCCATTTTTCATGATGGGAAATTGAGATAATTTTAATTGGTGTTATTTTCTCAATACCCAATGCCTATACCATTCCTCTATGCTGTTGTCTCTTGTCATTTGTCCACAGGTTGGTGTTTACATGACCACTTTGCTTTGAGGGCTGAGAGGGAATCCTCATAACCCTTGGATGTAGGTATTATTAACCCTGATATGCTTTTGTAGAAGCTAATGTAAACCAAAGATACTTCTTTAAACTCACTTATTCCAAAACAATTTTTTCCTGATATGCGGTTCACAATTTGGTTTTTTGTCTTTCTTGTGAGCTTGGGAGAGAAAAGAACTGTGAGTAATACATCTGATAAAACTGAAGTGACAAAAAGATGGCCTCATGTTGAAATTATTTGGGGCCTAGTCTTGCAGGCTTTGGAAACATCACAACTTACTAAGGTTCTTGAGAAGTAATTCTTCATATGACTGTGAGCTCTGTTCTGACTATGTGTCTGGAGCCAGATGTGAGTTCTCTCTGGGTTGTGGTGGGGCCTCCTAGAGGGAAGGGTAAGTTCTGGGTTTATATTCTGGTTCCATCATTTATTATGTGACTCAGGTGAAGTTACTGAATCTTTGTGAGAATTCAAGCACATCTGCACATAACGGGGCTCATTTGCAAAATGGGAATTGTAATAATACCTATCCTAGGGTTAAGACGATCCAAGGAGATAGTATAGCTCAGTTACTTACAACAATAACCAGGCCCTCAGTGAGCATTGATGTATTATTAACAATCTTTGCTTTCTTCTGGCTGCTTGGAAAATAATTCTTGTAACTTATTTTTTAAGCTTTTGGTAGTATCTGTTAAATTTAGGAGGACTAGTTTTCATGCTTTTGTAAAAATAAATTAATAACATTGCAGACAAATCAGTGGATAAATAAAGCAGTAAAAACCCATAATTATGGTCATGCAATCAAAACTATCTTATCATTTATTAGCTATGTGTTCTTGGCTATGTAAATATCTTCTTTGAGCCTCAGATTTATAAGATGAAGATAATACTTCACTTCCTCCTGGTTATTGTAGTGCTCAGGCATCATAATCAAACCATGAGTATCCTATTGTGGTAGCAAGGTCGTTTATTATAATTTATATTTAGGTAAAGCTGAAGGAGAAAGATAGCCGCTTGCTCATGGAGTCTACTTTCAGGTCTGAAAAATAAGCCACATTCCTGCCTATATAGTCTCTGAACTAGAGACTCTACTTCCTATATTCCTTTACGGTGTGAGTACCAAGGTCTCTCTAACGACTTGCTAAAAGACATTGATTTTTTTTTTTAATGTAAATGGAGGCACAGGAATATGACAACTGGGCCATCTATTTTAATGCTTGAAAACTAGAAAATAGCATATTTATTCAGAATGTTGTTTTCTGTGTTTGCAGGCTCTTGTGATGTCTGCAACAAGTGACTGAACGGGAGGCAGTCTGTGCCGTGTTCCCTCCCTCCCTCCTTTCCTCTCTCTCTCCCTCCTTTCCTTCTTTCTTTCCTTCCTTTCTTTTACTGGGTAGTATGGAATAGAATGGAGAAGGTTTATTCCATTTTGAGACTCTCCAGACAGTTAACTGTTTAATATTGCAATTTGAAAAATCAATTCATTAACAGTTTGTTCCCAAATATCTACTATGTTAAGCCCTGAGAGGGATAAAACAAAAGAATACAATATTTCTTATTCTTGGACGTGATGCAGCTACCAATAGAGAATATTCTCATAACATTTGCAGATCACAGATCATTTTTAATATACATTATTTTGTCACATTTATGACATAATCTTATTAATGATGATATTGCTACCACAAATTAATGAGGCTCAGATCACCAGGGACCACAGATATTTAATAACTAATGACAGAAGTAAAGAGGACAATAGAATCGGACACGCGGGGTCTTGCGACAAGGTAAAAGAGGAGATCAGTTGTAGTCTTGGAAGGTTGAGGCTGGCACAGTCATGGAAGACTCCAGAAGGAATTCACTTCAAGATGATTTCTAATTAAGCGAATCGGGTCAGGTTGGATTGAGGGAACATTCCAGAGAGAAGAAAGTGCGTGTTCCGTGAACAGGCAGCGAGAGTGCATTTCACTCGTTTGGGGAGCAGACGGAAGCCCAGTACTGCTGCAGCAGGGCTCACGAAGGGAAAGCAGCAACATTTCAAGTTGGCGAAGTAGCTGTGAACCAGATCAGGAGAGCACTGTAACCTGTGCGATGTTTTTTATTTTTTACACGGTAATCAGAAATCATTGAGTGCTTTTTAAACTGCTCCTCTGCCTGTAAAATGTATTATATACTGTTACAATATTTGAGGGCCTGCTAAACAGAGATCTATTTATTTAGGACTGTTGGACTGAGAACATGGAGGGAGATAATACTAAGAATTACTAATTTTTTCCGACTGGATAATAGAGAACAGAGAATCTTAAATAGAGGAAATAGCATGTGCAAAGGTAGAAGAAGAAAAGGCCCCCATTCAGTGCTGCGGTCGAGGAACAGCGTGCAAGTAAGAGGAGGATGTGTAACAGATGCAGAGGTCTCTGGGCTTGGCAGGGACAGTTCCAAGGTCATCTGATTGGTAAGGCAGAGGCTTGACAAGTCCACATGCATTTGTCAGCATTAGAGTAGCCGTGTGTTGCCTTGACCTTGACGGTGAGAGCTACCTTTCCTGTAGGTAGATAAGGAAAACAGGTTGACAGAATGGGCAAAATAAAACTTTGAGACAACACAGGAGATCTGGGGATAGAGTATTAAAATTAAACTGTAGGTGCCAGAGTCCCCCCAAAGATGATTGATTAATTAGACTATATTAAAATTAGGAGTTTATGCCCATCAGAAGATGTCATTAATGAGTGCAAAGGGAAGCCACACAATGGGGAAAGATATTTATAACATGTATACTGACCAAGGGCTCCCAATCACAACACATAAAGAATACTCACAAGTCTATAGGAAAAGAGCCAACACAATACAAAAGGAGGCAGAAGCTGTCTTCTTTTGCTAAATTAAGTTTATTCAGCTTATTTCTCTATAATTTTCAATTGTATGGATTCCCTGTAATTTTTTCTTTCTAATGTTGAGGGATGTTTAAGTAATTTCCAGTGTTTGGCTAATAGTATTTATATTAACATTCTTCTATGTATGTCTTTTTGCATAGGTAAACACATTTCTGTGGGGTATATATCTAGTAGTGGAATTTCAGAAATGCCCACTGACCATGTGAAAAGTTACAAACTTTATTTGTAACAAAAGAAATGAAAATTAAATTATAATGAGCTCTAACTCAATACTAAATTAAAGAGATCCAAATACCATATATGACTGAAGAGCTCATGCAAAGATAATTGTCATATTCTGTGGGCGTTTAAATGGGTGCCATAATTTAGGAAAAGAGTTTTTCATTATCCACTAACGTTGAGATTATATATGCCTTTTGTTCCTGGGTGGGGGTGGGGATATGATTAGATGGTGCACAAATAGAGAATTGGAAATATTCTGTTTCTTGATGACATTGTTTACAAAGATATTCTGTCTCAATTCACTGAGTTATGTTTTTATGTTTTGTATAATTTTCTGAATATGTGTTATATTTAAATAATTAAAATTATAACAATACTTTTTCTTGCAAGAGCATTCTCTACAATGTGCCATTTATTTAAGTTGGCTGATACATTTGACTTCTACTTTATAAACATGAGCTGGCTAGCTGGATCAGAAGTTCCATAGCTAGGATTTCTGCTATACCAAGAGTTTCCTTTAGAAAATTAATAAAGAAATGCAAATACTAAAAATGCTTTGAAAAACCTAATAGAAATTACATATCGACACTTTTGATGCTACACAAGCTAACCCCCGAACATTTAATGTATTTATTACTGTGTGGCATGATATTAGTTTACATATACTGTGCTTGTTCTTTATTTCAGATGTATTTATTGATTTTTTTTTTTTTTTTTAGAGAGAGAGAGGAAAGGAGAGAGAGATAGAAACATCGATGTGAGAGGGAAACATCAATTGGCTGCCTCCTGCATGCTCCCTACTGGGGATTGAGCCCACAACCCGGGCATGTGCCCTGACCGGAAATCGAACTGAGACCTCTCAGTCCATGGGACAACACACAATCCACTGAGCCACACATCAGCCAGGCATATTTCAGATATATTTAATAAAAATCTGAAAATTATTATTAATTCATTGCTTGGTGCCAGAATTCTTTCATAAATAAAATTATTGAGAGTTTTGCATTTGAAAAGACTATCAGTTTAGGGACTGGAAAACCCCTGCAGATTCTCTAATACTAAAAATTCCACAATTACTTCTTTAAAACATTTTCTTTGTATTAATCCTTGCCCCAGGATATTTGTTCCATTAATTTTTTAGAGAGAGTGGAAGGGAGGGAGAGAGAGAGACAGAGAAAGGAGAGAGAGAAACATCGATGTGAGAGAGACACGTCGACTGGTTGCCCATGCACGGGCCCAAACCGTAGCCAGGGATTGAACCTGCAATCCAGGTACATTCCCTTGACTAGCATGGGCCAGTGCTCTAACCACTGAGAAACACTGGCCAGGGCCACAGTTCCTTTTTATGAAGGAGATTGTAGAAAGTGAGTCAGTGAAGTGTATAATTAAGATATAGAGTAAAAATAAAAAGTGCTGTTTTCAAGAGATCAATCACAAAATGAACCCAATGGAAAATCATCTAATTTACAAGCAATTTTTCCATAAACATAATTATGAAACTGAATGCATGTCAATTCATTTAGAAAATACTTTCTTAAAACTGTAAAACCTACACATTTTCTTAATTAGGACGTATTCTAAAAATTTTAATGCAAAGAGCACACATTTCAGTAAAGCTGTTGCTTAACTTGCACAAAAACATTCCTCCAGGTTAGCCTAATGAGAAAAATGAAAGCATGCCCAGTAAAAGACAAACCAGAAAGAAAGGAACAGAAAATGAAGAGTTAGAACACTTCCATATCACACATGTCTTTGTTGCTTTATTTCAGTCTTCAGTCACTTCCCCCGACGCTTCTTCACAGGTGGCTTTGCCCCTCTGCATTAATATTCATTCTCAAGAAGTGTCTTCTTAGTCTTACCATTGGTGAATGACAGTTGAGTTTGAAAAAGAGGGTGTAACATTGAGAACAAGAGCAAGAGAGCGCAAAAGTGAAGAAAAGGATAAGTGGGATTTAAATATTATAGTAAATAGCACATTTTAAGCAGTTCTTCTATGAAATTGAAAATTGTCACCAACTGAATGTCAAATATAAGCTGATGAGTTCTCCTTTTTTAATTTTAGAATAATGGTTAAACCCTAAGTTTTAAGATTTTATATATATATATATATATATATATATATATATATATATATATATATATATATATATAAAAGATGAGAGAGGGAGAACATCAATGTGAGAGCAAATCATCAATCAGCTGCCTCCTGCATGCCTCCTATTAGGGATTGAACCTAGCATGTGCCCTGACCAGGAATTGAGCAGGCAACCTCTTGGTACGCTTGACGATGCTCAACCAACTGAGCCACACTGGCCAGGGCATACCCTAAGTTTTACTTGTGACCAAATACCAACATGCATTCATTTTGTGTATCTGAATGTGTGTGTGTGTGTGTTAAAAGTTTAATTTATTACGTGGTAAACACAGAGCGGTTCGGAATCATATTTTTCTCAACTCACTGTTTAGTCTCCTACACCTCTGGTAAAAGTGATTTGCCCATTGTAAGCTCTCAATAATTGTACACGTAATTAAGTCTAGTCCAGATGAATACTGAATTCTAATTGTTTGTTTCAGGAAAGGATAATTAATAGTTTAAGCATGAATCTGATTATACATTTATTATGAAGGGCCTTGTCCTTCAGTTATATGTTCCAGACAAAAAGAAAAAAGGGAGAAAAAAAAAGAAAAAGAATAGGCTACATAGTTGAGTTTGTGCCAAATGAAATACAAATAAACTTGTATAAAGCCAAACATTTAAATTTACTGTTAGCCATGAGCAGATTTAATCAATGCATGCACTCTTAATGAAAATAAGAGTTCCTTTGCAATTAATGGAAAGAGAAATGTTAATGGTTCTTATTTGTCTGAAATGTTAGACTTCAGAATTGACTCATAATTTATTTTTTGGTTAATCCTCACCATAGGATATTACCCGCCCCCCCCCCCCATTTGTAGAGAGAGTGAAAGGGAGGGACAGAGAAAGAGGGAGAGAAACATTGATATGAGAGACACATTGATTGGTTGCCTTCTGCACGACCGAGACTGGGACCAGGGATCAAACCCACAATTCAGAATCAAACCCTGGACCCTTTGGTCTGTGAGCCGATGCTCTATCTGCTGAACCAAACCCGCCAGAGCTTGACTCATAATTTAAATGCACGTATACTGTATAGTGTTCATACCTGTGTTCACAATATTTATTTAATATTAATGAGGCTGAAATCTATGTTCTTATTATCTGAAACTAACTTCAAAACCCTCAAATGTATTGTGAACAACCTTTCTCAGAGCCATTGTAGAGCACTTCCTACATGTGACCTACTGTACTGGGTCTGGGCTGTAGCATAAATCCAGAAGTAATTCCCACTTCACATAGCCTCACAGTGTAGCTTGTAATATAGATACAACAGCAACACAAATGTGAAAATTACAGTATAGTCAGTGACAAATATAACCAGTGAGAAATCTGAATTAAACTTTCAGCTTTTTTTGTATATGCTTTTAATATTATCATGCATCATTTTTTAACATTAAACAGTGAATGATCTGCATATTGGTTTTAGCCTACGTTTTGCTAATGCTTGTCGATGCTCAAGAAATGGTGAGTGATATTGAATCTCAATGTCCTATTAAGATCAATTTGCAATGTGAGACAAGTTGATGTCAGAGATAAATAACATTTTTGCAGAATCCTCTAGTGAGCTATAAAGGGAAAAGGAATTAAAGCTCAGAGAAAATAGCCAGTGAACAAATAGTATGTTTGATTCCCAGATAAAACATGATATAATTGCCCTGGCCAGTTTGGCTCAGCGATCAGAGCATCAGCCCACAAACCAGTGAGTCGCGGGTTTGATACTGGTCAAGAGCATGTACCTTGGTTGTGGTTGGTCCCCAGTCCTGGTCAGGGTCCTGTGGGAGGCAACTAGTTGATGTGTCCCTCTCACGTTGATGTTTCTCTCCCTCTCTCCCCTCCCTCCCTTCTTTATTCCCTCCCTCCCTCTATCTGAAGATAAACAGAAAAATGTCCTCAGATGAGAATTGAAAACAAAATGATACAGTTATATACTTATGCTTCATATAGGTCCACATACACATGCATGTGTACCTTTTCTAGTCTCTGAATGAAACACTTATAATCCAATCATTAAAATTATGTACTTCTTTCTCTTTTTTTAATCCTCACCCAAGGATATTTTTCTATCTTATTTATCTTCAGATAGAGTGGGAGGGAGAGAAAGAGAAACATCGATGTGAGAGGGACACATTGCACAACCCCAACCAGGGCAGGGGGAACAAACTGCAAATGAGGTACATGCCCTTGGCTGGAAACAAACACACAACTCATTGGTCCACAGGCCAACACTCTACTGCTGAGCCAAACTGGCCAGCACAATATACTTATTTCATTGTTTCCTTGATTCATTAAGACACTGCAGGTGTTTCAGTGAGTTAGAAAAGACAATGGATCTCATTTATAGAAACACACTTACAGTAGTTTTTTCACTTGATAGCCTTGAAGCATAGCATTATGAAATCATTAATTTGTTTCAGTTTATATTCAGTTTATGACTTAATTGACATTTAATTTACCTAAATTGCAGAGCGATCATCTAGAGTTCCAGAGTTAGATCTAGAAGAAAATGTCCCCCGCTCTACTCAAGAGATATAAATAAGACTAAAAAAATCAGCTCCCATGCAGATGGGAGGAAGGAGGGCATCCTTGCCCCGGCACAAGTTTGGTTTGTAGAAGTTATTGTTCCCAGTGAAGTGCGTAGCATGGAGAAGGAGTTTGCCATTGTCCTGGTGGTAAGATCGGCCACCTTGTCCATTCAAGGAAAAGACAGAAGTTTTTTGGAGTCTTTAGCATAAAGCAAAGTGTATACCTGATAACTTCAGAAGACCCCAGAGGCCATGGAAAAAAAAAAAAAAAGTAATGTAGTGATTCCTCCTTTGGGAACTGCTAGCAATTATAGACTGTTACTCTTTCCTGGGCATTTGTAGCCCATCAATCTTTCTAAAGGACATTCCTAAGAGCCCATTTCTTTCTAAAAATTAAAAGATAGTAGTTGTGTCCAACTGCTGCACTGTAACAAAGGTGCAGCATCTTAGTTATTAGTGAAGGGGCAGCAGGCATCGTCTGCCTTGAGGACTAATCTCCTAAACCAAAGACTGCTGAACTTGGCTGCTTTCTTTCCTTACTTTGGGTTTCCTCACAGTACATGTCTTGGAACCAATTCAAAGCTGGCATGCAGTTAGTATCAATTAAATTGCATCGGTTGAAGACTCATGTCACCTAATTGCAAAATGAAGCCTATGAGAAAATAATGAAGGATTTAGGATAATTTTGTCTACTAAGAGAAGACCTGCTCTTAAAAGATGTTCAAATTGTTTTGTCCTATTTATGTATCCATAATTTCCTATTGACTCCCAAAGAAAAGTAACATAGTAAGAAAATTTTGGTTACCATTGATGAAATAAATAAATTACCATTAAAAGGAGGTATTTGTTTGGAATCCCTGGCTCTATGAAATGAAAACATTCCCAGGACCTCTATCAATTCACCTTGTTCTGGAATGTTAACTTTATATGTACCTGATAATTGCATATGTGACTATACTGAGCCCAAATAAAAAAATACTTCCCAAATAAGTTGACCTCCAATTTGTAACAACCTCGATCTAATTATTTCCAGTTCGTATTTGGAAGGCCTCCTCCATATCTCCATGGCACCTTGAGTGATGCTTTGCACAGAGTAATCAAGGAGCATTTCTTGAATAGTATCTCACTTTCTCTGAAAATGAAGGCAAAAACCTTGATCTTCAGGGTAATAGGCCTTCAACCAGATGCAGAATGGGACATAAGTAAAGATTACTACTGATCATGTGTGTGGGGTGGGGGAGAGAGAGAGAGATAGAAAGAAAGGGAGAGGGTGAGAAAGGGACAGACATGGATGTGAGAGATACATCAATAGGCTGCCTCTCACATGACCCAACCAGGGCCAGGTATCGAACTGCAACTGAGGTACATGCCCTTGACCTAGAACCGAACCCAAGACTCTTTGGCCTGTGGGTTGATGCTCTAACCGCTGAGCCAAACCAGCCAGGGCTGATCATATTTTTTCTTTATTTTTCCTGGAATACTCCCCAGTGACTGCTATATAGATCTGCTTCTTAGGAAGATTTGTGGTCCCTGAGAGATGATTCAGAAAACACTTTAACTTTGAATATTCTTCAGTAGCTCTTTTGTTTTCTTTTGCAATAACAAGAGTTCAAGGCTTTTTCGCTTTTGGCACTTAAAATGGTATAAATCTGTCAGTGATGAGAAGAGTATGAAACTTTGGACATGAATGACTTATCTCTGCCATATTCTCTATAATCGGGAGAACTTGCCATTGATAGATCTGAAACCAGACTGGTGGTGACAGGCCAGGGCACTTTCTGTGAGGGCGTAACTGGCTTTGTTTCATGGGTTGCATGAAAGGTGGAGTTTGCTATGGTTGTGTTATATAAGCTCGGTGTTATATGAGATGAAACTCTCTCTGTGAGCATTGCTTGTCCTAGGGATCCCAATAAAAATCAGATGCTGCAAATCATAAAACTTTCTGAATATATGTTTAAAGCGTATATCAACACACATCAATTAAAATCAGAATACTTTTGTCATGAGAATTTTTACCTCTTGTTTTGCAATCATAAAGTTTAGCTTACTAGAATTATTATTTGTGTAAACACTGGAGAAAAGGCATAGAATATTATCTCCCAAGAAGATCGCAGAAATAAATTCTAGTGTTCTGAAATCTTAATTTATTGAGCTGAAGTACGATGTGGCTTTTGAATATTGTAATGTTAGATATGATTCTCCTTTTTGGGCAAGAAAACCATGTTTTCATGAGTAAATGTAAGGTTGTATTGGAGTGTGTTTTCTGCTGCATTCTTTCTTCCTCACAAAATGACAAGTGTATCTCTCTTTGATTAAAAATGCACAATTTGCCCAGCCAGTGTGGCTCAGTGGTTGAGTATTGGCCCATGCACCAAGGGGTCACCAGTTTGATTGCCGGTGAGGGCGCATGCCGGTTTTGGGCTCGATCCTCATTAGGGTGCATGCGGGAAGCAACAGATTGATCTTTCTCTCTCATTGATGTTTCTCTCTCTCTCTCACTCTCCCTAGCTCTCTAATAAAACATATTTTTAAATGCACAATTTTACAGGAGTAATCTCAAAGGAACCCTGATTTCTGCTGCAAATACCATGTCAAATCCTGCCACTTCCTTGTTTGTTTGCATCAAGGGTGTGGTCCTGTGCCTTCTGGCATCATTGATTACCTCTGCTCAGCTCCTGATGATGCTGAACAATATATTGAGTAGCTTCTATTAGGAGAGTAACCAAAGACAATGTGCTTCATCCTAAATAGCAGATGGGATTAATAGGTCTCTCAGATCTTGGAATTTGGGCGTTGGTTCAGTAGTTCAAACAGAATAATTTGGTCTGTTAGCCAAATTCCAGCAAAGACCTTAGCAGGGTGCCATGTAAACTCCTGCACTTATCATACCCTGCAATACTTTTCTTACCCAACTCCCTTAGTATTGGGGATGATGTATACACATGGCCTCCTCATTTGTAAATTTGAGGTAAAGGAAATCTCATGATATTGCCACCTGTACCCCTTGCCCTCAGAAGTTAGATGAGGGCCCAAACAACCTAGGCAGGCAGTTCTGCTTGTGCTGCATCCACTAACCAGCCACTGACCTGTTATAGCAGAACTCCAAGCCTTGCACAGCTAAAGTTCCCACCTGCAGGCTACTTACTTTGGTAATGAACTGTTCACTTTAACATATAGTGGCACAGCCCAGCCCCAGTGTGGCTCGGTGGTTGAGTACTGACCCATGGACCAAGAGGTTGTAGGTTCGAATCCTAGTCAGGGCACATGCCCAGGTTGCAGGCTTGGCCTCCAACAGAGTATATGAGGGAGGCAGCCAATCAATGTTTCTCTCATCATTGATGTTTCTACCTCTCTTTCCCTCTCCTTTCCTCTCTCTCTAAAATCAATACAAACATTAAAAAATCTCTTTAAAAAAATACACACACACACACACAAACGCAGTGGCACAAATAGCTCTCACATATTTTTCCCTGATTCTATATGATAAGCTACAGCCCAAAAGAATTGTTGGTCTCAGATTTATGGAATGGAACGGAGTGAGTGGCTGCATAACAACCAGAGAGGTATAATAGAAACATCAATGATCTGAGGAGCAGTTTACCAGGGTTCTATCCTCAAAGGAGCTTTTTGAGGAGGAGAAGCTAATAAAAAGTTGCAAAGATTTATAACAGACTGGCATTGTGTTAGGCACTTTGAATACAATATTCCAGTTAATCCTTACAACAGACCAATAAGGTATATGCTCTTAGTATCTTCATTTTATAAATTAAAAAATAAGAACCTTGGTGAAGTCACATACTTTGCAAGTAGCAAAGTTTGTTAGCTGTCTTGGTTTCTTTGGCCCCGAGTCCCCGTGCCTGTAACAGCTGGACTTTGCTACTTGTCTTCTGTTTCTTTGGATTTTCTCACAATACCTGTCCCAGAGCCAATTCAAAACTAGCATTCAGTTACAATCAATTGAATTGTATTTACTGAAGACTCATTTCAAACAATTACAACATAAGGCCTATGGGAAATGATCAAGGATCTGGAATAATTTCATCCACTAAAAAGAATGTGTGCTCTTAAAATGTTCTCATATTTTTTGCCCAGTTGATGTGGCTCAGTGGTTGAGCATCAACTCATGCCAAGAGGTCACGGGTTCGATTCTCGGTCAGGGCACATGCCCAGGTTGTGGGCCTGATCCTCAGTGGGGGCATGAGGGAGGTGGCCAATTGATGTTCTCTCTCATCGATGTTTCTATCTCCCTTGCCCTTCCTCTTTCTCTAAAATCAATAAAGAAAAAATATTTAAAAAAAAATGTTCTCATGTTTTTTAACATATAACATCTCATTTACTTCAAAGAAATGTAACAGTGAAGACATTTTAGTAACTTCTCTAAGGTGGTTTTATGTTAACGGTCTTCAGATAGGTATAGGTTTAATGCTCAGCTTTCCCCCATTTCCATCGCTGACAGAAAAAAAGGAGAGCAACTGAAAACGACACCATGACACACGTGGATCGCATGTAGGAAAAGACTTCCTGCAGGTGAAATGGAAGAAAGTGGATTGTGGAAGGACGGTGATGATGCAGTAGGTGTTCAATGACAGGAGTGCTTCTTGTAAATTCCATGCCGTCAAGCGAAGTGTGGGCCTGGGCAACAGCACATTAAACATTTTTGTTGGCTCATGGTTCTCGGCTCCTGTGGCTGTCAACCTGATCCAGATGGCACACTCTATAATTCACTAATATTTGTTGCATGCCTACTTTGTATCAAGCATGTGTTCAGTAAAAGGTAAACTGAGTTCATGCTGTCATGGAGCTTACAATAGAATGGGATATTCTAATGAAAATAATACTTTTTCATAAAATTTTGAGATAAGTGAAGAACATTTTTATTTAAAATATTGAGTTGTGTAATAATTAATTATTTTCATCATATGTTTCAGTTTTAGCCAGAATAATTAAAGCTTTTCAT
Organism: Molossus molossus; assembly: GCF_014108415.1. NCBI lineage: Eukaryota > Metazoa > Chordata > Mammalia > Chiroptera > Molossidae > Molossus > Molossus molossus. Next base: position 29,617,001 of record NW_023425348.1, read on the forward strand.
GGTTAGCCAATGATAGTTTTCTTTTCCCATAAAGAAGCTCTGTGTCAGTTTAAAAGAAACTCGAACCAAACGTATTATAGTATCAAAAGTCATATGGCCAGTGTTCAGTTCTGTCTTTAGAGAGGTAAAATGCTATGATATTGGCAGCAGTAGAAAGGGGATAAAAGTAAAAACTTGCACCCCTGACGTATTTTTTTTAAGGCAAAAACTTATTATATAAGAACATATTATTTCAAAAGGCTGCCCTGTATTAATGCAATCAATATTGTTTGCTTAAAGGATGACACTATTGATTCCAATGAACCAGAATTGTTTACCTCATTTGTCTGCAGCTCACACATGTTCCAGAGACAGGATGATATAGCAATTGTAATACTACTCTTGGTGAATGGGATAGAGATGCTTCTTTAAAAAATGCTAACTCTGGCACTCTGGTTTCAGTTGCCTTTGAGCCTGTGATAGTTGAACAATTTTACATATATATACATAATTTTAAAATAATAAATTACGTGAGTAGTCATCCTAAATGCAAACATGAAATTTTTGGAAAATGGCATTATTAAATGCTGAAATCGTTTTATTACTAAAATATTGGTACCACCATCAATGCTGGACTCAAATATATTTTTGAATATATATATTTTTATTCTAAATGATCTGTAAAAAGCCCTATTCCTATTTCTTTGACCTGCCATGTATTACGTACAGGGTTATAGAAGTATATGGATTTAATTTGTCTATTACAGGTACTACAGATAGAGACGTATTTAGGTAACACAACACAAGGGTCTTTGTTTTTTTACCCGTCAGATAAAGGCTGATAGTGACAGTGACGTGCTGGTAATAAAAGACAACACAGTATTTCTATGGATCATTTGAAAGTCATATGTAAAATCCTTTCCTGAGATGTTGGAAATGTGCAAATGAGGGAAAAAAGGAGGTCTTAGCATGCAGTGAATATCCACTTTCTACCAGAAATGGGACTTAGTACTTCATGGTCATGACCTCATTTCATCTATAAAAGATTCAGGACTAGGAAGTGCAATTAGTCCCATTCTGTATACATGAGAAAGAAGCATAAGGCTTGGAGCTTAAGTTGCACAAAAGTGTAGGAATATTGAATTGTTATTTGAAACAATATCTGGGCTCTAGACCACTGTTCTCCCTTTTCTTTAGGACACTGACATTCCAAACAAGCTCTAAAGAAAAGAGCACAGCTTTCTGCATCTGGCCAAAAGGGGGAAAAGCAAATTGCAGAAGAAATATCCTTCTATATGGAAATACACATAAGCCATTTTAACTAAAATAAGGAACTAGACAGGAAGGAATGCCTAGTATTACCATTAGTAGCTAAAATTTATTAAGGACTAGTATACTAGGCAGTTTTCAAAATGTTTTATGTACTTTATTTCTTATAGAGGTCTTATAAAGTAGATACTATCATTATTCTAATTTTAAGGATGAAAAACTGAGACAAAGTAAAGTGATCTATTTTTACTGATATATTTTATACCTAGAAAATACAAGAGAGTCTAGTTGAAAATAATTTTGAGTTAATAAAGAAACTCCCAATACGACTAGGCACAACAAGAATATATACAAATTAAAGCTGTTTTTCAATTAAATAAAAACGAAGAAAAAAGACAGAAAAAAATCTATTCACAATAGTGACAAAGACTATATAAATTTAAGGATAAATGACATGAGAAAGACACGTAAGAAAATTAAATAATTTTATTGAAAAACAATGCTTTATGTTTTCAAATTGGGAATATTTAAATGTCAATTCTCTTAAAAAGTAATGAATTTAGTTATCTGCCAATTTATAAATATAAGATTCTCTAGGGGATATGTGTCATCTTTGATATAAATGGAATGGTTTTAAAATTCATATGGAAGAATAAATGCTCAAAACAACCAAGAAAATAATAAAAACCAAAAGGAGAAATGGGAGGGGATTTTTTTTTTTTTTTGCCTAATACAGGTACATTTTATAAAAGCACCGTAATCACACCTGGCAGGTTTGGCTCAGTGGTTAGAGTGTCGGCCTGCGGTCCAGAGACCCGGGTTTGGTTTCCACTAAGGGCATGTACCTCGGTTGCAGTTTGTCCCCGGTCCTGGTTGGGTCGTGCGGGTGGCAACCACTCAATGTGTCCCTTTCACATCGATGTCTCTTTCTCTCTCTCTCTCTCTCTCTCTCTCTCTCTCTCTCTCTCTCTCCCTCTCTCTCTCTCCCTCCCACTCTATCTGAACGAAAAACAAAAAACAAAAAATGTCCTTGGGTGAGGATAAAAAAATAAAATAAAATAAAAGCACCATAATCAAATTAATAATATATTGGCATGAGAATCAGCAACAGCAGCAAAAACAACAACAAAAAATAATGCAGCACAACAGAGATTTCAGAAATAAGTTGATACATTTGAATATTTTGTTTGATGGAAATAATATTTCAACTTAATGAGAAAATGATGACTTGTTTAAGAAATGATTATCCATTGAAAAAATAAAAGTATGACCCTATTTGATTCCATGTCCAAACCTAAATTCTAAGGAATTATACATTTCCTTCTAACATAAAGGAAGAAAATCTAAGAGACTATATGCACCATCTACTAAAGTGACTTTTATTGGCCAAATAAGACATTCAAAATCTGTAATAAATATACACATATTTGCTAGTATAAAATTTAAAATTTGTTGGGGACAAGATACCATAAAAAAAATCATGGACAAATTTGGAAAATATCATTGCAACGTACATGGCACACAAATAAAGCTCTTATAAGTTAATAAGATGAACAGTAACTCTGGAAAACAGAATAAGATTTTAATAAACAATTCAAAAGAGAGTAAATTAAATGGACTTCACTGTTCACACATACTACTATTCAGGGATATGCAAAATAATGCAAAACAAGAGAGAGAGAGAGAGAAAGAAAAGGATAACTAAAATAACCTACCTCTAAATATATGGACTTCTTTAAAATATGCAACTTTCTAGTTTTGAAGGATTTGAAACTTAGAATCCTGATCCTAATCCAGTGCCTGTGTCTAAACACAATATTATTTACACTGAGCTTTGTGCCCTGTCTCAATATTGATGAAAAGAGTCAGTCTCTGATTAGATCATTAAGAAGAGCCACATGGGACTGAGTTTTAGTAGTTCACTGTCTTGTTCAGAATTAGTAGAAAGAAAGAAAATCAATTGGACTGTGTTGATACCAAGCCAAAAAATAGTATTTAAGAAGTTCATCCTCAGGTGTTGCTATCAATTTAACAGCTTCTATGGAGAACTGGTGTAATAGGCTATAATATTCATTGTGTGGGAAAAGGTGCAATATTGACAGAAATTGAGGGCATAAAAAATGATGAAAATTGACATTGTACAGAGAAGTTACATGAAACTTCTTAAATACATTTCCAAGACCAGCTTGAGATAATACTGGAACGAAGGTATTGCATTGCAGCTTATCAATGACTGATTCAATCAGAGGACAAAGTGGAATTACTAAGTTCCAGTGTCACACTGACCATGTTTGTCTGTAACCCAGAGGCTTTGAAGGTGGAGAACTCTAAAAAAGAAGTGAATATAGTTCTATGAGATGAGGAGTTAATGGGAACAGTAATAATCTAGTCATTCTTTCCTTGCATGGTTTGTGAATATGACCTTGTGTACTTGAGTGCTAGAAAAACATAATTAGGTAAACAATTGGTTTGTATGGTACTAGTGCCTTCTTAATTTGTCTTTGAAATGTGTTCTTTTCTTTAAATGTACAGGAAGTCAGGAAATTTGGCATCATTTCTGAATTTGCTAAAAGCCTGGCCCTTAAATGTTGAAGACATATGAAATTGACTACTAAATATAGAATGCAGTTGGTCTGGAAGAGAGATAATGAAGGTGACTTAAGAAAAATGGGCAGATTTATGAACAGCCATTCTAAGGAGTGCGGTTACCAGCTGTCCTACACATCCAGAGAGACTAGAACAAGAAGTCCCTAACTGCAAGGGTAATTAGACACAGAACCAAGTTGCTGAACGAATAACTGGAATTTCCTTTTTGGGAGAGATTTCTAGACTAGGATAGTTGTCTTTCAGAAGGGTTGCTTGGAAACAAGAGGATGATCGATATGACCTCTGAGATCTTTCTTTAGTACAATGACTCCATACTGAATTGACCCCTGTAAAGTATACTCGCAGAGAGTCACTTTTTCTGTAAATGTTTTCAGTGATGGAAATGCTGATTGAAGCAACGGAATCATTATGAGAACAATGGGGAAGAAATGTTTAGAAAAGCAGTTAGGGCAGATTAACACATGCAGTTGGTTGCTGTGGTTTAAACTGAGATTGAGATTCCAGGCTGTATAAATAGAGCTGTCTGTGGACATTGTGAGGCGATTCTCTATACTTAGCAGCCATGAGGCTTTTATTGTGTTGTTATGACAGTTGAGGGTCTCACAACTTCAGATGAATGTGGGAAGCTTGGACCAGCTCCACAGAATGTAGAAACAATGATAAGAGTGTTAGCAGAGAGCTTCCTTTAAAGTGAAAAGAGATGGGACATTGCAATTTGAAATGAGGAAATCACTTTATTTTCTCTTTTTGTCTTTGTTAGACATCTTCCTTGCTGCTTACATTGTTTTTCACTAAGCTGTGTAGAATAGGAAGTTTCTATGAATGCAAATTTTAAACAATAAATACTCATAACTTTAAATGCCTTAGGACTAATTAAATTATTTCTCTCTGCCTAACATTAATTCTTCTATCCCTATGTTCAATCCTGTCTGTGCCTCTTTTCTCATTTTCTTTTTTCCTGGGCAATTGCATCTTCTGATAAGGCTTTAATCCCCACTCAATCTTCCTCCCCAGTGGGATAGGCAGAATTCTGAGATGCCCTCCAAGATCCCTGCCTTTCGGTGCTCACATCCTGCGTGATCTCCTCCCTTTCAGGGTGAGAGGAGCATGTGAATAGTATGAAATGTCAGTCCCGTAATCATGTTACCTTGTATAGTAGAAGGCACTTTGCAGATGTAATTAAGTTCCCTAATCAATCGAGTTAATCAAAAGGAGATTATTCTCGGTGAGCCTGATTTACTTTTCTGTTAGAAGAAGTGTGGGAGTCAAAGCTGCAGCACTGGCAGACACCCTCCTGCTGACGTGGAAGGAGTCAACTGCTCTACCTGCTCAGAGCAAACTTCAGCGGATGGCTAGCAAGAAAACTGAGACCTCCGTCACATGGCCACAGGAAAGTGAAGTCTGCTGGCAACCCCGGGGAGCTTGTACATGGACTTTTTCCCAGTCAAGCCTCAAGATGAGAGTACAGCTAGCAGGCACTTTAATTTTAGCCTTGTGAAGTCCTGAGCAGAGGGCCCAGGTATATAGGCCAGATTCCTGACCCATGCAAACTGTGAGATAATGCATTTGTGCTGTGTTAAGGTGCTAACTTGTGCGAATTTGTTATACAGCAATAGAAAATCAACACACCAAGAATTCTTCACCTGGTACACATTTTTAATTCGATACATGCATCTATCCACAGAAGCATAGGGGTCAGCTTGTAGTTCCCTTCATTTCTCTATCAAATTGCCTGCTTTTAATTCGTAAGTATCTCTGAAGCAACTGTCCACAGTCTTCCAGTTCAGTCTCCATTATTTTTCTCGAATTATTATGGTTGTCTCCTAATTTGTGTCCTTACCCTGGTCTCACTTTCCTCTCATACTTTAACTCGTGTCTAGGCGTTCAGAGTGAACATTCTGAAATAATGGTCTGTTCACAGCATGTTGCTGCATGAGATCCTCTATGGGCTTCATAGTTACATTTTTACCGTAACGGAAAGCTCTTCAGAATCCGATGCTTGACTGTCTTTCTGATCTCAGCTACTCCAAACGTTTTCAAGGCAGCCTTTCTGTCTTCAGTTCTCTGAGCAAGTAAGAAGTTCTGGTACTATTTTTTCCTTCACACTCTTTCCACAGCCTCATTGCTTGGTTGATTTCTATTTCTTCTTCAATCGATAATAAAATATCATCACTTTTTCTTTCTTATTATGGAGTGGTGTCTCTTCTCTTTGTCTATCTTGTTTATTTGATCTCTCAATTAGACTTCTCCATAAAGCCCGAAAGTTCAGCACATCTTATAATCTTATCATCTTGCACAGAGTCCTACATCTGCAAGAAGCAATATCTTCTTACTTTAAAAACCGGAGACTGGATTTCTGAATAATAATAAAATGGAATAAAAATTCTCTGGGCTAAATAAGATTGGGTTTTTCAGTCTTTTACTGTATGTGTTCATGAAAGGGGTAGTACTAGAGGGAAGTTGAAGACACTTCCAATATGAGAGTATTAGATCAATATCCTCCAGTGTAATATTAAAAATTTGGAGGTTATCTTTATATCAGATATAAATCATTTATATCAGTATCAGATAAAAATTATCTGCAATTACCAATCTTCTAAAAGTCAAATATCTCATGCTGTATAATCTGGGCCTTAATAAATAGCACATAGTAAGTCAAGTAAACTTAGTTTTTTCTACAATGCACCATGACCCTTGGGTAGATTTAGACAATATTCCGGCATGACACTGGAAAGGCACATCTTATTTTGCCCTATTTCCAAATTTGGGATAATTTTTTTAATGGCCCAGCCATTTGTCCTCGGTTTTCATTGCTGCATAGAGAAAGAAATTTATGTTTTAACAATGTAAAAAAGGAGAAAAATATTAAGGTTATTTTCTAATTTGGGATGGCAGCTTTTCTCTGTTTCTTCCATACTGCATTTAAAAAAAAAAAAAATTAAGCTTTGGCTTGTGTGGCTCAGTTGGGTGAGCTTAGTCCCAGGCACCTAGAGGTTGGCTGTTCGATTCCTAGTCAGGGCACATGCCGGGGTTTCTGGTTCGATCGCCAGTAGGGAACGTGCAGGATACAGCTGAACGATGTTTCTCTCTTTCACTGATGTTCTCTCTCTCTCCTTGTCCCGTCTCTAAAATCAATAAAAACATATTCGAATTTTTTAAAATTCCAACATTTAACAGTGTGAAATTTAACTTCTGGACACTTGTTTTCGTCTTGCCTACATTATAAACTTCATATCCTCTATGATAGCATGATTTTGACTGCTTTCCAATTTGAGGTGACGTTACAAAGCCTACTTTATTCAGTTCATTATGGAATGTATTAAGCCATATTTCCCCATTCATGTTCATGATTTTCCCTGACACAGAGGTAAGGGTAAACTTAAGAGATGGGACTTATGGGTGGGACTAGGGAAGAGTTGAGCCACACAAATTAAAGGACGATGTGGGTATAGTCTATAACTAAAAAAGGACAAAGGTATACTGATGAATTCGATTCACCTTTCCTTTTATTCTCTACTACCTGGAGTCACTATCCATGAATCTCTCAGTAATCCTTCCCATGTCCCCTTTGCCTACATATACGTTTATTTCATTACTTAATATTTTTTCCTCTCTGTTTAAAATATTGTCTGATTCAAAAACTAGTGAATCATAGCTATAACTTAGGTTAGTAATTGGGGTTTCAATTAGAAATCTTTTGCCACCAACAACATTGTAATATTTTCCTCTGTAGACAAAAGTTCTCAGATGTCAAACAAGTTCCTCTTAAGGGGAAGATTGTTCAGAATTATAATATGAAACAATAAAAATAATACATTGTTTCAATAGTTATATATTTAAATACAGAAATCAGTTTTGTCTTTGTAAAAACATTTTCTGGACCATCTTGTCATTCTAATAACTAGTCTGACCATTCTGGTACAGTTTCTAATCAGATATAAAATGTGCTCATGATTTCAAAGATAACAATTTAATGGAAAATACTTTTCAAGGCAAATCTGAGAACTTAAATTCCCATTTCTGTTCTGCTAGCAGTACACTGGTCTTCTTTTCTGAGTGTCAGGTAAGCAGATATAGACCAATTTCCTCAGGGCTATTAGAGTTTATAAGCATTTTCTCATGTTTATTCAGTGATTTTTTTAAATTAAAAATAATTTCTATGGTCACATGAATTAGAAAAAACACGAGTAAGTAAAATGAATGATTCACGAGCAGCCATCCTAAATTCATTCATTTATAAGAAGAACTTCTCTTGATAATGCCACTAATTACTACATCATAGTATAGTAATGGGAAAAGAGTACAGTTGAGTCAAGTAGTCATGTTTGCATTTCATTTTCTGACTTGCTGGCTGTATGACCATGGGTTAATCACTTCGTGTTTCTGTGCATGTCCACAGTAGTGACCATATCTCCTCTCAGGCGCAGTGCAGTGATGAAATGAGATGTGACCATGGGAACTGTCTAGGACATCATATGCCAGTTCTCTTTCCCCCTTGAAATTAACTTGTTCTCACTATTCCCCAAATGTCTCAAATGTTCTGCCCCAGGACTTTTCTTCTTCTTTTGTTTTAGTATAAATCTTGGTTACTTAGTCATTGTCTGAGATGAAAAAGATGTTCTCTTCTACTTAGCACTTAAGGTATTTGCATACCAATTTACTATTCTCTTCAGAAAGGTTGAAAGAAAAAAGTCTCTCTTTCAGTGTTCTGATAAAGGAGTGGATATGAATAATGGACACTCTTCATTTTTTTAATTCTCACCTGAGGATATTTGTACATTTATCTTCAGACAGACTGGGAGGGAGAGAGAGAGAGAAACATCAATGTGAGAGAGACACATCGACTGGTTGCCACCTGCATGATCCCATCAGGGCCGAGGACAAACCACAACCAAGATATGTGCCCTTGGCTGGAATAAAATCCAGGACTCTTTGGTTTGTAGGCTGGCACTCTAACCGCTGAGCCAGGGCGGACACTCTTTAATTATCACCATAAGTCATATGTACAATATTACTTGCACGTATCTACATAAATTGACCGACTTTACATTGCATTGGAATGATGCTGTTTGTTTTGGACATAGAATCTGAATCTTGTTCGACCATCATCTATTTGAGAGAGATATCCATATATAGAGATCAAAGCTGGGAAAAAAGCACACTTTCTATAATGAAGATTTTTCCCCAAAGCCTAGTATGAGATACTGAACCAGGTTGTGCTTAGACTTCTTTCCCTGAGTCTACACCTATTTCTGACTTCAGTGGCAACTAGATTTTAGAGAGAGAGGAAGGGAGAAGGAGAGAGAGAGAGAAACATCGATGAGAGAGAACATTGTTTAGCAGCCTCATGCATGCCCCCCACCGGGGATCAGGCCCACACCTTGGGCACGTGACCTGACTGACTGGGAATCTAACTGGCAACCTCTTTGTGCATGGGTCAACGCTCAACTACTGAGCCACACCAGCGAGGCATGAAGGCAAATCTTTTGAAATGCATGGAGAGTGTGTGTGTGTGTGTGTGTGTGTGTGTGTGTGAGAGAGAGAGAGAGAGAGAGAGAGAGAGAGAGATTGAGATTCTATTCCTAGAATCTATTGAGAGTTGTCCCTAATTTGCCCATGCCAGTCTTTTCTAAGGCAGGCAGAGATTCCCCAAAGCCACCTAACAACCTTGAGAGAGAAAGGGGAGCAGAGAGTATCCCTATGTGGACTAAAAGCCTTATTACAGGGTCACAATGTAAATGCTTGTGATGGCAAGTCAAGTGAGTGTCAGGCACATGGGCAGGTTGGATTCAGGACAGCACTTGGCCTTTCTAAAGCAGATAGCTGCCCCTCAGAACCTGTGGTTGTTATCACATTGGAATGCAAAACCAATGTGATCAAATGTATTATTTTTTTTAAAATATATTTAAAATCCAGATTTTTATGCAAAATCTCTTGATAGAGAATTGTTTGTAACTTTTCAAACAATTAACACTTAATTGGTACATGGAAATATATCTCTGGATGATACGTACACAGAAAACAAAGAGAAGATATGAACCTTTTAAGACCAAGAGACAATGTTAGGATTTTGCAAAATATGTTAGTTTTAACAACTTAAATAATGTGCAGTTCAAGTTTACTCTAGTATATTCTGTATGTATACTTCTGAATTCCTTCTAAGGAAATTTCAACACAACTCCAAAATCATTTGAATCAACTTACTAAGATTTTGGTTATCTATATAAAGAAAAGCTACACTCTTAAAATATATTAAGTGTTTCCATTCTTAATAAATTCTTAAAACATTTGAAACTTTCTTCTTATTGCTGCCAATTTTAAATTTAGGAGCATTTCTTTGAAGACCATCAAAATCCTCTGTGTAGTAAGTGTATTGAGGGAAGGAGCAGTAGAGAGAGTTTATTCTGTTTCCTTCTATTGTTCTCATTTATTTTTATTATGAATTTGAATAGTTGAAATCTGAAACACAAGAATTTTAAAACATGTGGTTTAAACACGATCAATGAAAATATATGGTGGTTGAAATAGCCATATACCAAAAAAGACAGCTAGAAAATCAGATAGTTCAGGAATATATACTACATTAGAGCAGTTTATGATATAGATTAGGAGGAGAGATTTCTGAAATACAGGTGAGAGCTGGTAGAAATGTCTCACTGAGAGAGGCATTGGCAAGTGTTACCAAGTATGCGACTTGAAAAAGAAAAATGCAAGAATATGTCATGATTTAATGAGGAAGATGAACGGCTTTAGTTTACTGTTTTGTGTTTACCAAAAGTATTTTTGTAGAATAAATAATTTGGTTTACTTTTGAGTGAATGATGCTTAAGTAATTACTGAAGGAGTTATAGTCTTTCTTAAATAGCACTATGTAAAAATATAGTAACAAATATGTAAAAATATAATAGATTTTTAAGTCAATCTCTGTTTTTTTAGATTCCAAACTCACCTACTGAGAGAGAGCTATGAATAGCTCCTTGGATTATGTTTTCATACTTCTGCATTAGCTTTAGTGAGTCACTGAGACATCAGTGATTAAGTATAGTAAACAATTAAATGATGTGCAATTTTTAGTTGAAATTAAAACCAGAGGGGAAAAAACTAATTAAACAGTACTGATTTTGCCAATTTATAATTTGATCTGAAAATAATTAAATAGCACTGAAGGTGGATGATAAAAGATACACAGTTCTAGTTAAGGAATAACAATTCTTACTACTCATTTTATCCTCCAACTCATTCTTTTCCTGTTTCTATTTTCTTGATGCTCTTTTCCCTAAATCATTAAGGATATACTAAGGGAGTATGTCAGGCAGACACTTTTGTCACTTAATAGGGTGTATTATTTGGTTAGCAAATGTTAAATTTTTTTTTCTTTATTGATTTTAGAGAGAGAGGAAGAGAGAGGGAGGGAGAGATAGAAACATCGATGAGAGAGAACATTGACTAGCTGCCTCCTGCATGTCCCTCACTGGGGATTTGCCCACAACTTGTGCATGTGCCTTGACTGTGAATTAAACCAGCAACCTCTTGGTGCATGGGTCGATGCTCAACCACTGAGCCACACCGGGCAAGGTAAGCAAGTATTTTAATTGCTTTCCCCATATTGAGATAAATTTAAGTTAATTTAAATAATAATCAGTTAGTTCTAAAGTCTATTTTATGAGATAAGAAGAATCTGTGTAGCTTAATGCTAAACTTTCAATAGAACCAGGGGGTGAGAATTCCTCCATAAAGGAGTTGATGCAGTCATTTATATCACTGTGCCATTAATTTCCTCAGTGTGCCCATAGACCTCATGCTTCTGTGCATTTTCCTATTTATTTCCTTAACTTCAAATGCTATTTTAAAAAATCATACTCCTATCTTCCCTCTTCATTTCATGTATGGTAAATTTGTTTAATTTTTCAATTTTGAAAATTATTTGAAAGGAAAAAGGGGAAGAATATCTGAGAGATCTAAAGCTATCTAGTTTTGAAAAAAAAATTATGATTAGAAGTTCAAACCAGCAATTAAAGTTAACTATGAAAGTTGCTTAGAAATTAGGAGCAGGACTCAGCTAGGAAGGCAAATGGTCAGTTTATGTGCTTGGCCATAGTGGCCACATTAATGTGTATATCCCAGATTCTGCATTCCAGAACAAACATACACATACGGATGTAATAGTTGAACATATGTGTAGAGAATAAGTATTTTATTTTCTCAGGGAGTGACTATGAAGTAAATTGTGAAATCTAACTGTGTAAGAATGGAAGTGAGTGCATGGATGGTAGGATCAGAGTAAGTGGGAGTGGCAGAGAGTGTGGCTGAGAAGGGCTGTATATAAAGGAGCTATTGGAGTTTGTAAAATGTTTGATGTGAGTAGATGGTTTCAGTGGATGCAAGAAAAGGATTTTGAGCTAGATGGTCAATGAAATCAGAGGCTAAAGAGGAGAAAAATAAATATTGTATTTGTGCTTCCAAGAATCCAGGTTCTGGTCATCTGGGAATAATTTTAGAGATTTTCAAGGTTACTTGATTTGGTGATTTTTCTTCTTAGGGTGCATTTTAGAACCTACTGTTCCTTCCCACCCCAACCAACTCTAATTTTTTCTAGTCTAGGATTCCTGATCTAATATATTTTCCTCTAATTGCTTACTTTTATATTTTCCTTTTGGTTATTTGATTTTGTTGTAAATTATATTTCATGTGAAACCATGATGCATTTTTTAAGTTGGCAGAAGATACAGAAACAGTCACCAATAAATAAATATATATATATATTCTGGAAAATACTGAACTGACAAGTAATTGTTGACAAACTAACTCAACTTTTCCATTTGCATAGTGGTAAGAGTGGTTATTGGATTTTGGTGGTATGATTTCTGATTAAAGAAGATTTTGGTTGGTAGAGTCCTATGAAAAATTAGTGAGAAACTGGAAATTTACTCTGTAGTATTGTTTTATGCCTATTAACCATGTTTAACTTGCTTTCTTTTTGTTCTTTGACAATATTTTCAAGATGCCACCTCAGAAAAGTCACAAAAACCACATTTATTCTTCACTTGAGTCCCCACCAGAATTCACAACATGACAGATTTATATTGCCTACTAACACTGCTCCTAGCCTCCTGTATATTTTCTTCTATCTGCCTTTATGTTCTATGTATTTATCTCCCCTGTCTTCTGGAGTTATCTTCCTCAGGTCCAGGGCATCCAACCTTGTCTCCTGTCTAGGCTTTATTGTTTGACTTACTCCTTTGTCTACTTTTAAAGGCAGTCATTGCTTTAAAGCCAGGGTGTATTTCTAATCTCTTTACACTTTGACCTTTGCTGAGTCCTCTGAAAGGATCACCTTCCATTATGCATTTGACTGAGTTTTTTTTATTTATCTTTTATTTTATCCTTAGTTCTTAGATAGTCTCATTCCTAGTCATTGATAATCTCACCTCTTTTTGTCTTTAACTGGTCAATTGGTGATGAGTATAAATACTGTAGCAAGATTCATTAAATATTCCCCATAACTTTGGCCAATTACTTCCTCAGTTCTTTAGGGTTTGAGAAGTTTGACAAACATATTCAGTGTTCTCTAAGTGACATGAATAAGATAAAGAAAGAGAGAGAAAAAAATACACACGCACACACATATTCTTATTGTATTTTTTTAAATTTTCTGCTTAGTTGTCTTGTTTTTCTCCATTGGAAAATATAAGTTGCATGAGGACAATTAGAATTAGGCTTCTTCATGGTTGCATCCATTTGCTGTGAGAATTGTTGGGCACATAATAAGTGCTGAAGAAGTATTTATTAAATAAATCAGTGAATGAGTAAGTGTTATAGAGATAAGTTTGACTAAGACTTGAACCTGTATTCAATATATTTATACTCTAGTAAGATATATATTTATAGCAATGGATAATATCCATGTAATTTAGCAAATTTGATGCTAGATAATTAAAAAGATAGTGTTATGAGGGCAATGCTCATTTGATTTGAGTTATCTGGGAAGATTTCTATTGGTTGGATACATCATTCATTCATTCATTCATTCAATAGTATGATTAAGCTCTTTCTGTGTTTCAAATACATTGAAAGTATAAATGTGAAAGTCACATCAAGGACCTTGTTTTTTTTTGTTTTTTTTTATCCTCACCCGAGGATATTTTTCCATTTTTTGTACAGATAGAGTGGGTGGGAGAGAGAGGAAGGGAGAGAGAGAGAGAAACATCGACGTGAAGGGACACATCGAGTGGCTGCCACCCGCACAACCAACCAGGGCCGGGGACAAACTGCAACCGAATTACGTGCCCTTAGCGGGAACCGAACCCGGGTCTCTCCAGACCACAGGCCGACGTTCTAACCGCTGAGCCAAACTGGCCAGGGCTTTATTTTTTTAAATCCTCACCAAGGAGTATTTTCCCATTTAGCTTCAGATAGAGTAGGAGGGAGTGAGAGTGAGAGAGAAACATTGATGTGAGAGAGACACATCGATTGGTTGCCTCCTGCATGACCCCAACCAGGGCCAGGGACCAAACTGTAACTGAGGTATATGCCCTTGACTGAAATCAAACCCGTGACTCTTTGGAATCAAACTATGACTTTTGGTACACACCCGGTGCTCTAACCACTGAGAAAAACTGGCCAGGGCTAGGACCTTGTTCTTGAAGAGCTATTCTTCTCAAAATAAAAGAAAAATGAAGTAAATAAATAAATAATAAATGAGAAAATATTGCCAAGGAAGGCAAGACAGTCTATTCAATAAAAATTGGATATTCACATGTAAGAAAATGAAACTATATTTCTATCTTACATCCTTAAGAAAAGTTAACTTGAAATGGATTAAAGACTTAAATGTAAGACCCAAAATCATAAAACCCTCAGAAGAAAAAAATTATCTCCTTGACATGAGCCTTCACAATGAATTTTTGAATATAACACCTAAAGCACAAGCAGTAAAAAACCAATAAGTAGGGCCACATTAAATTAAAAGGCTTTGCCACAGCAAGGGAAAACATCAACAGAATGAAAACGCAACCTACAGAATGGAAAAAACATCAACAAGTAAAACATATATCCTGTAAGGGGTTAATATCCAAAATATATAAAGAATTCATACAATTCATTAGCCAAAAAAAACCCTAATTATCCTATTTAAAAATGGACAAAGGACCTGGATGGACATTTTTCAAAAAAAGACATACTAATAGCCAACAGGTGCATGTGAAGGTACTCAACATCACAAATTAAAACCACAATGAGCTATCACCTCCTGCCTCTTAGAACAATTACCATAAAAAAACACAGGAAACGAGTGTTGGCCAGGATGTGGAGAAAAGGGAATCTTTATGAACTGTTGGTGGAACTGTAAATTGTTACAACCATTATGGAAAACAGAATAAAGTGTCCTAAAAAAATTTTAAAAAGAACCACTATGTGATCCAGCAATTTCACTATTGTGTATATATCCAAAAGAAATGAAATCTACTATGTCAAAGAGATATCTACACCCCACTTAAATTGCAGTACTAAACAAATATCAACACATTTTTTGAGTATCAAGTACATAAGAATAAATTTAACAAAAGATATTTAAGATTTTTACAGAAAAACATAAACTTGCATTAAGAAATATTAAAACATACATAACTAACTAACTAACTAAATAAATAAATAAATAGCATGTCATTGAACAAAAAACTTAGTATCATAAAGATGACAATTTTTCCCAAATTGATTTTCCCCAATTGGGTTTTTCATGGACCTTGATAAGATGTTGATAAAATTTGTATGGAGATTAAAGGCCAAGACTATCTGGGATCTTTCTGAAGATAGGCAGAAGGATAGAAAAAATGACCAAAGAAACTTAAGTCCTGACTCAGATGCAGATATCACTAAATTTGGTGTAAGAGAAAGGTGGCTTGAAGATTAGTGTAGAAAGGAAATATTGTTTAATAAAGTAGACTAAAATAAATGATGATCAAAATAGAAAAAAGATAAAATTAGATATCAGCCTCTGAGCTATTATAAATAAACCCATTTATTTGTAAAGACAAACTCCAGATTGTACAAAGAACCTAAATATCACATATGAAAATTTTAAACTTAGATAATGTAGGTGTACATACTTTGGATAAAAACAGTTCTGAAATAAGATAAAAAAGCACTGATGAAGTGTTTTGTTTTGTTTTTTAAATTATGAACTTTTGTTCATCTAAAGATAACAAGAATTAGAGATTATATGGATCTACAGGGTTTCTTAAATGTTCCTGTTAGAGGTGTATGTGGTGTGAGTGCTTGGGCAGCACATATACTAAAATTGGAACAATACAGAGATTAGCATGACCCCTGCACAAGGATGACATGCAAATTGGCGAGGTGGTTCACAGTTTTCATCAGGGAGAAGCAAATTAAAATGACTATGAGGTATCACCTCACCCTGCTGAAATAGCTGCCATCAACAAATCTTCAAACAAGTGCTGGCGACGGTGTGGAGAAAAGGGGCTCTACTACACTGCGGGTGGGAATGCAGACTGGTGCAGCCACTATGGAAAGCAATGTGATGTTTCCTCAAACAATTAATGGAACTACCTTTTGACCCAGTGATCCCACTGCTAGAAATATATGCTAGGAAGCTTGAAAAACCAATCAGAAAGAATATATGTACCCCTATGTTCATAGCAGTGCTATTTGTAATAGCTGAGATCTGAAAACAGCAAGTGTCCATCAGTAGATGAGTAGATAAAAAAGCAGTGGTACATATACACAATGGAATACTATGCAGCTGTAAGAAAGAAAGATCTCTTTCCCTTAGAGATGACATGGAGGGACTTGGAGAGCATTGTGCTAAGGAAAATAAGCCAGTCAGAAAAAGACAAGTAGCAAATGATCTCACTTATTTGTGGAATATAATGAACAAAATAGGCTGACGAACAAAATAGAACGAAAGACATGAAAGTAGGGAACAAACCTCAGAGAGAAGGGGGGTGGGAAGAGATAAACCAAAGAACTTACATGCATATTTGCACAACCAATGGACACAGACAACAGTGCAGTGAAGTCAGGGCCGGTGGGGAACAAGGAGGAGGAGGTACAAGGGAAAAAAGCAGGGACATTTGTAATACTGTCAACGATAAAGATACATTTTAAAAAAGAAGTATAAGTTAGTGTAATTACATTGGAAAACAGTTTGGAACAAGCACATTTGCTATGACTCAGCAGTTCCACTCTTAGGTATATTTCAAGAGGAATTCTTACACATATTTAACAGGAAATATGAAAACAATGATGTTTTGTTGCAGAGCCATGCTCAACAGTGAAACTTTGTAAACAACCAAATAACACTCAAAAGAAGAATGAATATCATGTTCAGGCAACAGAATATTTCTTATACAGCTATCAGGACAAATTACTATAACTTAATATTAAATTAAGATGCCAATTCTTAAATATTTCATACATCATGAACTAATTTCTATAAAGGTAAAAACAACAAACTGAAAATATATACATACTTTTTAGGAAGACATAGAGATGAAAAACTATGAAATAAGGCAAGTGTAGATTTATAGTTGTGGGTGCCTCAGTGGTGAGGGTTGTCAGCATGGGAGATGAATTGGTGATGGATTCTCTGTTATGTCAAAGTCTTAATTCTTCTTTCAGATAACTGCTAATGGTTACTTATAATATTAGTATAAATAGTAAACAGCTGAATGAATGTGGGCCATGGAGGAAACCATGATAAATTATATTATGAATCAAAAAAATGATTAATCCGCATCATGTACTTGAGGTTCAATTATTTTTTTAATCGGATGATATCACTCATCTCTTTTAAAATTTCTGGACTTCCTATTGGACTTACAGAATAAATTAAAGGGAAAACATAATTTGAGCTAATGCAGCCAACACTTTGGTGCTTTGCATTTATTTGTACTCCCTCCGTTTACTTCTCAATTCACCTCCAGGCTTGATGGGCACATCTCATGTTTGTGGCCAACATCCTCTTAATGTGCTCTCTGTTTCTCTGCTTTTCTTTCTAGGGGCTTTCTTTAAAAAGGGGGAGCTTTTTTTCCAAGGAGCCAGGACTAACAGGGGAATTAATATCCATAGAGCATAATTCAGCAACAGGTAGACAGATGCAGAAGGCAGGATATGAGTAAAGGGCATAGAGCCTCCATGCTATCTCCAGACCACCATCCCTGAATCTCCATGTGCTCCCCAACCTGGCAGCTGTCAAAGCCCAGTCCTCTATGTTTTTATAGATGCTTCATTGCATAGGTATGATTGATTAAATCATTGTTCATTGGCAGCTGATACACCCTCCAGGCCCTCTCCGCTCTCTGGCAACCAGCCCCCATTCATAGGTGCTTTCCTGATGGTCACCTCATTAACATATAACAAAAAAACATCTTTATAGCTCTTACCACTTAGGAAGTTCCGGGGGTTTTTAACTCAGCCAGAAATGGGGATGAAGAGCAAATACAATATTCCTCACTTTATCATCGGTTTCACTTTCTGTAGTTTCAGTTACCAGAGTCAACCTCATCTGAAAATATTAAATGAAAAATTTCAGAAATAAACAATTCATAAGTTTTAAATTGTATGCAGTTCTGACTAGGATGATGAAATCTTTCAACATCCTGCACTGTCCTGCCCTGGACATGAATCATTCCTTTGTCCAGCTTATCCACGCTGTATATACTATCTATCCACAAGTCAGTTAGTAGCCACCTTAGTTATTAGACTGACTGTTTCAGTATCACAGTGGTTATGCCAAGAAACACTTATTTTATTAATAACGGCCCCAAAGTGCAAAAGCAGTGATACTGGCAATTTGGATATGCCGAAGAGGAGCCTATAAGGTGCTTTCTTAAAGTGAAAAGATAAAAGTTCTTGATTTAATAAGGAAAAACAAAAAATTTTATACTGAGCTGCCTAAGATTTAAGGTAAGAATGAATCTTCTATCATGATATTGTAAAGAGGGTAAAAGAAAGTTACGCTACTTTTGCTGATACACCTAAAGCCTCAGAAGGTACAACTACAGTGCATGATCGGTGCTTTGGTAAGATAAAAAAGGCTCCCTAGCCTGGTCGGTGTGGCTCAGTGGTGGAAGCATCTACCTATGCACCAAGAGGTTGCCAGTTCGATTCCTGGTCAGGACACATGCCCAGGTTATGGGCCCAATCCCGAGTAGGGGGCATGGAGGAGGTGGCCAGTCGATGTTTTCTCTCATCAACGTTTCCATCTCTCTCTCCCTCTCCCTTCCTTTCTCTCTAAATATCAGTAAAGAAAAAAATTTTTTTTAAAGTTTAAAAAAAAAAAAAAAAAGCTCTCTAAGCAGGAACGACTTTTCTGACTTTATGTAAGTCTGGCCACTAATATTTGTAAACCTTTCCTCATTATCACTAATTGAGGAACTTCACTTAGGAAATTTTTTTCTCTAAAAGTCTTTTCTGAATCCTCCCCCAAAAAACACACCTAAATTGTCATGAAATTGTTTAACTTCGTTTAATAAAAATGATCTTGTTTGCATATATATATTTGTTTGTGTGGTTATGTGATTAATGTTCATTTCTTCCACTAAACTCTACTCTCCATGAGAACAAGGCTATGTCTTTTTTTCTTTACCATTGCATCTGTTTTAGACACTCAATAGATATTTGTTGAATGGAATAGTTATAAATAGACTGGCCATTCTACCTCAATTAGAGCAGAGGAGATTCTGATATTTACATTGCTTACTGGATATGCTTTCTCTCCATAAAGAGAGACAAAAACTTATACTCAACCTTGGCTTCTTGCCCAGTAAATGAGGTCCAGCTACTTTTTAGCAACAAACTTTATTATCTGGATGCTAAATTTTCATTGAATCCTGGCCTACATGCCCTCCCATCAGCAGATTGCTGAGGAAGGGCATGCCTCATGGTCAGGTTTTCTTTAATTGTGACAGTTTTGTTCAAAGCTTGGGCTTTTATTATTCGAAGAAATACAGAGGTTGTTTTTGAGGACTTTGACTGCATTATTATCTTTAAAGTTATATTTCTATCATTCCTGACGTTGTCTGCTTGGTTTTCTTTGCTGGGGAGTTTGTGTGAGCGCGAGTGTGCACAGATGCTCATATGTGTTTAAGTGTCTTCATTTAGGTCCCAAGAAACTTTCAGTCTGAAGAGAAATAAATAATGTTCTTGTGATTTTCTCTCATGCATGGAAATGTACAACACAGTTAATTTGGTTATTTTTTTCCATAATTAGCATTAACTAAAGCTGAATTCCAATTTCACAATGTCAGCTGCAAACTATTAAGCATGTTACAGTATTTTCCCCATAAAATAGTATGGTAAATTATTTTCACCCTAAAATATTTATGATATAATATGTATCTTTTATTAAGTGCTTTCTACAAAGTTAATTTTTATTTTGGCACATTAATATCTACATCGTTACCGAAGTTGCAATCTTTTATCCTCGGGGGTATTTTCAGTACTCACATTCTAGGTAAATACTAACCTTGGACTGAGAAATCATTCAGCACCTTAAATTTATATTGTAATTTACAATCTTAGGGTATGTTTTCTACACATTTTCTTTTTGATTGTTGCCAAACAAAAGCACATAGAATTATGTCATTTATGTGTGTGAGTCTGGGCATCAGGGAAGTGATAAGACTTTTCAAGGTCATGAAGCTAGTGAAAGACTGAGGCAAAACAGTTCTTGGAGTCCAGTTTCCAGAGGTGTTAGAAGACTTCTCTTTGTATTTCTTATTTTCCCTAGGAGCCCCAGAATGAGGATTCTAAAGACCTATTCACTATCCACACATGAGCGTCTCTGGGCTCTACAACGCCCATTCAGGGATTTTTTTTTTTTTTTTCCCCATGATGTTGGGACTGATACCTCGTCTAACCCAAGGCTGCCAGCAGAGGACCTGCATTCCCAACAAAGCCAAACGTGGTTAGAGCTGCTCTTTTTCTCACTTAAATCAATCAGCAAGTACTTTTTAAGTATCAATTAGCTTGACATTGTGAAGAACACATTCAAGTAAATATGACCCAGAAACTGACATGTGAGAAGCAGGATAATCAAGAAACAAAATTAGCATGAACGGAATGATGAATAACACAAACACCATAAGACTCGTGTGAGTTTAGACTATTGAAAGGCAGAAGGTTCCTGTCTGAGACATAGGGAAACAAAAGGACTTATCCAAAGTCATAGGGCAAACAGGCTGCGAAAAGGATTCAGGAGTTGACCTTTTGCCAACAGATATGCCTCAACCCTGGAGTCACATGATGTGGGATTAAGGGACTGTGATGTGCTGAATACTGAAACAGGCATTATACAAACATTATTCAGTGTTATCTTGGTAATGTATGTGAAAAAAGGATATTAATGAGGTATCCTTTTTACCCATGCTTTCTGGTGTACTCAGTGGAACTATAAATGTTGTCCATTAAGGGCATTTACTTAGTATGAAAGCCTGTTCTCACCTTGTCAGTGTTCCTTAGCAGCTGTGAGTCAGAAGACTTTGCCGTTTCCATTTCCTTTCAGTAACCACAGGGTGGGCAAAAGTAGATTTACAATTGTCAGTCCCTAAAACAGTTTATTCTTGTATTATTATTTATTAGTTATTGTAATATTTTTCATATGAACAACTATAAATCCACTTTTGTGTACCAGGCCTTTTTCAAACTGGTGAGGAAGAAACTTTTTTTTTTTTTTTTCAAAATTACTCTTTGCCTCAGAAAATTTAAAGTCTAGTAGGAATATAGAAAAAACACATAATCTTTATAGAGTAAGTGTGGCATCAGAGAGGGGGGTCAATAATTAGCAGAAAGTGGGTTGCTATTACATGCCATGTACTGTCAGGCATACATGGTCTGCGTGCATTGTCTCATTGATCTTCCATTGACCAGCCAAGAAGGACCTTGCTGTGGCCCTGCTAAGACTAAATCTCAGAGAAATTCAGAAAATGGTCCTTAAACACACAGCTGCAAGCACAGTTAATCTTCAAGCCAGGTTTGACTGACCCAAACTCATGTTCCTTATAAGGTAGACACCTAATAAAAAGTAGTAGTGGTAACCATTTTATCAATTTTTGAAATCCATGTTAAAATATTATCCTGCACATACACCTACTTCTGTAGTAACAACTAATAAATAATGCAATTCAACTACAATAATTTAAATAATTTCTATAGTTTTCCTAAAGAAAATGGTTGTGCATTATGGTGGGGTTTTTTTTTCAGATCCTGATTTCTTACCATTATACTTAGTCTTTAAGTCTGAGTAAAAAGACACACCTGTTTTTAGGTAATAAGTAGCTGTAGGAGAAAGCTAGAGAATAGCAGCACTGACCTAAATTCTGCAGGCTGAATCATACAGCAGCTGTAACTGAGAGCTTTGTCAACACTGGGAACTCAGCCTTGACTTGAGTACCTAATACTTTTTTGCAGCTTTTTGTGACTTGGGAGTGACTTCCAAGAGTTGAAGTAGTAATAGGTCTCTGTTCATCCTAGTTTGCAGAAGAAGACCCATTTCTCTTCAAAAGATACACAGGAGTGAAGCTCATGCATGCTTCTTTAAAATCAAATAATTATATATATATAAAAAACAAAAACAAAAACAGAGTTTGATTTCACCTAAGATATACTAACTAGAAGAAGGCGACCACTTACACATCAACGCAGCAGCTTATGTGCAGGTGAATTTCTGAATCAGATAATGACAGGTGCATATTTTGGTACTGGTTTTCGGTCACAAATATATCCTTCTCTTTGATTAAAAGGCTCATCTGCCTCATAACTAAATGGATAATTTGGTGCACTACTTTTGGTAGTTTTAGATAGATTCTAATTCAGTTTTCTTTTCCTGGGAACATGAGTCAGTACCATATAGTGATGGAACATATATTTAATATGATTCTGTTAACAATACAAACAGAAATATATTTTGGATGGAAGCAAGCTGCTTCTATATATAATAATAAATAATTAAGCAAGGATAAGTAAAATTATATAGCAATAAGGAGTTAACAAGAGATTGCTCTTTCTAGAAATTTAAACTAATTATAAAACCATAATAATCAAAACAGTGTGTCACTAACATATGGACTATAGATCAAGAAAATAGTATAGAAAGTGCAGCATTATATTTTTATCACGTTTTTTGTTTACGTTTATAATTTTTGTTTACGTTTATAAAGAATTTCTCCATGTTAGTAAGGAATAAAATGAATTGCCCAATTCAAAAATGAGCAAAGTCACCTGGCTGGTGTGGCTCAGTGGACTGAGCATCGTCCCATAGATTGAGAGGTTCTGGTTCAATTTTCAGTCAGGGCACATGTCCAGGTTGTGGGCTCCATTCCCAGTAGGGGTCGTACAGGAGGCAGCCAATTGATGTTTCTCTCTCACATTGATTTTTCTCTCTCTCTCTCTCCCTTTTACTTTCTAAATTATCAATTAAAACATTTTTTTTTAATTAGCAAAGTATGCTCAAAAATAATTTACAAAACTGGATATACAAATGGATTTCCGAACATGTAAAAAATGTTCAACTTCACTAATCAGAGAATTGCAAATTAAAACATATAGATTGAAAAGTTTACTAGCGTGCTGTATTGGTGGGGCATGTGGAAACAACTCCATTCATATATTTCTTGTTAAAGTGTAGATTGATATCACTTTATGGAAAGAATTATACTAAATTTATCAAAATTTAAAGACATATACTTTCATTCAGCAAGTCTTATTCTACTAACATTTAATACATACACTTGCTCATGTCAGAACTGACACATGATGAGGCTTAATCATTGTGGCATATTTTAAATGATGAAGATGAGGAACAACCTAATTTTGCATCTATAGTGTTTCTCAGTAGAAAATTATGCAACTGTTACAAAGGTAGATCTATATGTACTGATCTCCAAAATATATAGTTCAATAAACTATGCAAGATGCATAACAATGTGCATAGTATGCTATAATTTGTGAAAAACAAAAACCCACTATGTATATCAAAGTTCTTTTCATGATATTCAAGAAATGGACAACAATGTCATTTTGGAAAGGAGGACATGATGGGGGCTTGAAAGACTTGATGGAAAGTAGACTCATTTAGTTTTATGTTTTGTACTATATACTTATATTACCTATACATAGAAAATATATGAACAAAAAATGGAAAAAAATTAAGGTTAAACTTTTCTTCCCAGTCTGTCAATAATCATGACCATAGTTATACATGAAAAATAAAACGGTATGTTTCATATTATTTATTTGTACTTTGGTAACAATCTCAAACAAACTTAGTGTCTGAGTAAGGAAGTTAAAAACTAAAATCAAGAGACAATATTTTGGTTAGGAAGACTGGGCTTACCATAGTGAAACAGATATTAACCCCAAAGCCAAAATAACTTTGATGAAGCTTCTAGCCTAGTGATGGAGGACCAACACTCCATGCAGAGGCTGGCCCAGCCGGCCACTGTGGAAGCCAGGTGGAGTCTGCAAGAGCAGCTGCGGAGCACCTGCCTGTGGTCTTCTGCTTCCCTATTGTCTATACCAGTAGAACTGCTTGCTACTAAAAGAGTAGAACTCTTTTAGTCTATCCGACCTCACTGGCTTCATAGACCCTTGAAGAATGTTAGAGCTGGAAGGATTTTCAGAGATAATCTGGTCACAACCTTTTAAATTTTGACAAGGAATTTGATGTAGAAAATATGAGTTTCTTTGGGTCATGAAGCTGTTTAATTCTGAAGTCAGGACTAGTTACCAGGTTTACTGGCTCCCAGTTCAGAGCTACATTTTCCTTCTATATGTAGCTTTAAAAGGTTGTCCTTGTGTTCACTTTGTCTGCCAAGACAAGAATACTTCAACAGGTGGGTGAAGGAGTCTATACAGTTCCATAAGCCTTGAGGACACAGATGTGGAAACATAACCTCCACTTTGCCACTGTTTCTATCCTGTGAGATTTAACTGGTTAGAATGAATGAAGACAAGGGTTCTGAGGAGTGCTGCTAAGGTAGCCAGAATGCTGTATTCCAGTTGAAGTTATTGTTGTGTTATTATTCTTGCTGCTACATCCATGTAATGTTCCTTCTGCTTGAACTTCCTGGAGGCTTCCAGGAGATGGAATGGTTTTTAGGATCATTGGAATATCCTTTAAGAATTCAACGGTAGCCTTGGCCTGTGTGGCTCTGATGATTGGAGCATTATCTGTGCACTAGTTCAATTCCTGGTGAGGTCGCATACCCAGATTGCAGATCTGATCCCCAGTTGGGGTACGTACGGAAGGCAACTGATCAATGTTTCTTCCTTACATCAATATTTCTCTCTCTCTCTCTCTCTCTCTCTCTCTCTCTCTCAAAACAATTTAAAAAACACACCTATCCTCAGGTGAGGATTAAACAAAAAGAATTCATCTGTAAAGTAATTAAGAAGAAAAAAAAAAAAGAACTTCAATAGGGTCTTACTATAGGCCATGTTCTGTGTTTCATGCCTAAAGATTCAGGGATTAAAAAGATATAGTGCCTCCCCTCAAGAATCCTATTGACTAGCAAGGGAGACAGTTAAACAAATAAGTTGATGGAAAACAATGTCATGTGTGCTACAGAAATGGCATCTTCACCATGTACTGTAAACATTAAATGGAGGCTCTGATTCCCTGGGGACAGTCCTGGCTGAGTCTAGAAATAAAGTCAATAAAGATTTTATAGAGTAAATGATGATTGTGACTAAATAAACGTTCCAGACTAACAAGGTGCAGGGAACAGCAGACGCCATAGCAGGAGCATCGAGAAAGCGAGATGTGTTCACATTCCTTTTTATGAGGATTAAGTTGTTTACTATCCATATTTATTTTATGCGTACTTTGTGTATATTCAGTTTCTCAGAAATAGGACAGATCTTAAATCCCCAGGGTAATTAATAGTGCAGTTATAAGCCTGTCTATAATCAAAATTGAAGTTTTGTCTAGGAATTTGTAAGAAAAATGCTCTAGTTCTTTTTGCTTCATAGTAAATTTATTGTTATATTATTCTTCCAAAGAAAAATGAAAATACTTTATAAAGAATAAAGAGTTATATCTATATATGTGACTGATAATAAGGATGATAATGAGGAAGAAAACAAAGAATATCTGCTTTGGTCATAGACAAAAATAATTCTCTTACATATGATCAATTTATTGGGAAATAAAGACTGTTTGACTGTTAGCTAAAATCCCCCAAGAGGTGCTGTCAATAGATAATGACTTGATACTGTCTTGGCATATCGACATGAACTGAAAAGCAGATAGATGATTTCTGTTGGTATCTGAGAGTTGAGGGAAGAGGGACTGACAGTTTTACTAATAACTCCATTTCTTCAAGCAGAAAATGCAGTAACAAGATGGCAAAATAGTAGGTTTTGCATTTGTCCTTAGTTATGAATGGAGCCTAGACCTTTTAAAATAATAGGAGTAAGAAATTATAAAG
The DNA here is from genome assembly GCF_014108415.1 of Molossus molossus. Taxonomy (NCBI): domain Eukaryota; kingdom Metazoa; phylum Chordata; class Mammalia; order Chiroptera; family Molossidae; genus Molossus; species Molossus molossus. The sequence continues at coordinate 29,643,304 of NW_023425348.1, forward strand.
CCAGTGAGATTGTGTGTATGAGTGTGAGTACATGTGTATGCTTACACATTATGCATACATACATGCATACACAGGTGCATAAAATATATCTACATCTCTCAACATCACACACTCACATGGACTCATATCTAATGTGCTATTTGTAAGTGTCTCTCATATGCTTTTCCTTTGCATGCATATTTTTTATTTCTTTTCAAATGACACTGGCATATTTATTTAAGCCAAGTTGTATTAAAATCATTCTGGAAACTATTGTTATCACACCACTGACACAGTATTCATAAAGAAAACATCAGAAATGACTAATATCTACATGTTGTGGATGCTGCTTCTAAATTCATGAGTTCACAATAATTAAAGTTGTATTTTGAATGCTTTAACAAAGGAGGTAAATTGAAAATAATTTTCCTCCCTTGTTTTAATAAAATTATTTTACTTAGTACAATTTATTTTGGGGTAATATTGAATATTTTTTCTCATAAATTTAAGAGAATATCAAGCTGCATAAATTTTTTCATGACTTCCTATTTATTTTCTCCTTTATTGACTACACAGAGGTAAGTTATGATAAAAAGGATAGATGGAGTAGTGGAATAGCTGTAAACAAATATATGTCTAAGAAATGTCATTGTTCACTGGACTGGACATCCACCTAAATACCAGAATTAGCTAGGAAAATAAGATGGAAAATCATGGGCCTCAGATTTAATTTTCATTGCACAGAGAGGCATATAGATGAAGGATTTAAGATTGCATGGAAAATAACTCAGTACAACTTGTTCAAATATGGATTAGGAAAGATCTTGGTTATTATATAAACAAGACAATTTTATTGCTTTATGGAACAGAGTATAGTCGAACCTTATGGGATTGGAACTCTACTGTCAGGAACTAATTCTCTGTCTCTCTCACTGTCTCTGTCTTTGGTTTTAGATTTCACCCAGGAAGCTCCCAACGTTTTGAACTAGTATGTCTGTAGTACAATATTTTCTAAGTTTCCTTTTAGCTCTGAGGTAAAGTCAGTAATATATGTGGTTGAAATACTTATTATTGGATTTTGTGACAGAAAGAATAGAAGGATAAAGGAGGGAGCAAAATCTGAAATCACACCAATGTTTCTAGCCTAGTTTTATAAATTTAGAAATACAAAATTATTATAATAAAAAAATAACAACCACATGTTGTATTGGGTTCAGTGCAATGCTAATTTTTTTTAATGAATTAATTGGGGTCACATTGGTTAATGAATTTTACAGGTTTTAGGTGTGCAATTCTGTAATATATCATCTGTATATTGTATTGTGTAGTCACTACCCAAAGTCAAATCTCCTCTGTCATTTATTCCCCCCTATACCCTCTTCACTTCTCCAAAGAGGACATATAAATGGCCAATAGACTTACAAAAAGATGCTCAACATCACTAATGATCAGATAAATGCAAATAAAACCACAATGAGATATCACCTCAAACCTGTCAGAATGGCTATCATCAGTAAATCAACAAACAATGTTGGCTAAGATGTGGAGAAAAGGGAACTCTCGTGACTGTTGGTGGGAGTATAGATTGGTGCAGCCACTGTGGAAAGCAGTATGGAGTTACCTCAAAAAAGTGAAGATTGAACTGTCTTATGACCCAGCAATTCACTTCTGGGAATATATCTGAAGAAATCTGAAACACTAATTCAAAAGACTATATGCACCACTATGTTCATTGCAGTGTTGTTCACAATAGCTAAGGTTTGCAGAGCTTAAAATCTTAAGCCTAGAGTTGAGATATAAATTTAATTTGCTAAAGAAAGGTTATTGTTTATCACAACTTTCACACACACACACACACACACACACACACACACACACACACAATTTATAAGTATCTTTGCAATATAACTGAAGTAAAAAGTTAGTTTTCTGCCCTGGGTGTTGTGGCTCAGTTGGTTAGAGCATCATCCCATGCACCAAAGGGTTGTAGGTTCTATTCCCTGTCAGGGCACATACCCAGGTTTCAGGTTTGATCCCTACTTAGGGTGATTAATGTCTCTCTCTTACCTTTCTCTCTATATTTAATCAATGAAAAATATATCCTCAGGTGAGGATTAAAAAAAGTTTTTTTGTTGTTTTGTTTGTTTGCTATGTTTCATTTATAATAAAGTAGTTCTGTTATGCTCTGGAGTTAGTTGTGGATTTCAGCAAACCTGATTCCCTGTTTTGTGAAATGGGAAATCTGAAGAAGAAAGATCTATCAGTATAATAAGTGAGCCCAGTGCTATGATTAACAGCCAGGTCTTAATTGCCTCTAGGAAAAAAAGAAGCAAATTTTGCTTTTCAGTGTTAGTCTCATACTTCCTAATCATGGTGGACTTTTGTGCAGGAGGAAGAAATGGAATGGTGTACATGACAAAACTTATATTTTAAAGAAAGGTGCTTATGGTAGAGAGAAACTTAAGATCTTAAATTCATTTTCTTTTTTTTTTGTTGTTGTTCAAATAGAGTCGGAGGGAGAGAGAGAGAGAGAAACATTGACGTGAAAGGGACACATTGAGTGGTTGTCACCCACACAACCCAACCAGGGCCGGAGACAAACTGCAACCAAGGTACATGCCCTTAGAGGGAACCGAATCCAGGTCTCTCTGGACCACAGGCTGACGCTCTAATCGCTGAACCAAACCGGCCAGGGCTTAAATTTATTTTCTTCATTATGAAATGGGAGAGACTATGTTTATGACCACATATAAATTCTATCATAAAATACATACAACATGGTCTCCATGTTGCATATTCATAACTTTTTTAAATCCTTACCTGAGGATATGCTTATTGATTTTTTTAGAGAAAGGGGAAAGGAGAGAGAAAGAAACATCAATGTGAGTGAGAAAATCAATCGTCTGTCTTCCATACATGTCCCAACTGGGGATCAAACCCACAACCCAGCTATATTCCCTGAATGGGAATTGAACCTGCAACACTTTGATATATGGGACAATGCTCCAACAAACTGATCCACCATGGCCAGGGTGCATAATCATAACTTTTGAATGAATGTTTACAACATTTATAAAACTGTTATCACATCTTAATTTTAAAAAATGTTGATGGAAATTATCTGTACAGCTACATATTAGCTCTACTTTATTCCATCGTGAATAGGAACTTTCTTGTTTATATCTTCATGCCGATAAGTGTTAGGGTTTCTCTGTACATCCTTAGGTACAGAGGCTGGTCTAAGGATATAGATTCTTCTATTTTACCTTTTACTGACCAACTGTTTTCCTTAGAAATTTTATTAATTTATAACCCCACTAACAATATCTATAATATCCTAATTCTTAATATTATTTGAAAAGTTCAGACTTTTAAACTTTGTCAACATGCTGGATATTAAAAAATATTTCACCTTGCCTGATTTACATGTCCTGAATATCAATGGAATTATAATATTTTAATGGATTGATTGGCTATTCTGGTTTTCTGTTCTATAAATTTCCATTTTTGCAGTCCTTGCCAGTTTTCTATAAATTGTTTATCATTTTCATTAAGATTTTTAAAGTATTTAAAAATAATCATTTATGCTTACTCATTAATAATCTTTTATTACTTGATTTTAAAACTTTTAGTGTTTATTTTCTTTTGTTCACAGAAATTTTAGTGTACTCACATTTATGAATATTTTCTTTATATGACCTGCTATTTATAAATTATTTAAGAAATATTTTATCATCTTTAAATCGTAAAAATGTCATATTTATTTGGTAAATTTTAAAAATGAACATTTAAATATTAAAATAAATGTACCATCTGAAATACTTTATTTTAAGTATATGGTATTTTTTTCCCACAAGACAACTTGAAATAATTTATTGGGTAATCCAAAATTTTATACTGATTTTTAATGCTAATGCTGTCCTAAATCAAATTTATATACAACTGTTATTCTTTTTCTAGGTTCATTATTAATAATGATCTTTAGGAGGGTTAATAATACTACCTGGTTCTTCTTCTAAATAATACTTTATTCTCCTTCCACTTTTTATTTATTTATTTTTTCTGTATTGATTTTAGAGAGAGAAGAAGGGAGATGGAGAGAGAGATAGAAACGCTGATGAGAAGAACATCAATTGGCTGCCTCCTGCACGCCCCCCACTGGGAATCGGGCCCACAGCTTGGGCATGTGCCCTGACCTGGAATCAAACTAGTGATCTCTTAGTGCATGGGTTGATGCTTAACCCCTGAGCCACACCAGCTGGGCTCTTTCCACTTTCTGTATGAATTTATAATTGGGGCTATACCAAAGGTACAAAAACCTAATAATAAATGTATTATTTTTATAAGTTAATTTGAAGGACTAATTATATTATAGTTAAATTGAGGTATTGTATTATGAAATTGATGTACAAATTATAACTATTATTTTATGGGTTAATTTGAAGATACTTACATTGTGGCATTAAATCTTCTCTTCCATGAACATGGTATGTATCTCCATTTTTTCCTTTTTCAAATTTTGAATAAATGATATCTTTCAATAGAATTATTCATAGGAATCTCATAGTGATTCTACATGGTTAATAAGAAGTATCATTATTATTGCATTGGCTGTTGCTGACCAGTGAGAGTACAATCATATAAAGATTGAACTTTTACCCTAATGATTGGTGAATGTTCTAAATTTTACTGTCCTATCTTGATATTTTTGGTAGAAATTATATTTTATGCTAATAGGGATCATTTGTCTCTTTATTTCCAAGTATTATATGTTTAATTTCTCTTTATTTATCTTATGACTTTAGATAGGATTTATAGTAACATTTTGTGATTTCATTGTAGATTACATGGGGTTTTCCCTATAGGTAGGGATTGTTCTATTTCTTTCCTTCTGTTCTGTATGCCTTTTGTTACCATTTTTTGACCTATTATGCTTACTAGTACTTCCATTAATATATTGAATAGAGAAGGGACATCTTTGCCTTGTTCCTGATGTTAGGGGGTAAGCATTAAGTCTTAAAAAACATGTATTATGGTAGCTTGAGAATTTTTAAAGATAGTTTTTGAGGAATTTCCTCTATATTTCTAGTTTTCTGAGAGCTTTTATACTATGAATGTAAGTTGAATTTTGTCAGATGCTTTTTCTGCCTCAAGTTTTATGTTCGTGTGATTTTTCTTCTTTATCTTATTAATATGATGGATTACACTGATAGATTTTTTAAAAATTAAAGAAAGCTTACATTCTTGAAATAACCTCTATTACTCTAATATCTTTGTTGGAGAAAAGGGACTTTACTGTATTTTCTAGCTTGTTATCATATAAGCATCTTTAAAAAAATAACACTAAAACTTGACCGGTGTGGCTCAATGGATTGAACATCATCCCATGAACTGAGAGGTCCTGGTTAGATTCCTGGTCAGGGCACATGCCCAGGTATGGGCTCAATCCCCTGTGGGGTGCATGCAGGAGGCAACTGATTGGTTTCTCTCTCACATTGATGTTTCTATCTCTCTCTCTATCCCTCTCTCTCTAAAAGGTCAATAAAAACATAATAAAAATCAATAAATTAAAAATAACAATAAAAAATCCTTCACCAATACAGAATAAATTCATTGAACTATTATTGTTGATGGATTAATAAACTTATCTGAATTTTATGTTCTTGTTCCTTTCTTTTAAGAGTCATTTCATATCACCATGCTGTGAATATTTCTTTTACCCATAGAAAGCAATGCCTCTTCTCTGAAAGAGTTCATCCTTCTTTGTAGGTCATGTTGAGTCTCAGCTTTTCTGAAGAACTTTTTCTGGTTTCCATAACCTCCATACCTCTGATATGTTTATCATTATTCAGTTGGACAAATATTGAAATCTAGTACTTTATTGTCTCATTGTTTTAGCGTTGCCTTTCATTGAGTCTTTACATGACAAATTAAACTCTGGGGGTATTAATCATGTATTGATGTTGTTTAAAACACTCTAGTTGAAACCAACAGACAGCAAAGTCTTAAAACTGCAGATATCCTTAAGTAGTGGTTTTCAGATTTGCATGTGTAAGAATAATCAGGAGGGCTTGATAAAACACATACATGGATTCAAGTTCAAAAGTTTTTCAGATTTGGTAGAAATCTTGTTATGTGAAACCCAACTATCTTCATGACTTGATTATGCAACTGCTAGCTGCACAGACCACAGATCAGTATTTAAATAACAGATGCTCACATTTTCAGTGACTAACCACATCACTTCTTCAAGGTCCGTCAGTGCTTGGTCAGAGTTCTTCTGTTACTCAGTTCTTGCTCAGAGAGCAAAGCATGTAGCTGTACTGTCTCCTCATCTCCCAGTAATAAATCCACACAAAATTTTACAAAAATAGATGATTGAAAGACAAAATTGACCAACAAAGATGAAAATGCAGAAAAAAGCAAAGACAAAAAACAAACAAACTAGTAATGCCTGAATGGTAATTCACAAGAAAGAGCTGTCTGTCAGAATGTACACATTGCCATGAGGAACTTAGTACAGGGGAATTTATCAACAGAAACGAGGAATATAATAGTAATGAAAAGATGGAGCTATCCCAGAGAAGACACATTAGCAAAAAACTTCATATTAAAGGAACACTTGGAGCTATTTTGTGACATTCGAAAGACAAAAGATCAAATTTTGGAAGCTGATTCAAACTTAGAAAAGATTTTGACAGTTTACCAAGACATAGAAAATATGCTTACCTCAAACTTGTAAGTTATATCATTAGAGAAAGGCAAGTACTATTATTTTTAATAATTAATTTAAAATCAAATTACTTGTGATAATTTTACAAATAAAAAATTAATATTTATTGTTTTTAATAATTTAAATAGTGTCCTAAATAATTTTATTTAAAAATTTAAATATACTTTTAAATCTACAGTAAGACAGTTTTAAATATTTGGACAAAATATCTAAAGATCAAAGGGCAATTATACATCTTTCCTTTGATTATTAAGACTGTTTCACATGGTTTCAGCTTTTATGGTTATTTTTATAGTCCCTCATTATTGTACAAAATGAGAACTGTGTAGCATTAAATAATTGTTACCAAAGAAAATCTTTATTCTTTGTAAAGAGGCTGACTATATTCATGACAGTCATTAATCTCTATTGCTAGGAAGAGGGCAGAAGGGGTTTAATTTCTTCTCAGCACCATACTATTTTCATTTTATGAGAAATGTTTTGGATTCCTGTCATAATTTCATTAGCAAAGAAGTTACTGTAGCTTTGCCATTGATTAGTGGGAACAATTTTTAAATAAAATACTTTTAGCCCACAGAAAACTAGAAAAAACACAACAAAAATCCATCTTAAATACTAACATTGTGTCATATTTGTTTTATATCATTACACTTTAACAAATAAGACATTATAGTTAGATTGTAGCTGAAGCTTCATCTGTTCTTCTTACCCAGAAGTAATCAATACCCTGAATTTGGTGTGCATTGAGAAATGGTGTGCATATGATAATGTGATGCTTTGAAAGAAGCATTAGCTTTGGAATGAGACAGGCTGTGTTTATTTCCAAGGTCAACCATCAATTAGATGAAGATAAGTCACTTAAATTCTGTGAGCCTTAGTTTTCTCATATATAAAATGGGAATAATCCTACTTATCTCACAGCATTGAATAAGGGTGAGAATAACTGATATTAAACTTTTCATACTTAGAATACTTCTCAGTATATAGTAGATATTAACATTCCTATTGGTATTGTTTTATCTACAGTCCACTCAAGAGAGTTTATTATGGAGAGACAATTGTAATGTTTTCTGACATTGAATTGTTATTTTTTTTGGGCAAAGCCACAGCTCTTCCTCTGAAGAGAATTCCTCAGTTTGTCTTCCAGTTCTGAAAGCACTGTGGCTAAGTGACTCACAATAGTTCATAAGCTGTTCTGCCCTAAAGCTGACAGTGGCCGTACAGCAAATAATCATGTGAAGTGAAGATCAGGGTAGGACCCTGTGTTAGAGAGAAAATGATTCAGTACAATCAGTGGAGGTTGGAACCCTTGTCAGCTTGCACACATGTCAGGCAATTTACTGTCTGTGGTAGTGCTTCCCATGCCTCCAAGGTTGTGGGAGAGTTTGCTGAATGCATTTGTTTGGCATCAAGTATTATTTGCTGTCTTCTTATAATGACCCTAAACATTGGTTTAGGCAAAAGTGAAACAGAAATTCCAAAATGGCGGTGGAGTGATTGGAAGCTGCACAGACCATGTCCCAAGACCAAACTGGAATTACAACTAAAATACAGACAAATTGTCAGGAAAAAGCAATATAAAAGCAGCTTGCACAGATCATATAGCCAGGGACACTGAATCGATCTTGGTAGGATTGTGGAGGAGTGAGATGGGGGCTGGGAGCCCAGTGGCCTTAGCTGTAAGCAGCACCTTCTGGGTTAAAATCCGAAGCATGCTCCATAGCACAAAGGGTCAGGACACAGTGCTAAAATAGCCACAGCCACTCACCTTGAGTTCTGGCAGAGGGAGGGCGGACTAGACTGGAACTGTGTGGGGACACTCGGGATTTGGAGGGTACTCAGAACTTTTGCTGAGTTGTGGCAAAGCAGGACAGTGGCCATCTTATGCCTTCCAAGAGTTCTAGGGAGAGGAGGCGGCCCATCACTAAGGGATTCAACCACACCCCGGTGGTCCATTGGAATGCACATTGAGTCTCATTAACAACCACCATCTGCCCCACCCTCAGGAAATCCTCTTATGCTGAATACCTGAGGGAGTTACTTATTCAACTGAGAAACCAAGGCTCTTCAAGTAACCCTGATTAATAGCCTCCAGGCAAAAAGCTAGAGGATAACATAACCATTTCTAGGCTTGCAAATCTATCCAGGGAAGTAAGACTCGACAGTGGTGTTTAACATGGGTCCTACCACACTCATTTAAACCCAGTAGATGGAGCCACAAACAGCAGAACACTAAAACCAACAGGGAAACTTTGGCAGGCTCCAAAAGCCACTGAGATAGCCAAAATGGTGAAACAAAGAATTAAACCCAAATGAAAGAACAAGAGACCTCTACTGAAGATGAGATAAATGAAATACAGATAAGCAAGTTACAAGAGGTAGAATTCAGAGCCATGATCTTCAGGAAGCTCAATAGCATGAGTAGGAACATCAACACCATGAGTAAAGACATAGAAACATTGAAAGTCAACCAATTAGAAATGAAAAACCACCAAGAAGAAATAAAGAATAATATAGCAGAAATAAAGAACACAATGGAAGGACTAAACAGCAAAGTAGAGGAAGCTGAGGATCAGATCAATACATTAGAAGACAGGGTAGAAAAAATCAACTAATCAGAAAACAAAAACAAACAAACAAACAATTAATAAACAGGAATACACCTTAAAAGAAGTGTGAAACAACTGGAAACGTAATAATATTTGCATCATAGGAGTCTCCAAAGAAGAAAATGAGCAAGGGTTAGAGAATATTTTTGAAGAAATTGTGACAGAAAACTTTCCTAATTTGGTGAAGGAAGAAGACATTCAAGTTCAAGAAGCACAGAGAGCCCCAAGTATGAAGAACTCAAACAGGCCCACCCCAAGACACATAGTAATTAAAATGCCAAAAATTAAAGATGAAAAGAGAATCCTAAAGGCAGCAAGAGATTACCTACAAAGGAATCCCCATAAGGCTATCAGATGACTTCTCAACAGAAACACTATAGGCCAGAAGGGAATGGCATGAAGTAATCAAGGTCATGAAAAGCAAGGATCTGAATCCAAGACACTTTATCCAGCAAGGCTATCATTCAAAATAGAAGGTCAGATAAAGAGCTTCCCAGACAAGAAAAAAAAAAAAAAAAAAAGCTAAAGGAATACATTAGCACCAAACCAGCACTGCAAGAAATGTTAAAGGGACTGCTGTAATTAGTGGAAGAAATAGGAAGAAAAATATAGCCACACTAAACAAAAATGGCAATGAATAAGTACATGTCAATTATCACCTTAAATATGAATGGTTTGAATGCTATGATAAAAAGACACAGAGTAGCTGACTGGGTAAGAAAGCATGACTCACATACATGTTGTTTACAAGAGAATGTCTCACATAGGTTGAAAGTGAAGGGATAGCCCTGGCCGGTTTGGCTCAGCGGTTAGAGCATCGGCCTGTGGTCCGGAGAGACCCAGGTTTGGTTCCCGCTAAGGGCACGTACTTCGGTTGCAGTTTGTCCCCGGCCCTGGTTGGTTGTGCGGGTGGCAGCCACTCGATGTGTCCCTTCATATCGATGTTTCTCTCTCTCTCTCCCTTCCTCTCTCTCCCTCCCACTCTATCTGTACAAAAAATGGAAAAATATCCTCGGGTGAAGATTAAAAAAAAAAAAAAAAAAAAAGAAAGTGAAGGGATAGAAAAAAATCTTCCAAGTAAATGAAAAGGAAAAATAATATTAGGGTAGCAATACTCATATCTGATGGAATAGATTTCAAAGTAAAGGCCATAAGTAGAGATAAAGAAGGTCACTACATAATATTGAAAGAATCTATCCAAAAGGATATATCCATGGTAAACATATACGCACTCCACATAGGAACACCAAAATATATTAAAAATCTTCTGGAGGACTTCAATAAAGAAATGGACAGTAATACTATCATAGCAGAGGACATCAACATCCTGCTGACATCACTAGATAGATCCTCTAGACAAAAAATTAACAAGGAATCAGAGACTCTAAATGAAGCACTAGACCAAAGAAATCAATAAATATCTTCAGAAAATTACACCTCAAAACTTCAGAATTCACATTCTTCTCAAGTGCACATGGGGCATTCTCAAAGATAGACCACATGTTAGGACACAAACTAAGTCTCTACATGTTCAAGAAGATTGAAATCATATCAAGCATCACAATTGCATGAAACTAGAAATAAACTGGAACAAGAAAATGCAAAGACATTTGAACACCTGGAGGTTAAATAGCACGTTATTAAACAATGAATGGGTTACCGAGAAGATCAAGGAAGAAAGTAAAAACTTCCTGTAACATACAACACACAACACACAATGAAAATGAACACACAACAACACAAAATTTATGGGATGCAGCTAAAGCAGTTCTGAGAGGGACGTTTATAGCACTACAGGCCTACCTCAAGAAACAAGAAAATTTTCTAATAGATTATCTAACCTTACAACTTAAAAAACTAGAAACCAAACAAAAAGGAAACTTCAGAGCAAGTAGAAGGAAGGAAATAGTAAAGATCAGAGCAGAAATAAATGACATAGAGACCAAAAAAAAAAAAAAAAATCAAAGGATCAATGAAACAAAGAACAGGTTTTTTTAAAAGATAAACAAGATTGATGGACGCTTAGGTAGACTAACCAAGAAACAAAGAGAGAACCCAAATACACAAATCAGAAATAAAAGAGGAGAAGTAACAACTGCCACCACAGAAATAAAAATGATTATTAACAAATACTATGAACAATTATATGGCAACAAATTTGACGATCTATGCAAAATGGACAAATTTCTATAAATACATAGTCTCCAAAAACTGGACTGGGAAGAAATAGAAAACTTGAACAGACCAAAAAGTATTAAGGAAACTGAAGATATAATCAAGACTCTCCTGGACATCTTCCCGGGGGAGTTTTACCGAACATTCAAAGAACTAACACCCATTCTCCTCAAACTATTTCAAAAATTCAAGAAGAAGGAAGACTTTCAAACTTGTTTTTTGAGGCCAGCATAATTCTAATTCCAAAACCAGAAAAAAGGCACTACAAAGAAAGAAAGCTACATGCCGATATCTCTGATGAACATAGATGCCAAAATCCTGAACATAATACTAGCAAATAGAATTCATAATACATCAAAAAATTTATTCACCATGACCAAGTGGGCTGGTACAATATTGCAAATCAATAAATGTGATACAGCACATAAACAAAATGAAAGATTAAAAACCACATGGTCACATAAATAGATGCTGAAAAAGCATTGAACAAAATCCAGCACCCATTTCTGATAAAAACACTCAGCAATGTGGGAGTACAGGGATCATATCTCAACATAATAAAGGCCATATATGAAAGACCTACAGCCAACATCATACTCAATGGGCAAAAACTAGAAACATTTTTGTTAAGAACAGAAACAAGACAGGGATGCCCACTTTTGCCAATTTTATTTAACATAGTACTGGAAGACTTAGCCACAGCAATCAGACATGAAGAAAAAATAAAAGGAATCCAAATTGGAAAGGAGGAAGTGAAACTTTCATTATTCGCAGATGAGATTATACATAGAAAACCCTAAAGATTCCATCAAAAATCTACTAGATTTTTTTTCACTTAATAAGTGAATTTGGCAAAGTAGCAGGATACAAAATTAGTGTCAGAAATTGACGGCATTCTTATACACCAACGATGAAGTCACAGAAAGAGAAACTAAAAAACCATCCCATTTATCATCATGGAAAAAAATAATAATAAGGTACCTAGGAGTAAACTTAACCAAAGAAATAAAGGACCTATTTGCAAAAAACTATAAGACACTGAAAAAAAAAAAAAAAATAGAGGAAGATATAAAAAAGTGGAAGCATATACCTTGTTCATGGATTGGAAGAATTAATATCATTAAAATGTCCATACTAGCCCTGGCCAGTTTGGATCAGCGGTTACAGAGTTGGCCTGCGGTCCAGAGAGTCCCGGGTTCAATCCCGTTAAGGGTACATACCTTGGTTGCAGTTTGTCCCTGGTCCTATTTGGGTTGTGCGGGTGGCAGCCACTTGATGTGTCCCTTGATGTGTCCTTTTCACGTCGATGTTTCTCTCTCTCTCTCTCTCTCTCTCTCTCTCTCTCTCTCTCTCTCTCTCTCTCTCTTCCTCTCTCTCCCATCCACTCTATCTGAACAAAAAATGAAAAAATGTCCTCAGGTGAGGATAAAAAAAGTCCATACTACCCAAAGCATTCTATAGATTCAATGCAATCCCCATCAAAATACCAATGACATATTTCACAGAACTAAAACAAATATTTCAAAAGTTCATATGAAACCAAAAAAAGACTCTGAATAGCCACAGCAATCTTGAAAAAAAAAGGACAAATTAGGCGGGATCACAATACCAGGTAGCAGGTTATACTACAAAGCTTCTGTAATCAAAACAGCCTTGTCCTGACACAAGAACAGGCATATAGACCAGTGGAACAGAACAGAGAACCCAGAAATTGACCCAAGACATTATACTCAATTAATATTTGACAGAGGTGGTAAGAGCATACAACGGAGTAAAGACAGCCTCTTTAATAAATGGTGTTGGGAAAACTGGACAGCTACATGCAAAAAAAATAAAAATAAACCATCAACTTACACCATACACAAAAATAAACTCAAAATGGATAAAAGACTTAAATGTGACTTGTTAATCCATAAAAATTCTAGAAGGAAATGTAGACCACAAAATTTCGGACATCATATATAGCAGAATTTTCACTGATACATTACTTAAGGCAACAGAAACAAAGGGAAAAATGAACAAATGGGACTACATCAAAGTCAAAAGCTTCTGCACAGCAAAAGAAACAACCTTCAAAATGGAAAGGGAACCCACTGTAGGGACAACATAATTGCCAATAATACATCAGATAAGAGGTTAATTTCCAAAATATATAGAGTACTCATACAACTCAACAACGAAGACAAAGAACCCAATTAAAACATGGGCACTATGCAGCTGTGAGAAAGAAAGATCTCTTATCCTTTGATATGACATGGAGGGACCTGGAAAGTATTATCCTAGTGAAACAAGCCAAGCAGAAAAAGACAGATACCACATGATCTCACATATTTGTGGAATATAATGATCATAACAGTCTGAGGAATAGGATAGGCCCAGAGACGTGGAAGTAGGACACAGACTGACAACCCTCAGAAGAGGGGGTGGTGGGGAAGGGAAGATATAAACCACAGAACTTATATGCATGTACGCATAATCAATGGACATGGACAACAAAGCCGGGGACAGGGTAGGGGGGAAGAGTAGGAGAGTGTCAATGGGGTAAAAAAGGAGAAAATCTGTAACAAAAACAAAATGAAAGAAAGAGAGAGAGAGAGAGAGGGAGGAAGGAAGGAAGGAAGGAGAGAAAGAAAGAAAGAGAAAGAAAGAAAGAAAGAAAGAAAGAAAGAAAGAAAGAAAGAAAGAAAGAAAGAAAGAAAGAAAGAAAGAAAGAAAGAAACAGAGTTGGAAATTCAAAAAAAAAAAAAAAAACATGGGCAGAGGAGTTAGACAGCTTTCCAAACAGGACATACAAATGTCTAAGAAACCCATGAAGAAATGCTCAACATCACTAATCATCAGAGAGATGCAAATTAAAACAACAATGAGGTATCACCTCACACCTGTCAGAATGGCCGCCATCAACAAATCATCAAACAACAAGTGTTGGCGAGGGTGTGGAAAAAAGGGAACTCTAGTGCACTGCTGGTGGGAATGCAGACTGGTGCAGCCACTATGGAAAACAACATGGTTGTTACCTCAAAAAATTAAAAATTGAACTTCCATTTGACCCAGTGATCCCACTTCTAGGAATATACCCTAAGAAGCCTGAAACACCAATCAGGAAGAATATATGTATCCTTATGTTCATAGCAGCACTATTTACAATAGCTAAGATCTGGAAACAGCCCAAGTGTCCCATCAGTACATGAATGAATAAAAAAGCAGTGGTACATATACACAATGGAGTACTATGCAGCTGTAAGAAAGAAAGATCTCCTATTCTTTGGGACGACCTGAAGAGACCTGGAGAGTATTGTCCTAAACAAAACAGCCAAGCAGAGAATGTCAAATATCACATGATCTTACTTATTTGTGGAATATAATGAACATAACAGTCTGAGGAACAGGGTATACCCAGAGACGTGGAAGTAGGGTACAGACTGACAACCCTCAGAAGAGGGGGAGGAGGGGAAGGGAAGAGATAAACCATGAGAATTTATATGCATGTACACATAACCAATGGACATGGACAACAAAGCTGGGGACGGGGGGGGGGAGAGGAGCGTGTCAATGGTGAAAAAAGGAGAAACATATGTAACAAAAATAAGTTAATAAAAAGTGAAACTGATATCATAGGGTGCTTCTAGGATTGGACAATTTATTTTAGCACTAATACAGTGAGAGGGGCATTATTAAAAATTTCCATTTCTGAAATCAGGCCTCCTACATTTGCTCCTACAGACTTCATTGGCAGTTTGGGCCCTTTCCAACTAATCAATACATAAAGCCCAGTTAAACCACATTTATTTCTAGAAGCAAAGAGCAATGCCTGCATTACTGTGGCAGTTCAGGCGCTGTCCATTGGCTGAATCAGTAAACTATGAAGGTTGAAGCCTTGAGGCTCCATTATGAAGGGAAACCACTGCCTGAAAGGCAGGGAAATGGACCCGATCACTTAGATTTATTTGTTGCCCTGCTTAATTATCTGGAGAATAAGCTCAACTCTGCATTTCACTTAAAATGTATCGGCACCTGCTTCTTTGATGTCCTGTCTTTTACCAAGATTTTGTTGTTGCCGTTTATCTTTTAATGACTTTATAGCAATTAATAACTTTAATGAAAAACATTTGATAATCACCTACTATTTCATGCACTTTTATGTATTTTATCTTATTTAATTCTCATACTCCCACTAAATAACAAAGAGCCTATGTTCACAGTGGTAATAAGCTATGTGTTAATTATTCAACCCCCAGTTTGTTAAAATGATTTGTTTACTTGATTTATCCTTTCAACTATATTTTAATCTCCCTAAAGGCACAGAACAGGTCTCATTGAATTTGGAGCCTTTTTAGATAGAACATTTCTCGGTAGGTACATATACTAAGTGAACCGTGGACACCTATTTCACTTCTTTGGGCTTCTCTTACTTTATGAAAGTAAGAAAAGATAATTTGTGAATGCTCCTTCTTTTTGAACTTTTGTGTAATTTTCTTTGGAAAGAATTAAAATGAGGCTTGCTTTTTTTGTAATTTTACATTAAATATCTTTCCATTATAATGGTATTATGGGACACATCACTACAGGGTCAAATGTAGATATATCAATTATACTAAGTCTGGGGAAGGGCTGATTATATCTTTTTTCTGTGAAAGTTCAGAATCCTTTGGCCTCACCTACCCATTGTCAACAAATACAGTAATAGTAAGGTTTCTTTCTTTTTTTTTTTTTTCTTTATTGGTTTTTGAGAGAGAGAGGAAGGGACATGGAGAGAGAGATAGAAACATTGATGAGAGAGGACATCGATTGGTCACCTCCTGCATGACCCCCATTGGGGATTTGGCCCACAACCTGGGCATGTATCCTGACCGGGAATCAAACTGGCAACCAAGGTTTCTTATGTGGCAATTTCATGAGAAGAAAGTATAGCTGAGGATAAAGTCTATATACAATTATTTATATGTAACTACCATTACACCCTAGACTTTACATCCCATAAGGGCAAGAATAAATGTCTTGTTCATCACAGCATTTATTGTATGTATGTGTCTATGTTAAATGAATAAACACTGAAGCTCAAATATCAGTGTTTATTCACTTTTTTTGTAGAAGACATTTTTACCCACTCACATCTTATAACATTTTACAGACATGCAGTGCTGCTGGGTAGAACCATAAACTTGATGCTTCCGAACCTAGAGTTGTGTAAGACAATGTGCAGCATCAGCTCAATATCCAATCAATGCTACTAGCTATTGTGGAAAATGATTGCTTATTTCTTTGAGGTCCCCTCCGGGGCTTCCCATCATGATTTCTGTATATCTCCTGGAGCCTATTTTTTAAGTAAGAGCATCAATTTTTTTTAATTGAGTGAAAATTTAACCATTTTTTTCAAGACTAAAAATCACAAATATAAAAATTGTACATATAAGCATGTTTTTGTCTTTTACTACTTGACAGAAAAATGGCAGTTAAGTGATAGCATAGAACTTGCATTTTTAAAATATTTTGGCTTCAATGAGGAGAGTGTTTTGCTAAGGGGCAAGTCAAGTTGTAGAGGCCCCAGAGAGACAAAGGCAGTAAGTAAGTGGTTCACTGGGGAGCTGGTGGGGAGGGGGTGTGCAGTACCACATACTGTGAGGTGAGGAGAGCCTTTGAGAGATGCTGGAGTTTTAGAATTCACTGTACTTGATGGTTGGTAAGATGTGGAATATAAGTAAAGTTTCAAAGATGACTTCAACATATCTGGCATGAAATTTCTGAGGACCAATTGGATAAATCAGGATCAAAAGTTTAATCTAAGAATTTAAACTTGTTAGCTTTAATATTAAAATTTTTATTCTTGTTTAATTTTTATTTACATCTTAGGGCAAAATTAGAGAGAGAGATTCAAGTCTGTTTCTTTTATTGTAATTTAGGGAGCAATGTTTTATTTTTTTTTGAAAATTTCTTTATACATAATCCTCTTTTTGGTATTAAGTCAGTTTTCTAGATTGTTAAAAATTAATGTTGACTTTTTTTCTGTTTATTTCCATTTGCCTGAGAAAATATGTGCTGATATTTATTTGATATATTTTGCTTTTAATTATTTTTATGAGAATCGTTATTACTTAAAATCATTTTATGAGAATATTTTTGTTTTAACTGGTAGATTTCACTTTAGTTATGTATCTATGCTTTTTCCTTTTATGTTTTATGTTTTTCTACTCTTTTCTATAAGAAGTATAGTTGTTTTTAGTGATTTTTAAATATACCTGAAGTTAGCTTTAAGTTTTTCCAGAATATTATTAAATCTGTGTTCTCTGATTATCAAAATAAAATAATAAAATGTACATTTTTATTCCTATTTAAAGTTGAAACATTATTATGCTCTGTAATGGTGGTTATAAACATATCCCTAATTAGGAGAATCACCTCAAATGCTTTTAAAAATCTTGGTGTCCAGGCCATGCTTAACAATTAAAACAGAAACTAGAAGGTGGAACACAGACATCCACATAAAAGACTAAAATAAATACTTCCAAGTGATCCCAGTGTCCTGTTCCAGTGTCCTGTTAAAGTTAAAAAATCAGTACTCTGGTCCTCTTCTTTTTGTCTTGCAAATCTAAAGGCATTTTGTTCAATTACCCATTTGAATAAGCTACATCAAACCTTAGTCTTTTAAAGCAGTAATCATTTTATTCTGTCTCAGGATGCTATGTGTTAGGAAATTTGGGTTCAATTGGGAACACTTTCGTTACAAGCTAGTCTGTGGCTCCTGGTAAGTCCTCCAGTGGGTAGTGAAATCCTCCAGCATTGTTCCTCTTTACCAAGTTGTTTTGGATAGTGTAGGTCCTTTGCATTTACATACATATTTTTTAGAGTCAGAATTTTAATTGCTACCAAAAAAACTTGCTGGAATTTTGACTGGGAAACCATTGCATTTATAGATGAATTTGGGGAGAATTGACATCTTAATAATATCTTAACCATATTAAGTCTTTCAATCCTTGAACCCTATATATCTCCACTTATTTTCTCTCAGCAATGTTGTATAGTCTTCAGTGTGTTAATATGCACACTTTGTGTACATTCATCCCTGAACATTTCATATTGTTGCTGCTCTTTATCCAAGGATATGTTCTTATTAAATTCAGAGTGGAAAGGAGAGGGAGAGAGAAATAAACACTGACGTGAGAGAGAAACATCAATTGGTTGCTTTCGTATGTGCCCTAACAGGGGATTGAACCTGAAACCTAGGTATGTCCCCTGACCAGGAATTGATGCTCTAACAAACTGAACCACCTGGTCAGGGATAAAATATATTGTTAAAATGTCAACTTTTAATTATTCATTGCTAGTAATAGAAATATAACTTACTTTTGTAGATTGATGTTGTATCTTTCAATCTTTTGAGACTCACTAAGTCTACTGGTTTCTTTAAAGGTTCTATAGCATTTTCTACATAGAAAATTAAAACTGCTGATAGAGTTTGATTTCTTCCTTTACAATCTGAATCTTTTTATTTATTTTCCATACTGTATTGCACTGATTATAAACTTTAGTTGGACAGAAATGGTGAGAGGCAGTCAGACTTTGTTTCTCATGCAGGGGGAGAGCATTTAATATTGCATTTAATATTTCACCAGTGGGTATGCTATTACTTATATGTTTCTCATAGATGTCCTGTATTTGGTAGAGGAAATTCTCGTTATCTAGTCTTGTGTAGCAAATTACAGCATATTTCATGGCTTAAAACAACAAATATTTAAAATCTTAAAGTGTTTCTGTGGGTTAGAAATCTGGACGCAGCTTCACTGGGTGGTTATGCATCAAGGACTTGCACAAAATCACAGCCAAACTGTTTGCTAGATCTGCAATAATCTTTTTATTTTATATTATTCTTACATATTTACATAATTTTTACTCTTTACTCTATTTACATAGTATTTATTATACATTATTTACATGTTATATATACATACATATCTTATAAATATATATTTAAAATGCATTTATAAAAATTTCACAAAGTATTTATTTTGATTTATACTCATGATCAAATTAAAAGTGCCCACAACAGACTGAGTCAGAATAAAATCAAATTATATGGGAAGAGCCATAGCTAAAATTAAATGCTTAACAAATAAAAATAAAAATAAAAATAAAAATGCCTACATTACCTCATTTAAATAGCAGTTTTAATTATAATTTTTGAATAATGAAAAGATCCCAGGACAGTGTTTTATCTAACACATTTATATATTTTTTTTTTGTTCACAAATTAAGTCTTTTGAGAATTAATGAAAAAATAATCTACTTGTTTACTTGAGCCTCAGGATGAATCATACCTCAATGTTCACCTATACCTGGTTTACATGTTATTTATTTATTTATTCTAAATTTTCTTATTTTTTTAATTACAGTTAGCATTAAATATTATATTAAATATTTTATATTTAAATATTTTACTTAATATATTTAATGGTGTACAGCGTAGTGGTTAGACATTTATATAACTTATGAAGTGGTAAGTCCAGTACCCCAACACCATATATAGTTATTACAATATTATTGATTATATTCCCTATGCTACATTTTATATCCCCATAAGTATTTTGTAACTGCCAATTTGTACATATTAATCCCTTTATTTTCCTTTTAATGTATCTTTATTGTTGAAAGTATTACAGATGTCCCTCCTTTATTTCCCCATTGACCGCCTACTCCCTACTCCTTCCCCCAGTTGCCTTCACCAAACTTGTCTGTGTCCACTGGTTATGCATATATGCATATAAGTTCTTTGGTTGATCTCCACCCCCACTCCCCCTGTTTCCCAGCTCAGTCAGTAGAGTGTAAGACTCTTAGATGGTATTTAAATTACACTTTGACTTTAGATTTTAGAGGTGATATTGGAAGGAATTAAGACTTCGGGGTTGTTGGGATGGAATGAATGTTTATTACATTTGAGAAGTATACGAATTTGATGTGAAAGGAGTAAAATGGAATGGACTAAATGTTTGTGTACTCCCAAAACCTCCATTGGGATATTTGGAGACAGGACTTTTGGAAAATAATTAGTGTTACATGAGGTCGTGGAGGTGGGAACCTCAAGATGGGATTCATGCCCTAATAATAACAGACATCAAAGAGTTGGTCCTCACTTCACTCCATGTGCTCGGACCAGGGAAAGGCCATGTAAAGACAGAGAGAGAAGGCAACAATCTGCAAGCCAGGAAGAGAGATGATACTAGAAATCAAATTGACTGGCACCTTTATCTTGGGCTTCCCAGCCTACTAAGAAATAAATTTCTGTTCAGTTCACTCAGTCCCTGGTATTTTGTACGTCAACTTGAGCAGACTAATTTGTGGACTGATATAAAGCTTATGGTCTGAATTGAATTGAGTTGATTTCCTGTAAAAACAGTAATATCAACAGTTTTTAAAGCAATTTGACAGTACCTGACATCTGTAGTATATATCATTTACATAAAAACAAAAAATAAGTAAAAGCTTTAGAACTAATAAATACTGCATATGAGTTTTAAAAACTCCCTTCATGGAATTAATAAAAAGATGCAGATGACAGAGGAAAAAAAAAAACAAAACAGTGCACTTGATGGTGGAAAAAGAATTATTCATTTTGGAGAACACAGGAAAACCCATTGTCAAAAAGAAACCTGTGGGATAATATCAAAAATTTTAGATATAAATAATGAGAGTCATCAGAGGAGGGATAAAGAAGATTGTATTTTAAAAAGTATTTAAAAAGAAGATTGTTCCATTTGACCCAGTGATCCCACTTCTAGGAATATACCCTAAGAAGCCTGAAACACCAATCAGAAAGAATATATGTACCCCCATGTTTGTAGCAGCACTATTTACAATAGCTAAGATCTGGAAACAGCCCAAGTGTCCATCAGTAGACGAATGGATAAAAAAGCAGTGGTACATATACACAATGGAGTACTATGCAGCTGTAAGAAAGAAAGATCTCTTATCCTTTGAGACTATCCTTTCCAGACCATGGAGGGACCTGGAAAGTATCATCCTAAGTGAAACAAGCCAAACAGAGAAAGACAAGTATCATATGATCTCACTTATTTGTGGAGTATAATGAACATAACAGTCTGAGGAATGGGGTAGTCCCAGAGATGTGGAAGTGGGGTACAGACTGACAATCCCCAGCAGAGGGAGTGGTGGGGGAGAGACAAACCATAGAACGTATATGCATGAACAATGGACATGGACAACAAAGCTGGGGACAGAGCAGGGAGGGAGGGGGAGGGAGGATCTAGGGGGAAAAGGAGAAACATCTGTAACAAAAATTAATTAATAAAAAAAGAAGATTGTATTTTAAAAGGATTAATGGGGAGGTTAAATTTGGTGAAAAATCTTACAGCTTACACTAGACAGGATAACTTTAAGGAAAACCATGCCTGGATACATTATAATCAAACTACTGAAAATTAAAATTAAAAAAGAAATATTGAAAATGCCTATTTAAACATCAACCTACACACTAGGAAGAAATTATACAGAATAGCTTTAAAATTCTGAAAGAAAATAACTTAATCTGAAATTTTAAGCAATAGCAATATTCTTCACACTTGAAATAAAAATAAAAACATTCTCAAATGAAGGAAAATCAAGAGGAATTGTTGCTAGAATACCAGATCCATAGGATATACTAAAGGAAGTTGTTCAGGCTGAAGGGAAGTGATACCAGGAGACTGATACCAGTTAAGAAAGAACAACAGAAAGGATAAGTAGCTGGGTTAATACAGAGGACTACTTGTTCGCTAAACTTTAAAATATGCATAATTATTTAAACAAAAATGAAAATATTTGCTGGTGGAGTTATCAGTGTATGAGATTTGACATATGACAACAGTAATGTAAAGATTAGCAAGAGATATAAAGGGACCTACATTGTTTAAGGTTTTTAAATTTTATGTGAAATGGTGTAATATTAACTTGAACTAGATTGTAGGTGAAGGGTGATGTTGCTATTTTAATAGCAGTTAAACAGACTTCATATCAGAGTATTACTAGAGATAAATAGGGTTACTCCATAAAACAAAAGGGTAAGTTCATCAGGAAGATATAATAATTGCCAATGTGTATTCCAATGAATGGAGACTCAAAGTATATGAAACAAAAGTAAATTAAAGGCAGAAACAGACAATTCTACAACCAGAATACAGTATAAGATTTTAATACCCTTATCATAGCAATTGATTGACAAAACTAGACAAAAAAATCTATAAAATATATGAACAGCATAATCAATCTCATGAACTAATTGATATTTATTGAACTCTATATCCAACTAATGAATACACATTATTTTTATATGTACATATATTACATTCACCAAGACAGACCATATTATAACCATAAGTCAAATCTTAGTAAATTCTAAAGAATTCAAATCATATAATTTAATTAAATTCTAATTCTAATTAAATAAAATTAGAATCTAATAATTATGAGATAGGTAGAAAAATGCAAAATATCTAAAAACAAATAATGTATCAAAGATAAAAATCACAAAAGTACATTGAAAACTTTTTGAACTGAATCACAATAAAATTAAAGTCATCAAAATGTGTGTATTGCTATAAAGCAACACTCACAAGGAAAGATACCCCTTTACCTACTAATATTAGAAAATAAGACAATCTGAAATCAGTGATCTGAGGAACCATCTGAAGAAGCTGAACTGAAGAAAAGAAAAAAGATACCCAAAGTAGGTAGAAAGGGAAACGATAGTAAAAATGAGAGCGCAGCAGTGAGATACAAAAAACAACAACAAAAATCATACAATTAGTAAAGGAAAAAGTAGGTCTGTGAAAAGTCTAACAAAAGTGACAATTCTCTAGACAGACACATCAAGGGGGAAAACAGAGAGAGAAAGAGCACAATTCACCATGATTCCATAGAGAAAACGGCATTCTAACTCCAGGTCTTACCAATAGTAAAAGAACAATTAGCAAATACTATTAGTAACTATATGCTAACAAATTTGGTCAATTGGGTGAAACAGACATATAAAAATATAGTTTACCAAAATTGACATGAAATTAGCCAAAGGACATATATGCGTAACCCACAGACACAGAGAACAGTGAGGTGATGTCCCGAGGCAAGGGGAAGCAGGGGCTGGGTGAAGGTGGGCAAAGGGGTGTGTGTGGGGGGAGAAGGGGGACATCTGTATAGTGTCAACAATAAAATTAAGTTAAAAACAGGAGAACTAGAAGATGGTAATATTCTTTTTAGAGTAATCATATTGTATTTGTTAGGTAAACTGTTCCCCAAAATAAAATGCTAGGTAGGCTAAAGTATTTTTCATGACGAATTCTATATATCATAGAAGAGGATATTACACTCAATCCTGTAGAAATGTGATATTTTCATTAAAAAATGAAGGAGAGCTATTGTTCAATTGCATTAAAAAGGCCAATATAGCCCTGGCCGGTTTTGCTCAGCAGTTAGAGCATAGGCGCACGGTCCAGAGAGACCCAGGTTCAGTTCCTGCTAAGAGCACGTACCTCGATTGCAGTTTGTCCCCAGCCCTGGTTGGATCGTGTGGGTGGCAACCACTTGATGTGTCCCTTTCATGTTGATGTTTCTCTCTCTCTCTCTCTCCCTCCCACTCTATCTGAACAAAATATCGAAAAATGTCTTTGGGTGAAAATTAAAAAAAAAAAAAAAGGCCAATATAGCAATAATACCAAAACACATTAAAAATAAAATTAGTAATCAATACTATGCATGAATGTAGAGACAAATATTCTCAGCCTAATAGCAATAAACATTTTTATTTTAAAAAATGTGGATATTTACTGAAACATATATAAGAATAAAATGAAGTCAGTGTTAGTGGGTGTACTGAAGGAATTCAAGGTTGGTTGAACATTGGATAATGAAAAACTGTAATTCACCTATTAACAGAACAAAAGAGAAAATTCACATGATTATTTCAATAGATGCAGCAAAATTATTTGACAAAATTTTACATCTGTTAATGAGAAAACTCTCAGTAAAATAGGAATAGTAGTAATAAACTTGTTCATAGAGGTAAAATATCTATGAAAAACCTGCAATCAAAATTAATATTTTATCTAATTTTGAAGATTATTTATCCCTGAGATTAAAATTCTCATGGTCTAGAAACCTAATATACATAAGCCAAAATTTATGATATATTATTCATGGGGTTTAACATATTTGGGATTTTGATAAACATGTGAGCTTTTTATTATCTTCTTGAGTTGTCAGATTAAATAATTTGAGCATGGAGTTTCACTGTGATCTGTGATAAGTAAACAATATGTACCCTTATAGAGAAAATAATTTCCTGGAACCATAGAAAACCATATCAATCTAAAGAAGTTGCTGTGAGTTTCCTAGCATGCTCACAACTCCACTTTGCAACTCCTAAAGAAAGTGCTTCAATTGGACACAAAATTGTTGTCAAGTCAAGTGGCACAGATGTTCACTACAAGCAGTGTTTCTTTCTAAACAATCATTGCAGGAGGTGTTTTTTGTTTTGTTTTGTTTTTTTAGCGAGTTCGTTCTTGCTTCACTCTGCAGTCACTTGAAAACCATTACTCTACTTTCTGGCAAGGATTAAAATTTGTAGAGGGCCCTTCAGTCTCATGAATTACCATAATGAATCAACAGAAAGTGTGTTTTTGTTATTATTATCTTTTTGGCCCAGGTGTTCCCATAATTGTGAACCATAGGGAAAGTTTCTGTTGTGTTCAATTGTCTCTGTAGTCCCCTGTCTATTGAAGTAAAGCTTAGGTTGTATACATAGTTGTCAATAACAATGAAAATTTACCAAGGGTGACTTAGGTTTTATATATAAAGGTAAGTCTTGAATTTTCAATTGTAGCTATCTAACTCACAGATTAGAAGGAAAACAAATATTTGTTTATTAACAAATAAAGGCTTAAACATCTATCATATTATATGATATTTCTAAACAAAATAGGTCTATGATAACATGTTTTTCTGATCTTCAGAAAAAATTTTGCCTGCATTATTAGAAAGACTATCTTTGGATTCTGACTGGTATTTGATTTTGTTTTGTTTGTTTCTAACTATATTTGCCAATTTTTTATGATTTATATGTTGTATTTTTACTAAGAGAATATAGTTATAAAATTAATTTCTAAATTATGAAAGTATCATTATAAATATGACAGTAGAAAAAGAAGCATTCAACCAAAAATGGGTGGAACAATTTGTTGGCTAAAGGGAAAATTGAAGGTGATCCCCATATTAAATGATACACGAAAAATAAGTTGCTTTCTTAAAATAATTTTAAAGGAAAATAATTTAATGTGCAACTAGTTGAAGGCTCAAGTGAAAAGCTTTTGGATACAAGGGAACCTTAAAATCACAAACCAATTGATGAAAAACCCCAAGAATATGTTGATAGATTGGGTATATTAGAAATGAAATATGTTAAGAAACAACAGAAAATTAATTAAAGGTAAACTCCAGATTATTTGCATATTTTAAAACTATTATAAAAGAATAAAGAAAACATATATCCTTGCATAGAAAAATAACCAAAGGGCTCTTAGTTGCCTATAGGAACTCTTTGCAAAGGAGGAAACTCAGATGGTAATAATCGTATGAGAATATTGATACTCACTGGAATTATAAAGTTAAAACCAATGAGAAATGTTTTTTTGTATCAATAAGCTGACAAAGATTTTTAAAATATGCTTACTGTTGGCAAGGTTGTAGTGAGATAGGAGCTGCTGTTTGTAATATTAATTAAATAAACTTTTCTGGAAAGCAATGCAGTATATGTAAGAAGGTCTAACTCAATAATTCTCCTTGTAGCAATTTATCCAAAGGGAATAATAAGAGATACTGACATGGATATGTATGCAAGGAGTATCTCTGAAGATTTATGTAAAATAATGAACAATTGGACAGTTCCAATGGTCAACAGCAGAGTAATACTTAATTTGTTGGGCATCCAAATGATTAATCATTACAAAGACATGAAAATAAAAAGAATGAAACTAGATTACAATTTGTTCCCATGTACAAAAAGTAATTCAAATTGGATCAAAGACCTAAATATATAATCTGAATCAACAAATTACATAGAAGAAAACAAAGGTACTAAACTTTTGGATCATAGAAAATAGTTTATTAATTTGATCCAAAAGGCAAGGGATGTAAAGGCAAAAATAAATGAATGGGACTATATCAAACTAAAAAGCTTCTGCACAGTGAAAGAAACCAACAACAAAACAAAAAGGCAACTCACTGAATGGGAGATGATATTTGAGAACAACAGGTCCGGCAAGGGTTAATATCCAAAATATATAAAGAACTATAAAACTCAACACCAAATAATAACAATCCAATTAAAAAATGGGCAGAGACCTGAACAAGCTACCTCTCCCAAGAAGACATACAAATGTCCAACAGGTATAAGAAAAGATGTTCAGTTTCATTAGCTATTAGGGAAATGCAAATCAAAACTGCAATGAGATACCACCTCACACATGTTACGATGGCTGTTATCAGTAAGACAAGTAATAACAAGTGTGGAGAGATTGTGGAGAAAGGAAACCCTCATTCACTGCTGGTAGGAATGTAGACTGGTAGAGCCACTATGGAAAACATTTGGGGGTTTCTCAGAAATTTAAGAATAGAGTTACCATGTGACTTAGCAATCCCTTTCTGGGTATTTACCTAAAAAACTCAAAAATATGTATTTGAAAAGATATATGCACCCCTATGTTCATTGCAGCATTATTCATGGTGGCCAAGACACGAAGACAACAAAAATGTCCTTAGATAGAGGATTGGATAAAGAAGATGTGGTACATATATATACTCATCTATAAGAAAAGATGAAATACTGCCTTTTGTGGCAACTTGGATGGACCTTGAGAATATTATGTTAATAGAGTAAGTTAGTCAGAAGAAGCTAAGAACCATATGATTTTACTCGTATGTGGGATATAAAACTAAAATTTGTGGTCACAGACAGCAGTGTGGTGGTTACATGAAGAAATTGAGGGGGAAAGAGGGTGGAGTGTACCTAATATATGGTCATAGAAGATGGTTTGAGTTTGGGTAGTAGGCAGACAGTACGATATACAGATCTTGCTTGCATCATAGAAATGTATACTTGAAACCTATATCATCCTATTAACCAATGTCAGTCCAATAAATTTAACTAAAAAAAGACATGAAAATGATTTTAAAAAATAATGCTTGATATAAAAAGTCTATATTATGAAATTGATAATTAAATTTAAAAATTAGTCATACAGAATAGCCCATATTGTGTTAAAACATAAAATATGATAAGATATAATTGAAAAATATATAAAAATGTAATGCTTAATTTCACTTGGTTGAGGTTATATCTGATGGTGCAAAGGCAGGGATAACCACCAGCACTTACAGACACTTTCTGTATTAAGCACATTATATGAGCCATCTCCTCCAATTCTCATAAAAATTCTATTAAGCAAGTACCATTATTTTTTTCATTTTATAGATGAGACTTAAATATATTAAGTGACTCACCAAGTTTTCAGAGATAGTAAAGAGTGAAACAATTCAAAACAAGTGTGCCTCCACCACTCAGGTATTAGACCTTTAATCTTTATGATTATTTATAGCAAATATTTGAAAACAAGTATTTAGTAAAATATATCAGAAAATATGACTATATATGAAAATCCAATTAAAATATGATATAATGCTTTTTAATATAGTCTACATACCACATGATCTCACTTATATACGGAATATAATGAACATAACTGTCTGAGGAATACAGTAGACCCAGAAACATGGAAGTAGGGCACAGACTGACATCCCTCAGAAGAGGGGGTGGGGGGAGTGGAAAGAGATAAACCACAGAACTTATATGCATGTATGCATGACCAATGGACATGGACAACTAAGCCGGGGATGCGGTGGGGGTGGGGGTTGCCAATGGGGTAAAAAAGGTAAAATATCTGTAACAAAAAAATAAATTTTTAAAAAAAGAATGTTTAAAATCAATAAGAAAAATAATAAAACTGGATCCCCTCCATATTTAAGCCAAAATGGATTAAAGACTTGAACATAAAACCTGAAACCATAACACTCCTAGAAGAAACATAGGTGGTAAGATTTGACATTGGTCTTGGCAATGATTTTTTTTAATTGACACCAAAGCAGATGAAACAAAGCAAAAATAAATAAGTGAGCCTACATAAAACAAAGAATCTTCTGCACAGCAAAGGAAGACTCAACAAAATGAAAAGGCAACCTACGCCGTGGGAAAAAAATTTGCAAAACTTCTATCTGATAAGAAGTTAAAATCCGCCCTGGCCGGTTTTGCTCAGCGGTTAGAGTGTCGGCCTGCGGTCCAGAGAGACCTGGGTTCGGTTCCCGCTAAGGGCATGTACCTCGATTTCAGTTTGTCCCCAGCCCTGGTTGGGTTGTGTTTGTGGCAACCACTCGATGTGTCCCTTTCACGTCGATGTTTCTCTCTCTCTCCCCCTCCCACTCTATCTGAACAAAGTATCCAAAAATGTCCTCAGGTGAGGATTAAAAAAAAGAAGAAGTTAAAATCCAAAATTTTTATAAAGAACTCATACAATTCACACATTGTTGACCGTCAATTTTACGTAGAAGTTATCTCATGTCACCAGCTACTTTTTTCGTAATTGTGTATGAAAGTGAAACAATCTAAATAAACTTCAGTATACTTTATTTATACATAATGAATTTAAATGAAACTTTGTACATATCTTCTACATATTATATTTTATACATATTATATATATATATATTTTTTTTGGTGTGGTGTACTGTATAACAATCACCTTTTGAAACACACACTTTACATGTTCTAGTTGGATTTTTTTTATACCAGTGACTATTTTTTCTAAAACGTGGTCTTTTAGTTGCCCTGAAAGCCTAAAAGGTGAATCAACGTAAGGAGCATGTTTAGAAGGACCAGAAGAAGTGTTAGGTTCTGAGCTGCACCCATTTGAATCAGCAGATATCCATTCACTAGCTAATTCAAGAATATAGAATGGTGTGCTGTTTTTTGAACTTTGACCCTCAGGGCAAAGAGTCACAAATACAATAATCCTATATTACCCCAAGTTTCAAAAATTGAAATAGCTAATAGCAAATGCAAAGATGAGTTAACTCGTGAGCGGTCAGCAACGTTTGGGCATGAAAACATGAGTTAACTCATGAGCGGTCAACAATGTGTTAAGAAAAGCCCAAACAATAGCAAAACAATTTTATTTTTAAAATGGGCAAAGGAACTGAATAGACATTTTTCCAAAGATGACATACAATGGCCAACAGGTACATAACATGGTATACAACATCATTAATTATCAGAAAAATGCTAATCAAAACCACAGTGAGATATCACGTCACACCTATTAAAATGGCTATCATGAAGAAGAGAGGTAATTCATGTTAGGGAACAGGTGGAGAAATGGGAACTCTTGTGCACTGTTGGTGGGAATATGAATTATTGTATTTTTTATTGAAAACACTATGGTGGTTCCTCAAAAATTTAAAAATAGAACTACCAGATGATCTAGCAATTTCACCTCTGTTTGTATATCCAAAGGAAATAAAAATAAGCTATGTGCACTCCATGTTCAGTGCAGTATTATTTTAAATAGTCAAGATATGGAAACAACCCAAATATACCATCAATGGATACAGAAGATACATATATATATATATATATATATATATGAATGATTATTATTCAGTCATGAGAAAGAAGGAAATTCTGACATATGCTTAATTTTTTTTCTTATTGTCTCAACTTTACTTTGCCTTTCTGATAGTCACTAGCACAAATAATAGCTAGAAAGCAGATAAATTGAGGTACTATTGACTCAAAAACCCACTATTAGAGTTTTGTGTTAGCTTGTTTGTTTCCTTACAGGACAATTAACTCTATGAGTTGAGGAGGATGCTTACGAACCTTTAGTATTTCTAGAATCAAATGCACTGGCTCACACAGAGAGCACTCAGCTATGCTGCCCTGTCCTTTTCTAATTGGCTCTAATTGATTCTTGAAATCTCACTTCAGGTGTTAGCATGTTTTAATTTACTCTGTTCCAATAGCACTCTCTGCTGATTTATTATATAACACATATTATACTGTATTGTGACTACTTACTGTTTCATCTTATTGGGTCTAAAATTCCTAAAGGCAAGTTGTCTTCTCCTTATACCCCCCAAAATAGTAAAGTACCTAACATATATTAGTTGGCAAACAGGGTGTCTTTAACCACAAGTATTTATTGTCTTACAGTTCTAGAGGCAGAAGTCTGAAGTCCAAAACTGGGCAGGTTTGGTCCTCGAGGGCTTTGAGGGAAGGATCTCCTCTAGACCAATCAAATTGGATTGCACATAACCATCTTCATTTTCACATGGTGTTCTTCCTGTATCTTTATATCATCTTCCCTCTGTACATATCTCTGTGTCCAGATATCTCCTTTATATAAAGATGTTTGTAATGCTGGATTAGGGTCAACGCTAATGATCCCACTGTAGCTTCTTACCTCTACAAAGATCCTCTCTTTCAATAAGATCACATTCTGAAGTACCGCAGATTAGGACTTCAACATGTGAAATTTGGTGAGATGAAATTAAACCTATAACACAATAATAGATATGTGTCAAATCAGTGAGTACATGAATGAATAGCACTTACAAAACTTACAAAATTTGTTTTAATTGTCCAACATGTGTCCCTCAAAAGACTGTGACCTCCTTTAGAGCAAAATTCATATCTCATTCATGTTTAAATCTGTAGTGCTAATAACAAAGACCAATACATAGTAAGTGATAAAAATGTTTTGTTAAATGGGTGATAAATGACATGGGAAAGTATTTTCTGTAAAAATACCTCTGGAAGAATATTTGTCTACATCTTGCCTAAGTCTCTCTCTGTTCAATGATTGTTGCTTATTGCTGTAGAGTGTACAGTCCCCAAAGTTTCAACGCCTTAGGCAATTTGAAAAAGATAACTATGTGTCATTCAGAGGCTGGAAGTCTAAATATTTCCGTGACCTTAATACCTTACTGCCTTCATAGAAATCAGCAATCATCTATGCTTTTTGTCTTATTTTCATACCATAGGTTTTTCTTTTATTTATCAAAACACAATATTAAAAATAAAATGTAAACTGACTGTCAATGGAACCCGTCAGAGAGATATAAAAGTGTCTTCAGGATGTAAATAGAAAAATAATAAAAAATGGAGAGCCCGAGAGGGGGATGGGGCTCTGGGGAAGAACCTCAGATGCCAGGGTTGTTTTCTTGTTCAGTAAGACCACCTCAATTATCATCAGAATGAAGTAGCTGAGTAGAATGTTAATTAGTTTCACAGTTTCTCTGATTTAGGATGTATAATCAGCACCAGTAGTAATAAAACAAGTAGAGACAAAGCTGCTCTGTGATGAAATTCATGAACCTACAATAATCTAATAAGACAAACATGGCTAATTGTACTTATAGGAAAGAAGACGGCCAGGGTGACCTAAGGGATGGGGAGGGCTGTGCCCACATTCTTATCTCCAGCTACCAAATTGCATTTATGCTGCATCCACAAAGCATTTTCCCAGACACTTCTGAGTATGTGGATTGGGACAATCATGACTGAGTTCTTTTCTGAGTAACTCAGAGTGGTAAAGGTAGGTAGAAAAGCACACAAAGAAATGTTAGAAAGCAACATCCAAATTAGCAAGGCATTCATGGAGTTTTGTTTGAAGAGATTTACATTTAAAAAGTCTTTTATATTTATCCAGTAGTTACTACTTCTGCAACTCTTGATTCTTTTGTGTGGATCTAGATTGCCTTTTTAAAAAAAAATTCTGGGCATTTTTACAATTGTCCTCTATTTCCCCCCTTCCCCTCCACCGGATCAGATTCTGCTCTCCCCTCCCTCTGGCCATCACCACACAGTTGTCTGTGTCCATGGACTATGCATATATGTTCTTTGGCTAATTGATTCACCTTCTTTCATCCTGTCCGCTCCTCCTACCTCCTCGGTGCCATCTGTCAGTCTGTTCCATGTCTCCATATCTCTGGTTTTATTTTGTTTCTCAGTTTATTTTGTTCATTAGAGTCCACATATAAGTGAGATGATCATATGGTATTTGTCTTTCTCTGACAGGCTTATTTTGTTTAGCATTATAATCTCTAGGTCCATCCATTATGTTGCAAAAATAAGAGTTCCTTCTGTTTTACAGCCGCATAGTATTCCTTCATGTACATGTTCCACAGCTTTATATCCAATAGGCACTTGAGCTCTTCGAGA
Organism: Molossus molossus; assembly: GCF_014108415.1. Classification (NCBI taxonomy): domain Eukaryota; kingdom Metazoa; phylum Chordata; class Mammalia; order Chiroptera; family Molossidae; genus Molossus; species Molossus molossus. The sequence goes on from NW_023425348.1 coordinate 29,676,110, forward strand.
TCTTGGCTATTGCAAACAATGCAGCTACGAACATAGGGATACTTTTATTCTTTCTAATTGGTGTTTTAGGATTCTTAGGATGTATTCCCAGAAGTGGGATCACTGGGTCAAAAAGCAGTCCCATTTTTAATTTTTTTGGGGGAAACTCCATACTGTTTTCAACAGTGGCTGCACCAGTCTGCGTTTCCACCAGCAGTGTACTAGGGTTTCCTTTTTCTTCACATCTTTTCTAGCCCTTGTTGTTGGTTGGCTGATTGATGGTAGCCATTCTGTCAGGTGTGAGGTAATAGATCATTGTGGATTTAATTTGCATTTCTCTGATGATTAGTAACATTGAACATTTTTTAAAATATGTCCGTTGGCCATCTTTATGTCCTTTTTGGAGAAATGTCTATTCAGGTCTTTTGCCCATTTTTAAATTGTATTGTTTGTCTTCCTGGTGTTAAGTTGTACAAATTCTTTATATATTTTGGAAATTAACCTCTTTTTAGATGTATCATTGGTGAATATGTTCTCCCACACAATGGGTTTTCTTTTAATTTTGTTGATGGTTTCCTTTGCTGTGCAGAAGGTTTTTAGTTTGATGTACAGTAGTCCTGTTTGTTTATTTTTACCTTTGTTTCTCTTGCCTAGGAGATATATTAGCAAAAGTATTGCTATGAGAACTGTCTGAGATTGCTATCTCCTATAATTTTCTTTCTGTTTGGGGGACTTATGTTAATATTTATTTTAGTATAAGTCTGCCAATGATGGATTTTCTTTCAGCTTGTATATACATATAAAAGTTTTACTTTTAAGCTTGCTTTTAGTATTTTTTCTGGTTTTAAGTAATTTGGCTCTGATATGCTTTTCTGTATTTTTCCTTATATTTTCTTGTACTTTGGGTTGTTTGAACTTAAATCTGAGGGTTTTAATTTTCACAAAATTTGAAAATGTTCCAGCTATTATTTTTTTTTTTATATTTTCTATCCCCCTGGCCAGTGTGGCTCAATGGTTGAGCATTGACCCATGTACCAAGAGGCTGCTGGTTTGATTCTTGGTCAGGGTACAGGCCCAGGTTATGGGTCAAATCCTCAGTGGGGGACATGCAGAAGGTGGCCAATTGATGTTCTCTCTCATCAGTGTTTCTATCTCTCTCTTCCTCTCCCTTCCTCTCTCTCTAGAATCAATTCAAAAAATTATATATTATGGTAGAAGAAAATGTGTAGGTCAGAGAGAAAATAAAATCTACAGAAATTAAATCAGTGGCCTTGGTAAAGTATTGGGCGGGAGGGAGAGAAAGAAGAAATAGTCTGGGAGAGACGGGATTTACTACGAGGGAGGCCCTTCAGCCACTGAGGGATGGAAACAATTTGCAGGGGAGAGAAAAGTGACTGTAAAGAGGAGTTGCTAGTTGCTAGATGTTATGAACTGAATTGCCTTTAATTTTTCTGAAGAATTCAAATGGAGATTATAATTATTTTATGAGCTTTGAAATGTGGAATAATCTTCCTTAAATGTTATCTCATGTTGATTCTAGAAAAAAGCAGGGCTTTAGGTTATATAAAGACTGCTTAAACATTGCCATCATTCTTACCCAGTAAGGTATGCATTTTATTTTTGTTTTGTAGATGAGGGAACTAAAAGCCAAGAATTGTATGAACTTGTCCAAATTATAAGTGATGGAACTAGAGTTCAAGTTAGCCTGTTTCAAAAGTCAGTGCTTTTCCTAGGCCTGGTGGCTCAGTTAGCTGGAGCATCATCCAGTGCATCAAAGGGTCATGGGTTTGATTCCAGTCAGGGCACATACCTAGGTTGTGGGTTTCAATACCTGGTCATGGCACATACTGGAAGTATCGATTAATGTTTCTCACAATGTTTCACTCTCTTCCTCTCTCTAAAATCAATAAAAACAGTCTTTGATGAGCAGTTGGGAAAAAGCAAGTCAATACTTTTGCAGAAAACAATCTAACTTATTTATAATGTATGGGGCGCACATTATAATGCATAACCTTTCATCTAAGTATGTTTTAGAGGATTCTGTAGGCCAGAGAATTTCCTACGTGACTCCTAAGGATCTCAAAGCATTTTGTTTGTTTATAGTTTAAAGTGTTAGGTGATGAGTCATTCTTTTTATGAAAGAGAATATGAAGTGGGCTAGCTAACTGTAGCTAATGTGCCAAATCCAGTATAACAAATGCTTTCGTAAATAAAGTTTTATTGAAAAACTTGCCTATTTGTTTTCTAATAGTCTCTGGCTGTTTTCAGTATACAATGGCAAGGATGAGTAATTGTGGCCAATACCCAATGGCCTGTAAACCTAAAGAATTACTGTCTTTCCCTTTACAGTAAAAGTCTCCAACTTTTTAATGGAGGATCCTAATTCTGTAAGGTCTTAGTGGTGCTCAAATGCAGGCTTCAGATATGTGCTGATTTTTGAGTCTGGGGGATTAGTTAGCTAACTTTCTTTCTGCTACATCTTGAGGAATAAAAATTCTTAGCAACCCTGCCCCAGTGACAGCAGGAAATTCCCTCCAGCTTTTGCCTGGAGGAAGTGCTCCTCAGCCAACTGGCAGGTACCACCCACTCTGCTTTGTCTCACTGAGAAAGGCTAAGAAACAGAGGCCTGAGAGTCACTGTTACTGTTATTATCACAGTTTCTAGTATATTCTGTACTGAATAAACTAACTTCAAGAGTGGCAATTCTATGTTTGTCCACATGTTTTGAACTAGATTTTTAATATCTGAAGTAAAAGCAAGGACTAGAATTACTAATCACTCTATGTTGAACTGTTGAATATAGACCTCCTCCTCTAGATAACTCATTCTTGTAAATAAAGCATTTGTATGTAGAGTAAAATAAAAATTTCTATTGTTATTTTTGACATTTTACAAAATAATATAGAATGACTCATTTTTTTGTTTTGTTTTTATATATGTCACTGTAAGATTGAGATTTTGGGAAAGAGGATTATGCCCTTTATTTTTAAATGAATTTTTGACTTAAAAAAAGTTACAAGGTTGTAAAGAATTCTTGTATTCCTTCACTCAGCTTTTCTTAAAATGAAGATCTTATACAGTCATTATACAATTAACAAAATCAGGAAATAACACCTGTATAATTTATTCTAATTTCACACGTTTTCCTAGTCAGAATCTCTGTTTGTTGTTGTTGTTGTTGTTTGTTTTCCCTTCAGGATTCCCTCTTGCACAAATCTCCTCCAATCTACGCAGTTCCTTAGGCTTCCCATGTCTTCCATGACCTTGACAGTTTTGAAAAGTGGTGGTCAGTTATTTTGACATAGATGTATTTGTTTTATTTTGTAAGTGGCAGAGTGAAATGATGGAAACCTGATGACCCTCCCACTGGGAAAAGAAATAACCTGCAGGTCTTGGGTGAGCTCTAAGAGCAAATGACTAGGATCATAAGTCCACTGGCTATGTCTGGCGGCTCTTCCCCAGAGTGGGTCAGGATGGAAAGAGTTTGGAAAGCTGACAGACTTCCTAATATTACTTCCTAATATTTACAGTCTCCAGAATATTCAGAGAGCAAATAAGAAACATAGTTATTTTCTGCATATGAATTCAACAACTCAGTATTGATCTGAATAAAAATGAATAATAGTCTCCTAAGATTGAAATATAGTAATTAATTTGGCCAGAAAAACAGTTCATTCATTTCAAAAGTCATTTGAAAATGCATATGAAGATAATCTTGCTTTTATATTCAGAGAATGACCCATACTGTTAGATTTATTACTCTCCCCCAAAATGGGAGTTTAAAGTTATTTAAACCACTATCTTTTAAGAAGACTGAGATTTTAAAAATGGCAATACTGATGAAGTGTTAAAGATTTCCTCAAAGCACCATAATCATATTTCTATTGAGATGGGAAATGATTACCTATTATCAAAAAAGAAAGAATAGCCATAAAATTAAAAACCCAGCATATCAATAGGAAAAATACTATTTTATAAAAACCAGGCTATTGGGAAAATATTTTCAAGGATTTTTCCCCTTGATTTAGTATAGTAAATCATTATCCCCTTGTTCACTATTTTAAAAAAGCCTAACCAAAAAGGTTTTAATCTCATTCAACATAAAATAAATTATTGTCTAAGGAAGCCTGTTTGCCTAGTAACAAACAGCTTTGCATTTTGTGTAATTAATCTTAACCTGTCAAGTGGCCAAATCCATTCATCAGCCATCCTCCTGCTGGAGAATTTGATTTTTAGATGGAGAGAAACAAGAGGACGATGCCACATCTGCCTTTTTTGTTCACATTGCAGTTGTCTGAAGAGAGACATGAGGCAAGGAAAGCATAACAGAAGAGTATCTTAAAAATATATATATATATATTATCCCTTCCTCCTTTCTGCTGTTCACCGATAGTAAACACATATTGTTTAAAACTGCAGCCCCAGGCAACTGAGAGACAGGAACTTTCCCTGCTCCTGTGGAGGCTCTAGTCTGCCCCAAAATGCAGACTTTAATTAGATGTGATACAATCTAAAAAGGAGGAACATAGAAAGCTAAAGGAGCACACACTGAAATGTAAGGAAAACTGGAGATTTCATCTCAAAGGTGAAATAGGCGAAGGAATTGGGAATGTGGCCAGAGGACTAGGCAAATGGAGCACTGAGTTTATGTGTGTGTGTGTTTGTAGAACAACATTTACTTCTCACCGATATTTAATTCTGAAGTCAAATGTCCCAGTGCCATGTTATCACACTTTAAATGAAATATGATAAAATATTAGGACACTAACATGTCTTTAGTGACAGGAGCAGAACAGAATAAAATTAAAAGTAATACAAAAAAAGGTCCTAAAACTTTACTGAGGTGAGAAATCGAAAAGATTAATGGTGTGGGGGGAAAAAAGTGCAAGATGTCTTTAAAACGATGTTAAAATCAAATGTATTATTGTGATTTAAAGGGTTTAAAGTGTTAGGAATTATTTTTTTTTAAGGAGTCATTCAGAAAATAATTTTAAAAATAACCATGTCAAAGCAGAAGGAAATGCGCTCACTTCAGTAGCACGTACACTGAACCTGGAATGATGCAGAGATTAGCATGACCCCGTGCAAGGATGACATGCAAATTCATGACACATTCTATAGTGAATCAATCAGTTAATTAATTAGATTAGATTAGGTAGAAGGAAACCCTTAATAGATATGATTGTGTAAAACGAATCCACTAATCACTAATTATCTTATGAGAAAAATCTAAAGTACAGAAAAAAAATTTTCTCTTTAGATCAGCATGTCATTTTTCTTTTTAAAACATTTTTCTTTCATTGAAATTTTAGAGAAAGAGAAAGGGAGAGAGAGATAGAAACATTGATGTGAGAGAGAAACATCAATACACTGCCTTCTGCACGCCTCCTACTGGGGATGGAGCCTGCAACCGGGGCATGTGCCCTGACTGGGAATCAAACTGGGACCTCTCAGTTCAAGGGGTGATGTTCAGTCCACTGAGCCACACCGGCCAGGCATAGATCAGCATGTCATTTTAGAATCTGAAGGCAAAAGTACAAAAGCAGAGCTCTTTGAATATTTTTGCAAATTGACAGTTCAATAAGTCTAGGGAAAATTTTAGTGTTCTAAAATTGTATGTTCCGGATAAAGGAATCAAAGTGAATTTCCCCTGGATATAAATAAACTAGGATTGAAAGCTTCAACTGGACTTTACTTCTGACCCTTTTTGTTTGTCACTAACGTGTAAGTTCTTTCCAAGTGACTCGTGACGTTTTTTCAGTCTCTTAAACTAAAGCGATGCAATCATGGCCTTCTGCCTGTAACTAGTTTCTCAGTGAATTATTTCCTTTTGGAATTTAAGCTGGTAGCATATGCGTTTGTCAGGTGTTACTAGTAGAAGGAAAGCAACAAAACCAACTAGTGCAAATACAACTTGGGCAGTACCACTTGTCATCAGTGCTCCCATGTTGGAAGAGCTATCTCACTGATAGCCACGAAATGGCTTCAAGGATAAACACAATCTTGTTTTCTTTCTGGCTGTTTCAAAACCAAGTTGTGTATAATTAACAGAGGCCATGTGGTTCATTTCCTGATTAAGTTGTATAATTTTCATGTCCTATAGAACATAACTGGACTAGTATGGAGTATGTAAATCCTTTGTCTATTTCCTAGTATGGATTTGATTATTTCCAGGGATAGTAAACAAACGCTTTAACAACAACAACAATAATAGATCATCTTATTTTACTTACTTCCTAAAAAGTGCCAGGAGCCTGCTCAGAGCTGGGTTTATACAGAAACTAATATGTATCCTTTCTTAGCAGATACTCTGTTTACACGTGTAAATTTTGTATCTGGCACACTGGCGAGTAGATAGACTGTTTTGTTCACTCAATATTATGTAGTGAGGAAGAAGCTATAATTTTAATTACTTTATTAAAGACAAGTGCCTATCACGCAATCTAAATGTGTTGTACCACACTTCACTGTTATATAATTATTATTTTTAAAAGTATATTCCATGATCTTTGAAATGCAAGGGTCATAGGTTCAAATATGAATCTCTGCAAGTATTATAATCAGTGACACTATGGGAATATCAATGTAAGAGAAAGAAAAATGAATAGAGAAAACACTTTAAATTTTTGTAATTTCAAGGTGATACTAAGGCCAAGTGCATGCAAGTTAGAGCAAATTTGACACTATTTCTAATGTGACATGTTCGTAAAGCTCAAAGCTTTATCTTAAGTTTAGAAATTGGTCCATACTTTGCTTCCATTAATGTCTTTCACACTTGAAAAAATATCAAATACTACCTAATCTTGACAGAATTCTGCCTCATTTTCTCAACTTTGTGTTTGCCAGAATATATCATGTCATTGTCTAGCTTTGGCTGAAATGCATCCCATACCATTTCCTTTATTCATTATTTCATATGTAGATGGTGCCTTTATGAGTGGCTTTACATTTTCCTGTTCCTTTTTGGGAATGTTCGCTATCCCTTACAAAGATTTTAAACATAGTACATTTAAGTCATTTCAGTAAAGGTACTTTAATTAAGTCAAGTCTTAGAAATAATCTTAGGCAGTAGTGTTAGAAGCATTAAATTGAACATTTCTAAGGTCTCTGTAGAATAAAAATAATAGGACCATGTAGTCAGAAAATGTATAAATCTAGTAAAATGGTTCTTTGAGTACCTGACACTGCACTGTGTGTGTGCTTGTGTGTGCTCACATGCACAGGTTTCTCTTATGCAGGATATATGAATGAGAAGAGCCCACACCAAGGGAAAGATCACTCCTCAGCTGTACTATCATCAGAGTTTAGGGTAACAGAAATAGAGGCAAGAAAAACACAGTCAAGGGGAGCACAATCACTAGGATTTTAAGAAAAGATGACCCCAGAGTCTACTCTGGCTAGACCCAATAAGAATAATTTATTTAAGCCACTGGTCAAGATAGCAAAACTGTAGGAAACAAGGAAACAGTGTGTGTAAGGGGTTTCTCATTGTTCTCTTATTCCTTATTATTTTTAGATTTTCAGGTTATAATGTGAAAAGCACCATATAATGAATGAGAAGCCATTGTACTGTGGAGATGTGATAACCTTTGAGTCAGACAAACCTGAGTTCACTTTGAGCTCTGTCCATGAGCCTGTATAACTGGGGTGTAATGTTTTACTGGAAGCCCCCAATGAACATGCATTGTGATACTCATATCTTTCCACAGTTCCTAATGCATTACATCAGGGCTTGTTTATGTGACATGTAAAATAAAATATTAGCAAGTGTAACAAAAGCAGTGTCTTCAGAAGCATTTGAACAGTGCTTGTCCCCAAAGAAGTCCAAACCTTTTTATATGGGGAAATTATGTAGACATTCTGCAACCACACGAGACCCCAAATAAGAATTGCAGAAGAACTACCCAGCCGAGCCTTTCCCAATTGACAGGAGCATGAGCATGAATAAATTATTAGTCTTTTAAGCCACAATGTTTGGAGCTACTTTGATATGCAGCAAAATATAATTAAAACTGCAACCTTGATCAAATGACTTAACTGCCTTTATGGGAGTCAGTTAAATTATAGCTTTGCATTGAATAGATGAGGACTGAAAAAAATCTGGGCCCCACTAACTTTGTTTTTAAATTACATCACTGTTTTGCTGTGCCTGTTCTTTACCTGACTAGAGAAGTAGAAATGTGAAAAGTCACTCTAACAAGGACTTGACTCGAGGCCACATATTTTCCTGGTGGTTTTCCTGAGACATCTTTACCTACATTTTGAAATATGAGTTGGAAGCATTATTCAAAAAATGTTCACCAACTCAAGTTTTGTTGACGAAGGTGTCAAATCTGCCCACTGCCTTTATGAGATTTGTAATCCAATAAGAATATTGGATATTAAAAAAAATACTTAGAGTACATGTCATAGTTTAATTGAATGTGCAGACCTTGGTTGGACACAAGTAAGATGAAGCGTTATTCTTCTTTCCACTACAGACATTAAATATACTGAATCATTCTTCCCTAGTCTTTGATAGCATCTCAGGCAGATCCATAAATTTTAGGTCTCTTTATGCTGGAATAGTCTCATTTCAGACATTAGAAAGTCTAATCCAGTCAAAAATATCAAATCCAATTCAAAATCTCACATCCAGTCTCATATGCAATATAATATTTCTCCCTCTTTATTCACCCATACATCTTTTTCAATTTAGTCTGCTGCTTCTGGGTCTTCTGGTGTCTAGACTATGGGAGAGAGAATTTGAAGGAAGGGTTCATCTGGCTCAAGGACTAGGCTGCTATAACTGAGCCATTGGGATCCTCTGCTTCTTCCAGGAAAGTACAACCAACATGGGACCTGTTAAGCATCCTGCCCCGTTCATGTCCAAAGTGTCAGGTTTAGCTCCATTGTTTTTCATAGGCCCCAAGTCTCATTTCCCAGGACCCAGCATTCATACAGAAACATAGACTTTCACTTGGCTTTTTAATTACCACCCTAAAAATTCCCACTAGCTCATATTCTTTTGTTGTTATTGTTATTGATTTATCTGATCATCATTAGAAAATGTAAAAGCAATGCTTATAAATATATTTTATTCATGATCCAGTTGCACCACAATACTTAGTGCTTTCAAAGTACCAAATTCTCATTAATCTTGGAAGTAATCAAATGGTCTTTTTACCCTTCATTTGACTTGAAGTTGTGGAAGAAACTCTACTTTTATTATAAAGAAAGAAAGGAATCTCTGCTCAGTGAATCTTAAAATCTTCATTCCTCTTCTTTTCTTCTCCTAGAGTTTGGTGATGAGGGTTGATGGTCGAAGAATTAAGATGAATACATTTTAGTAAGTCCTGCACCTCTCCTGAGAATGTTCAAAGACTCAATTTTAGTCTTCAGCTGAAATTTCAAGGTAAGTATCATTTAACATCCCTTTATATTATATTTCAGTGTCACAAATGTTTTATGAAATATGATAATGAGAAAGATTTAATTTTATTGTAAGGCCAGCAAAGGTCTTTCTGGAGAAGTAAGATGTGATCTCAGAAATGAAAGGTGATTTGGAGTTATCCAGGAGAGGAAGGGGCGGAGGAGATGACGGCACCGCGATGTTTTAATGTGAGAGGAAAGGGGGAGTGATATGATATGAGTTGTACTTTCTGAAGCTGGTAAATGAAGAGGGAATTTTAGCAGTATGTCCAAATAAGCAGCTTTTCCTATTGTCTAGACAAGAGGTGAAACAGTGTAGGTACAATGGAGGTGAAGACATCTGGTTAGATTTAGGAAATTTCTTGCGCATAGAATTAAAGACATATGTGATGGAATGGCTGTGGGGTGTAACGAGGAATATGTGTTAGGAATAATACCCAGGTTTCAGAATTCGGCAATATGTAGATGAAACTGCCACTTAACTCAGATGATCAAAATAGGAGGCTCGTGGGAGACCAAGAATTCGGTTTGAATGGGCTGTGAATCATATGAATGATGGTTTTACAAGTCTAGAGAAAAGATTTAAGATTGTAAATGAGAATTTGAGGCCATGAATATATCCCAGGTAATTCTAGTATGCACTGATTATTTGGCATGAGAAGAGCTGGCAAAGGCAGGTAAGAATGAGCCATTAGAAGGAATGGAGAAAAACCAGAATAATAGTTTGGTGCTAAGAGTGCACCAGAGAACAGAAGGGTGTTAATAGGACTTGGCAACATGGAGCTCAGGAATGGCCTTCTGGGGAGCTGATTGGGTGCATGGTGGAGGAGGAAGCCAAGAGTCTTAGTGGTTGGAGATTTGGGCACTGCAGTGCATGGCCATGGCAACTTCTTTCTGATTGAATGAGGATGAGTCTGGATCAGACAGGGAACTCAAACTCTTCATAAATGTTGCGGAATGAATGCACTGACTGGGATAGTAGATCCTGAAAGATCAAGGGCTAGCTCCATTTTATATTTTCTTTTCTTATGACCTTCGAAGTACATGTCTATTTGTCAAAATACACTTGCTGATTTTTGTTTTTCGTTGTGTATAAGATGTTAGTGGTGGGCTGGAAAAGTGGCAAAACTTGTCAAATGTCTACTAAATCTCAGTAAAAGGTAAACTGGATTTTTCCAGGTCTGATCACCATGATATTTTCTTCATCCAACTGCTTCTCAGATGTAGAGAAACACAGATGCTTCGTCGCCTCCTTTTATTTGCTCGGAAGGATGAGTGGGAGTACTGCAGTGGCTGCCATTCTCCATTAATAGCATACATTATATGACTTAAAGAAAAACAGTTGAGCCCTATCCGGTGTGGCTCAGTGGTTAGATAACCAGCACTGAAGGGTCATGGGTTTGATTCCCAATCAAGGGCATGTACCTGGGTTGCAGGTTCGATTCCCAGCCCCAGTCGGGGTGCATGCAGGAGACAACTAGTTGATATGTCTCCCTCCCTCACTTCCTCCCTCCTACTCTTTCTAAAAATCAATGGAAACAATATCCTCTGGTGAGGATTAATAAAATAAGAAAAACAGTCAGTTGTCCTGCCCTCTACACTGGAAAGCAGCTGCTGAGCTCTCGCAGTTGAATGACTTGTCATTGCTGTGGAGCCATGGTAGAGTCACACACACAATCAGCTATACACAATGAAAGAACAAAATTGAAAAAATTTTGTAGAACTCTCTAGTGAATGCACGAAACTGAGTTAGGAATAACACCAACTTGTCCCTGTGTCTCTGTCCTGAAACATAGTTGTGAATGAAAAAAGTGGTCCAGAATTGTAATGGAAGTTGTGAAAATCCTAGGATATATTTTATAGTTATGATTCTTTTATATGGTTACAGGTCTAAAGAGACAGTTTTAGGTTTTATTTTATCCTTTCTTGTTTGACAGAATTACTATGGTTGTTTTATATCCCCAAATATGTCTTATAGTTGCTTTGATGGTTTAGTCTTGTCGTGTGTCTGGCTTTAAAAATAAGTTGCACTAGACATTTGACTAGATGGATTGTCAGCAAAATGGTTTCCCTTCTCTTTCATTTTATTTAATTCCCTTTGACCTCTTCTGGGAGTGCCAGCCTGAAACACCTGGTTCTCCTGGCACTGTGTCCTCTCTTTCAGGAAGTCCCATGTGCGACAACGTCTGTCAAGTGCTTATAGAGAGATTTTGGAGGCAGCTGGACTTAGTCTTCATCTCTTTTCCAGCTGAGGGATCGCAGTCTAGTTACTGAATTTCTCTGAACTTTTTTTCTTCATCTGTGCAGTGGGGCTAATAATAATCTTACATACCTCATGCAATTGTAAAAAATTAATAATTTGTAAGAGAGCGGTTCATAAACCATAAAGAAATAAGAATTTTAAGTTATAATTAAAAGAGATATTTCTCATGCTAAAGTGTATAATATATAATGAAGGACATGAACTTGGTGATCAGCTTGACCAGTGTGTGAACTCTGTCTGTACCAGTTACATATTGTGTAAACAAAGGCAAGTAACTTAATGTCTTTAAGATTCTTTTTTCTAACATGTGAATTGGTATACTGTTATCTTCCCCACAAGACTATTGAGATATTTAAATGACATTATGCAAGAAAAGTATCTAATTCCACTTATTATGTGCACATATTATGTTCTGTGTCAATTATATCTTGGGTCAATATACCTTGGTCTCCTTTTGGACCCATCACTTTCAGTGTTTACTAATTCTTCCTTGATTCTAGGGTATGGTTCCACTGGAGACAATGTATCCCTAATGTTCCAAAAGGAAAAATATCAAAGTTTTGTTCTACCAGTACTGGTACCACTACTGTTTGTACAGGGGTGCCTTCATTCTCTAGGAGATCTCTTTAAAGATACACTATGCAGCCCAGGCCAGTTTGGGTCAGCAGTTAGAGCATCAGCCCATGGAACAAACAGTCACAGATTCTATTCCGGTCAAGGGCAGGTACCTCAGTTGCAGTTTGGTTTGTGCCCTTGTCTGGTTGGGGTTGAGCAGGAGGCAACTAGTCGATGTATCTCTCTTGCACTGATGTCTCTCTCTCTCTCTCTCTCTCTCTCTCTCTCTCTCTCTCTCTCTCTCTCTCCCTCCCTCCCTCCGTCCCTCCCTCCCCTTCTTCCTCTCCCTCCCATTCTGTCTAAAAATTAAAAATAGAAAAATATCCTCAAGTGAGGATTAAAAAAAAAAGATTAAAGATACACTGTGCCTTAATAATGTAAAAGAATCAAGAACATTCTGTAATCAATTAGTAAGATTCAGATAGGAGAATTTTGCCATATCACACAAATAACATGCATAGTATTTTATTTACATATAAGGATAATCATCTTAAATAAATATGTATGGATTACACTATCTTTTCTCTCCTCTGCTGTAGCTGAAAAAATGAGCAGGGAGTCTCTTTGGCTAAAGTCACTGTTCAGGTAGGAACATCTTCTCTCCATCCTTGCACCACCACCTCCACCTCTAAAAAGAAAACAAGAATGTTCCCCCCACCCCACCCCCAGGGAATGACCCTTTATGGAGGCAGTCTAACCCCTTCATCAAGGGACAACATTAAAATTTGTGGTTAAGGTTCATAGGAAAGGAATTGGTTAACTTGGAAAACAATCTTCTAAGACTCTCTGTTGCTTAGATTACATGGAATCCCCTTCTTAATTTACTGGGACTCAAAAGGAAAGCAGTCACTGTGTCTTGGTTGAGTTTTCAGAGCCTGGAAAGACAGAGAAACATGTAGGGCCTTTAAAGGCAGACTCTCAAGCTAATCTGACCCAGTTCTGATAAGGAGAATGGCTACGGGTTTAACTTGCTGTGGGCATTGAAGGGTGGTTCCTGGGGGATACAGCAGGGACAGCGGGTGAACAGAGACTCGGGAGCAGAATCTGTAGAACAGTCTTCTAATAACAGGCAATGCCAGTGTGTCCTGAGAACTTGGCTGAAAAGCATATCAACCAGCAGGTCAGAGAGTAGAGGACCAATATTCAATAGTGACATCATGTGGCAGTTGACCTCTCAATTTGGCAAGTGGGCACTCTAAAGCATTTTAATTTAATTTGACGAAAAATAAAAATTACAAAATATTTGCAACTTAAAGCTGTAAAGCAGTTCTTGCCAGTTTCCTGATTTTCAACTCTTTATGACATGGTCTTAAATACTTGGAGGTTCTAGGTTACCGATCATAAAATTATTCGTGCTAAGGAACTTTGTTTTCATCCTAAGCAATTAAAAGTAGTTTCATATGGCCCTGGCTGGTTACTCGGTTGGAGTGTCATCCCCTGCACCGAAAGGTTGCAGTTTGATTCCTGGTTAGGGCACATGCCTAGGTTAGGGGTTCAATCCCCGGTCAGGGTATATAGGGGAGGCAGCCAACCGATGTTTCTCTGTCACATCGATATTCGATATTTCTCTGTCACATGGATGTTTCTCCCTCTCTCTCTCTCTATAAAAATCAATAAAAACATATCCTCAGGGGAAGATTAAAAAAAAAAAAGTAGCTTCCATATTTAGGTGTTCTTTTTTAAACATGGAATTTGTACTGACCTAAACTGTGTTTGTCAGGTAGACAAGTACACAAATAATGACAATGTGAATAAGATGTGATTTTTACTTAAGCTCAATACAAGGAACATTTTTCTAAAACTGCAGAATATCTGCAGAGTTGCCTTAGGTCAATCCCTCCAATATGGTTGAAGAAATTCTAAGAAAAAGACAACACATAACTATATCCTGTGCCCGAAGGGATACAAAGTGGGGAAAATATATTGAAAACAAGTTCTTCCTCCAATGGATTAAATACACAAAGGGGAGAGTTCACAGGAAAAGTTCTGTGTTTCCCTACCCACTACTTCAGGCTTTTGAGTCATCAGACTGGAACCAACAATCTGTATTAGCCGGTACTGCAGCTCACTCTTTAAAAGAAAGTGAGAAATGCCATCTGTATCATAGGAGAGGGACTTGCCGACAATCTAGTTACAGGGAAGATTGGGTAGACCTGTCCTTATTCAATGATAAGTAAAAATGTATAAATAAGTTCAGTGTTACAAAAATAAGTATAAATAAAAATTGTTGTTATATTGAAATATGTATGTTCAGAGCACGTGAGACTCTATTTTGTAACATTTACCCAGCAGAAATGTTTGGGAAAACAATTTTAATTCTCAGGAAAATTAATGAAAATAGCATACTCATGTTCATAACAGCACTGTTCACAATAGCCAAGAGGTGGAAGCAACCCAAATATCTAGCATGGATAAGTGGATAAACTAATGTGGTATAAACACACTGTGGAATATTATTCATCTTTTAAAGGAAGGAAGTTCTGAGACATGCTACATATGGATGAACCTTGAAGACATTGTGCTGATGAAATAAACCAGTCACAAAAAGCCAAATACTCTATGGGTCCATGTAGAGTAGTCAAAGTCATAGAAACGAAAAATTAAGAGGTGATTGCTAGGAACTGAGTTAGGGAACAGGGGTGGGAGGTTGTTTAACGAGTATAGAGTTTCAGTTCTGCAGGGTAGAAAAGTTCTGGTGATCGGTTGGACAAAATGTGAATACTGCATATGTAACACTGTTGAGCTGTGTACTTAGAAATGGTTAAGATAGTAAATTTTATATAGTATGTATTTTTTTTACCACAATTAAAAATAAATTTAAAAAGGAAAATTAATGAAAATAAGAGGATAATATAACAAATTGTACAAAATTATCAAATTTAAGAAGAAAATTGAAGAAATGGTGCTACTACAAAGTTTAAAATTTAAGAACAAAATCTACAGTACATAAGGCCAAATCAGTAATATTTTTTAAGAAACCAGATATATTTAAGACAACATTTCAAAGAATTCAGAGAACAATAATAAAAAATGATGAAAGTGATTAGACAAGTCATCTAGGTAATTGACACCCAACAAAGCAATCAAGAAGTAAAGAGATAAAAAATATAGTAAATAGAAAAGATTAGGTAAACTGAAGACTCGAATTTATAGATAAAATAGGCCAACATAATGTTTATTAAGACAACATATACCTAGATATGAAAAGATGAAATTGTTGAATATCCTGAGTTATATTTTTTAAAGGGGGATCCTGCAAGCATTCAGTGAAAATGAAACAGAAAATAAACAATTTAACAAAAACAAAATCCTCTTACTTACCAAAAGGGAAAATTTTTGTCTCTGCAGTGTTGAATTACAGAACAAAAAAAATGCTTGAGGGTAGGAGGTATGACCTAAAATCTACATGCCTAGCCAAGCTGAATGTGACCCAACCACAAGTCATACTGTGTAACTATATATGGATTTAAACTTGCATTCAAACTTAGTTCTGGTGTTCTAATTATCGATGCCAGCAATAATGAAATACATGAATCTATGTTACATGTAGTGACAGAGTTTCAGAAAAAAATAATGTCTAGTTTAAAAAGAAATTCTTCTGACAATAGAATAAATTAACACTGTAGTTCTACTCTGAAAAAGAAACAAATTGAGGCTGGTACCTATTTAAAAAATATCCCATATTTATCATTACAAGGGAAAATATTTTTGAAAGACTGGGTGAACATTATAGGTGTCTCTGAACTCCACAAAAATAAATGTGTGCTTGTAATTTTGAGTAAGCAGGTAGATTCCAAAATTCTCTGAATTTAATATATATCCAGAGGTAATATTTATAAATACTTGAAATGTTATTTTTCACTTAAGAGAATAGTCAATTATAAAATAATTTCCTAAATGGTAGATTATGCATTTGTTTAAACTGCTCTTTGCTGGCATGATTTCACTATTCCTGATACTCTTTTAAGAGAAAAGTTCTCCTGAAGCCAATCAGGAAATTTGGACGCAGACCAGGAGAGAGTAATGTGTTTAGAGAAGCTATGCTTTACAGATAATAAGAAAAGGGACCAAGTGAGGATTGTTTACTATGGAAAGGAGAGAGATTATTGGCATTTCTGAAATAAAACCTAGAGAAGCCAAAGGAAGAAAAAGCCAACCTCATCTCAATGCATTCGCCTTTCCAAGGAGACGCGTTAGAGAGGATGCAAGAGGAGTGCGCAAGTGGGTACAGATTGTCCTTTGAACAATACAGCAGCTAGAACAACACCACCACGTCTCAGAAAGCAGTGAGGAGAACAGATGGGCATTCACTCACGTTCAGCATTCCAAACAGTTTTCATTTAATTTTATGTTGGTCACTGTTAATTTCTTTAAATGAGAGTTTCATGGTTTCTTAACTTCTAGCATTTGAAGGTGTTTGGAAAGGTGAATGAATCTTCTTCACCATGGTGGTTGGCGGTTTGGGTGGGGCAGATGAGGGATAAGGGACAGGATGGATCAAAGAGAACTTACTAGAGAGAAAGCAAGACACCCAGCTTCACAAGGACGGACGTGTTTTCCCCACATTCCCCCCTGATAGAAAGCCTTTGCCACTGCCAAAGGCAGGTCACCGTTAAAACTCTATCAAGAGTTTAATTCCATATGTCATCTCCTGTGGTCATAAATTTTGGATCCTGAGATGAGGTTGGCTTTGGATAAGAAAGTAGAAAACCAGAGGTCACTTAGTACAGTCTTCCAAGGACAGAGGAGGTGATTAAAGTGAGAAGACGGGCTTTGGGTAGAAGCGATGGGGTGTCAACATTGAGATTTCAATCTGTTTTCCTCAGACCCGAAAGAAGAGTAGTTTCCAAAGCAGGCTACTTTTACTAGGAAATGCATTGATTGAGGGAGTGGGCAGGAGAGACAGAGAAGAAATACAGCAAGGACGCATGAGGGAATGATCAGAGGCAAGGGCTGTCATTGTTCACAGAATCTGAATAACTTATTTTTGAAATGAAACTTTAATGGGTAGAATGAATCATGATGTCATTCTTCAACCCTTAATTAGCGCAGGGGGATATGGTGAAAGCTACTTAGGGTTAGCCCAGGCCCTGTCTCCTTTAATATGGTTCTCTTGCTTCTATATATAACCATCCATAGGCAAGATATGCCCCCCAAAACTTCTTTAGCTGGGAATGCAAAGTATGTAGTATAACAACTAAGAGGATAGCATCTTAATACAATTGTATCATAGTTCACTAAATAGAGTATATGACACATACTTTAATGGAAGTGCTAAGGGAGCTCAAACATATAAAAATGTATATATGCAAAAACATATTTTCTCTTAAAAATAATCACTTTAAGAGATAATGTACTTATTCTAATGATGCTGCCATTGTTTGGAACATATTTTAAAATTTAAATATAAAGTATACTTGAAACTTAAGCTAAATCTTTTAAATTTGTATGTATGTGTATATGGATGAATGGATTTTACTCCTACTAATCCTTTAAAACCCATACTTATCTGGGCGTATGGGATTTTTCACAACCCCCCTGCAGAATTCTCTTATTAAATTCTTCATAATTTTATTTTAGTTTCTCATCACCATTTATTCCCCCTGTACCTTCTTCTACCTCCTCCCATTTCTTTCCCCCTAGCAATCATCACACTGTGGTCTTTGTCTGTGAACCCTTTCTCTCTCTTTCTTTTTTTTTTTTGCTCATTCAGTCCACCACCCCCCAAACACCATCCCTCCCCACCAAAGCAGTCTGCCTGCTCTCTATCTATGAGTCTATCTCCATTTTGCTTGTTAGTTCAGTTTGTTCATTAAATTCCACATGAGTGAAATCATGTAGTACTTTAGTACTTATCTTTCTCTGAGTGGCATATTTCACTGAGCATAATGTTCTCCTACATGCTGTTGCAAAAGGTAATTTTTTTTTCCTTTTTATGGCCTAGTAGTATGCCATTGTGTAACTGTACCATAGCTGTTTTATCTTTTCTTCTTTTTTCTTTTTTTTAAATTAATTTATTTATTTTTGTTACAGATGTTTCTCCTTTTCCACCCACTGATTCCTCCCTCCCCCTCCCTCCCTGCCCTGTCCCCAGCTTTGTTGTCATGTCCATTGTTCATGCATACATGCATATAAGTTCTGTGGTTTATCTCTCCCCCACCACCCCCTCTTCTGGGGATTGTCAGTCTGTACCCCACTTCCATGTCTCTGGGACTACCCCATTCCACAGACTGTTATGTTCATTATATTCCACAAATCAGTGAGATCATGTGATAACTTGTCTTCCTCTGTTTGGCTTGTTTCGCTTAGAATAATACTTTCCAGGTCCCACCATGTAGTCTCAAAGGATAAGAGATCTTTCTTTCTTACAGCTGCATACTACTCTATTGTGTATGTGTACCACTGCTTTATTTATTTAATTTTTTCTTTTGTTACAGATGTTTCTCCTTTTTTATCCCATTGATATCCCCCTCCGCACCCCACACCTGCCCAGTCCCCGGCCTTGTTGTCCATGTCCATTGGTTATGTATACATGCATATTAGTACTGTGGTTTACCTCTTCACACCCCCCCCCCCCCATGCTCTTCTGACAGATGTCAGTCTGTGCCCTACTTCCATGTTTCTGGGTCTACCATATTCCTCAGACTGTTATGTTCATTATATTTGGTATATAAGTGAGATCATGTGGTATTTGTCTTTTTCTGCTTGGCTTATTTCACTTAGGATAATACTTTCCAGGTCCCTCCATGTCGTCTCAAAGGATAAAAGATCTTTCTTTCTTACCGCTGCATAGTACTACATTGTGTATATGTACCACTGCTTTTTTATCCATTGTTCTACTGATGGACACTTGGGCTGTTTCCAGATGTTAGCTATTGTAAATAGTGCTGCTATGAACATGGGGGTACATATATTCTTTCTGATTGGTGTTTCAGGTTTCTTAGGGTATATTCCTAGAAGCAGGATCACTGGGTCAAATGGAAGTTCAATTTTTAATTTTTTGAGGTAACACCATACTGTTTTCCATAGTGGATGCACCAGTCCGCATTCCCACCAGCAGTGTATTAGAGTCCCCTTTTTTCCACACTCTCGCCAACACTTGCTTTTTGATGATTTGTTGATGGCGGCCATTCTGACAGGTGTGAGGTGGTACCTCATTGTTGTTCTAATCTGCATCTCTCTGATGATTAGTGATGTTGAGCATTTTTTCATATGTCTCTTGGCCATTTGTATGTCCTGTTTGGAGAGGTGTCTATTCAGCTCCTCTGCCCATTTTTTAATTGGGTTCTTTGTCTTCCTGTTGTTGAGTTGTATGAGCACTCTATATATATTGGAAATTAATCCCTTATCTGATATATCATTGGTAATGATGTTCTCCCATACAGTGGGTTGCCTTTCCATTTTGATGATTGTATCTTTTGCTGGGCAGAAGCTTTTTAGTTTGATGTAGTCCCATGTGTTCATTTTCCATTGTTTCTGTTGCCTTAGGTGATGCATCAGTGAAAATTCTGCTGCGTATGATGTCTGAAATTTTGTTGCCTACATTTTCTTGTAGAATTTTTATGGATTCACGAGTCACATTTAAGTCTTTTATCCATTTTGAGTTTATTTTTGTGTATGGTGTACGTTGATGGTCTAGTTTCACTTTTTTGCATGTAGCTATCCAATTTTCCCAACACCATTTATTAAAGAGGCTGTCCTTACTCCACTGTATGTTCTTGCCACCTTTGTCAAATATTAATTGAGCATATTGCCTTGGGCCCATTTCTGGGTTTTCAGTTCTGTTCCACTGGTCTATATGCCTGTTCTTGTGCCAGTACCAGGCTGTTTTGATTACAGTCACTTTGTAGTATAACCTGATATCTGGTATTGTGATCCCACCTACTTTGTCCTTCATTTTTAAAATTGCTGTGAGTTTTCGGGGACTTTTTTGGTTCCATATGAACTTTTGAAGTATTTGTTCTAGTTCTGTGAAATATGTCATTGGTATTTGGATGGGGATTGCATTGAATCTATAGATTGCTTTGGGTAGTATTGACATTTTAATGATATGAATTCTTCCAATCCATGAACAAGGTATGTGCTTCCACTTTTTTATATCTTCCTCTATCTATTTTTTCAATGTCCTGTAGTTTTATGCAAATAGGTCATTTACTTCTTTGGTTAAGTTTATTCCTATGTATTTTAATTTTTTTGCCGCGATGGTATATGGGATTGTTTTTTCGGTTTGCCTTTCTGTGAGTTCATCATTGGTGGATAAGAATGCCGTCGATTTCTTGACGTTAATTTTGTATCCTGCTACTTTTCCAAATTCATTTATTAAGTCTAGTAGATATTTGATGGAGTCTTTAGGGTTTTCTATGAATAATATCATGTCATCTGCAAATAATGACAGTTTCACTTCCTCCTTTCCAATTTGGAACCCTTTTATTTTTTCCTCATGTCTAATCGCTTTGGCTAAGACTTCCAGTACTATGTTAAATAAGAGTGGTGAAAGTGGACATCCCTGTCTTGTTCCTGTTCTTAACGGAAATGTTTTTAGTTTCTGCCCATTGAGTATGATGTTGGCTATAGGTCTTTCATATATGGCCTTTATTATGTCTAGATATGATCCCTCTATTCCCACATTGCTGAGCGTTTTTATCAGAAATGGATGCTGGATTTTGTCAAAGGCTCTTCTGGCATCTATTGATATGATCATGTGGTTTTTATTCTTAATTTTGTTTATGTGGTGTTTCACGTTTATTGATTTGTGAATATTGTACCAGCCTTGCATCCCTGGGATAAATCCCACTTGGTCATGGTGAATAATTTTTTTGGTGTATTGCTGGATCCGATTTGCTAGTATTTTGTTCAGGATTTTGTCATCTATGTTCATCAGGGATATTGGCCTGTAGTTTTCTTCCTTTGTAGTGTCTTTTTCTGGTTTTGGAATTAGAATTATGCTGGCTTCATAAAACGAGATTGGAAGAATTTCTTCTTCTTGAGTTTTTTGAAATAGTTTGAGGAAAATGGTTGTTAGTTCTTCTTTGAATATTTGGTAAAACTCCCCCTTGAAGCTGTCCAGGCCTGGGCTTTTGTTTGCTGGGAGAGTCTTGATCACATTTTCAGTTTATTCTGTTGTTATTGGTCTTTTCAAGTTTTCTATCTCTTCCAGGTTCAGTTTTGGGAGGCTATGTGTTTCTAGAAATTTGTCCATTTTGCTTAGATTGTCAATTTTGTTGCCATATAATTGTTCATAGTAGTTGTTAATGATCTTTTGTATTTCTGTGGTGTCAGTCATTACTTCTCCTCTTTCATTTCTGATTTTGTATATTTAGATTCTATCTCTTTGTTTCTTGATGAGTCTAGCTAAGGGTCCATCAATCTTGTTTATCTTTTTGAAACACCAGCTCTTTGTTTCATTGATCCTTTGAATTGTTTTTTTGGATGCTATGTCATTTATTTCTGCTCTGATCTTTACTATTTCTTTCCTTCTACTTGCTCTGGGGTTTTCTTCTTGTTTGCTCTCTAATTCTTTAAGTTGTGAGGTTAGATAGCCTATTAGAGATTTTTTTTCTCTTTTTTTGATTTAGGCCTGTAGTGCTCTGAACTTCCCTCTCAAAACTGCTTTTGATGCACCCCATAGATTTTTGTGTTGTTGTGTGTTCTTTTTTATTGGTTTCCAGGAAGTTTTAAATTTCTTCCTTGATCTTCCATGTGTTGAAATATATTTGCATGTTCTTGTTGCAATTGATTTCTAGTTTCATGCCGTTGTGATCTGAGAAGATGCTTGATATGATTTCAGTCTTCTTGAACTTGTAGAGACTTAGTTTTTGTCCTTACCCGTGGTCAATCTTTGAGAATGTTCCATGTGCACTTGAGAAGAATGTGAATTCTGTAGTTTTGGGGTGTTATTCTCTGTAGATATCTATTAAGTCCATTTGGTCTAGTGCTTCATTTAGAGTCTCTGTTTCCTTGCTAATTTTTTTTCTAGAGGATCTATCCAGTGATGTCAGCAGGGTGTCGAACTCCCCTACTATGATTGTATTGCTATTGATTTCTCCTTTGAAGTCTTCCAGAAGATATTTAATATATTATGGTGCTCCTATATTGGGTGCATATATGTTTATCAATGTTATATCTTCTTGTTGGATAGATTCTTTCAATATTATGTAGTGGCCTTCTTTGTCTCTAGTTATGGCCTTCATTTTGAAATCTATTTTATCAGATATGAGTATTGCTACCCATCTTTTCTTTTCCCTCTTTTTTGCTTGGATACTTTTTTTCCATTCCTTCACTTTCAACCTATGTGAGTCTTTTGTTGTGAGGTGGGTCTCTTGTAAACAACATATAGATGAGTCATGCTTTCTTATTCAATCAGCTACTCTGTGTCTTTTATTGGAGCATTTAGTCCATTTACATTTATGGTGATTATTGATATGTACTTGTTTATTGCCATTTTTGTTTAGTGTGGTTCTATTTTTCTTCCCTTTTCTTCTGCTAATTACAGCAGTCCTTTTAACATTTTTAGCAGTGCTGGTTTGGTGCTAATGTTTTCCCGTACCCTTTTTATTTTTTTGTCTGGAAAGCTCTTTATTTGACCTTCTATTTTGAATGATAGCCTTGCTGGGTAGAGTAGTCTTGGATTCAGATCCTTGTTTTTCATGACCTTGATTACTTAATGCCATTTCTTTCTGGCCTTAGTGTTTCTGTTGAGAAGTCAGCTGAGAGCCTTATGGGGTTTCCTTTGTAGGTAACCTGTTGCTTCTCTCTTGCTGCTTTTAGGATTCTCTCTGTGTCTTTAATTTTTGGTAGTTTGATTACTATGTGTCTTGGTGTTGGCCTGTTTGCAATATTCTTACTTGGGGCTCTCTGTGCTTCTTGAACTTGAATGCCTTCTTCCTTCACCAAATTAGGGAAGTTTTATGTCACTATTTTTTTGAATATATTTTATAACCCTTGCTCATTTTGTTCTTATTTGTGGACTCCAATGATGCGAATGTCGTTACGTTTCTAGTTGTCCCACAGTTCTCTTAAGCTGTTTTCCTGTGTTTTTTTTTTTTTAAGTATTTTTTTCCTTTTGGTTTTCTGATTCGTTGATTTTTTTCTACCCTATCTTCTAATTCACCATTTCAGTCCTCAGCCTCCTCTACTCTGCTATTTATACTTTCCAATGTGTTCTTTATTTCTGATATGTCATTCTTCATTTCTTCTTGGTGGTTTTTAATTTTCAACTGGTTGATTTTCAACATTTTTGTCTTTACTCATGGTGCTCATGTCCTTACACATGCTGTTGAGCTTCCTCAAGGCCATGGCTCTGAATTCTAGTTCTGTTAACTTGCTTAACTTCACCTCATTTATCTCATCTTCTGTAGAGGTCTCTTGTTCTTTTATTTGGCTTTTGTTTCTGTGTTTTTCCATTTGGCTATCACAGTGGGCTTTGGATCTTGCCTAATTTTCCCTATGGGTGTTGGTGTTCTGCTGTTTGTGGCTCCCTCTCCTGGGTTTGGATGAGGCAGGGAGGACCCAAGTTAATCACCGCTGTCAAGTCTTACTTTCCTGTTTAGAGTTGCTAGCCTAGGGAATGGTAGTTATCCTCTCACTTTTTGCCTGGAGGCTATTAGTTGTGGTCACCTGAAGAACCTTGGTTTCTGAGTTGACTGAAAAACCCCTTCATGTGCTCAGTGTAAGAGGATTTCCTGAGGGTGGGGCAGATGCTGGTTGATAATGGGCCTCAATTAGCATTTTAATGGCTACCGGGTGGGGTTGATTCTAGGTGGTAGGGGCTGCTATCTCTCCCCAGGGCCCTGGGAATTAGTAAGATGACCACAGTCCTATGTGGCTACAACTCAGCAAAAGCTCTGCTCGCCCTCCAAATCCTGAGTGTCCCCACACAGTTCCAGTCCAGTCTGCCCTCCGTCTGCTGGAGCCCAAGGTGAGTGGCTGCTGGTATTTTAGCCTGTGTCCTGGCTCTGCGCTATGGAGCTGCTTGGGAGTGTAACCCATGGGTGCTGCTCCCAGCTAAAGGTGCTGCTCCCAGCTAAGGCCCTCGCTGCAGGCTGAGGCTGAGGCTGCAGCAGCTCCCAGCTGAAGGTGCAGCTCCTAACTGAGGGTGTAGCTCCTAGCTGCGGCTGCCGCAGCTCCCAGCCAAGGCCGCCTCAGGTCCCAGCCAAAGGCACAGCTGCCAGCCAAGGGCGCAGCTCCCAGCCGAGGCCGGGTTCAGGTCCCATCTGAGGCCACCGCAGCTCCCAGCCCAGTCCACTGCGGACCGTGGGCTCCCGGCCCCCTCTTGCGTCTTTACAAGCCAACCAGGATTGAGTCAGTGTCCCTGGTTATGTGTACTCTAAGCTGCTTTTCGGTTGCCTTTTCCTGATGATTTGTCCTTATTTTAGTTGTAATTCCAGTTTGGTCCTGGGAGATGGTCTGTGTAGCTTCCATTCACTCCACCGCCATTTTTACCATAGCTGTTTTATCCACTCATCTGCTAATGGACAGTTGAGCTGCTTCCCGATCTTGGCTACTGTAAATAACACTGCAATGAATATAGGGGTGCATAGATAATTTTGAATTAGTGTTTCAGGTGAGTGATATTTAGTAAGTGCTTTTACTCCATTCCTTATCTTCTCTATCTTCCTATTTATACTATTAAAAGTGTGGAATGGCAAGTAAGAAATTTCATACCTTCAAATGTAATCTATCTTCTACTTGATGGCAGACTAAAAATCAAACAGAGATGCAGGCCTGACAAAATCTTGGCCAACTGTGACCTGGCTCTTGGAAGATAACGATGCTTGTGCAGGGCCAAAAGAATCAATCTAAACGTCTTGCTCAGTTATTCCATGACCACTGCCCTTGGGAGGGTGTCGTCCGGGACTAGGCAACTGTCTGCAGCTGGAGGTTACTCATCTCACTCTTTACAGCCGGATAGAAGGAAGTCCTTGCTTGAAAAGCCCTCTGGTTAGCTCATGTCCATGTGTCCTCAATTAACTTTATTTCGTCACAAAGAAATAATGGATTATGAGGATTAAAGGAGGAAGTGTATATTAAGGACTCCGCATAGTGTCTACTATAATTAATATTCAAATTCAAATTCAAGCTATTATTATTATCAAAATCTACAATTTGGTTAAAAGAAATACTTTCCTCCATGACCTGAATGATTTAAAGGTCTCCTTCAGAACTGTACAAAAAAAAACCTCCAATATTTTGTGTCAACAGTATCCTTCATCTACTAGATAACAGTGTGAAATATAGACTTAGAGATTTTTCTTCAGTTAATGAGATGAGAACTTGGGAAAGTTATTTTCTCCAGACATCAATCTCTTCTCCCATTGAAGGTGTTTAACAATACCTGTCATTTAGGGTTATGGTGATAATAAGAAAATGTACTAGAAATATCCAGTGTAGAACCAAGCACACATTAAGTGCCAATGAATGGAAAATATTTTAATCATTTTTATTTTTATTTCAGGCATGTATCATTATTATCATATCATACAGAGTGTTTTAACTATCCTAAAAAATCCTCTGTGCTCCATCTATTTATTCCACCCCTTCCCTTCAAACCCTGGCACCACTGATCTTTTCATTGTCTCTGTAGATTTGCCTTTTCTTGAATGTCAGATAG
The DNA here is from genome assembly GCF_014108415.1 of Molossus molossus. Taxonomy (NCBI): domain Eukaryota; kingdom Metazoa; phylum Chordata; class Mammalia; order Chiroptera; family Molossidae; genus Molossus; species Molossus molossus. Next base: position 29,701,987 of record NW_023425348.1, read on the forward strand.
TTGGAATCACATAGTATGTAGCTTTTTCATATTGTCGTCTATTACTCAGTAAGATGCATTTAAGTCCCTCCCTTTTCTTTTCAGGACATCATAGCTCTTTTATTTTTAGAGTTGAATAATATACTGTTGTCTGGATGTACCACAGTTTATTCATCTGTTCGCCTACTGAAGGACATCTTCATTCCTTCCAAGTCTGGGCAGTTATGAATAAAACTGCTAAAAACATTTGCGTGCAGGTTTTCGTGTGGATGAAAGTTTCCAGCTCCTTTGGGTAAATATCAAAGAGTGTGACTGCTGGATCTTATGGTGCAAATATGCTTAGTTTTACAGGAAACTGCCAAGCTGTCTTCCAAAGTGGCTGTAGCATTTCACTTTCCTACCGGCAATAAATGCAAGTTCTTGCTGCTCCACATCCTTGCCAGCATTTGCTGTTGCCAGTATTCTGGAATTTGGCCATTTTGATAGGTATGTTGTGGTGTCTCATTGTCGCTTTGATTCGAATTTTTCTGAGAACATGATGTGGATCATCTTCCCATATGCTCATTTGTCATCTGTATCTGTTCTTTGGCATGGTGTCTGATTACATTTTTGCCCTGTTTTAAACCAGATTATTTGTTTTAGCCAAACTCTTTTTTATCTTTTATCATGTTCACAACAAACTTGTCAGTTAGTGATTATAGTTGTCTTTACAAATATGTTAAGTATTTCTCATTGGGTCACTGGAATCTGAATCAATTTGTCCCTTGCTCTCTTTAATCCAAGCCCAAAGTTCCTTGCCCTATGTCCTAGTGACTCTTAGAAGAAATTGACCATCAAAGGTGCCTTGAATAGTACAAAATAGAGTGGCCAAGTTTTTGCAAATTCTTGTTCTGATATTTCACTGCTTCACATGCAATGGAGAAATTTTGATCTGCTGGGAAATTTGGTTTTGGCTGCTGTAGGGCTTAGCTGATCCTTCTGCTGAGACTAGGGAGCATAAACACACACATCACGCTCTAAAAAGAAGCCACTGGGAGTCAGGCTGGAGTTTGCTGCTTCCAGCAGAGAAAGCAAAGCAACTGCTGCAAAGTCTTCAGCTGGGGGCAGTGAAACAGTTTTACCAGCGGTCAGTGAGAGCCCCCAGGCTCTGCATTCCTGACCTTGCTTCCCACACTTTGCCTCCTGATTGTACAGGCTTTATTATGATGATGATTCTGTTTCTAGTGAGCCTGAAGAACATCAGGGAGATTATTGTATGAGGCACTGAAGGTATATGGGACTTATCCCCAGATGACCATTTCAAAGGTTTTGAGTTTCAACTGTCCTGATGCTTTAAAAATAATCCAAGAATTAAGAAAGTGTGAATACAGTGTTATGCTCAAGAAAACAGTATGGGACACAAAGTCCTAAATTTATCACTAAAGACAGCAAGAAATCAGGTCATATTCTCACCCCCAAAGTCTAGATTAGGATCGACCAATGGTAGTTTATGACTGAGGTTTTTGAAGTGTCTGGTGTCACAGAATTGTTTAAAAACAAAAGAGCAAGAGAGAGAAAACTTTTAAAAAGACAGTCCTTCATGGAGAAGGTGTAAATGGCAGTTTAATATTTTGTGTCAAATAATCTTCAATAAAGCCAATTCATATTATTTTGCAATAAAAGTAATCATAATAGACAGTCTTTCTTGTTAGGTTGTCAATGCTATTTTTATGCAGTTTATATTCATCAATGTATTTTCTCCGAATATGGCACTGTTTGAATTGTTGTCATTATATGTAACTCTTGATGGCATTTGGGATACAATATACAAATTTATGATAAAGAGGAAAGTAGAACTTGTATATAGATGTAAAAAGGAATAGTAACAAATATTCTGATTTTTCAAAAACTTTACTTACACATTTATTAAAAAAATAATTTTATTTTATCAAAACCTAGACCTTATTTTCACTAGTAAAATACCACCATGTCTTTGAAAACCAATTCTTTAAAAATCTGATTTTAGGTGCAAATAATATATATCAAGCATATAATTAAAATTAAGAAAATAGCCTGGCCGGTGTGGCTCACTGGTTGAGCATTCACCCATTCACCAAGAGGTCGCTGGTTCAATTCCAGGTCAGGGCACATGCCCAGGTTGTGGGCCTGATCTCCAGTGGGGGCATGCAGGAGGCAGCCAGTCGATGTTCTCTCTCATCGATGTTTCTATCTCTCTCTCTCTTTCCTTTGCTCCCTCTAAAATCAGTAAAGAAAAAATATTTAAAAAAAGAAAAGAAAATACTTGTATCTCAAACATGTAAATATTTGGCTTTGGAGAGAAAACTTTCTCTAAGAAATAGACTTCTAGAAAAATACACACTGAGAAACATTCATATTGTAGAAGTTACAGTAAATTTATTCAAGAGACCTGGACTCTCAGTCAGAAAGTATATTTTCATATATCTAATAGATATTAAGAACCTATATTTTATGTTTTAAAATAATTTTTCAGATTTGCTATATTTTACAGATTTGGGTTTTTAAATTTTGCAGCAAAATTTAAACATTTATGAAATAAAAATCTAGATTAAGAGATAAGGGAAAAGAAAAAAGATTAGATTACTTGAAATCCAAGTCCCTAAAGGCCATTACAGTAAATAAAAAAAAAATTTGTTTCATCACTTTATTTCATCCATCATATACAAATCATAAATTATTCAGTCACTTTTCTAATATTGAACTTGAGTTTGTTTACAACATTTACATCAATACTGCAACGAACAACATACTTCTGTGCACAGTCAGCCATCTGTATCCACAGGCTTCACTTCTGTGGATTCAACCAACCGCAGATCAAAAACGGTATAAACGGTATTTAAAAAAAATTTTTTTTTCTTTATTGATTTTAGAGAGAGAAGAAGAGAGAGGGAGAGAAAGATAGAAACATTCATGAGAGAGAACATCGATTGGCCGCCTCCTGCATGCCCCCACTGGAGATCAGGTCCACAAATTGGGCATGTGCCCTGACCAGGAATCAAACTGGCAACATCTTGGTGCATGGGTTGATGCTCCACCAGTGAGCCACAACTGGCTGGATGAAAACAGTATTTTTAGTCCACAGTTGGGAATCCAAAGATGTGGAGAGCTGACTGTATGCATTGTTCTATGCTGTTTTCTATGAGCATCCAGGGATTTTGGTATCATGGGGGAAGAGGGAGAGGTTCCTGGAACCAATACCCTGTGGATACCCAGGTGCTGCTGTATGTACTTATAATTGCTCTCATGTACAATTATATTTTTATTTCTCAACTTTTATTTTGAAAATAAATATGCTATAAAGCATCAAAATTACCAAACATTTGAAAGAGTAGCTCAGAGTACACCAGTTTACTTTGGTTCAGTAATTATTAACAAATTGCTATATTCTCTATATCTCTCTCATTCATTTTATTATTCTCATTTATATATATTCATACTATATTTTTTCTGAGTCACTTAAAAGCAAGTTGCAGACAACATAACTCCTCACCCCTATTTCAGTGTGTTTCTCCTAAGACAAAATAATATTCTTCTTCATGACCACAATACAAATATATTCACAAAGCACATTCAAAAAGTCGTGGAGATTGACCATATAGATTTTCTATTTTAAAGGTAACTTTTTTCATTTACAATTTAAAAAGTGATCTGTGATACTGTGAGGTATATAAACATCCTGTTCACCAGCAAACTCCCATTTGGTGTAAAGGAGTTTGATTACTTAAGGTTAAGTACTTAAGTATTCCTCATGGACATGGGTCAAGTTCCCTCAAGGTGGGTTAATACTGTTTTGCACTCCTGGCAACAGTTTAGTAGCACAGCCTCCCCGCAGAGACAGTGTGGAGCTTTTGCGTATGTGTGAATCTGATCGGTGAGAAAGGGTATCGGTGTAATTTGTTTCCAGGTGTTCTCTTTATTGCTTGTAAAACTGATTGAACTACAAGCCTCGGACATGTAGCTGGTGCCGTGCCAGAGCCGCCAGGACTGGTTCCTGAGCCAGAGCATCTCTGCACAGCTCCACTTCCAGCGACATCGTTTTGGTAGCTTGAGCAGTAGAGAGTAGACTGAAAACAAAGCTTGAAATCAGTCACAGTGGGACTACTTACCCTTTGAAAGTCAGGAAAAGTTACAAGCCACAGTTCCCTTCATCCCCAGAAATTCTATTATTAAGCAGTCATTTTTCCACTATTCTTTGTGGCCAACATGGACTTCCTCACGCTCCTCAGCAGCCACCCCCAGCCTGCAACCTGCCTGTGGGCAGAATGGGGTCAGCAGACCCTGGAGAAGGGGCTTGTGTAGATGAGAGCAGAGAGGAAGGGACCCCTTTACAAGTGACCTGTAGCACGTGAGCCTCATTACAGTAGAAAAAAATGTAGATGATTGTTTGCCAGTCTTTTGCCATTTTGGCAACTAGATCCTGTGGGGAAAAGCCACTGAAAAGTGCACCGAGGATAGTTAGTGGCTTCTACTGATTATTTTTAAGAAAATAGAAGTTTCTATTTTACTGGCTTGTACGATCACAGATAGGAGGCACATGGTTTTCATTCCACTCCTATATGTTATTTCCAATTTAACTGTTAAGGAATTTGAGGCTCGGGAGAATTAAAGTGATTGAAAGCCATGTATCAAATTAAAGATCAATCTAGGGCTAGAATCTAGAACTTTTGTATCCCAGCATGTGGTGGAAGAGAGTGGGGAGTGGTCAACGCTGTCTTATGATAAGCAGAGCAAGGACACCACCAAGCTGCCATGTGACTTGCCTGAGAACAGACAGCAAGAAGCCGACAGAGCCAGAATTACCTACACCGATCTGACTTTCAGCTCAGGGATCTTTCTAGTGCCCCAAGAAATCACCTTCCTAAACCTGTGAATTGATGCTGATGGCTTCTAAAAATGGACTCTGAAGATTCTGATCTAGAGTCCATGGCAGAGAATTAAATAATAAGTTTTCCCTTGTATTCTTGTGAAAATCAGTAGAGAACAGAGTTAAAACACAACTTAATGCTTGAACACTAAAATACCCTGATCAATGCAAATGAAATATCCAAAAGAGATTTTATCACTGAACTACATCTTATTTTAATATATTTAATTCCTTGTTTTGTTTTAAGAGTACAATTTATATTTTTGACCCAGAGTTAGATGGTTTGGACAAATTGATTCAATTGTGCCATCACTACCACAAACCTTAGTGATGTCCCTTTCAAGTCAACCCCTTCCCCAAATATCAGCCTCTGGCATCCACTGATCTATTTTCTCTTACTATAATTTTACCTTTTACAGCTGTTCTATAAATGTAGTCATGTAGTTGGTAGCCTTTTGAATGCGACTTCTTACTTACAACAATGTACACATATTATTGCATGTGTCAGTAATTCCCTTTTGCTTCTGAATATGTATGACTGTATTGCATTTTGTTTATTCTTTCATAAAGTCTATTTGCACTGTTTCCAGTTTTGAACAATTATGAATAAAGCCACAATAAACATTTGTATGCAAGTTATTTATCTTAGGCAAATACATAGAGTGGATTGCTGGTTCATATGATAAGTAAAGATTTAGCATTATAAGACAATGGCAAATTATTTTCTAAAATTTCTTTAGCATGTTGCATTTACACTAGTATGATGAGAGATTCTTCCCCAGCATTTTGTACTTTCAAGGTTTTTTTTGTTTTGTTTTGTTTTTAATGTTATTCATTCTAATAGTTTATAGTGGCAAATCTTTATAGATGTAATTTGCTTTTCCTTAATGCTAATGATGTTGAGCATGTTTTCATGTGTTTATTTGCCACTCATTTATTTTCTTTGATTAAATGTCTATTCAAATGTTTTCCTGTTTCGGAATTGGTTTTTTATTATCTTATTATTGAAATTTTAAGCGTTTTTGTTTATTCTGGGTAGAAGTATTTTATCATATATGTATTTTGGATATACTTTATTTTGTAGCCTTTCATTTTTTATTTTCTTAACCATGCTTTTATAGGTACTTCTTAATTTTGATGAAATCCAAGTCATGCATTTTTTACTTTTATGTATTATGATTTTTGTTTCATATATAAGTAATATTTGATAAGCCAAAGTCACAAAATCTTGTATTTTACTTCAGACTCCTGAGATTTTTTAGATTTTATGCTTCTGTCTATAATCAATTGTGAGTTAATTTTTGTATAGGTGAGAAGTATGGGTTGACTTTTTGTTCTTCCTTTCTCCTCCTCCGTTCCTTCCCCGCTTTCTCTCCCTCCCTTCCTCCCTCCCTTCCTTCCTCATATATCTGTCAAATTGCTTTTGTGCAGTTTCCTTAAAAGAATATTCTTTCTCCATTGAATTGCCTATGTTTTTTATATTACAAACCAACCATATCCATGTGGGTCTGGGACTGGATTCCATCTAGCCTAGTTAAAAATGTATCTGGTCTTCTGCAAATTCCACACTGCCTTAATTACTATGTAGATTTATATTAAATCTTTAAATTAGATAGTTAAGTACTCCATAATGATTCTTCATTTTCAAAGTTATTTTAAGTAATGTAGAACATTTGCTTTTTCATATAAATTTTATCATCATATTATGACTCAAAAAAAAGTTCCCTGGATAAAGATTGGAGTTGTGTTAGTTTGAAGATAATAGTGTTTAATTATATGCGTCACCTTGGCGGGGCCATGGTGTCTAAATATTTTGTCAAATATTATTCTGGATGTTTCCATGAGGGAGTGTTGAGATCAAATTAAAATTTTTATTGATGGACTTCAAGTAAGCAGATTGCTCTCCATAATGTGGGTGGGCCTCATACAATCAGTTGAAGGCCTGACTAAAACAAAAGAATGAATTTCCCTAAGCAAGAAGGAATTCTTCTAACAGTCAGTATTTGGGCTGGAAATGCAACATTGTATTTTCCCTAGGTCCCAGCCTACCTCTGCACCCTGTAGATTTTTGATTTGCCAGCTGTTGTAATTGCATGTATCCATTCCTTAAAATAAATCTCAATATATTTTTTTTTTCTCTCTCTCTCTCTCAGTGGTTCTGTTTCTCTGGAGAACCCTCAACAATACAGATTAATATCTTTAAAGTATATGTCTTCTAAACCATTAATACAATAATTCTCAATTTATTTGTCTTTGAATATTTTATCCTTGCTTTGTAAGTTCCAGTATTCATATTGCACCTATTTAGTTACATTTATATCTAAGTATTCTCTGATTTTAATATTTAAGTGGTATACTTTTCTTGTTTTTAATTTTCAATAGTTAATTGTTAGATATAGAAAACTGATTAATCTATATGGACCTTCAGTCTTGCAACCTAAACACATTAATTCTGTAATTCTGTGATCTTTAGCTAATGTTGCTAAATGCTGGCCTCATAGAATAAGTTGAGAAACATTTCATTATTTTCTGATTTCTGGAAGAGTTTAGGCATAAGTGGTATTGTTTCTTCCTTATGTGTTTGGCAGAATTCGCAAGTACGATAACTTGGACATGTGTTTTTCTTTGTTGGAATCTTTTTAAGTATGATTTAATTCATATAATAATAAGTATGGGACTATTCAGACCATCAGTTTTTCTTGAGTGAATTTTTATTACTTATGAACTTCAAGAAACGGACTCAGTTTATCTATGTGAGTTAATGGTAATGAAATTGTTCTTAGTAATCCCTTATCACCTTTTTAATATCTGTAGAATCTGTTTTTACAACCTCTCTTTTATTCCTAAAACTGGTAATTGGTATTTTCTCTTATATTTTTCTCTGTTGATTTTGCTAGTGGTTTATGAATTGTTTAATCTCTTCAAAAATCATTTGTTTTCATTGATTTTTCCATAATGTTTTTAATTATATTAGTTTCTGTCCTTTATCATTTCTGTCTGCTTGCTTTGCATTTAATTTGTCTCATGCTTCTTTATAAAGCTTAGACTATTGATTTGAGATATTTTTTTCTAAAATAAGCACGTAATATTATAAATAGCCCTTTATGCACTGCTTTAGCTGCATCCCATGCATTTTCATATGCTATAGTTTCATTTTTCTTCAGTTCAAAATGTTTTCTAATTTTTCTTTGAAACTTCCTATTTGACATAACAGTTATTTAGGAGTGAGTTAGTTTCCACATACTTGGGATATTTTCAGATAATAGTTAAATTTTGTCATAATCAGAAAATATACTTTAAATAATTTTAACTCCTTTAAATTTGTTCAGGATTGTATTGTAGCTCAGATTACTGTCAGTTTTAGGTAAATATTGCAGGTGCACTTACAAATAAGGTCTATTCTATACGTGAATTTTAAAATAAATATTAATGAGCTCAAGGTAGATGATAATTCTCTTTATATAATTTTATCCTTGCTGATGTTCTATCAACTTTTCCTATGTATTACTTAGAGAAATGTTGAAGCTTCCAACTATATTTGTGGATTTGTCTATTTCTCCTTTGAGTTCTTCTGGCTTCAGATATTTTGAAGCTCCACTGCCTGGTACATTCACATTTAGGATTGTTCTGCCTTCCTGTTATAGTGAATCTTTTATCATTATGTATATAATGCCTCTTTACGCTGGCAATTTTTGTTCTAAAGTCTCTAGCTGATATTAATTTAGCCACTCCAACTTTTTTGCTTATTGCTTTTATATTATATAAACTTTATTATTTTAATTATGTATCTAAGTGCATATATGTATATATTCATTTCAAGTTAGTCTTACAAACTTAATTTTAATTGTGTTTAGAACATCTACATTTAATATAATTATTGCCATGGTTTAAAATGGTATCTTTCTTCCTGCTATTCCCTCTGATTTCAGTTGTTCTATTTTTCCTTTCCTGACTTCTTTTTGATAATTTGAGTGCTTCTGTACATTTTAACTTATCTATTGGTTTTTGGCTATCTGTATTTTTATTTTATTGATGATCAATTACAATATACACATTTAAAAGACCTCAGTCTATTTATTTTATTTTTTAAAATTAATTTTATTAATTTGTTTTTGTTACAGATGTTCCTCCTTTTTCCCTCATTGACACCCTCCTCCCCATTTCCCCCATCCCTTCTCTAGCTTTGTTGTCTATGTCCAGTGGTTCTGCAGACATGCATATAAGTTCCATGGATTATCTCTTCCCCCACAACATCCCCTCTTCTGCAGTTTGTCAGTCTGATTCCTACCTCTATGACTCCGGTCAATTTTGTTCATCAGTTTGTTCAGGTTTGTATTGTAGCTGCTATGAACATAGGGGTACGTATATTCTTTCTAATGGGTGTTTCAGGCTTCTTAGGGTATATTCCTAGGAGTGGGATCACTGGGTCAAATGGGAGTTCAATTTTTAACTTTTTGAGGTAACGCCATAGTGTTTTCCATAGTGGCTGCACCAGTCTGCATTCCCACCAGCAGTGTACTAGAGTCTCCTTTTCTCCACACCCTCGCCAGCACTTGTTTGATGATTTGTTGATGGCAGCCATTCTGACAGGTGTGAGGTGATACTTTATTTCTGTTTTAATTTGTATCTCTCTGATGATCAGTGATTTTGAGCATTTTTTCATATGTCTCTTAGCCATTTGTATGTCCTGTTTGGAGAGGTGTCTATTTAGCTCCTCTGCCCATTCTTTAATTGGGTTCTTTGTCTTTCTTTTGTTCAGTTGTATGAGTATTCTATATAATTTTAAAATAAATCCCTTATCTGATGCATCCATGGCAATTATGGTCTCCCATACAGTGGGTAGCCTTTCTATTTTGATGATTGTTTCTTTTGCTGTGCAGAAGCTTTTTAGTTTGATGTAGTCCCATGTGTTCATTTTCTCCTTTGTTTCTGTTGTCTTAGGTGATGTATCAGTAAAAATTCTACTGCATATGATGTCTGAAATTTTGTTCCCTACATTTTCTTCTAGAATTTTTATGGATTCACAAGTTACATTTAAGTCTTGTATCCATTTTTAGTTTATTCTTCTGTATAGTGTAAGTTGATGGTCTAACTTCAATTTTTTTGCAAGTAGCTGTCCAATTTTCCCAATACCATTTATTGAAGAGACTGTCTTGACTCCACTTTATGCTATTGCCACCCTTGTCAAATATTAATTGAGCATATTGTCTTGGGTCAATTTTTGGGTTTTCTGCTCTGGCCCATTGATCTATCTGTCTGTTCTTGTGCCAGTACCAGGCTGTTTTGATTACAGTGGCTTTGTGGTATAACCTGATATCTGGTAATGTGATTTCTCCTACTTTGTTCTTCTTTTTCAAGATTGCTGTGGCTATTCAGGGTCTTTTTTGGTTCCATATGAACTTTTTGTTCTAGTTCTGTAAAATATGTCGTTGGTATTTTGATGGGCATTACATTGAATCTATAGATTGCTTTGGGTAGTATGGACATTTTAATGATGTTGATTCCAATTCATGAACAAGGTATGTGCTTCCACTTTTTCATATCTTCCTCTATTTCTTTGTTCAATGACCTGTAGTTTTCTGTGAAGAGGTCCTTCACTTCCTTGGTTAAGTTTATTTCTAGGTATCTTAATTTTTTGCTGCGATGGTAAATGGGATTTTTTTTTTTTTTTTTATCCTCACCTGAGGACATTTTTCCATTTTTTGCACAGATAGAGTGGGAGGGAGAGAGAGGAAGAGACAGAGAGAGAGAAACATCGATGTGAAAGGGACACATCGAGTGGCTGCCACCACAAGACCAACCAGGGCCGGGGACAAACTGCAACCGAAGTACGTGCCCTTAGCGGGAACCGAACCCGGGTCTCTCCGGACCGCAGGCCGGCGCTCTAACCGCTGAGCCAAACCGGCCAGGGCAGGATTGTTTTTTTTTAGTTGTTTTTTTTTTTCTGTGAGTTCATCATTAGTGTATAAAAATGCCGTCGATTTCTTGTTGCTAATTTTGTATCCTGCAACTTTGCCAAATCATTTATTAGGTCTAGTTGATTTTTGATGGAGTCTTTAAGGTTTTCTATGTATAATATAATGTCATCTGCAAATAATGACAGTTTTACTTCCTCCTTTTCAATTTGGATCCCTTTTATTTTTTCTTCATGTCTAATTGCTGTGGCTAAGACTTCCAGTACTATGTTGAATAAGAACGGTACAAGTTGGCATCCCTGTCTTGTTTTTGTTCTTAAGGGGAATGCTTTTAATTTTTGCCCTTTGAGTATGATGTTGCTTGTAGGTTTTTCATATATGGCTTTTATATGTCGAGATATGATCCCTCTATTCCCACATTGCTGAGCATTTTTATCAGAAATGAGTACTGGAATTTGTCAAATGCTTGTTCAGCATTTATTAATATGATCATATGGTTTTTATCTTATCTTTTGTTTATGTGGTGTATTGCATTTATTGATTTGCGAATATTGTACCATCCTTGCATCCTTGGGATGAATCCCACTTGGTCATGGTGAATAATTTTTTTGATGTATTTCTGGATCCGATTTGTTAATATTTTGTTAAGGATTTTGGCATCTGTATTCATCAGGGATATTGGCCTGTAGTTTTCTTTCTTTGTAGTGTCTTTATCCAGTTTTGAAATTAGGATTATGCTGGCCTCATGAATTGAGTTTGGAAGCGTTCTATCTTCTTGGACTTTTTGGAAGAGTTTGAGGAGAATGGGTATTCGATCTTCTTTGAATGTTTGGTTAAACTCCCCTGTAAAGGCATCTGGGCCTGGGCTTTTGTTTGCTGGGAGTTTCTTAATTACCTCATCAATTTCCTTTGTTATTATTGGTCTGTTCAAGTTTTCTATCTCTTTCCTGGTTCAGTTTTGGGAGACTGTGTGTTTCTAGAAATTTGTCCATATCTCCTAGATTGTCCAACTTGACGTATAATTGTTGATAGTATGTTTCTATGATCCTTGGTATTTCTAGTCCACAGTCTATTTGGAGTTAACATTTTATTTTTAAAAATGTAGGTGCCTTACCATCTTTAGGCCTTTTTATCTCCCCTACTCCCTTATGTTATAGTTATCATATGAATTTCATCTACATACCTTAAAAATGTTACCAGAAAGGATTATAATTTATGCAGTCTGAACTCACATATATTTTAAAGAACTTAAGAGTAGAAAATAGACTTCTTTATTTTTTTTCCAGATATTTAGCAATTCGGTTGCTCATCTTTCATTCTTGATATTCTAAGTTTCCCTCTTCTATCATTAAGCTCTAACCCTAGGAACTTTTTTTACCTTTTTTTTTTTTAGAGCAGGTCTGCTGGTTCAAATGTCTCTCAATTTTTTCACCTAAATATGTACTTATTTCTTTCTTCATTGCCAAAAGATATTTTTTGCAGGCATAGAATTCTGGGTTGGCACATACTTTATTCACACTTTTAAAATGTTATGACTCTACTTCTGGATTTTTGGTGAGAAAGATATTGTTTTCTATTGTTTCCTCTACAGGTAATGTATGTCTTTTATGTCAGTGGCCACAAGATTTTTTCTTTGTCATTGTTTTTTAGTGTCTGAATTTAAAGTATCCAAGCAAAATTTTAGTTTATATGTATTTTGCTTACTGAATCTTTAAATTTAGATCCATTACCAAATTTGAGATGTTTCAATTATATTTTCTTCAAATATTTTTATGTGCACCAATTTCTTTCTCCTACATTCTGTGAAATTAATGATACAATGTCATAGTTCCCTAGATTTATTTATTTACTAATTTTTTATCTCTATTTTTTCAGATTAGATCATTTCTATTGACCTATGTTCACCTTCACAGACTTTCTTCTATCATTTCATTCTGTTATTTAAACTCTTTCTGTTATTATTATTATTTAAGAAATTGTATTTTTCAGTGCAAAAATTTTCATTCACTTTATTTTTATGTATCTACTAACAACTTCTACTTTTTCATCCCCCCCAAATATGTTCAATTTTACTTAGTGAAGCATAGATTTTATAACTGCTTTAAAGTTTTTGTCTACCAATTATGGATTAAATTGTGTTCCTCTAAATTCATAGTCAAAACCTAATCCCCAGTGTAACTTTAATTGGGGATAGGTCCTTCATTTAATTTTAACGATTAAATAAAGTCATAAGGTGAGGGTCCTAAATTGATAGAAATGGTGCCCAGATAACAATAGGAAGAAACATCAAATATCTCTGTCATTCTCCTAGGCACTCAGAACAAAGACCATGTTCAAACCCAGGGTAAATGCAGACATCCACCGGCCAGGAAGAGAAGCCTAGACACCAACCTTGAGAGCACCTTGATCTTGGACTTGTGGCCTCCAGAACTGTGAGAAGGAAAATAAATTTCTATTGTTTAAGAAACACATGCTGTTATGGCAACCCTAGCACACTAATACTCTGATAATTCTACACTTGCATTATCTCAGGGTTAGCATCTGTTGACTAACTTGTCTCTGGAAAATTGGTCAAACATTTCTGGTTCTTCGTGTGTCAAAAAGTTTTATAATGTATTCTAAAGATTTTTGATTATTATGTTGTGTAGGCTCTGAAACCTCTTAAAATGCTCTGGATAATTTCATCACTTAACAGCACCTTAAGAATTTCAAAGTTGACTATACTTAGGTTTGATGATTATGTTGAAAAAGAGGCACATAAAAAACTTGACTTAACGTTAAGTGCACATAATAAGAGCAAACCATTGACATACATTGTATAATTTTACTTGATGTGGCTAAGTGCAGCTGATGAATATTTTAGAAAACAAAGACTCCTCCTTTCTCCAAATCTACCTTCCCTTCCATTACTGGAATCTGATAAATTGGGTCAGAAGGAAGTATTGATTTGAGATAAATCCATCTGTAATGATTTTCCAAAATTAGTTGTTTTGACGAATTATTAGTGCTTTCCATATGTGTTCAGTGAAAAATAAGTCGATTCCTATACAATTGAGAAATAACTTCTTTTGGGGGGTAAATAATACAAATGTGCTTCTCAAAATATGTTTAATTCTGTTTTATAGCTGAACAATGATTATGATATGAACATGACATTCTTTGATATACATAATAAAAAATATTTCAAAATCATTTAGGTATTGAACAAGTCATTTCTAAGGTCAGCATAGCTGGCAAGAAATATATTTAAAAATTGATATTTATTTTATGTCATTAAAATATTTAGAAAATAAGTTTATGTTGACAGTGCAAGCTTTTATCCAGAAGAAGTATTATTTCAAAACATGGTTATTGCAAATAATAACAGGTATCAGCATAATTTTCTATGAGTATAGGTTGTTTTTCTGTGAGCTAAAAATTCAGCTCTCTACTTATGTTGTATCTATTACTGCATATCAGAATCTCAGCATTAGGCACATAGTTATGAGAATGAAGTTCAGTAAGCTGCAACAAATTCCTTTGCTTGTAGATAATATAAATTTATAATAAATAGGGCTAGAGCAAGTATTTTAACAGTTGCACAGATTCCCTACCATGCCAACTTACAGTGCATTAACAGAGCATCAAACTGCAAGTGCCGATTTATAATGGTTAAAGGCCAAATTGGCTACAGTCTGCAGAGCGTATGCTATAGAAGACCCAGGCAGAGGAAAGCCTATATGTACATTCAACAAAGTGGTTTAGCAATAACTAGTGGTGTGTGTGTGTGTGTGTGTGTGTGCGTGCGTGTGCGTGTGTGTAGAACAAAACAGGCAATCTAATTCCATAGAATTCAATGAGCTTTTGGAATGCAAATTTCAACTGTCAAATCTTAATTAAAAAGTACCAGTCAGCACTATTTAAAAATTGGAAGAGAACTAAGTGGTGGGTTGTTGGAAAATGTGCAACTCACCTCCTAAATAGAGCAGGTATGCTGACAGGAATATAATTAATATCATGTCAAGTGAAGGACAGGAAGCCCACTCTAGTTCCTTGAAGGGAGGAGTTTCAGCAATTTTCAAGGCAGGGAAAAGGTTCTTCAATCAGATTTAATTTATAATTCCTTTTATTTCTAAAGAGAATCTACTTTTTTTTTGTAATGAACTTCCCTGAACCTTAGAAAGCAGTGACATTTGCAGAGTTGAGGGTTTATTCCAAGAGGTTAATTTTAACATAAATATTTAGGCACCTTATATGGATTAGAACAGTTTCCCAGTCTTATTGGGCTTCTCAGATCTTTGGGTCACTGTCCTTATCAAGTCAAAATTTATTTATTTATTTATTTATTTATTTATTTTTTCCTATGGAAATAATTTGGAACACTTAAAATTCATAAGAGCTAGTACACATTTTGGACAGTGATATGATTAAGAGAAAACTGTAACTCTCCTGGGCTCAAATTGTCTTGCAGAGGACAGTAGAAAATTGCCTTGTTTATGGTTTCTGTTAGAATTCTGTACCATTTTCTAATGAGACGATACATTATACAAATATCTTTGGAATTATATCAATAGTTAGCCCACCACAAGAGGCAAGTTCAAAATTACTTCTCAGAGAAATCTTATCACTTCTCTCATGGATATGGGCTCCAGAAAAGGATTGGGAAAACTGGTTTACTTAAAAAAAAAAAAAAGTAGGAATTTCACAGACACTTAGGAAGGAGGTGGATATACACTCTTTTTTAACATGAACACTGATTTCTACTGGCACACTGGAAATTCAGGGTCCTTTTATGGTGGAAAGGTTCACAAACATCTGTTTTAGGATAGTGCTTTCTGATTTTACTTTGTTTGTATTTGCAGATATACAGAGAATTTTGGGAACTGGCAACTTAGGTATGAAAGTTTCAGTTTCTGATTAGCTAAGTCATAGCAAAAGAAGGCAGACCTTTTCTCCTAGGGTACAGTCTGTCAACTCAGCACATTCTGGAGATGGCAACTATTCAGCTGTCCAGCAGCTTGGGATTTCTCACTTTTAATAACACTGATATGCACTGAACTTGGGGTTTGAAACATAAAAATTAAACAAAATGTAAGCAATAACAAACACAACTGGCCCACTTTATTTTCCTGTTTCTCTTGCATTTGTTAAAATTAAAGCTCTGAAGTAGAGCAAATAATGAATGACTCTTGTTTATTTCAAGCACTTACTGTGGACAATGATAGAGGAAAATAATCACAATGTGCTACCTCCAGCTGTTAATTCCTACACACTTCATTAATTACTCAGAATTCAGAGAAGCAGGATACTTAATTAGTTTCTCAGATGCAAAAAATAACATTCAGTCACCATGCAAATCTACATCATAGTTGTAGCATGAATGCTTTTGACAGGAATCCTGTAGACAGCAAAATGTCAAGTAAAGCAAAAATCTTGACAAAAGAAAGCCCATAGGTATAATTGCCAATGCAACCTAAAATTATAGAACCCTTGTACAATAAGAGCTGTGGCCAGTAAAATATGATTTGATTGATTTATTTTTTCTTGCTTTTTTTTTTTTTTGGTAAGTGCCTTTAGCAGGAACCAAACCCTGGGACTTTCTGGTTCGTAGGCCAACACTCCAACTGCTGAGCCAAACTGGGCAGGGCAATATGATTTGATTTAGGATACCCATTTGCATTTGCTCACACTAAGAATCTGGGAGTGGCTACAGTGACTCACTTATATCTGGATGTCCATCAGTGCCATCCTTGGAACCACCAGGCCTTCCCCATTTTCTTTCTGTAGCAGAGAAGTTTATTGAGGGGGTGGATTAGGTTGCTAGCTCACTAGGTCATCTTTTACAAATTTTCATCACCTTTGACTCCCCGGAAATTAATTATATTGATTTGAGAAAATATTTTTGGGTAAATTTAATACATCTCACCCCTTTAATTATGAATAGTTTTCCAGAGCTTCTTGAAGTTCATTTAATCAGTTATTCATTAAGTGAATCTATCAGTCATTCATTAAGTGAATCTATCAGTCATTGATCCAGTCAACAAATGTTTACTAAGTGTTTATGTGTGTCAGAAACTATGCTTGGTTCTGATGAAAATAATGAAAGAAACGATGATCCTTGTTCTTAGCGATCTTAGAATTTGGGGAGAGGAGGGAGAAATTGAGGTAGTACAGAGAGAGTTCCAGGCAGTTTACAAGGCAGTGCAGTACATGCTCTCATAGTGAGGAGGCAGTAGGGACAGACCACTCTGAGAACAAAGGGAGATAACTAACCCAGATTTGGGGTGTGTGTGCACACGTGTGTGTGCATGCGCGCATGTGTGTTATTGAGGCTGTCGGTGCTAGGGTGGATTTTCAAAGGTTAAGTTAGTACCAGAGGAAAAAGCAATATATAGCCACTCCAGATGGAGGCAGGAGAGCAGTGGTCCGGGCAGTTCAAATAGCGTTTTTAATGGCCGGAAGGTGCAAGGGAAGATGCTCATGTTTTTCAGTTTATAGTTAGCCAAGTCTAATTCAACTGGTTATTTAATACATCCGGAATGAAACTAAGGCAACTTAGCATGTAAAATTATAATAAAAGCAACATAATATCTCTCTAAAACATCTTGAAAAACGTTGACATCTTTATAGAGTATCTCCTGTGGCCACCGAATAGAGCATATATAAACTATGTCATGCATTTAAACTTTAAAAAATTCCTTTGACCTATGTCTTTACCCTAATCCATATTTCCATTCTTTCCTGTAAACACTTTTACCTGCTTCTCTTGCCAATGTACATCAATAACTTCAGCCCTCTAGACTTTCTGCTAGGAAAACTGGGATAGAAAAATAGAAATACTTATGGTAAGGTATTCTAAACAGACTCACTGTTACCAGACTCTGAGGATCTAGGGAAATACAGTTGACCCTTGAGCAATACTGCTTAAAGGTGCCAAACCTCCCTTTCCCTGCTGTCAAAATTCCCTTATAACTGTTGACTCCCCCAAAACTTTACTAATAGCCTACTGTTGACTGGAAGCCTTACCAATAACACAACAGTTGATTAACACATATTTTGTATGTTATATGTATTTATACTGTATTCTTACAATAAAGTAAGCTAGGAAAAGACAATTTAAAAATGTGTAAGAAAGAAAATACATTCATAGTGCTGTACATATTCAATGAAAACATTTTGTGTGTAAGTGGAACCACTCAGTTTAAACTGTGTTGTTCAAGGGTAAACTGCGTACTGACTTATGGCCGTCGCACATTGCTTGACATACAGATATTTGTAAATATTTGGCCATCCCAGTAACCTTTAGTTCCTGAAATTGAAAACCTGGACCTCAGTGATGTTGCCTTATCTTGGTCCCTCTGCCTTCTCTGCTTTCCAAGAGCATCTGCTCTCATCATTCTCAGAAGCAATGTTTACTTCTAACTCCTTTTTTGAAGATTTCAGCCATTCTTTAGTATCATCAGAAATTCATTCATTGTGATGTTTAAGCTTCTGTAGTTTGACTTTCATGAATTAATTTCAAAATCCCAAACAGAATTTTGCATTTGCAATATTTTTAAAAATTTTTCTTAAAGATCCCTTTTCCCTACAACATTGATACATTTCAGGTGTCACAGCACCTGGATCTGTCTATAATTTTACATATGTAGTAGTTTTTTTTTTTTAGTTTTTTTTTTCTCTAACGTCTTCTGTGTGTTCTATGCCCTTCTAGTGTTACTAACTTCTCATATTTAGTATGATTAAAACCAGCTGTTCTTCCTTTAATCTAACACACCCACCCTCTGTGCCCCCAACTTACCTGTTTCTCTTAAGGGCAATGCAGTGCTCTCAGTCATGCTACGTGAAAAACAGAGTAGCAATTAAATAGCCCCTCTTCCTCATCCCATACTTACAGTTAAGGAACCCCATCAATCTTCATTTAGTTTAGACCTTTACATTTCTATTAGTGCTACCCCACTCCAGGTCCTGGTTACCACTTCTCACCTTCTCCACTACTAACATCCTTGTCCAGATCACTTCCGTAGCTGAACCTTGTATTACTGCAGCCTGGGTCCTGTTCCTGCCTGAGAGTTTGTTTTCACCATTCCCTTCACAGTTATTTTCTCTAAACATAACTACTCGTTTTAAATACAATGCTTTTCTTAGAACATAATTATTTAAACATTGATTTCCTTAAAACAGAAACAATATCTTGTTATTCCTCTGCTCAAATCTTCCCTCTTTCCTCATAGCAAAAGGCAGACTTTAAAGAATCTTTAAAAACCCTGTTCAATCTTTCCAGTTCCCCTCAAGTATCTCAATTTCTAGTTCTCTTAAATGACCCTACTCCAGCTGTGCTAGTTTCCTGCTTCTCCCTCGAGTTCTCTGGTGTTCTCTGTCCTTAGGGTCTTTCCCCTGGATCCTTCCTCTGCCTGGAACATGTTTCTCCCAGATATTCATATCGCCTACTCACTCAAGGTTTTACTCAAATGCCCCTTCTTGACGAAGCCTACTGTGAGTTGTTTAAAGTTGTAATTTCTCCACCGTTTTCAATCTTGTACTCCTGATTTTCTTTCCCTTTTTATTTTCCCCCAAGTCACTCAGCACCTCCTCACACACTATTTATTTATTTATTCATTCATTCACTTACTTATTTACTTATTTATTTTCTGTCTGTCTCCTGCTGCTGGAATGTAAGCTCAGTGAGGTCAGGGATTTTGTTCTGTTTTGTTTTCTTCTGTATTCTAATCCCCGGGAAGAGTGCCTGCCAGGTGGTACAAACTCAATAAATGTTTGTTGAGTGTATTAATTTTTGCAGTATTTATTTAACTACTTCCCTGCCTTTATATCTCCTTTCGCCCCCTCATCCGGCTGTCATTCCGTGGTAAATTAGTTGTTTTGTAGTTCAACTCTATTTATGTAAGTTTGCTTAAATTCTTCAACAGTTTCAAATTTCCCATCACAAAAAGTCCAGCTTCTTGGCACACTGCAAAACCCTCACACTTGGCTTCCAACCTTTCTTTCCAGTCTGTTACAGGAGTTCACCTGTAATGCCTGACTCTTCATCCCCAGGATTCCTGTTTCCTGGCATTTTAGTGTGCTCCTTGTCATCCCCCATCTCAGGTCTCTAACCTGACCCTAAGCATGGAAATCTACTGGAACTTAATGGCAGTGAAGCCACTGCCTAAAAACTAAGTTTTCACATCAGCTCATTATCAGTATTGCTCCAAGTATGAGGATATATTGAATGAAAACTAATTTTATAAGAAATTGGTTATTCAGTAATTTTTTTCAGGTCATGATGGCATTTGTTCCTCCCTGTAATTTTGCAATGCCTGGGACCTGAATGATGAATAATCAGAGAATTCCTCTGCTCCACCAACATGCCTCAGTTGAGAAAAATGAAGTGGAAATATCAAAACACTTATATACAAAAATGTACAATGCATAATAAATAGTCCAACTGCTAGTATGTTTAGTAAAATGATATTTCTCCAAAAATACCTAGAAACATCCAATTATATTCATACAAGCTGTGGAATGTTCAATACATATATTAACATAGTGTAACAAGATGTTTCTCTGTTGCTGTTGGGAAATATAAAGTATTCACTCAGATATCCCTTAATTTAATTTAAAGTTTACATTTAATTTTCAGAGGTAATGTGATATATAACTTTTCTATCAAAATTATTAAATATTTGCTACAATTAAGCTTTTGCATGTTATTTACCAATAATTATGTCTTTCTTAAAGCAAATATTTTAGAGAGTTTTACAAAATAATTCTGAAGAATGATTATTTTGTTAATACTAACTGACAGGGAATTGAAGGAATTATTAGTTTGTATCAGTGTTCACATTAAATTAATAAGATTTAAAATATTTTCTAAGTTACTCCAGTTTGGATGTCAGACAAATTTTCTCTAACATATGTCTTAGAGAAGTTTTACCCTTATGTTGAAATGTGTAAAGTAAAGAAAAAAACATGACGAAGAAACAAAACAATAGCACAGGTATTGAAGTTAAAGTGCTTTTTATAGTGAATTGATTTTTGAGGCAGGTTTGCAAGGGGGAAGTTCAAGTTAACTTTTGGCTTGTATAAAATCACTGACCATGCTATTTAATAGTAAAATAATGAACTTGAAAAAATAAGGGTCAATCTAATATTCTAAGCCTTAATGGCCAAATCCAACTAATTTCACCAATTAGGCAAAAATTCCTCATGAATTTGAACGGTGGGAAATAAAAAGCAACCCAAAACCACCTGATCCCATGGCACCTTTTAAATTTAAACTCAGAGAATATTCATATCCAAATAGTCTAACTCACAATCACTTATAGGCAGAAAAAACGGGCCGACATTTGTCAAACGACTTAGAAGAATATTGGAAATATCGTTAAGAACTAGACCAATGCCAGGCAAGTGGGAGAAGCAGACAGGGCGCAAAATCTGAAACAGAAGAAAGTAATCAGAGCGATATGATACGTGTGCTGTCAGCACTTTTTCTTTTTTCTTTAAGTCCCAGATATTGAAAGGAAATCTATAAACACCCAGAGAACAATAGACTCAGTAATATGGCTGTATAGGCTTATAAAATATGAATAATGCCAAACATTGTGTCTGCTTTCGGAAGGACAAAGCTAGTAGCATTGTGAAATGCAATCTGTGTTTTATTGGGGCAACAGTTGAAGCACTTAGTGGAGCGTCCCAGAGAAGTTAGTATTCTAACCTGTTTCCAGTTGGCTAGGATATGAACATTGTCACATCGTTTGGCATGCTGGCTGAGCCCAGCAAAGGAAGGTGGTGATAAATGGGAGGATGTCCAGTTGTGAGGAGGTGGCTAGTAGGGGGCTGCAGGAACTTGGCATGAGGTCAGGTTTTATTTTCCATCTTTATTAATCATCTCTGGGGGGGAATAAATTGCCTGCTAATGAAATTTGCAGAAAGCACTAAATTTTGAGGTGTTGCCAACATGGTTAACAAAGGAGAAATAAATATAAATGGACTTAAGCGTGCTATTTATCACTTATTTAGATTTAATCAAAATTGTTCCGAGAATACATTTATAAGCAATTCCCACAAATTACATTTTAGAGGGGGGAAATCTCCATCACACAGCAAGACAAATGGGCTGATAGTAGGGTCACCCTCTGTGTTCTGCTAGGTTAGAAGGAAAAGGATATATCGTAGGAAAAATGCATTGATTAGAATGTCCTCTTTTCATTTGCACTGAGTGCCAATTTGGAAAATGGAAAAATTTCCAAATCTTGAAAAATCTGTTTTAAGAACTCAGCTAAAGCACATATGCCTTCATCTTTTTTTTCTACCCTGGCCATACCCAAAAAACATTGCTTTTCCTGACATTCTTTTAAGAGAGACGGTTTTATTGTTATTGTTTTTTTTTTATCATGTCCCATATCAACACAGGGCCTGTAGGTAAGATGGGAATTCATATTGTTTCCATTGCTGTTTCAGCTTGACTCTCAATTTCACCTCCAATGAATTGGCCCCTTCTACTTTTTCGTTCTCTATTACCTCACATTCCCCGTTTTATTTTATGCTGCTTAAACTCCCTTTGTCTGTCTCTTTATGTACTTCCTAGCATAATTCTCAACTCACTCACTCTCTCATTCTTTGGTTCTCCCTTTGTAAAACCTCGACCTGATTAAATCCAGTTATGTTCTACATGGGCACAGAGAAGCTGAATATGGATACTCACTGACTGATGTCACTTTACATTTATGGCCGTAAAAATTCAGGATGCCCTTGGCACTACTTAGTAATACTACTGCATTACATTAGCTATTCATCATCTTTCTGAGAAGGCTATTTTATACTTTCTTCTGTCTTCTCAAACTTTACCCTATTTTATTTCCTAATTATCAGATGGGCATGTAGCTTTAAATTTCATGGAAAATAATACATGCGATCAGAAGAGAATCTCTCCATCTTCTCACCATCAAATGTACTAATGTACCTGCAACTGTTCCCATAAATTCTGCTTTCCCTCCTTTTGGAAGAGATGAACAGTTCCCTCTGAGTATTTCTTTCACTGCATATCATAAATTTTGGTATGACAAGTGTTGTGTGCATTCATCTCAAAGTATTTTCTAATTTTTCTTATTTTTTTTATAGTTTTTATATAGTGTTTAATTTCCATATACTTGAGAATTTCTTAAATTTTTGTTATTAATTTTTAATTCAATTTCACTGTATTCCAAAATATTGTTTGTACAACTTGAAGCCTTTTAAATGTATTGAAGATTTTCTTTATGGCCTACTGATCAATCATGAAGAAGGTTCTTTGCACATTTGAGAAGAATATTGATTCTACTATTTTGGAAGATATTAGGTCTGCAGATAGATATTTATTAGGTCTACTTGGTTTATACTGTTGTCAGTCCTCTGTAGCAATGTTCATGGCCTGCTGAGTTCTTTTAACCATTATTAAAAGTGTGTGATTAAAATTTCTAACTATAGCCCTGGCCGGTTTGGCTCAGCGGTTGGAGCGTTGGCCTGTGGTACAGAGAGACCCGGGTTCGGTTCCCCCTAAGGGCAGGTACCTCGGATGCAGTTTGTTCCCGGCCCTGGTTGGTCGTGCGGGTGGCAGCCACTCGATGTGTCCCTTCACATCGATGTTTCTCTCTCTCTCTCTACCTCTCTCTCCCTCCCGCTCTATCTGAACAAAAAATGGAAAAATTTCCTCAGGTGAGGATTAAAAAAAAAAAAATTTCTAACTATAGGTATTTGTCTACTTCTCTTCTCATTTCTCCTAGTTTTGTACTATGCATTTTGGTGCTCTGTTATTAGGTAAATAAATGTTTATAATTATTATTTCTTATTTATGGATTTACCCTTTTATCATTATAAAATGTCTACATTTTGAGTCATGTCTTTTTTTTTTTTTTTGGTTTGTTTGTTTTCAAGTACATTTCTTCTGATACGACTATAGCCACTCGGGTCTCTGATGGATGCTGTTTGCCTAGAGTGCTTTTGTTTTGTGTTTTGTTTTCATTTCAATTGGTTGTGTAGTTCTGAATGCACAACTAACTGTCTTCTGTAGAGAGCACAGAACTGCATGCCACTGTCCGTTTGTTTGTTTTTATCTACCCTGACAAGGTCTTCCTTGGCAGTGAATCCACCTTTAATATTATTGATATGGTTGAGTTTACATCTGTCATTTTATCTTTTTGGTGTTATTAAGAAGATATATGAGTATGTTCTTATATATTACTCATAATAAAGTTAATATATTATGGATATGATATTTCAGTTGTATTTCTTTCACTTATATATTCTGTATATTTCAAATTTGACTGATTCTCAAGACTTTTTCCAACACTTCTCTGATCCATGCCACTATCTCTGTTAATTATTGTTCCTAATATAGTAATAGCATTTTCATTGGTTAACCAAGTAGCCAAAGTGATATATTTTAAAATTTTATATATTCCTATTATGTTCAGAAGAAAATAAAACACACTGTTCTATAATTTACTAACCTTATATTCCACATGTCTATGTAGGTCTGCCTTATATTATTTCTAACATACTCCATGTCACTCACCCTAGCATGCTTTCTTTTTTATATATTTTTATTCCATTAACTAGGGCAAGCATGACATCTTTGTAATTGCTGTATTCTTTGCCTGAAATACTATTACCCTATTTTTATGCTGTTGTTACTAGAATTGTTTTCTTAATTCCATTTTCAGATTGTTCAATGCAAGTGTATAGAAATACAATTGGTTTTTATATACTGATCTTGTGTCCTGCAACCTTTCTGAATTCACTTATTAGTTCTAGGAGTTTTTAGTGTCTTGCCTCAGATTTTCCATATACAAGATCATGTCATCTGCAAATAGAGACTTCTCCCTTTGTGATCTGGCTGTTTTATTTCCTTTTCTGGCTTAATTGCCCTGCCTACAACTGCCAGTGCAGTGTTGCGTAGAAGTGGCAAGAGTGGACATGCTTGTGTTGTTCCTGATCTTAGGGAAAAAGCATCTATTCCTTCACCAGTAAAGATGATGTAAGTGGGTTTTCTTTTTTAAAATTTTTTGTACCTTTTTCATTGGATTTATTGAGGTGACATTGATTAATAGAATTATATAGGTTCAGGCGTATAATTCTATAATACATCATCTCTATATTGTATTGTTTGTGCACCACCCCAAGTCAAGTCTCCACCTATCACCATTTATCCCCCCTGTACTCTCTTTACCGCCCTCCGACCCAACTTTTTTCTGGTAAATATTGTTACTCTAGATCTTTTCATGGCTTACCTTCTAACTCCATTCAGACCTAATCTCTTTGGAGAACCTGCCCTTGATCTCACTATAACCCCTAAACCAAGTCAATATCATTAGTTTTTTAAATTTTTTATAACACTCATCAAATTGTACATAATATTTGTGTCTCTATTTCTCATTTGAAAGTACGTTCCCTGTTAAATAGGCCTTTTTTAAAAAAAATTCACTGAGGTATTTAATGAACCTAGAATAGGTATAAAGAGTAGGTAATCAATAATTTTTATTTAGTGAAGGTGTGAATCAATTATAAAAAATAAATACAATAAACCAAAGAGCTAAAGAGAGTCACATTAAATTGAATAAGCAATATATTTTTTAAAAATTATCTTTATTGTTGAAAGTATTACAGATGTCCCTCCTTTTTACCCCCACCAACACGCTCCTGTCCACTCCTGCCCCCCACCCCTGCCTTCACCACACTATTGTCTGTGTCCATTGGTTGTGTATATATGCATATAAGTTCTTTGGTTTATCTCTTCCTGCTCCCCAACACTTTTTCCCTCTGAGGTTTGTCAGTCTGTTCCCTACTTCCATGTCTCTGGATCTATTTAATAATACATTTGTTTATTGAAAAAAATTCTGCACTACTGATTTTTTTTTTCTTTTTTAAAATTAATTTATTTATTTTTGTTACAGATGTTTCTCCTCTTTCCCCCACTGATTCCCCACTCCTCTTTTCTCCCCGCCCTGTCCCCAGCTTTTTTGCCCATGTCCATTGTTCATGCATACATGCATATAAGTTCTGTGGTTTATCTCTCCTCCACCACCCCCTCTTCTGGGGATTGTCAGTCTGTACCCCACTTCCACGTCTCTGGGACTACCTCGTTCCTCAGACTGTTATGTTCATTATATTCCACAAATGAGTGAGATCATATGATACTTGTCTTTCCAGACTCATGAATCTATAAAAATCCTAGAAGAAAATGTAGGCAACAATATTTCAGACATCATACGCAGCATAATTTTCACTGATACATCACCTAAGGCAACAGAAACAAAGGAGAAAATGAACAAATGGGACTATATCAAACTAAAAAGCTTATGCACAGCTAAAGATACAATCATCAAAATGGAAAGGCAACCCACTGTATGGGAGAACATCATTGCCAATGATATATCAGATAAGGGGTTAATTTCTAATATATATGGAGTGCTCATACAACTCCACAAAAGGAAGACAAAGAACCCAATTAAAAAATGGGCAGAGGAACTAAATAGACACCTCTCCAAACAGGACATACAAATGGCCAAGAGACATATGAAGCAATGCTCAACATCCCTAATCATCAGAGAGATGCAAATTAAAACAACAATGAGGTATCACCTCACACCTGTCAGAATGGCCGCCATCAACAAATCATCAAACAAGTGTTGGCGAGGGTGTGGAGAAAAGGGGACTCTAATACACTGCTGGTGGGAATGCAGACTGGTGCAGCCACTATGGAAAACAATATGGTGTTACCTCAAAAAATTAAAAATTGAACTTCCATTTGACCCAGTGATCCCACTTCTAGGAATATACCCTAAGAATCCTGAAACACCAATCTGATTTCTTTATTGTATTTATAATCAATTTGATTTTAATAATGGACATATAAAATAATTTAATTTGTACTGAACATTGTTCTTGTTGTCTTTACTATAATTACTTGTATTGTTATCTTTATAAAGAGTTTTTTTTTTTATTTTTATCCAGAGAGGGCTGGAGAGGAACAACATCTGGGTGATACCGTGGCTTGACTATGGCTGGAAAGGTATAAATGAAATATACCTGACCAAGAGAATTCAGAACTTTATGTGACTATGTAATTTTTTGGCAGGATACCACAAAAGAGTCTTAGAAAAATGTATATAACCTAATTTTTTTTATTATACTTATTTTCTAGAGTTATTCTTATAGAAAGTATAAAGAAGCTTTCTGTGTTATGAACAGTATTTTAATACAGTTCTGTTTAAATGTATAATCGTTCTGCATTGACTTTTTATGTCCCACCCCCTCTTAGCAAACAAGGATACAAGATTATAAGGTGATTGTTGACTTGAAAAGCTGATTGAGAGTAATCATTTTTCCTTTATACATTAATTGCAAAATTTGCTCTGGCCTTGGCCGGTGTGGCTCAGTTGGCTTAGCATTGCCCTGTGTACCTAAAGGTTGCTGGTTCAATTCCTGATCAGAGCATGTAGTCTGGGTTGCAAGCTTAATCCCCAGTAGGAGGCATGCAGCGGGCAGCAGATGGATGTTCTGCTGTCACATTGATGGTTCCCTCTCTCTCTCCCTTCCTCTTTCTCTAAAAATTAATTTAAAATATATTTTTTAAAAAACTTGCTCTAATTAATTAATCAGATATTTTTTTGTAATTTTTTTTTTTTTACTTTCTCCACAAGGAATTGTGTTTAAAAGATGAAAGCAATGTGACTGATGTTATAAAAGTTGAATTATTGACAAAGAAAGGAAATGCAACATTACAATAAAATAGTTACAGTAACTAAATTTATATATCCTTGTACCTGCAATCCAAACTTGCTAATTCCTGGTTTTCTGCTTTGGAATTCATGTTGGTTGGGGCAATTTTTCCTGGCCAGGAGCAGTCTATATTCAAGCTTTCTTCAGAAATATCACAAGGAATTGAATAGAGCTGAAAGGTGTAATCTTGCCAATTCATTACAATGGAGAGAAAACATGGTATGGCAAAGTTGACCACATGCCTTATTAGAAATAAAATAAAATACAAATAAATATGAATATACCTTTCTTCAGTTTTTTCCTTATTAAAGATTTTTTTCCTTAAGTCAAGTATTTTGCCTAAAAAAAAAAATTTGAAATAAAATTGTTTTTTACTCATACACTTGACCTTTCTACTGTCTCCTCACTTAGTAGGCCTCTTTGTCCTAGGTGACCTCTTACACTCTTCCTCAGTTCATTAATCAAAATTTGCTCTCAGGAAAGCAGTTGACAAATACATTTATACTAAGGCAAGAATAATAAAAACTACCCTAACCATTGTTACCCATTTTTAGACAATACCACCCATCGTGATAATCTGCCTCATCCATGCTGGCTGTGTCCTCAAAACCCCTCTCAACTGAGTATACCAGGCAAGATGTCTTGATTGTTCATAGCTGGTGCTGAGCAGAAAACCTATTTTCTAATCTTGCACTAAGATTACATTCCAAAGCTAGACGACATCTTTTTCCTGAGGTATTTTGAATTTTTATTCAAAATAAAGGCTATATTTCTTATAGATGATTAGCATGTGACGAGAAGATGAGGGGGACTCTTTTGCAAGACCAGGATCTCACCACTCTTCCTGAAGTTTGAATGATGGACACACCTGTTGGTAGGCTCAGTGGAATCTATAATATAGTCACATGAATTTCTCATATGTTTCCCTGGTTGGTTTATATATAAAAGTCTGGTTTTCTTCTCTAGTTTGAAACTCTTTGAGGATAAGAGTTACTCTTGTTCATCTCTTTATTCTCCTTGGCCCCAAGTTCTGGAATGATCTTAATAAGTGCATTTTATCTTTGGCAAGGTCCCATATTTAGTTTCATGGAAGACAGACCCAAGTTTGAGTAGCTAGTTAAAATTTTAATGTAGGTATGGCAAAAAAGGAAAAGAGGCAGGAAATTTAATTTAAATGTCTTGCTTGCAAGTGATGGGAATCCAATTAAACATATTTAAGCAGAAAAAGAAAAAGGCATTCCCATAATTAGTTTCAAAATGCTGTTTACATGGATTTCTGGATGCAGGCATGCCTGCTCTACAGGTTTAAGAAAGTTTTTAGTTCTCTCTCCCTTTCTCTGTTGTCTTTGTTCTTCAGACTCTGTTCCGATTGCATCATGGCAGCAAATAAATGAATACTGGGCCTTTGTATTATTAGTAGAAAATCTGAAGGGTTATAGAGTTTCCTTAGAGTAAATTCAAACCTCTTGGATTACAACTGGCTGGACTATTCTGAGGTCTACTGCATTAGGAATGATTATTACTTTCTCCCAATAGGTACACAAGGAAGAAGAGGAACAACATTATATGTGACTGTTGGCATATAGAATGCTCTTCTTGATATCACCCTGACTATCGATATAATTTATCAGATGGAAGGAGATCAGCATGTGAGAAACAAACATTGATGACCTGGATTTAGTAAGTTTGATTCAGGAAACACCATTATGACAACATATTTGGGGCTCTCAGAATTTGGTGAGACTGTTATTATTTATTTAAAAAACAGAAAAGTTAGAACACATGAGTTTCTAGAAATATAATACAAATAAGATGGACATGAACGCTGTTCTTTGAGAGCTTAAATTATGAAAGTTCATTCAGACAAGTAGGAAGGCAGTTCCAACATGTGACAAGTACTAAGATTGCAGGAATATAAGGTATTATGTGTGCATACAGAAGGGATTACTAATCTAGATAGCCAATGGGCCATCCAAAACATGAAAGGTAGCATTGTAAAGGTATAGGGGCCACGTGTAAGTTACTAAGTAACTTTTCAAGAGAAATAGTTTGAAAACCATTCTTAATTATTTGTATGTTTGATACAACTTCTCTTAACTAGTTGAATGTCAAAATCCTTGAAGCAATTACCCTGTTTTCTAAGGATATTTTCCTCCATCACCAGCAATCACCCTATATACACTTCAATAATATAATAAGAAAATAATTCCTGCTCTAATTCATGAGTTTCATTGAGTTCTTCACATCATATTTCACTAGCTCTCCTGGTATTTGTCAAGAAGTTTCTCAGTGACGAACTCAATGCCAAGTTGGTTGCAAGTCAGGAAAGCAGTTCTCAAAACAGTGAAAGGCAAGCTGTACCTAATCTAGCCCTGCACAGTACAAAGCATCTCTAAACAGGCTTATCGAGTTAGGCCCTGAGTATAAAAGAAGCAAAGTCAAGCAGATATGGAGAGGCAGAAAATATAACAAAAAGAGTACAACTTTACAGCTAGACTAAACCTGGTGACAAGTCCAAGCTATGCTGTGTAAGGGATGGCCATTTTCTTCTGTGGAAATCAGTATTTTATCCGAGCAAAGGTAATAAACATTTATCTTGAACAATTTAGACAAGGTCCAGGCACCCGGTACATACACACTCTATAAATAGTAGTTTAGTCCTTGGTTGTTACTAGATAGTATAGGTTTTTTGAAATATAGGAGTAATTTTGGATATCTTCAATCTTTATAGTATTTGGCAATTTGCAAAAATAAGGTAATAATGTATTGATTGTGTAATATAGGCCAGGCCTAATAGTTACTTTGTTCATGTTTATTTTCTTAGATATTCTTCAAATATCTACTCAGAGATAAATATTTATCTCATGACTTTAAAATAAAGAATAAGTGAAATTCCAGTTGAAGAAGAATGGAAAGCTGGTGTGCTCTACAAAAATTAAACAGATTCGCATTTGAAATATAGCTCTGTAGGCTCACGGCCCCTAAAGCACTTAACATAGAACTAGGAACAAAGGAAGTCACCATCACTGTTATTATTCTTCATCTAAATATTATAAATGAATATCATTGGGCTTCAGTGGACTACTTGAGCATTGCACGAGGAATATGAAGATGATTAAGCAAAATGCAAGAGATATAATTGAGGCTTAATAATTATTAATTATATTTCCTTTATTTCACATCTCAGGGAGAGCCTAACCAAGGATTATTGGGTAAAAATAAAGTGAAATTTGGATAATGAGTATAATCTAAAGCATACAGTTTCTAAAGTTGATTTTTGAAGAAAGCTTTTACAAATGTTTAGCCTAAGTTTACTAGTAATTGATTTGCTTTCTGCTTTACTTCCCCCCCCCATTTTTTTCCTTCTTCTACCTCCCTTCACCCCTCTTCCCTCTGCAATCACTACTGTGTCTGTGTCCATGAGATTTTTTTTCTTAAACCTTAACCTTTTTCACTGAGCCCCATATACCCCCGCCCCACAGCTGTTAGTCTGTTCTCTACTTTTTGTTGTTGTTCTAAAATGGCTTAACATAAAATAATCTGGCCTAATAAACAGGGCTATGGACGAAATCCAAACAGCTAATTAAGTTTCACTAGCTCTCCTGATGTTTGTCAAGAGGATTCGAGAAGGCAATATATAGATAATGTTCTACTGGGATTATTTCCTGGTTGAAATGGAGACTCTGAAGATTTTGTTGGCAGATTTCAACTCGAACATCATTGAAGAGTATCAGAAAGCCAGAATGTATAGCAGTGAGCTGATAGCTAGCATTCCAACACGTGCGCGCGCGCATACACACACACACACACACACACACGGCTGTTAGGTCTCAGTTATTGGCAGTGCCTAATTACTTTTTGAGATGGCATCACAGAATTCTTATGCAGTGTCTAAGATTCTCACATTCCCTGCAGATCTAAAAGAAGTAATGAATTCTGCCAGGAAGTTTATTCTCCAGGAAGCAAAGAATCTGATAATATTTATAACAACAGCTCTACTTTATTGGGTGATTACTGTGTTCCATCAGTATACAAAATCTTCATGAATTCAAGTTTGTAGATGAGAACACTGTGATTGAGAAAGGGTTACATAAATTGCTCAGAATTACACAGCAACTGAGTAAACATAAATTCAAATACGTACTGTCTGAGTCCAAAGCCTACCCTCTTAACTAGCTCATCTGTAGCAGTAGGAAAGCTGGCCTGTTCTTAGGGGACTCAAGGTGATTAGTGGTCAAGAGTTGACAATTTTCTTCTTTGACTCTATACTTCCATTCAGTTTATTGATACTGAAAAGCACTCAAGGGTTCCTTATTGCATAGTGAATCAAATATAAATCCTCAAGGTTTTCCATAATATGGCCCCAACCTATGTTTTCTTTTCTTTTTTTTTTTTTTTATCCTCACCCGAGGACATTTTTATTTTTATTTTTATTTATTTATTTTTTTTGTTCAGGTAGAGTGGGAGGAAGAGAGAGGAAGAGAGAGAGAGAGACATCGATGTGAAAGGGACACATCGAGTGGCTGCCACCCGCACGACCAACCAGGGCTGGGGACAAACTGCAACCAAGGTACATGCCCTTAGCGGGAACCGAACCCGGGTCTCTTGGGACCACAGGCTGATGCTCTAACCGCTGAGCCAAACTGGCCAGGGCCCAACCTATGTTTTCTAACAGCATCCAGCACTCCTCTCCATGCTACAGTCCAATTGGATTATTTATTGTTCTCAGAACCTACTGTAGGCATATATAGATATTTTTTTCTGCTAATAGTTCCTCTGCCTGAGTCAGACCATGCTATCAGCTATACTTTTAGCTATTTTTCAACTATTAGGTTAAATTCTCCCTTTAATCAGAGGCCTTGTCTGAACTGTAGATTCAGATGTTATCTTACTTACTTTAACACACATGGTTCTTAATATCACTTTGCTCTATGTTACAGGCATTTGTACAGAGGAACCCTAATGTGGGGTGGGATTTGGAGTTTTGCAATTTTTGTTTGATATGTCACTTATTATTTACTTATTAGGCACATTATTTACTTTTTCTGAGTACATCTTCTTACATGTAGATAATACTATCAATCATAGCATGGTATTTGCAGAGATAACTTTTTTTTCCTTTTCTCCAACAGAATCTATTAGCTATTTCTTTGGTTTTCAACCAGGGTTAGAACTGCCTCCTTAGGGATCATTCGAAATGTTTATAGGTCTTTTTGGCTTATCACAAGGACAAGGGGGCATTACTACTGTTAGTGACGTGTTCAGGGACGCTGTCAGGGATGCTGGTTTGTGTGTGACAGTCTTATACAAGGAAGGATTGTCCCACCCAAAATACCAACTATTCCCAGTTGAACACCACAAAAAATCATCTGAGAGCAGCTATTTTTTATTTTGGGGAAGATAAAGAGTAAACTTTCTTAATCATGCAAATTTAAGATGAGAAATCTCCTAGAAAAGATACAACTGTATATTTTATAACCTGAAAAAAATGTTGATTCTTCCCAAAGCCATTGTTAATGCAGAGCTTATCACTCAGGATCAAGTGGGTAATCTCCTTAGAAGCAACTAGTTACTAGAGCATTAACTTAGATAGAGACATATATGTGACATTTGGCCTAAAACCTGAAGCATGCAAAGAAGCCAGTCACTTATGGAGACAAAGAAGAATACATCAAAAGGAACACCCACTGTGAAAGTCTAAAAGCAGAAATAAACCAGGCACATCCTGTAACATAGGGCCAGTGTGGCTGAAGCATCATAAGGGAAGAGGGGGGAGGTGTAGAACAGAGTAGGCCATGGATATTTCTCTAAATTCAGTCAATAATGATTGAAGGACATTAAAACATTGGGGTGGCATACTCTAGTTTTCTGACTTAAATATTCATCTTGCTCTTATGTGAAGAATAGATTGGAGGAAAGATAGATGGTGATACAGCAATGAGAAAGCCAGCGTAGTAATTCAGAGGAAGGTGGTGAGCCTACACTAGTATGTGTCTGTGGAGGTGAGGAGAACTGTGTGGTTCTGGATATACAGTGGTTTGGAGGACATGGCAATGAATAGATAGGACCTGTGAAGTATGGAAGATAGAACCAAGAATTAAGAGTAAATCCTCAAGAGCTGTGATATCCCAGGATTGGGAGCATGTGACACCACAGTCTTAGTGAGAGTGTAGGCTTAGTGAAAGTGATAGGCTTCACATGTCCTAAGGCTAAAGTCACGAGTACAGAGAATTTGGATATAGAAATTATGTGGTTGGATGTGAGTTCAGTCTAAGATCAGGTCTGTATTTAAAATATGCAAGTCAGCATATTTAAAACCGAGGGAGAGTGTGGACAAATAAAAATAAAAGGTCTCAAATGGAGTTCTGGATACACTCAGCGTTCAGAGCTGGTATAGGAAAAAGAGTCAGCAAAGAATATTTTAAAAGGATATGTAGACCAGCCAGAATGAAGTGAAAGGAAAACCGGAAGGGATGTCCCAGAGGCCTACAGGTGAAAGTGTTCCAAGGAGGATGTGGTCAGCTCCACTGCAGGCTACTCAGTGGACAAATACGGTGAGTGCAGAAAATAACTATCGCACCCATCAATATGGGATTCTTCACAACAGCATTTTTCTGAGGAATGATTCAAATAGTGGCCGTATTGGAGTTGGTTAAAGAGTGACTGGGACGTGCATATCAGAAAAGATGATAGAGTGCAGGAATGTGAAACTCTTCCTTGAAAACCCTTTGGAGAAGTCTCACTTCCTAAAAGTTTTATTTTATGACATCATTTCAAAAGCATAATTGATCTCCCATAAAGAACAGAAGTCACCAAGTGCCACTGATGCACCCAGAACTGAGTCACAGAGTGGTTAGGGCAGGAACTGATACAAAGTTGCCATATGGGATGTAATAATTACCAGTAACCATAAGAGCTTGAATGGAAAAGACAGGGACAAGGATTTGGTGAGATAATACTGAAATACATGCATAAATGCAGCACCCAAGAAGAACTGCTTATCAGTGAAAGGATTGCATAGAAGAAAATAGACCCACCAGCACAGAATAATGATAAAACAGTCAGTTTATCTCCACTTGCTTTTGTGTGAGGGGGAAAAAAAATCCTTCTCAGAGAAATTGAAATCAAAAGCAGGTATTTCATATGAGTTTACTTTACCTGAATAACTCAGGTTAAGATAAATATTCACATACTCCTTTGTTGTGTGGAAGTAGCAAATATTAATAAAAGAAAAGAAAAAGAAGAGAAAAAAGAAAAAAAAAACACTAGAAATCAAGCTCACTAGAAAAATTCCTTCATGGTGGGTTGTTACAAAGATGAGTTCCTACTAATCAGCACCAGTAATTTTAAATAGAGGGGAGGATGGTTGTATTAATATCCAGGAATACAATATCATATAATGGTTTTATCAAATAGAGATTGCAAAATAGGTATATATAAAAAGATTGATGTCCTAGCAGGTTTGACTCAGTAGTTAGAGCATCAGCCTGTGGACCAAAGAATGGTGGGTTCAATTCCGGTCAAGGGCACTACCTCGGTTACCATTTGGTCCCCGGTCCTGGGCATGGTCATGCAGGAGGCAACCAGTCGATGTG
Organism: Molossus molossus; assembly: GCF_014108415.1. Classification (NCBI taxonomy): domain Eukaryota; kingdom Metazoa; phylum Chordata; class Mammalia; order Chiroptera; family Molossidae; genus Molossus; species Molossus molossus. Next base: position 29,737,092 of record NW_023425348.1, read on the forward strand.
TCCCTCTCAGGTCGATGTTTCTCTCTCTCTCCCTCCCGTTTTCTCTCTCTTTCTCTGAAGATAAGTGGAAAAATATCCGTGGGTGAGGATTTCAAAAATGAAAAGATTGAATATTGTTCCTCTGTAGAAGCATAAAGGACTATATACTCTGAAAATTCTTCCAAGCTTTTTCATGCTTGAGAAACTCAAAAGATCTTTTTAAATATATAGCTCTTGTTGGAATAAAGAAAGGGGAATTTTCAGGGACAAACACAGAAAAAGGTAATTGAAAGCACAGGTAAGCTAGCACTAAAGCTCTGTGTGGTGGTGCATGTTTAAATATCAAACATACAGGAAAAAAATGAACTAAAACTTAATAGGCAAGACTTATATCGCTACCACCGAGTTTCTTTTATTAACATTGAGACTCGTTGTTTTTTTCATGTATCCGTTGATGTATCTATTCTTCTATCAGTCCATCTTACTTTTTGATGCATGTCAAAGTAAATTACAGATACCAGTACACTTCAGTCTAAATATTTTGAAATACATGTCATAAGAATTCATTTTTACAGTTTTCTTTTTATATAAAATTTGCATACAATAAAATAATTGATTTTAAACAGAGTTTTGACAAATAAAAATAAATACAACTGTGAGATCCAGCTTCTATCAGGATATAGAATGTTATCATATTACCATTATCTCAGTAAATTCCCTCATGACTCTTCCCAATATAAGCTTCTGTCACTTCCTTAGAAGAAACAATGTTCTTAATATTTTCCTTGATTTTCTACTTTATATAAATAAAATCTCATTGAATATACTGTCAGGTAAGAATTTTCCAGTCGTTATGAATATATTTGAGATTAATTCATATTACTGCATGTATCCATTATGCATTTCTTTTTGTCCCGAGTAGCATTTCATTGTTTGAATATAGTACGATTTGTCTATCCCTTTTCTTTTTAACGAAAGAGTTCCATAGACCAGTGCTACCAAATAGTGAAAGAACAAATAGCTGGATGTGGAGCCGGATAGGGGCAGGGGCACATGCTGCCCTCTCTCCCAACCTCTGCCCAGGAGGGTGGGTACCCTCCCTAACCCACCTGTCCTCCGCAGGTTTATGTCCGAGGTTTAGCTTCTGCACTTTGCAGAGTTCATCATACTTTCATTTGTGTTTGGACCTCACTTCCTCCCTTTTGTGGAGTGGCAGGAGGTGGGGTGGGGGTGGGGAGCTCAGAACATGGAGAGGCAGCCCACGGAGCCCAGTGTGAAGTGAGGAGTTGCAGGAGATCTTCGGGGCCAGGGCTGTATATCCAAGCGTGCGCTTCTCCGGGGAACCCAGCTTAGCGCAACTTTATTCCCAACGATGACTGGGACAGATCTGTGGACTCCAGGCCACTCACGAGGACCGGCGGCTTCCCTTCACAACCACAGGCTCATGGTGATTTGGATGGATCTGCGTTTTCCTCCTGGGAGAGGAGAAGTCCAAGCTGCCCGGGATAGAGAAGTGTTGCCAGCTCCCTGGAGAATGTCATCTCCAGACTGAAAGGTTCCAGCAGTGGCCGGAGCTGGTTTCGTGGATCAAGACTCAGCAGAAGCTCCACTTAGGGAGGAGAGGAGCAGCTCACCTGCTGGAGGACTGAACAGAGTTTCAGAAGAGATTGTGCCTCACAGGGAGGCTGGGTTTCCTTCGCTCTATTCCCAGTCTGCAGGCCCGTTTACAGGTGCACTGGGAGTTTTATTACTGATGGGGTAATTTGATCATTTTTTAAACATTATTGATATGATTACGGATGTTCCTCATATTTCCCCCCTTTACCCACCGCCACCCAGACTCTGCTCTGCCCCCTCTGGCCATACCCACTGTTGTCTGTGTCCATGGGCTATGCATATATAGATATTAACATATATTTGACTAATCAGTTCCCCATCTTTCATTAGGTTCCCACCTCCCCCATTCCCTTCCTCTCTGACCTCTGTCAGTCTGTTCCATGTATCCATGTCTCAGTTCTATTTTATCCATCAGTTTATTTTGTTCATTAGATTCAACATATAAGTGAGATCATATGGTGTTTGTCTTTCTGACTGGCTTATTTTGCTTAGCATAATAATCTCCAGAGCCATCCATGCTGTAAGAAAAAGTGAGAGTTCCTTCTCTTTTACATCCGAGTAGTATTACATTGTGTAAATGCACCACAGTTTTTTATATCCACTCATCTACTGATGGGCACCTGGGCTGTTTCTAGATCCCAGCGATTGTAAATACCACTGCTGTGAACGTAGGGGTGCATATGTGCTTTCTGACTGGTGTTTCGGGAGTCTTAGAATATATTCCCAGAAGTGGAATCACTGGGTCATAAGGCAGTTCCATTTTTAATTTTTTGAGGAAACTTTGCACAGCCTTCCACAGTGCCTGCACCAGCCTGCATTCCCACCAGCAGTGCACGGGGTTCCCTTTTCTCCCCAGCACTTGTTGTTTGTTGATTTATTGATGGCAGCCATTTGGGCAGGGGTGGGGTGATAGCTCATTGTGGTTTTAATTTGCATCTCTCAGATGGTTAGTTACTTGAAGCATTTGATGCCTAACCAGTGGCACATTTTTTTTTTTTCCTCTTGAGCATGTAAGATAGATTTTATGTGAGGGAATTGATCCAGTTTTCTTTGTTGTTGTTATTAATCCTCACCTGAGGATATTTTTTACATTGATTTTTAAAGAGAGTGGACTAGAAGGAGGGACAGGAGGAGAGAGAGAGAGAGAAACATCTATGTGAGAGAGACATAATGACTGTCTGCCTCCCGCATGTGCCCCTGACGGCCAGGGATCAAACCTGCAGCCCAGTAGATGCCCTGGACTAGGAATCAATTGAACCCACAACCCTTCAGAGCACGGGCTGACTCTCTAACACCGAGCAGCACCAGCCAGGGCTCTCTTCCTTTTTTTCTTTCTTTTAAAATAAAGATAAGTGTGAAATATTTCCAACATATGTAAAGAGAATATGGCAAGGCTTCCATTTCCCCCGCTACCTGTGTTTAAGTGTTGCCAATCTTTCCATATTTGCTTCATACCCCCCATAAAAATCAACTGCAACTGAAATATTTTATTCATCCCTCCTCCTCTGCCTTCATCCTCAGGTACCTACTAATGCGAAGTTAGCGACAAAGTTTCCACACATGTTTTGGTATTCTGGATATTACCTATTCACAAACTATCTAGGAGCTTGTGTGTTTAACATTTTACATAAATGGCATAATTCTATATACGTTCAACTTGCATTTTTAAATTTGTCATTACGTTTTAGAGGTACATATAGATCTTACTTTAGCTGCTACGGAGTATTCCAGTTTATGAATAAATTAGTATACTCAGTCCCTCGCCAAGAGAAAATGAGAGTGTTTCCAACTTTTCACTGTTACATCTTTTCTGCTGAGGACAGTTGATCTATTTCTACTTTTACTATAGTAAATTGTGCTACAATAAATATCTGAGACATATTTCTGTAAAACATAAATATTTTACAGAATAGAAAAAAAAAAAGCATAAATCTGTTACCACAACTAGACAAGAGGAACTTTAGAAAGGCAAATCATAGGCAATCTCACTTATTGATATTGATATGAAAATATCTCTTAAAATATTAACAAATCTAAGTCAACAGACTATAATGAAAGAAGCAAGGTAACAGTTCAAGCAAACACACACACACACACACACACAGTAACCATCAGTACCAAGTGCAATGCAACTTAGGAATGTGACTCCATTTAACCTTGGAAAGTACGATTAGGGCAATTAAGCACATCTGTAGATTGAGAGGAAGAATATACTGCATCATTATCATGATTCATGCCCACAAAGTATTTGACAAAATTCAACGTTCATTCAAGATAAAGCAAACAAAACCAAAAAATCTCTTAGGGAGTCAGAACTAATTTAGCATAGCTGTCCCCAGAAGTATCTGCAATTGTAAGGTTGATGTGTATCAATCTTAGGTCTGTTTTGGTATTTCTACCTTAGTAATGGGTGTCCATACACAGGATATATTTTTGTTTATGTTAGATTTTTTTACATAAAAGGCAATATTTTACTTGTTTGCAATTTGCTTTTCTTCCTATTCAATATTAGGATTTTAGTTTCATTTAATATTATGCATTTATCCATGTTGGTATCTGTTCATTTGTTTTAACTCATGTATAATATTCCATTGTATGAATTTTCTTCAGGGACAGGTAAGGGGGTTTGTTTTTGTTATGGAGAGATTCAGTGAGCATCCTTGGAGGTATCTCCTTAATGCACAATTTCAGCAAAGCAGAACAGCTAAGTGAAAAGTCTGTGGCTATTTTCTATCCTTCATATGCTGCCAGTTTGCTCTACAAGGCAGAGAAATTGATACCCCTGTGAGCAATGACTGAGAATCTGTTTTCTCCACATCCTTGCTAAATTTTTATATTTATCAGTTTTATTAATAAAATAAAAAAAGTAACTGGGAATGAGACTGTTCTCTAGTAAAGTTTATTTTCATGTTTTATTATTGCTAATAAGTTTTGTATTGTATTGACCATATTATATTGGTTTCCTATCAAAATACTTGTTCACAAACTTTTCCCATTTTAAACAAGTGAGCTATTCATTTATTTACTATTTATTTGAAGGGAATCTTTGTGTGTGTTGTATTTAGTTGGCTATGTAGTTTCTTATATCTGTAGGTTAACATTTTATTTGACTTCTAGTATCTTTTGTAAAATAGAATATTTCATTTTCAAATGGCCAGATATATCAATATTTTCTATTATGCTTTGTTCTTTTTGTATTCTTAAAATAATATTTTTCTATTCTGAGACCATGAATATATTTTATCATATCTCCTAAAAGTGCTAAGGTTTTTTTTTGTAAATACCTGTAAAAATGATATTAAAATAACCCTGTGACACAGGAATTATTTTTCTGAGTGATAAGCAAGTTGAAGTGTCATGAGATAAAGTATCTTACTTTCCATTTCGTAGCTAAACAAAGGCAGCCTTGGGACTAAATTCTGTTACTTCTGCTTATAAGCTCAGGTATATTTTTATTGTACAAAAGCATTGAAAATTTGAAATACATTCTTAGAGATACTTGCATTATACAACTAAAATTCTTAGAGATTTAGCATCGTATGCCAATATAATACAGCATTAATGGTGGGCCTCTCAGATGTTTTGATAAGCTTGCAAAGATGTTACCTTGCAATACATGGGAAAGAAACAAGAGTAAAAAATGCAATTTATAGTGATAGTCACACGACTTTATTTTTAGCTTATAGTGATAGTTGATTTTATAAAACACTTGCTATGTACCAGACACTGAGAACACTTCATTTATCCCCTTTAAACTTCATAACAATCCATGACAGGTAGTTTTACTAATCCCAAAAAGAAGCAACCGAGACACATGAAGGTGAAGCAGTCGTAGCCCAAGTCACACAGCAAAGGTGGGATTCAAATTCAGGCTGTCTGGCTTCAGAACTTGTAGTTACTGCCTTATACTCATTTTATAAATCCCAGATTCTGCTTACTTATAAAATTTTTTTTTCTTAAGATAAATAAATGATATATAAATAAATGATATACAATTTCCAGGTTGTAATATAAAAATTAGAAAGTACAAATATAATTAAATAGACTCCCTACTATCCCATTACTTCAGGGATGATTATGTTAATATGCTTCATATATCCACTATGAATTTTACCTCACACTATATCATGAACATCATTGGTACCAATACAAAAATTTCCTTCAGATTTTTAAATTCAGGATAAAAAATGGTTAACAGTTTGAATGGTAGGTTATTGTACATTTCACAGGGATGATCACAAACTGATGGGAAATATTTATGGTGTATATATAATGTCCCGTGGCTGGAATTTGTATATAGGTAGTTTTAGCTCCACCTAGCTTTCTGCAAAATTATCAGTTGTGATTAGATGTGATTATATACATTAAAAAAACCCTGAAATTTCAGAGGTTTAAGCATGACAGTATTTATTAATAGTGTCTATTTCATATGGTTGCTGCAAAATATAACATAATTATAATATACTTAGTACAGTGGTTGGCATATAGCATGCTTTTGTTACTGTTTTTTATATTATTATCATTCCTCTGAAATCACCTGATATTATTACTGGATTGCATAGATTACGTTTTGAGTTATCAACCTTTGTGTCTGAGCATCTTTCCGAACATCACAATTCAGTATTAAACTCAAAGGGAACTAAGACCTTCTCTAAACGCTAAATGTTGCCCTTAAAATTCCAAAAAAAAAAAAAAAAAAAAATGGAAAGTGAAAAAATATTGACTTGGTAAAGGCATATAAGAGAATCTCCACTCTTTTCTTTTCACTTTGATTTTTCTGAGGTTCGCTGAAGATTCAAGCATTCATTCCTAATGCTATCTGCTGCGCCTATAAAATTCAACAGGATACAAAGTGAGCATTAAATAAGACCAACTGGGTGGGTCTTTGTTCCAAGAAGGCACAGATACCTTACCCGCTCATCTTCCCTGCACCACCTGCCTTCCCAACAAAACTGAAGAAAGCCTGGTGTAATGCTCTGAATTTTGATAAATATATTAAAGTTGAAAGACTGTCAGATTGCTTAAGTGCAATTAAGTAGGATGAGCTACTAGAATGGGTGATGGCACAGGCTATTCAGAGAAAGAATGTCATATGTTTAAAGACTCTCTTCATGACTGTAGCAGAGATAAACACAGAACAAGCTGGATGAAAGAAAATATTCATAAATTATCAAAGAAAAGAAATCAATGCCTCAGATGTGTGAGATTTCAAGATGAGAATCCCCTAGAGATGTGTAACAGTCATTTGAGGACAAGAGCTTTGAAAACAGAAACTACCCGAATAGTAATAATAATATAATACTTTTCACTCCAAAGCAGTTGGTAAGTAGATGTGAAAACTGTTTTCATCACATGATTCTGGCTGCAGAATTCATCAGCATTTAACCATTTAAAGCTACCATACATAACGATATATAAATGCGGAAACTACAGTAAAAATATAATAAAGTAGCCCTTTTATTAAAACAACATAAGAAGAATTGACTGCAACATCAGGGGTATTTTATAATGTCTTAAGTTTATGATTTGGATAACACATTTTGTGAAAGTCTCAGTGGTTTTAACGTTTTCTTGATTGTGACTTTTTGGCAAACGTCTGCATTTTGGTTTCTTCAAGGCTTGTCTGGATTCTCTGATTGTACAGAGAGGCTAAATGATATATTGTACATGTAAGAACTTGTAAAAATTAGCGTTGGCATTTCTGAATGGAATGAAGAAAAGGCTTGTAATTCCTTGTTTATTACATCACTCAAGCAGCGAGTACATTGCATTCTAGTTATTTTTTAGTCTGTTTACCCTCAAGGCAGGGGTAAAGTCTCTTGTGTTCCAAGAACTCTGCATTTAGTAAACCCTCCTTGAAGATCAGTTGAATGTTTGGTTTTTAGTGTAAACCCTAGTGGGGGAAGGGGTGATTGAGGTCCTGGGCAAGATGCTTATTGTATTGTCAGACACAGAACACTAAACTAAGGACCTAATCACTCATCCCCTGAGAGTGATTTGCATCTGTGACTATTGCCTAAGTGAATAATTTTTAACAAGCCTTTTTTTAATCCTCACCCAAGAACATTTCTGCATTTATCTTCAGATAGAGCGAGAGAGAGAGAAGGAGGAAGAGAGAAAGAAACATCAATGTGAGAGAGACACATCAACTGGTTGCCACCCACACGCCCGCCGGGGACAAACTGCAACCAAGATACATGCCCTTAGCAAGAACCAAACCCAGACTCTCTGGTCCACCGGCCAACGCTCTAACCGCTGAGCCAAGCCAGCCAGGGAAAGAAGCCTTTTTTTTTTTTTTTTTAATTGAGACATAATTGGCATATAAATTGTGTACATTTAAGGTGTACAACCTGTTGATATAATACATTTACATCATGCAATATGATTCATGGAGTTAGTGATTAGAGTCAACAATACTGTCTTATATAATTCAAAATTGCTAAGAGGCTAGATCTTAACTTTTCTTACCACAAACCTATTGAAACTTTTAAGAAAACTATGAAATCTCTCCTCAGGCCTGGCAGGGAGGGATGGGGGACTCAAACAACAACATCTTACATCTAATTTTAGAGCAGCGAATTTTCAACATTTTTCATCTCATGGCACACATACGCTAATTACTAAACTTGTGCGGCACAGCAAAAATAGGTTTCTTGTCAATCTGACAGAAAATAGGTATAAATTTTGATTCATTGGATGGCTATTGTGTTGGCTGTTGCCTTTTTTTTTTTTTTTGACAATCTAAGGAAAAAGATGTCAGCGTTCCTGACTTACTAGTCGGGGACTGCATGCTTTAACAGTTCCTGTGGCACAGCAGTTGAACGGCGCTGTCTTAGGGCCATCCCAGAGCTCTGGAAAGCCATGGGTGCACTTCTCTAAGAGTCCGAAGCTCCAGGTAAGGACTCTTAACTTAAACCTGGTAGGAAGCAAGCATTCAAAGATTTTTCTCTATCCAACTTATCTAATTACATTCTCTCACCCCCCAAATTTCATATATTCCTTCCTTTCCTACTCTATTTTTTCTCTTTAGTGTTTGGGTGGTTTATGCAAGCCAGCTAAAAATTGTCATTGAAGTTATCAAAGTTGTGTGTTCACTAACATCTTCCAAGTTTTACTCTGTCTGTCCCAATATTTGAAAGTGATTGCGTCAAATCATGGCAGGTAGCTATGTAAACCTGATTTGAGAGAGTAAGAACATGAATAATACAAATATCAAATATGTATGTTAACTAAATGTATACATATGAGTATATGTTATCACCTGGCCCCTCTGCCTTGAGGGCAAGAATTTTTATCTGTTTTATATTTGTTGTATCTCCAATGCCTAAAACATAATGCATAGCACATAGAAGACACTCAGTGTACATTTATAAAATAAATGACTTATCAAAGAAGTAAGTTTTCAACAATAAAAGACGACTTTATCATTACATTCTTAAGTGTATGGCTTCAAAATTTGCATCTGCTATGTTGGTATTGGCGCATGTTTTCCATGGTTGCTTGTGACAGGTAAAATTTGACTCAGCCTATGAACATTTATGCTTATTGAACATTAATTTGTACCAGGTATTATTCCAGGTGCTTTATAAAAGTATCTAGATTCTTATAACAATCCGCCAAGTGGATATTATAATGCCCATTTTATAAATGAAGACTCAGAGGCCAAGGGTCTAAATAATCAAAGCCACATCCCTGGTAGTGGCAGGACCAATATTTGAAATCAGGCCTTTCTGTTGTTTCATCATGTATATAAATAAAACTAGAGCTATTCAGTGAATTTGGCTTCTAGTTACTCACTATTAGGGCCATGGTTCTAGAAAGAAGCATACGCTATACTATCTGCCCTCAAGGGACAGTGGCTATTGTGTATAAATATGAGGCCATATCTAGGGTGGCCTAAATAACTACATTTTGGAGTAAGACATATTTAGGTCAATTAACTAACAGTACATGAGAACATAAGAACATGCATTGTTGATCTCAGTTCTTTAACCTTCCCTCAGTCGGTCTTTTGCCATGCAACTTTGTAGTTCCTGAGAAGAGGAATCTTTCCGTCCTTGACTTTACATTTTCCACGTGCCATGCCTTGGCCAGTAAAATGAAGTGGAAGTGACAATGTTCCAGCTTAGATGTTAGGAGACCTCATATGTTTTCACCTTTCCTCTTGCCTTTCATCTCAATGAAAAGTGTTACCCTGAATAGCTGCTGTTCTATTCTTCTGCTTCACCCTGGGCCCAGATGACCAGATATTTAGTAAACCAGAGCCCAAACTTCAAAAAGAGCCAGTTCACCCAGATTCATGGCTTGAAGTAGAGCCATACAGGTGAACTCAGCCTAGATCAACTAATGCCTCCTTCCCCACCCAGTGTAAACATGTTAATAATAATAATAAATACTTGTTACTGTAAGCCATTAAGCTTTAGGGTTATTTACTATACAACAGAAGCTAACTACTGACACAGAGCATACGCTGATCTTTCTCTTCCAGTCCTTCAGTGTCACAAAATTGGAGAAATTACAGTGATCACAGGCACGCACGCGTGCACACACACACACACCCTCAAAGCCTGAAATCCTTTAGGCTTCTACCGTTCTGTTATTCTTAGAGCTGACATACAAGAGACATCAAGTTACAAAAACAGACTTTGTTCAGTGTACTTCTAAGGCAGTGAACTGAATATGTACTTGATGGATCAAATATATACACTTATAGTGACTGCACACAGCCATAACCAGCTGTGAATAAAAAGAGTTAGAAGAAAATTAAGTGACTTTTAAATCTATCGTTCAGAATTCTATTGAAAAAAAAAAAAAACTGATAGAAAATTGATGCAAGGCAGACTAATCAACATCTCAAATCAGAATGTCTGGTTTTATTAGGAAGAACAGAATGTAAAACAAATAACATGATGTAATTGGAAGAGAATCCTTCTTCATTAATTTCTCCTGGTGACTTTCAGAGGCCATTGGATAGTGCAATAAGGAGCTCCTCCATGGGACATCAAAGTTAGAACTTGACAGTGCAGAGTCTGATAAAGCACTTCATATAAACACACACATGCACACACATTCAGAAGACTGATGTATTTCCCCTTGAGGGTTTATTTAAGTTAAGTAAATATTAATGTTCATTGTCATGTAAGTTATAAAGGCAGTCTATTTATTAAAATGTTCCAAGTTTTGTTCCATTATTCGGAAGGCCTATTTTAATCAAAGTGTGGCAGATAGCCATAAAAAGCACGTACTGATTCAGCCCTGGCCAGTTTGGCTCAGCGGTTAGAGCGTCGGCCTGCGGTCCTGAGAGACCCGGGTTCGGTTCCCGCTAAGGGCACGTACTTCGGTTGCAGTTTGTCCCCGGCCCTGGTTGGTCGTGCGGGTGGCAGCCACTCGATGTGTCCCTTTCGCATCGATGTTTCTCTCTCTCTCTCTTCCTCTCTCTCCCTCCCACTCTATCTGTACAAAAAATGGAAAAATATCCTCGGGATATCCTCGGGTGAGGATAAAAAAAAAAAAAAAAGCACGTACTGATTCAGAGGGGAGGGGAAACACATCACCTTGGGGTAAGAGCAAGGTAAGAATGTGGCACTGTACAACCTGCTAGCTACCTTCTAGGTCAGAACCTAGGAGGTAAGAGCCAGCCTCTGGGTCATAAGGAAGGTGTCTTAGGAAGGTGTCTTAGGTATATATATCTTATGATGGTTTTGTTGAAGTGGAAGGGTAGCCTATCATGAATGTTCATTTATGAGAATTACTAAGATAGTTAGCAACTGTTTAGTGATGTTTTGAAAAACCACCTTTAGAGTAGTGCACTAACTCAAAGTATTATTTAGCCTGTATTTTATTACCCTCCTTTCTCTTTTTACACAGAAGATGGAAAAAACATACAAAAATAATATTAAAAAAATTTTTTTAATTGATTTTAGAGAGAGTGGAAGGGAGAGGGAGAGAGAGATAGAAACATCGATGAGAAAGAACATTGATTGGCTACCTTATGCATGCCCCCTACTGGGGATTAGGCCCACAACCTGGGCATGTGCCCCGACCGGGAATCAAACCGGCAACCTTTTGGTGCATGGGTCGATGCTCAACCACTGAGTCACATTGGCCGGGCCAAAAATAATATTCAATTTTTAATTTTGTCTTGGTCATGTATTGATTATGTGGACTTGGATAATTAGTAAGGTCTTGTGGCTTTAGGCATACATTTTATAATAGTAACTATCGCTTGTTTACCTATTATATGGAATATAGCCTTCACGATAATTCTATGAGGTATATAGTATTTGTGGCATTTAATAAATTAGATACACAGAAGTAAGGGACTTGCCTAAAGTCATCAGCAAGGGGTTTGGGCCTGGGATGTAACTGCAGGTCTATTCTTTCTAAAGTCAGGGTACATTAAATTCTACTACAGTTTAATGGGGAGTTCTAGAACATGAAACTCAGGATTGCTGGGGAATCACTGGGTCTAACATAGAAATAAAAGATAGTTGTGTTGCTTAATAAATAAACCCTATATGCAGGACTCTGCAGCAGAATAAAGATGAAGAGGATGGAGTCCATGCCTGGCAAAGTCTTCCAGACATGGCGAGGAAGAAGAAGGCGTGTTCATAAGTAAAATATTTTGGAAACTAGATTGCAATGTGTGGCATAAATGAATGAAAGCAAATTACTTTGAAGATTAAAAAGAGGACAGTATCATGTTTGAACAGGGAGGAAATCAGGGAAGTCTTTAAAAAGAGGGCTCTTTGCAGATAGGGTAAAGGGGATGGTATGCAAGTTATTGTTCCTGGTTGTTGGAAGAGTAAAGAGGATTATAGGCAAGTTATTGTTCTTGGTTTTTGGAAGACAAAGTGTGAAAAGGAGTATCTTGGAAAGGAAATAGTTTAAGTTAAATGCAAGCACATGAGGGATACTATGTATTTAAAAATTGAACATTCTATAGTTTTATTAGCACTTAGAAGATATGCAGTAGGGTTTGTGGAATGAAGCTGGAATATGGGTTGACATGATGTCATGTAGAATCTTACATGGAATTTTTAGCATTTTAGATTATTGATTAGTTTAATGGTTCTTACACTTAAGTGAGCATTGGAATCATCTCCAGAGCTTGTTGAAACCTAGGTTGCTGGGCCCCACTAGAGTTTTCCGGTTGAGCAGATGTCACGTAGGACCTGAGGATATGCATTTCTGTCGTGTTCCCAGGAGATGCTGATGCTGCTGGTCCAGGATCAACAGTTTGAGAGCCACTGCACTGAGCAAAAGTAAGCCAGAAAAGGCTTTTGATCAAGGAGATAACTGGATCAGGGGGATTCTTTGCAAAATCAATATTGTAATCAGTTGACCTAGAGTTTTAGTTATGCAACATGAATAAATTGTAGAGATATTCTGTACATTGTCCCTATAGTTAACAATACTGTGTTTTACACTTAAAATTTGGTTAAGAAGTTAGATCTTGCTCAGTTGGTTGGAGCATTGTCCTGTACACCAAAATGTGGTGGGTTTGATTCCCAGTCAGTGCACATACCTAGTTTGTGGGTTGATCCCCAGTTGAGGCGTGTGTGGGAGGCAACACATCAATGTCTCTCTCTCCCCTTCCCCACTCTCTCTCCTCTCTCTCCCTTTGTCTCTCTTAAAAAAAATCAATTAAAAAGAAGTTAGATCTCATCTTAAATGTTCATACCACAAAATTTTTTTATTTAAAAGAAAGGTTACTCTTGCTTAGGAGACTATTACAATAGTACAGAAAGTAGTAGTTTCTTGGCTTGTAATAATAATCAGTGAAGGAAAAGGTAAACTAAGGTACTCAGAGGTTCCCAGTTTTATTCCCATCCACTTTATTTCAACCTTCATCTACATCACCATGAGAATCTGAGAAGTAAAAAACTATTATAGTTCTAAGAAAGTAACTATATAAACAAATATAAGTAATTTTATGAAAGTAAGTTTAAAGAAATATGCAATTTTATGAAAGTAAGTTTAAAGAAATATGCAGAGCCAGAGTGACCCTTGCTTGTAATAAATGGAAGGTAACAAGTTATCTGAAGAAGAAGGAGGTGTCTGAGAGAGAACACTGTTGCTTAGCAATCACGGAGCTCACACCCAGGAGAGGGCCACATGATGAAAGCTGCTGTTGCCTCTCCAGACACTGACCAGGGAGAGTCCTAGCTTCCTAGCACCTCTCCAGAGTGGACATGGATGTATGCTTTCTGTAGCACACATTCTTTCTCATATTCGGTGACTAACATTTAAGCTTAAATGTCATCTCCTGAGGCATGGCCACGATGAAGGACCAGAAAGGAAAACCAAGCCAGTGACAGAAAGGAAGGTTTCTTTAGAAAGAAACCGAATAATTAGCTACACACTCTGAACTAGTTTTATGTGGTCAAAGGTAAGCAGTTATTATAACTGAGGACTTGGATGTTAGGTTAGATTTTGGACTTTGAGGACAATGTGAGGTTTGCATTATCTAATTTATATGCACAGGCAAAATTCCTGCTATTCATTGTGATTGGGTTAACAAATTGAACCCAGAGAAAATTAATTTAGTCATATTAAGTAAAACAGCAAAGCAAAAAAGAAGACGAAAGTAGACTAGATGGAAAAATTGATGGCAGGAACGCGGCATATTAAACTCTGTTTTCATCTCTGTGCCTTTTTTAAAAATCAGAAGTAGGAAAGCAGTAGAACTGTCTGTCCTGTGCTATCTAATAAAAATCTGCCACAGCCTGGCCAGTGTGGTTCAGTGGTCGACCAAAGAGGTCACCAGTTTGATTCCGGTCAGGGCACATGCCCAGGTGTGGGCCAAATCCCCAGTAGGGGGCATGCAGGAGGCCTATTGATATTCTCTCTCATCGATGTTTCTATCTTTCCCTCCCTCTTCCTTCCTTTCTCTCTAAAAAAAAAATCAGTAAAGAAAAGAAAATTTTAAAAAAAGTCTTCCCATGTTGCAACTTTTGAATTTGTTTAGCATAGCAATTTGTGCAATAAATTTAGAATTCAGAGGGAAGCAAAGTTTCCAAGCTGTCTGCACTCTGGTTTGGGAGTTGCAATGTAACAGTGACATTCTCTGGAGAAGAAAATCAAGGAGCCAAGCAAACCCATCCCAAACTGGATTTTGTGAGATCAGCAAAATGAAATGTGTACGAGGAGGTCAGGGACTGTATAAATCCTGGGATTAGATTTTAAAGTGAACATTACAACTCAGCGCCAAGCTGAGAAAGAGACAGGGGAGTTGGTAGTTATGGTGATATGCTGAATCTTTTGCCAAATGTTGAGAGAATGAAAAAAGCACAGGGAAATGTAATCCTGTTGTGTCTATCCTGAGAGCTTGAGAGTATAAATCATTTGAAAGTTATTCTGGTGAAATATAATCTAAAACCCTAATCACCTGAAATTTCTGTCACTATGTTCAAGGGGAAGCTTAGCCATCAGTATCTCTAAAGACCTGGTTCTAATTGCTTAATTGGTTTCTTTAAGAAGACCAGAGACCAAGGGAAGGGACAGGGAAGGACCAAGATCTATACTGAATTCTATTCTCAGAGAAGTAGCATTCATAGGTGACTAAGGAACTTTGGTTTCCTCAGCAAAATATTTAACACATAATTTTGTACTTGATATACTAGACACTAGATATACTGTGGTAAATTTTTTAAAAGTGCAGAAGGAGATGGAATGTTACATATATAATTACAGTCATGAAAAGTGACATCATAACAACTTTTAATACAAATGTTAAACTGGCCAACATAACCTAGTTTTGGAGGCTATGGAAATCTTCCATGGAGAGCAGCTAGTTTGTTTTTGAAAGAGGGCAGATGATTAGTTAAGGAAATGTGTGTGCAAAGAGCATACTGGGTGAGGCAGTGTCATACATACATTAATACATGCATACATACGTACATATGTACATACAAAGTAGAAAGTAGCTTGATATATCCAAGGAGATGATGAAAAGTTGTAGTTACAAAGAAGCTGAAGAGCACATAAATACTGAGTGTGTGTGTGTGTGTGTGTGTGTGTGTGTGTGTTGCAGTATCTAGAGGAAGGGTGGTAGAAACACATATATGTTGTATTTATGTGTGTATTCACATGTGTATCAAATATTATTATAAGCAAGGTTATCATTATAACCTCGGATGTAGGCCTTCTTGACTTCTGTACAACTCATGACAGGAATGATTTTGAAGCTGAGCATGTCTTTGTGATATTCATTAGGGCTGTTCACTATCACTAGAGTTTTCTCTTCCGCTCCTATGTAGGATTGCACATCCCTGGACCAGTTAGGTGAGGCTTTGTGGCTTGCTTTGGCCTGAGTAGTGTGCCCAGGACTGTGGGTGCCCCTTCTATGTAGATGCGCATAGCATCCAGTGTGCAGCCTGCCGTGTCCTCATCCGCCGCCACCGCGATCATGAGAGCCAGCCTCCAGATGGGCCTCCGTCAGCCCCAGCTCATCAGTAATAAAGATGAGCATGGTGCTCAGCTTGAGCTGCTGTACAGTTTGATGCTTATTATATCAACAGGAATTTCCGATCACCGAATGCTGGTTAAATTTGATGATCATTTTATTCTTCTATAACATGACATGGACATTCAGAATATTCTTAGCACTAGATAATTGGCTTTCAAAAATTGCTCAGATGGAAGGAACACTAAGAGTGACAAAGTTTGGAAAGAAGAAAGCATGGCCTTCTTGATGCCAGAGATGAGCTTTTTCTTCTAGTTCAGCAAACAGAAATACTCATGCTCTGGCCCTCCACTCTGGACCAGTCCGGAACAGGTGTGGTAGGCGTTTGTGTGTTGCAGTTATTTGCAAGCTGAATCATAAATAAAAATTATTAATTAACTACTTAATAATAATACCATGCAGACATTTGTGGATTATTGACTTAAATAATTATATCCATTGAAATTCCCCTTATTTTGCATTGTCATGCTTCTCTGAATGGGATTGGACAGGGCATACAAATGCTACATGTCTGCAGCCAAGTGTTTGCCTCATCTCTGGCCAAGTTCCCAAGCATAATCATGGGAAGGTTGCTTATGTCTGTTTCCTCGTTTACTAAATAGTGATAACCCTACTAACTTATTTTCCAACAAGGGTAGTTCAGTGTACAATACAGAGTAATAGACACAGTAATTACTTGTAAATAGTAAAGTTCCACAGGTAGGAGAGTCACTGCTAAATAAGTAAATAACTACCACTGGTACTAAGTACAATCGGGAGGCAGAGAACAAAGTGAAAACGTGACTTCAGATTTTTCTTGTTATAAATAAAAGTTGTACACAGGTTAAAAGATGTCTAATAAACTGAGACACACTGCTAGGTTGTAAATGGGGATATAGCCACTGCAGAATCCCAAGGCAGGAAACAGGACTGTTGATGGAGAAGCTGGGAGCAAAGATTGGGACTGGACCTTGATTGCTAGGGAGGATTTACATTTGGATACAAGGGAGCATGAACTCATGGGATGTCTGGAACTGCATCCTTACATCCTTACCCTTGTCTGAACTGGCCCAGGTGACACCTGGCCTTACATGTCTTGCAGAAAGATGCTCCCATGTGCACAGTGCCGTTACTGCAGCTCTAATGCAAAAATTAGAATCAGCAATTGTGGCTGCAGGGTATTTGTTGAGTATTTACTATAAGTAAGGCAGAAGAAAATGTAAATTATAAGGGGCAGGGACAAAATAGAAGTGTCATTTATTGAATGCCAATTCAGGACAGAGAACCAGTAGACATTTTGCATATATATCGTCTAATTTTCAGAAAACCTTGCAAAGTGGATATTATTTTCCTCAATGTAGAAATAAAGAAACAGGGGAGGAGATAGAAATTATACACAAATAATAAAATGTAAGACAGCACATGATAAGATCCTGTGGTCAGTATTTAAATTAGGGTAGAAACCCAGAGCTGAACCAGCTTTAAAGTATAGGAAATGCACCATCTTAGGATGAGATTCAGGACAGGAATAGCAAGTGCTTATTTATGTCATGAAAACGCTGTTTATTTTTATCTCTACCAAGTCATCCTCAGCATTGTCTTTAGGTTAATTTAGGTTAAGAGCAAGATGACCCTAAGTGTCATAACCAGACCCAACAACATTCAGAGAGAAAATACGGGATTCTTTTGTCATGTGATCTGGTCTTAGTAGCAATGGAACTTTCCCCACAGGCCCCTTAGCCATGGTCCCTTTCTGTCTTGTCCATAGTGTGTCACATGCCCACTCCTGAATCCCCTGTAAGCAAGAATGGGTTGCCCTTAATGACACTAGTACTATTTATTGAGCACTTAGTAGGTGCAGACAATGTTCCATCTGCTTCACTTGCATTTAATTCTCACAAAAGCTGTATGATATGTTGTTGATGATTTTGTTGTTGTTATTGTTATTATTATCCAACAATTTAAAGTTGAGGAAACTAAACACGACAGAGGTTAGGTCATTCTCAAAGGCAGGAAGTGGGCGTGAAAGTCAGCCAAGTCAGACATGGGGTCTGCACTCAGTCTTCACTCGCATTGCGCCTTGTCATTCCACCTGCAGCTACACAGACCACTTTTGGAGTCGGTGGTGAGGTCTGTGTTCGAGACTCATGGCTACAGGTAAGGAGTTAGCACTGAGGTATCACCAAAATGTCAGAGGAGCGAGATACATGCCACCTGGGACATGCCTGCAGACAGAAAGGAGTTTGCGTGTTCCTGAGAGGGTTAGTGAATCACTATGGAGAAGGCATGAAACTTCTTTTGATGAACAGGCAGGGTTTCTTCCCTCCTATTTGAAGGGTAGGGGATAATTTTTTTTAAGCTGTTTTGTTGAGCAATTTTATACCAAGCACTGGGCTAACAGTTTCATTTTTTTTTATTTGATTTTTACAGCAACCATTTAGAGTTGTGTCTGCTTTTATCGTGACTGTTTTACAAAAGAGGGAAATACAGAGCTTAGAGAAGTTAAGGCCCAAAACATACTAATAGAAGATAGTAGTAGAATTCAAACTCAGTTTTGGCTCTAGAGTTTAGTTTTATAAACTACATTCAATTTCATATATATAATGCATACTGGAACTTGAGAAAGAAAATCCCCATGAACCAGTACAAGCAGCACCCTTACATCATTTCATGATTATAATCTCAATTGACCATCTAGGCAGACGTCCATGCAAATCCATTTCAAATCCCCTGACCTACTAACAATCAATAAAAGTAAATTTGAAAATCTATCTTTTTCATCCTGCTGTGAATCCAAATTAAAAAATTCAAATTCTGTCTTCAGCTAAGCTCATACAGAAGAGAGGTCAGGCTTTTGTTGAAACTCTGGGTGTCTTTCCCTTGTCCATTTTTTTTTACTGTTGCCAAGGGTAAGGGTCGGTCTCTCTCGGGGAGCTGAACCCTTCTCCAAGTCCAGTTTGGATGTGTTCACAAAGAATGAGACTGCCTTGAAAGAGTAAAAGCATAGGCCAAAAACAGACTGCTTCTAAACAGATTTTAGGTAATTATTCAGTTAAACTGTCTGATTCCACTACTGACATTTAATAGTAGGAAAATAAATATTTTTATAGCATTGGTGCTATTTATTTATTTATTTATTTATTTATTTCCTCACCCGAGAACATTTTTGCATTTATCTTCAGATAGAGCAGGAGGGAGAGAGGGAGGAAGAGAGAGAGAAACATTGATGCGAGAGGGACACATCTACTGGCTGCCACCCACACGACACCAACCGGGGCCGGAGACAAACTGCAACCGAGGTACATGCCCTTAGCAAGGAACAAACCCAGGACTCTCTGGTCCGAGGGCCGACGCTCTAACCGCTGAGCCAAACTGGCCAGGGCTGTGCTACTTTTGATGTTGAAACCAACATCAATAAAAATATTTGTGTGCTAAATGCTCAAAGAGGGGAAAAAATTGCCAGTCTCTGCAGTTCCACCTGTTAATTCCACAGTAGCCTGTAAAGTGATGTCTGTGCAACTTGGAATTTTACTTTAGTAGATGGTCCTCTAATTTTAAATGACAAATGAATACAAATGGCAGTGATAACATGGCCATTAGCACTAATCTCCAGATTACAAATCAGTTTCACGTGTGAGAATTTTTTGAATACTCAACTTGAATCCTTTTAATGGTTACTTAATTAAAGGAAATTGGAGCTTTAGTAATATGCAACTTATTTTTTTTTAATTAGAAAGAAATGTCACAGCTACCTCTTTTATTTATTGTAAGTTGAGAAAATGCACTATCTTTGCAAAAAAAGATTAAGGGAAAAAAAAGCAGAAAAGGATTTTTTTTCCCCAAAAGAAAAGTGGGTTATAATATGAATCACAAAGTTGCCTCATATTCAGTTGTCATTTAGTCAATGTTATTAACTTGGTTCTATAATAGCTTAAGGGGGTAGACACTCATAGAGTAATTCAATCAGTAAGAGCAAGTTCCTTAACCCCTTTTACAGCAAATCTCTTCTATTGATCCACAGGGCGTGTGGCAAATGAGCAGAAATGCTAAGCGATCATAATGCTATCTGCAGTATCAGACCTTACAAGCACTTGGGTCTGGGAGCTCATACTTGCGCATTCCTTGCTACAAGAGCGTGCCAGTCTACCCATTTCAAGAATTATTAAGGCACTTAAAGTATAACTTCTAAATGTCACACACAATCTTCATTCCAATATTTCTTCATTGCTTGGAGAACTCTCTCTGTCGTAAGTCCGGTTTCCCAGCTGCATTGGCAGAGATAGCTGTAGCCCTCTCAACAGTATGGTGTTGCAGACATGCACTGAGTTAAGGGCTCGAAACATTTGATACTGTCTTTGTTTAAAATATATGTTTGGAAGTAGATCAGAATTTCTCATTAGAATATCAAAAACCCAAGAATAGGCAATGTCCATTTTCAAAATTGAGCCTGTTTTTTTATTTTTATTTTTATTTATTTTTTACATGAGAGTTATTTCTCCCTAGGCAAAGATAATTTACATTTTCTAATCTTTCCCAAGTCTGTGCTTAAAAAAAAAAAAAAATCTCCTTAGTGATTCTGTGGTTTTAAAAAGAAGCAGGGTCATCATTTCTCGGTGCTGAGAGACAATGAACAAGGAAAAAGATGGAGCTGGGGTCACTGGGAATCCTTCAAATTTTGTGTATCTTATATTTTTTCTGTTATCAATTCAATTTAAATTTATTTAAAACTTTGTTATTCAGCTTCTCCTCTAGTGCAGTGCATACAGCAGGGAAGAGCATTTAAGAAAGAAAGGAGTAAAGAACATCTAAGATGGAGTCATACTCAACTGAGTTTGAAGAAAAACAAGACTGGGGTACCTGGAGCAGGGGCGTGTGAGGGAGTGTGGGAGATGAGCTGGGAAGGAAGCCAGCGGTCTAGTAAGGACTTCAGATTTCTTCTTCATTTTAACACAAAATCATTGGAGGGTTTTGAGCAAGTGGATGACATGAAATAATATTTAACCATCTAAAATTTTATATTTTATATGAAAATATTTAAATACACACAAATGTGGAGAGACTAGTACACTGAACATTCATATACTCATCACTCATGTCTAATAATTATTAAGAAGTTACCATGCACACAATTATATCTGTGAATCTCATTTGTGGTGTTCTTTTATTTTTTATTTAATTTTTGCTGAAATAAATTCATATTTTATTTTTATTTTATTTTATTTTTTTAATCTTCATCCGAGGACATTTTTCCATTTTTTGTACAGACAGAGTGGGAGGGAGAGAGAGGAAGAGAGAGAGAGGGAAACATCGACATGAAGGGACACATCGAGTGGCTGCCACACGCACGACCAACCAGGGCCGGGGACAAACTGCAACCGAGGTATGTGCCCTTAGCGGGAACCGAACCCAGGTCTCTCCGGACCGCAGGCGGACGCTCTAACCGCTGAGCCAAACCGGCCAGGGCATAAATGCATATTTTAGATCTCATATCACTTTTACTTGCTGAATATATAACTCTAAAAGCTATTTTTCACTCAACAAAGTTCGTATTTCCTTGGTGTGTATATCTATATATCTATCTATATCTATATCTATCTATACATACACACACACACATATATATATATTTTTTTTTAATTCTCACCCAAAGATACTTTTTTATTTATCCTCAGATAGAGTGGGAGGAAGGGAGGGAGGGAGGGAGGGAAAGAGAAGAAGAGAAACACTGATGTGAGACAGACACATCGATTGGTTGCCTCCTGCATGACCCCAACCAGGGCTGTGAACTGAAAGGCAACAGAGGTACGTGCCCTTGACTGGAATCAAACCAGAGGCTCTTGGGTTGGAAGGCTGACACTCTAATTGTTGAGCCAAACAAGCCAGAACTCCTTGGTATATTTATTATTAAGTCCATATTTAACTTTTTCTTTTAAACATGGTCTCCTATAGCTACCATCTTGGACTAAGATTTGAACCCCATTACATACATTGTATTTGATTATTATTTCTCTTACATCCCATTTAATTTGGAGCAGTACTTATTACCTCCTGCCACCACTGTATTTCCAACATGCCACTGATTTGTTGAATGCATCTGGTCATTTTAGTTATAGAATATCTCACAGGAAGCATTTATCTGTTTGCTTCATTGTGGTGTCACTTGACGAGTTTTTCCTTTCTCTTTTTAAAAATTTTTGTAAACTAGAAGTTAACTGAGATGTATTGATTGGAATTTTCTAAAGAAATGAGGCTGTATATTTCAGGTTACCTCCCAGCAGGAGGCCCAGTGTCAGGTTGCCCCGCCATTAATAAGGCTGAGATTGGTCTGTATGTTCAGGTGGTGACAGCCTTATTCCTTCGTTGTAAAATCCTCTATCAACATTTCATCTTATCATCCATTGATGATTTTTTACCTAAATCGATTATTTCATTAGGGTATACTAAATGACAATTTTCTAATTCTGTTCATGTCTCCTTATTTATCAGCTGGAATTATGTATAAAAAAATGTTTTCTAAATATTTAGTGTGGCTCAGTTGGTTAGAGCATCTCCCATACACCGAAAGGTCGCAGGTTTGATTCCCGGTCAGGTCATATACAAAGGTTGAGGGTTCAATCCCCAGTTGTGGTGCAGACAAGAGGCAACTAACTGATGTTTCTCTCTCATCAATGATTGTCTTTCTATCTCTGTCTCTCTTTCTCTCTCTCTCTCAAAAAAATTAAAAACAGTTTGCACAGAAAAGGCAAGATATATGTTGATACCTTTTTCTTCAGTGGTCACATTTAAAGAAAGGACATCATTTCCTACTTATCAGCAATAATCTATCTCTGTTTCTCTTTCTTTTGAATATCTATATAAATTTGTGTATGTTATATATTCAGTCTATTGTAATAATTAATGTTTTTGATGCTCAAGTGATCTCAGTTTTGTTCAATGAAAATCACTATAGTGAGGACATACATTCTTGTTTTTTGGATGCAAACAAATTCTTCTTTGAAAGCTTATTTGCTGCATTTCCTGCCCCATCCTGGAATTAGCTAATCCTCCCAGATAGCTAAGTTTATTTTAGTAAGGAATGATGGAAATCATTATCAGATAAGTACATATGTTAATTGCTATGGTTTTGTTCTTGTTTTTTCATATTTTCAATGGCTAGAACTGGGGAAAGTATTTTGAAAAAAAAATCAGAATTATACTGGTATATCTAAATTAAATGTAAAATGGTTTATTTTTACTTATTTTGTACTTCTGACTCTCTTAACTAGGAAATACTGGTTCCAAATGGTGTTAAATAATGGTCTAATTTGTCTTATCTTCTAATGCAAAAAAATAATTTCAAAAAAATTCTAATATTACTACTCAGAATAAGATGACTGAGTAAAGCTTACGATTTTTCCCAGTTCTAGTTGCCCTTTAAATATTTTCCATACTACATGTGTTGTCAAAATATTGTGTTTTGAGTTACCTGAAACATA
The DNA here is from genome assembly GCF_014108415.1 of Molossus molossus. Taxonomy (NCBI): domain Eukaryota; kingdom Metazoa; phylum Chordata; class Mammalia; order Chiroptera; family Molossidae; genus Molossus; species Molossus molossus. The sequence goes on from NW_023425348.1 coordinate 29,760,609, forward strand.
TTTTTTATCTAGACTCTGTTACCTTGTTGATATATAGTTAGATTCATTCATTTCTGCTCGCTCTCACTTTTAAGGGTAGCTTTTTTATCTCTTGGTTTAATTTTATTTTTGAAATTGTACTAACTTTAGATTATTCTGAAGTCAAAACTGTATCATTAAGTGTATTTAGAGGACTGGTGTTTTCATTGCTTATGCCTCCCCTTCTTTTGGTTAACATTTTTGCTTGTATTTTTATACCTCCCGTGTTTCCTTCTGCACGTACAAGGAAACCCATATACATATTCATGCCATTCTCTTTCATACTGTATGTGCTAATCACCACTTCGCCTTTCTCACTTAACACTCTTTCTTACTTCCTTTCAATGTATAGACACCTTTTTTTTTCATTTCTTTTTACTTCTTTATGTTACTTCATTAGCATGGAATTATTGGAAGCATTAGTTTCTAATTTCATAGGATAATATGTTGTAGGGTAGGGATCGAAGGCAGAAGTAAGGGGGCCAGTTAGATGAGAAGACTATAGCCATCAATTATATGAAAAAATAGCTTGGACTAGGACAGTTGTGGTGGAGATTGACGAGAGGGAGTCAGAATTTGGAAATATGTTAAAGATGCAACCATTTGGAGATACTAATAACTTGGATATGGGATGAGAGAGGTAAGCGAGAAATCTACATTTTGTGCCTGAACAGTGGGGAAATGGAGTGCTATGTACAAAAGCAAGAGTATCCTGGACATGAGGATAGCAAATGTTCACCTTGGGGCATGTTATTTTTAAGTGTTTCTTAGACTTGCAAGTGGGAATGACATATAGGTGGGGCAAAAGTAGGTTTACAGTTGTTCATATGGAAAATACAGTAGTTAATAAATGAATGATCATACAAGAATAAACTCTGTGTTTTGTGCACTTGTATTTGTGAGTCTGTGAAACAGTTTATTCCTGTTCATTAATTACCGTTTTTTCCATATGAAGAACTGTAAACATATTTTGCCCCACCCTACATGGATAATTAAATGCATGAATCTAAAATTCAAGGGGGATTTCTATGATGGAGCTCTAAATTTAGGCATTAATAATTTAATTCTATTACCTCATTTTCCATTAGCATGCTGATTAAAATTTGAAGATATTTATTCTGTGACTCTGGCATATACTATGTGAACTTGGGCAATTCGTTAGACTGTTTAAAATATCCTTTTATTCTATAAGATGGTGATAATAGTACCACCTTAAAAAATTAATAATTTAAGATAATATGTACATTTCTTAGTATAGTATCTAGCACTTTGTATATTGTTAATTGATATTGAATGTTATTAATTTTATTATTTACTTGTCTGGACAATCCATATATATAATTTAGCAAATATGATTTTACCTCTTTATGTGTTACCTATGTTCATCTACTGTTTACTGGGTTATGGCCACAAATAGAAATAAGATAACCCCATCCTTTGAGGACCTCATGGTGTCATTCCTATAATTAGAAGTTGGCTCAAAGGAAGACTTGGCACTTGTTTAGATAATGAACTACTGGAGTATTATTTTTCATCTTTAACTATGATTTGGAAAAATTTGACCAGGCAATAGTAAATGAAGCCTGGGAGTAAATTCAAATAAAAACTATATCTCATTATATTTATATGTTGCCTGGAAAAACCCATGCATAGCCCTTTCATGTGGGATATTGAACTAGCATATTGATTTGTAGAACCTAACAAATGTGTACAAAGTCCTTGCCCTGCTGATGTCATCTCAATCTAATGGTAGCATGTGTGATGAATCAGTTGTTAGTTCAAATGGACAGGGGGTCAAACAAACGGTGAGCACGTGAAGCTAGGAGGTGGTGGAACAATCCTTTACTAGGAATTATCTAATGCATTAAAAAGGGGAGGGAAGAGATAGACCACAGAACTTACATGCATGTACGCATAACCAATGGACATGGACAACAAAGCCAGGGATGGGGTGGGGGGGATGGGGAGGAGGGTGTCAATGGGGAAAAAAAGGAAAAAAGGAGAAATATCTCTAACAAGAATAAAATAAATAAATAAATAAATAAATAAATAAATAAATAAATAAATGAAGGGGTGAAGTGCTGAAAGGGAGGAGAGTTGATTTCTGCAACTACTCAAAAAGGAAACCAAAATAAAGTGCTGAAAAGATAGCCGAAGAATATTTGCAGGTAGAGTAGAAGGTTATCTCTGAGCTTGATTTAAATGTATGTATTTTATAGTAATACAGGATTTAGAAAGGATGCATAGCTTGCCCAGAGTCACTGAGCTATTAAGTGAAAAGTCTAGATCCCCAGTCTCTGTTCATGTAGTGACCACACTCTTGCTCTGCTTATCATACTGCACCACAATTATTCACAGAACACTCAGAACTGAATGATTTCTTATTTCTGGTGTCTTTCTTCTTACTTCAGAGATGCTGTTCATTACATTTGGTTGTAGGGAAAGACTCCAACATTTTATGAATACCACTGTATGTTGAGAACTTATATATTTCTCTGATTTATCCTCAAGCCAACTCAATAAAGTATAAAGGATTACTCTTTTAAAAATGAGGAAATCATGGTTTAGCGATTAAATATTTGTCAAAGTTCTCACAGTTCACACAGCAATTAATGAAGCTGAAATTCTATCTCAGATTTACTGAATCCAGGCCGTGTGCTTTTCCTCATATAACAGAAATTGTGAAATAGGCCAAATGAATTCAAGCTGTCAGCTTTTTTACGGCTTAGTCTCTGACTCCCTCTCTGCTTCTTATTTTATGTTTCATGATGGTAGTAAATATAATTTCTATAAAGTCTTTTAAGAATAATCAGGCAAGATATTCATTTATTTCCCCAATGTGCCCCTATGGCAAATTGTCTATTTTGTTATTCTCTTTCCTGCCCATATTCACTGTAATACTTTTGTCACTGGATTTTGAGTTTCTTGTGGCCAAGAGATTGCTTAACAAAACCTTTGAAACTATAACACATGAAATTAATGTCTCTCTAGAATCAAAACATCACCATTATTTAGAAGGTTGTATTTTTTCCTACTTTTGCAGGTTTTATTTTTTAAAATCTGTTGGTATGAGTGAAGAAGAAGATAATGGGATGCACTTAGGAAAAGAGGGATAAAATAACTTAAAATACATTTGCAATGATGGAATCTCATGGGCAAAAGGAAGGAAAAAGTTAAAAACAGAGTCTCATATTTTAAAAACTAGTGAAATATTTGGGCTTCGGTGTGTATTGATAACTTTTGCTTCAAGAATTGACTGGAATGTAGGGATAGCAGAGATAATTAGGTGACCCAACGCGCTAAACATATATATTTTAACTAAGAGCAAAGGATTGGTTAAAGAGAAGAAGAGAAGAAAGAAACTGGTATAAATTATTATTTTATAGTGTGTGGGGAATACTTGAATGGATCCTCAAAGCTTGCCCTGAGGACCAGATGCCATGGATCAAAAGAGATAAGAGATTTACTGGTGGAAACATACAGATGTGTGAGACTAACTTCAGAGACCTCAGCAGGGGAGATTAGAGAGAAGGAGCACCAAGAGCTCAGAATAGCTAATCTCTTCTAGGAGGAGGCTGAGCTGGAAAGACTTAAAGGCATAGTAAGGAGTTCCTCTGGGGCAGATGCTGCTGAGAGGAATACACACAAACCAGGATAGATGCAACACAGTAACGTTTCACTTAAGGGACAACTAGATGTAACAGACAGACTGAAGGCTTAAGAATCACTCTAATTGGAATTTGTGTTCTCTTACTACTTTTTAACTTTTCTGAACCGTATTTTCTGAGAGGTGGGGGACAAGTAGAATAACGAGACACATACTGAGTTGTTTTTTCGGAAGTATAAAAGATATAATTCATGTAAAGAACATAACTTAGTACCTGGCCCGTTTTAGGTCATTAATTTATCTTCCCTTCTACACTCTGCACTTCTGTTTCCTTGTGTATTATTAAAGTTCTATCCTTCTCAGCCACTTAGCGTGATTTTGAAATCTATTAGGGTAATACAAGAAAGATGAGGTAAACGAAAAGGAAATGATATAACAAAATGTCAATAAAAAACAGAGAGATTGTTGAAATAAAATTCCAAAGCAGATAATGTTTAGAATTATTTCATTGGTAAGAAAACAAAACTGGTATTTAGGTTCTAATAGTGGGATCATAGGACACAAATAACTAAACCCTTCTGTCTTTCAGTCTCTGCTCTTTCTATCTGTAGAATAAATACAACAATGGGGCATTTGTATAAAAACTTAGGAAAAGTTAGAATGTATAAGTTCATTAAAGATTTTTAAACTTACAGCCATCAAATTGGTTTACCTTCATCAAATAAGAACTGAACTGACTAGATATACCTATTAGGTATACGTATATATGATATATCTGTTGATTTTCTATTCCCAAATTCAGATTGCTACACACTTACAGGTAAATTAATTTACTAGGGGTATAAATAAAACATTAAATCATTCTCCTATTATTAATGAGTAGGGAGCTAGAGATAATACCTGAATACAACTAATTTAGATGCTGCCAAACAAAACAAATTATTTATTAAATCACTGGTGGTGTTATTAATCATATTACCATAGAAATTAATTTTAAATAACACTTAAATCAATAATAAAAATAGCATTTATAAATTCATGAATAATATTCATAAACATAAATTTATAAAATAGTGCTGTCATTGTTAATCACGGTGTTAATATTGTCATTTTTAATTAAGTACCACATCTGATATTCTCAACAATCCTGAAAATTGATAGTGTTACCTCACTATTCATATCTAATGCCTAAAATAGAAATAATGCTCAGAATGGATTGATTCTCAAAGGTCATAAAGGGAGAAAACAGGACCAGAACTTGAACCAGTTTTTTAGATCTCAAATATCTTGTCCTCCTAATCAAACTTTGAATATATATATGTGTATAAAGTCAGGTCAGATTGTTTGGGGGCTTGTGTGTGTTAAAGTGTGACATATCACTATATAGTCTCTAATTTTTCTATTATTAGAAACTATATACCTAAATCTCTTCCAGGCCATTGGTCCTAAGTTAGTTCCTATGTTAGATTTCTAGGGCAGACAAAACAAAATATCACCAAGTGGTAGCTTAAACAGCAAAAATTTATTTTGTCACATTTCTGGAGACAAGAAGTCCATGATCACGTGTTGTCTGCATTAGGTTCTACGAAGTCCTCACTTGTCTTTTATTTTTTAAATTTTTTCTTTATTGATTTTAGAGAGAGGAAGGAAGAGGGAGGGAGGGAGAGACAGAAATATCGATGAGAGAGAACAGAAATTGGCCAACTCCTGCGTGCCTCTCACTGGAGTTTTTTGGCTTACAACCTGGGCATGTGCCCTCCCCAAGAATCGAACTGGTGACCTCTTGGTGCATAGGTCAATGCTCAACCACTGAGCCACACCAGCCAGGTCTTGCTTGTCTTTTAGATGGACATCTTCTTCCAGCATCTTCACGTAATTTTCCCTCAGTGAGTGTTTGTATCTTAATCTCCTGTGGACAAAAAAAGAGGTGCTATAATAAATGTAACGAAAAGTAACCTCCAGGGTGATCTGATCAGAAATTTCTAACTGGGAATGTCTTGGTGGGTATTCTTGCCTCCGGCCCACAACTTCCCCAGCAAGAGGTTACCTTTGCCTTAAGCAAGCCCTGTCCACTGCTTTTGTGCATCGAGGTTAACCCACCTTTGAAATGCCTCTTTTTCAGACCTCTGAGAGCACCCTCAAGAGAGCACATCATCCTGTTGACTATCCTGTAATCTAACCCACTCTTTACTTTCTCCCACCTTCACATAATCTTCCTTATGGTCCCCTTTCAATTCCAAATGTATAAAAGAAAAAGAAAAAAAAAAAAACTGTCATTCTTGGGAGATTTTGAAATCTTGCTTCCCAGCAATGTTGTCAGTTTGGCTCAAATAAATTCTTATAAAATGTATTTACAGGTTTGGACATTTCTTATGTTGATACTCCTCTTCTTAGAGGACTCTAGCCATATTGGATTAGAGCCCACCCATATGACCTCATTTTACTGTAATTAAATCTTAAAAGACCCTATCTCTAAATAAAGTTACATTCTGAAATGCTGGAAATCAAAGCTTCAGTATATCCTAAGAATCCCAAAACACTAATTCAAAAGAATATATGGACCCCTATGTTCATTGCAGCATAATTTACAATAGCCAAAATCTGGAAACATCCCAAGTGCCAATAAGTAGATAAGTGGATAAGAAAGCTGTGGTACATTTACACAAGGGAATACTATGCGGCTACAAAAATGGAAGACATCTTACCTTTTGTGACAGCGTGAATGGACTTGGAGATTATTATGCTAAGCGAAGTAAACCAGTCAGAGAAAGATAAATGCCATATGATTTCACTTGTATGTGATGAACAAAATAGAAACAGAGGCATAGAAACATGGAACAGACTGACAGCTGTTGGGGCACGGGGGTGGGGGTTGGATGAAAGAAGGTGAAAGGATTAGCCAAAAACATATATACATAACACATAGACACAGCCAACAATGTGGTGACAGCCAGAGGGAAAGAGGGGTGGAGGCTAGGTAGAGGTGGGCAAGGGAGGTAGATAAATGAGCACATGATGCAATGTACAGAGGATGTTTTATTGAGTTGTACACTTAAAACCTGTATGGTTTTACAAACCAATGTCACCTAATAAATTCAATTACAATGAAAAAGCTTCAATATAGGAAATTGGTGGTTCTGGGGAGACAAAAATTAATTTCCCTCTCTTTTTCCCAATTTTATTGATAGATGATTCACATATTTATTAGTTTTAGGTGTACAACATAATTATTAGACATATGTATATTTTGTGAAATGACAACCACAATAAGTTTAGGTAACATTCACCACACATAGTTACAAGGTTCTTACTTGTGATGTAAACTTTTAATATCCACTCTCTTAGGAACTTTCAAATATACAACAGAATATTGTTAACTGTAGTCACTCTGCTGTGTAGTACATCCTCAGAACTTATATATCTTATAACTAGAATTTTGTAACTTTGGCCACCTTTACCCATTTGCCGCAGCCCCCACTTTTAGCAACCACAAATATGTTCTTTGTATCTATGAGGTTTGTGTTAAATTTTAAGATTCCACATAGTAAGATCATATAATATTTGTCTTTGTCTGAAATTTTACTCAACATGATTCCTTTAGCATAATGTTGTAATTATAATGTTGTAATTGGCAGGATTTCCTTTTTTTTTTTTTTTATAGATATATAATATGTGTATATATATATATATATATTTTTTTTTTTTTTTTCTTTGTTGATTCATCTATTGATGGCTACTTATATTGTTTCCATGTCTTGTCTACTGTAATTAATGCTGGGATGAACAGGAGAGTACAGACATTTCTTTGTGGTGATAATATCATTTCCTTCAGATATATACCTAGAAGTGGAATTGCTGGATTATATAGAAGTTCTAATTTTAACTTTCTGAGAAAACTCAACTCTTGAACATGGACATGATGTGAAAGCACCAAATGAGAGACACACAGTAAACCTGCCTCATTTTTTCCTCTGGCTCCATTCCGACAGCACGGAGGGGTGAGTATTTGGAAGGAGCCAAGCATCATGAACTACAAGATTCAGATAGCACCTGGGAGAACTCTGGCTGTCATTCTGTTACTAGTGCAGGGTGATTTTTGTCTAGTTGCAGCATGAAAACCTGAGCACTATTTCCATGATGGAAATCTCCCTTTCATATCCCAGGAAATCAAAGGGTTAAAATTACAGTCCATAGCCTTGTATCAGGCAAGCAGTGGGCCTCTGAGGTGTCTGTGTCATCCAGGGACTTGACCTACCTTCTGAGAAGACCCTCTGGTTTCTCCCTCTAGTAAGGTTATGTGCTGAAAATCTCCCTTTGTTGTGCTTCCATCATCTAAATTACAACTTTAAAATTTAGTATCAGCCTGACCGGTTTGGCACAGTGGTTGGAGCATCGGCTCATGTCTGGAGAGACCTAGGTTCAGTTCTCGCTCAGGGCACATACCTCGGTTGCAATTTGTCCCTGGCCCCAGTTGGGGTTGTGTGGGTGGCGACCACTTGATGTGTCTCTCACATTGATGTTTCTCTCTCTCTCTTTCTTTCTCCCTCTCGCTCTATGAATGCAAAAAGTGTCCTCAGGTGAGGATTAAAAAAAAAAATTTAGTATCAAACTTTTAAGCCTTGAATGCCAAGTGTCTTGGTGTAATTAAAATTGCTACACGCTTGTGGAAGTTGTTGATGGAACCATTGTGATTTGGTAGTAGGCTGGGCTGTTGTTGGATAATTTAGTGAATAAACGAATAAATGATTAATATAACCTCTGAATTCTTTATATTCCATTCAGACTTTTTTTATCCTCACCCAAGGACATTTTTTTTTTTATTTGTTCAGATAGAGTGGGAGGGGGAGAGAGAGAGAGAGAGAAACTTTAACGTGAAAGGGACACATCGAGTGGTTGCCACCCACACGACCCAACCAGGGCTGGGGACAAACTGCAACTGAGGTATGTGCCCTTAGCAGGGATCAAACCTGGGTCTCTCTGGACCGCAGGCTGACACTCTAACCAGAGCCAAACCGGCCAGGGCCAGACTATTTCTTTTAATCTGTAAGTTAGATATGTATATCACCAAGCAAAGGTATATGCTTCAATTATCCTTTTTATTCCTGATTTATCATGCAGTAAGATACACTGGAAAAGAGATCTCAGTGAAAGACTGTCTTAGGTTTGATTTCCGGTGCCAGACTTTGTTAATTGTGAAGTTAGTCAAGTTATTCCATTTTCGTTACCTTAACCTCCCTTTCTGGCTAAACTCTCCTGGATTCAAATGCCAGCTTTGTCACCTAACTATGTATAACATTGAGAGTGCTCCTAACCTTTTGTACTTCATTACAATGAAGATTAAAATAGCACTTTCTTCATAGATTTATTATAAGGATTAATCATGTCAACATGTAAAACTATTAGAATATGATACATGAGAAACACAATAAATATTGTTTATTATAATCTGTGCGATTGTGATAAAAGTCTCCTTCCAAAGGTTTTTGAACAGAGTAAGGTAGGCATAATATACAGTCTGGGATATAGGAGGTGTAAAACATCAGATCAATTTGAATTATAATTAAACCTGATTTAAATGGAAAAGCCGTTTCCTCATTCTCTTCTCCTGGGTAAGCATGATCTCAGGTATGGGTCTGGTCTGAAGAAGTCTCAGAGGTCTGGACTAGGATGAGGATTAACTGGAATTTACCCTCTGGATAAAAGGTGTGAAGCTGAGACACTGTCCAGGAGAGAAACCAAAGATAACCCAAGGTAGTTAGTACAAAAAGATCAAGAGAGATAGCATCTGGTATCAGAGAGATAGACTCCAAAATTACTGAAGTATGCAAAGGTTTTGAAGAATGACAGGAGGGAGGAGGAGAGAAAATATGCCAGGAGAAATGCATTTCTTAGTTTGCTGGCTTGTAACTGCTTGTGCTTTTAAGACACTGAGATGAGATACATCATTGAGCAAACACAATTGCTCAGTGCCTGTCCAATGGACTGTTTAGCTGTTGGGGAAAAGGAACCTACATTTTTTACAAAGCAGGTGGAGGTAGGGAGCTCCTATTTCACTCATGAGAAGGAAACAATGGTGTAAAACAGCTCCAGTCTCTCTACCTTCATTGATTTCCTCCTCTCTACCAGGAGGAATAATATTTCTGATTGATAAAATTTGAGCAACGGTAAAGTATATCCAAGCCTTTTGGATCTTGCTCTTTCTTCTTGGACCTATTTGCATTCAGATGAAATTAGTTCATTTTCACTATTCCCGCGTGCCATAGTTGCCATCCTCCCCTCCCTCATCCACCTGCACTGGACAGACAGCAGTGGGAAGCTGCCCTTCCACAGTCTCACTGCGTTTGACTAGATGTCTGAACCACTCAATTCAATAAGCAAAGAACTGCAGTGTTCTCCAATGCTGCGTTCTTAGGACATCTGCACTTTGGGTCATGAGGCTGCTATCTCACTGTAATCCCCACAATGCCGGTTTCTGTTTATTCTCCCATGGCACCACCTGTTGGGGGTTAGAGTGCGAATTAATCAAACCCCTCCCCTGTTATCACCACCAAGTCAGAGAGGGGGGTGGAGAGTGGGACCGAAAGTCTTTCTGACGCTAGTCCCTCCTGGCATGGATAAGTCATTCTCTCCTCTGAGGAAGAAAAATGAGGAAGATTAAGATAACTGTCATTTCCCACTCAGCAAGAACTCACTTGAAATTATGGTGCTTGCATGTCACACGTAGATATAATCTTAAATTTCAGTCTATCCCTATAGTTCTAAAATATTGATATTACAATTTAAATTATCCACTAACTGCAATAAACCTTATATAATTTGAGTGGGATAAAGACAGGGCAGGAATTAATTTTAAAATATTTATGAAATGCTTATTTATCTTTGTATGTATTAATCAATAGAGACAGTTTATGTACTCCTGTATTTTAAAAATATAGTCATATTCATAGAACAATGTCAGAGAGCAATTTTATCAAAGACCAACAACACAAAGAATTGATAAATATAAATGCACCTTGCAGGGGTGTCTGGGTGGGTGTCATGAGACTTGTATTAGATCCAACTTAATTAGCAGCTTGACTCTGCCTCAGAATGGTGTAAATAGTATTGGAAATTTGCAAATTAGGCCAACTTCAGAGATGTAGTATAGACTAAGAAAAATAGAGAAACTGATTAGAAACATAGGGAAATTACTGCAGAAGAATGACATTACATTAAGTGAGACATTCAGTGGACAGCATAGAGTATACAACCAATTATTTTAACAGAATGAGAGAGATTATATAAAAGAGATTTATTAAAGGTTTCTCTATATGGAAAATATGACCTTTAATTTGTGGATGTTCTGCAAAATTATACATAATTAAATATTTATCATTTTAATAGATTTTTGAAAACAGTTTAATTGAGATATAATTCACATTCCATAGAACTCACTAATTTAAAGTGTATATAGTTTTTAGAATATTGAATGAAAGCATTACCACAGTTTACCTTTACCTAATTTTCATCACATCTAAAAGAAGCCTTGAACACCCCCTGGAAACCATTGATTTACTTTTTGTTTCTATGGATTTGCCTATTTTGAACATATAAATAAATGAACTTATATAATACATAGTGTTTTCTGGCTGGTTTCCTTCACTTAGCATAGTGTGTTCATGGTTCATCCATATTATACTTTGTTATCAGTGCGCCATTCCATTTTATCGCAGAATAGTAGTATTCCGTTGTAAAGGTGATGTACCACATATGTAACCATCTGTTTATCAGCTGATGGACAGTTGGATTTTTCAATGCTTTTACTATTATAAATTCACTGCTATGAATATTCATGTATAGATTTTGTGTGGATACATACTTTGATTTTCTTGGGTCTGTACTTCGGAGTGAAATTGCTGGGTCATATGGTAACTTCGTGTTAACATTTTGAAGAACTGCCAAATTGATTTCCAAGGCAGTTGTACAATATTATATCTCCAGCAGCAATGTGTGAGGGTTGCAATGTCTCTACATCTTCACCAACACTTTTCATGATCTGTCTTCTTTATTATAACCATCCTGGTGGTTTTGAGAGGTATCTTATTGTGGGTTTGATTTACCTTTCCCTGGTGGCTACTGATGTTGAGAAGTTTTTATGTACCTGTTTGCCTCTTGTGCATACTTCTAGTAAACTTCATATTACATCCTTTGCTCATTTTCAAAGGAGATTATTTGTGTGTATGTATTATTGAGTTGTAAAAGTTCTTTATATATTCTTGACAAAATCTTTTATATGTTATATAATTCAAAAATATTTTCTCCCATTCTGTGGGTTGTATGTTCACTTCCTTGATTGTGTTATTTTCAAAAATTTTACATTTTTCCTGGCTGGTGTGGTTCAGAGGACTGAGCATTGTCCCATGGACTAGAAGTCCCGGTTCGATTCCTGGTCAGGGCACATGCCTGGGTTGTAGGCTCAATCTCCAGTAGGGAGCATGCAGGAGACAACCAATCAATGTTTCTCTCTCATATTGATGTTTCTATCTTTAGCTCCCTTTCTTTACCTCTAAAAAATCAATGAAAATATATTTTTAAAAAGTTTTACACTTTGAAGTCCAATTTACTTTTCCTTTTGTCATATGTAAGAAAATATTGTCTAACACAAGGTTACAAGGATGTATGTAGTCCGACATTGTTTTTTCATAGTTTTATAGTTTTAGCTCATATATATCTTGGATACATTTTGAGTAAAATTTTGTCTACGGTATAGGTGGAATTCGAACTTACTGTTTCTCATATGATGTCCCATTGTTCCAGCACCATTTGTTGAAAAGACAGTTCTTTCTTCATTTAATTATCTTGGTATTCTTGTCAAAAATCAGACCATAAATAATGTGCTATATCTGAATTTTCGATTTTATCCCATTTGTCTACTTAGAAAGATAGATATATTGATATATATCAATGAGATAGAATATAGCACTGGGATAAGAGTGATCACAGAGATAATGATTAAACTAGGTTAGAAAATATAAATATCTGTTCTTATGCTAGTACTACACTATATCAATTATTGAAGCTTCTTCGTAAATTTTGAAATCAGGAAATTAAAATCCATAACTTTGTTTTCCTTTTTTAAGATTTGTTTTAATGTTTTGGGTCCCTTGCATTTTAATAGGAGTTTAAGAATCAGCTTATCAATTTTTGCAAAAAGTAATAAAAATAGTAATAAATAAAACCAGCTTGGATTTTAATAGAGACTGTTTTGAATTTGCAGATAAATATAGGAAGTATTGTCATCTTAATTATATAAAGTCCTCCAGTTCATCAACATATAATGTTTTCTATCTATTTATATCTTCTTTAATTACTTTCAACAGTGTTTTGAAGTTTCAGTGTACAAGTCTTACACTTATTTGGTCAAATATATTCTTATATATTTTATTTTTTAAATGCATTTAAAAATTAAACTTTTAAAAAATTTAATTTTGGATTATTCATTGATATTTGTATATTGATTTAGTATCCTGCAACATTTCTGATTTTTAAAAAATAGTTCAAAGAGTCCTTTTATGAGTTTCGAAGCCTTTTTAAATATGCAGTCATGCCATCTGCAAATATAGTTTTACATTTTCCTTTCCTCTCTTGATACCATTTATTTATTTATTTAGCCTAATTGCTCTGTGTACTGGTTTGAATAGTTTCTCCCTCATAATTCATGTCCACCAGAACCTCAGAATGTGATCTTGGGTGAAAATAGAATCTTTGCACATATAATTAGTTAAATAAGATGAAGTTATATTGCATGAGGGAGGACCTAAAGCCGATAACTGGTGTTCTTATGAGAAGGCCATGTGAAGAGACACAGACACAGAGAGAAGGAATATTTCCATGTGAACATGGAGGTAAAAATTGGAGTGAGGAAGCTATAAGCCAAGGAAGCTAAGGATTGCTGGTAGCTACCAGAAGCTAAGAAGAAGAAGAAAAGATCCCCCTCTAGAACCTCCAAGAGAACATGGCCTTGCCTACTTCCTGACTTTTAGCCTCTGTAACTGTGAGAGAATCCATTTCTGTTATTGTATGCCACCCAGTTTGTGAGCCTTTGTTGTGGCAATCTCAGGAAATTAATGCGTAAGACAAAAACATGATTTTGGAGCCATATTGGCCTGAGCTGGACTTTAGCAGTTTGTCACTAATTAGATCTGAGTCACTGAGCAAACAATTGCAGTTTTTCCAGGTGCTCTTTTTAATCTTGAAATAAGAATGAGAAAAACCATACACTGAAGTTTGAAATAGGTAATTGTAAATAGTATTTATTAACTTTAAAATATTATTATTGTTGCTGTAATTGTTGCTGTGAAATGAAACTATGTATAGAGAAGCTATTAGCTATAGCAGAATCTTAAGAGAAATCGGGTCTTCTATTGACAAAACTGACATCATAGACAGTTAACACAGTAGTTGACTACTTTCTCTACATGCTTTTGGCTGAATTTGAATTTTCCTCCTTATTTATGAATAGTTCCCTACTCTTCTTACTACAAAATATAAATTAAACTATTTTATAAGGACAAGTACTATTTTTAGTCAACATCCATTCCATCATGGGTCCCATCCTCTGCTTAGCCCCTCCTATCTGTGATCATAGAGAGGACATCTCTTTACTCATACAGAGTTCATTCTACAACATCAGTTGAAACTACAACATGGCTCTGACCATCACAGAATGGAACGCAGCCAACATCATTAACAGGACAGGCTCTCTTGCTAACAGCTGCTTGTTTTCTCCTGTCAGGTTTCTATTTCTTAGGGTGAGGAGTTAGGTGAGATGAAGCAGAGCAGGCTTTCAGAGAGCTCTTGACAGATGTATTCTTTGACTGCTGTAGCCTAAGTAGGATCAATAGAAACTTGTCACACACATACATACAATGCTCCTCAAAGTAATGAGCATTGACTAGTACAATTTTATTTGTACCTCTGCAAAATGTTGCTGGTCAGAGGTCAACCCAGCATTTGTAGGCAAATGCTTACCTCTGGTATTTACATTCTAGTAAAGGTTGTTGGACAAGTCACTAGAGTGGGATTATGAAAAATTTTAAATACACATATTGTAATTTTTTTCCCACCTCTGCCCATCACACACACACACAAACATGTTTATTGGAAAATTCTTACAATTATAAAGAAACAGGTAAAGAACCTGGACTCTGAAATCAGACAGATCCAAGTGTTACACTCATTAGATGTGTGACCTCTCAAAACTCCAGTTTTTTGATCTATAAAATGGAAATTGGTAGTATGAATATCATAAGCTTTTGTTGATTTTGTTTACAAGTCCATCTCCTCCTTTAGACTTAACTCTTTGAGGAGAAGTCCTATGTTTTGTTTGTACATCTTCAGCATCTAGCATAGTACTTGGCACATGTTAAACATTTCACACCTGCTGAGTGAAGGATGGATAATTAGGTTTGTTTCTTATACAGTGTGTGATTTTTTATCAAGTTATTTGACTTCTTTTGGGACTCTATTTTCCTAATATGAGAACTATAATAGATAATGTACAAAATAATGTTTTAGGACTTTACCACTATTAATATTCATATTGTTACTGCTTGTTCATAGTAGGGGAAGAGAAGATAGTTTCTCTATATAATAGTTTCCTTATTTGAGTATAATTTCATAGCCAGTGGACTTTTTCTTCAATGCCTGCTTATTTGTAACCAAAGGCATGTACTCAGCTGACTAAAATAGAATCCAGCAGAATATGCACTATTTAGAAGGATCCTAGATCTTTATTTAAAATGTCTTGCTGGAGTCTGAGAGCATCAAGAATGAGAAATTCATCAACACTCACCACTTTGTCACGATCTATATAGACATTATCTCTTGATAGTTTTCACTTTATTTGCAGAATAATCACATTTCCTTGCACTTTGTGGGAGTAATCAGAATGAGCCAAAGTGATATTGGCTTTAGGCAAAACATATGCTTTGCATTTATCAAAGTTTTCAGCAATACCTACATATTCCTTACTAATAATTTATTGTTAAGCTATTTCTGGTTATATTAATTTCACTCTTAATCTAAAATATCATAAGCAGACCATTTTGACTACCTCCTTCCTCCCATCTCGAGTTGGAGGAGCCAGGAAACAGCAGTTCTAGTATTTTCTTCTTTTCACACTTTGGAGATTGGTCAATTTCAAATTTACTTAAGGGAAAGCAAAATGAATAAAGATAGTTATTTTTTCTACAGGCTTACAAGGATGCAGTCCTGTTCTCTGAGGATTCAGTGAGAAGGCTCTGTGGTATCATGAGGTGCCATGAGGTGTCATACGTACAGGAAACAAGTGGCAGCTGGTGGCTGTGGAGGTAGCTAATGTGCACATTTTCTAATTAGAGAAATGCAAATTTCAAAGACTTGTTCTGTTATGCCCTGGAGCCATGTTGAAGAATTCAGCATAAGAATGATTGTAAAAGTGCCCACCTGTGGGGGATCTTGGAGACAAGACTTGGCTGGTTTACTTATTGGTACACATTGAGGCAGCAACTATTGCTCTAGATGCAGAGAGGCTGAATACAGGAAAGGTTTAACATTTAAATCTGATAGACCTTTAACCTGAGTAACCTACTTCTGAAATCATTTGACATCACAGAATCGCCTACATTCTAGATAGTTCAAGGGGTACAGTATATCGGTGGTATAGGAAAGAAATGGGTTAAATATACATATTTTTTTTCATTTCTGAGCAGCTGACCAAGTATGAAAAAAAAAGAAGGGGGATTAAATTACAACTAGAGACATGAACAAATTTAAATAATGCTCAATTATGGATTTTCTGTATTTATTTTGTTTTGATTTTGCCCAATGACCTGTAGATTTTTTCCTTTACTAAATTAATTGATTTTAAGGAAATCAAATTAATTGGCTTATAAATTTTAACCTCAGACTGCCTGAATGTTTGTTTTCTAGGGTTGAAGCCCTGTCATAAATGTATTGATTATCAGACTGTAAATCGATGATTCTTAATTTCAAGTTTGAGATTACATAAAAATTCCTAAATTGACATAAGGAAATCTGTAAACATTCCAGAATTCTAGTAAACAGTCTTTGTAAAATGCGTTTGTACATTTTTCTAGAGGTTTATGACTTCCAATATGTTTTCATAAGGGTGAGACCTCAGCCTCCAAGTGTTAGAAGATGCTATTGTGGTCTTATCTGGAATAGATTGCAGGCCGTCCTCCCTCAGGGTGTGATTCCATTCCTCCTCAGGAGATCTCCTGACTTACACTGTTTCATAATACAGACGTCAAGCTGTTTGCTCTTTCCTACCTCTTAATGCCTTAACCCACATTTTCCTGTGTTAGAGGAGTCTCAGCTCCCTTCTATGATTATTGAATGCTGCACAAATATCCCCTTTGCCTTATGAGTCAGGCGATGGGATGGCCTTACCTGTTTAAGCAGAGACCCATGAGAGAATGAATGAAGGCATGCTGTTGCTGTTGCCATGGCTGCTGCCGTGGAGTAGGAAAATACTACCTCCTCTCAAGGGTATTTTTCTGTTTCTTTTTCTCCTTGTTTCCCCCTGCACTCAATTCCAGAAGTGTGAGAGTTTTTGAACATAAGTTCGCACAACACTGAATCTCTAACCTTGAGGCAGTTTCCTTGTTCTGGCTCCTGGTTCTGTGTGAACTTAGTTCCTCACTTTATCTTGTTGCAAAAGGAAGGTCACAATTTGTGCCTTGTTTTCTTACAGGGTTGTTGGGAAGGTGAAATGAGATGATTGTGAAAATTTTGCAAAAAAAGTTAATTCTCTAAAAATATGTGTGATTATATTTATTTTAAAATAGGCCTAATATAATTTTTTCACACAGGTGGAGAGCACTCTTAGGGACACTTGAATTTTATTAATGAAATGACTGAACTATTTGGAAAGTTGGTTTTCCATGTACCTCTGCTGAAATAGAAAAGCTCACTTAGAACAGGCAGGTGCGCCCTGGCCGGTTTGGCTCAGCGGTTAGAGCGTCGGGCCTACGGTCCGGAGAGACCCGGGTTCGGTTCCCGCTAAGGGCATGTACTTCGGTTGCAGTTTGTCCCCGGCCCTGGTCGGTTGTGCGGGTGGCAGCCACTCGATGTGTCCCTTCACATCGATGATTCTGTCTCTCTCTCCCTTCCTCCCACTCTATCTGTACAAAAAAATGGAAAAATATCCTCGGGTGAGGATAAAAAAATAAAAATAGAACAGGGAACAGGCAGGTGGCTCAGTTGTTTGGAGTGCCATCCAATACACCAAAACATTGTGGGTTCCATCCCCCTTAGGGTGTGTGTGAGAAGCAACCGATTCTCTCTTATAGCAATGTTTTCTCTCTCTCTCTCTCTCCCTGCTCTGTCTTTAAAACCAGTGAAAACATATCCTTGGGCAAGGATTAAAAAACAAAACAAAAACTCACCCAGACTAGGAGTTGATGGGATCATTCAGTTTTAGTGTTTTAAGGTCTGCGAAAGGAAGGGTTTTCAGGCTGTTTGTAGTAATCTGGGATATTTTTTGATTTTTACATTATAGACAGAGAGTTTTACCTTATGAACATACACATTTCTGAAGTCAGTTCTCGTGGAGTTCAGGAGAGGTTCAGTCTGTATCTGTGGCCTCCTGAGATCTGAAAACGACAGTAAGAGCTGGGAAACCACCCAGGCCCAGTTGTGTTCCATCCCACAGGCCACCACACTGAGCTTCCGAGAGGCTGCCTGGGGGGAGGGGAAAGTTTGCCACCACTCCAGTGGGGAGTGCACGGCAGGCCCCTCAGTGAAGCTCTGCTGCCCCCGCTTCCCACCCACGAGGTAGAAAAGTGGGTTGATTGGTGAGTGTCCACTCAGCAGCTTTCTTTGGGCACTTTAAGGATCTATGAAGGCAAAGAGAGTACCTTTTTTAATAACATACTTGCATCTATGTCATAAAATCATAAAAATCCTGAAGGAAATTTATTGCATTTATTAGATAAAAAGGAAGTAGTAACCCAATGACCTCCCCTCTTTGCAATGTTATCTCAACCTTTTTATAACATAGTTACCTAAATCTCATTAATTCAAAGGCTATTAATATATAATTTGCACTATTGGCCTGAATTATTCTGAAACTTACCTTTGCATTAAATATGAAGAAAAGAAAACTATATTATGAAATAACAGAATATATATATTCTGCCCCTGCTTCCCGGCACAGAGCTCCTAAAAGCCTTGTAATTTCCTAAGTGATAACAGCATTATGAGCATCTTTTGTTTTAATATTCAGCCTTTCACCCTGCTTCCTGACATAGAGTTCCTACATCTCTTATATTCTTAAATGATAGAAGTACCTTTTGTTCTAAAGGTGCCCCTGGGTGGGCTCCTGAGTAGCTGGCTGTAGGATCTGGCTGGTTGCAGGTCTCCAGAAAGAGGAAGCTATGGTAGAAACTTTCCACCCCACCTCCCATTCTCTGGTAAAGAGGGGGGGGCTGGAAACAGTTAATGATCAATTTTGCTAGTGATGAAGGCTCCTTAAAACAACCCAAAAGAATGGGGTTCAGAGAGCTTGCTGGTTAGTGAAAATATCCATGTACCAGAAGGGTGATGCCCCCCAACTTCACTGAGACAGAAATCTCTGCCCTTGGGACCCTCCTAGACTTCACCCTATGTATCTCTTCATCTGGCTGTTCATCTGTATTCTTTATCATATTCTTTATTTTACAATAAATTGGTGAATGTAAGTGTTTTCTGCAGTTCTGTGAGCTTTTTTAGCAAATCCAAGGAAGAGATCATGGGAAACTGATATGTAGCAAGGTCAGACAGAAATTGTGGGTAACTTGGGGACCTACTACGACTTGCAATTGGCATCTAAAGTGGGGGCTGGCTGATGGAGCTGAGGGAGACTTTAACCAGTGGGCTTGTGCTAACTCCAGTTAGTGTCAGAATTTAATTTTATTGTAGGACATCCAGCTTGTGTCACAAAGAATTACTTGTTTGGTGGTCGGGGTGCTATACATCCAGGGTCAGAAGTCAAGCCCATGAGCGTTTTTCCCAGACACCTATACTTCAGCATTTTATATGGTATAACAATAAAGCAAATTGTACATTGGACTTTATGATATGTTTTGAATACAAGGTTATACAGACTGCTTATTTCCAGATTAGTAATACCAAGTAAATGCGTTTTATAGCTAGACATTTATTTATCAACAGCTTGTTTTCAATTGTTTGGAATACTAAGAAAATTTTATTTTTTAAAGAAAATTCTGTGATTCAAATATTTTCTCTTTAGTAATATTTTCCCCAAATAGTAAGAATTAGTACAATTTGAATAAAGAGATTTTATAAAGGAGATTAATATAAGCAGAGAATAATTTCATCAAAATAACATATCAAAATATAATCATGTATCACTTATGACTTTGATATGTTCTTAGAAATGTGTTGTTAGGGGATTCTGTCCTTGTAAGAATACTTAGAGGCCATGATGAACAAAACAACCCAGGATTTGATCAAGTACTATAGAAAATGATGTCATCAAGAGATGTGATAAGCAGGAGATGCATGAGGCTGCTGCTGGCATAACGTGGCATACAAACCTTTTTTTAATAAGTAGAAAGAGTACATTTTAAACTGATGATAAAAAGTATAATATAGTAGCCCTGGCCAGTTTGACTCAGCATTTAGAGCATGGGCCCTTGGACTGAAGGGTTGCGGGTTTGACTCAGGTCAAGGGCACGTACCTGGGTTGCAGGTTCCATCCCAGCCCCAGTGGGGGTCGTGTGGGAGGCAACCAGTCAATGTGTCTCTCTCACATGGATGTTCCTCTCTCTCTGTCTTTCTCCTTCCCTTTCACTCTCTCTAAAAATTCATGGAAAAATATCCTCAAATGAGAATTAAAAAAAAAAAGTATACTTTAGTGACTACAAAAACTAGTGACAAAGTCATTCATCATGATCAGGCATCAAATACTGTACATAATTGTCTGTGCTGCACTTCTGTGAGACTCGCAGTGAAGCAGGTGTGTTTATACCAGCATCACGGCAGACAGGTGAGGAACGTGTTGTGCTATGATGGTTATGTTGTCACCAGGTGATAGGGATTTTTCAGTTTCATTATGATCTTATGAGACCACCGGCATAAGTGTAGTCCCCATGAAGCACATGTTTGTAAGGCTAAACAAGATTAATCCTTAAATAATGACACAATAATTATCTCTTGAACCACTGAATGTTGTCCAAAAGTACAGTAACTATTTCTTAAGTCTCACACACTGCTCTTCTATTTATAAGCCAATATTTTATACTTTTAAAATATATATATATGGTCTTAACAACAGCCTGATTCTAGATATGTTTAAGAGGAAAATGAATAGAGACTCAAAGAGAGCAAATGACTTGAGCAAGTCATATAACCTCATACTGGATACAGATGAGGCTCTAAGTAAATTTTACTTCCCATGTTAGTGAATTAATCCACTATGGGCATATCTCATCTCATTGTGCTGCATAGATGTTGCATTTTTTACAAACTGAAGGTAAGATTCTCCACCAACAAGATTGCCACTCGCTTTATTGTGATACTTGCTTTATTGCGGTGGTCTAGACTGGTATGCCACAAGAATTTTTAAAATATGCAATACCTATTCAGTTGGGGCATTGACCTCTTTTCCCTTAGATTGTAAAATACAAAATGACAAAAGCCAACACAATAATAGCTATCCAGTGTAAATGAATCCAAGTTATACCTATTTTTTTTTTTTTTTTGGTCAGGTGGGAAAACAATACTTTGGGGTATGCCACAGAGTTTTAGTAATTTATTTATGAATACCATGAGATGAAAAAGGTTGAAATTTGCTTGTCTAGACCAAACCTACAATAGCTCAGGGGTATGCCTGTATAGTGTTAAGGACAGTTAAAAAACTCAAATTCTTTGTGTCAGATCTGTTTCTAAACCTGTTCACCTTCCTTCTTCATTTTTAAAAATTTATTATTGACACTATTACAGATGTCCCCATTTCCCCCTTCTTTACCCATCTCCACCTAGCCCTTACCCCCACCCACCCCCGGCCATCACTGTACTATTGTCCATGCTCATGAGTTCTTTTTCTTTTTTTTGTTTTTATTTTTTGTCCAATCCCTCCACACTCTCTGCCTCCCCCCACAAAAGAACTGTCAACCTGTTCTCTATGATTCTATCTCTATTTTGCTTATTAATTCAGTTTGTTCATTAAATTCCACATATAAGTGAAATCATATGGTACTTGTCTTTCTCTGACTGGCTTATTTCACTTAGCATAATGTTCTCCAGGTCCATTCATTCTGTCACAAAGGGTAAATTTTTTTCTTTTTTTTACAGCCTAGTAGTATTCCATTGTATAAACGTATGATGGCTGTTTCATCCACTCAGATACTGATGGACAATTGGGCTGCTTCCAAATCTTGGCTATTGTAATTAATACTGTAATGAACACAGGGATACATATAGTCTTTCAAATCAGTGTTTAGGATTGCTTTGGATGAGATTCCAGAAGTGAAATTTCTGGGTCATTAGGCAGTTCCATTTTTAATTATTCGAGGTAACTCCATCCTGCTTTCCACAGTAGCTGCTCCAGTCTGCATTCCCACCAACAGTACATGAAGGTTTCCTTTACTTAATTTTAATTTTTTTTTAAATCCTCACCCAAGGATATTCTTCTATTGATTTTTAGATAGAGTAGGAAGGAGGGAGAGAGAGAGAGAGAAACATCAATGTGAGAGAGACACATTGATTGCTTGCCTCCTGCATGACCCTGACAGGGGCTAGGGATTGAATCTGCAACGGAGATATGTGCCCTTGATAGGAAATCAAACCTATGACTCTATAGTCAGTGGGCCAACACTCCAACTGCTAAGCCAAACCAGCCAGGGTGAGAGTTTCCTTTTCTACACATCCTTGTCAACAATTGTTGTTAGTTGGTTTAATGATAGCCATTTTGATAGGTAGGATGTGATATCTCATTGTGGTTTTAATTTGCATTTCTCTAATAATTAGTGACATTGAGCATCTTTTAATATGTCTATTGGCCATCTGTATGTCCCCTTTGGAGAAGTGTCTATTCAGGTCTTTGACCCACTTTTTTAATTGGACTGGTTGTTGTTTTATTGGTGTTGCATTTTATAAGTTTCTTGTAAACTTGGATTATTAACCCCTTATGAGATGTATTGGAGAATATGACCTGATATCAAATATACTACAAGGCCATAGTAATCAAAAGAGCATGGTACAGACATAAACATAGACATATAGATCAATGGAACAGAATAGAGAGCCCAGAAATAAACTCACACATTTATAGTCAAATATTTGACAAAGGAGACAAAAACATGCAATGGGATAAAAATCGTTTGTTCGATAAATAATGTTGGGAAAATAGGACAGATAAGTGCAAAAAAAGATGAAACTAGACCACCTTCTTACTCTACACACAAGAGTAAACTCAAAATGAATTTTGAGTGTTAGACTCAAAAACCATAAAAATCCCCGAAGAAAACACTGGCAGTAAAGTCTTGGACATTTCCGTCAGCAGTATTTTTTTTCTGATATATCCTCTCAGGCAAGGAAAACAACAAAAAAATAAACAAGCCTTAGCCGGTTTTGCTCAGCAGTTAGAGCATCAGCCTGCAGACTGGAGAGTCCTGGGTTCAGTTCCCATTAAGGCCATGTACCTCAGTTGCAGTTTGCCCCTGGCTCTGGTTGGGTCATGTGGGTGGCAACCAGTCAACGTATCTCTCTCACATCAATGTTTCTCTCTCTCTCTACCTCCCACTCTATCTGAGAATAAATGCAAAAATTTCCTTGGGTAAGAATAAGACAAAACAAAAAACAAAACAAATGTGACTACATCAAACTAAAAAGTTTTTTTTGCACAGCAAAATGAAAAGAAAACCCACTGAATGGGAGAACACATCTAGTATATGTCAATATAGAGCACTGACATGCCACTCTCACCTTTTAGTATAATTTACAGGAAAAAGTAATTTTCAAAAGTAGAAAATGAATATTCAGTTTTTCTGAATTGATAAAATTTGACACTACATTAGGTGAAGTCTGGGAGCTGCTTTCTTGTACTTTACCTAGGATTGTATTTCTGGATCTTATGACTCTCACCTGCCTTGGACTCAGAACTTGAATTTGGCTCAAATGGGATCTTGGCCCAAGATATATATGATGATTTCAGCTAGATTCAGAGTACACAGTCTCCAGAATCTCAGTTTCATTCCTCTATGTTGTCTGTAAGTTCTACAGAATCAGGGGATTAGAGAAAGTCAGTGGCATTTTAGCTACAGTGAATCTAACCCTGACCATAGCATCACTCTCACCACATTCCCGAGAAGATTGATCCTTTAGGAGATACCTATAGGTAATCTATTGTAATGACCTAAACATATGAAAGTTCTTGGATTGTCCATCAGGCTCATTCTTTCCTGGAATAATTGAAGGTCGATCACTTCTCTCCATTTAATTTCACCCCAAACCTTCCCTTTACATTCCATTAATAATTGTTTTAGGTTGAGTTTCAAATTTCTCTTTTAAGAGTTTCAACATTAAGTAATAAATTCATCTTACCTTAGACATAACATCTCAAAAGTATGCTTAGAAACCTACAGCAAGTCTAAGTTAACTCTCAAAAGCATTTTATATTATCATTAAGAATTCAGAAACAAATCCCAAATGAAAGAACAAGAGAACTCTACTGAAGATAAGATAAATGAAATGCAGTTAAGCAAGTTATCAGAGATAGAGTTCAGAGCCATGATCTTGAGGAAGCTCAATAGCTTGAGTAAGGACATCAACACCATGAGTGAAAATATAGAAACACTGAAAACCAACCAAGTGAAAATGAAGAATGACATAGCAGAAATAAAGAACACATTGGAAGGACTAACCAGCAGGGTAGAGGAAGTTGAAACCAGATCAGTAAATTAGAAGACAGGGTAGAAAAAAATCAACCAATCAGAAAACCAAAAAGAAAAAACAATTAAAAAACAGGAAGACAGCTTAAGAGAACTGTGGGACAACTGGAAACGTAATAATATTGGCATCATAGGAGTCCTCAAAGAAGAAGAAAATGAACAAGGGTTAGATAATATATTTGAAGAAATAGTGACAGAAAACTTCGCTAATTTGGTGAAGGAAAAAGGCATTCAAGTTCAAGAAGCACAGAGAGCCCCAAGTAAAAAGAAGCCAAACAAGCTCACATCAAGACACATAGTAATGAAAGTGCCAAAAATTAAAGAAATAGAGAGAATCCTAAAGGCAGCAAAGGATAAGAAACAGATTACCTACAAAGGAACCCCCATAAGGCTCTCAGCTGACTTCTCAACAGAAACACTACAGGCCAGAAGGGAATGGCATGAAGTAATCAAGGTCATGAAAAACAAGGATCTGAATCTAAGACTACTCTATCCAGCAAGGCTATCATTCAAAATAGAAGGTCAAATAAAGAGCTTCCCAGACAAAAAAAGGCTAAGGGAATACATTAGCACCAAACCAGCACTGCAAGAAAAGTTAAAAGGACTGCTGTAATTAGTAGAAGAAATAGGAAGAAAAATATAACCACAATAAACAAAAATGGCAGTAAATAAGTACATATCAATAATCACCTTAAATGTAAATGACTGTTTTGATAAAGAGACACAGAGTAGCTAATTGGATAGGAAAGCATGACTCATATATATGTTGTTTACAAGAGACCCACTTCACAACAAAAGACTCACATAGGTTGAAGAGAAGGGATGAAAAAAATCTACTAAAAATATGGAAAGGAAAAAAAGTTAGGGTAGCAATACTCATATCTGATGAAATAGATTTCAAAATGAAGGCCATACCTAGAGACAAAAAAAGCCACTACATAATATTAAAAGGATCTATTCAACAGGAGAATATATCCTTGGTAAATACATCCAATATAGGAGCACCAAAATCTTTTAAAAATCTTCTGGAGGACTTTGAAGGAGAAATCGACAGCAATACAATCATAGCAGGGGACTTTAACACCCTGCTGACATCACTAGATAGATCCTCTAGACAAAAATTTAACAAAAAAACAGAGATTCTAAATGAGGCACTAGATGAAATGGATTTAATATACGTATATCTGTAGAGAATTGCACCCCAAAACTGCAGAATTCACGTTCTTCTCAAGTGCACATGGGACATTCTCAAAGATAGACCACAGTTAGGGCACAAACTAAATTTACAAGTTGAAGAAGATTGAAATTATATCAAGCATCTTCTCAGATCACAATGGCATAAAACTAGAAATCAATTGCAGCAAGAACATTTAAAGACATTTGAACACATGGAGGCTAAATAGCATGTTACTGAACAATGAATGGGTTACCAAGAAGATCAAGGAAGAAATTAAAAATTTCCTGGAAACCAATGAAATTGAGCACACAACACAAAATCTATGGGATGCAGCAAAAGCAGTCTGAGAGGGAAGTTCCTAGCACTACAGGCCTACTTCAAGAAACAAGAAAAATTTCTAATAGACTATCTAACCTCACAACTTCAAGAACTAGAAAGCAAACAAAAAGCAAACCCCAGAGCAAGTAGAAGGAAGAAAATAGTAAAGATCAGAGCAGAAATAAATGACATGGAGACCAAAAAAATAATTCAAAGGATCAATGAAACAAAGAGCTGGTTCTTTGAAAATATTAACAAGATTGATGGACCCTTAGCTAGACTCACCAAGAAACAAAGAGAGAGAACCCAAATACACAAAATCAGAAATGAAAGAGAAGTAATAACTGACACCACAGAAATACAAAGGATTGTTAACAAATATTATGAACAATTATATGGCAACAAATTTGACAATCCAAGCAAAATGGACAAATTTCTAGAAACACATACTCTCCCAATACTGAACTGGGAAGAGATAGAAAACTTGAACTGGGAAGAGACAGACCAATAACAACTAAGGAAATTAAAGATACAATCAAGACTCTCCCAGCAAACAAAAGCCCAGGCCCAGATGGCTTCATGAGAAAGATTTACCGAACACTTAAAGAAGAACTAACACCTATTCTCCTCAAACTATTCCAAATAATTCAAGAAGAAGGAAGTCTTTCAAATGTGTTTTATGAGGTCAGCATAATTCTAATTTCAAAACCAGAAAAAGACACTACAAAGAAAGAAAACTACAGGCCAATATTCCTGATGAACATAAATGCCAAAATCCTGAACAAAATACTAGCAAATCGAATCTAGTAATACATCAAAAAAATTATTCATCATGACCAAGTGGTATTCAATCCAGGGATGCAAGGCTGGTACAATATTCACAAATCAAAAAATGTAATACACCACATAAACAAAATGAAAGGTATAAACCATATGATCATATTAAAAGATGCTGAAAAAGCATTAAAAAAAATCCACCACCCATTTCTGATAAAAACAGAATAGAAGGATCATATCTTGACATAATAAAGACCATATATGAAAGACGTACAGCCAACATCACACTCAATGGGCAATAACTAAAAACATTTCCCTTAAGAACAGGAACAAGACAAGGATGCCCACTTTCACCACTCTTATTTAACATAGTACTGGAAGACTTAGCCACAGCTATCGTACATGAAGTAAAAATAAAAGGGATCGAAATTGAAAAGGAGGAAGTGAAACTGTCATTATTTGCAGATGATCTGATATTATACATAGTAAATACTAAAGATTCCATCAAAAATCTATTAGACTTAATAAATGAATTTGGCAAAGTAGCAGGATACAAAATTAACATCAAGATTAACATCAAATTGACAGCATTCTTATACACCAATGATGAACTCACAGAAAGAGAAACTAAAAAAACAATTTCAATTACCACCATGGCAGAAAAATTAAGATACCTAGGAATAAACTTAACCAAAGAAGTAAAAAATCTATTTGCAGAAAACTACAGGACATTGAAAAAATAAATAGAGGAAGATATAAAAAGGTAGAAGCACATACCATGTTCATGGTTTGGAAAAATTACCATAATTAAAATGTTCATAATACCTAAAGCAATTTATAGATTCAATGCAATCCCCATTAAATGCCAATGACATACTTCACAGAACTATAACAAATACTTCAAAAGTTCATATGGAACTAAAAAAGACCCTGAATAGCTGCGGCAACCTTGAAAGAAAAGGGCAAAGAAAGCGGTATCACAATACCAGATATCAGGTTATACTACAAAGTGACTGTAATCACTACATTTTAGTACTGGCACAAGAACAAGCATATAGACCATTAGAACAGAACAGAGAACCCAAAAATTAAAAAAAGATATTATACTCAGTTTAATATATTTGACAAAGGTGGCAAGAGCATACAATGGAGTAAAGACAGCCTCTTTAATAAATGGTGGTGGGAAAATTAAACAGCTACATGAAAAAAAAATTAAACTAGACCATTAACTTACACCATACACAAGAATAAACTCAAAATGGATAAAAGACTTAAATGTGACTCGTGAATCCATAAAAATCCTAGAAGAAAATGTAGGCAACAAAATTTTGAACATCGTACACAGCAGAATTTTCACTGATCCATCATCACCTAAGGAAATAGAAACAAAGGAGAAAATGAACACATGGGACTACATCAAACTCAAAATCTTCTGCACAGCAAAAAAAAAACAACCATCAAAATGGAAAGGCTACCCACTGTATGGTAGAGCATAATTGCCAATGATACATCAGATAAAGGATTAATTTCCAAAATATATAGAGTGCTCATACAACTCAACAAAAGGAAGACAAAGAGGAGTTAAATAAACACCTTTCCAAGTAGGACATACAAATAGCCAAGGAACATATGAAAAAATTCTTGACATCACTAATCATCAGAGAGATGTAAATTAAAACAACAATGAGGTATCACCTCACACTTGTCAGAATGGCTGCAGTCAACAAACCATCAAACAACAAGTGCTGGCAAGGGTATGAAGAAAAGGGGACCCTAGCACACTGCTGTTGGGAATGCAGACTGGTGCAGCCACTATGGAAAACACTATGGTGTTACCTCAAAAAATTAAAAATTAAATTGCCATTGGACCCAGTGATCCCACTTCTAGAAATATACCCTAAAAAGCCTAAAACACTAATGAGAAAAAATATATGTATCTTCATGTTCATAGCAGCACTATTTACAACAGCTAAAATCTGGAAACAGCCCAAGTGTCCATCAGTAGACAAATGGATAAAAAAAGCAGTGGTACGAATACATAATGGAGTACTATGCAGCTGTACAAAAGAAAAATCTCTTATCCTTTGAGATGACATGGAGGGACCTGGAGAGTATTATCCTAAGCAAAACAAGCCAAATAGAGAAAGACAAATATCACATGATCTCACTTATTTGTGGAATATAATGAACATAATAGTCTGAGGAACTGGGTAGACCCAGAGACATGGAAGTAGGGTACAGACTGATAATCCTCAGAAGAGGGTATGGAGAGGAGATAAACCCCAGAACTTATATGCATGTATGAATAACCAATGGACATGTAAAACAAAGCTGGGGACAGCGTGGGGGGGGGGGTGTCGGGAGGAGGGTGTCAGTGGGGAAAAAGAAGAAACATCTTTAACAAAAATAAATAATAATAAAAAAGGAATTCCATGCTTACATCTACTAGCCTGCTAGTAACTCAATTGTTTATTTAATCATTCTGTTCTAATCCAATCTATCACTCTATCATCTTGTGGTTTGTCTGAGTCACTTGGCATGACAGAAGGGCAAAAACCCTTTTCCTATGGTGTCTCTCATAGGACTGTGTATGTTGATATATGTATATTTAGTGAGGACCTACCAGGTTTCTAACTCTGAGTTAAATTCTGGGCATTCAAAAATAGATAAAATGTCCCTCCCTTCCAAGTGCCCTTGGTCTAATGAGAAGACACATAGGTTACTGCACACACTGTGCTGAGTAACCTGGTGAAGGTATACGCAGGATAGAGTATGGGTTGGCAGTAAGGAAATGCAGGCAGAGCTGTTGTTCAAGAGGAGCTGACATCAATCTTTCTCTCTGTAATAGTGAGTATGGTTTCTTGAGTCAAACTAAACATTAGCATAACCTAAATACTCTATCACTATTTATTATTATTACTGTTATTTCTTTAATTTATATCCTTTCAGTTTTTGAAGTATACTTTTTATACCCTTCTTTTAAATAACCTTAGATAAATAGGTAGGTGCCTGTTAAGTGTTTTTAAACTGTAATCCATTCTAGTAAATAAAATTAACATTAAATCTAGCATGTGCATATATATTTGGTGTAGACACAAACACACATTTATACAGTACATAAATTTATAGAGCACTCTAATATTTTCTATTTTATTTTATTCTATTCTGCTAATAGCAACCAGAAGAATTCTTGTCACAGCATACTGGATTTAATTTAATGATATAATCAAGGGCTGAGTTCTGTTGTTTGGACACACTGAAGGGAGTAATATTGCCAACTAATTAATATAAATTACATAGCGTGGCACATGCCACAATGGGAATATGTAAAGATGCCAAGGAACAGTACAGGAGGGGTGCCTAATAGGCACATTGAGGACAAGAACTGGATTATGACTCATTTTTACTCTACAGAATTTAGCATTTAGTTGGTTCTTAATAAGTGCTTGTTAAATAATGAAGCTGGGTGAAGTTAGCTTCACTTACAAATAATCTTCTAATAGGGACATCACTTATTTTATTTTATTTTTTTCTTTATTGATTTTTAGAGAGAGAGGAAGGCAGAGGGAGAGAGAGATAGAAACATCGATTGGCTGCCTCCTGCATTCCCCCACTGGGGATTGTGCCCTGACTTGGAATCAAACCAGAAACCTCTTGATGCGTGGGTCGATGCGCGACCACTGAGCTACACTGGCTGGGTGGGACATTGCTTCTTTTAGCTATGATAGAGAAGGCAAGCTCTGGGCCTATGTGCCACCACACTTGCAAGCTTGTGGCAGACATTGCAATGACACCCAGTTTCTTTGAACCTCAAGTACTTTCTCAATATACTGAGGCAGGCGGCTGCTACCGATCTGCTGGATCTGACATGGATGGTAAAATCTGTTTTTAGGATATTTCTTTACAACTTTATTTATTTATATATTACTGCCAGGCTGACCAGAGGCAGGGTCACTATCTGTCTCTCTTTGGATTTTCCCCTTTCTTTTTTTTAATCCTCACCCGAGGACATTTACTTTCTTTGCATTTATCTTGAGGGAGAGAGGGAGGAAGAGACAGAGAGAGAGAAACATCAATGTAAGAGAGACACATAGAGTGGCGGCCACCCACACGACCCCAACCAGGGCCGGTGACAAACTGCAACTGAGGTACTTGCCCTTAGCAGGAACCAAACCTGGGACTCTCTGGTCCGCAGACCGACGCTCTTACCGCTGAGCCACACCGGCCAGGGTGGATTTTCCCCTGTCTCAAAGGCAAGCACCATGTCTTCTGATTCATTTCAGCTCCGAAGAGTGACTAATATGATTTCTGGCACACAGTGGGCTCACATATTGAGATGATATAAATTTGTTGTAAATGTAATTCCACTTTCTTGTCAAATGGGACTGTTAAATTGTGAACATATTCTTGCTTTCCTGCTTCATAAAATATGAGCACTCTAATCCCAGATGGAACACCCTGCAGAAACATATGGGCAGGACAATAATGAGGAGTGCTCTTTCAGCAGCCGGTGCCACTCGGCCGAGGAGGCTGCGTGATTTTGCCAAGACATTTCAAGCTTCTCATTGAGGAGGGTGAGTAGGTCTCAGACATGTAGCCAAGGGATTGAAAAAGGTTTGACACAAATCTCCTTCCCTAAAGGATCTGGATTTTCATAATTAGGAAGGGGTGAAATAGATTGTGATAGAAAATGCCTCCCTCTCCAAATGCAGGGCACAGACTTTGCAGGGAATTTAGAATATGGCCCTTTTGTTGTTCTCTGCAACCAAAATACGCTGTACTGGTCATTTTGGTGCATGCTCTGGGAGGGCAGTTGCAAGGAAGAAAAACGACCTGATACTTACTTCTCACCTACTACACACCATAATGGCTGTTATATGATGAGACACCCTGTATACTATAATAAGGGATCCGATTCCTACATAGCAATGGGAGCGATAGGTTTAGGTGTATGTTTTTGTTTGTCAGCATATAGTTTATAGAATTAACAGTTCATTGCTCCCCTGCTGTGTTACTGCAACAAAGTCTCAAAGCAGGAATCACTGTTTATAGGAGCACAGTGTCTCAACGTCTGCAAGAAATAGAATGGAATGAGTTATGTCTAAATACGCCTAACCTGTGTGTAAGCAATGCACAATTAATTGAGTTGAAGCCAGTTCAGTTTTTAGCTTTCTTTCCCTGGGCAGACCAGTGTAACCCCTGTGAATCAATTTACAGAGACAAAGCTGGACTATCTACCCTGATGTGTCTGACTACTCTGAGTTGTGCTGTCTTTCATGGTGTGCATTCTCCACAGTGCATGGTACACACCATGTGGTCAATGAGCGATGCTGGCCTGAACAAACATTGGCCGAATTCACTGGACTGTCAGTACCTCCCTCCTGAGACACCACCCCTGTGATGTCTGAACTCTCAACCTTCTCCCCTGACACCCTCTTTCCTCTGTGGCCACCGGCACCTGCACCTGGAGCTAGAGCAGCTATTCATAACCCTTCATGCTGCTGATGACACTGCCCCCGAGCCTGATGGTCAGGGCAGAGCCCCCAGACATTTTGCCACATGCCAGATAAAACAGTTGCTGAGGTGTTTTTCCAGGTCCCTATAATCTGACTAGTATTGGTAGGAGATTTAAATCAAGTTTGCATGGTTTAACAAGATGGATCAGGAAAAACGTGTAAAATATGCAGTGAAAGTTTCAGTGGCTTACCAATTCGTCACGGCTTTTATGTCCTTTCTGCTTTAAACAGAAGTGCAAGTCCACACAGTCCGAAAACCCTCACCAAGGTGGGAGCTGGGCAGTTACTTGTGCTGACGTGTTCAGCACTGTGCTTTGGCACCATCTACATTATTTTATTTAATCCTTGTCATAACTATAAGGCGCAGGCATTATAAGTTCCATGTTTCTTATGACAGACATTCAGACAGTTTAGAGAACTTTCCCATGGTCTTGCAACTAATAAAAGGAAGAGCTGGTTTTAAACATAGATCCAAGCGCCTGGAAATCCTGTACCGACACAACCTTTTATTTAAAACCCAGCCGCTGAAAAAGCCCTGCTTATGCTTCTGTAAATTTCTACCATCTGCTGAGAAGCTGGAGCATCACCCAGCCCAAACACTGTCTTATTACCAGCAAATAAATGTCAGGGTAAAGACCACAAGAATCATCTGTTACCATAGCCTTCAAGAGGGGCATCCACTCTGACCTGACAGCGCTTTCCAGTGATGCTGGGAAACAAATGGATTAGTGAGGCCGGAGTCTTGGGGGGTGGGGGTGGGGGGCGCGTAACCTTATGTTCCTGAACATTTAACTTATTAAAATTCACAAAGTGAGACCTTATGGTGCCATCATTTTATCCAGCTAACATCATCAGTATGGCTCAGGGCTATGGCTTTGTACAGTCACCCTAGCAGCCGTGAACATATGGTTTTACTTCTCTCTAAAGCCTCAGGGCATCTCACGGCACCTTTCATGGATAATGGATAAAGGCTGCCATACCAGTAGGTAACGTCTGTTACATCAGCACTGCCTTCGTGCCAGGAATGCTGAACACATTCCAGGAGGTTTTGAACTGACCTAGGTCTATCCCGTTCAGAGTAGCACTCTCAGGAGCAGCAGGGGAATGCTTCCGGTTCACCTGCACTTTGGAGTACCCTGTGGGTGCGTGAGCTCCTTAAAACAGAAACGGAGGTAACACAGTGAAGCCACAGGTCACGGCTGCCATGGATTTTTTTTTTATCTGTTGCTTTGATTGTGTTAATTTTTTTTTTTATACCTGCCCCACTGCTTCTGGGTGAGAACATGTAGGTTTTTGTTACAATAGCCTGAGGGAACTATTACAAGACTGTTTTCAGAGATCCAAAGAAAGTAAGATCTTTGAACATGTTTTGCACATTATCTCCCAGGTTCCCTACAGCATCTAAACTATAAATAGAATCACTATTTATTGGTATCAGCATTGCCCGAGCAATTAAGTGCAATTCTGTCTTATCATCTGCTTTCCACTGTCAGTTATTCAAAAGGGTCAGTATCTCCTTTGTCTCTTAATATTCAGAAACAGTTACCAAAGGCCGGGAAATCAGCTAAGCTCCACAGTGGATTTTTACTTATTTTGAAGAGGAAAGACCCGGGGAGTTTTCATGTCTTCAGGAGTTACTATCAGTATAGCAAATGCAAAGAGAGGGCATTGGAACCAAACTGAGATGTGTCCAAATTCAGACTCTACTAGTTCTGGGTCATCTTCAACAAGTTACTTAATTGTTTGATCATTGGCACTCTTATTACTTCCCCTCCCTTTTGCCTTTTTGTATGCACTTGTTCCGGCTACCAAATTAGGACTCATCCTACAGTTTCTTATCCTAGTCCTGCAAATCTATGTTTGAAATCTATTCTGAATTTCACTTTTTCTCATCAGCTCCATCACCCCAAATTCTAGTCAAAGTCATCATCTGCGTTCACCTGGGTCACAGCCTCCTGTCTGGTCTCCCAGCATCCACCCGTGTACCCTTTACGGGAAACATCTATCTCCATTATCTCTCCACAATGAAAATCCGGTAATCTAATTCCTTGTTTGAAAGCTTCCCTTGATTCACATTAAAATTCCATATTCCTTACAATTGCCTACAAGACACTATATTATCTTGCCCTGGCCTTTATTTCCTCATCTTTTTTCTACTTTTTGCCATCCCCGTTATGTTCCAAACAACCTAGCATTTTTTTTTTTTTTTACGACCTAATAGTCTTGTTTATTTATTTATTTAATTTATTTTTGTTACAGATGTTTCTCCTTTTTCCCCCATTAGCACTCTCCTCCAACTCCCTCTATGCCCCAACCCTAGCTTTTGTTGTCCATGTCCATTGGTTATGCGTACATGCATATAAGTTCTGTAGTTTATCTCCCCTGCCCCCCCTTCCTGTACTGGGAATGGTCATTCTATACCCTACTCCTGCGTCTCTGGGACCACCCTGTTCTTAAGACTGGTATGTACATTATATTCCACAAAAAAGTGAGATCATATGATATTTGTCTTTCTCTTCTTGGCTTGTTTCACTTAGGATCATACTCTCCAGGTCCCTTCACGTCATCTCAAAGGATAAGAGATTTTGCTTTTGTACAGCTGCATAGTACTCCATTGTGTATATGTACCACTGCTTTTTTATTCATTCATCTACTGATGGACACTTGGGCTATTTCCAGATCTTAGCTGTTGTAAATAGTGCTGCTATGAACATGAGGATACATATATTTTTTCTGATTGATGTTTCAGGTTTCTTAGGGTATATTCCCAGAAGTGTGATCACTGTGTCAAATAGCAATTCAATTTTTAATTTTTTGAGGTAACACCATAGTGTTTTCCATAGTGGCTGCACCAGTTGGCACTCCTACCAGCAGTGTACTAGAATCCCCTTTTCTCCACACCCTCGCCAGCACTTATTGTTTGATGCTTTGTTGACGGCAGCCATTCTGACGGGGTGAGGTGATACCTCATGGTTGTTTTAATTTACATCTATCTGATGATTAGTGATGTTGAGAATTTTTTCATATGTTCCTTGGCTATTTGTATGCCCTGCTTGGAAAGGTGTCTATTTAGCTCCTCTGTCCATTTTTTAATTGGGTTCTTTGTCTTCATTTTGTTGAGTTGTATGATCACTCTATATATTTTGGAAATCAACCCCTTATCTGATGGATCATTGGCAATTATGCTCTCCCATACAGTGGGTTCCCTTTCCATTTTGATGGTTGTTTCCTTTGCTGTGCAGAAGATTTTGAGTTTGATGTAGTCCCATGTGTTCATTTTTTCCTTTCTTTCTGTTGCCTTAGGTGATGTATCAGTAAAAATTCTGCTGTGTATGATATCTGAAATTTTGTTGCCTACATTGTTTTCTAGGATTTTTATGGATTCATGAGTCACATTTAAGTCTTTTATCCATTTTGAGTTTATTTTTGTGTATGGTGTAAGTTGATAGTCTAGTTTCATTTTTTTTTGCATGTAGCTGTCTAATTTTCCCACCACCATTTATTAAAGAGGCTGTCTTTACTCCACTGTATGCTCTTGCCCTCTTTGTCAAATATTAATTGAGTATATTGTCTTGGGTCAATTTCTGGGTTCTCTGTTCCACTCCATTGATCTATGTACCTGTTCTCATGCCAGAACCAGACTGTTTTCATTACAGTAGCCTTGTAGTATAACCTGATATCCATTATTATGATCCCGCCTACTTTGTCCTTCTTTTTCAAGATCGCTGTGGCTATTTGGGGTCCTTTTTTGGTTCCATATGAACTTTTGAAGTATTTGTTAGTGCTAGTTCTGTGAAGTATGTCGTTGGTATTTTGATGGGGATTGCATTGAATCTATAGATTGCTTTGGGTAATATGGACATTTTGATGATGTTAATTCTTCCAATCCATGAACAAGGTATGTGCTTCCACTTTTTTATATCTTTCTCTATTTCTTTTTTCAATGACCTATAGTTTTCTGTGAATAGGTCTTTTATTTCTTTGGTTAAGTTTATTCCTAGGTATCTTAATTTTTTTACCACGATGGTAAATGGGATTGTTTTTTTACGTTTCTCTTCCTGTGAGTTCATCATTGGTGTATAAGAATGCCGTCGATTTCTTGACGTTAATTTTGTATCCTGCTACTTTTCCAAATTCATTTATTAAGTCTCATAAATTTTTGATGGAGTCTTTGAGATTTTCTATGTATAGTATCATGTCATCTGTGAATAATGAGTTTCACTTCCTCCTTTCCAATTTGGATCTCTTTTATTTTTTCTTTCTGTTTGATTGCTGTGGCTAAGACTTCCAGTAGTATGTTAAATAAGAGTGGCAAAAGTGGGCATCCTTGTCTTCTTCCTGTTCTTAAGGGAATTGCTTTTAATTTTTGCCCATTGAGTATGATGTTGGCTGTAGGTCTTTCATATGTGGTCTTTATTATGTTAAGATATGATCCCTCTTTCCCAGATTGCTGAGTGTTTTTATCAGAAATGGGTGCTGCATTTTGTGAAATGCTTTTTCAGTATCTATTGATATGATCATATAATTTTTATTTTTTTTTTACGTGGTGTATCACATTTATTGATTTGCGAATATTGTACCAGCCTTGCATCTCTGGGATGAATCCCACTTGGTTATGGTGAATAATTTTTTTGATGTATTGTTGAATTTGGTTTGCTTGTATTTTTTCAGGATTTTGGCATCTATGTTTGTCAGTGATATTGGCCTGCAGTTTTATTTCTTTTAGTGTCTTTTTCTGGTTTTGGCATTGGAGTTATGCTGGCCTCATAAAATCAGTTTGGAAATCTTACTTCTTGAATTTTTTGAAATAATTTGAGGAGAATGGTTATCAGTTCTTCTTTGAATGTTCGGTAAAATTCCCCCGTGAAGCCGTCTGGGCCTGGGCTTTTATTTTCTGTGAAAGTCTTAACTACATTTTCAATTTCTTTTGTTGTTATTTGTCTGTTCAAGTTTTCTATCTCTTCCAGGTCCAATTTTGGGAGACTGTGTTTCTAAAAGTTTATCCATTTTGCTTGGATTGTTTAATTTGTTGCCATATAATTGTCATAATATCTGTTAACAATCGTAGTATTTCTGTGGTGTCAGTCATTACTTCTCCTCTTTCATTTCTGATTTTGTGTATTTGGGTTCTCTCTCTTTGATTCTTGGTGAAGCTAGCTAAGGATCTATCAATGTTGTTTATCTTTTCAAAAAACCAGCTCTTTGTTTCATTGATCCTTTGAATTGTTTTTTTTGTTTTTTGTTTTGGTCTCCATGTCATTTATTTCTGCTCTGATCTTTACTATTTCCTTCCTTCTACTTGCTCTGGGGTTTTCTTTTTATTTGCTTTCTAGTTCTTGAAGTCGTGAGGTTAGATAGTCTATTAGAAATTTTTCTTGTTTCTTGAGGTAGGCCTATAGTGCTAGGAACTTCCCTCTCAGAACTGCTTTCACTGCATCCCACAGATTTTGTGTTGTGTGTTCATTTTCATTTGTTTCCAAAAAGTTTCTAATTTCTTCCTTGATCTCCATAGTAATCCATTCATTGTTCAAGAAAATGCTATTTAGCCTCCATGTTTTAGCATGTTCTTGTTGCAATTGATTTCTAGTTTCATGCCATTGTGATCTGAGAAGATGTTTGGTATGATTTCAATCTTCTTAAACTTGTAGAAATATAGTTTGTGCCCTAATATGTGGTCTATCATTTAGAATGTCCCGTTTGCACTTGAGAAAAATATGCATTCTGCAGTTTTGGGGTGTAATTCTCTGTAGGTATCTATTAAATCAATTTCATCTAGTGCGTCATTTAGAGTCTCTGTTTCCTTGTTAATTTTTGTCTAGAGGATCTATCCAGTTATGTCAGCGGGATGTTGAAGTCCCCTGCTATGACTGAATTGCTGTCAATTTCATTCCAGAAGATTTTTAATATATGTTGGTGCTGCTATATTGGGTGCATATATGTTATCCAAGGTTATATCTTCCTGTTGGATAGATCCTTTCAATATTATGTAGTGGCTTTTTTGTCTCTAGGTATGGCCTTCATTTTTAAATCTAATTTATCAGATATGAGTATTGCTACCTTAACTTTTTTTCCCTTTCAGTTTGCTCAATAATCTTTACTTTCAACCTATATGAGTCTTTTGTTGTGAGGTGGGTCTCTTGTAAACAACATATATGTGAGTCATGCTTTCTTATCCAATCAGCTACATTGTCTTTTTATCAGAACATTCAAACCATTGATTTTTAAGGTGGTTATTGATATGTACTTATTTATTGCCAGTTTTGTTTAGTGTGGTTATATTTTTCTTTTTCTTCCACTAATTACAGCAGTCCCTTTATCATTTCTTGTAGTGCTGGTTTTGTGCTAATGTATTCCCTTAGCCTTTTTTTTTGTCTGGGAAGCTCTTTATTTGATCTTCTATTTTGAATGATAGCCTTGCTGGGTAGAGTAGTCTTGGATTCAGATCCTTGTTTTTCATGACCTTGATTACTTCATGCCATTCCCTTCTGACCTGTAGTGTTTTTGTTGAGAAATCACCTGAGAGCCTTATGGGGTTTCCTTTGTAGGTAACCTGTTGCTTATCTCTTGCTACCTTTAGGATTCTCTCTTTGTCTATAATTTTTGGCATTTTAATTACTATGTGTCTTGGTGTGGGCCTGTTTGGGTTCTTCTTACTTGGGGCTCTCTGTGCTTCTTGAACTTGAATGCTTCTTCTTTCACCAAGTTAGGAACGTTTTCTGTTACTGTTTCTTCAAATATATTCTCTAACTCTTGCTCATTTTCTTTTTCTTCGGGGACTCCTATGATGTGAATGTTATTACATTTTCAGTTGTCCCACAGTTCTCGTAAGCTGTCTTCCTGTTTTTTAACTGTTTTTTTTTTTTTTTCCTTTTGGTTTTCTGATTGGTTGATTTTTTCTACCCTGTCTTTTAATTCACTGATCTAGTTTCAGCTTCCTCTACCCTGCTGGTTAGTCCTTCCAATGTGTTCTTTATTTCTGCTATGTCATTCTTCATTTTCACTTGATTGGTTTTCAATATTTCTATATCTTTACTCATGGTTTTGACATCCTTACTCATGCTCTTGAGCTTCCTCAAGATCATGGCTCTGAACTCTACCTCTGATAATTTGCTTAACTGTATTTCATTTATCTCATCTTCAGTAGAGTTCCCTTGTTCTTTCATTTCTGGTTTGTTTCGTTGTTTCACCATTTTGGCTATCTCAGTGGGTTTTGGAGCCTGTCAAATTTTTCCTGTGGGTGTTTGTGTTCTGCTCTTTGGGACTCCCTCTACTTACTTGGTTTGAATGAGCATGGGATGGCCCATGTTAAACCCCGCTGTCAAGTCTTACTTTCCTGGGTAGATTTGCAAACCCAGGAAAGGCTCAATTTTCTCTAGCTTTTTGCCTGGGTGCTGTTAGTCTCATTTACTCAGGGCCTTGGAATGTAGCCCTCTGGTGTTCTGCATAAGAGGATTTCTAGTAAGAGGGTTTCTGTAGAGTTGGACAGATGCTAGTTGTTAATGAGTTCAATTTGCATGTTTTGGCTTACCTTGAGGGGGCTGAATCTCTGAGGGAGGGGCTGTTCTTTCTCCCCACAGCTCTGGGAAGGAGCAAGCAGGCCACTGTTCTGCGTGGCCAGAAAGGAGCAAGCTGGCCACGGTCCATTGTGGCCGTGACTCAGCAAAAACTCTGAATTCCCTCCAAATCCTGGGTTTCCCCACAGAGTTCCAGTGCAGTCCACCCTCCCTGTGCTGAAGCCCAAGGTGAGTGGCTATAGCCAATCTAGTTCTCTATCCTGGCCCTCTGCACTGTGGAGCGGTCTTGGGATTTTTACCCAAAGGTTGTTGTTCACAGCTAAGGCCACTGTTGTCCGTGGGCTCCCAGCGTGCCCACCTCTGTAGATCCTACCAGTGTCCCTGGTTATATGGTCTTTTCCTACTGCTTTTCTGTTGCTTTTTTCTGATGACTTTTTTTTATTTTAGTTGTAATTCCCGTTTGGTCCTGGAACAGTAGTTCTCAACCTTCCTAATGCCGTGACACTTTAATACAGTTCATCATGTTGTGGTAAGCCCCACCCATAAAATTATTTTTGTTGCTACTTCATAACTGTAATTTTGCTACTGTTATGTCTCTAGGCGACCCCTGTGAAAGGGTCGTTCAACGCCCAAAGTGGTCCCGACCCACAGATTGGGAACTGCTGCCCTGGGAGATCGTCTGTGTAGCTTTCATTTACTCTGCTGCCATTTTTTTCTCCCTAATCCAACCTAGCATTTTTTATGCTTCTTGAAAACACAAAATTCTTGCCCATCTTAGTACATGTGCCCTTACTGTTTCTACACCTTGAATTCCCTTCCCCAGGATAGTTATGCTAGGTCCTTCACATGACAAGGGGCTCAAGGAGCCTTCCTTTGTACTCCGTATTTAAAATGGAGCTCATCCCACCCTGACTGTCTGTCTTGTACCTGTGGTCTGGTTCTTCATTGGATCATCAACACCCACCTCTGTTTAGCTTTATATGTGTATGAGACTAAGGATTATTGTTTCTTTTGTTTGTTGTTGAATCCTCAGTATCCAGAGAACTGTCTGCAAATAACAGGCAAGCTTTATGTACTTTTTGAATAACTAATAAAAAAATAAACTGTGTGTTTTCTAAAAATGACATTGATAATTTCTCCTTTGCAGGAATTCTATGAGGATTAGAGTTAAAATATGAGGCCATTAATCATGTCTGGCATGAGACTCTCATAAATGATTGTTATTACTACTAAAATTTGAACTAGCTAAATGACTAAAAATGGATCTCAATGGTAAGCAGTACTTTACATGGAATGCAGTGAATTTAGATAGTGAAATAGGGTATCTGGGGGTTTTTGAATACTTACATCCTCATGTAGACACTTGCACCCTTCATATAAGATTATTGAAGAAAAAGCATTTCATTGTATTTTAGATTTATTTACATATTCAAATTTTTGGATATATATTAAAAATATAGCATTCCTAGAATTATTTGTATTACTTATTATTATTATTATCATTATTATTTGTGATGTCTAGAGAAATGCTGTGATGCCCAGGCTGAGATTTGGGTGTGATTGGCAGTGAATGTGGCTGCCATTGTCTATAGAGGTATGATTTTAGTTATGGGATCGTCTGATTAAATGTTTCATTGCTGGAAACATTGCATGGTTAATTTTAACTTAAAATGTAATCTGTGATTATTGTTGAATATATCTTCAATATTCACAAAGGATGTCATATTGAAAACATTTTATACATAACTTTTGTGAGGCAAATGTACACAGTCATACCTTTTATTTTTCCAATTTACTTCCTAGGTTTGACATGTCCTCACTGGTAGGATTTTGTTGTGATGTTTGGCTTGCCTCAGCACATTCACCTTCCTGGAATTCTGGTACTTAATCAGTTCAAGAGTCCTGTTCATTAAAAACATAAAGTACACAGTGGAAATGATTACAAGATAGAGATGGTCATGGAGGCCAGTGCCACCTTTGAAGTTCAGTCCAGCAGAGACCAGTGGAGGCTTGTCCACAGTTGCCTTGAATCCTTCTCTGGTACTAGAGGCCAGCTGCTGAGCCCCAGAGTTGTATTTATTTGAATGGTTCACATTCATTTGCTTAGTCACATCTGTGCCATGGCCAGCCCTCCCTGAACAACTGAGGAAATTCTCAGGCTTGTACCACTCCTCTCTCCTAATTCCTTCTCCTTTAACCTTTGCAGGGGAGAGCTTTG
Organism: Molossus molossus; assembly: GCF_014108415.1. NCBI lineage: Eukaryota > Metazoa > Chordata > Mammalia > Chiroptera > Molossidae > Molossus > Molossus molossus. Next base: position 29,802,690 of record NW_023425348.1, read on the forward strand.
TGCAGGCCACTAGCTCCTCTCAAGAAGAGCTCCGTGGCTAGACTATGGACTCCAGTGTCTTTCCTGAGTAGTGAGAGCTAAGGCCCTTGGAGGCGGGAGGGGCAGGGCAGCCTTCAGGAAAGCCAGAGTTCCACTAAACCTTTCCTCTGGATTGTGGGTCCCTTCACTCTGCATGTACACAACAAACATCGTTCCTTAGGGGACTTTTTTTGAAACATCAACATCAGCACCGAGCTACTCTCAATTTTTAAAAAGAGGAGAAAAGGACACCCAGTTATATCTCATTATCATTTGATTTGTTTACAAAAACAGGCAAACCACCACCAACAAAATGTGTTGTATGCATTGACTGTGGTATTTTGTTCATCTGGAGACATTATTCTTGAATTGAAGATGTATCTTAAAATTACTGAGATTTTAGAAAATATATATGTACAAAACAATGACCTGTGCAAAGTGAAACTTTTATGACTTGGCAAGTTGGTGCCAAACCCAATGCAGATCTGATAAACTGAGGATTCTCTCTGCAGTTTTAAGTTACCCAGAATGCTGTTTGAAATATTTCTACCTCAGAGCATGAACCCTGTTCTTGCTTCTTTGACCTGAATGAACACTAATCTAAAGCTTTCTCGGCAGAGGGAATTTGCCCTGATGTCATCTGGCCTGGCACGTAACTCTTCCAGGCTCAGCAGGCAGGGCAGCGTGCAGTTCAGAGTCTGACTGCAGTGTAGGAAAAGAGGAGGTTTTCAAAGGAAAATAAATACTTTTTAAAACTTGGAAACAATAAAGATATTCCTAAGTAGGTGAATGGATAAATAAGTAGTGGTACATCAGGACAATGGAATATTATTCAGCACTAGACAGAAATGTGCAATCAAGCTGTGAAAAGACATAGAAGAATGTTAAATGTATATGATGACATTAATGAAGTCCTTCTGAAAAGGTTACTTACTAGATGATTCCAACAATATGACATTCTGTAAAAGGTAAAACAATAGAGACATTGAAAAGATCAGTGGTTGCCAGGGTTGGGGTGGAGAGATGAATAGGCAGAGCACAGAGGTCTTTAGTAGTGAATATTTTAATGCTTGGATATATCTCATATATTTGTCCAAACTCATAGGAATTACACCAAGAGTGAATCCCAAGGTAAGGTTATGGAGTTTGAATGATTATGATGTGTCAGTATGGTTTTCTCCTTATTAATAAAACAACAAGAGAGTATCATTCTGGTGAATGCTGTTGCTCAATGAGGGGTGTCTATGCATGTTGGGGTCAGAAGGCATATGGGGATTCTTTGTAGTTTCCTATCAGTGTCATTGTAAACCTAAAATGGTTCTAAAAATAATAGTCTTAAAAAGAAAAATAAAGGAAAGAAAGGATGTCTTTGATTTTTTGAGTGAGTCAAAGGTAAAGAAGCAACACCCCTGTGCCCTGTGATCTTTATCACCAAATGAGACTGTGCCCAACATTAATTCTGATATTCATCTGGTACAGATCAGACCTCTTAGGAACTCTCATGACTTGTCTTTAATTCTCATTTATTCTGGTGGGGGGGCATATAAATGGGAGAATTTAAACTGTTGGGCTATTTTTGAGGCTGCCAGTAACTAGACAAGACAGATCCAAATATTGGGATTCTGCTTACAGCAAACACTTTATTGGAAGAACAGGTATAACTATGAATTTTTTCTGAAGGATTCAATTGCATGGGAACTTATTTTATTCATAAAAGTAAATCAATACATATATAACTTCATGTTATCCTTCTATTATTAAAAAAACTTCTCACTATATTGCAAGAACATTTTATAAACCATCAACAATAAAAGATAGAATATGATTTTTTAAATCAGTAGAATCTTTATCAAGGTTTAATTTTTCATTTAAGAATGACTTAAGTGGCCCCTTCTGGTTACAAAAAATGTGAGTTGCCACCCATTGTATGAGAGATGGGGGCAATAGATCTCTCTTTTGTGACTCAGTTAACTTTTTATTAATTCACAGAAGAAATCATGGATTACTTGGTGTAAGATGCTCTGGGAAGAAAGGAGTTGAGTCTCTCTGGTCTCTTTTCCAGATTTGAAGTTAGGAACATGTCAGGGAAGACTAGGAGACTATAAAGAATGACTTTTTGTATTGACTTAGTTTTATGAATTTATACTTTAGCCTTTAAAGATCACATACAATTATGAGGATAATAACTATAAGGAGTACTGTGAGGATTAAATGAGACAATGCAAATAAAGTACTGAGAAAGGCACCTAAAAACCCTGGCATTTGCTGAGATAAGCACAACCCACTGCCTTTATTTCTTCAAGGAATATAAGTGGATTCAGTCATTGCCATGTCCACATGACTCAGTGAATGTCGGTTCGTTATTATTTCTACCAACTATAAAATTTCTATGATGTATAATAAACTTCATGAGAAACAAAATTTTTGTTTTTATTTTTTTCTACAGTGGGCTTGATGAGTCATTTGCATTTACTAAAAGAAACAAATGGCAACAGGATGTGCTATTTTGAAAATGATATAAAAATAAATTTCCGATTTGCACTAGGTTTTGTTCATTCTTTTTTCTCATTGAAATTTAAAGCAAGTTATTAGAGACATGTTTGGACATGGAATTACCCAGTGGGAAAATTCTCATAAAGAAACTTGAGCTAAGTCCTCACTCTTTTAGTTCCCCAGCTATAAAAGAGAAGTACCCAGGCAACATTTCTCACCACTAGCTAAACTTAGATTGTTATCTGTCTAAAACTGTTCTCAGCATCCCATTTCTTGCTGCCAAAGGCACATACATTTTCCCTTTCTTTAAGCGATGTTGAAATCTCCTGCCATTGGCACATAGTTGTCTGTTGGAGATTGGAACATATCAGATCACTGAATATGCAAAAATGACTACATGCAACTTATAGGAGTAATACTCACTAAGCATAAACACTGCATGCACCACCCTCCCCTCTAGGGGTACAAAGATGGAGGAGGTGAGCAAAGTTTCCCTGGAACTTTTAACAGAAAGAACATAAGTCAGCTCCCCAACCACAATTTATTTATTGTGGATTTTATAGCACTTCCTCTTGTGGGTTTTCTTGACAATTTAATTTGGTGTTTCACCTAAGTCTCCACAGAGCTCTCCAAATACCTGCATGTTTGCTGGCTTCCAAGTATCACTAGCAAAGTGTATAAAGGAAGCAAAACCAACTGCCTTCTCACTTGATCTGAAGAATCCACTTGTGCCGAGATGGCTGGAAACTCTCTCCTCACACAGCTGTGCTAACAGATTGATGATCAGTCACTGACCTTTCTCACCAGAGCAGCTCAAAGCCTTCTTCCCAGCTTTGCTTTTAATTTAATTATCATTTGAAGAGAGGAAAATCCTTTCATGCAGCACTGAGAAAGAGACTATATCTTGGGACGACAATGACAATGATCTTGCCTATTATAAGGCCTGAGAACCATCTGATAAAAGCAAAACTGTTCCAGATCAGAGAAGCATTTCGTTTATAAAAAATTTGGAACGCTCTTCAAACAATGCAGAATTTAGGTAGATTGAAAATAAGAAAAGCAAATGTTCTCTGAATCACAGACACTACTTGAGGCAACAAAATTCTTTGAGCTGATAGTTGTCTTTTTTATTTGATTGTTGAAAAAAATTTTTTTTCAGTTTCATTCCAGTGAGAACCTTTTTATATTGCTTTCCCATGTGAACCAAGGCAGAAAGTATCTCATGGTCTTGTTTATTCTAACACTGAACTAACATGTGTGAAAAAAAATGAATAATTTAGGGGAAGGCTAAGTGGTTTCTGATCAAGAGATTGATAAGGATGATCTAGTGAAACTAGAAATTCCCTTTACTAATTTTGAATACAGGTCCCAAATTCATAAGCCTTTGCTCTCATCCCACTTACTATGGTCACCCATTGTGTAGAAGACTATCTGGTTCTTTATGTTTAAATTAGTTATTGGGGAAGAAAACATTTTCCTCTGTTCTTCTCAGTTCTTCTGGATAGTCTAGTAATTAAATTAATACGACACAGATTAACAGGAGAAAATCAAATTTTATTATGTACTTACTGGGGCCCCACAAAATCAATGAGACCCATTACAAGTCTGGCAAATGAGGTTTATATGCTATTTGGAACTAAGGACTGGGATAAGGGCCTGGGGCTTGGAAGGGGTAATTCACAGGACAAAAGGGAGAGCAATGTATAGTAATTAGCTGTTTGTCCTACCATACAGATGGGTCTTTCAGATAAAAAGCCATCTCTCTTTCTGGGCCAGGGTTCCTACCTAAATTTTTTAGGTAATTAGGGAGGGGTAAACATTTTCCTTGAGTCTGCTGGTTCTTGATTATCTTTAGCTCAAAATAGTCTGCATGCATTTTGGGGAATGCTCGTTCTGAGCCCCAATCGGAGTCTAAGAACTGAAGCTACTGGCTGATATCCTTTATGAGTTAGCCCCTGACCCTGACTTATTCTCAACCTGTGTCTTGAAAAATTGTACCTACTCTTACTTCTGCTTCCCGATCTGTCCTTGCTCTCTTCCATTTCTAACCCCTCAGTCCAGTATAAATCCACGTAGTTCATTTTGATGAAATGTATGTGCGTAGTTATGATTTCTATACATCAGACATAATGTTAGCCACTAGGAGTAGTTTCTTTCCTTGACATGTTTTATGTCATAGTACAGATATACAAAACATCATTTCAGTAAAGTGAGATATTTGTACATGGTCTTTCACAGGTCAGTTTAGGGACTCGGGCTCCTTTTATCTTGCAGTTGTACCACTCAAAGTAGACTTCACCTCCAAATTCTTGGCTTCCACCTCATAGATGGAGAATAGAGAAGGGTGAAGAGTTGTACTAAGTTTTTATGGGCTAGACCTATAGTTAAGTACATTAATTTAACCCACACACTCTAGTCAGATCTTGCTTATATGGCCATACTCATCTATGAAGTTAGCTAAACAGGTAAGTTTCCTATTGCTTCCGGAACACTCTACCAGAAACTTAGTGGCCTAAAAGAATGCAAATGTATTCTGTTACGGTTATGAAGGTCAGAAGTCTGAAATTAGTATCACTGGGCAAAATTAATCATCTAAGGGGAAAAACAATTTTCCATTCTTTTTCAGCTTATAGGGGTGGCCTGTGTTCCTTGGCTTCCAGTCCCTTCCTCACATCACTCCAACCTCTCATTTCCATATTCACATCTTCTGCTACTGATGTTTAATTTCCTGTCCTCCCCTGTAAGAACCCTTGTGAGTACATTGGACTCAACCAAATCTTCCAAAATAATCTCTCCGGCTTGAAATTCTTAACTTAATCACATCTGCAAAGTGCCCTTTATCGTGTAATGTAATATATGCACAGATCCTGGGGATTAGGATGTAAACATCTTTCTGGGCCACTATTCAGCCTATCACAAGAGGAAAATACTCTAGCTCAGTGCCCTCGGGGAGAAGGAAACTGGTGTGATTAAGTTTTCCAATTTCTATATTAATAATAAAAATAATACCTATTGTATAGTATGTATTTACTCTTTATATTCCCTAATGATATATCATATTAGTATATAAAATACATATATGCATATATATAATTAGTGTATATATCCTAGATAAGCACTTCAAGTGCATTATATAAATTCACTGAACAATTCTGGAAATAGAGTGATATTATTTTTAATTCACTAAGACATAAGAGATAAGGCTTAGATGGCTTAAATACTTGTCAAAAGTATGAAGCTTAGGGGTGGAGCTGGATTGAAACCCAGGTCTGCCTGACTCTGGAACCTGCCCCTCTCATGATTCTTTACCCTGATCATCAGAGAATTAAACACTGGAGATACTGGGCTAAAGAGAGGAGCCCTTAGCCCAAAGCAGAGCTGCAGGAATAACTTCACAGTGGTATTAGATGCAAGGACTGGTATTGATTCTCAGTTACTGACCCTTAATTCCCTGACACTATAATTTCTCGTTGTCTCTTATTTGTGTCTCCTAGCTGTTTCTGGAAACTCAATTGTTGATGGAGTAGTTTCTTGTCATCTTCACCAGTCCTGGAATCTGTAACTCAAACAGTGCCTTAAGTTCTGTCATTTTAGCCCTAAGCTGACTCCAGTACAGGGTGGGGGGAATTATGCCCACAGGTCAGGAAGAAATCAAAAGACAAAAATGCAGGGCAGATCTCTGACTGGTTTTCCCAGAGGTTAGAGCTTTGGCACATGGACCAAAGAGACACGAGTTCAATTTCCAGTCAAGGCCATGTACCTGGGTTGCATGTTGATCCCCAGCCCCGGTAGGGGTCATGCTGGAGACAACCATTCAATGTGCTTCTCTCACATCGATGTTTCTCTCCCTCTTTCTCTCCCTTTCCCTCTCCCTCCCTTCCACTCTGTCTGAAAATCAATGGAAAAATATCCTCAGGTGAGGATTAAAACAAACAAACAAATAAACAAGCAAAAAGCAGGGCAGGGATCAGGGCCAGCTCAGACAGCCAGCGTGTCCCTGAACTACGGACCTGGATGACTGCCACTTCACCCCCCTTTCTGAGGCAGCCAGCTCCGGACTGAGAGGGTCTGCCAGCCTCGGTGCTCCCCTCAGTATACTGCCCGCGTCAGAATCACACCAGCATCTCTTCATTAGGGATATTTTTATTTGTATCTACCAAAATAAATCATGGCTTCCGTATGGACTCTCTCACTTGGCAGAAATTAAGTTAATATGCCACCAAATGGGTGACCCAAGTGACCTTTTTCTGAAAGACATCAAAGTGAGCTATTGTGGTTTTGCACTAACAAGAAATGAGAAGGGTAATCATTCTTTCTCTTTTCATGGCAATATCTGTTGACCTTTCCCTATCTTTCTCATAATGTCTCATAATGTCGATGTTACAGAGAGAAGACAGAGTCATACAAATTAGCAAAATATTGATGTCCTATAATTTTAATGAAACACCAAAAAGTCATTGTTGCAGGGTCCTTCCTCTCCACCCTCACGTAACAAAGATGACCTAGTAGATTAAGCAGCAGCAAACACATTTGAAGCTCTCAGTTGTACTCATGGTGGGATGCTTCAGATACCTGGTTAACAAACCTGGAGTTATAAGCCTTCTAAATGAAGTTTCTCAGAGGACACTGCTGAAAAGCTTTCAAGCACAAAGTCTTTGTAACACAGAGGAACATGCAGTGGGCAGAGCTCTGTAACTTAAGGCCAACTTTTCAATCATGAATGTATTCAGCATATATTAATAAGGACTTAGTCTACCAGGCGCCTTGCTAGATGATAAAAAAAAAAAAAAAAAAGGCTCTGAGTTCATGTGCTGGCTTTGTTAGTAATTAGTTAAAACTGTGACTTTGAGGAAAACACAACTTCCTGAGCCGCAATGTTCTGATAACAAAAATACGTATAGTAACATTTGTCCAACCAGTTTCAGAGAGTGGTTGTGATTTCACAGAAGGTAATATATTTGACATTACTTTGTGAATGATAATGCTGACTCTACAAGTGTTTATTGTTCATATAAAGGTGAGGAGCTTTAGTTTCCATTCAAACAGTGCATTTAGTTTTCAAAATTGATGAAGAGGAATTTACTTTCTTAGCAAAAACTCTATGAAAATAATCGTTCCCCTGCTCTCTTACACTGATTTGTAGGAGATTTTCTACATTATTTCTTGATAACCACTAGGGTAAGTCATTACAATATAAATGTCTTTCTGGGCTACAGGGCACATTATGTACAATGCTAGTGTTGCCAACAAAGGAATGTAATACTCATGAATATATAATGTGTAGCAATTTACCTCTGACATGTTTAAGTATATGCATGTTGAGTTTCCTGGCAAAATTACAGAGTGCAAATTATTTCAATTAAAAATAAACATGCTTTTCATGAAATTAATTACACATTACATTTAGATTTAGACATTGAGTGGTGAAATATGGTTGTGAATAGAGCTATTAAAACTGCATTAGGAAAACTCAGTGGACCCAAATCTCTCTGTCCACCAGGTTTGAAACTTTGTATTAAAGAACTGATTAACTTTTGTTTCTTCCCAGAGAGGGCTCTTCATAAAAGCAGTAGCATTTTCACGTACATTCAGTCTGACTTTCTAGTTCGGATACTGATTGATGGAATGGTACACACATTCACTGGGGAGAATATGGAAACATTTTTTAAATATAAAAAAATAAACATATATCTAAGTAGGAGGTGATATACCCACAAAAATCATAGGATTGCAAAAGACTGAATTTAATGTTGTTTATACTCCCCAGGTGAATGATTCCTCCTACAACACACTTGCAGAGTGCTGACCAATCTATCCTCAAGGCTCCTAGATTGGAGAAGGTCCCTATCACCTAACAGCACAATCCATTGTGGGTTACTCTCTTTGTTGTAACTTTGTTTTCAGTCTAAAAAAATATTTATTTTTAGCTGACACAATGGTAAGCTTAAGGATAACCAGATATTAAGAAACTCAGAGTTCCTATGGTCCAGGAATTTAGAAGCTACATAAATATATATATGTATATATATGTGTGTGTGTGTGTATATATATATATATATATATATATATATATATATATGTGTGTGTATATATATATATATATATATATGAATTTCTCAAGTGAATACATTCATTTTCTCTAATCACAAGTATGAAAATGATTATGCCAAGGTAATATTATTTACTGATTTATAATTTCTTGTATACCTTCTTTCAAGGTATGTAACTGAACCAACTAAGCCACACTGGCTAGGCAAAAATATAATATTAAAAAATTTTTTTTTTTTCTATATCGATTTGAGAGAGAGAGAGAGGAGGGGAGAGAGAAATAGAAACATGGATGAGAGAGAACATCAATTGGCTACCTCCTGCATGCCCCCTACTGGATATTTGGCCCACTACCTGGGCATGTGCCCTGACCAGGAACTGAACCGGCGACCTCTTGGTACATGGGTCAATGCTCAACCACTGAGCCACAACGGCCAGGCAGGAATATAACATTTTTAAGAGAAATAAGTGAAATTTATAAAGCTCATAAGAACAGATGCGCAGAAGTAAAGGAGATTCCATTTTGATGCTTGTAGGTCAATAAAAATAGCCTCAACACTTATTTTAGATTTTCTTTTATTTAATACATTGTGACCTTATCCATTGACTACTTTTTAAGCAGTTTTATTGAAATATAATTTATCTCCTTCAATTCACTTATTTAAAGTGTACAACTCAATGCTTTTTAGCACATTCACAGAGTCGCACAATTGCTATTACTTTTTAGAACATTTTCATTATCCCGAAAAGATACCCTATACCCATAGCAGTCACACTCTATCTTCCCTCTGAGCTTAAGGCAAACAATAATCTACTTTCTATAGGTAGACTTGCTTGTTCTGGAGCTTTCTTATAGATGGGGTCATATAATACGTGATCTTTCCTCAGCTGGCTTCTTTTACTTATCCTAATGTTTTTAAGATGTAACCATCTCGTAGCTTGTGCCAGACTTATTCCTTGTTATTGTCGAGTAATGTTCTGTTGTATGATTATACCACATTTCATCCATTGAGCAGTTGATGGGCATTGTATTGTTTCATGTTTTGGCTATTAAGAATCATAGTGCTGTAGACACTTGGGTACACATTTTTGTGTGAACATATATTTACATTTGCCATTGGTATATTCCTAGGAGTGGAATTGCTTGGTCATATGGTTGATGGCTCTATGTTTAACATTGTGAGAACTGGTCAAATTGTTTTTCAAGGTGGCTGCATCATTTTATATTTTGCCAAGCAGTGTAAAAGAATTCCAATTTCTCCTTATTTATGCCATGTTATTGTCAGTTTTTGGTTTTGGTGACTAAAGTTTAGTGGGTATAAAATATCCCATTGAGTTTTAAAATTGCTTTTAACTAATGGCTAATGATGCTGAGCTTCTTTATCTTTGTAAGAGTTTTTTACACATTCTATGCAAAAGTCAGGTTCAACTTCATTGCTTTAGATGTGATTATCCAGTTTTCCCAACAAAATTTGTTGGAAAGACTATTCTTATTAAATTGTCTCAGCACCCTTGCTGAAAATCAACTGACCATAAATATAAAAGTTTATCTCTATACTCTAAATTTTATTCCATTATTCTATGTCTGTCCTTATTCTAGTCTCACACTGTTTTTTGATTAATGTAGTTTTGTACTAAGTTTTAAAAATTAAACTTCTGAGCCTAATTTTTTTCTCATTTTTAAGAAATTTTGGCTTCTCTGATAAATTTTTCATATGGATTTCATTTTTCACTTGTTAATTTTTGCCAAAACAAAGCCCACTAGGATTTTGACAGTAATTGTTTTGAAGCTGTACATCAATTAGAAGTTTATTGCCTTCTGAACAATTTTAAGTCATGATTACATAATATGATTATGTTTATTGAGGTCTTCTATAATTTCTTTTAAAATATTTTGATGTTTTTTTTTTTTTTTTTTTTTTTTTTTATCCTCACCCGAGGATATTTTTCCATTTTTTGTACAGATAGAGTGGGAGGGAGAGAGGAAGGGCGAGAGAGAGAGAAACATCGACGTGAAGGGACACATCGAGTGGCTGCCACCCGCACGACCAACCAGGGCCGGGGACAAACTGCAACCGAAGTACGTGCCCTTAGCGGGAACCGAACCCGGGTCTCTCCGGACCTGCGGGTCTCTCCGGACCGCAGGTCGACGCTCTAACCGCTGAGCCAAACCGGCCAGGGCAAAATATTTTGATGTTTTTATTGTGGAAGTCTTTTTTGTTGTTGTTAATTTATTCCCAAGTATTTTATTCTTTTTGAACCATTTTCCATAGAATTATTTTCTTAATTTCATTGGCAGGGTCTTCATTGTGATTGTACAGTCACACAATTAACTTTTTCTAACGGGATCTTACATCCACAAGTTTGGTGAATGTGTTTATTAGTTATGAAAGTTTTTTTTACAGTGGATTTATTAATGTTTTCTACATACATGATAATTTTATCTGCAGATAAGAATAATTTTACTTTGTCTTTTCCACTCTGGATGCCTTTTATTTATTTATTTTTAATGAATTTTTATTTATTTTTTTGTTACAGATATTTTACCTTTTTACCCCATTGGCACCCCCCACCCCACCCTCCCTCCACCCTGTCCCCGGCTTAGTTGTCCATGTCCATTGGTCATGCATACATGCATATAAGTACTGTGGTTTATCTCTTCCCACCCCCCCAACCCCCATCCCCTATTCTGAGGGATGTCAGTCTGTGCCCTACTTCCATGTGTCTGGGTCTACTGTATTCCTCAGACTGTTATGTTCATTATATTCCGTATATAAGTGAGATCATGTGGTATTTGTCTTTTTCTGCTTGGCTTCTTTCACTTAGGATAATACTTTCCAGGTGCCTCCATGTCGTCTCAAAGGATAAGAGATCTTTCTTTCTTACCGCTGCATAGTACTCCATTGTGTATATGTACCACAGCTTTTTGATTCATTCGTCTACTGGTGGACACTTGGGCTGTTTCCAGATCTTAGCTATTGTAAATAGGGCTGCTATGAACATGGGGGTACATATATTCTTCCTGATTGGTGTTTCAGGCTTCTTAGGGTATATTCCAAGCAGTGGGGTCACTGGGTCAAATGGAAGTTCAATTTTTAATTTTTTGAGGTAACACCATATTGTTTTCCATAGTGGCTGCACCAGTCTGCATTCCCACCAGCAGTGTGCTAGAGTCCCCTTTTCTCCACACCCTCGCCAACACTTGTTGTTTGATGATTTGTTGATGGCGGCCATTCTGACAGGCGTGAGGTGATACCTCATTGTTGTTTTCATTTGCATCTCTGATGATTAGTGATGTTGAGCATTTCTTCATATGTCTCTTGGCCATTTGTATGTCCTGTTTGTAGAGGTGTCTATTCAGCTCCTCTGCCCATTTTTTTAATTGGGTTCTTTGTCTTCCTTTTGTGGAGTTGTATGAGCACTCTATATATATTGGAAATTAACCCCTTATTTGATACATCATTGGCAATGATGTTCTCCCATACAGTGGGTTGCCTTTCCATTTTGATGATTGTTTCTTTTGCTGTGCAGAAGCTTTTTAGTTTGATTTAGTACCATGTGTTCATTTTCTCCTTTATTTCTGTTGCCTTAGGTGATGTATCAGTGAAAATTCTGCTCCGTATGATGTCCGAAATTTTGTTGCCTACATTTTCTTCTAGAATATTTATGGATTCACGGGTCACATTTAAGTGTTTTATCCATTTTGAGTTTATTTTTGTGTATGATGTAAGTTGATGGTCTAGTTTCATTATTTTGCATGTAGCTGTCCAATTTTCCCAACACCATTTATTAAAGAGGCTGTCTTTACTCCACTGTATGCTCTTGCCACCTTTGTCAAATATTAATTGAGCGTATTGCCTTGGGTCCATTTCTGGGTTTTCAGTTCTGTTCCACTGGTCTATATGCCTGTTCTTGTGCCAATACCAGGCTGTTTTGGTTACAGTCGCTTTGTAGTATAACCTGATATCTGGTACTTGTGATCCCACCTACTTTGTTCTTCTTTTTCAAGATTGCTGTGGCTATTCGGGGTCTTTTTTGGTTCCATATGAACTTTTGAAGTATTTGTTCTAGTTCTATGAAATATGTCATTGGTATTTTGATGGGGATTGCATTGAATCTATAGATTGCTTTGGGTAGTATGGACATTTTAATTATGTTAATTCTTCCAATCTATGAACAGGGTATGTGCTTCCACTTTTTTATATCTTCCTCTATTTCTTTTTTCAATGACCTGTAGTTTTCTGCAAATAGGTCCTTTACTTCTTTGGTTAAGTTTATTCCTAGGTATCGTAATTTTTTTGGCATGATGGAAAATGGGATTGTTTTTTCAGTTTCTCTTTCTGTGAGTTCATCATTGGTGTACAAGAATGCTGTCGATTTCTTGACGTTAATTTTGTATCCTGCTACTTTGCCAAATTCATTTATTAAGTCTAATAGATTTTTGATGGAGTCTTTAGTGTTTTCTATGTAAAATATCATGTCATCTGCAAATAATGACAGTTTCACTTCCTCCTTTCCAATTTGGATCCCTTTTATTTTTTCTTCATGTCTGATTGCTGTGGCTAAGACTTCCAGTACAATGTTAAATAAGAGTGGCGAAAGTGGACATCCCTGTCTTGTTCCTGTTCTTAATGGAAATGTTTTTAGTTTCTGTCCATTGAGTATGATGTTGGCTGTAGGTCTTTAATATATGGCCTTTATTATGTCGAGATGTGATCCCTCTATTCCCACATTGCTGCGCGTTTTTATCAGAAATGGATGCTGGATTTTGTCGAAGGCTTTTTCGGCATTTATTGATATGATCATGTGGTTTTTATTCTTCATTTTGTTTATGCGGAGTATCACACTTATTGATTTGCGAATATTGTACCAGCCTTGCATCCCTGGAAAGAATCCCACTTGGTCAGGGTGAATAATTTTTTTGATGTATTTCTGGATCCGATTTGCTAATATTTTGTTCAGGATTTTGGCGTCTTTGTTCATCAGGGATATTGGCCTGTAGTTTTCTTTCTTCGTAGTGTCTTTTTCTGGGTTTGGAATTAGAATTATGCTGGCCTCATAGAACGTGTTTGGAAGTCTTCCTTCTTGAATTTTTTGAAATAGTTTGAGGAGAATGGGTGTTAGTTCTTTTTTGAATGTTCGGTAAAACTCCCCCGTGAAGCCATCTGGGCCTGGGCTTTCGTTTGCTGGGAGAGTCTTGATTACCTCTTCAATTTCCTTAGTTGTTATTGGTCTGTTCAAGTATTCAGTCTCTTCCGGGAATAGTTTTGGGAGACTGTGTGTTTCTAGAAATTTGTCCATTTCGCTTAGATTGTCGCATGTGTTGCCATATAGTTGTTCGTAGTAGTTGTTAACGATCTTTTGTATTTCTGTGGTGTTGGTTGTTACCTCTCCTCTTTCATTTCTGATTTTGTGTATTTGGGTTCTCTCTCTTTGTTTCTCGGTGAGTGTAGCTAAGGGTCAATCAATCCTGTTTATCCTTTTGAAAAAACATCTCTTTGTTTCATTGATCCTTTGAATTGTTTTTTTGGTCTCTATGTCATTTATTTCTGCTCTGATCTTTACTATTTCCTTCCTTCTACTTGTTCTGGGGTTTTCCTTTTGTTTGCTTTCTAATTCTTTAAGTTGTGAGGTTAGACAGTCAATTAGAAATTTTTCTTGTTTTTTGAGGTAGGCCTGTAGTGCTATGAACTTCCTTCTCAGAACTGCTTTCGCTGCATCCCATAGATTTTGTGTTGTTGTGTGTTCATTTTCATTGGTTTCCAGGAAGTTTTTAATTTCTTCCTTGATCTCTTCGGTGACCCATTCATTGTTTAATAACATGCTATTTAGCCTCCATGTGTTGAAATGTCTTTGCATGTTCTTGTTGCAATTGATTTCTAGTTTCATGCCATTGTGATCTGAGAAGATGCTTGATATGATTTCAATCTTCTTGAACTTGTAGAGATTTAGTTTGTGTCCTATCACGTGGTCTATCTTTGAGAATGTCCCATGTGCACTTGAGAAGAATGTGTATTCTGTAGTTTTGGGGTGTAATTCTCTGTAGATATCTATTAAATCCATTTGGTGTAGTGCTTCATTTAGAGTCTCTGTTTCCTTGCTAATTTTTTGCCTAGAGGATCTATCCAGTGCTGTCAACGGGGTGTTGAAGTCCCCTGCTATGATTGTATTGTTGTCGATTTCTCCTTGGAAGTCCTCCAGAAGATTTTTAATATATTTTGGTGCTCCTATATTGGGTGCATATATGTTTGTCAAGGTTATATCTTCCTGTTGGATAGAGCCTTTCAGTATTATGTAGTGGCCGTCTTTGTCTCTAGTTATGGTCTTCATTTTGAAATCTATTTTATCAGATATGAGAATTGCTACCCCAGCTTGTTTTGCCTTCCATTTGCTTGGAAAATTTTTTTCCATCCCTTCACTTTCAACCTATGTGAGTCTTTTGTTGAGAGGTCGGTCTCTTGTAAACAACATATAGATGAGTCAAGCTTTCTTATCCAATCAGCTACTCTGTGTCTCTTTATGGGAGCATTCAATCCATTTATGTTTAAGGTGATTATTGATATGTACTTATTTATTGCCATTTTTGTTTAGTGTGGTTCTATTTTTCTTCCCATTTCTACTGCTAATTACAGCAGTCCTTTTAACATTTCTTGCAGTGCTGGTTTGGTGCTAATGTATTCCCTTAGCCTTTTTTTGTCTGGGAAGCTCTTTATTTGATCTTCTATTTTGAATGATAGCCTTGCTGGGAAGAGTAGTCTTGGATTCAGATTCTTGTTTTTCATGACTTTGATTACTTCGTGCCATTCTCTTCTGGCCTGTAGTGTTTCTTGTGAGAAGTCAGCTGAGAGCCTTATGGGGTTCCCTTTGTAGGTAACCTGTTGCTTATCTCTTGCTGCTTTTAGGATTCTCTCTTTGTCTTTAATTTGTGGCATTTTAATTACTATGTGTCTTGGTGTGGGCCTGTTTGGGTTCTTCTTACTTGGGACTCTCTGTGCTTCTTGATCTTGAATGCCTTCTTCCTTCACCAAATTAGGGAAGTTTTCTCTCACTATTTTTTTGAATATATTCTCTATCCCTTGCTCATTTTCTTCTTCTTCGGGGACTCCTATGATGCGAATATTTTTATGTTTCCTGTTGTCCCATAGTTCTCTTAATCTGTCTTCCTGTTTTTTAATAGTTTTTTCCTTTTGTTTTTCTGATTGGTTGATTTTTTTCTACCCTGTCTTCTAATTCACTGATCCGGTCCTCAGCTTCCCCTACTCTGCTTTTTAAACCTTCCAATGTGTTTTTCATTTCTGCTATGTCATTTTTTCTCTCTTCTTGTTGATTTTTAATTTCCAATTGGCTTATTTTCAGTGTCTCTATGTCCTTACTCATGCTGTTCAGCTTCCTCAAGATCATGGCTCTGAATTCTAGCTCTGTTAACATGCCTAATTGCTTCACATTGATCTCATCTTCGGTGGGGGTGTCTCGCTCTTTCATTTGGCTTCTGTTTCTGTGTTTCACCATTTTTGCTGTCACTGTGGGCTTTGGAGCCTGTCAAGTTCTCCCTTTGTGTGTTGGTGTTCTGCTGTTTGTGACTCCCTCTCCTGTGTTTAGATGAGTGAGGGAGGACCCACGTTGAACCCCACTGTCAAGTCTTACTTTCCTGGTTAAAGTTGCCAGCCCAGGAAAGTACTGTTATCCTCTAGCTTTTTGCCTGGAGGCTAAGCAGGCTAGGTTAATTGATGAGTTTTGGGTTATCAGTTGATTGAAAAACTCCCTCTGGTGCTCAGCCAAGGGGCTTTCACGAG
Source organism: Molossus molossus (assembly GCF_014108415.1). Classification (NCBI taxonomy): domain Eukaryota; kingdom Metazoa; phylum Chordata; class Mammalia; order Chiroptera; family Molossidae; genus Molossus; species Molossus molossus. The sequence continues at coordinate 29,819,042 of NW_023425348.1, forward strand.
GGTGGGGCAGATGCTGGTTGTTAGTGAGCCTCAATTAGCACTTCAATGGCCCACAGGGTGGGGTTGGATCTCCGAGGGAGGGGCTGCTGCCTCTCCTCCGAGCCCTGGGAAGGAGCAATGTGGCCACCGTCCTGAGTGGCTGCACTCAGCCAAAGCTCTGAGCACCCTCCAAACCCCGAGTGTCCCGACACAGCTCCAGTCCAGTCTGCTCTCCCTCTGCTGGAGCCCAAGGTGAGTGGCTGTGGCTGTTTCAGCCTCTGTCCGGCTGAGCTGTGGAGCCGCCTGGGAGTGTGACCTGAGGGCGCTGCTCACAGCTGAGGCCGCTGCCCAGCTGCCAACCATGGGCTCCCAACCCCGTCTCGGGCCTTCGCAAGCCTACCGGGATGGAGTCAGTGTCCCTCGTTGTATGGTCCTCGCAAGCTGCTTTTCTGTTGGTTTTTCCCGTCGATTTGTCTGTATTATAGTTGTAATTCCAGTTTGGTTCTGGGAGACGGTCTGTGTAGCTCCATTCACTCCGCCACCATTTTTCGGTTCCTGGATGCCTTTTAATTCTTCCCAGGGTAGAACTTGCAGTACAATAATAACTAAAAATGGCAAGAGCACACATTCTTGTCTTGTTCCAGATCTGATATCCAAAGCATTCAGTCTTTTACAATTACATATGATGTTATGTGGTGTTTGTCAAGATTGCTAACCTTTTAAAAGACAAACAAACAACCTTTTGTTTCATGAATTTTTTCTACCTTTTTTTTTTCTTTTCTCTATTTTGGTTATTTCCATTTTAATGTCTGTTACTGTTTTTCTTTTACCTAATTGTAGTTGATTTACTTTCCTTTTTCAGTTTCCATAGGTGGTATAGTTGTTATTAAGCTGAGATTTTAAAAAATATATATGTTTTATTGATTTTTTAGAGAAGGGAGACTGATAGAAACATTGATGTGAGAGAGCTACATCAATCGGCTGCTTCCTGCACTCTTCCACTGGAGATGAAGCCTGCAACCCGGGCATGTACCCTGACCAAGAATCAAACCAGGACCTCTCAGTCCATGGGACAACACACAATCCACTGAGCCACACTGGCTAGGCTAAGCTGAAAAATTTTTATTACTACATTTATAGTTATAAATTGCCTCCTAAGCATTGCTGATATGCTTTTTTAGAATTATTATTCATCACAAAGCTTTTTTTGAATTTCTCTTGTGAGTTCTTCTTAGACATATTTGTTATTTAGAAGTTTCTTTTTTGTTTGTTTTTTTTTTGCGTATATTTCTTAATTTCCAAAATTTTCTTCTCTTACTGATTTCTAATTTTATCCCACTGTGGTGAGTAAACTTGCTCTGTCTGATATCAATCATTTTTAATTTATTGAGTCTTCTTTTATAGTCTCATAGTAGAATTTGGTCTGTCCTGGAAAATGTTACACATGTGCTTGAGGAGAACATGTATTCTTCTCTTGCTGGTTGGAGGGTTCTATAGATGTTTCTTAGGTTTAGTTGATTTATAGTGTTTTTTAGATCTCCCATTTTTATGCTTATCTCCTACCTAGATACTCTATTATTGTAAGTGGAGAATACTAAAGTCTCCAACTCTTATAGATTTGTCTTTTTTACTTCAATTGTATCAGCTATTATTTCATATATTTAGAGGTTCTATTGTTAGGTGCATATATATTTAAAAGTATTATATTTTCTGATGGATTAACTCTTTCCATAATAAAGAGCCCTATTTTATCTCTGGGAACATTTTTGTTTTCATTTTAAAGTGTATTTTAATAGACATTAGTACAGCCACATCAGCTCTTGTGGTTGCTGCTTATATGACATATCTTTAGTCATCACTTATTGATAACCTATTTGTGTCTTTAATCTAAAATGTGTTTCTTGTAGACACCATATTGTGGGATACTTTTATTTTTGTAAACAGTCCAACAATGTATTTCTTTTGATTGAATTGTCTAGTCCATTCACATTTGATATTATTACCTATATTGTTGCATTTATACCCGACATTTTATTTTTTGTTTTTTACATATTCCATATCTTTTTTCCTTCCTTTTTCTACCTTTAATGTTTTTTTGTTTTTTTTATAATAAATGAGTATTTTCTTAAGCAATTTTTTTTCTTTTATTGATATTTAGAGAGAGAGGAAGGGAGAGAGAGAGAGAGATAGAAACGTTGATGAGAGACAACATTGATTGGATGCCTCCTGCATGCCCTGCACTGGGAACTGGGCCTACAACGTGGGCATGTGTCCTGACCGGGAATTGAACTGGAGACCTCTTGGTGTATGAATTGATGCTCAACCACTGAGCCACACTGGCTGGGCTAAATGGGTATTTTCTTATGTAATATTTAACTTTTAAAATTATGTTTTAAGTTTTTTTGTGTTTTCTAGTGGTTGCTCTACAATGTAAAATTTACATTTTTACCTAGATGAATCAACTTCATATTCATACTAACTTAATCTCTGCAAAATGTAGAAATTTATTATATATAACGTTATTCCCTCTACCCCCTTTTTTTGAGCTATTATTGATATGTGTATGCCCTCTATATATGTTGCAAGTCTAACAATGTACATTTATAATTATTACTTGATGTAATTTTGTATCTCAGGGAAACTGAAAGATGAGTGGAGAATAAGTGTTCATTTATGGACACAGTACTCTTGGCCTTCCTCACTTATAGTAGATCTTTCAGTTGGCCCTTGGTACCCATGACCAGAGAGGAACTCTGTCACACTGGGCTGAGGAGTGGAGTGAATGGATACTAGCCGAACTGCCACAGACGTGCTGTTCTTAGGAAGACTGTGTAGATTTTCTCCAATAAGTGGTCCTTCATTTTCTGCGCACTCTTAAGATAATTTCTAGAGTCTTAAAGGTTTTTGTTTTTACTAATCATGGAGAGATAAAGGGTCTGTTGGACTCCTCACATCATCATTCCAGATATCTTGCCTGACAATTATTTCTTTTATTGCGCTAATATGATTTGTTTGTAATTATTGCTGTTAATTCTTGCCTCTCTTCATTGGCAGAGACTCTGTGCCACTGATCCACAATTTAGGGTCTCTACAGTTGTCTATTTTTCCCAGAGTGACACCCCTGCTATATGACCAGGACACTGGATGGTGATATAGCCCCTCTTTCCTGCTTCATGAACTAACAATTTTTTTTTTTTCTTTATTGATTTTAGGGAGAGGGAGAAAGAGATAGAAACATCAATGAGAGAGAACGTCAACTAGTCGTCTCCTGCATGCCCCCACTGGGGATCGGGCCTACAACCTGGGCATGTGCCCTGACCAGGAATCAAACTGTTGACCTCCTGGTGTATGGGTTGATGCTAAAACACTGAGCCACACTGGCCAGGCAGGACTAACAACTTTTACACACAGTCATCCCTGTATCTTTCTTTCTTATAGCCTCATTTTCCATGGTATATAAGTCTCCTTTATATATAAGCTTCTTTAACAAGTTTTGCAATAACACGGTATTTTAGTTCACTATAACAAAATCTTGTTATGTATGAATTCTTATTTGTTGATGTTTCTCTTCAAGTGTGGTGCCAAAATTTCACATCACACACAAGGTATGTTCAGAAAAGCAAAGCAGAAAGAGATACTAACACCTCATCTTCTGTGAGAAAATATATTTGCAATCTTTTTTTGTGACATCTTCTTTCACAGTTGACCTATAGATCTGTATTGTTAGTTAAAACAATACATTCCTTTTTGTTTGTTTGTTTGCAGTATTCTTCTTCATATCTCCCTCTGACCTTCACTATCTACCACATTTGAGTTTGCAATGGGGGTAGTGGAGTTTGGGGCTTAGCTTTAGCCTCCCTTACTTGGGCAAACTAAATATAAACATGTCCTTTATTGTCAAAGTAGTGCTAGCTTTTTTCCCTAGCTTAGTTACTTTTTTATTTTTATTTTTGATAAGGCCACACAAGTTTTATTAACCTTGATTTTTATTTTATTTACTTTTTAGAGAGAAAGGAAGGGAGAGCTAGAAACATCTATGTGAGAGAGCCTCCTGCATGCCCCCTACTTGGGGATTGAACTTGTAACCCTGGCATGTGCCCTGACTAGGAATTGAACCGGGACCTCTCAGTCCATGGGACAACACTCAATCCATTGAGCCACACCAGCCAGCAACCTTAACTTTTTCCTTCTCTGCTTCCTGTTTTTGGTGTTCTCTCTATTCTGTATTTACACATAACTCTCCTATATTGCATTAACTGAAGACTGCCCTCTCCAGAATACTAACCAGGCTGTGCTTCTCCCACACTGTTCTAGGCCATAAAATTGCCCCCTTTCCTTTCCTACTACATGTCACTAGGATGTTCTCAACTTGTAGTAACATCAAATAATCTTATTTAACTAGTTCATACTATATTGTGAATGAATATAACAAATCATCTTCTTCTAAATGATGTTTGTTTATTTGTTCCTAACAGATAAATAGCACATTAATAGTATTGAGGGGCTATCAGGATAATTTGTCTTGTCATGGTGCCTTTAAGGTATTTTTAAACTGTGTGACATGGATGATAGGTTGCTTTACTTATATGTGATTTTAGTACTAGCAATAAAGATGCTGCTGATGATAATTGCTATTTCTCTGACACTTTACATGTTACAAAGCACATTTATCATTATTTCACTTGATCTTTAAAAATGTCTTGTGTGGTAGGTATCATTATCGTCACTTCCGCTTTACAAGTATGTTTCTTTGAAAATGAGTGCGTGTCAAATTAAATTTGCTCCTGTTTTATTGTGATTACAGGGAGGGAATGCTGAATGGCCTGGTAAAAATTACCAGTGCTTAGGCCATATTTCTTATACTAAAGAATTATCTCATTGAAGACTTTGAAAGGCTGATTTTAAAAATGGATCATTGGCAGCCAAATAATGCAGTACTACTTGTGATGTTCCTTAAGAAAAAAAGCTTGTTTAAAGCTTGGGGAAGAATTATGAAGTAAGGTTCCAGTTACCCCATGATAGGAAATAAACTAAGCTGGTTGATAAAGTTTCAGGCACACTCACCCTCCTCTGATAACTTCAGGAAACACCGCTGAATTTTTAACAGCCTGGCTCCTAATTGCTTCTTCAGTTGTGCCAACGCAGTGTGGGAGTGAGAGATGGGGGGAAAGAGGGATGTGAGATGTCGAGAAGTTTCCTTTGCGTAGTGTTGTATAATAGCACATGTTACTTAAAGGTAAAAAAAAAAAAAAAAAGTGATACTAGTGGTGGTACAATGATATATTCTGTCTAATGGAAATTTCCACTTAAAATGTTTTACTGGTACTCATTTATTCATTCATCAGTGTTTTAAGCTGGAGGTACAAACATTTACATAAGATTTGGTCACTATACTCAGCTGACTCACAGTCCAGTGTAGAGGCATACGACCAACGGATTCTATTCAGTATTACTAGAGGGCTTGATCAGAAGTATTTAGTCCATTCTTTTACACAGAGATACAACTGGTATACCTTTGAAAAAAAGGGAATTTCTATATATTTCACATTATTTGTACTCTATAATGGGTAAGATATGCTGTTAGTTAGCCTTCATGCACTTGGAATCAATGTAAAATTAGGAAATGCATTTGGGGTTTTAGGAAAATATGGACATGGAGCTGAAGTGTTCCACATCAGAGAATTTAGAAATAAAGGCAAGAATGTTGCTTTGTAGATTTAAATAGTTATTTCAGGTTCTTATTTATGAGCTCAGATGCATGTGTTTTCTTTTTAAAGGTACACCATGTCTACAATATCCCTAAGATTTTTATCTTAATCTGATTGGTTATTGAAACATCAAAAGATTAAAAAACTGTTTATTACAAGGGAGATTGATTAATAATGAAAGAATAGATAAAAGAAGACCTGAGAGTCAAATGTTGCTAATGTCCATCAAAACACTACTCCATGAAAAAAACTTGCCAAATAAGACATAGCATGTTTTTGAACAATTAACTTCATATCCTGCATTCAGTCTGAGAGTATGAATTAAGTTTTATCATATTCTATGATTTCATAAAGTGTTCTGCTTTTATAATTATAGCTGAATGAATTAAGCATGATTATAACTATTTTTATCACTTAATTTCTCAATTGCTAGGGAATCATTTTCTTTGCTTTATTTTTCAAAATAATATCTAATGTCCTCTCCCCTACTACCCTGGCCCTAACTGCACTAGCTGAGATATAATGATTTAAGACTACAAGGCAATGAATTTAGTGAAGGCCTGAGCTGATAAAAAGAAGAGTAATAGCCACAATTTTGTCTGATTTATAAAATGCCAAGCATTCTGCTAATCATTTTGTATAAATTAGCCCATTTGATTTTCATCACAGCTTTACGATACAGGCATTATTATTTCCATTCTGCGGGGAGGATAGCTAACTGCCCAAGAACACAGTTATCAAATATCAAAATTGCATTTAAATTAAATCTGTCAGACCCCAAAGCCCAGGATTTTAATCCACTGCTACATGGACTTGCAGCCTGTTTATAAATTACCTCTCATTAAATTCTTTACAGTAAACAATGATGATGGTATATGAACTGAACTGTCTTTATTAGACCTATAGTCATACCTAACTCAAATTATAGTAGTGGAGCGAGAAAAGAACATAGTGGTTTTTATCTCACAAGCTAGACTTTGGGGCATGGGTTCACCTTTTAAGTTAACTGTCCAAATGCAAATGAAAATGTTTCTTATGAAAAGAGAGATTACAAATTAAGCTTTTGAGTACCTTTAATAGACCATATACCTAAATATGTCCTTGGTTAAAATTTTACTGGAAGCCAAAAATACTTGTATGCCTTATCCCTTGATTTTAGATATATTAAAGTGGCGACTAGAAAAAATACTGTTTTAAATAGATTCTGCCATTGTTCAGTTCAGTTTTCTGCATATGTAAATTAAATTACATATACATAATTACCATTTTATTGTGCTCTTTGCATGCTCCATCCTTGGTGCTCTTTTGGTTGTATGCTCACTCTATTAGTTATAAAAGAAAGGGTTTTAACACTTTCATTGTGATTGTGGATTTCTTGCTCTCTCTCCTTTTTTTTTTTTTTTTTTTGTTAATCCTTACCCAAGGATATTTTTTCCATATTTCTATTAATTTTTTTTTTTTTTAGAGAGAGTAGAATGGAAGGGAGGATGGATATGTGCATGTGGGAGAGAGAGATTGATGTGAGAGAGACATATCGATTGGTTGCCTTCCATAAGAGCCCTGATGAAACCTGCAACCCAGTGTATGTGCCCTTGACCAGGAATTGAACCTGCGATCTTCTGGTGCGTGGGCCAATGCTCTAACCACTGAACCAAACCAGCCAGGGCTATTTGTCATTTTAATTGTCAATTTTTGTTTTATGTTTATTGAATCTATGTGACCGTATACAGAGACATAGAATTATGACATTTCTATTGAATTAACGCCTTTTTCATTATGCAGTGTCACAGTTTATCTCCATTGATTTTTCTTGTATCGCTCCATTTTGTCTGATATTAGTATATGTGTACCATGTTGGTTTTGGTTAATTTTCTGTTTATAATGTTTCTCTTTGAAGCACAATATTTTTTAAATTTTTGTTTTGTTTTTTGTTTATTTGTTAATTCAGTCTGACAATATTCATTTTTAACTTTGAGTATTTAATTTATTTGTATTTAATGTAACCATTTATACTCACCATTTTATTATTTGAATTGAAGTGATCCATGTTTCATAATTTTTTCTCTCTGCTGTCTTAGCTTCTTTTGGATTAATCAAATATTTTTATTTTACCTTTTTCTCAAATACTATTTTCTTACATATGCATTTATACAATTTTTAATGGTTACATTTGAGATTAAACATGTATCTTTGACTTACTAGAGTCCAACACAAATTATCACTTTACAACTTCCCCAATAATGTAGGAATCTTAGGACAATTTTCTCTATCCCATCTTGGGTGTTAATGTTGTCATACATTTTTAATTTTAATGTATGTTTTTATCGCAGAAGGCATTACAATGATTGTTTTGTGCACTCAAATTTTATTTTACTTTTAAAATGTTTTATTGAGACATAACTGCTATACAAAGAACTACACATATTGAATGTGTACAGTTTAATTGGTTTGGACATTTGAAACATCCATGATAACATCACCACAATCAAAGTTACAGACAAGTCTAACACCTCCCAAAGCTTCCTTGGGTTTCTTTTTCTGTTTGTTTTTTATTTCAAAATTTATTTGAGTATTCATTTATATTTTCCTTCATATTTACTTTTTTTTTTTTTGCTTATTTGTGCCTTAATTTAACTCAGTGTTTCCTCTTATACTTTCTTTCTTTCTAAAAAACTTTCTTTGAGTATAGGTTTACTGGTCACCAATTCTCTCATTTTTTGTTTCTCAGAAAACATCTTAATTCCACCTAAAACTTGGCAGAATAGTTTCACTGGGCATAATATTCTAGCTGGGAAGTTATTTTCTTTTAGAACATTGAAGCTATCATTATGTATCTTATGATTTCTATTATTTTTTTTTGTTGAGGAGTAAGCTGATCAGTATTTTGGCTCTTTTGAAGTTAAAATGTATTTATTTCTATAACTTTAAATGTTTAATTAAAATAAACATGTAAAGAAAAGTGAATATGACTATGGTTACTTTTTAATTTTCTTTTTGTCCTTGATTTATAGACGTTTATGATGTGCATAGGTGTGGTTGTCTATGTATTTATTCTGTTTGGTGTTTGCAGAGCTTCTTGAGCTATAGGTTATGTTTTTCATCAATTTCGGGAAATTCCCAGCTTTTATCACTTGAAATATTTTCTTGCCCCATTATCTGTCCTCTTTCCATCTGTGACTCCAAGTAAACTTATGTTAAACCTTTTCTTACTGCCCATTTATTTCGTATGTTATTTTCTGTAGTTTATATTATTTTCTCTCTCGGAATTTGTTTGAAAATTTGCTGTGACTGTCTTCCAATGCATAGATTTTGTAATCAGCTGTTTTCTATCTGCTCTTAATCCATTAAATTTCACACATTCTATTTTTTAGTTCTAGACTGCCCATTTGATTATTTTGTGTAGATTTTATCTAGTGACATTCTACATTTTCTCATAACTTTTTCATCTCTTCCATTTGGTCATCTGAATTATAATTAAAGTAATTTTCAGCCAACTGTAATATCTAAATCATTCCTATCCTATAGTTCTGTGTTTTCTATTCTTCTTCTTTTTTAATCCTATGGCCCTATTTTGGTATATCTAATAAATTTCAATTGATGGCAAACACTGTATATATATAAAAAAAAATTGCATAGGTTTCAGATGATATTTCCCACCAGAGAAGGTTTACCCTCCCTTAAGTAGACCAAAGCATGGTTGCTAATTACTTCAGTATAATCCGGGATTCTTCTGGATTGAGGTCTCATGTTTTAACCTTGGATTTTAAATACTGACAAAACGTTTACTCTGTTTAACAGATGTTTCCTACTAATATTATAATAAGAATGATGATAACAATAATTACTACTACTAAGCACTCCCCGTATGACAATCATTGTTTAAATTGATTTACATAAGCTAACACAATTCATGCTTACAACTGCCCTCTAAAATCATCTCCATTTGACAGATGTATACACTGAAGCACACACAGTTGAGACACAGCTCACATAGCTACTAAGGGGTAGAGCTGGGACTGGACCCAACAAGTCCAGCCTGTCTGGTTTAAGGTAAAGGATTCAGAGAGAGAAGTGACCTGGGAAGATGTGTGTTGTTTTATTCCATTTCTTAATGGCTCTGTCCTTTCTATCCTTTAAACATCAACTTAATTTATCACTTTAAGAGAAGGCTTTGCTATTCTTAGCACTTTTTCTAGTATAGAGTTTTTCTCCTACATACTTATTATTTCTGTCAAAAGATTCTTTGTTCTTAATTCCCCTAATATCAATCTGAACTATTTTGTTTATTTTCACTTCTTACTGTTTCATATCTGTTTTCAATGATGAAAGCTTCAGAAGGTGATAAACATATACACCTTACTCATCATTTTATACCCAGAACACAGGAAACAGTATAGTGTCTAAAACACAGTAAATACACATTTAATATTTGGAAAGGAATAAATAAAAAATATACATAATGAGAAATAAAACCTCTGTACAAAAATGAAGAAAGAATATATCACCGAAATTTTTAGCCCTGCTTCACAAATTTACATGTAGTGATCACAAATTTTAGGGCAACAAAAAAATGGAATTGTGTCATTCCAACATTCCCATTCAGTGCAGTTCTTACAAGTATAATTAAAGTTCAGTGGACCAAGTTTTTAAAGCGTAGGCAACTTAAATTGTCACAATTGTATGATTTGGATGAATAACAAATGTGCTAATGATAGTATGATATTAAATATTTAATGTGATTATCAAAAGTCAATTAAAATATAATTATAGATAAGTAAGCTACAAATAATGAGAAGAGTTCTCCCTTTTGGAATGGTTGTTGACAGAAAAAAGGAATCCCAATATTCTTGCTTCTCAGCACTTAATAATATAAAAACATAGAGAATGTATTTAATTAGGTTGTTTAGCATTTGCCACATTTGCAAAATAGACATTGCCTTTTAGTTGCAAAGCAAATTTTACAGCTTCAGGAGCCTTGTCTTGTTGGCTTAGGGAATAAGTCTCAGGAGTGAGCCTTCCTCATGCTGCCTTCTCAGCAAGACAGTTTTCAAATAGATTCTTTTCTTTCCCTGCCCCTTTCTACATTATCCTTGCCTCTGCTGGCTTTCTGGTAGAGGACTGTCATTGTTTATAACTTGAAGCAGAGTAGAGAAATGCTACTCTAACTATGGAATGATCACAAGTATAATGACTAAAATTTCTGCAATGAAAAGTATTATTTTTTTTTGCATTCCAGCAGAGAATTTTGCCTTAATAACTTTCTGTCTTTATTTTTAAATGTTAACATCATTAGTCAAGGAACAGAGCAGTTTGAACTAGGAAATGTTAAGACAATTGGATGTACCAAAGCAAAGGATTACTCTATTAGTAGAATATGCAATTATGAATTTCATTGGTAGTTTGATACCAGACTGAACATTAATGTAAGTCAGTTTTTTCAGTGTTTAAAAGACCTTAACTTGTTTCTCTTCAGATTTAATTTTTTCAAAGTTCTATAATAGAATCTTATTACTTTGACACTTAGCTAAGCAACTTCGCTTATGTTACTGGTATCTCCAATAGAATTTCAGTTAATGAAAGCTAATTGGCCATCAACAAAGAATTTGAAACATGGGTTTGTGTGTGTGTGTGTGTGTGTGTGTGTGACAAAGCTATACCTCCAGGTATAGCTTTGGGTCCACTCTCACTAGAATCTATCAAAAAGCTGCTAGAAATCAAATCTTATGTCTCCAATAAGATTGCTAGGTTTCAAGTGCTCAAAATAACAAACTAACAAGGTTTAGTTTTATCTAATGTTTATATAGTTTCAATATGAAAAAGTTTTACATACATTTGTTATTAAATCTTCTTGAAATCTATGAGATGGGTGACAAAGGAATGAGTCAGAGTGGTGGGTGATGTAAGCCAGACAACAAAACCAATTCTATACTTTCCTGGTTCTCCCAAAGCACTTTTTATAAAAAAGGATACATGCAGCAAGTTTTTAACTTTGAAAAAGATAGTTGCTCAGATAAAACCAGACCATATCAAGTGAGTTTAGATGCTAATTGGCCAAGTGATTCAAAAGGAAGTTATCACTCTTATGTCCAAATCTAAAGCCCTGAGTGGGCAAGGTCAGGCCCTAGTCATCCACACCTAGTGGCCATTTTCAAAGATTGCTTGGGTATCTGGCTATATGCAATGTGGAGTAAAAACTAACACCAATGTAAGAGCTTAGACATAGCATTATGGTTTCACTTTTGCTTCTTGTTAAACAAGCTATTTTGGGGGAGAAAAATCAAGTTTGAGACATAGTAACTCTTATTTTGTCAAGATAGCAACTAAAATCTAAAAAGCATAAAATAAATGTCCAAATGTAAAAGGTATTAAATAAAATTCATCATGTCAGGAGAGAAAACACACTTACAAGGCCATATTCTTCGGTGAATTCACTGTTGCCCTACCTTGCAAACTCTGAAACTTGATTTCCAGAGTATGTGAAATTTCTCTGTCTACTCAGGGCTGGTTGATACATTATCTAAACTCCCAGAGATTGGTGTATAAAGCAAGAATATAATTGCATTCATTTATAATATGTTCCTGTAGATTTCAGGTTAAGCATCTGAAGTCTCCCTCTTCTTCTTATATTTGTCATCAAATTCAGCAACAGTCTCAAATTCAGACTTAAACACAGTATCTGTGCAAAGTGCTTTTTCACTGGGAAGTTCTGTTGCCCTTAGATGCCATGGATTATTGACTCTTCTTGGTAATCACACTGTTTGATATAATCAGAGAACACATAGCACTCACCTTGTAGTAATTAGTCTTGCTGCAATTTGGGGGTGGTACATTAAGCTCACCATCACTAGAATCAGACACCCTGGGTTTAAAAATCTCCTGTACCATATACTAGCTATGTGATTTGGGGCAAATTAAAATTTTCAAGACTCACTTTTCTGATCTTTAAGTTTACAAATATTACGATATGTACCTTAAAGAATTTTTAAGTACTGAGGGATAATTTTAAAAAACAAAGCATTTAGTGCATGACTAGACCATAGGAACCATTTGATATTGCTTGTTTACATATCTCTGCACAAATAAATTGTGCATTGTTTTAGTCGTATCCGCATAAGGCAATCTTATTTAATTGATTCCTAGGTTTTGGCATTCTAACAATAGAGCCCAACTACTGACAACAATACTTCTTTGTAATCTTGAAAATAATTAATGCTTTATTTGTATGTTACTGAAATTAGATATTGCCTTGTATTGACTCAATCTTCTGCACCTCCTCATATTCCCTCAGTCAATTCTTCCTTCCACATTCTTGGACATTTACTCCCCTCAGCCTCTGCCAAGGTCTACTAATGCCAAAGTAGCCATGAGTTGTGTCTCCAGAGGCCCACCAGCATCAGGGTTGGAATTTCTGGCTCTTCCTAGAACTTCCAGACATCTCAAGGTGGCATAGTACATGGAATCTGACTTCCTGAGATGCTGCCAAAGGCTTACATAACTTGGAAGTGAGTGTAAACAGTCTAGTAGAGCAAACTTTTACCAAGGGGAGATAGGAGACAGAGAGAACAGTCAGATGAATTCACTTTCTCTCCTCTCTTCCTTCTGATATGCTGTTCTGAAGAGCGGTTCCTGTATGACTTGCATATGACATCCTGAGTGGTTGAGTGGATGTACTTTGGGGGATTCTTGTGGTGTGTCAAGAAGGAATAGCCAACATAGTAAGTCATTCCCTTGCATTGCTTCTAATGCCTTGTTTCTCCTTTCTTTTCGTTGCTCTGAAATTATACATCCCAAATAAAGCATCAGTGCCCTAGCCTGAGGCTTTGTTTCTTGGGATCCCAAACTTTGACACTCCTCTTTCTTAATGAGTCATCATAGTAGCAGTTTTTTCACTAATTCTCATTTACTTATTCATTTCTTCATTCCATCACAAAACCCATTACTAATGTTACTTAAATCATTGTGATAGGAGTAGGAGATATAAAGGTGACTATGTTTCCTGGCTTTATGGAGATATAAAGTCAATAAATACTGGTGATTCTGCAAGGATCTATATTAAAATTGTAAAGCAATAGATGCCTTGAAAGGAAATATAAATGAAAGTCAGAGTTCAAAGGGAGCAATTTTAGCTGAGAGATCACAGAAATCAAATACTCTGCTGGTGGCATTTGTTTTGGGTCTTTCAGTGCAGGTTAATGTGTCACTTGGTAGAGACAATATACCAATAAATAAGTTGATAATATAAGTATCCTAGAAGCTCTCTGCCTCACTGAAATAATTCACAATGTCTGAAAGTTTAAGAACTCAAAAGTGCATTTGTTGCTTATAATGGGATCAAAAAAAATTATGTTTAGCCCTGGCCAGTGTGACTCAGTTGGTTGAACATCATTTCGTACATGGAAAGGTCACTGCTTTGATTCCTGGTCAGGGCACGTAGTCAGGCGGCAGGTCAGATCCCCAGTGGAGGTGTTTGTAGGAGGCAATGGATCCATGTTTATCTTGCACATCAATGATTCTCTCTCCCTCTCCCTTCATCTCTCTAAAAAAATTAATAAAAACATATTACAAAAAATTATAAAGTATTTAAAGAAATAGCTTTTGATATTCTCTTATATGAGCATATAATTGTTATAGAAAATATAAATAAGCAAATAAATAACAAATCCTTTTGTATTTTTTAAACAGCAGGATAATATTTTATATAAAATTTGTCATTTTAGTATTTTTTGTGGATATTTTTCCATGTCAATGATGCTATAGCAGCTTTTCAATGATTCCATAGTTTATACGTTTAATCATTTCATTACAGAACTTTTCATTATTTATTATACAAAACTTTCTCATGTCATTTATTGTACCTTAATTTTTTTAAAAAAGATTTATATTATGTTACAGTAGTAAGTATTCCAAGTTAGTACAATCTTTCTGCATAATCTTAATTATTTTCTTAGGTAAAGTTATAGAAGTTCAAAACACAGTCATTGTCACAATATTTCTGTTATTGTTCAGTTGGTAGCCACAATATTAGCTTAATATATTAAATTATCAGCACTATTATAATATATAAAATTTCACCACTATTCTGACATAGAAAATAGATTTTATAATTTAAAATATGTATGTTCTTCTGATTGGGAGAAATCAATGTCTTATCAGTAAACCAGAGATAACAATAACTATTTCATTGTATTTTGTCAAAATTAAATAAAATTTTGCAAGTGAAAATGTGAACTTTAATCTGATTAAAATAAAAGAAAGAGTAAATATAGAAAAGATTAGATAAGGGAAAATGAAGACAAACCCAGATTTTCAAAAGAGAGTTAAAATGTATAAGAGAATAGTTTTACAACTCTAAGACATTGTATTTAAAAACTTGGAAGAAACGAGTGACTTCCAAGCAAAATATAAATTATAAAAATTAATACAAATAAGTAGAAATCTAAAATACAAAAATGATCATGGATGAGGTTACATAGTGATTGAAAATCTTTTGTTAAAAAAAAAAGCAATAGAATCAGAAAGGTTTGCTAAAAATTTTTGGTCTCCTTTAACTATCAGATGCCATTCATATTTGAAAATAGAAACAAGCTTTTCAGTTCTGTTCCACTGGTCTATCTGCCTCTTCTTGTGCCAGTACCAGGCTGTTTTGATTACAGTGGCTTTGTAGTATAACCTGATATCTGGTATTGTGATCCCACCTACTTTGTCCTTCTTTTTCAAGATTGCAGTGGCTATTCAGGGTCTTTTTTGGTTCCATATGAACTTTTGAAGTATTTGTTCTAGTTCTGTGAAATATGTCGTTGGTATTTTGATGGAGATTGCATTGAATCTATAGATTGCTTTGGGTAGTATGGACATTTTAATGATGTTAATTCTTCCAATCCATGAACAGGGTATGTGCTACCCTAAGAAGCCTGAAACACCAATCAGGAAGAGTATATGTACCCCCATGTTCATAGCAGCACTATTTACAATAGCTAAGATCTGGAAACAGCCCAAGTGTCCATCAGTAGACAAATGGATCAAAAAGCTGTGGTACATATACACAATGGAGTACTACGCAGCTGTAAGAAAGAAAGATCTCTTATCCTTTGAGATGATATGGAGGGACCTGGAAAGTATTATCCTAAGTGAAAGAAGCCAAGCAGAAAAAGACAAATACCACATGATCTCACTTATATACGGAATATAATGAACATAACAGTCTGAGGAATATGGTAGACCCACAAACATGGAAGTAGGGCACAGACTGACATCCCTCAGAAGAGGGGGTGGGAGGGTGGGAAGAGATAAACCACAGAACTAATATGCATGTATGCATGACCAATGGACATAGACAACTAAGCCGGGGACGGGGCGGGGGTGGGGTGGGGAGGGGGGTGCCAATGGGGTAAAACAGGTAAAATATCTGTAACAAAAAAATAAATAAAAAATTAAAAAAAGAAAATAGAAACAAGCTCTGGCCAGATAGCTCAATTGGTTAGAATGTCCTCCTGTTACTCCAAGAATGCAGGTTGGATCCCTGGTCAGGGAAAATACAAGAATCAACCAGTGAATGCATAAATAAGTGTAATAACAAATCTATGTTTCTCTCTCATACACTCTCTCTCTCCTTTCTCTTTTTCTCTCCCTTTCAAATCAATCAATAAATAAATTTTAAAAAAAAAGAAACAAATGGTAAATTTTCTAGGTCAGTTTACAAAGTCAGAATATCTTGGTAATATAACATGATAAATATCTCTCATAAAGTGAAATTCATAGAATAGTCTTACATATGTACATAGATGAAGAGTTTAAATGAAATATTAGAAAATAAATCCATATCTTAATAAGAATAATATACTATGGCAGTATGCGTTTATTGCAGGAAACATGAATCAACAGCAGGAAGCCTATCTTTATTATTCAATATAACAACCAATTAAAGGAAAAAATGTGATGATATGAATAAATGCAGTAAAGGAACTGCTGATAAAATTCAGCAGTTATTTCTAATTACACTATAAGTAAAATATAAATGTAGGTAATTACTACCACATTATAATTACAAATTATCAAACTCCATGGCATGCATTGTTAAAATGGTGAAACACTAAATTCATTCCAATGAAACTATACAGAGATTCCTGCTGTCACTATACATTTAATATGCCTGTGAATGTAATGAGTCAAACATATAAAAGCTATTATAAATATTGGAAAAGGTATATGATATTCACTTTCTGTTACTGATATGTTTGTATGTCCACAAAACCAAGAAAAATTTCAGTAGTGCACTCCTAGAATTGTTAAAATATGTAAGGAAACTAGATATGAGCTAAATATTTGTATAAAAGTTTTATTGACAAGAGTAAACAAAGTTATAAAATTTTTATAAATAAACTAAGAATCATAAAGTAATTTTGAGGACAGGAAAAATGGCGGCGGAGTGAACGGAAGCTACACAGACCATCTCCCAGAACCAAACTGGAATTACAATTACAACACAGACAAATTGATGGGAAAAGCAACAGAAAAGCAGCTTGCGAAGACCATATAACGAGGGACACTGACTCCATCCTGGTAGGCTTGCGAAGGAGCGAGACGGGGGTAGGGAGCCCACGGTCAGCAGCTCGGCAGCGGCCTTAGCTGGGAGCGGTGCCCTCGCGTTACACTCCCAAGCAGCTCCACAGCGCAGAGCCGGGACAGAGGCTAAAAAAGCCACAGCCACTCACCTTGGGCTCTGGCAGTGGGAGGGCAGACTGGAGTGGAGCTGTGTCGGGACACTCGGGATTTGGAGGGCGCTCAGAGCTTCGGCTGAGTGCAACCATGCAAGATGGTGGCCATATTGCCCCTTCCCAGGGCTCTGAGGAGAGGCAACGGCCCCTCCCTCAGAGATCCAACCCCACCCTGTGGGCCATTGAAGTGCTAATTGAAGCTAATTAACAACCAGCATCTGTCCCACCCTCGTGAAATCCCCTTGTGCTGAGCACCTGAGGGAGTTTTTCAATCAACTGACAACCCAAAACTCATCAAGTAACCTAGACTGGTAATCTCCAGGCAAAAAGCTAGAGGATAACAGTACCTTTCCTGGGCTGGTAACTTTAACCAGGAAAGTAAGACTTGACAGTGGTGTTCAACGTGGGTCCTCCCTCGCTCATCTAAACACAGGAGAGGGAGCCACAAACAGCAGAACACCAACACACGCAGGGAGAACTTGACAGGCTACAAAGCCCACAGTGATAGCCAAAATGGTGAAACACAGAAACAGAAGCCAAATGAAAGAGCAAGACACCTCCACCGAAGATGAGATCAATGTGGAGCAATTAGGCATGTTAACAGAGCTAGAATTCAGAGCCATGATCTTGAGGAAGCTCAACAGCATGAGTAAGGACATAGAGACACTGAAAATAAGCCAATTGGAAATTAAAAACCATTCAGAAGAGATAAAAAATGACATATCAGAAATGAAAAACACATCGGAAGGTTTAAAAAGCAGAGTAGAAGAAGCTGAGGACCGGATCAGTGGATTAGAAGACAGGGTAGAAAAAATCAACCAATCAGAAAAACAAAAGGAAAAAAACTATTAAAAAACAGGAAGACAGCTTAAGAGAACTGTGGGACAACTGGAAACGTAATAATAATCGCATCATAGGAGTCCACGAAGAAGAAAATGAGCAAGGGATAGAGAATATATTAAAAAAAAAAAAAAAATAGTGACAGAAAACTTCCCTATTTTGGTGAAGGAAGAAGGCATTCAAGTTCAAGAAGCACCGAGAGTCCCAAGTAAGAAGAACCCAAACAGGCCCACACCAAGACACATAGTAATTAAAATGCCACAAATTAAAGACAAAGAGAGAATCCTAAAAGCAGCAAGAGATAAGCAACAGGTTACCTACAAAGGGAACCCCATAAGGCTCTCAGCTGACTTCTCACAAGAAACACTGCAGGCCAGAAGGGAATGGCATGAAGTAATCAAAGTCATGAAAAACAAGAATCTGATTCCAAGACTACTCTACCCAGCAAGGCTATCATTCACAATAGAAGGTCAAATAAAGAGCTTGCCAGACAAAAAAAAAAGGCTAAGGGAATACATTAGCACCAAACCAGCACTGCAAAAAATGTTAAAAGGACTGCTGTAATTAGCAGTAGAAATGGGAAGAAAAATAGAACCACACTAAACAAAAATGGCAATAAATAAGTACATATCAATAATCACCTTAAATGTAAATGGATTGAATGCTCCCATAAAAAGACACAGAGTAGCTGATTGGATAAGAAAGCTTGACTCATCTATATGTTGTTTACAAGAGACACACCTCACAACAAAAGGCTCACATAGGTTGAAAGTAAAGGGATGAAAAAAATTTTTCAAAGCAAATGGAAAGCAAAAAAACCAAAAAAACAAAAAAAAAGCTGGGGTAGCAATTCTCATAACTGATAAAATAGATTTCAAAATGAAGACCATAACTACAGACAAAGAAGGCCACTACATAATATTGAAAGATCTATCCAACAGGAAGATACAACCTTGATAAACATATATGCACCCAATATAGGAGAACCAAAATATATTAAAAATCTTCTGGAGGACTTCCAAGGAGAAATCAACAACAATACAATCATAGCAGGGGACTTCAACACCCCATTGACAGCACTGGATAGATCCTCTAGGCAAAAAAATTAGCAAGGAAACAGACTCTAAATGAAGCACTACACCAAATGGATTTAATAGATATCTACAGAGAATTACAGCCCAAAACTACAGAATACACATTCTTCTCAAGTGCACATGGGACATTCTCAAAGATAGACCACATGATAGGACACAAACTAAATCTCTACAAGTACAAAAAGATTGAAATCATATCAAGCATCTTCTCAGATCACAATATCATGAAACAAGAAATCAATTGCAACAAGAACATGCAAAAACATTTCAACACATGGAGGCTAAATAGCATGTTATTAAACAATGAATGGGTCACCGAGGAGATCAAGGAAGAAATTAAAAACTTCCTGGAAACCAATGAAAATGAACACACAACAACACAAAATCTATGGGATGCAGCGAAAGCAGTTCTGAGTGGGAAGTTCATAGCACTACAGGCCTACCTCAAAAAACAAGAAAAATCTCTAATAGACTATCTAACCTCATAACTTAAAGAATTAGAAAGCAAACAAAAAGAAAACCCCAGAGCAAGTAGAAGGAAGGAAATAGTAAAGATCAGAGCAGAAATAAATGACATAGAGACCAAAAAAACAATTCAAAGGATCAATGAAACAAAGAGCTGGTTTTTCGAAGAGATAAACAAGATTGATGGACCCTTAGCTAGACTCACCAAGAAACAAAGAGAGAGAACCCAAATACACAAAATCAGAAATGAAAGAGGACAAGTAACAACCAACACCACGGAAATACAAAAGATCGTTAACAACTACTATGAACAACTATATGGCAACAAATTCGACAATCTAAGCGAAATGGACAAATTTCTAGAAACACACAGTCTCCCAAAACTGGACCCAGAAGAGATAGAAAGCTTAAACAGACCAATAACAGCAAAGGAAATTGAAGAGGTAATCAAGACTCTCCGAGCAAACAAAAGCCCAGGCCCACATGGGAGTTTTACCGAACATTCAAAAAAGAACTAACACCCATTCTCCTCAAACTATTTCAAAAAATTCAAGAAGAGGAAGACTTCCAAACATGTTCTATGAGGCCAGCATAATTCCAATTCCAAAACCAGAAAAAGACACTACGAAGAAAGAAAACTACAGGCCAGTATCCCTGATGAACATAGACGCCAAAATCCTGAACAAAATATTAGCAAATCAGATCCAGAAATACATCAAAAAACTTATTCACCATGACCAAGTGGGATTCATTCCAGGGATGCAAGGCTGGTACAATATTCACAAATCCATAAATGTGATACACCACATAAACAAAATGAAGAATAAAAACCACATGATCATATCAATAGATGCTGAAAAAGCATTCGACAAAATCCAGCATCCATTTCTGATAAAAACTCTCAGCAATGTGGGAATAGAGGGATCATATCTCGACATAATAAAGGTCATATATGAAAGATTTACAGCCAACATCATACTCAATGGACAGAAACTAAAAACATTTCTATTAAGAACAGGAACAAGACAGGGATGTCCACATTTGCCACTCTTATTTAACATTGTACTGGAAGTCTTAGCCACAGCAATCAGACATGAAGAAAAAATAAAAGGGATCCAAATTGGAAAGGAGGAAGTGAAACTGTCATTATTTGCAGATGACCTGATATTATACATAGAAAACCCTAAAGACTCCATCAAAAATCTACTAGACTTAATAAATGAATTTGGCAAAGTAGCAGGATACAAAATTAACGTCAAGAAATCAATGGCATTCTTGTACACCAATGATGAACTCACAGAAAGAGAAACTGAAAAAACAATCCCATTTACCATCATGCCAAAAAATTTAAGATACCTAGGAATAAACTTAACTAAAGAATTAAAGGACCTATTTGCAGAAAACTACAGGTCATTGAAAAAATAAATAGAGGAAGATATGAAAAAGTGGAAGCAAATACCCTGTTCATGGATTGGAAGAATTAACATCATTAAAATGTCCATGCTACCCAAAGCAATCTATGGATTCAGTGCAATCCCCATCAAAATACCAACGTCATATATCATAGAACTAGAACAAATACTTCAAAAATTCATATGGAACCAAAAAAGATTCCGTATAGCCACAGCAATCTTGAAAAAGAAGGACAAAGTAGGTGGGATCACCAGATATCAGGTTATACTACATAGCGACTGTAACCAAAACAGCCAGGTACTGGAACAAGAACAGGCATATAGACCAGTGGAACAGAACTGAAAACCCAGAAATGGACCCAAGGCAATACACTCAATTAATATTTGGCAAAGGTGGCAAGAGCATACAGTGGAGTAAAGACAGCCTCTTTAATAAATGATTTTGGGAAAATTGGACAGCTACATGAAAAATAATGAAACTAGACCATCAACTTACACCATACACAAAAATAAACTCAAAATAGATAAAAGACTTAAATGTGACCCATGAATTCATAAAAATTCTAGAAGAAAATGTAGGCAACAAAATTTCGGACATCATACGGAGCAGAATTTTCACTGATACATTACCTAAGGCATCAGAAACAAAGGAAAAAATGAACACATGGGACTACATCAAACTCAAAAGCTTCTGCACAGCAAAAGAAACAGTCATTAAAATGGAAAGGCAACCCACTGTATGGGAGAACATCATTGCCAATGATGTATCAGATGGGGGTTAATTTCCAATATATATAGAGTGCTCATACAACTCAACAAAAGGAAGACAAAGAACCCAATTAAAAAATGGGCAGAGGAGCTGAATAGACACCTCTCCAAATAGGACATACAAATGGCCAAGAGACATATGAAGAAATGCTCAACATCACTAATCATCAGAGAGATGCAAATTAAAACAACAATGAGGTATCACCTCACACCTGTCAGAGTGGCCGCCATCAACAAATGATCAAACAAGTGTTGGCGAGGGTGTGGAGAAAAGGGGACTCTAATACACTGCTGGTGGAAATGCAGACTGGTGCAGCCATTATGGAAAACACTATGGTGTTACCTCAAAAAATTGAAAATTGAACTTCCATTTGACCCAGTGATCCCACTTCTAGGAATATACCCTAAGAAGCCTGAAACACCAATCAGAAAGAATATATGTACCCCCATGTTCATAGCAGCACTATTTACAATAGCTAAGATCTGGAAACAACCCAAGTGTCCATCTGTAGACAAATGGATCAAAAAGCAGTGGTACATATACACAATGGAGTACTACGCAGCTGTAAGAAAGAAAGATCTCTTATCCTTTGAGACGACATGGAGGGACCTGGAAAGTATTATCCTAAGTGAAAGAAGCCAAGTAGAAAAAGACAAATACCACATGATCTCACTTATATATGGAATATAATGAACATAACAGTCTGAGTAATACAGTAGACCCACAAACATGGAAGTAGGGGACAGACTGACATCCCTCAGAAGAGGGGGTGGGAGGGTGGGAAGAGATAAACCACGAAACTAATATGCATGTATGCATGACCAATGGACATGGACAACTAAGCCGGGGACGGGACGGGGGTGTGGTGGGGAGGGGGGTGTCAATGGGGTAAAACAGGTAAAATATCTGTAACATAAAAATAAATAAAAAATTAAAGAAAAAATAAAGTAATTTTATGGAAAGAAAATATAAAGTTATTATTGAAGACATAACCAATATATTGAGCTAATGTAAACTTACACTACTTTCTTAGAAAAACTTCAAAGGATAAATACATCAATTTTATATAAATAGGATATAAATTTACCGCGGCTACAATTGTGGTATGAACTTTTATATGAAAGTTTAATTGTTCAAAAGCAGTCAAGATAACTTTGAAGAACACTAATACTGCTCTAATCAATTCAGTAGAAATTGGAGAGAGAATTCAGAACTATATCACAGTGCATATTCCTCACTACAATTTTAATCTTCCTTTCCCTTTGAGTTTGTGTATTTTCTTTCATAATTGTTGAGATTTAGATTGGCTCTTCTGTGCATTGCCTTTTCAAAACTTGGTTTTAATTATCTTCTTGTTGATTTTCAAGAGTATTTTTATATTATAATTTTAACAGCCTTTTTATAAACTTTCTTACGGATATTTTTTCTTGCAAATCTATTATGAAGTTATAATAAAATAGAACTTTATACTAGTTACAGTGACAAAACATTAGAGTTTCAATACCTACTACTAGCATGATGTAGGTAAATCATTTCTTATATCAAGGTGAATTACTTTAATTTATTAGAGAGTAAACTGGGAACATCTAATAAAATAATAGATAAATACATCCTTTAACTAGAAAGTGTTCTCTTTGGAGTCAACCTCATAGAATAAGTATTGGTAGGTGTTATAAATATAAGTGTCTATAAGTTCAAATATTTTTTAAAAACTAAAAAATTTAATGCTAGAAGCATAATGAGTAACTCTCAAGTGGTCAATTTCTGACTTAATTATGGAACATACTATGGAATATTACACAATATTTAGAAACAAGGAATTAGAATTCTCCCAGTTCACTTGTAGAAATTTACATGAGGCATTGCTGATTTTTTAAAAAACAAAATTAAGAAATATGTGCATGCTTAAATTATTTTATTTTCATAATGCACAAACAATGATAATAAAACGTCTTATGTATAGAAATATTTTTACATGACAATACAATCCTGAAGGAAAATATTGAAGTATAAACTATGTTGTCATGGTTTTTGGAAAGTGGGAGAAATGAAAGAGGATGCAAACTGTAAAGGAATAAAAAAAACTGACACTAAATCATACATAATATCTACATGTATGTGTTTATATAAACATATATGTATGTATGACTGTATGGCTAAAACATTAAATGAATCAGGGATAAAGGCTTTCCATGAAGCTTCCAAGCCCCTCTCCAAAAAGCTCAGCTCTTTTTGTTGTTGACTAAACATTATACCCCTCATATTTCATTCTTTGATCATTTCTACTTGCTTGCCAATACTAAATTTTCAGTAAACTAATATAAGTAATTTAGGCAGGGATTGGCATACTATGATCTGCTGGCAAAACCCAGACCATAATCTGTATCCCTTAAAATTTTTTGAAAGACCCAGCAGCAGCCCTAGCCGGTTTGGCTCAATGGTTAGAGCGTCGGCCCACAGACCAGAGAGACCCAGGTTCGGTTCCTGCTAAGGGCACGTACCTCGGTTGCAGTTTGTCCTCGGCCCTGGTTGGTCCTGCAAGTGGCAACCACTCAATGTGTCCCTTTCACGTAGATGTTTTTCTCTCCCTCTCTCCCTCCCACTCTATCTGAACAAAAAAAAAAAAAAAGAAGGAAAAATGTCCTCTGGTGAGGATTAAAAATAAAGTAATAATAAAAAAAGACCCAGCAGCAAAGACTGGTTTTTATTTTTAAATGACTGGATTTTATTGGTTATACACACACACATACACCTTTGATTTTGTTTTTGGCCCACCAGGCATTAAATATGTATTAAGTGTGCCTTTCAGAAAAAGTTTCTTAACTCTAGATACATAGATCAAAGACCAAGTCAAGGTTTTTCCAATGAGTGAGGTACATAGTCAAATGGTGGGTGAAAGTTTATCATAGGTTGAGACAATCCAAACATAAGTTACAGATTGCTGCCCTGGCCAGGTTGCCCAGTTTGTTGGAGCATCGTTCCATACACCAAAAGTTGTGGGTTTGATTCCCAGTCAGGGCACAACTGATCGATGTCCCTCTCTCACATCGATCTTTCTCTCTCTCTCCCTCTTCCTCCCTCCCTTTCTCTCTCTAAAATCAATGAACATATCCTCAGGAGAGGATTAAAATAAATAAATAACAAATTTACTTGTGAAAGTAATTTAATGCTGTCTTAGCAATGAAGCCCTATCTCCATTTAAAAAATTTGAACTAATGCAAGTTTGGAGCATTTTCAACTACAACATCAGGAAACACACTTTTCTTGCTATTTTAATCATTCCAGAGCACACAAATAATGGAAAGGTTACTACAATATTAACACCACCTTGACATTAAAAGCTGATAAAAACTGCATACAAAAAATGAATACTGAAGACCTCTATAGATGTTGATAGTATAATCTCAAATCAACTCCACGTAATATTTACAATTATGTAAAATCTAAGTAGGATTTATTCCACAAATGTAAAGATGGTTCACAATGAGGAAATATATCATTATAACTTACCACATTAATAATCAAAGGAGATAAATGACAACTCAATGATGCCTAAAGAACATTTGATGATATTTAAAATCCTTTCTGGCCCTGGTCAGTTTGGCTCAGCGGTTAGAGTGTTGGCCAGCATACCAAAGACTCCTGGTTTGATTCCCAGACAGTTTGGGGTCACGCAGGAGAATTTGGAATTTGAACTAAGATTTTTCAGTTTCAGTCTGTGCTTTTGTTTTGACCAGAGGAGATTTAACACACAAGAGCTGTGAAGAAGTAATCTCTTACAGAGTGGGCTGAGTAGCAGAAAAGCTGTCCTATAGAAAGACATTCAAGGTGCAGAGAGAAAGAGAAATAAGAGTAATAAAAGAATCTTTTTATGGTTTTCATTCCATTTTCTGATTTCAATTCATCTAATGTCGGCTAGCTGCGTTTTTTGTGTTTCATTTTTTTGTTTGTTTGTTAATTCTCACCCAAGGATTTTTCTATTGATTTTATTTTTAATAGTGGAAGGGAGGGGGAGAGAGAGAGAGAAAGAAGAGGGAGAGAGAGAGGGAGAGAAACATTGATGTGTCTACATCGATTGGTTGCCTCCTGCATGGCCCTGGGGCTGGGGATCAAGTTTGCAACCCCGATACCGCCCTTGACTGGGAATTGAACCCTCAGCCCTTGGGTCTGTAAGCCAATGCTCTAACTACTGAGCCAAACTGGTCAGGGAAGCTAGCTGCATTTTAATACTTGACTTGGCTGCTATGTTCTCTTTCTGTATCCTTGTAATAAGTCTCCCTCTTTTATTTTTATTTTATTTTTTAAAATATTTTTTATTGATTGATTTTCGAGAGAGAAGAAGGGAGAGAAAGAGAAAGAAATATTGATAAGAGAGAACATCAATTGGCCGCCACTTGCATGACCCCCACTGAGGATTGGGCTGACAACCTGAGCATGTGCCCTGACCAAGAATCGAACCGGTGACCTCTTGGTGCATGGGTTGATGCTCAACTAGTAAGCCACACCAGCTGAAGGTCTCCCTCTTTTTAAATAAAGTTGTTTCAATTTAGTGTCTGTTATAAACAATCAACGTGTCCAAACAATTCAAGTAATTAACTAAGAAAGGAAATGTGAACCATTCTTGGTAACCAGTGATACTATTTGGCAAAACTGAAATATCTTTTTAAAAATTATTTTTTAGATCTACAGGTTGAATATATGTTCAGCTTACTTTCTAAAAGTAGCCTTCTCGTCTCCAGGCTAAATAATTCAAATGTACAATTCCCATAATGAGCTAAAATCTTTAAGTATCCAAAAAGGGATACTTAAAACAAGTATTTTATGCCTTTAATACAAGCTATTTACTGCAGTACAATTTCTTCTTGGAATAAACTTAAAATAAAAATTGAGAATGAAGATGCAAGAGTAAATACCAAGTGAAAATAATGTCTGTCTCCCATAATCTTACTTTTAAATCTGACTATAATAAAATGGCAAAAAGTCATACCGCATAGATTAGTTGTCAATGAAGACTGAAAATCAGTGAATAATGAGATAAAAACTTATATTCAGCTTGTGGGATAATATTAGCAAGGGCAACTTCAGAGAGAGAAAAATGACATTGATTTCACGTGTGATTCTAAACTAGAAGGAAATGTAAACAACCACCATGAATCAGAAAACAGCACCAAATCACAGCTGCCAATTTAAGGATGTGACAAGAAAGCACATAAGACAGGGAGATGCGACCTGACTGGACTAGGAAAACTGCATATGATGACATTTTTGAAATAACGTTTTCTGAAAAATGACCCTCATGCTGTAAGACAGAAGAAATCTAAGAGAACAACTATCACAAACATTTTAAAAAGGATTTTCCCATAGTGACCACAGGTACTAGGTGGGTGATTTAGCAGCAGGCTAGTTAATGTATGCCACCTGGCTCTTGGGGGCCAGGGAGGAAGGCCTAATTTATAGCCCTTGCTGATTTCCATAGAGTAAAGAATCCTACCCAAACCAGTTTCAAGTGAGCAATGGGAAGTCAATGAACATGGAGTTAGGGAGCGATGTGCACAGATAGCTCAAGCACCTCCTTCCTGGGGTAGGCCATGTAGTTCCCAGTATTAGGCCCCATGGGGCTGCTAACAAAGTTAGACAGACTTTGTTTGAGAAATGTGTGATTCTCTGTCTCATCACAGAAGAGGGAAGATGGAGCTTCATTCTGCTCTTGAGACAAGTTATGCTCATTGTGTCAATATGGCAGAAATATTTTATAGTTGTGCGCCCCTGATTATTGGGCTGCAGTGAGCAAGAGTATGAAAGAATATAAAAAAAAATTTCTAAAGTCAATCACACACACAAAATTAATCTAGAGTTTCTCAATGTTCAGTGTGCACAAAAGTCTTATTCTGTAGGTCTGGAGTGGAGCATGTGAATCTGCACTTTAATCACCCCTCCTAGTAACACTGCTCCACCTAGCCCATAGAGGGACACACTTGAGAATCACCAGATTTCCAAGTGAAACTCCATTTGTTACCAAGTGTCACTCTGTCAGGTAATGTGCTAGGCTCCTGAAATCTGAAAGTGAGTTAAAGAGCATGACATGTTGCAGAGAGCTTAAACTCTGTGTTTATCCTTACCTGGATTTCATTCTGTGCTTCTCCATTTGTGAGCCATGTGTCCTTGGACAGTGCCTGTGTACTCTTTGAGCCCCTGTTTCCTAATGTATAAAATATTACACATCCCTTTAGGCAAATGAGATAAGAATGGAAAGGGCTTAATGCAGTGGTTCAGTGACCTACACATTTAAAGAAACTAATGTTAATTTTTTCCTATACAAGGAACTGTCAGACTGTTTAAGAATGTAGTTAAGTAAATCAACTATTAAAATTTAGACTATACATTAAAAAAATAATAATTGTCTTTATTGATTTTAGAGAGAGATAGAAACATTGATGAGAGAGATCATTGATTGGCTGACTCCTACATGCCCCCATTGGGGATCAGCCCCCAACCTGGGCATGTGCCCTGATCAGGAATCAAACAGGCAACCTCTTGGTACATGGGTTGATGCTCAACCTCTGAGCCACACTGGCCATGCTAGACTGCACATTTTTAATTGAATTGTTCGTCTTCGTTTTGTTGAGTTGTATGAGTACTCGATATATTTTGGATATTAACCCCTTATCCAACATATCATTGCAAATATGTTCTCCCAGAGAGAGGGTTCCCTTTTCATTTTGATGCTGCTTTCTTTGGCTGTGCAGAAGCTTTTTAGTTTGATATAGTTCCATTTATTAATTTTTTCCTTTATTTCTCTTGCCCTAGGTGATGTATCAGTGAAAATTCTGAGATATATGATGTCTGAGATTTTTCTGCCTACTTTTTCTTCTAGGATTTTTATGGTTTCATGAGTTACATTTAAGTATTTTATCCATTTTGAGTTTATTCTTATATATGGTATAAGCTGACAATCTAGTTTCATTTTTCACATGTAGCTGTTCAATTTTTCCCAATACCATTGATTGAAGAGACTGTCTTTTCCCCATTGCATGCTCTTGCCACCTTTGTTGAATATTAATTGCATATAATGTCTTGGGTAGATTTCTGGGTTCTCTGTTCAGTTCCATTGATCTATATGCCTGTTCTTGTGCCAGTACCAGGCTATTTTGATTACAATGGCTTTGTAGTATAACTTGATATCTGGTATTGTGATCCCTCCCACTTTGTTCTTCTTTTTCAAGATTGCTGTGGCTATTCAAGGTCCTATTTGGTTCCGTATAAATTTTTGGTGTATTTTTTCTAGATCTTTAAAATATGCTGTTGGTACTTTATTATGGATTACATTGAATCTTTAGATTGCTTTGGCTAGTATGGACATTTAAATGATGTTGACTCCTCCAATCCATGAACATGGTATATATTTCCACTTTTTTTATATCTTCTTTTATTTCTTTTTTCAGTGTCCTGTAGTTCTCTGAGTACAGGTTTTTTACCTCCTTGATTAAGTTTATTCCTAGGTATCTTATTTTTTTGTTGCAATGGTAAATGGGATTGTTTTTTTAAGTTTCCCTTTCTGAGTGTTCATTATTAGTGTATAAGAATGCCATTTAAAAATGGGCAGAGGATCTGAATAGACACCTCTCCAAGCAGGACATACACATGGACAGGACACATATGAAAAAAATCTCAACATCACTAATCATCAGGGAGATGCAAATTAAAATGACTATGAGATATCACCTCACACTTGCCAGAATGGCTGCCATCAACAAATCCTCAAATAACAAGTACTGGTGAGGGTGTGGGGAAAAGGGCACTCTGGTACATTACTGGTGGGAATGCAGACTAGTGCAGCCACTATGGAACACAATATGTGCTTCCTCAAAAAATTAAAAATGGAATTGCCATTTGACCCAGTGATTTCACTTCTAGGAAAATATCCTTAGAAGCCTGAAACATCAATCGGAAAGAATATATGCATCCCTATGTACATAGCAGCACGATTTACAATAGCTAAGATGGAAACAACCCAAATGTCCACCAGTAAATGAGTGGATAAAAAAGCTGTGGTCCGTTTACACAATAGAGTACTATGCAGCTATAAGAAAGAAAGATCTCTTACATACTGAGTGAAATAAGCCAGTCAGAAAAAGACAAGTACCATGTGATCTCACTATTTTAAGGTTTATCATAAACAAAAGAAACTGTTGATCAAAATAGATCCAAAGTCATGAAAATAGGAAACAGACTGATAAACCTCAGAGGGATGGAGGGTGAGAGGAGTGGGAAAAAGCGAAAGATATTCACAACCAGTGGACACAGAAATTAGTTGGGGAAAGCAGGAGAGGCTAGCAGCAAGGAGGAAAGGGTCAATGGGTGAAAAAAAGGGGACATCTGTAATACTTTCAACAATAAAAAAAATTGAAAACTAAAACCACCTGAAAATTTTATTTTAAACTGCAGCTATTAATGGGCTGAACATGATTGGAACACAGAGAAAGATTCCTAACTCAGTCAAGGCAGGTCAGGAGAGGTTCAGTGAAAAGGGTTTGTTAAGCTAAGTGTTTTAATGTGAGTCAGGAGAATAAAGTTGGAGGAAGACAAAAGATAATGAAATCAAATTGGGAATCTGTGAAAAAGGATAAAGCATACAGGAAACAGTGAGTAGTTTGCTTTGCCTAGGCCCTAGAGCATTATAGTTCATTGACTAGTGTTTTGGGAGTTAAAGCTGAGAAATATATACTTTTCAGAACTTGAAGATTTTTATAATAATGAAGCATTTGGTTTCATCTTCAAAATAAAGTGAAACTATTAAAGCACTTTAAGCAGGAAAGTGTCCTATGAAGATTTGTATAAGCTCCTTCTGGCTTCAAAGAGAATCAAGACCAGGGCACCATGAGGCCAGTTTATATGTTACTTTACCAGGCCAGGAAAGCACCTGGTAGGCCTAGACTAGGTAGGGTAGTGGTCTGTAGGC
The DNA here is from genome assembly GCF_014108415.1 of Molossus molossus. Classification (NCBI taxonomy): domain Eukaryota; kingdom Metazoa; phylum Chordata; class Mammalia; order Chiroptera; family Molossidae; genus Molossus; species Molossus molossus. Next base: position 29,849,982 of record NW_023425348.1, read on the forward strand.
TATGGTGGAGGATAGGTTGCTTTCCACAGTATGCTGAAACAAATTCACACTGGCTCATGAGAACCCACTGTTAAATTTTCAAAAATTTTGCAAACTGGTTGTTAAACATCACTATTAATAAAAACTAAATGCTATAAATTATATAAACTTGTATACACAATATTAAAAATAAAGGCAATAAATGCAAGAAAACACCATTTTTTAATTTGATTTTATGTTAACATGTCTTATGCTCTTGAGACTGTTTACATCTACTATATTCATATGGCTGAAATAATGTGTAGTTGTGTGCCCTGCTCATCTTTCTCCAGGGTGGCCTTCAGCAGTGCCACATTGGTAGCTTGAAATCAGCCATGGTGGAAGTATTTGTGATACAGAAATATGAAAACTATAAATTAGGCTTGATGTATTGTTTTGTTTTTCCTTAACTTCAGAAAATGGTGGGGGAAAAGTGAACAGTGCAGGTTAAACATAAAAGTGTGTCATTCTGTACCATTACATTCTAAATGCAAAAATTTAAATACTCTACAATATTAAAAAAAACTATTACCTAATTTTTCAAAGATGCCACTCACATAGTTTTTTACTGGGCTAAGTTACCACATACATTATAGCTGCTTCACTTTTGACTTAATAATACAAATGAACCAATATTTCTGTAGGAACTACAATTACCCATTTTCTTCTATTTTAGCCATAGACTAGTTCTGTATACAAAACTTCGGCAACAATCAACTGAAACATCTGTGGGATCTGATAGGTCATATGGAATTTCAATAGAATATTCTTATTTTTATCATTATTTGTACAGTGTGTGTGACACATCCTCTATATCAATAAAATGGATGATAAACTTGTGTATGTACATATACCCACTTTTTCTTCTAATTGATGATGTTATCAAATATTTAACAGTACATCCTTAGGATAGAACAATGCTAACAGGATTACGAGTTTCAAGAAGAGGTAAAGAAATGAGGGGAGAGTGTGATAACCCTAATTTTATGATGGAAGTACTAGAGAATATGATGGTGTCATTTGCTGGAATCACAAACATGCTGGGAGGGCCAGGTACAGTTTGAGATTTTCCACATTAGATCCTTGCCTGTAAAGCTCCACTGATTTCATGGTGTGCAAATCTGAATGCTCCACAGCTTCCTGCTTCTTCATTCCAGATCCCGAGTTCCTGGGTGCTGCACCTTGGTAGTGAAGGGAGTTACTTGTGAGTACTGGACTCTGCGACTCTTTAATCTTTGCATCCTGAGAAATAAGTATCTTGTTGCCTCATCGCTATTCTATGTTATATATTCTGACACTCAAATAAACAGAAATAATTCTATATAATAGCATGAGTGAGCTTCTTAGACACAAATCTTTGTGGTCTTCTGAGGCAAATAGAACTAGATAAACAAAGAACTTCATATCCTCAAAATAGTGCTTTTTCTATGGTCTATTGATATATTTAGAATAAATATATTTAGTTCTAAGAAACAGGGTGTTATTAATGCAAAACTACAATCATACTAGAAGAGAAGAGAGAATTAAAAGGAAAACGTGAACTATTAGTATCTTTGATAGCAAACATGTTTTGCTAAATTATTGCTCTTATCCTTTTGTCATTGCCTAGATTGATTGCCATATTCTTTTTACCTCTTTTATTTTTCTCTGAGCATGTTTTGTCACCTGTTTTACTCTCCTTGTGGATAATAGACATCTTAAGAAAACCTTTTGGCTGAACTATTAGGGGGACTATGAGGTGTTTTTGTAAATTATTTTTCTAAGACCTGTGTCTGAATTTGTGACGTCCCTGAATTTGTTAAATGCCTTAGAGTTGATAATTGTATTTGTCTTTATTTTGCCAGGAGAGTGTACACTTTCAATGTTGCTTTGTTTTTATACCCACTTAGGGGTGTGTGCATCTGTGTGTGTGTGTTGCTTATAATTATTTGGATAGCCTATAAAATTGTGACATTTCTGGGATGGAGATAGTCTATGATAAGAGCAGGAGATTTCCTCCTTATGGAAGATTCTGGGAAAACAGGTGCATGGCATGTAAAATTATACCCTTAGAGAATAAGAGTCTAATGTACTCACTGGTTCAAATTCAAAGATTTATTTCTTTAGATCAAAGCACTTTGGTGCTTTAAAAGGCACTTCTGTTGCCAGCTGCTTATAATTTTTGTCCCAAAGTTTGTAGGGAAAAGCTATTCCTTGAATGCAGCGGAGTTCTCTTCCAGATAAAAATTTGCTAGGACTTTGTCTTTGCATCACTTCCATTTTACATTAAATGTTTAGTCTGTATCATTTTAGCCTTTTGGCTCATCTCCACAGGAGCTGGCACAGGGAATCCCATTAATTGTCTGTTTAATCTAATAACCCTCTCTAGCAGAGGCTCATTTCTGCTGTTTCAGGGGCAGACAAAACATAAACCATAATGCATCTAGCCAATTGAAGATTACAAGATTAAATTTGCTGAGAAAGGAATAGTGCATTGAGAACTTTGATCAGCCATTAAAAGAGATTGATTTATTTTATTGGCATTTAAATGCATGCATGCGCCGATCATAGCAACTTTGTATATCTGCATACAACTTAAAAGTAGCACGGACATATAATTTTCTCAGGGAATTAAGCTCATAAAATAAATCCTTATTTCTATTTGTGATATATTTAAATAAATTATAATAGTCATACTAGATGACTACCATTTATATTATGATCCCACCCTAACCATGCCTTGTGTTAGTCAAGAACCTTGTGATTTAAGGTGTAGCACGTGGACCAGAAACATCAACATTACCTGGGAGTTTATTACCAGTACAGAATCCCATGCCGCACTTTACAGTAAAGGTTAAACAGAAAAGCATGGCATGATTTTCTGACTCATTTAGCACCTTAGTATTATAAGGGCTTCCCCCCATGTCAGTATATTCATTAACAACCCATCTCCAGGAATGCCTTCCACATTAGTCAACTGAGTTTCACTTTGAGTTCCAAAATGGTTAGTCAAAACACGCTCTAAAAGAAAGGAAAATAATTTGAGATAAGCGGTTACAATAAATAGACATCTATATGTGCAGCTATAGAATGTTCCATTCTGTAACTTTCCTGTCTATCACTTGGCTCATACTGTCTTCTCTGTTGGGAATGCTGTTCCCTGCTCTTCATAACCTTTATGTCTCAGGACAAATACCTCTTTTTCTAATAGATAAATCCAAATAAAATGTACTCAAGTCCACTTTTAGTCTTTCAATTTGATTGAGTACTATCATTCTGTATGAAAAGAGTTGCTACACTTTGACTTAATCTGAGTAGGTGCTGTGGTTACTCATCCATCTGTCAAAAAGCATTTAGTTGTGGTGAGCGTTACTACTGATTGGACCACAAACAACCTCATAAATGGGTAAATGAGAGATTAGTTGCTCCCACAGCCTTGGTTGCGGAAGAGACAGACAACTATTACAAACACGTAATGAGTCAGAGACAAAGGGGAAAGTACTACTCAGTTCTTGGGTACATCATAACCAAATAAAAGATCACCACCTGTGTAACAGATACTGAGAGACCAAATAATTCCATCCTGAATTACTGTCAGTCAAGACTTTCTGCTAATATTAAACTGAGAAGCAAACTAAATTTCCTAAAGAATGCATCAGTAAAAGATGTATCTCTATATGAAACCCATTAAGGAAAAAATCATATATGTTTGAAAAATCATACATATGTAATAATCTTCATATGTTTTTGGAAGTTAGGAATATTATGGATTCATCCTCTTTCACTCAGTATAGATAGTATAGTCAGTTATAGTAATTTGTTAATAGCATTTTCTTTATTTTTATTTCATAATAAATAAAGAATAACCAAGAGTGTTTTTCTCTTATTTTTTTGAATGAACATATTCATTGATTATTTTTGTTGTTTCTTTGACAAATTGTTTAGTTGTATTTTTTGTGACTGTCACTATAAGTATAATTTCTCAATATCTATATAAAATAGAATAGTCTGACTGATTAGGAGGGTTAAATAGCTATTCATTTTTGCCTATATATTACCAAACATTTCCCTTCCTTCAGCTAACGACATAACCATTGTATAGACCACATTGATTGTTTTGACATTGTATTGCTTTGTTGATGAGGTCAACATATATTCACAGATGTCTTTAGATATGAGATATGGTTTACAAATATCTGGATAATGTAATGTGGAGACAATCAATTGGATGTGTGAATGCTTTGCTTTCCCTGCAGATGTTTTGACTTTCTGGTGGGCAAGTTTTTTATTTTTATGTTTTTTTTTTTTTTAATAATGTGATAAATTACTAGCAATTCAGTGACAAAATGCTGTGCTGTTCCCAGAGTAATAATTACATTGAAATAATTTTTTTAATTGAAAAGTCAGTAAGTAGACACAATTCCATTTCAGCCTTTATCTTAAAAGAAAATTATATGTAATATAGGTTGTGTGACTTCAATTCTAAACACGTGTTTGAAAATGGTAATAAATGGCCTAATAGCTGGATATTTTTGTTACTAAATATTTTTAATATCTTGATAATTGATTAGATTCTTCCATTTATTTATAAACATTTAGTGTTATGTATACATAATTTATAGAACTGAAAGTGTGCTCTTACAGTAACTTGGAATAGTGGTTTTTATTAATTATCAAGTTAATGAATGCATGTTTTAAAGCATATGGGATTCCAAGAATGATTTTCTTGCCATTCGAATCTTTTTCATTTTTGTATTCAAGTCACATACATAAATTATAGAAATGTTGAGAGTCTCCTCAAATCCTCTTTAGGAAAGCAGACAGACGGTTTTAATTTTTGAAGGGGATTTCTGTGGGCAAATGTCCAAAAAAAAATCTATTTTTATTGTCTGAACAGCCACTATCTTTTAATAGCTTGGTGTATATTTTTGTTTTTTTTGTTTTTTATGATATCAAAACTCTAATACTCCAATTCTTAATATTTTGCATGTAAATCATCACTGAAAAAGGGAATTCATAGCTTGTATTTCATGATGTGAGCTCTCAACAGATTCAGCTGTGTATAATACAACTGAGCATTTCATGGGTTCTAATAGATTTAGTCGTAACATAAAAATATTGAAGCATACAAATTAAAATGTGGGAACAGCAGACGTTGAGGTGTTTAGGACTTGAAGGGACAATCAGCCTAAGATACTTTTAGAATTTGCATTGTAGAGTCTCCTCAAAATGTAAGAAAGTAGATGTGATGTGTGTTCTGGTTTAGAGTTCAAGTGTCAAGGCTCACATTATAAAAGACACTGAAACTAAAGAAAGAGCTTGTATGTCTATATAAAACTGTGTGAAAGGAACTTTAAATGAATATTTCCCCAAAGCCCTGTATTATCACCACAAGGTAGAAGTTTTTTACACTCAATGCCATGTCCTCTCTTCATTTGGGTCGACCTGTGAATTAATGATGAACGTGCCTTGAATATTCACATGATGACAAGGGAATCATTTATTTTGTAAGTGGCACTGGAAATGTGCTGAAGCATGCACAATTTAACCTCGCCAACCAGCCGTCCTGTCCTGCTGATCCCGTGGTATCAAGGACACAGCGTCTAACCCTCACATCGTGCTTGGCTGCAACCCTGTATCTGAATGGGGTCTAGGAGCATGGGTCTTGGTCTCATGAAACAAATCTTTCCTCTTTAAATGTCAGTATCTCATTAGACCTTTGCATTGATTCATTTTGGTGTTGTTTCCCCTGTTCTCTAGTGAAATGAAGTGAAGTGTTTAACAGCCTCTGCGGTCTTAACAGTTAACAGTTTTAATAGTGTAAGCTTGTAATTTGACTCTAGGTGGACTGTGACTTTGGAACAAAGGCTGCATATGCATTTCTGTCATAGTGGGATTTAAAGATCACAATAAAACTTGATCAAGACCTAGCTTACAAGAGAGTAATGGGAATTACATGTGTTATAATGCTGAGTTAGGAGGTTCCATCGACGGCCTTGGCTGGATTATAGCACTGCTCCATTGGTAAAGCATTTCTTGCATGTGGCTACATTTTGGTAATGGGTACTATAGGGATGTTACTTATATTATTAGCAGAAGGTTGCTATCATTCAGTTTTCTGTCTTTTAGGTAAAAACTCAATTTCAATTTTATGAGACAGTTTTATGACACATATATTTAGGAAAATATGGGGAGGTTTCAGGATCTGTGTCAGATTGTACAAGTGTAGTAGCCTGTCATTTCATCATGTGAGACAACCAATTTGTTAAATACTGTGTGTTGTGGATGAGTTTACACATTATTTTGACAAAATTTAAATGTGTAATATTAAGTCAAAGCAAATTTCTTTTTGGCATCACTTTGACTAATCAGTGTTTTAGCCTGATATTCACATTTCAATCAACCATTTTGGAATGGCATAGAATTATACACAACAATGACAACAAAGACAAAGGTTATATCAAATTTTTTATTTTCCATTTGATACATGCATTAGAGTTAAAAATATTCACAAAACGTTTTTGGTTTTTTTGTAAATGTAATAGAAGTTTTATATAGTACTATTAGTACTAGCAATGATGATGATGATGATGACAATAACAATAATAGTAATAAAGAAGAATTTTATTTTCTCTCCCCTTTCACAATATCCTTCCCTCCTAGGGACTGTCCTGGTTTTAACACTGAAAATCCTGTGGCGGAAACCTTTTTGTACAGGCCAAACCAAGAAGATTGATCACTCGAACAAAAGTACCCTTATGGTAGATAAATATCTGGAACTCTAATAGTACCTCAAAAATCTTCCTATCTTTATATTGCTATGGTTGAATTAGTTTTTATATCATTATAATAATGTAAATACCATCACAGAGCCAAGTAGTAGTATGATAATACTCTCTTTTTTCATGTTGCTATGTGTTCTTGGAAGTAATACTTTGCCTTTATTTCCTCTTGCGTAATTTGCTATCCAGATAGCTTCATATTGGTTTCAAGTGCTTTGTAATTCTCTTAAATCTCTATTTTTAATGAGGACCTTGTTGCCATTAACCTTTTCTTCTTTTCTGAGTTGAACCACCTTTGTGATTTAACCCTTCACTTTCTGAGGCACATCATTCTTTCCTCAGAAAAGGTGCAAAAGGGTATATCTCCAAGTTACTTCATTTTTAAAAAGGGGGCAGGGCTGGAGAAATATTCTACCTTCATACTGAGTCAGTATTTTAGTTTGGCAAAATATTCAAGGATAAAAATTTTTTGCCTTTAGAATTTTGAAGACAATTATTTTCTAGAATCCATAGTTGCTATTAAGAAATTTGAAGTCATTATAATTATCTTATATATGTGGCACTGTCCCCTATGTTTAGAGGAATTTAAAATCTTCCCTTTAGCATTGACATTTGGAAATTTCATGACAACTGGCCTTGGGGTAAGACTATCTCATTGATTTTGGCAGGCAATCTGTAGGCTTGTGTACTTTATTCCAGAACTATTTTTGGGTAATTTATTTTACTTATTTTGTCTATCTGTGATTTCTGAACTATTTTAGTCAGAAATTATTCCTCTTAGATTGATTTTCTATGTAATACTCCACATTTTCTTTCCTTTTCCCCCCCATTTTTTTGTTCAGATAGAGTGGGAGGGAGAGAGAGAAACAACATGAAAGGGACACATCGAGTGGTTGCCACCTGCACGACCCATCCAGGGCCGGGGACCAACTGCAACTGAGGTACGCGCCCTTAGCGGGAACCAAACCCAGCTCTCTCTGGACCACAAGCTGACGCTCTAACTGCTGACCCAAATCGGCCAGGGCCACATTTTCTAACTGTATATATTTTTGTTTTTTTTCCTAAGAAACTTCCTTAAATTTAACTTTACAACTTGCCGTTGAATTATTTTCTTGCAATATATTAATTTGCAAGAGTTTTTTTCTTGTTTACTGATTTTCATTTTCATAGCATTTAAATTGTTTGCATGTATTAACTCCTCATTATGGAGAGTAATTATTTCAAATTTTTTGTTTCTTTACTTTTAAAGAGTTATCTCTCTTTCCTCAAGACTGAAATATCATTTTTCTACATTTTTTCAGCCTTTCATTTTATGGTTTTTTCTCAAGGGTCAGGTGATATTTAACTATTCCATCTGATGTAAAATAGAGGCATTAAAATATCAGTTTAGAGGCCCTTTGTATACCAATGAGCTAAAGGATCAGGCACTAACTAGATATGGTAATTGAGTGGGTAACTGGCTTTTTTGCTCGGGTATTCTCTTCCACAATATGAGTGTTTGCATGTCATTGCTCTGAGGATTTTCAGATTATCTAGAGATGATGTTCCCAGTAACCCTCCCAGGGAAGGATGTGACTGTCACTGTTGGCTTGGGCTCCCAAGCAGGAGGCATATTCCTCATATGTGCTGATTTTGCATCTTGTGCTTCTAGATACATTTCTCTAGGTGAATGCTAAAAAATTCAGCTTCTAGGGTAGACATGCAATTGCTGATAATTTTTGCATTGGTTTGAGAAACTGGTGGAGTCATACATTCAGTGTAATGGTTTTCAAATGATCTCTTTTTTTCATTCCCATTCTTTACATTTTACTGGAATTTTTCAGGGAAAATTATAAGTTCTTCTGAACATGTGCTGTATCTTCATCATCATTATAAAGTCAATGACTACTTTTTGATCTGCTTTTCATTTTTTGGAATCAGTTGCCACATTATGACCCATCTCTTGATTTATGCCATTTTTATTCCTTTACTATTCTTTTATAATGGATTCTGAAAGAGATAGAAATAATCAAATGAACAATTGATCATCCCTTGACAGAGGTGAAGATCCCATTCATTAAAAAATGGTCTCAACATTGGCAGTAGTACCAAAAATAGCAACAGTTGATTTAGTAGAGATAGTAGTAGTCATTATATCAGTTACTGCTAGGTGCATTTACTAGCCTTCACAGTTACTACCCATGTCGTGATGCCACATAATTTATAGTGCCTCATTGCTAATAGATACTTTCACAGACATTTGTTGTTATGCCACCTGATTCTTACAATAACTCTGTAACGGGATGGACATATGTCACTAATCATTACATACATATCTCACTTTACAGATATGAAACCTAAGAATCAGGGATGTTAAATCATTTACTCAACTTTGTTCAACCAATTGGTGCTGAAGTCTAGTCAGTCATTCTCTGTTTTCCTGTGTTCATCACCCATGATGGCAATTTGGAGAGGAAGATTGAAGCATTCCTGTGAATTTGATCTTAAACATTGTCCAGACTCCTTGCAGTGATTCTTGCTAATTAGAAAGTTATTATAGCTCAGATATTTTATAATAAGTTCTGAAATAGAGGGAATATTTGCTTACTAAAATGTTTTACTCTAATTTACTCTAATGTAATTAGAGATAAATTAGATATCTCTAATAGTCCTCAGGTATAATACAAATAAAAGCAAAATAAAATAAAAGCAAATGAAGTAGCCCTTTTCTATTCTTGGGGTTCAGTCCATCTAGGCATCCAGTTTCAGAACCACAGTGTATTCTTTGACTCCATATTTCTCACTATGCTTCTCCCTGAAGCCCCAAATTTTCAGTGTTAAGGATTTGACCTCTTCTCCTTCATTCCTTTAATTTCACTCTAGCTTAGGTACTTACCTAGACTTCTTTCCGATCACTTGCCCCAGGTTCACAGTAAGCCCTGTGCCAGCTTCATCTCACTAAAGCACAGCTTTGTTCAAGCCACTGCCTCTTTTACACGTGCTGATTGGCGTCAACATTCTATAACACTTTTTTCTTTCTTTGTCATATTCTTTGAACAATTTTGAAACATCTTTCTTCATATACCCATTCTTGAGTATTTACACCAGTTTTTCTAACAGCCCTTTCTCATCCCCGCCCCCAATACCTAATAATATTTCTTTATGTTAAATTTACATCACTATCAGGAGTGATCCCCCAGACTACCTCCTCTGCAAAGTTTTTTCTTACTAGATTTTTCCAACTGAATATACTATCTTCCTTATCTGAAATTACTTGCAGCTTGTTTTTCTCCATATTGCTTAAAAATACAATGCATTCTCTAGTATATGACAAACTACCTTGGACAAGAAATTAGAAGAAATTATTTCTATGAGGTACAGAGGAGGTATTTTATTGTGCTGCTTAAGGGAAGCATATGTTTTTAAAATAGTGGAATCATAATACTGTCAGCAGCTAGTCTTCTGTCCCTGCATATCAATACTTCAAGCTTCTTGTTACATTAGTTTGAATCAATATGAAAGGGAAATTATAAAGAACAGAAGAATGACATGGGAAGGAAAGGTTAAAATAGATAAGAAAGGCTTAAGGAAAAAAGAAATTGTGAGCTTTCAGATGAAATATAGATAAGTGATTAGGGAAAATGATTAAATGACATTTATCAACTCTTTTCTGGGTTATAAAAGAACCTCAGAGGCAAAGATCTTATAATATATTTTTCATCTTTCCAAATGTGCATTATTTACATTCTGGCAGAAATCAGCCTTGTTTGCTATGTTAATTTAGGAAGAATCCTTATCTTTCTTGCCGACTTTGGTCACAATAGTCTTAACTGATGTACTTAAGTGCTGTTTTTCCTGACCTTGTTATCTTTTAGAATAGAAGTGTCATCTTGGCTTTGGGTCTTCATGAAGTTAACTAAAGGATATCTTGGAAAATATTCCAAACTATGGAATGAAAGCTATAAAGTGTTTCCTGTATAGTTATCGCACATGTGGATGTATGACATGAACAATAAATGTTTTATAATGAGTTCAGAGTGTAAGTTTCCAATTTTTCCTCAATATAAAACGAGTTAGCCAATGTAGTTCAGAGAATTTTCTCTGTTCGGTTCTGGTCCTTACTCTTCACTTTCAGTTTCTGTGGAGTCCCTTGCTTATTTGTAAACTGTGTTCACCTTATGGAGTTTTATGCTGCAATACCACTCTTTCGTAAACAAACAAACAAACAAACAAACAAACAAAAAAACATGTGGTCATTTTCTATTCACATTCTCAGACTTTTATTAGTCCCTTGGTGAAGGAAATGTACTTCTTTCTAATGGGCTTTGCAAATGTCTTCTATAAATTACTGCTTCAGAAACAGTTTTCTCATCTTGTTCATGAGATGCTATGGCTTGTCGTCTCTCTCTGTTCTCCAAATTATTTTATGTTTTCTTTATATTCTGCTCCAGCTGTGATAAAGAGGAAGGTAAAACTAAAAAATAGAGCTATCATATGATCCAGCAATCCCTCTGCTGGGTATATACCCAAAGGAAATTAAAACAGTACTTTAAAGAGATATCTGCAGCATTATACACAATAGCCAAGATATGGAAACAATCTAAGTATCTACCAGTGCATAAATGGATAAAGAAGTTTTGAGATTGTGTCTGTATATATAAGCATATATCACATGGAATATTATTCAGCCTTAAAAAAGGAGGTTCTGCAATTTGCACCAACATAGATACACCTGGAGGGCATTGTGCTAAGTAAAATAAGCTACACACAGAAAGGAAAGAAAAACAAAACAAAACAAAAAAACAACTACATAATCTCACTGATATGTGGACTTAAGTTAAATACATAGAAGTGGAAAGTAAAACAATAGTTCCCAGGGTGGGAGGTGGGGTAAGTGGGGAGATGTTGGTGAAAGGATACAAACTTACAGTCATATAGGATGAATATGTCTAGAGATCTAACATGTAGTCATATCTCAGAGACCCTGTGAGTATAGTTTCAGACCACTGCAATAAAACAAATGTCACAATAAAATGAATCACACAATTTTTTGATTTCCTATTGCAAATAAAAGTTAATTTTATACTATATTGTAGACTATTAAGTTTGCAATGGCAGTATATCTTAAAAAACAATGTACAGAGTCACCCCCATGAATGCTGCTTCTGCAGTGTTTGAGCCGAACACAGTCCCTGCTCACCCTGCTCTAGTACTTGCATCTCATCACCTTCATGATGCCTGAGGAAATGCACCATGGAGAGAGGAGGTGGAGACTTTTGCTTTCCAGGCAGAAATTGCCTAACTCATGTCTCTCATCATTAATCCCTTTTACGCCAACAAGAAAAGTTTCCTTCAGGAGTTGATCAGTAATGCTGCTGATACCTTGGACAAGATATGCTATGAGATCCTGACTCACACTTCCAAGTTGGACAGTGGTAAAGAGCTGATTATTGATGTCATCCCCAAAACCCCAGGGATGCACACTGACTCTAGTGGACACAAACATTGGCATAACCAAAGCTGATCTCATAAGTAATCTGGGAACTATTGCCAAGTCAGATACAAAAGCATTTATGGAGGGTCTTCAGACTGGTGTAGATATATCCATGATTCGACAATTTAGTGTTGGCTCTTATTCTGCCTACCTGGTGGCAGAGAATGTGGTTGTGAGCATAAAGCACAATGATGATGCCTGGGAGTCTTTTGCTAGGGTTCCTTCATGGTGGAGCTGGCCATGTCCAGAGGTAACAAAGTGATTGTTCACCTTAAAGCAGACCAAACAGCACTTAGAGTGAAAGTAGATAAAAAAAAAAATTGTGAAGAAGCACTCACAGTTTACAAGTTATCCCATCACCCTTTATTTGGAGAAGGAGCAACAGAAAGAAATCAATGATGATGATGCAGAGGAAGAGAAAGGGCAGAAAGAAGAAGAAGATAAAAATGATGAGGAAAAACCCAAGATTGAAGAGGTGGATTCAGATGAGGAGGATGATAGTGCTAAGGACAAGAAAAAAGAAAACAAAGAGGATTAAGGAGAAATGTATCAATGAGGAAGAACTGAACAAGACCAAAACCATTTGGACAAAAACCCTGATGACATCACCCAGGAGGAATGTGGAGAGTTCTATAAGAGCCCTACCAATGACTGGGAACACCACTTGGCAGTCAAGCACTTCTCTGTAGAAGGTTAGTTGGAATTCAGGGCTTTGCAAATAATCCACTGTCGGGCTTCCTTTGATCTCTTTGAGAACAATAAGAAGAACATAATCAAACTCTGTGTCTGCCATGTGTTCTTCATGGATAGCTGTGACGAGCTGATACCAGAGTATCTCAATTTAATCCATGGTGTGGTTGACTTGGAGGACCTGCCCCTGAACATCCCCTGAGAAATATTCCAGCAGAGCAAAATCTTGAAGGTTATTCATAGAATCATTAGTAAGATGTGCCTTGGGCTCTATCCTGAGCTGGAAGAAGACAAGGAGAACTATAAGAAATGTTATGAGGCATTCTCTGAAATCCTAAAACTTGGAATCCATGAGGACTCAAGTAATTAGTGACGCCTTTCTAAATTTCTATGCTATCACACCTCCCATTCTGGATATAAAATGAGTTCTCTTTTCGAATATATCTCTTGCATGAAGGAGATTCGGAAGTTCATCTTTTACATCACTGATGAGATCAAAGAGCAAGATATTAACTCTGCTTTTGTGGAGGGAGTGCAAAAGTGGGGCTTTGAGGTAGTATATATGATGGAGCCTATCAATAAGTACTGTGTGCAGTAGCTCAAGGAGTTTGATGGGAAGAGCTTGGCCTCAGTTACCAAGGAGGGACTGGAACTACCTGAGGGTGAAGAGGGGGAGAAGAAAATGGAAGAGAACAAGGCCAAGCTTGAGAACCTGAGCAAACTCATGAAATAAATCTTGGATAAGAAGATTGAGAGGTGACAATCTCCAACAGGCTTGTGTCTTCACCCTACTGTATTGTGCTTAGCATCTACAGCAGGACAGCTAAGATGGGGCATATCATGAAAGCCCAGGCACTTCAGGATTACTCTACAACGGACTACATGATGACCAAAAAGCACCTGGAGATCAATCCTAACTACCCCATTGTGGAGACTCTGTGGTGAAAGGCAGAGCAGCCAAGAATGACAAGGCTGTCAAGGACCCTGTGGTGCTGTTGTTTGAGACTGTGCTGCTCTCTTCTGGCTTCTAACTTTAGGATCCCAAGACCCACTCCACCTGCATCTACTGCATGATCAAGGTGGGCCTAGGCACTGATGAAGAGGAAGTGACAGCAGAAGAACTCAGTGCTGCTGTTTCTGATGTGAGCCCCCTTCTTTGTGGGTGATAAGGACACCCCTCACACGGAAGAATTAGATTAGGAGTTTCTACCTGCAGACCTTGTTTTCTCTGTGTAGTGTCTTCATGGCTCCTCCAGCAGCCTTGTGTGGCCCTGGCCCATCTGGTTTTCTCTGCTGATGTCTAGTGTTGTTTTTTTTCTCTCCTGTCTTTGTCTAAGACAGGTTACAAAAACCTCAAGCCTTCCCTTCTCATATTTGACTTCAGGTTTGAATGTTGTGCATTGTGGGTTTTTTGTTGTTGTTTATTTTGTTCTGAAATTAAAGTATGCAAAATAGTGAAGATTCAGTTTAAAAAATAAAAATATGTGTAGACCTTCATTTAAAAATACTTTATTGCTAAAAATGCTAACCATCATTTGAGCCTGTTGGAAAAATGACACTGATAAACTTGCAGGATTACCACAAACCTTCCTTTGTAAACAAAAACAAAAACAAAACACAATATCTGCAAAGTTTTATAAAGCAAAATAATAAAAAGATGTATGACTGTACAGCATGATAATGATGATTAGTTGTACTGTATTGAATATTGTAAATTTGTTAAGAGTATAGATGTCAGATGATCTCATCATCAAAAAAAAAAGGTGATGACAACATACGTTAATTAGCTAAAATATGGTAATCATTTCACTGTGTATATGGATACCAAATCATATTACACACTTATTTTTTTTTCTTTATTTATCATAGAGAGACGAAGTGAGGGGGAGAGAGAGAGAAACATCGGTGAGAGAGAACATCGATTGGCTGCCTCCTGCATGCCCCCCACTGTGGATTTAGTTCACAACCTGGGCATGTGCCCTGACAGGGAATTGAACCAGCGACCTCTTGGTGCATGGGTTGATGCTCAACCACTGAGCCACACCAGCTAGACCACTTATTATTTTTTTTTCTTTTTTACATTGAAATGTATTAGGGTGACACTGGTTAATAAGATTATATAGGTTTCAATTCTATGATATATTATTTATATATTGCTTTATGTGCCCACCACCCAAAGCCAAATTTTCTTCTGTCACTATTTGAACCCCTTTACCCTTTAATACCCCCCACCCCATTATCTCTGGTAACCACTATACTCTGTGTCTATGAGTTTTGTTTCTTTGTTTTTCTTTTTTTTTTTTTCATTTGTTGCTTTCAGTTTTATATCCCACATATGAGTGAAATCATATGGTTTTTAACTTTTTTCTGTCTGACTTACTTTGCTTAGCATGATATTCTTGAGATCCATCCGTGTCACAAATGGCAGTATTTTATCGTTTCCATCTTTGCAAATAAATATTTTCAAATTTTTCAGGTAGATACTCAGAGGAGGGTTTTGTGGGTCATATGGTAACTCTATTCTTAATTTTTTGAGAAGCCTCCATACTGTTTTCTATATTGGCTATACCAGTTTATATTTCCACCAGCCGTGAATGAGGGTTACTTTTTATCCACAATAATGCACTTTATTTATTATTATTTTTTATCCTTACCCAAGGACATTTTTCATTTTTTTGTTCAGATAGAGTGGGAGGGAGAGAGAGGAAGAGAGAGAGAGAGAGAAACATCCATGTGAAAGGGACACATCGAGTGGTTGCACCCACACGACCAACCAGGGCTGGGGACAAACTGCAACCGAGGTACGTGCCCTTAGTGGGAACCGACCCCAGGTTTCTCTGGACGGCAGGCCGACGCTCTAACAGCTGAGCCAAACCGGGCAGGGCTGCACTTTAAATATATAAAATATTTATCAATAAAAAAAAGGACAGTATTTTACTATTCTCCGTTGGAGAAATGATAGAATTTCTGACTAAAGTCTGGCCTTAAAATGACTTTCCTGTTGGAAGACGGCAGTACACATTCAGTGTGATACCATTAAACCATCCTTTGATCAATGATTCAAGAGTTTATTTAAACCATTTCATACCCACTTCCATTCAACTTAGATACAAATAGTAAACAGTAAATTTACATAACAAGTATTACAATGGGAAAATCTAGAGTTTTGATTAATAGCCTTTCCTAGAATGTGTCCATAATGTACAAAATGACTATTCTTTTAAAAATCTTGGAATAAAACCTAGGCATTATTTGTGCTTAGCTCAGCATTTACCCTAAAATAACATATGCTTCATCTTTTTATTAGAAAGGGATTTACCTTTAAATTCTCTGTCAGTAATAGATCTTTATCTTAAACCTAAATTTCCTTATAGCACTTCCCCCTCAAAAAAAAAAAAAAAAAAATCTGAAGAACATTTTACCAAGTATTGAAACCAGACCATCTGATTTTCTTTCTTTCCTGTTCTTCCGTGAAAAGAATACTTTTACTCTGACTTAATGTCTTAGAGATTGTCTCACCCCCAAATCATTGGCTTTTATCCAGACAAGTTTCTTGCAACCTTGTATGATTTCAGAGTTTAAATGTTCTCCTTGTCTGGAGGGAAATTTCATGGTCAAAAATCAGATAGTTCTTAATTCTCTCTGGGAAGACAGGCTTCTCTCCAAGTCTGTTTCAGTTCTTACCTTCATCTTCTATCGCAAACACACATACACACACACAACTCCTGGGACAGATCATTCTTTCCCCAGGATGTTGACATGAGAGTTGGACTGCCTAGCACAGTGACAAGTAAATAGATCAAGTACTAAGGTAATGAAATGCATAGTGCCCAACTCATCTAATGATGATTTATTTTTGCCTCAATTTGGATATGCTATTTTCCACAAGTTGAGGTTTCAATAGTACGACTTCTATGAAATATATTGGAAAAGCCAACTCAGTTGTGTACATTTTATGCAACTAAAACTAGAATATGCTTACATTAGTGACATGGTAATTATCATGAATCTCATAGAATTGGGAACTAAGAGCACATTTGAGGAAGCCATCTAGTTTTGTCCCTAATTCTGTCAGTAAACATCATGTCCTCCATGTTTACATGGATGTCATGTATTCAGCAGTGACATAATCCTCCCATAGGTGTAGGAAAGTACTAGAAGTTCACCACCACCTCCAGTTACCTTTCTCTAGACCTAAGAGCAAATGGAAAGAGCTGTGGGGTCAGTTTGAACCCCAATTCTAATAGACAAGTAGCCTTGGGAAAATTGAAAGTCTGTAGATTTTTTACCTTACTATCTATAAAAAGTTAGACTAAAATAAATAAATAAGTAATAAAAAAATCAATCGATAATTTTTTAAAATACAGACTTTACAAAGCCATATGGATAATAATGCAGATGACATATAGATATAGATATAGATATAGATATAGATATAGATATAGATGATATAGATATATAGTATAACATAATGCCATTTTATAACTATAATAGTGTCTTTTTCTTTATTTTCTTCCAGCCTGTTCTGCTCTCCTACTCTTCTGATTTATTTTAAGAGAACTTCAGAGAAGGTTGTAGTTTTCTATTACAGAATTAAATTAAATGTATGTATCTCATGTAAGAACAAACAACTTCCTGGAAGACAGATGTGTCTCTTTGCAAGTGATAGTGCCATCTGGTCATCAGCAGGCCAGTGAGCAAGGTAGAGAAGAACATGGGGCTCTTTATAGGCAGAAAATGAGGCACATGCTTTTATGGTCTGCTCTTCCTGTTCCTCTGTAGAAGTGTGCACAACAGGGAACACAGGGAATACATTGATCTTATTTCCTATCTCTAAACTGTGAAGTTCAAGGGAACATGTGCATTTGTTCTGATTCTACATCCTGTATTCCCTTCTGAATAAGATCTTCTGTTAAGCCTCAGGATAGAATGTCCTCCTATGGTTCATTCGTATGTGTGTTTTATGACTATTTGCTACTCCAAATGGTGAGAGTTAAAAGTTTCTGGCATGGGAAGATTTAATTATTATGTAATAAGTACAGAGCTTCAGTTATGCAAGATAGATAGATGCCTCTACCATATTGTGAATGTACTTAATGCACTGAACTGAACACTTAAAATGGATAAAATGGTAAATTTTAAGTTATACATACTTCACCATAATTTAAAAATTTTTTAAACTTTATAAGTAGTAGGACCTAGGGAATAATCATCTTCTCTAAGAAGGTACTCCACTGTGAGCTGAACCCCTGTGTGTTTCCAAGATCATGGGTGAAAAGTGTTCATGAATGAGTTTTCTACTGAACAGAATAAACATTGTTTTGCTTCTCAAACCATGAATCTGCTAAACCATGAACGTGTTTTGAGTCTCTCTCTTTCGCGCTCTCTCTCTCTTTTTTTTTTCTGAATCAAAAATCAGAAAGTAGGGGGGTCCAGGATGACAGTTGCATACATAGATATTATACTCACCTCCTCCCAGGACCAAACTGGATTTACAACTAAAATTTGGAGCAATCATCCTGAATAACCACTGAAGACTAGCTGAAGAGATGTCTCACAACCAAGGATTTACAGAAGAAGCCACAGCAAGACTGGTATGAAGGGGTGGAGATGTGAAAACAGCTGAACCTGCTTCCATGGGTGCAGCTAAGATTCTGGAAGGATACAGATTTGAGGTTAGCCCTGGCAAGTATGGGGTTGAGATGCCACAGCCCAGTGCAACAGAGTCAAGAAGAAGGGCCCACATAACATCTGGCTATGAAAATCAGTGTGGATTCTGTCTGGCACGGAGAGACAGGAGTCTGTTAGTGACATGAGTGTCCTTTTAAAAGGCAACCACACAAAATGTGATTGGCTGTCACTCACCCTGAGCTCAGATTGAGGGAGGGTGAAGCAGACTAGAGTCCGGTGAGGAAAGACTGGTGTTTGTGACTCTGGGAGAAAACTGAAAGGGACAGCTGCCAGGATCCCTGAGCCAAGTTCTTATTCCACACTGTAGTTGCCATCTTTCTTGGGTGGAGCACTCCCCTCCATATGGCATGAGCCTGGGGCAATGCAATAGCACCACCCTTTGGACTTCCTATTGTCCCACCCCGCATAGCTTGTACTCTACTGAAGTGTCAGCTGTCTGGAAAGACTCAGGGAGTGTCAGTGACTGAGTTGTGTGGCTCTGGGGCAGAGGCCATTCCCTTCACTTTCCTGTGAACTTGAGATCCACTAGCCCCACTCTCAGACTCCCCATGGCCCCACCCTATTGACTCCTGGTGGTTCTGCACTGCCAAGGTCTGGGCAGCATGTGGGACAGACTAAGTTGTGTGGCTCTGTTGTAGAGGCCACTCCCACAATATTCCCCCAGTGCCACTTCTTCACAGGATATCCCCTAGTCCCATCCTACTGACTCCCAGCAGCCCTGCTCTGCTGAGATCTGGCTCAAGGCAGAATCTGAGACAGACTGAGTTGTGTGGCTCTAGAATGGGAAATTTTTCCCTTGCATGCATGACCAATGCAGAGCCTTCTCTTCATACAGCCAAATATTGGTCTATTTGAGTCTATTAACCTCTGCTGGCTTCACCTTGATGACTCCCTGAGACCCTACCCCGTCACATAGGTAATCAAGCACCCAGTGGGTAACAACTTGGTAGATCGTGGGACATATGCTGAATGGCCTGAAACCCAGCATTGACACTGAGTTTGAACCTGTATCAATAAGGAAAGCACCACTCATGCCTACCTACTTATTTCACTGAAAACCTACTTCATGCACTCGAGTACAGCCAGAAGTTGTATCAGTGACTGAACTTAACAGGCAGGTGTCATATGGAGGAAGATCTCAGTGTGCCTTGGGATTTTCGCTGACCTACCCCTGGGCCCAGTTGGTAAACACCAGCCTTTGTGCACAGCTTGATCCTTTTTATGTACACCTAGGCCCAGCATAGACATCTACAAACTGTGGATCACTCTGTAGATCCAAACAGGTTTCCCAGGGCAAATCACAGGTAACATCTGTCCTAGGCCTGCCCCAGGTCCCTCCAAAGAGGCCCCAGAAACAACATACCTGTTGGTGAGCTTCAGACAACATCAGAGCAGGATTCAGTTACCTTGATAACCAACCTATCTAAAGTGAGATCTTGGAAGACACCAAACACTGCTGAGGCAAATTTCGTTTCCAGTACTCAGCACATGCACAGCAGCTTGTACACTGTGGTCAGGGTTGATCCTCAAAGTCAGCCAGCCTGAGGTTTTACACCAGGCACAAATGGTCCAATAGTAATCAAGACTCAATTATAACAGGAGGGTACACATAACCCACACAAGGGACATTCCTGGAGCACCCAGCACAGGTGATTAAGGAGCTTGTGCCATTGGGTCCCACAGGACTTCTACTACATAAGACCACCCTACCAAGTCTGTGAGTCATAGCAGATCTACCTAGTACATAGAAACATACACAAAGAGGCAGCCAAAGTATTGAGACAAAAACAAACAAACAAACAAACAAAACAGGCCCTGAATAAACTAACAGGAGAAACCTCCAGAAAAAGAGCTAAATAAAATGGAGGCAAGCGCCCTCGCTGATTTGGCTCAGTGGTTAGAGCATCAGCCTGCGGTCCAGAGAGACCTGGGATTGGTTCCCGCTAAGGGCATGTACCTCGGTTGCAGTTTGTCCCCTGCCCTGGTTGGTCGTGCGGGTGGCAGCCACTCGATGTGTCCCTTTCACGTCGATGTTTCTCTCTCTCTTTCTCTCCCTTCCTCTCTCTCCCTCCCACTCTATCTGAACAAAAAAATGGAAAAATGTCCTCGGGTGAGGATTAAAAAAAAAAAAAAATGGAGGCAAGCAATTGATCAGATATAAAGTTCAGAGTAATGGTTATGAGAATGTTCAAGGAACTTAGTGAGAATTATAACATCATGAAAAAGAACATAGAAAGCATGAAATAGAACCAGTCAGCAATAAACAATGCAATATCTGAAATGATGAATATGCTGGAAGGAATAAACAGAAAACTGAATGAAGCAGGTGATCAAATCACCAATTTGGAAAACAAAGTAGAAGAAAATACCTAATTAGAGCAGCAAAAAGAATAAAATAATTTTTAAAAATAAGGATATTTTTAAGGATATTATGGACAATAAAAAATGTAACAATGTCTACATCATAGAAGAAGAAGAAGAAGAAGAAGAGAGAGAGCAAGGTATCAACAACCTATTTGAAGAAATGATGACTGAAAACTTCCTTAATTTGATAAAGTAAAAAGTCACACAAGTCCAGGAAGCACAGAGAGTCTTATATAAGATGAACTCAAAGGGCCCACACCAAGTCACATCATAATTAACATGGCAAAGGTTAAAGACAAAGAGAATCTTAAAAGTAGCACGAGAAAGACTGTTACTTACAGAGGAGCTTCCATAAGACTGACAGCTGATTTCTCAACAGAAACATTTCAGACCAGAAGGAACTGGCATGAAATATTCAAGGTAATAAAAAAGTAAAGTCCTATAACCAAGACTACTTTTACCAGCGAGTCTCTCCTTTAAAATTGAAGGAGAAATAAAGAGCTTCCCAGACAAGAAAAGCTAAATGAATTCATTTTCCCCAAACCAGTATCACAAGAAATGTTAAATGTTCAGAAAAACAGTTAAAATAGTAAAATGGCAATAAATATGTAATGATTAATAATCACTTTAAATGTAAATGGATTAAATGATAAAGCAAAAAACATAGGGTAGCTGAATGAATAAGAAAAATAGACCTATATAAATGCTCTCTACAGAGACCCACCTCAGAAAAAGAGCTAAACACAAAGTAAAAGTAAAGGAATAGAAAAAAATTATTTTATGCAAATGCAAATAAAAAATAAGCTTGGGTGGCAATACTTATATCTGATATAATAAACTTTAAAACAAAGGCTATAGTAAGAAACAAAGAAGGACACTACATAATGATAAAAGGAGCAATTCAGCAAGAGGACACCACCATTTTAAACATTTATGCACCCAGCATAAGAGCACTAAATATTTAAAGCAATATTGATGGACATAAAGGGGGAGATTGACACTTGTAGGGGATTTTAACACCCCATTGACATTAATGGATAGATCTTCCAGACAGAAAATCAACAAGGAAACAGCAGCCTTAAATGCCAGACTGGATCAGATGACTTTAATTGATATCTTCAGAACATTTTACTTCCAAACAGCAGAATACGTAATCTTTTCAAATGCACATGGAATACTTTCTAGGGTAAACCACATGTTAGGACACAGAATAATTCTCAATAAATTTTAGAAGATTGAAATCATATTAAACATCTTTTCTGAACACAATGGTATGAAACTAGAAATCAATCATAAGAAAAAAATTGAAAACCACACAAAGATGTGGAGACTAAACAACATGTTACTAAACAATGAATGAGTTAACAATGAGATCAAGAAATAAATCAAAAGTTGCCTTGAAAAAAATGAAAATGAGAACACAGCAACCCAACTGTATGCCAACAAATTGGACCATCTTGAAGAAATGGAGAAATTCCTAGAAACATACAAATTTTCAAATCTCAATCAGGAAAATTAGAAAATCTCAATAGACAGACTACAACCAATGAAATTGAAGTGGTAATAAAACAAAACAAAATAATCTCCCAACAAACAAAAATTGTGGACCCGATGGTATCACAGGTGAATTTACCAAACATTCAAAGAAGAACTAACACCTATCCTTCTCAAACTATTCCAAAAAATTCCAAGAGGAGGGATGACTTCCAAGCTCATTTTATAAGGCTGGCATTATCCTCATTCCAAAACCAGATAAAGACACTAGAGAGAAAGAAAATTATAGGTCAGTATCCTTGATGAACATAGATGCTAAAATCTTAAAAAAAAAAAAAAAAAAAAAAATTAGCAAACCAGATTCTGCAATACATTAAACAAAATTATACACCATGATCAAGTGGGATTTATTTCAGGATTGCAAGGTTGGTCCAATATTCACAAATCAATTAATGTAATACATCATTTAAACAAAGTAAAGGATAAAAACCACTTGATCATATTAATAGATCCAGCGAAAACATCTGATATAATTCAGCACTACTTATGAGAAAAACACTCAGCAAAGTGGAAATAGAGAGAACATACTTCAATTAATAAAGGCCATATATAAAAAATTTACAGCCAATATCATACTCAATGAGCAAAAACTGAAATCAGGGACAATATAAGGATGTCTGTTTTCAACACTCATTCAACATAATACTGGAAATCCTAGTCACACCAGTCAGACAAGAAGAAGAAATAAAATGCACTCAAATTGGAAAGGAATAAGTAAAACTATCACTATTTGGAGACAACATGATAGTGTATATAGAGAACCCTAAAGATTCCACCAAAAAAAAGGTGCTAGAACTGATAAATGATTTCAGTTAAGTAGCAGGACACAAAATAAATATCCAGAAATCAGTTGCATTTTTACAAACCAATAATGAACTATCAGAAAGGAAAACTAAAAATGCAATCTCATTTACAATTGCATATATATATATATATATATATATATATATATATATATATATATTTAACCAAGGAAGTAAAGGACCGGTAGTCGGAAAATAATAAGACACTGAAGAAAGAAACTAAAAAAGACACAAATAAGTGGGAGCTGTGTTCATGGGTAGGAAGAATTAGCATTATTAAAAAGTCCATATTACCCAAAGCAATCTGTAGATTCAAAGCAATTCCTATCAAGATACAAATGGCATAGTTCACAGAACTAGAATAAATATTCCAAAAATGTATATAAAATCACAAAAAACCCCTAATAGCCACAGTAGTCTTGAGAAAGAAGAACAAAGTTGAAAGAATTATGCTACCTGAAATAAAACTATACTGCAAGGCCATAGTAATCAAAACAGCATGGCACTGGCATAAAAAAAAAGACATTTAGATCAAAGGAATAGAATAAAGAGCTTAGA
Organism: Molossus molossus; assembly: GCF_014108415.1. Taxonomy (NCBI): domain Eukaryota; kingdom Metazoa; phylum Chordata; class Mammalia; order Chiroptera; family Molossidae; genus Molossus; species Molossus molossus. Next base: position 29,873,894 of record NW_023425348.1, read on the forward strand.
AACACACCTATGCCTTTTTGCTCAATTAATATTTGACAAAGTAGGGAAAAACATATCATGGTGCAAAACAGTCTATTTAATAAATGGTGTTGGAAAAATAGGACAGATATGTGCAAAAAAAAAAAACTAAATCACCTTCTTACACTATATACAAGAATAAACTCAAAATAAATTCAAGACTTAGATGTAAGTCTTCAAACCATAAAAATCCTAGAAGAAAACATACTGTATAATCTCAGACATTTCTCATAGAAAAAATATTTTGCCTAATATATCTCCTCTGGCAAGGGAAACAAAAGAAAACATGGACAAAAGGGATTACATCAGGCTAAACATTTTTTTGCATAGCAACGGAAGTCATCAACAAAATGAAAAGACAACCTACTGAATGAAAGAACATATTCGGCAATGAAACATCTGATAAAGTGTTAATATCCAAAATGTATAAACAACTTATACATCTAAACACCAAAACATAAAAATAAATAAAAATAAAACAATCCAATTAAAAAATGGGCAAAAAACCTGAATAGTCACTTCACCAAAAAGGACATACAGATGTCCAATAGACTTATGAAAAGATGCTCAATGTCACTAATCATAAGAGAGATACAAATTAAAACCACAGTGAGATATCACCTCACACCTGTCAGAATGACTATTATCAATAAGTCAACAAAGAACAAGTGTTGGCGAGGATGTGGAGAAAATAGAACCCTCTTGTACTGTTCATGAGAATGCAGTTTTGTGAAGCTAACTTAGCTAACTTAGCCATTCCATTTCTGGGAATATATCTGAAGAAACCTGAAACAATGATTCAAAAGTATATATGCACCCCTATGTTCATTGTAGTGTTATTTAAAATAGCCAAAATTTGGAAGCAGCCCAAGTGACCATCAATAGATGAGTAGATAAAAAAAAAAAACACAAAACTGTGCTATATTTACACAATGGAATATTATTCAGCTTTAAAAAAGAAGCAATCTTACCTTTTGCAACAGCATGGATGAACCTAGAGAATATTATCTTAAGTGACATAAGCCAGTCAGAGAAAGACAAGTACCATGTGATTTTACTCATATATTGAATCTAATAAACAAAATAAACTACTGACAACTGTCAAAGAGAAGAGGGGTAAGGCGCTGGGTGAAGAAGTTGAAGGGATTAGGCAAAAAAAAAAAACAAAAAACCCTCATAGACACAGACAACAGTATGGTGTTTACCGGAGGAAAGAGGGCTGTGGGGAGAGGTAGAGGAGGGTAAATACTTAGGGTGGTGGACACCCAATGCAATAAACAAATGATGTATTATAGAATTATACACTTGAAACCTATGCCATTATGTTAAACAATGTCACCCCAATAAATTCAATAAATAAAAATTTAGAAAGCATAATATATTTTATTTTCTTTAAAATCTATTATATGGTATTTTTAGAAAATTTATGTTTGGAGTATAAAGCATGAAATAAGGTTGAGAAAAATAAATACTTTGCTATAAATTCCATAATGCAGAATGAGCAAAACTGTTCACACCAGTATTTCTAACTAATATCAGCCACAGAAATAGAACATTATTTATTCATTTTCAAAATATATTTTATAATCATTGCTCATTGTAATTAAAACGCCAGAACTTTCCTCCCAAATTGTAAAGCTCATTATGCAAAGATAATTTTTTTTATTAAAATATCAAAATTTAAAATTTTATTAACCAAATTGACTTAAAAATTCTTTATTTAGTAAGAATGGGAAATGTGGCAAAGAGAAAAGAGGGGAGATATTTTTCACCCTTTGAGAAAGGAGATACCTGAGATTGTCTGAACACTAATAATTGGTATAAAAAATAGAAGTCATATGTGATGAGAAACTAATGATATTTTCTTATTAAATACAATGCGGAATGTGTGGTAGAGAGGAAAGAAAATGTTGAAGTCACAAATTACATTAAAAATGGAAAAACTTCAGAGTATTCACATTTTAAATATCCATTATAGGCCCGGCTGCTGTGGCTCAGTGGATTGAGCGTTGGTCCAGGTTCAATTCCTAGTCAGGACACATGCCCCGGTTGCAGGCTTGATCCCCATTAGGGGGCATGCAGAAGGCAGCTGATCTACGTTTCTCCCTCACATCAATGTTTTTATCTCTCTCTCCCTTCCTCCCTCTCTTAAAAGTCAATAAAAACATCAAAAAAAAATTTAAATCCATTGTAAATAAGAATACATATTTTTTGTTGTTGTTGTTGTTGTGTTGTTTTTTTTTTTGTTACATGCCCCTAACAGGAACCAAACCCATGACTCTCTGGTCCGCAGGCCAACACTCCAACCGCTGAACCAAACTGACCAGGGCTATATTCTTAAGTGTGTATATATATATATATATATATGATATACTATTCCAATTCTACTATAAGGGTAAGAATGTACAGAGACTCTTTTAAGACGGAACAGAACTACAGTTAATCCTAGAACAACATGAGGTTTATGGGCACTGACTTTCATGTAGTCTAATATCTAAGCACAACTTTCGACTTCCCAAAAACTTAACTATAGCTGTCCCTTGTTATCTGCAGAGGATTGACTCCAGGACTCATGGAGATACAAAAATCAGTGGATGCTCAGTTCCCCCACATAAAATAGCATAGAACAGTGCATGCAGCCTGCCCTCCACACCAGCAGATTCCCAAACACAGATCAAAAACACAGTTTTCAACCAGGGGATCATTGAATCTATGGATGGGAAACCATGGGCTATGTAGGGCCAACTGTACAATTTTTTTGGGGAAAAAAGCCACATATAAATGAATGTGCTCTGTTTAAACTCATGTTGTTTGAGGGTCAACGGTATGATAACCATGGAGTGTTAGAAGACTGGAGAAAGTGGTGAAGAGAGATGCCATGCAACGCAATCCTACTTTATGTCATGGTGCAACAAGCTTAGAGAGGTTCCGTGACTTCCACAAGTGCTGATGCTTTGTGAGTGGCAGAGTCACAAACCAATTCTCATTGCACTGCACCATGTGGTCTTCCTATGACCATACCTTCTACAGACAGAAATGGTAGAATCTGCCTTGTCTGACTGAAATAGAAAGACCAACATCTTAATATTCAAAGTCCAAGCATTTAGATTAAATATAAAATTATCAATAAACTAATCATGTGTATTAATCCATAAATAGGTTTTAATACAGTGAAATATATTTATCATCTTGTTAATGCTTATTTAACTGCATAACAATGAAATACCTCTCAAACTTGAGCATTCAAATGTAAAGTGGATTGCTGTGTAGCATAAGATATTTTAAATTAAAGTATTTAATAGCTTCTTTGAAATAGAGGAAAATGAATTGGTCTCCATTATGACATGACCTATTTTCATGTCAACTATAGATTTGAATCTATAGTTGAGATACTTCGATTCATTCACACTTTCCCAGTTTAACTCCCAAACAATGCTAGCCTCTTTTTGAACCCAGAATGTTTATCTGGTTTCCACACCCAGTATTAATGTGGTCATTGCCAACAATCTTCTTTTTCATTTTGCTTCAGGTTTTCAGGTTTTCTTTCATTACTTGGCCCCAGGGACTGGGCACTTGTGTTTATCTCTGCCTGGAATTTCTTCTGTGAGACTCTGCGAAGCTGCCTCCTTCTCATGATTTAGCGTTCAGCTCCACTATTACTTTCTCAGAAAAGGTATCCCTTCTCTATTTCATGTCAAATAGTTTCTGCTTTCCCAATCTTCTATATTGCATTGTCTTTTGCATTTATACAGTACTTTTAATTATCTGAAAGTTTTTGTTTGTTATATGAATTCCCTCTAAGCCCAAGCTAAAAATAAATTCTTCCAGCTGCTTTTTATTTAATCTTATATCCCCTACCTTTTTTAGAATGTGCCCCTTTCTAACCAAAGCATTGTGGGACTGCTACTTCCTGAGAAGTAGACATTGTACTCACACATTAGCCAAGGTACTTTTCTTAAGCAGATCATCTCATTGGCTCATGTGAACCTTCTATTCTACTAAGGGTTTTTTGTTTTTTGTTTTTTTTATGAGTTGCTATAAAACCTGTTCTCCCAAGTTCTGTAGATATTAAATTTATTTTTTAAACAAATTTAAATGAAGGACTTTATATTTTAAATGCTGCAGAATTACAACAATAGACCATATTCTTTAGCCATGTCTTTATGAAAATCATTGTAGAGTTTTCCATCTATTGAGAGAGGAAATGAGAAATGCAATCATTAACTCATATTCAGTTTGCCTTGCTTTGTAGTGACTGAGCACACTGCATTCACTTGAACTCCCCTGTGCCACTGTGTTTCATGATTCTAGAAAACCTGTGTAATACCAACACCAGAATGCATTTTGAGTGACTTGGAGGAAATATTTTTAGACTCTTGTTTTAAAAGGCAAAAAATATCATAGTGTTATTCCATGTGGAGTATCAAATTATTTGTATTATGTGCAAGAAAAATCGTTGGCATGAATTTGGTGGAATGCTCTTTAGCTATTTGTGAGTAAGAGTGCTGTTAGTATGTTAGATCTTGTTTGTCTTCCAACCCAACTCCATGCCTAATTACACTATATAGGATGTTAAGTAGGCACTATACTAAGAGATGTGGAATCACAGGCTGCATAATCCCATTGTGATTTCCCTCAGCACCACATAGTTGTTATTTTTTTCCGAATATTGTGGGGGACTTCATAATTATACATTTTCTGCCATTGAAAGATCCAGTGTGTCATTATACAGTTCAAATATAACAGTGCTGCTTGCTGTTCAAATACATGTAGCTACCTACATGGGATTAAAGTGTGTTTAACACTAATTAAATAGAAATGTGGTGGGACCTATTACTGCTTTATTCTGAATATGAAGTGTGCAGGTATAATTGACCCCTGTAAGCAACATTGAGAAACCATTCAGTTGGAGTAATGCTGTTGATATTTTAACACCTTCTTTATAAACATCATACAAGGAAATAAATGAAATTAACAGTGGGGTAAATTTTGGGTAAATAGTGTATATTTATTACCTGTGTATTATGGAGTTAACTGATTTTTATTTTGCAAGAACCATCAGGTAATCTCGTTAATGAACACCAGATGGCACTGCATTGAATAGCATTGGGTGTTCATTTGCCCATGAAAACTGGAAACACATTTTGGAAATGAAGTGTGTGTTAGGGATAATCGTGCCTAGTCGTTCATTTTGAAAAGGAAAGTACTCATACTTAGAAAGGTTACTATTATTTCCTCAAGACCAAGTTAGAGATAAATATCTGACCCTGCATTCAAACTCCTGTGGGTTTTCAACACACTATCCTAGCTTTCCACATGGTTATGGTTTCATTACATGAAAGAAAGAGCATGACAAGGATAATAGTCAAATTTTAAATCCTAGCTGTGACAGTAGACAGATCATTTAGCCATTTCCCACTTAGTTTTTTGTGTGTGTGGAAAAAAGGGATTAAAAACATACCTACCTTATAGTTCTACGTTGATTAAATAAAAGCTCTATAAAATAGTACAAAATTTGCTATGTAACAAGTATTCTAGACATATTGGTCCCACAATGATTTTAAGGAACTCTACGTATATCATCATTTTTGTAATCCTAAAGCCTTTATTACATACTTAATTTTACTTTGCTCTGTTTGAATATGGGCAGCCTTTTGCTCTCCAGAAGCTTACACTCAAAGACCTGTAAACGAAGAGTGGAAGGCAAGTCCTGGAATAATCACGTGGGCCCGTGATGTGGAAGAGGGATCTGGCTATGTGCTCTGGTTGGGGTAGGCAAGGGAACATTGCAAGACTAATGGATTCTCAAGGGAGTTACTTGAACATCTCAGGACTGGACTTTTAGACTCTTCACCATTTGAATCTTCTCAGTCCTTTTGCACCTCATCTAGCCCGTGCACTCTTACATTCTACAGTATTACCACATGCTGTCACCTCTCTGTTAGGTCTTCTGCTTTGAATTTTGGTGTGATATGCATTCTGAGTCTAGTGTTTGCCAATAATGAACTCTGTGTCTTCAGCTAGGTTTCTTTTCCTATTGTGGCCCCAGTTTAATTATGTATAAAATAAAGGGCTGGACTAGATATAAAACTTTGAAGTTCTATAGTTCTCTGATTTTTTTTTTTCTAGTCATACCTGACATACCTTCTTTCCTCTACATACCTGTACATACAAGTCCAGTGTACTTGCTTCTCCTGGTGAGTCTCATAGCCTCTAAATGCCTGTATCATTTTTCTTATCTAGTAGACTTTGTTTAGTCCTCTCCCACAGAGACAGTGCTTTTTCATGTGACTTGTGGTCACTGAGACATTAGCAAATCTGATGCAAGCAGAGCTTAATAAGTATGTTCCCAGTGGACTTACCTTTTGGAATATTTTCTCTAGCAACCATTCGATCACCATGCAGAGAAGTTCATGCTAGCCTTGTGGAGAAATTGCAGGGAACCCAGATAGTAGCCAGAATTTAGACTTCATTCATGTAACTCATCCCAGCCATCCTGTCCAGCCCCAAACATTTAAGTACCCCAACAGAGGCCCCAGACATTGTGGTATTTCTCCCACTGTGTCCATACAAATCCCTTACCAATAATTGTGAGTAAAAAAATAGCTGATGGTTTTCAGCTATTAAGTTGTGGCATGGTTTGTTATATCAGTAGACAACTGAAACACTGTGCTTGCTACCTTGTGGATTGGCTTCAGCTTAGCCTCCCTAAGCCTTATCATCTATAAATGGTACATAATAATATTACCAATGGCTCAGGATTAGTATTATTAAATGAGATAATATATGAATAATGATCAAGAGAATGATAGGCACAGAAAATCTCTTTATGTGACAGTGGTTATTATTAAAGAAAACAAATTGATAGATTTGGCCCCCAAAATCTCATTCAAGTAAAATGAAAGATTGACTCTATGGAGGTTAGTGAAATAACTGTAGTAAACCTACACAGGTGGTGACTGGGAATTCCAGGGTAGCTGTGGTGATCTAAATATGTCCCAGTTCCAGGTGCTGTTTAGTGTACTGTGGTGTGATTTTTTTAGCTGTAGCTTAAATAATGGTGGGGATAATTTTGATTCTTCTGGCTGTCTGGGACTTTCAGAAACTTTTTAACATATTTTTTTCTGGCTTCTTTGGGGGGAGACTAAACCAAGTAATTATTGGTGACACAGGGACCCAGAATTTGCCTTCTTGCTTTCTGACTTGGGGTACCTGATATTATTTCTCAGTCTGATTTTCCCCAACTCTTGCTTTGTCACTATCCCTTCTCTTCTAATTCCTTCATGCCAGTCTCATTGTTATCAATGATAAGAACCTTAGCCTACATCCTTTTGAGAATTTAGGTGAGGTGAGAGAAAGAGGGTCATCAATTACAAATTACATTTTATCCAAATTTGCCTTACTGTAGGTTATGTTATCATGGTGTTTTTCTGTATTATGATGCTTTACTATCCTTATCATAATATTACTATTTTATGTATTAAAATACATATGCAATAAACTGTATACACTATCAAAAACTTTTTTTTTTATTAACAGTTGCATCTTAAATGAAATTAAGCCATGTGTCCAAAATAGTATTGTTAAAAAAAGCTGAACTGGAACAAATCATTATTTATCACTGATAAACATTTTTTTTCATATGTACAGTAGAGATTATTGTACATACCTTCTATGGTCATCATGAGGATTATTGATAATAATACATGTAAATAGCCTATGATAGTGCCTGGTATAGAACTATTATGACATAACTTTATCCCACTTTTGATAGTACCCTCATCAAAACTCCAGGACTCCATTCACATTACTGTGTCTACATGAGATTCTTTCTTGATTCAAGACCATGAAAAGACCCCATATGAATTAATATGATCACTTAGCTCTCTGCAATGCATATCTAGCTTACCTAATCTCTATGCAGTAAAATAAATAGTTGCATTTTATTTCCTGAGTTGGATGTTAAATTACTGAGCTGGATATCTCTTCTGCACAAACACCTTGCTCTGAAGTTCACAAGTCTCCTGTGCATTGTCACCACTCTATAGATCATTCCTGAGTTACTTTATTTCTATGGTAAATTAGATTGAAAGACTGCTAGCACTGCTCAGCACACCCATGAGACAGTTGTAACTTGATCAGGGTCATGCAACCAATCAGTACAGGACGAAAGCAGAGGTAGGAGACCTCAGGGCAGAGTATTATTAGACCAATGATAAGCTGTTATTTGATCCTCAGGGGAAGCAGGGCATAGAGCAGGTATTGAGATGATTAACATGATGCACTTGCCTAAATCATGTCACCTGGCATCTCTTGGGAAACAAGTATCTTGGACAATGGTGTTGTGTAATAGTGAAATTGAAAATGCATTGATGAAGTCAACAGGGATTCTTTCCTCCTTTCTCTCTTTGCTCTACATCTTGGTAGCCATTCTTTGGTTAACTTGGATCAAGGAAAGGAGCCAGGACAAAAGTCCTGACAGGCTAGTCCAGGGGTTTTCCTATATTATATGTATGCTTCCAAAGTATCATAAACTCATAAAAACTCTGAGAGTTAGACTTTGATATCATCTACTATGGTCATTTCACAATATTTAAGTCACCTCTGTAATAATTCTGTTGGCAAGTATTTAAACTCTACCTAAGCGCCTTTCCTGTCATGACACTCTTACCACCCAAGGTAGCCCATTTATTTCTTAAGATTTTTTGGTTTTGATAGATAGCTTGCTATCCTTAAATTCCACCAATTTGTGCTCCTTTTATAGTTTTCTGTATCATGAATGGATCATCAGCTATTTGAATCATAGAATCATGACTTGTCTTTGTATTCACTATTTTCCATCTTCTAATCCTGAGGGGAAACATCTACAGTTCTTCCAATCACTTATTTCTCTTGTTTTGTGGTTTTGAATTCCCTCATTTGAGTGAATGAAGGGATTCAGGAAAAGAAGAGAACTCACAGGTTTGGAGTCAGGTCTGGTCCTATTTTCAGGCGTAGTAATGTATTTGTGATTTGGGACAAGTTACTTAAATTTCATGCCTCTGTTTCCTCTTCTGATAAGTAACACTCAGTGTTTTATAGATTAATGTATTAGATAACTAACTGGCTTTCTTCTATATTTGAATCTGATCAATCATATCACATGATCAATTGATTAGCAACTTTTACCACCTAGATAGCATAGATTTTTCTATTTCTTTCTGCTTAGCTCTGAACTCATCACCTTGTACTTACATAATTGGTGTTGCAAACTAAATGCAGTTTGTTTTTTTAACTTTTCTCAGGTTTCAACTCAATAGACTCAACCCATTCTTCCAGAAATATAAAAATTCAGAAATCCTTCAGATATTTCTGACCAGATAGCCATATGATATTGGCTTATATTTTATTAGGGGCAATGTGGTCAGATGGCTCGATTGCTTGACCAAGGCCATGGAAACTAATTGCAATACTTGGGTGAGTACCTGTTAGTCATAGACAGTGCTCTGTCCCTGGCCAATACTCCTAAAATGTGCAATGATGCTGCATCTTATTAATAATTTAAGGCATATTTATTGTTTAAGTGTAAAGAACAAATGTTTATTTAGCAGCAGGATACTTGTTTGAGTTTGATTAGTGTAGTCCTTGCAATGAAAATTGAAATTTCAAGGAGAGTGGATCAAGGTATTATAAGTGTAACAGGAAGAACCTGAACTCACCAACTCCCACAGACACAACAAACCTACAACTACATGTGGAATAATTTATCCCAAAACTGGATGAACAGTGACTCCACAGCAAAAGATATAAAGGGGTAGCATTTAGATGGGTAGGAGAGACAGAGATAGCAATCTCACCAAAAACAAACTATAAAACCAAATACCCAAACATCTCAGGTGTGGAGATCCACAATTTGGAGGGTTCATATAAATATGAAACTTTTTCTTCAGGTGCAAGGGAATTGAGCTCTATATCAGACACAACAAACCTTAGATCAAACACAGGAGAGGTGTGCTCCTAAAATGCCTGGATTTGAAAAACAAGAGGATTACATTTAGGAAAACCATAGAACTGAAAGGAATGGAGAATCCACTCTTTTTTTCTTTTTAATGTATGTTTATTGTTGAAAGTATTACAGATGTCCCTCCTTTTTTCCCCCATTGATGCCCCCACCTTCATTGCACTATTGTCTGTGTCCATTGGTTATGCATATACGCATATATGTTCTTTGATTTATCTCTTCCTGCCCCTCCCACACCCCCTTCCTTCTGATGTTTATTAGTCTGTTTCCTTAAAGGGCTCCTGTGTAGAATCACTTACCCTGGGACCCATAACAAAAACACAAGTTTAAAATGTGTCTAGACCATATGTGAAGGAGACCCACTTATTAATATTAAATAATCCACCAGAAAGTCAGGAAATACTGATGGGTCCTGGTTGGTTTGGCTTAGCAGTCAGAGCGATGACCCGTGGACTGAGGGTCAGTCACAGTTTGTGTCCCAGTCAAAAGCACATACCTGGGCAGGTTCAATCCCCAGCTGTGGGAGGCAACTAACTGATGTGAGAGAAACACATTGAAGTCTCTCTCTCTCTCTCTCTCTCTCTCTCTCTCTCATTCTCCCTCCCTCTTTCCCCCTCCCTCCTTCCCTTGCACTCTATCTAAAACTCAGTGGAAAAAATATCCTTGGGTGAGGATTAACAACAACAAATACACTGATGGGTGCCATTTTTGCACTCTCATACTACCTTGCTAATGTCAGCTGGCTGTGCTATTATGGAACTCTCTCTGTAATCTGCTAGACTCAGTGATCACCTCACTAAGAGTCTGCCCCACCCCCATGCCTCAGCTGTGTATCACACAGCCAAGCTGGTAGAGAGTCCTGCTCACAGTTGAGCCATTCTACAATTGTGCACCAAAAAGCCAGAGCAGGCAAGAGTCTTACCCACCACCATACACCATGCCTCAGCTGCAGTCATGCACCACAAAGCCATGCCAGGCAGCACCCACACCCACCTGCACACTGCAGACAAGCTTACAGCTCGCACAGGGGACGGTCCTTGAGCATCAAGCCCTATTAGACAGGGGTGATTGTGCTTCAGTACCTCATATGAATATCTCTCTCATTTTTTCTTTTTATTAGAGAGAGAAAGGAAGGGAGAGGGAGAGAGATAGAAACATTAATGAGAGAGAACATCAATTGGCCACCTCCTGCATGCCCCCCACTGGGAATTTGGCCAACAACCTGGGCATGTGCCCTGACCAGAAATCAAACCAGTGATATCTTGGTGCATGGGTTGATGCTCATCCACTGAGCCACACTGGCCGAGCTGAATAGCTCTTACACAGAGTCTCTCCTTCAAGATTGGGAGTAGTCAATTTGTCTAGTACATAGAAACAGACACAGAGAGCCTGACAAAATGAAGACACAGAGGAATATGTACGAAATGAAAAAATAAAATGACAAAATCTCAGAAAAAGACATTAATGAAATGGAGATAAGCAATATACCTAATAAAGAGTTCTAACAAATGGTCATAAAGATACTCACCAAACTCGAGAGAAGAATAGATGAACATAGTGAGATTTTCAACAATGAGATAGAAAATATAAGGAAGTTCCAAACAGAAGTAACACAGCTAAAAAATACAATATCTTAACAACAACAACAAAAATCACTGCAGGTTTGCATCTCTCTGATGATTAGTGATGATGAGCATTTCTTCATATGTCTCTTAGCCATTTGTATGTCCTGTTTGGAGAGGTGTCTATTTAGTTCCTCTGCCCATTTTTTAATTGGATTCTTTGTCTTCCTTTTGTGGAGTTGTATGAGCACTCTATATGTATTGGAAATTAACCCCTTATCTGATATATCATTGGCAATTATGCTCTCCCATACAGTAGGTAGCCTTTCCGTTTTGATGATTGTATCTTTCGCTGTGCAGAAGCTTGAGGTATCACCTCACATCTGTCAGAATGGCCACCATCAACAAATCATCAAACAACAAGTGTTGGCGAGGGTGTGGAGAAAAGGGGACTCTAGTGCACTGCTGGTGGGAATACAGACTGGTGCAGCCACTATGGAAAACAATATGGTGTCACCTCAAAAAATTAAAAATTGATCTTCCATTTGACCCAGTGATCCCACTTCTAGGAATATACCCTAAGAAGCATAAAACACCAATCGGAAAGAATATATGTACCCCCATGTTTGCAGCAGCACTATTTACAATCGCTAAGATCTGGAAACAGCCCAAGTGTCCATCAGTAGATGAATGGATCAAAAAGCTGTGGTACATATACACAATGGAGAACTACGCAGCGGTAAGAAAGAAAGATCTCTTATCCTTTGAGACGACATGGAGGGACCTGGAAAGTACTATCCTAAGTGAAACAAGCCAAACAGAGAAAGATAAGTTTCATATGATCTCACTTATTTGTGGAATATAATGAACATAATAGTTTGAGGAATGGGGTAGTCCCAGAGACGCGGAAACGGGGTGCAGACTGACAATCCCCTAAAGAGGGGGTGGTGGTGGAGGGATGAACCACAGAACTTATATGCATGTATGCATGAACAGTGGACATGGACAACAATCTGTGGACAGGGCAGGGAGGGAGGGGGGGGAAATCAGTGGGGGGAAATGGACAAACATCTGTAACAAAAATTAATAAAAAAAAAACAACAAAACACTGCAGGTGTTTGACAGCTGACTGGATGAAGCAGACGTGTGGATCACTGAGTTTGAAATGAAAACAATGGAACTCACATCCTCAAGAAACAAGAAAACAATCTAACCTTACACCTAAAAGAACTAAAAAAGAAGAACAAACAAAGACCATTTAGTAGATAAAAGGGAATAATAAGGATCAGAGTGGAAATAAATGAAATAGAGACTAAAAGATAAAAATTAATAGCTGGTACTTTGAAAATATAAGAAAAACTGACAAATCTTTAGCTAGACTAACCAAAAAAAGAGAGAGAGAGGGGGCCTAAATTAACAAAATTAGAAATGAAATGAGAAATGTTACACCTTATACTACAGAAATACCAGGGATTTTAAGAGATAACTATGAACAATTATATCCCAACAAATGGCACAACCTATAAGAAATGGATAAATTCCTAGATACAATCTTCCAGTCTGAATTATGAACAAATAGGAAATCTGAATAGATTGATTGCTAGTAAGGAAATTCAATTAGTAATAAAAAAAAAACACCCTGCCAACAAATAAAAGTCTAGGACCACATGGCTTCACTGGCAAATTCTCCCAAACATTCAAATAAGATTTAATATCTATTTCTCTCAAACTATTTTAAAATTGAAGAGGGGGAATGTTTTCAAACCTATTTTATGAGGTCAGTATTACCTTGATACCAAAACCAGACAAGGACACCATAAAAAAATAAAATAAAATTGCAGGCCAATGTCTTTAATTATCATAGATGTAAAAATCCTCAACAAAATATTAGCAAGTAGAGTTTAGCAGTATATTAAAAAGATCGTACCCTGTGATCAAGTAGGATTTATTCCAGGGATGAAAAGATGGGTCAACTTTCACAAATCAATCAACGTGACACACCCATAAACAAAATGAAATTAGTGTCATGTGATCATCTTAACAGTTGCAGAAAAAAACATCTTACAAAATCCAACATCTATTTGTGATAAGAACTAACAAAGTGAGCATAATGGAAATGTACATCAACATAATAACTGCAATGTATGACAAACCCACAGCTAAAAAAATACTCAGTGGTAAAAGCTGAAAGCTTTTACTATAAGATCAGGAACAAGACAAGGATTCCTAGTCTTGGGACTTTTATTCAACATAGTATTAGAAGTTCTAGATACAACAATCAGATAAGAAAGAAGAAAAAGAAGACATCCAAACTCGAAAAGAAGAAGTAAAACTATCAATACTTGCAGACAACGTAATTCTAGATATAGAAAACCCTAAAGACTACTCGAAAACCTATTAGAATAAATTAATAAACTTTGTAATGTTACAGGATACAAACAGAAATCTGTGGAATTTCTGTACACTAATAATGAACTGTCAGAAGGAGAAATTAAGGAAAAATCCCATTTATCATTGCACCAAAAGGAATAAAATATGTAGGAATAAACTTAACCAAGGATGTGAAAGAACTACACACTGAAAACTGTAAGATACTGATGAAGAAATTGAAGATGGCAACAAAAAATGGAAAACTGCTCTTGGATTAGAATTATTAATATTGTAAAAATGCTTATACTACCCAAGACAATCTGCAGATTCAGTGCAATCCCTATCAAAATGCCAATGACTTTTTTTTCATAGAATCACAGCAAATAATTCTAAAATATGTATGAAACCAAAAGAGATCACAAATAGCCAAAGCAATCTTAAGAAAGAGCAAAGCTGGAGGTACCATGCTCCCTGATTTCAAAGTATACTACAAAGCTATTGCAATCAAAACAGTATGATGTTACCATAAAAACAGACATGGAGATCAATGGGACAGAATTGAGAGCCCAGAAATAAACCCACACATATGTGAACAATTAATTCCTGACAGAGCTAAGAATATATAGTAGAAAAAGGACAGTCTCTTCAATAAATGGTATTAGGAAAACTGGACAGCCACAATGCAAAATAATTAAACTAGATCACTGTCTGGCACAATATACAAAAATTAACTCAAAATGGATTAAATAATTGAACATAAACCTCAAATCATAAAATTTCCAGAAGAAAACAGGTGATAAAATCCTTGCTATTAGTCTGTGTATGTGTGTGTGTGTGGTGTGTGTGTGTGTCTGATTCTGAGGGCAAAGGAAACAAAAGCAAAAATAAATAAATGGGACCATATTAAACTAAAAAGTTTCTGCACAGCAAAGGGAAACCATCATCAAAATGAAAAGGCGACCCACTGAATGAGAGAAGATATTTTCAAATTATATATTCAATAAAGTATCAATATCCAAAATACATAAAGAATTCAATTCAATAGCAAAAAGAAAAAAAAACAGAAAACTGATTAACAAATGGGCTGCCCTGGCCAGTTTGGCTCAGCGGTTGGAGCGTTGGCCTGTGGTACAGAGAGACCCGGGTTCAGTTCCCGCTAAGGACACATACCTCAGTTACAGTTTGTCCCCGGCCCTGGTTGGGTCGTGCGGGTGGCAGCCACTTGGTGTGTCCCTTTCACGTCGATGTTTCTCTCTCTCTCTCCCTCCCACTCTATCTGAACAAAATATGGAGAAGTGTCCTCGGGTGAGGATAAAAAAACAAAAACAAATGGGCAGAGGATTTGAACAGACAATTTTCACAAAAAGACTTATAGATGGTCAACTGGCACATAAAAAGATGTTCATCATAAATAATTATTCAGGAAGTGCAAATCGAAGCCACACTGATGAATCAATTTATACCTGTTAGAATTGGTATTATAAGAAAAGACAAGAAATAGTGTTGGAGAGGATGTGGAACACTTGTACTCTGTTGGTGAGAATATAAATTGGTGTAGCCACTATGGAAAACAGTATAGACATTCCTCAAAAAAATGAAGAATAGATTTACCATATAATCCAGCTATTTCACTTCTGGATATTTATCTGTAGAGTATAAAAACACTAATTTGAAAAAAAAAAAAAATGTGCCCTTATGTTCACTGCAGCATTATTTATAATAGCCAAGATGTGGAAACAACCTAAATGCTCATTGATGGATGAAAGGATAAAGATGTGATATAGTAAAATACTTTTTAGCCCTAAAAAAGTAGGAAATCTTGCAATTTGTTAAAACATGGATGGACCTTGAAGGTATTATGCTAAGTCAAATAAGTCAGAGGAGGAAGACAAATATCTTATTATTTAACTCACATGTGGAATCTAAAGCAATATAACTAATAAACAAATACAACAACAATGAACTCATAGATAAAGAGCAGAAACTGGTGGTTACCAGAGGGGAAGAGAGTTGAGGGTTAGGTGAAATCATGAAGGGGGTCAACTATAATGTAAAAGAAGGTAACTAGACTTTTGATGGTGATCACTATATAGTGTACACAGTTATCAGTTGTATAATCTTGTACACCTGAAACATATAATGTCATATATCAATTTTACTTCAATATAAAAAAATTTTACTATTGATCTATTTCTTCTTTTCTTTTTTGGTACCAGTGTTTTGACCTATAAAATGCTTTTAAATTTATAAAACAACAGCTTATTTTCACCCCTTACTCTAATATCAACTAAATGGGAGTTACCAGACCGACTAGTGCTATGCTTATTTGTCTATATGACCTTGCAAATGACTTTTTATGAGTTTCATTTAAAAATTTGAAGTGGGCCTTGGCCAGATTGGCTCAGCAGTTGGAGCATTGGCCTGTGGTCCAGAGAGTCCCAGGTTCAGTTCCCGCTAAGGGCGCGTACCAAATAAATAAAAAAAATAAAAATAAAAATGTGAAGTGGCCCAGCTGCTATGGTTCAGTGGTTGTGCATCAACCCGTGCATCAAGAGGTCACTGGTTTTGTTCCCAGTCAGGGCACATACCCAGATTGTGGGCCAAATCTCCAGTGGGGGGCATGAAGGAAGCGGTCAATCAGTTTTCTCTCTCATCGATGTTTCTCTCTCTCTCTCCCTCTCTCTTTCTCTCTCTCTAAAAGCAATACAAATAAAAATAAAAAAAGTAAAGTGGCCAACACATTCCACAGGTAAGTTTACTGGTACTCATTTGACCCAATTTAGGTTGTTTGAAGATAAGTCTGAAGATTTATTTAGGCTTTCCTGCTTTCTGTCAGGGTAACTATGAATACAAATATTCCACTCCTTCTTCCCCACCCCCACTCACATGTAGTTCAATTAGATAAGCTTGTGACAGCGCATTTTGACATATTATCTAGTCTCATGATCTAAAACTGTGTAAGCTGTTTCCTTGTGATATCCTGATTTTGGTCTGATTATATGAATAGTTGGCCTTTGCCATCACCATTGTCTTTTAAGAATATTTTCTATGTTATTTATTATTTAAAACTTTGTTGTTGCTTTTTTTTCCCATAAACCTCAACACTTCATTTAATTCCAATATCTGAGAAATTAGCTATCCTATAAACTTTTCTTAGATCAAATGTATGGCATCCAAAAAGTGAGTTGAGTGTTGTCTCTTGAGTTGACTTTTAAAAACGTAAGTCACTGCATGGAGAAGATTGGCTACTAGTTCACAAGTTCACTGTGTGTCATCCCCAACTTCCCCACTCTTGTCTCTGCCCATGAACAATCCCTGCTTCTAGTTTTTCTAGCTCTTTACAAACAGGACTATGTTAGTTCTCAAATTTATTTGCATAAAATTAATTATGTTTTCCAAAGTAGCCCATGGTTTAGAGAGAGAAGCACATGCTATACAAAGAGCAGAGGCATTAAGCAAAATTATTGTTTTGAATGACAAAATTCTAGGTCTCATTATTGTTACAAAACAACTATAGGCAAGTGCCTTTTAAATCTTATATGAGATTCTGTGGCAGGAACTTGTGAGAGGAGCCATTTCTTAAAGAGAGTCTTTCCTGAAAATCTATGAACTGATGTACTAGGCATGTTTCTGTCATTTTCTATGACAGTATTTAGAATGATGAAAGATAAATGTACAGAGAACAACCAGAAACTGCATTTCTATTTGATGCGGGTGATGCTTCAAGAACCTTTTCTGCGGATATGAAGTCATGATTGGAATGGTAAAATGTTTATTTGTACACTAACCTAGCTTACATTTATAAAAAAATCTTTAATATTTTGTAAAAAAAATAAAACAACTTTTATACATTTAAAGTATTTTGGAAAAAATTTTAAATATTTAGATATAGCCAGGTTTTCAAGGCTTACCAGTATGTAATTAAACTCTAGAATGTTAAACATTTGCAAAGTAATTATTTACTATCTTATATATCTGTAGCTCTCTGTGCACTTAAATGTTTTATTCAAATATATTAACTCACTTAATTAGCATAACAACTCTGTCAATTGGGTACCATCACCTTCAGTTTTCTAGATTCAATTTATAGATGAAAAAACTACGTCTTATAAGTGGTCGAGTTGCCCGAGGTCAGTCATCTAACAAAGTAGCTGAGCTGAGAATCAAACCTTGTTCTTCTCAGTGAAAGAATAAGCCATGAGGTTTCTTTCTAAATCACATCTCTTCCATTAAAAAGCTGGATGTCTTTTTGGGGAAAGCATCAAGGGCTCAGAGAAATAGGTACATTTTAACCTAAAGGAGCTCTTTAAACTATTTCAGCAGACTAAGTTTACCAAATGAAATGATTATTTTTTCCAACTAATCAATAAGTGGGATTTTGAAAAAGTTTAATTACAAATAAAATAAGGAAGTTTTTTTTGTTTTGTTTTTTTAATATATTTCAGTTGTATTGCAACTGGATTTTGACACTTTACATTAGTAAACCATATCTATTTTCAAATTCTGTTTCCTCAATCTTGGCTGTTAGACACCTGAAGTTAAACTCTGTGTATTTGGTATTTTATTTTTATAAGATTGTTTCATTTTCACAGTGTCTCCAGTCCCTTGCTATTTGAGAAAAGAAATATATATGATAAAATTGTTCAGGATTTAGATGGTAAAAATATTTCAATGAAAAGTTGGTGACTTAGGCTTTTCAGTTTTAGGTTCAACATGTAAAGAGCTAGCCATTCACATCCATTCTCAAAACAAAAACCTGCACTAACTAAAAATAAATTACTTTTCTTGGGCTTATCGGAGAACTGATATTACAGGGTACACTGCATCTCTGAAAATCTGCAGAGGGACGTGCGTGCAGAGTCACAGCTGAGACCTTATTTGGAGCAAAAGCTGCTGGACACCTCAAACTCTTAGGAACAGTTAAATGGTGATTTTGATGAAGTGCTGAAGGTTAGGTACAGACTAGCATGAACATAATGAACACGAGGGATCAGGGACCTTCAGCCATGAGAGAATTCCCACATTTTCACACGGTTTCCCTCCAATAAACCCACCAGGTTCCCACCATGAAAAAGAAGTGCCACATGAAACCCATTAAGACTCTTCTCCCTGGACTTCAAACTCAGGAGTAGGACTTTTCCAGAGCACAAGTATGAAACTTGACTCTAGCTGGAGGAAGGGGATTCCTCCACATAGGGGAAATGGCTTCAAGAAAATAGATGATGAATACAGAAATTAGAGAAAAGAGTAGGGAAGCAGAGAACAAAATAAACAAAGAAAACTACAACAGAAACAACTATGACCTTGGAAGAGAGAATGGGAAAGGAATACAACATGCAAAAGCAGATGGCCACTCAGCAAAGATGTGAAAACACTAAGAAAGAGTCAAAATAAAATGCTAGAAATAATATTTTAAAATGAAAGAAAGGAGGAAAAAATATAAAGACTCAGGGACACAGACAATGATATGCTGATTGCCAAAGGGAAGGGGGTGGGAGGGTATTGAGAGGGTAAAGGGGGAATAAATGGTGCTAGAAGGAGACTTGACTTGGGGTGGTAAACACACAATATGGTATAAAGATGATTTGCTGTAGAACTGTATGCCTGAAACATATATAACTTTCTTAACCAATGTCACCCCAATAAATTCAATAAAAAACAGCAACAGAATTGAAGAATTTATTCAACAGACTTATCAATACATTCAACATAGTAAGGAAAGAATCAGTGACCTTGAAGATAGGTCTATAGAAATTTCTAAAAGCGAAACTCAAAGAGAAATAGGATGAATCAAAGAGAAATAACAACAAGTAGCGATAACAACAAGTAGATCAGAACATCCAAGAACTGTTAGACAGTATCAGGTGGTATAACACACATTGTTGGAATACCTAGAGAAGAAAGAACAGGGCTGAAGACCCAGGAAACTCAAAGAAGACCAAACAAGATAGACCCTTCTCTACCCTCCAGCCTCAAACAAGCAAACAGACACCAAGGCAAATAATTCAAACTGAAGAAAATTAATACAGAAACAAAACAAAGCAAAAATCCACATGAGAGCAGCCAGAGTAGGGGGTGAGAAAAATACTTCACCTATAGAGGGACAATAATAAGAAATTCTCTTAGTAGAAACCAAATGAGCAAAAGGAGAATAAAATAATATATGCAATCTGTTGAAAAGAAAATTACCAAACTAAAGTTCTACATTCAGTGAAATTATCCTTCAAAATTGAAAGAGAAATATACTTTCTCAGACAAATTTGAGAGAATTCATTGCCAGATCTGTCCTTTAAGAAATGTTAAAAGAATAAAAGTCAGTGTACCAGAAACTAATATTATGTTGGATGCCAACTATACTTTCAGTAAAAAAATTTAAAAAGGGGATAAAAATGATATAGGTTAGAAATTTGCATATACATAAAGAAAGGAAGACATCAGGGAATGAAGAAATGAAGGTAAAACAATTATCTTAATTTTGTAGGCTTAGTTGGTGTAAAAGCAGTTTGATTAAAGCAATAATAAAAACATGTATTGGATGATTATTGCATCTGGCTAAGTCAAGTGAATGATAATAATGTCACAGGGGACAAGAGGATGGAATTGGGGATATTCTATTATAAAGTGCCTACACTAAAGTTGAAGCAGTGTAGCATTATTTAAAGGTGGTTTAGATCGTTTAAAAATGCATATTGTAAAGTATAGAGTAATGACTAAAATTATGCAAATAAGTAAAAAAAAAAAAAAGAGAGAGAGAGAGAGAGATGCCAAGACTGTAGGTTGTAGATTAAATGGAAATGTAAAGTGCTCAATTAAAGCCGCAGGAGTTAGAAAAAGAAGGTGGGAGTGGCACTTAAAATGTTCATGATCTAATTACGCCAGTTAAAATACATCAGATGGGATAAAAACACACAAGCAAAAATAGGTGCTCTTTACAGGAAACTCACTTTCTTTATTTTAAAATTAATTTTATTAATTTATTATTGTTGCAGATGTTTCTCCTTTTCCCCCATTGACACCTTCCTCCCAATCTCCCCCACTCCAACACTATGTCCCCAGCTTTTTTGTTTATGTCCATTGGTTACTCATATATGCATATAAGTTTAATAGTTTATCTCTTAAACCCCCCCCCACACACACCCTCTTTTGAAATTTGTCAGTCTGTACCCTACTTATATGTCTCTGGATCTATTTAGTTCATCAGTTTGTTTTATTCATTATCTTCCATAAATAAGTGACATCATGTGATAATTGTCTTTCGCTGCTTGGCTTGTTTCACTTAGGATAATACTCTCCAGGTTCCTCCATGTTGTCTCAAAGGGTAAGAAATCTTTCTTTCATATAGCTTATTCCATTGTGTATATGTACCACTGCTTTTTTATCTATTGATGGACACTTGGGCTGTTTCCAGATCTTAGCTATTGTAAATAATGCTGCTATGAACTTAGGGGCACATATATTCTTCCTGATTGGTGTTTCAGGCTTCTTAGGGTATATTCCTAGAAGTGGGATCACTGGATCAGATGGCAATTCAATTTTTAATTTTTGAGGTAACACGATAGTGTTTTGCATACTGGCTGCACCAGTGTGCATTCCCACCAGCAGTGTACTAGAGTCCCCTTTTCTCCACATCCTTGCAGCACTTGTTGTTTGATGATTTGTTGATGGCAGCCATTCTGGTGGTGGTGTTTTAATTTGCATCTCTTTGATGATTAGTGATGTTGAGCATTTCTTCATATGTCTCTTGGCCATTTGTATGTCCTGTTTGAAGATGTGTCTATTTAGCTCCTCTGCCCCTGTTTTCATTGGGTTCTTTATCTTCCTTAGTTGAGTTGTATGAGCACTCTATATATTTTGGAAATAAATCCCTTGCTGATGTATCATTGGCAGTTATGTTCTCCCATACAGTGGGCTCCCATTTCATTTTGGTGAAGTTTCTTTTGCTGTGAAGAAGGTATTTAGTTTGATGTAATCCCATGTGTTCATATTTTTTCTTTGTTTCTGTTGCCTTAGATGATGTATCAGTAAAAATTCTGCTGCGTATGATGTCTAAAATTCTGTTGCCTACATTTTTTTTTCTAGGATTTTTATGCATTCACGGGTACATTTAAGTCTTTTATCCATTTTGAGTTTATTTTTGTGTATGGTGTAAGTTGATGGTCTAGTTTCATTTTTTTTTTTTTTTTTTGCATGTAGCTGTCGAGTTTTCCCAACACCATTTATTAAAGAGGCTGTACTTCACTGTATGCTCTCGAGAACTTTGTCAAATATTAATTGAGCATAATGTCTTGGGTCGATTTCCGGGTTCTCTGTTCTGTTCCACTGGTCTATATGCCTATTTTTGTGCCAGTACCAGGCTGTTTTGATTACAGTAGCTTTGTAGTATAACCTGATATTCAGTTTTGTGAAAGCACATATTTTGTCCCTCTTTTTCAAAATTGCTGTGACTATTTGGGGTCTTTTTTGGTTCTATATGAACTTTTGAAGTATTTGTTCCAGTTCTGTGAAATACATCTTTGGTATTTTTATGGGGATTGCATTGAATCTATAGATTGTTTTGGGTAGTGTGGATATTTTAATGATGTTAATTCTTCCAATCCATTAACAAGGTATGTGCTTTCATTTTTTTATATCTTCCTCTATTTCTTTTTTCAATGTCCTGTAGTTTTCTGCAAACAGGTCCTTTTCTTCTTTGGTTAAGATTATTCTTAGGTATCTTAATTTTTTGGCCGCAATGGTAAATGGGATTGTTTTTTTAGTTTCTCTTTCTGTGAATTCATCATTGGTGAATAAAAATGTCATCAATTTCTCGACGTTAATTTTGTATCCTGCTACTTTGCCAATTTCATTTACTAAGTCTAGAAAATTTTTGATGGAGTCTTCAAGGTTTTCTATATATAATATCATGTCATCTATGAATAATGACAGTATCACTTCCTCCTTTCCAGTTTGGATGCCTTTTATTTTTTCTTCAAGTCTGATTGCTGTGGCTAAGACTTCCAGTACTATGTTAAATAAGAGTGGCAAAAGTCGGCATCCTTGCCTTGTTTCTATTCTTAAGGGACATGCTTTTAGTTTTTGCCCAAGGAGTATGATGTTGGCTGTAGGTCTTTTTAAATTTATTTATTTATTATATTTTTGTTACAGATATTTCACCTTTTTAACCCCATTGGCACCCCCCTCCCCACCCACCCCCGCCCCGTCCCCGGCATAGCTGTCCATGTCCATTGGTCATGCATACATGCATATAATTTCTGTGGTTTATCTCTTCCCACCCCCCCCCTTCCCCTTTTGTGAGGGATGTCAGTCTGTGCCCTACTTCCATGTTTCTGGGTCTACTGTATTCCTCAGACTGTTATGTTCATTATATTCCATATATAAGTGAGATCATGTGGTATTTGTCTTTCTCTGTTTGGCTTATTTCACTTAGGATAATACTTTCCAGGTCCCTCCATGTCATCTCAAAGGATAAGAGATGTTTCTTTCTTACAGCTGCATAGTACTCCATTGTGTATATGTACCACTGCTTTTTTATCCATTCGTCTACTGATGGACACTTGTGCTGTTTCCAGATCTTAGCTATTGTAAATAGTACTGCTATGAACATGGGGTACATATATTCTTCCTGATTGGTGTTTCAGGCTTCTTAGGGTATATTCCTAGAAGTAGGATCACTGGGTCAAATGGAAGTTCAATTTTTAATTTTTTGAGGTAACACCATATTGTTTTCCACAGCGGCTGCTCCAATCTGCATTCCCACCAGCAGTGTATTAGAGTCTCCTTTTCTCCACACCCTCGCCAACACTTGTTGTTTGATGATTATTCGATGGCGGCCATTCTGACAGGTGTGAGGTGATACCTCATTGTTGTTTTAATTCGCATCTCTCTGATGATTAGTGATGTTGAGCATTTCTTCATATGTATCCTGGCCATTTGTATGTCCTGTTTGGAGAGGTGTCTATTCAGCTCCTCTGCCCGTTTTTCAATTGGGTTCTTTGTCTTTCTTTTGTTGAGTTGTATGAGCACTCTATATATATTGGAAATTAACCCCGTATCTGATACATCATTGACAATGATGTTCTCCCATACAGTGGGTTGCCTTTCCATTTTGATGATTGTTTCTTTTGCTGTACAGAAGCTTTTTAGTTTGATGTAGTCCCATGTGTTCATTTTTTCCTTTGTTTCTGTTGCCTTAGGTGATGTGTCAGTGAAAATTCTGCTACGTATCATGTCCGAAATTTTGTTGCCTACATTTTCTTCTAGAATTTTTATGGATTCACGGGTCACATTTAAGTGTTTTATCCATTTTGAGTTTATTTTTGTATATGGTGTATGTTGATGGTATAGTTTCATTTTTTTACATGTAGCTGTCCAATTTTCCCAACACCATTTATTAAACAGGCCGTCCTTACTACACTGTATGCTCTTGCCACCTTTGTCAAATATTAATTGAGCGTATTGCCTTGGGTCCATTTCTGGGTTTTCAGTTCTGTTACACTGGTCTATATGCCTGTTCTTGTTTTGGTTACAGTCGCTTTGTAGTATAACCTGATATCTGGTATTGTGATCCCACCTACTTTGTTCTTCTTTTTCAAGATTGCTGTGGCTATTCGAAGTCTTTTTTGGTTCCATATGAACTTTTGAAGTATTCGTTCTTGTTCTATGAAATATGTCATTGGTATTTTGATGGGAATTGCATTGAATCTATAGATTGCTTTGGGTAGCATGGACGTTTTAATGATGTTAATCTTCCAATCCATGAACAGGGTATTTGCTTCCACTTTTTTATATCTTCCTCTATTTCTTTTTTCAATGACCTGTAGTTTTCTGCAAATAGGTCCTTTACTTCTTTGGTTAAGTTTATTCCTAGGTATCTTAATTTTTTTGGCGCGATGGTAAAGGGATTGTTTTTTTAGTTTCTCTTTCTGTGAGTTCATCATTGGTGTACAAGAATGCCGTCAATTTCTTGATGTTAATTTTGTATCCTGCTACTTTGCCAAATTCATTTATTAAGTCTAGTATATTTTTGATGGAGTCTTCAGGGTTTTCTATGTATAATATCATGTCATCTGCAAATAATGACGTTTAACTTCCTCCTTTCCAATTTGGATCCCTTTTATTTTTTCATGTCTGATTGCTATGGCTAAGACTTCCAGTACAATGTTAAATAAGAGTGGCGAAAGTAGATATCCCTGTCTTGTTCCTGTTCTTAATGGAAATGTTTTTAGTTTCTGTCCATTGAGTATGATGTTGGCTGTAGGTTTTTCATATATGGCATTTATTATGTCGAGATATGATCCTTCTATACCCACATTGCTGAGCATTTTTATCAGAAATGGATGGTGGATTTTGTCTAATACTTTTTCAGCATCTATTAAAATGATCATGTGGTTTTTATTCTTCATTTAGTTTATGTGGTGTATCACATTTATTTATTTGCGAATATTGTACCAGCCTTGCATCCCTGGAATGAATTCCACTTGGTCAGGGTGAATAATTTTTATGATGTGTTTCTGGATCCGAAATGCTAATATTTTGTTCAGGATTTTGACGTCTTTGTTCATCAGGGATATTGGCCTGTAGTTTTCTCTCTTTGTAGTGTATTTTTCTGGATTTGGAATTAGAATTATGCTGGCCTCATAGAATGTGTTTGGAAGTCTTCCTTCTTCTTAAATTTTTTGAAATATTTTGAGCAGAATGGGTGTTAGTTCTTTTTTGAATGTTCAATAATACTGCCTCTTGAAGCCATCTGGGCCTGGGCTTTTGTTTGCTGGGAGAGTCTTGATTACCTCTTCAATTTCCTTATTTGTTATTGGTCTGTTAAAGTTTTCTATCTCTTCCCGGTCCAGTGTTGGGAGACTGTGTGTTTCTAGAAGTTTGTCCATTTCGTTTAGATTGTTGAATTTGTTGCCATATAATTGTTCATAGTAGTTGTTAATGATCTTTTGTATTTCCGTGGTGTTGGTTTTTACTTCTCCTCTTTCATTTCTAATTTTGTGTATTTGGGTTCTCTATCTTTGTTTCTTCGTGAGTCTAGCTAAGGGTCCATCGATCTTGTTTATCCTTTCAAAAAACCAGCTATTTGTTTCATTGATCCTTTGAATTGTTTTTTTGGTCTCTATGTCATTTATTTCTGTTCTGATCTTTACTATTTCCTTCCTTCTATTTGCTCTGGGTTTTCCTTTTGTTTGCTTTCTAATTCTTTAAATTGTGAGGTTAGACAGTAAATTAGAAATTTTTCTTGTTTGTTGAGGTAGGCCTGTAGTGCTATGAACTTCCCTCTCAGAACAGCTTTTGCTGCATCCCATAGATATTTTGTTGTTGTGTGTTCATTTTCATTGGTTTCCAGGAAGTTTTTAATTTCTTCCTTGATCTCCTCGGTGACCCATTCATTGTTTAATAACATGCATTTTGCCTTTATGTGTTCAAATGTCTTTTCATGTTCTTGTGGTAATTGATTTCTAGTTTCATGCCATTGTGATCTGAGAAGATGCTTGATATGATTTCAATCTTCTTGAACTTGTAGAGATTTAGTTTGTGTCCTATCATGTGGTCTATCTTTGAGAATGTCCCATGTGCACTTGAGAAGAATGTGAACTCTGTAGTTTTGGGGTGTAATTCTCTGTAGATATCTATTAAATCCATTTGGTCTAGTGCTTCATTTAGAGTCTCTCTTTCCTTGCTAATTTTTTGCCTAAAGGATCGATCCAGTGCTGTCAACAGGGTGTTGAAAGTCCCCTGCTATGGTTGTATTGTTGTCAATTTCTCCTTGGAAGTCCTCCAGAAGATTTTTAATATATTTTGGTGTTCCTATATTGGGTGAATATATGTTTATCAAGGTTAAATCTTCCTGTTGGATAGATCCTTTCAATATTATGTAGTGGCCGTCTTTGTATCTAGTTATGGTCTTCATTTTGAAATCTATTTTATAAGATATGAGAATTGCTACCCCAGCTTTTCCGTGTGCTTGGAAAATTTTTTTCCATCCCTTCACTTTCAACCTATGTGAGTCTTTAGTGTGAGGTGGGTCTCTTGCAAACAACATATAGATGAGTCATGCTTTCTTATCCAATAAGCTACTCTGTGTCTTTTTATGGGAGCATTCAATCCATTTACATTTAAGGTGATTATTGATATGTACTTATTTTTTGCCATTTTTGTTTAGTGTGGTTCTATTTTTCTTCCCATTTCTACTGCTAATTACAGCAGTCCTTTTAATATTTCTTGCAGTGTTGGTTTTGTTCTAATGTATTCCCTTAGCCTTTTTTTGTCTGGGACGCTCTTTATTTGACCTTCTATTTTGAATGATACCCTTGCTGAGTAGAGTAGTCTTGGATTCAGATTCTTGTTTTTCATGACTTTGATTACTTCATGCCATTCCCTTCTGGCCTGTAGTGTTTCTTGTGAGAAGTCAGCTGAGAGCCTTATGGGGTTTCCTTTGTAGGTAACCTGTTGCTTATCTCTTGCTGCTTTTAAGATTCTCTCTTTGTCTTTAATGTGTGGCATTTTAATTACTATGTGTCTTGGTGTGGGCCTGTTTGGGTTCTTCTTACTTGGGTCTCTCTGTGCTTCTTGAACTTGAATGCCTTCTTCCTTCACCAAATTAGGGAAGTTTTCTCTCACTATTTTTTTTAATATATTCTCTATCCCTTGCTCATTTTCTTCTTCTTTGGGGACTCCTATAATGCAAATATTATTATGTTTCCAGTTGTCCCACACTTCTCTTAAGCTGTCTTCCTGTTTTTTAATCGTTTTTTTTCCTTTTGTTTTTCTGATTGGTTGATTTTTTCTACCCTGTCTTCTAATTCACTGATCCGGTCCTCAGCTTCCTCTACTCTGCTTTTTAAACCTTCCAATATATTTTTTATTTCTGATATGTCATTTTTTATCTGTTCTTGATGGTTTTTAATTTCCAATTGGCTTATTTTCAGTGTCTCTATGTCCTTACTCATGCTGTTGAGCTTCCTCAAGATCATGGCTTTGAATTCTAGCTCTGTTAACATGCCTAATTGCTCCACATTGATATCATCTTCAGTGGAGGTCTCTTGCTTTTTCATTTGGCTTCTGTTTTTGTGTTTCACCATTTTGGCTATCACTGTGGGCTTTGGAGCCTATCAAGTTTTCCCTGTGGATGTTGGTGTTCTGCTGTTTGTGGCTCCCTCTCCTGTGTTTAGATGAGCGAGGGAAGACCCACGTTAAACACCAATGTCAAGTCTTACTTTCCTGGTTAAAGTTGCCAGCCCCTGAAAAGTACTGTGATCCTCTAGCTTTTTGCCTGGAGGCTAGCAGTTGAGGTTACTTGATGAGTTTTGGGTTGTCAGTTGATTGAAAAACTCCCTCAGGTGCTCAGCACAAGGGGATTTTACGAGGATGGGGCAGATGCTGGTTGTTAATGAGCTTCAATTAGCACTTCAATGGCCCACAGGGTGGGGTTGGATCTCTGAGGGAGGGGCCGCTGCCTCTCCTCAGAGCCCTGGGAAGGAGTAATGTGACCACCGTACTGCATGGCTGCACTCAGCAAAAGCTCTGAGCGCCCTCCAAATCCCAAGTGTCCCGACACAGCTCCAGTCCAGTCTGCCCTCCCTCTGCCAGAGCCCAAGGTGAGTGGCTGTGGCTGTTTTAGCCTCTGTTCTGGCTCTGCTCTGTGGAGCCTCTTGGGAGTGTAACCCGAGGGCACTGCTCACAGCTAAGGCTGCTGTCGAGCTGCGGACCGTGTGCTCCCAGGCCCCGTCTCGCCCCTTTGCAAGCCTACCAGGATGGAGTCAGTGTCCCTCGTTATATGGTCCTCGCAAGCTGCTTTTCTGTTGCTTTTTCCCATCAATTTGTCTGTGTTATAGTTGTAATTCCATTTTGGTTCTGGGAGATGGTCTGTGTAGCTTTCGTTCACTCAGTCTCCATTTTTCCTTCCTCCCTGTAGGTCTCTCATATATGGCTTTTATTATGCCTAGATATGACCTGTCTATTCCCACATTGCTACACAGTTTTATCAGACATGGGTGCTGAATTTTATCAAATTATTTTTTTAGTGTCTATTGATATGATAATGTGATTTTTATCTTTCAATTTGTTTATGTGGTGTATAACATTTATTGATTTGCTTATATTGTACCAGCTTTGCATCCCTGGGATGAATCCCACTTGGTCATGGTGGATAATATTTTTGATGTATTGCTGGATTCGATTTGCTAGTATTTTGTTAAGGATTTTGGCATCTAAGTTCATCAGGAATATTGGCCTGTAATTTTCTTTCTTTGTAATGTCTTTTTCTGGTTTTGGAATTGGAATTATGCTGGCCTCATAAAACAACTTTGGAAGTCTTCCTTCTTGAGTTTTCTGAAATAGTTTGAGGAGAATGTATGCTAGTTTTGTTTTTTTTTTGGATGTTTGGTAAAACTCCCCCATGAAGCCTTCCAGGCCTGGGCTATTGTTTGCTGGGAGAGTTGTGATTACCTCTTTAATTTTCTTAGTTGTGATTGGTCTGTTCAAGGTTTCTTTCTCTTCCCGGTCCAGTTTTGGGAGACTATGTGTTTCTAGAAATTTGTCCATTTCATTTAGATTGTCAAATTTGTAGCCATATAATTGTTCATAGTAGTTGTTAACTATCCTTTGTCTTTCTGTGGTGTCAGTTGTTATTTCTCCTCTTTCATTTCTGATTTTGTGTATTTGGGTTTTCTCTCTTTGTTTCTTGGTGAGTCTAGCTAAGGGTCCATTAATCTTGTTTATCTTTTTGAAAAACCAACTCTTTGATTCATTGATCCTTTGAATTGTTATTTTGGTGTCTATGTCATTTATTTCTGCTTTGGTCTTTACTATTGCCTTCCTTCTACTTGCTCTGGGGTTTTCTTTTTGTTTGCTTTCTAGTTCTTGAAGTTGTGAGGTTAGATAGTCTATTAGAAATTTTTCTTGTTTCTTGAGGTAGGCCTATAGTGCTATGAACTTCCCTCTCAGAACTGCTTTTGCTGCATCCCATAGA
Organism: Molossus molossus; assembly: GCF_014108415.1. Taxonomy (NCBI): domain Eukaryota; kingdom Metazoa; phylum Chordata; class Mammalia; order Chiroptera; family Molossidae; genus Molossus; species Molossus molossus. The sequence goes on from NW_023425348.1 coordinate 29,903,814, forward strand.
TATTTTGTTGTTGTGTGTTCATTTTCTATGGTTTCCAGGAAGTTTTTAATTTCTTCCTTAATCTCCTCAGTAACCCATTCATTGTTTAAAAACATGCTATTTAGCCTCCATGTGTTCCAATGTCTTTGCAAGTTCTTGTTGCTATTGATTTCTAGTTGCATGCCATTGTGATCTGAGAAGATGCTTAATATGATTTCAATCTACATGAACTTGTAGAGACTTAGTTTGTGTCCTAACATATGGTCTATCTTTGAGAATGTCCCATGTGCACTTGAGAAGAATGTGAATTCTGCAGTTTCGGGGTGTAATTCTCTGTAGATATCTATTAAATCCATTTGGTCTAGTGCTTCATTTAGTCTCTGTTTCTTTGCTAATTTTTTGTCTAGAGTATCTATCCAGTGATGTCAGCAGGGTGTTGAAGTCCCCTACTATGATTGCATTGCTGTTGATTTCTCCTTTGAAGTTCTCTGGAAGATTTTTAATATATTTTGGTGCTCCTATACTGGGTGCATATATGTTTACCATGGTTATATCTTTCTGTTGGATAGATCCTTTCAATATTATGTAGTGACCTTCTTTGTCTCTAGTTATGGCCTTCATTTTGAAGTCTATTTTATAAGATATGAGTATTGCTACCCCAGGTTATTTTTCCTTTCCATTTGCTTGGAAGATTTTTTTCCATTCCTTCACTTTCAACCTATGTGAGTCTTTGGTGTGAGGTGAGACTCTTGCAAACAACACATATATGAATCATGCTTTCTTATTCAATAGCTACTCTGTGTCTTTTTATCAGAGCATTCAATCCATTTACATTTAAGATAATTATTGATATGTACTTATTGCCATTTTTTGTTTAGTGTGGTTGTATTTTTCTTCCTATTTATTCTACTAATTACAGTAGTCCTTTTAACATTTCTTGCAGTGCTGGTTTGGTGCTAATGTTTTCTCTTAGCCTTCTTTTTTTTTTTTTTTTTGGTCGGGGAAGCTCTTTATTTGACCTTCTATTTTGAATGATAGCCTTGCTGGATGGAGTAGTCTTGGAATCAGGTTCTTGTTTTTTATGACCTTGATTACCTCATGCCATTCCTTCTGGCCTGTATTGTTTCTGTTGAGAAGTCAGCTGCGACCTTATGGAGGTTACTTTGTAGGTAACCTGTTGCTTGCTGCCTTTAGGATTCACTCTATTTCTTCAATTTTTTGGCATTTTGATTACTATGTGTCATGGTGTGGGCCTGTTTGGGTTCTTTTTATTTGGGGCTCTCTGTGCTTCTTGAACTTGAATGCCTTCTTTCTTCACCAAATTAGAGAAATTTTCTGTCACTATTACTTCAAATATATTCTCTATCTCTTGCTCATTTTCTTCTTCTTCAGGGACTCCTATGATGCCAATATTATTATGTTTCCAGTTGTCCCACAGTTCTCTTATGCTGTCTTCCTGATTTTTAAATGTTTTTTTCTTTTGGTTTTCTGATTGGTTTATTTTTTTCTACCTTGTCTTCTAATTCACTGATCTGATTCTCAGCTTCCTCTAGTCTGCTGTTTAGTTCTTTCAATGTGTCTTTATTTCTTTGATGTCATTCTTCATTTTCTTTTGGTGGTTCTTCATTTTCAATTGGTTGATTTTCAATGTTTCAATGTCTTTAGAAATATAGTGTTGATGTGTTTACTCATGCTGTTGAGCTTCCTCAAGATCATGGCTCTGAATTCTACCTCTAATAACTTACTTAACTGCAGTTCATTGATCTCATCTTTAATAGAGGTGTTTTGTTCTTTCATTTGGGATTTGTTTATTTGTTTTACCATTTTGGCTATCAGTGGGTTTTCAAGCCTGCCAAATTTTCCCTGTGGGTGTTGGTGTTCTGCTCTTTGTGGCTTTCTGTGGGTTTGGATATGTGTGGGAGGATCCACATTAAATATCTCTGTCAAGTCTTACTTTTCTGGGTAAATTTGCAAGCCCAGAAATGGTTCAGTTTTCCTCTAGCTTTTTGCCTGGAGGCTATTAGTCTAGGTTACTTGAAGAACTTTGGTTTCTCAGTTGAATAAAAAAGTCCCTCAGGTGTTCCACATAAGAGAATTTTCTGAGGGTGGGGCAGATGCTGGTTGTCAATGAGCCTCAATTTGCATTTCAATTGCCTACTTTGGTGGGGTTTAATCTCTGAGGGAGGGGATGCCACCTCTCCCCAGAGCCCTGGGAAGAAGTAAGATGGCCACTTTCCTGCATGGCCGCAAATCAGCAAAAGCTCTGAGAGCCCTCCAAACCTTGAGTGTCCCCACAAACTTTCAGTCCTGTTCGCCCTCCCTCTGTTGGAGCCCAAGGTGAGTGGCTGTAGGTATTTTAGTGCTCTGTCCCAACCCTTTGCAATTTCGAGTGGGCTTGGGATTGTAATGTCAAGGGCACTGCTCACAGCTAAGACCACTGCTGTCTGTGGACTCCCAGCTCCCCTCTCATGCCTCCACAATTGTACCAGGATTGATTCAGTGTCCCTGGTTATATGGTACTCGCAAGCTTCTTTTCTGTTTCTTTTTCCCAATGATTTTTCTTTATTTTTGTTGTAATTCCAGTTTGATTTTGGGAGATAGTCTGTGTAGTTTACATTCACTCTGCCACCATTTTGGAATCTCTGTAGATGTTTCATATATGGCCTTTATTATATCAAGATATGATCCCTCTATTCCCACATTGATTAGTGTTTTTATCATAAATGGGTGCTGAATTTTGTCAAATGCTTTTTCAGCATCTATTGATAAGATCATATGGTTTTTTAATCTTTCATTTTGTTTATGTGATGTATCACAATTATTGATTTGTGAATATTTTACCATTCTTGCATTCCTGGGATGAATCCCACTTGGTCATGATAAATAAGTTTTTTGATTTATTGCCAAATCCAATTTGTTAATATTTTGTAAAGATTTGGCATCTGTGTTCATCAGGGATATTGGCCTGTAGTTTTCTTTCTTTGTTGTGTCTTAGTCTGGTTTTGGAATTAGGATTATGCTGGCCTCATAAAATGAGTTTGGAAGTCTTCTGTCTTCTTGGATTTTTTGGAATAGTTAGGGGAGAATGGAAATTAGATCTTTGAATATTCAGTGAAACTCCCCTATAAAGATGTCTGGGCCTGGGCTTTTGTTTGCTGGGAGTTTCTTGATTACATCTTCAATTTTCTTTGTTGTTACTGGTTTGTTCAAGTTTTCTATCTCTTCCTGGTTCAGTTTTGGGAGTCTGCGTGTTTCTAGAAATTTGTCCATTTTGCCTAGATTGTCCAATTTGTTCGCGTATAATTGTTCATTGTATCTTTTGATGATCCTCCATATTCCTGTGGTGTCAGTTGTTTCTTCTCTTTTTTTTCTGATTTTGGTTATTTGGGTCCTCTCTTTTTGTTTCCTGGTGAGTCTGGCTAAAGGTCCATCAATCTTGTTTATCTTTTCAAAGAACCATCTCTTTGTTTTATTAATCTTTTGAATTTTTTTTTTCTAGTCTCCATGTCATTTATTTCTGCTGTGACCTTTACTTTTTTTTTTTTTTTTTTTTTCCTTCTACTTGTTCTGGGTTTTTCTTTTTGTTTACTTTCTAGTTCTTTAAGTAGTATGGTTAAAAAGCCAATTAGAAATGTTTCTTGTTTCTTGAGATTTTGTGTTATTTCTTGATGAATAAATCCCATAGATTTTGTGCTGTTGTGTGTTAATTTTCATTGGTTTCCAGGAAGTTTTGAATTTCTTCCTTGATCTTGTTGGTAACCCATTTGTTGTTTAATAACATGCTATTTAGCCTCCAAGTGTTTGAGTAATTTTTTTTGTGTTTTTGTTGTAATTGAGTTCTAGTTTTATGCCATTGTGATCTGAGAAGATGCTTGATATAATTTCAATCTTCTTGAATTTGTAGGGACTTACTTTATGTCCTAACATGTGGTCTGTCTTTGAGAATGTCCCATTTGCACTTGAGAAGAATGTATATTCTGCAGCTTTTGGTTGAAATGTTCTGTAAATATTAATTAAGTCCAACTAATTTAGTTCATCATTTAAGGACTCTGTGTCCTTGTTAATATTTTGTCTAGAAGATCTATTCAGTGGTGTCAGTGGGGTGTTAAAATTACACACTATGATTGTATTGCTATTAGTCTCTCCCTTAAATTCCTTCAGTAGTTTTTAAATATATTTTGGTGCTCCTGTGTTTGATGTGTTTATGTTTACCAGGGTTATATCCTCTTGTTGAATTGTTCCTTTCAATATTATGTAGTGACCTTCTTTGTCTCTTATTATGGCCCTCATTATGAAGTCTATCTTATCAGATATGAGTGTTGCTATACCAACTTTTTTTCATTTTTATTTGCTTGGAAAATTTTTTTTTAACCCTTCACTTTCATCCTGTGTGTCTTTTGTTGTGAGGTGGGTCTCTTGTGGACAGCATATACATGGGTCACTTTTTTATCCAATCAGCTACCCTGTGTCTTTTGATTAGAGCATGTAAGCCATTTACACTTAAGTTTATTATTAATAGATACTTAGTAGTTGCCATTTTTATTTTATGCCTGTGTTCCTCTCTCTCTGTCTCTGTCTCTGTTTCTTCTTCTTCTTACAACAGTCCCTTCAGCATTTCTTGCAGTGCTGGTTGTTGGTGATAAATTCCTTTAGCTTTTTTTGTCTGTGAAGCTCCTTATTTCTCCTTCAATTTTGAATGATAGCCTCGATGGATAGAGTAGTCTTGGATTCAGACCCTTGTCTTTCATTACTTTTTATACTTCATGCCATTTCCTTCTGGCCTGCAGTGAGGAAACTCACTTTCAATGTACAGATTCATATAGGGTAAAGATAAAGGAATGAAGAAAAATATACCATGCTAACAATAATCCTAAAAGGCTAGAATATATTAACTTCAGACAAAATTGACTTCAGAACAGAATATTACCCAGGATAGACAGGGACATTAATTACTTAATGATAAAAGGATCAATGGATAGTTCTAAATGTGTATGTGCCTGTATTTGCTTCCTGGGGCTGCCTTACAAATTACTGCAAACTGGATGGCAGAAGCAACACAAATGTATTCTCTTGCAGATATTTGAAATCAAGGTGTCAGCCCAGCAAAGTCCCTCTGTAGCCCCTAGGGAAGACTTATAACTGGCCTCTCCTAGTTTCTTATGGTTTAGGTGTTTCTTGGCTTGTGGCTCCAGGTGTACCTTGGCTTTCTGCTCCTGTCTTCATGTACTTTTTCTTCTTCTCTGTGCATTTTTTTGCCCTGTGTCTCTAACAAAGTCACTTGTCTTGTGTTTGGAACCCACCTAGACAATGAAGTTTGAACTCATCTTGAGATCCTCAGCTTAAAAACATCTGAAAGACCCTTTTCCCAGATAATGTCATATTCCCAGGTTCTAGGAAATGGACAGACTTTTGGGGGCTGCAATTACACTCACTACAGCACATAACAACAGAACATTAAAATACCTGAGACAAAAACTGATAGGACTAAAGTGAAAAATAGACAATATTATAGTTGTAAAGTTCAACCTGTATCAGTAATTGATAGTCAAACAGATAGAAAAGCAGAGGAGTCATAAACAACCTAAAAGCATTATAAATCAACTGTGAAATAATCTTAGTCTAGAGGGGTCTAGAGAGACATGACTACTAAGTGTGGGATCCTCATAGGATCTTATAAAAGAAAAAGGTCATTAGTAAAAACTAAAGAAATAGGAATGAAGCATGTACTTCCATTAGTAAGTAAAATAGTTTATTACTTTTGATAAATGTGCCATAATAAGGTATTAACAAAAGTGTTAACTTGGTTCAGGTTATACAGGAATTCTCTGTACTATCCTTGAAACTTTTCCGTAAATCTAAAACTATTCTAAAGTGAAACGTTTAATTAAAAATCTCATATTGCCTTATAATAATGATAAACAAATTCATTTACAAAGTGGGAACCCTTACCTGGCCAGTGTGGCTCAGTGGTTGAGCATGGACCCATGCATCAAGAGGTCACTGGTTCAGTTCCTGGTTGGGGCACATGCCCAGGTTGTGGGCCAGATCCCCCAGGGGGGGCGTACAGGAGGCAGCCAATCAATGTTTCTATCTCTCTCTCCCCCTTTCTCTCTCTCTACAAAAAATAAAATAATAATAATAATAAAAATATATATTAAATTAGCCCACCAAAGCCATTTCCACCAGATAATATGGTGACTTTGTAGATCCTAGCATGTAGTAATTATTGAAAAATTGCTGACTGGCTTTTAATTTGCATATATAGTAAGTCTATAGCATAGACTAGGGAGGGTAGAATCGAAGAAAGCAAGAACAAACCTGTGGAAGAAACAGCTGAGGAAATAGGAATACAGAATGGTGAAATTCTAATAGTACATATTTGCAATGCAATTGTTATAACTTTATGTATCATCTAGAAAATATTGACAACAATGATAATAACAACAAAAGTTTTCTTAAATTGAGGTGACATTGCCTAATAACCTTTAAAGTGGGCAATTCTATGATACATCATCTAAATATGTCACTGCATGCACACCACCCAAAGTCAAATCTTATTCCATCACCATATATTGACGCCCTTTACCCTTTACTCCTCCCCACCCCATTCCTTTTGGGTAACCACCATACTATTGTGTCTATGAAATTTTGTTTGTTTTTCTTGTTTGCTCATTTATTGCTTTAAGTTTTATATCCTATACATAAGTGAAATCATATGGTTTATAAAATATTTAACTGGTTTAACTTTAGGGACAGACCTAAATAGAATATTTTAGGTGTGTCACTATAGATTCTAGCTTCGTACAAGAAACTGGCAGTTTTCCTTACGTGTTGCCATGGGTACAGATGTCAGGTTACATAACTGTTCTATTTTGAAGTGTATTTCTGTATGTATGTACGCTAGCACAGTGCTCTTTTAATGAAAATAATAAACTTTTTGGAAGCCACTTATCTTGGATATCTCTCTTTATTTTATTAGATTTTTCATTTATTTTTTTTAGACTATATGTAAATAAATAACACAATTTAATGTATACTAATGATTCAAAAAGTAACTAATTTTTAACTCAGTTCATATATTTTTCATCATAAAATACATCCTAAAATTATTATCTATCCAAATATTCACTTTAAAAAAAAAATTTTCTTTATAATCCATACATGCCCTTGACTCTTTTCTCTGCAGTTGGAATGAACATGATGTATTTTTTTTTTTAATGAAAACATAGTAACAAGGGAAGGAGAAAAGAACTCTCTACATTCCTAAGTCAGAAATCAAACTCTATTCAAAATCTTCTCCAACAATACTTTCCTTCCTCCAAATCCTTCAAAGTGCTGAAATGGTAAATTCTGTTTTATTGCAAGGCAGTCCGAACTAAGAAATCCTAATCCTCCTACTTCTTCCTTTCTGTCTTCTGTTCTGGACTTTCACAAGTGCTGTCTATTTTAAAATGGATGGATCCCTGTGAGACCTAGGAGAAATAAGGGAGGAAAAAAAAGAGATGTTCTGATAAATAAGAAATGGTACTTCTCTAGCTACAACAATTATGTGAACAGCTAAGTATAGCGTGATGGAATAAGTTCTCTAACATCAGTCTGTGGGAGTTCAGAGGAGGAAAAGGTCAATTACATAATTGAATGGAATAGATATTAAGAAAAACACTATAGGAAAACACTACTGGAATTGGTTTATAATAGCAAATAAGAAAGGCATATTGGAAGTGGGGAGGATGATATGCCAGGCTCAGAGAAGAACTTGAGCAAAACACAGAGCTGAAAATATCCATGTCTGACTGTGTCTGGGGAACAGAAGTCAGTTCAACATAGTTAGAATATGGTTTACATGGAATCATATAATAGGGGGTCTCACTGCTGGAAATCCTGAGGGCAGTGCTACTGCCTATTCCAGGAGGTGAGTCAAACCAATAATAACTTATTACTCTAAGTCAAGGCCCACAGAATAATTTGAGCAACACACCATTCTTGTATTGAAGATCTTGCAATCAATGGCTTATACAAAGAAAGGACAGTTTCAATGCAGTAGGATATTTAAGGATTGAGTTATTCACCTCATCCTAGTTTGAATGCTAAAAGAACATCCAGGAGGCAGTTTTATGAATCTGGACATTGGGATTATAAAAGTAGTTTGTGGTAAGAGACATAGAATTAAAGGATTTGGTGAGTATGAAATATGACCAGATGGGCCCTGCCCCATCCTCACCCCGCAACTGCCATGCCTTGCCTCTGGCTCTTTACATCATGAGGGAGTCTCTGGCCAGTACTTGCTCTGGATATATCAGGTAGAGAATCAACTCACTGGCTTCCCAAGTCACCTTTGGCAAGACTGAAAAGGATGCTGAATGTGCACAACTCAAGACCACAACCCCCTTTTCCTCCCAAATATACATGCCTCACTAGAACCATCTTGCAACCAACAGAACAAATTTGCTCTTTTAGTCTATCTAGTTTATAGTAGTTACCACTGGGAACCATTGACACCCAGGCCATACTGCATCCAGGTCTCTAAACTGTCCTCCAATTCACTTATCCTCTTTCCATGATTGGTTGTTCTCTGTGTATTTTTACCATCAGCTGGTATTCTACACATTTTATTTCCTCTTTTTATCCTCACCCGAAGACATTTATTTATTTATTTATTTATTTATTTTGCATTTATTATCAGATGTAGCAGGAGGGAGAGATGGAGCAAGAGTAAGAGAGAAACATCAATGTGAGAGAGACACATCGAGTGGTTGCCACCCACATGACCTCAACCGGGGCTGGGGACAAACTGCAACTGAGCTACGTGCCCTTAGCAGGAACCGAACCCAGGTCTCTGGTCCATGGGCCGGCGCTCTAACCGCTGAGCCAAACCAACCAGGGCCACATTTTATTTCTTGAATGTCTCACTACCTCAATCACAATGTGTTAAATTAGGTGAGCAATTTGGAAGTTTGTCCTTTTTCTTTCACTGACTTACACCAAATAGCCATATAATAATATATTAGGAGTCATATATTAGGAAACCAACAAGTATATTTTGAAAGAAAAAACTTATTGAAGACAGAAAGGAATAGGAATAATGAAAAATAGTGTCTATTTCTGGGAAATGATGGTTCCATTTGATCAATACAGAATATAAGAAAAGTTGCTGGTTTAAGACTAAATCTGATATTTAGCTTTGGGCATGCTGATTTGTAGTAGCATTGAAATCCAGGTAGTAGAGTGTGGGAAAGATGGCTCAGGAATCCTAAGTAAATACCAGACCTACAAAAATAGCCCTAATAGGAAAGGTCTTAACTCAGCATTTAAACAAAAAAAGCACTGTTTATGAGAAACATGGTCTTTAATCTTTGTTTTTCCTTCCTAATAGAAATACAAGCAGAATTCTCAATGATCATCTTACTAACTCCTGCCTGCTCTACAGGAACATTAGACATCATTTGTGCACAGAGCTCCTGCATTCCATTTTCTCAAACATTTTTCAAAAGGAGGATGAATGAGTCCTCTTTGTCAAGGTATTTATGTCAGTGGCTTAGGTGTCTGTTAGTTTTAAGGAGTGTGAAATGCCCTTCCCTTACTGTAACAAAAAATGGTCTATTCTTGGTAGACCTCTGTAGCCTGCATGTCTGGAATGAGAGAACCACTAGTAATGCTTGGACTTTGTCAACATGCCTAAAAGCAACATTTTCAAAGGTAATTGTGATAATGCAAAGGGAGAGGGGCTGTTCCTCTGTCTTCCCTCTGTCAGCACTGTGGGTGGGACTCCAGGCTTTCCCTTAATTTATGGGAATCTATATCAACTCTACAAAATGTAAAGAGAAATAAGGAAAGGGCATTTTTAATTTCAAATTCAATTATTTCAACATAAGGTAATTTCCAGTCCATTTCATCCAAATGAATGTTAATGAGCTGAGTTGTCGATCATTATGTTAAAAGGTGAAAGAAAAAACTTTAAAATATTTGCAAGAAGTACAAAAGTGTTTTATATGAGAATTATGAGTACACATACATGTTTTCTTAATAAAATATTGAATAAAGTCGCAGAAGTGAAAAAGAGTGCAATAACAGTAGTTGGGAGTGATGTGCTTTACTTATAGTGAGAGGACAATAATTAAGAGAACCAAGTCTCACCTATTGATCCATAAATAAGACATGGAGTTTCTTTTGCTGTAGCTTTTTCTTCTGTGAAATGGGAATCATCACACTCATGGAGTTCTCTCGAGGATTAAATGGGATAATATAGGCAGAGTTGGAAAGAACTAAATATATGGTTGTTACTAATGGAGACAGGTAGAGACTGTGCGTTCTGAGAAATGAAATTTTGTAATTTGATATTATGCAAAGTAAAAGCTATAATTTCTTAGGCCCAGTGGGTGATTTTTCAACCTTAGGTTAGGGAAGGAATGTGCAACAAAACGCAAATTCTTATCTTGTTTATTTATCTACAATGTGTTTTTATTTACAAAGAGTTCTTGGAAGCTGCAACTGCAAACTCTGCAGCTTACAAAAGTCAGGAACATCAAAAGAAACATCAGATCAATTTATTTCAGGCACTAAAACTATTTCTAGATTGTGGGGCCAAAGAGGTAGGCATAATTGTTTTAGACAGTCTGCGAATTCCTGGTAGAAAGGAAGAAGTCCGTGAATCTATGTAACATTTTGTTTGGTAGATTTGGAGAGAGTTTTTTTGTTTTTGTTTTTATGAAGTGCACTTGTGAATTAGTCCTTCAAGAAACTTAGAACAAAACATATTATGGACATAAGAGAAAGAACAATGGCTGGGCCAGTATGGCTCAGTGGTTGAGCATCGACCTATGCACTAAGAAGTCACCAGTTTAATTCCCCGTAAGGGCACATGCCCAGGTTGTGGGCCCAATCCCCAGCAGGAGCTATGCAAGAGGTGGCCAATCGATGTTCTTTCTCATTGATGTTTCTATCTCTCTCCCCCTCTCCCGACCTCTCTCTTTCTCTAATATCAATAGAGGAAGAAGAAAAAAAATGTAAAAAAAAAAAAAGAGAGAGAGAGAGAGAGAGAAAGAAAGAATATTGGTATTGGTACTCTTTGAATCCAGGTGGGTTTTTTTGGTTTGTTTTTTGTTTTGGTCACCTGAGAATGCTTCCAATGACCTCAGCTAATAGGAATGACAGACCAGTGACCAGGAACAAAAGCACAGTAACAAGATTGATGGAGGCAGCAAACCATGTAGGTTAACATTGGCTTTGAAGTCAGAAGTTCTAAACTATCCATCACTTGTTAGCTGTGGCACTCGGCTCAAGTTACTTAAACTTTGTCTCACATTCCTCATTTGGATAATGGGGATGATAATACACCTATTTCATATTATATGAGCTACTTCATTTAGAGCAAAGCATATTAGCTAGCACATAATAGCAGATTGTTAAATGTTAGTGCCTATTATTGTACAAATAATTAGTGTTAAATACTTTATAAAAGATAAAGAAAACACAGAGCTGAGCATCAAATACACATCTCAGAGTCCCAACTACATTTAAGAAAGGTTGCTTTAACTTACCTATTTACTTTTTAATATTCTCTTCTGACTCAAGGGTTTTTCTGTTTAGACAAAATTTCAGGGAGAAGTATTTAAGATGGGGAATTCTTTAAAATATTTGGCAAAACTATTTGAATGTCTTTCAAATGTCTTGCTGTGAGGAGGGTTAGAAATACATCATTAAATAAAGCCAACTCACTCATCCCATGGGCCCGCCTAAGTGAACACAGTCTAAGTGAACACAGAGGAGAAAGGGTTCTCCAGCAAAAAAGGGAGCTAGAAATTCAGGCTCAACACACTCCACCAGACCACAGCATTTTCCTGAATCTTTGATTAATTTTATGGAGTATGTCAGGTTACCAGGCTCAAATTTTACAAATGTCAATATACTTTAATGTTCCCAATCCTTTAAAAACACTTTCTATAGCTCTGCATCTGATTTTAAATAGTGTCGCCATCACTGTTATTTATAGACCAAACTCTCATGGGAAATAAACACACCTTTTGATATTGCTCAGCTTTTTGCAACTCCTAGTGATTTTTTTCACTCTCTTTAAATTTATTTGAAAAAGTGGAATCGCTCTAATTCTCTCTCTTTCTCATTTATTTATTTATCCACTTATTTATGTGGGTTTTTTGTTGGCTAATTTTGTAACACAAAGGAAAAGGTATCTCTGATAATCTGCTATGCCTTGTGTGCTTTATGGTATTGTCCAACAATATTAATGTTAACATTAATAATAACATTAGTATTGAAACAAGTAATAATAAAAACATTTAAAATTTTTTTTCTGAGTTTACTGTTTCTGAATGAAGATAAACAAATATCATCAAATATAAAATTAAGAATAAATCATTCAAACGCATCTTAGCTTCCTTTCAACTAGTGCCAAATGATGTGTGAATAACTTGTTTTTTATTATTGTCTGACAAAGTTAGTGTGATATTAAAAAGCTGTGATAGAAACTAGGGGCAAAGAAATTGAATTAATTTAAAGAAAAACTGAATTTTAGAGTAAATTTCTTATTTATCCTATTCTGTTATAGTAACTTGTACATACAATGAAATACAGGACCCCAATTACTCTCTGTGACATTACTAGTACACATCTTAGAAATTTGAAGATATCACCCTGGCAGGTTTGGCTCAGCAGTTAGAGCATTGGCCCACGGACCAATGAGACCCGGGTTCGATTCCGGCCAAGGGCACGTACCTTACTTGCAGTTCATCCCCGGCCCTGGTAGGGGTCGCGTGGGAGACAAACAGTTGATGTCTCTCTTGCATCCATGTTTCTCTTTCTCTTCTCCTCTCTCCCTCCCTCCTAATCTGTCTAAAGATAAATGAAAAAATATCCTTGGGTGAGGATTAAAAAAAAAAAAAAGAAGAAGAAATTTAAAGATATCTACTTAGCAGTGTTGTAAATATTAGAGTGTATATAGTGTCCTAGGATATAATTTACACATTTTCTTCACTCATTAATTCTCCCACCCCTTTAATGGACATTTTCACTAGTTCCAGTCTTCATTTTTGAATCCAGAAAACATTAGTAACATTGGAATTGTAATTTGCATAGCCTTTTCATGTAAGTTATATTTTTAAATAAATGTAACCACTTTGAAAGAACACATAAAATAAATATGATGATCTTTAGCCCCATCTTACAGACTGAGACATATGGGAAAAGTGTCATTTCTCAAAACTCAACCAGGTATTCAATAACAGAGCTAACTTCCAATTCTCTGCTGTTTCCGTATTTAGCCCTAGCTGCAGTATTGGAAAAAGCATCGACTTGTGAAGTGCAGCAGAGATAATGTTAGGTTGTACATGGTAGAAAGAACCAGCCCATGGGACACCAGCTAAGTCTAGAGGCTAGAAGGAGAACCAGCCCATGGGACACCAGCTAAGTCTAGAGGCTAGAAGGTTCCTAGATGCCTTGCTTTTCTCTCCCAGGTGAATTATTGTTTGGCTTAGAATATTATTTTCCACCTATTTGCCTGGATGATTTTGCTCCTTTTTTTTTTTTTTTTACAGTGTAAAAGAGATACCCCCTTCCCTGGGATATCTTCCTTATCTGTCCCTGCTATTCCAGAGCTAATAATTCTGATTTCATAATCTATTTATTTACCTCATGTATAGATTCAGCAACTATACAGCATTGGAAATGAGCAGGGAATCACATTTTTATTATCTTTTTTGTTCAAATACCACCTTTGCCCTGAAAACCGTTGGGAGATATATCCTTCCTAGGCTGGCATGCTCTGCCTACACATGACTATGTAAGTGTTTATTCACACACCATGTAGGTGTTTATGCCTGTGCAGACATCCCCCAGGACACTGTCATTGTATTCAAATTTGCATATTGCGTGTCTTTGTCATTCCAGCGATTACAGTATCTCCTGGATTTATTGAATAAGTGAAGAAATAAAGGACTAGCTGCCCTGGCCGTTTTGGCTCAGCGGTTAGAGCGTCGGCCTGCAGTCCAGAGAGAACTGGGTTCGGTTCCTGCTAAGGGCACATACCTCCATTGCAATTTGTCCCCAGCCATGGTTGGGTCATGTGGGTGGCTACCACTCAATGTGTCCCTTTCATGTTGATGTTTCTCTCTCTCTCTCCTTCCCATTCTATCTGAACAATAAATGGAAAAATATCCTTGGGTAAGGATAAAAAAAAATAAAAAAAAAAGGATTAGCTAGATGAATAAATTCTCTTAAATCTTGAACAAGTATATACTTAATACTTTTTCAGGCTATGTAGCAAAGATAATGCTTTACATGTTAGTATTAGCCATAATAATCTTGTTCTGGGAACACCTCTGTAGATCCAGGCTTAATTATTAGTGACAAAAATATATTATCTTCATAACATTAGATAGATTTTTAATAATTAATGACAACTAAATTATATTATATGTAATTAAATGTATATATATTTATTTATTTTACATATACATATATATCAAAATTATTTCCCGGTAGTCAGTATTTCTCAGAGTTCTGCTGGCTCCAGATAGTCTGGAATTGATTTAATTCTTTGCTCTGTAAAAGAAAAATGAAACATATTTTGAACAGGAATGATTAAAAATAAACTAATATTATTCTACCTGTTCATTTGTAGGAAGCCATCTGGTCATGCTTGGATCAATGCTATCAGGAAGCTTTTGAAAAACTAAGGCTAGTATGATAGCTTCCATTGGTTACTGGTTATTAAAAGAAAATAGATGGTACTTATTTCAAAGGAGCTCCTTTTAACAGCAGCTTGTACTTCCCTGAAGTGAAGTGTTGCTTTATGTTAGCAAACCTAACTAAGCCTTCCCCTTGACTCAGGCCAGGTGGTATTAGAATGTCACAGAATTATGTCATACGTTAGAGAGTGGCACAAAACCTTGAAATGTGGTATAGTTTCATTAAACTTTGGAGAAGCCATTTGTAAGAGGAGAAGGAAACTTTAAATATGAGAATGTGTTTATTAATGAAGCTGATGATTTATTCAGTGACATTAATGTCGGGTCGTCTATGTGTCAGGCACTGTGATGCACTGAGAAGATCTATGAAAGGTGAAACTTTCTCTGGTGTGGCAAAGCGTGAGAAACACTGGCTTAATAATTACTGCAAAACACGGGAAATAGTATAGCTGAGATAGGTATGAAGTGGGGTGAATATGCAAAGGAGTGTGGAGTAAGGAGTTCTTAGAAAACTCTAAGAGACACTTGACCTGAGTTTAAAAAAGAAAAGAAATAGTCATGTGCACAATGTAGACTCTAGCAGAAGGATCTACATGTGCTAAGATAAAATCAGTGCATGATAATTTAAAGAATGGGAAGCAATTAGACACAACTGGAAGGTGACACCAGTTTTGCATATGGGGAGTTAAATGTTATCTTAGAAGATGTTCCAATTAACTAAGCTAAACTCTTTACAGCAATTACCTTTACATACATACATATAAAGCAAAAACCACAGAGATGCTTAAATATATGAAAATGAGGGAAACAAACTTTATTTTGGTACATGGGAATGTCGTTTCCTCCTTGTGGTATCTAAGTGATGGGACAATTGAGGACACAGACTTTGGAGGCAGGATGATTTCTTCTCCATCCTCACTTTGTTACTGATTATATGAGTGACTTTGGGAACATTACAGAAGCTGCTTAGAATCAGTTCTCTCAGTGAAGGTTGTAAATAAAAATCTCACCTTGTAGAGTTGACCCTGGAACCTGGTAGGTCCTCAGAGAATGACAGTTGTTTTTATTTTTATCATGACACTAATGACAATATTGTAGATTTGAGCTAGGGATGTGTTGCTATAAAAAAACCCTCGAATCTGAGTCATTGTGAGTGGAGGGTACCATCACACTGGACTTCCCATTTAGCCAGGTTATTGGGTAGGGGCTCTTCACTCCATATGTGGTTTCCCATTTGCTAATGGTTCCCCAGGCCTTCACAAGTATAGGAGCAGAACTATTGTTACACAGCTTTTTTTTGTGTCTTTCCTCTACCAGCTGGTACTTCTATCTCTTCTTGGAGCTTTACTCTTTTCTTGGAAGAAAAAGGCAATATAAACAGCCCGTGTCCATGACTGCAAAGCGAAATGAAAGTATTCTTGTAGCTACTATGTCATTATATATTGAAGGCGTACCCTGTTTCAGGCACTATGCTAAGTGCTGTTTTAGAAATTGTCTTTTTAATTCTCAGGATGGTCCTATGAGGTAGTTCCTGTTAAAATTTACATTTTAGAAGTAAGAATAATGAGGCCTAACCTAGTTAAGTAACTTGCCGAGAGTCAAACATTTAATAAATAGCAGGATATGGAACCCGAATCCAGCCCATATTAATTCCAAAACTCAGAAAAATAACTACTTTGCATAGGATGAAATTATATTTGTTACAAATATAGAATATGTTATATAGTTAAAAATGGCAGGGGCAGGGAATAAATACCTTGATTTGCAATTTCATTTCCCTGGCCTTATTCTAGCACGTAGAAGCTTTGAATTGAGCAGACTTGTTGCACTCTTTCTTCAGCAAGACTTCCTAGTTCACATCCTCAATCACTTAAGGAATATTTATTAAATAGCTGATATTAACTAGACACCTTATTTCTAAGATGCTCAAAGTATATTTTCTGCATTTATAGCCTTACAGAATTCACAATAATAAAATAAAAAGAGGGCTAAGCAGTAATTATAATACATCGTGACACGTGCTATATAGCAATATAAGAAGGCATGAATAACTCTGCCTAGATTTGAAATAATGAGCTTTTATTTGATAAACTTCATAGTAATGAACCAGTGCTCCAGTAACAAATATAATTGATATTCTAGCTGGCCCAGGAAGGAATATTTATAAGATCAACTAATGACAAAATACATTTCTGACAGAATTATACCATAGGCATATTTCTGGATTTATTTTAAACTATAATGTGAAAAAGCAAAATGCCAGGGGTGCCCTCAATTTTGAGCAAGTGCCAACAACAGTGTAAGAGTCTCTTACATTCTCTCTGATTCTCTTTGCTATTTCATTCTTTCCTAATGTTCAGTATTGTGGCTTGTTTGAGGCCAGCCCAGATTTGCAGGTTTATGGATGACTGACTTTAGAAGAGGTTCAAATACTGTTAGGTGCCTTAGATTCAGGAACAAGCTAGGCTTTCTGTTACCCCAGCAGATGATGGTGTGGGTGTGGCTGTTTAGGTAGAGATTCATCTGAATCTTGCATAATTTACTGTAAAATGTGACACTTACTGGTATGTGTTCAGTATGGAGTATCTTGTTTAATATGTGATAGCAAAATGTGTTAAAGTATTAATTTATGTTTTGTTTATAATGCTATAGGAAAAAAAAAATATGGTCATTTTTATCCTCCTGTTCTTCACAAATGAGACCAGTGATGCCTTGAATAAAGCAATACTTTAAGGAGCTGATATTTACTTTGTTCTAAAGTAAAGAAGCATTTATGGGAAAAAGACGAGAATCATGTTAGTGGAGGAGCAGGGGATAGGGGAGAATCATGGAGATAAATATTTCTTCTGGGCTTGGAAAACGAGATTAAGAGTCCTGAGCTGGCAGTGTGCCCTGTTGATTCTTAGATCGGTGAGCTTGTCGGAAGGAAACCGCTGAGCGGTACACCCAGGGAGACTCAATCTTATTGACTTGGACCTCCTGCCTTGGCCAAGGTCTCCAATATTCAGGTTTAGATTTTCACAAATACAATTAATTTTCAAGGCAATATACAGCTTGGGAAAAATGAACATATATAATGGTTACCAACATGGATGCAGGCTAGAAGAGATTCCCTGAATGTGTAGGAATAAGTAAAACTTTCTGGACCTTTTCATAACTCTGGAAATGGAAGATTAGCCCCCAGATGACTAATCTATGATTTCTCTCCAACTCATCAGAACAGAGACAAATGCATATTAAATATAATTTTTAAAAAATGAATTCAGTCTTTCTTACATATTCTTTGGTAGCTTCAATTAACATCTGCCTAGAAGTGAAACCTAATTCTATTAGGTTATGATTCTTTGGGGAAACGAGAATGGAGATTAAAAGAGGAATTCCCAAGTTTTAGAGATGGGATAAAAAGATGATGAATCTGGCCTGGCCGTATGGCTCAGCAGTTGAGCATAAACCCATGCACCGAGATGTCACCAGTTGGATTCCTGGTTGGGTCACATGACCAGGTTGTGGGCCAAACCCCCAATGGGGAGCATGCAGGAGGCGGCCAATCAATGTTCTCTTTCATCTATGTTTCTATCTCTCTCTCCCTCTCACTTCCTCTCTCTCTAAAAATAAATAAAGAAAAAAAATTTTTTTTAAAAAAGATGATGAATCAGAGGCATAAATAGCCCTATTGACTAACCATGTTGCTTGAACTCCTTTGGCTAAGTGGGCATATTTATGGTTTCTCCATTACTACTGCATGCTTATCTTTTCTGTAGCTGCTAAGTCTTCCAGGTAGATAATTAAATTATATTTTATATCCAGAGATTAGAGACTTTTATAATCTAAGAAAATTTTGACTCAAATCTTTCTCATATCTAAACATCAGCTTCTGAAACATAATTTTCTCTGTGCCTGAGGATCACTTACTATATACAGGCATCAAATCCTAGCTAACTTCATCAATTGTACTGATTGATTGATTGTATTCACATGAATACCAGATTACTGCTAAATCATTTATATTCAAGCATCACAATACATTATGTAATTTGCTTAGTAAATTATTAGTTTTCATTTCTTCTGATAGACATAATTTAAAATAGAATGTCCATTCAGATTTGCAATGCCAGAATTTACCTGTGGTAGGCAGCCTCTAAAATAGCTCTCAATAATTTTTGCTTTCTGGTTTCCACAACTGTGTGTAACCTTCTCCTCTTGAGTGTGGGCTGGATTTATGGCCTCTCTTCTTAGAAATAGAGCATGACAAAAATTGTGGAACGTCACTTTGAGATCTAGTTACAAAAAGCTTGTGGTTTCTATTCTCTCTCTCCCCCCTACTTTCCACCTTCCTTTTTTCTCTCCCTCCCTCCCTTCATCTCTCATCTTCCAATCTCTCAATATCTCTCTCTCACCCCCTCATTCTGGGGAGACAAGCCACTATATTGTGAGTAGTCATATGGAAAGATCCATGTAGCAAGAACCTGAATTCTCTGTCCAACAACCAGTGCAGGCCTGAAGACTCTCAACAGCCATGTGAGGGGGCTTGAAAGCAGACACTTGCCCCAGCTGAGCCATGAGATGACTGCAGCCCTTGCTTACATCTTATCATTTTGTGAAAGAGCCTGAGTCAGAGGCATCCAGTTGAGTCAGTTACCTGACCCAGAGAAAATGTGAGATAATGAATGTTGTTTTAGGTTATTACGTTTTAGGATAATGAATATACCAGCTGAGTTGTGAGGAAGGGAAGTGAGTTCATGGACTAATGGATGAAGAGTAGAAATGCCCATGAACATAGATAAGTTTGAAAGGGTTTTCTGATCCATGTTGAATAATCCTACCTGAATATTTATGTCTTCTACATAATTACAGAAAAGCCATGCTGTATCTATTGAATCTAGAGATAACAATATTCAAGGATCACAGTTTTCCCTAAGCACATCACATGGGTGCTGGGCTCAGCTAACAAGACATGTGAATATAGATTGATGTTTCCATTAGCAGCTTCTCCCAATCTGTATTGATGCCACATTGGCCTGCTACAGTGAAAATACATGTAATGGCATTTCTTTGATATATCAGTAGCCATGTTCTGGAAACTGACAGCTGTTGAATACTGGAATTACACATTTGTTGTAACTGTTCTAAACATCAGTACCTGACTGTGATTTGCAAAATTGAGGGAGATTAGAAAATAGATAAGTCATTTCTTTGAAAATTAAGTATGTTTATATAACATTCTTTTATGAAATCATCACTTTGACTTAACTTGAATGCCTTGTGTAGGGGGAGAGGAGAAAAGATTAAGTAATGTAAATAGAAATTTAAGGGCTCTGGTAAGTACTTCAAAATATAAATACCTTGACTGGGATTCTGTTGCTCAAAAAAGCCAAGTGAATTTTAGGAATACGTGGTATAGTGTTTTCTTGCTGCTAGATATAGAGTTATCATAGTGATAGTTGCATAATGTCTATATCTCTATGAAACCATCTGGGAAAAAGTAGAGCATTCTTTTTAAAAAGACATTATATTGTTGGCGTATTATTTGTAGTTGGTTGAAAATAGCCGATGCACGTAGGTGGTCGATGTTCTTGTCATATGCTGAGGCTTAGAAGGAATGTATACCAAACATCCCATTCCCCAACTATCACTCAACAAATGACATATTACTTTCTACTCTTCTATCCAGTAATTATTAGTTCCTTCCTAGTCTGTGAAGAAAACCTAAGACCACACTGTGGAGTCAATTTACACAACCTGCAGTGTGAAGTCCCTTTCCCTTAAAACTGAGACCTTTTGTTGCTTAACAGGAGAAGGCCTTCTATAATTCTCTTTGGGTTTAGATTTGCCCCTAACCAAATGAAATAGGCTTGCCTGTAGGTGGCCAGTCTCAACAGCAACTAGCAGGACAGCCTTTCAGAACTACTCTAAAATAATGAAAAGATGTATAAGACGTTTGTGAGCGGCTGTGGTTTCTATGATAGAGGAATCACAAGAAGTGTTAGAACAAAGTAAGTGTCCTCTGAGAAAGTGAGTTCCCTAAAGATGGAGGTTATGTCCTAGTCTCCTCTAACCAAAAAACATAACAAGGTGAGGCACTCAAAAACTACTTGATGTAAGAATTTTGGCTAGATATATCCATTTAAATTTTGGTCACTAGGGGAAAAAATGAAAGAAAAAAAAAAAATACCCAGCTGGTGTGGCTCAATGGTTGAGCATCGACCCATGGACCAAGAGGTCACTGGTTCGATTCCTGATCAGGGACATGCTCAGGTTGTGGGCCAAATCCCCAGTGTGGGGCATGCAGGAGTCATCCAGTTAATGTTCTCTCATTGATATCTCTATTTCTCTCTCCCTCTCCATTCTTTTCTCTCTAAAATCAATAAAGAATTTTTTTTTTAAATTTTGGTCTCTAGGGATTATCCACAACTTCTCTGTCATAAGTTTATTTGTTTATTATAAAAATTAATTTATTTAACATGTACTGAGTCGTACACTAAATTTTTCTTCTCAAGGATCTTACCAATATGGACAAGTTTTTAGACAAAAACTTACCTAAAGCAAGGAAATGTACCTCAAAATGTATACTTACAGCCATGGGTTTAGATTGCTTAGCATTTTCTGCCCTAATGAGATCCATCTGCTATTAACAGTACGCTACTTTAAAAATGTGTGCACATGCTAGTTCCAATTAATATATATGAATTCCCTTGGACAACATATTACTACATTCAATTTTGTATATATTTATAAGGTTATTATTTTCACTTTTAAATTCTTAGAATTATTCACTGGTGAGTTAGTAATAAGTGATTCATGAATCAGAGATCCTTTTGTTTCTTATTTCTATATGCCTGTAGTTGTTTTCAAGAAAGATTTCAAACTTTAAAGAGCCAACTTTTATTATAGACTTTGTGATTTGAGAAATACCAGGAAAGCCCCTTGATTAAACATTCTCCTTTTATTTCTTCTAACTTGCATCTTTAAATTCTAGTTTTCTTAAACATCAAAGACACTATATTTAAGGAAAAGTGTTATATGGACTGGGCAGAGTACTGTTTAAAGTCTATTATTATGAACTCTCACTTGAATTACACAGTTGGTCAAGCTCCCTATCAGAGAGCAGGGTGTTGGGCTGATAGTTGAAGGGACAGATGAATTTGTAGTGAAGTATTAACATTTTCTAGAAATGAGACTCATTTCAGAATACTCTGTGACATATAAGGACAGTAGGGTGGGACACTAAAAAGAAAAAGAAAAAAAGTAATTATTAATGATGTCACACTTTTACTTACATAGGTCCTTTTGAGGAGCTGGGAAGAATATTCTTTTATTTCTGTCAATAATTCATTCAAATATGTAAGAGAAAACAAAATAGAAATTTTGATAGAGAATGGCTATTAAACATGCATTCAAGAAATTAGAGTTAAAAGTGCTTGTAAAGATAATCTTTTCCCATTATATTTTTTGATCTCATGATTCACTCTTTTAATTTTTCAAGTTTGATTGTGTCATTTATCTAACAATCACTTATTGAATCAAAGGAATTAGCTGAGAAATAACTATGCTTTATTATCTAGCACAGCAACTACTATACTATAGATCAGCGATTTTCAACCTTTTCATCTCATGACACACATAAACTAATTCCTAAAATTCTGCAGCACAACAAAATGTATTATAGTTTTTGCTGATCTGACTAAAAATAGGTATAATTTTGATTGATTTGCAAACAAAAAATATATGTATATATACTAGTAATTACCTACCCTTTCGGCTCCAGAGTGACTTTTTAAGAAACCACATGCCTATACTTGTATATAAAGATTTCTGGTACCAAGAATTAACCAATTAGACACAACCTTATTATGTGATGTGACCAATAAGATGCCTATTATATGACCTACATTATTTATGGCTCAAGAAAGAGTATTTACACTGGATGGCTATTGTGTTTGCTGTTGTCATTTTTTATTTGAAAATGTAAATAGTCAGATATCGCATGTTTTAAAAATCCTTGCAGCATACTGGTTGAAAATAGTTGCTATAGATAACCAAATGGCACCCAGTCAATTATTGTTGATATGGGGTGCCTACACTTCTCTGAGCATCCTATATACAGGCCAAGGATATAGCATGGTTACAGTACCTTTGATCAACATTTGTCAACCCCAAGAATCTTTCAGCAGCAAGATCACATTTCTCATTTTTTTTCTCTTTAGTTAATAAAAGTGAATGTTACCAGAAATATCTGGTAACCGGACACTCCATCATCAAGTAGAAATCCTGGTAAATGCCTACTCCTAACACTGCCAACAAAATCACAACAACAACAAAATATAACAATTAGTTTTAGAGGAAAAAGCTCTGGATTCCCAAGAACCTCATCTGTTCCTGGTCTCTCTCCGTCTCTTTATTGTGGCATTATACATGTGACTCGAATGATTGGTAAATTTGGAAAGAATAACAAAGCAAATCTGCTTAGCTTCCTCCACTTTACTTTCAAGTGAAGTTTGCAGGAACTTCTTATATGGAGAAACAGAGAGAGAGAGAGAGAGAGAGAGAGAGAGAGAGAAAGAGAGAGAGAGAATATGTAGTAAAGAAGATGGTGCTATATATTCTCAGACCCTTAATAAGCCACAACAAAAACTACATTTAAGCATCATCAAACAATTACAGCTAATATTTATTACATGTCAGTGAATACTAGGCACTGTTTTGCATGCTATACAAATATCTACTCATTTAATTCTCATGGAATATTTGAGCTACAGATCTATCTATGAAATGGCTATTATATATAGGAGATAACTATTGTCTTATGGATCACAAAATTATTGCCTCCCTACAAAATCTAAAACAGATTGACTTATATTCCTATCAGAAGTGTATCAGATGATCGATTACTTTAAATTCTTGCCAAAATGTATTACAGTAAGATAGAAATTGGTGCCAAGTTTGCCACAACCTGCAGTGTGAAGTCCCTCTCCCTTAAAACTGAGACCTTTCCTTGAATAACAGGTGAAAAGTTTCTACCATCCTCCTTGGGTTTAGATTTGCCCCTAACCAATGAAACAGGCTTGCCTGCAGGTGGCTTTTTATTTATGGTTTTAATTTGCATTTCTATAGTTATTATCTATGGTTAAGTAACTCTTCATGCTTATTTTGTCAAGTGCCTTTGTCTTGCCTATTTTTTTATGCTATGTTTTATTCTTAGGATATTTTTACATATTCTTACAGTAGTCCTTTGTTGCTTACATGTTATAAATATCATATTCCACTGTATGATTTTGCTTTGGTTCCTACACAGTTTTCTTTTTTAAAGAACAGAACTTGCTCATTTAAATATTCTCAATATTTCTTTTTTTAACAGTATTATTTAACAGCATAATTTACATACTATATAATTTAGCCACTTAAAGTATATAATTCAATGGGTTTTATTATATTCACAGCCTTGCATAATCATTACATTCTAACTTTATTTATTTATTTTTTTTACAATCTAACTTTAGAATGTTTTTATCACTTCCTAAATAAAGCCCTTAGCAATCATTCCCCATTTGCCTCAACATCAAACAATAGGCAAATACTCATCAACTTTCTGTCTTTATAGATTTGTGCATTCTCGACATTTTATGTAAATAGAATCATGTAATATGAGGTTTTTTGTGACTGTTTCTTTCACCTAACATGACGTTTCCAGAGTTTAAATATATTGTCTTGTGTTTCAGTACATCATTAAAAAAATTTACCGAATAGCATCCCATTATAGGAACATGATGCATTTTCTTTATTCATTGACCATGTAATGGACATTTGTGTTGGTTTAATTTGGGGATGTGATGAAAAATGATGGTGTGAGCATTTATTTCAATGTTTTTGTTAGGACATATGTTTTCATTTTATGTGGGTACATACTTAGATGTAGAACTATTGAGTCATATGGCAACTGTATACTTAACATTTTAAGGAACAGCAGAACTTTTTTCAAAACAGCTGTGCCATTTTACATTCTCACTAGCACTAGATGATGGTTCCAATTTATTCAAATTTACATCAATACTTGTTTTATGTCTTCTATTATATAGTTATTCTATAAAAATATGTTTTGAAGCGGTATTTTATTCTGATTTTGATATCATTAGTGGCTAATGATGTAGATCTTATGTGTCTATTGAAAATGTATATATCTTCTTTGGCAAAATATCAATTGAGATACTTTGGCCATTAAAAGAAAGTTATTTTAGCTTCTTTAGAAGACATGATCCATTTGCCCCCATTTTTTAAAAATTGTGCATATTTAAGGTATAAAACGTGATGATTTGATTTAAATAGACACACACATATATATATAAAATCTTGATTAAAATCAATCTAATTGACATATACATCACCTCTTTTGTGTGTGGTGATACTCAGGTTCTACCCTCTTAGGAAAACTATATGATTTTCACTTTAACCTTGCCTACAGTTTACATTTAGAGTGAGCTTCCAGTAGACAGCATGCAGTTGGATCACTCACCTTGTCAATCTGTATCTTTTAATTGGTTTACTTACATCATTTACATTTAACAGAATTATTTATATGTTGGGACTTAAGTCAATTTTTGTTTTGCTTTCTATATGTTTTGTCTATTTTAAATTTCTGTTTTACTTTGAGATACTTGAATATTATTTAGGATTTCACTTTGATTTATCTCTACTGATTTTGAATGTATCTCTTTGCATATAGTTTTTTTTTTAATGGCTTTTTGTTTGTATTCTATTATGTGTACCTAAGATATTACAACATACATTTTTATTTCTATTGGTATTGTCATATTACCAATTAAAACATAGAATTGTTTTCTCCCTTTCCTCCATTTACCGTCACTCATTTATATTTAAAATTTGTTAAATATTTCCTCTATTGTATCAAAACTACATCAGACAGTGTTATAATTTTTGCTTTAAGCATAAAACATAATTTAGGAAACTCAAGAGAATAAGGAAAGTATATTATATTTGCCTATTTTTTTTTTACTGTCTTCTCTTCCTTCTTGATGGTTTAAGATTCCTTTTTATAATGTTTCCTTTCACTTTAGACTATTTCTTTGGTTATTGGGGGGTGCGGTGGGACACAAATATATCTGCTGATAAAAGAAAAAAAGTCTTAGTCTTGATTTTATGACTAAAGTGTCAAAGAATATCTTGATTTCTTCACCATTCCTGAAGAATGTTTTCACTGATGTAGGATGTAGAGTATAGCTTTGTTTCACATGCTTTTACCCTGAAGAACTTCTATTAGTAAATGGTATCTGGAGATGTCTTTATCATACTTTGATATTTAAAACATGTTTTGCTGGATATAATAATTTTGGTTGGTAGTATTTCCTTTTCATTCAGCAGTCTAAATATATCAGTCTACTTCTTTCTAGCTTTCATTGTTCCAGGTAACAAGTCAGCTGTATTTCTCACTAGGATTCTCTTGTATATGAAGAGTAATTTTTCTCTTCCTACCTTCAACATTTTCTCTTTACCTTTACCTTTTATTGTTTTGCTTGTAATGTATTTGGGTGCATTTCTCCTGATGTTTATCCTACTGGCTTCTGTTGACCGTTTCTTATGTGTTGATTAATACTTACCATCACATTTGGAAACTTTCTTTAGTAGTTTCTTTAAAAATTTTCTCTTCATGATATAATCTTCATTAAATTTTAACATAAACTCTTTTGCTATCAGATATCAACATAATTATATAATCTCTCATTGGTTAGTATTTATATGACATGATTTGAC
Organism: Molossus molossus; assembly: GCF_014108415.1. NCBI lineage: Eukaryota > Metazoa > Chordata > Mammalia > Chiroptera > Molossidae > Molossus > Molossus molossus. The sequence goes on from NW_023425348.1 coordinate 29,930,255, forward strand.
CTTGACTATTTGGAAGTCTACTCTGATCTGTATAGATGTGTTTTTACAGAAGATATTATAGATTGCAGTGTAGCAACTTACTTCCAAGTTTTTCATAGCATCTTATTGCCACCCCAACCATACGTTTGACAAAAGCATGGCTATATTTTTTCTAACATAATTTCTTTTATTCTTAATATATATATTTCACCCTCATTGTTCCTCTCATTCTTTAAGAGAACCATAGACAAACAAAGGAAGAGCAGAAAGCTGACATTGCTCTCCATTTCGACAAGCTCCCTAAGAACAACTTAAGATGAAGATTCTGGAATATGGACTTAGTTTAGTAAGTAAAACATTTATAAAAACTCTAATATATGTAAAATGAAAAGTGTTTCATAAGTACCCTTCCAAATAAAACTCTGATTCTATAATTGTACAAATCTAGTTTCCTCTATTCTGTCAAGTCAGTAATCCCTATGATGTCTGAAGGCATAAGCTGCTATTTCATAATGCCTTCCCAGAGTTTAGATAGTGTTTATCACTTTCTTTGAAGGTATATGCACAAAACTTATATAGAAAGGGATTCTAGTGTTTATACTACCTTATTTGTGTCTATGTGAATCAAATTAGAGCAGTGGCAAATTGACATTACTGCTAATATCATGTGGATTAAAGCTCAAGCAAAGTAATCCGCAGAAAATGTAAACAGAGAATAAAGAGAAAGAGTGAATCATTGTGATGGAATTGTTTCAGATATATGTAGAAGTATATGTCTTATGAAATACCTTTTTTCTAGGTCTAGCTCTAAAGAAAATACAGTTTTGCAAGGAACTATGAATGATTCAAATGTATTATAAGTAAATATATTAATTAGGATTATTCAAGGGAAGTTACTAATTAATATTTTTATTTTGACCCATGCTTTTTAATGATTAAAGTGTCAGTTTGGTTAACATTAAATTTTGCCATTTATTTTATGTTATTTAAATTGATTGTGTCTATAACCAAATTAAAACAATAAAAATTATGGATATCTTTTTTTTCTCTATTGATTTCAGAGAGAGAGGAAGAGAGAGAAAGAAATATTAATGAGAGAGACCATCAATTGGCTGCTTTCTGCATGCCCCTCACTGGGGAGTTGGCCCACAACCTGGGCATGTGTCCTGACCATGAATCAATCTGGTAACCTCCCTGTGCATGGGTTGATGCTTAACCATTGAGCCACACCAGCTGGGCTGGCTATGCTTTTTAAAATTTCAAATGCTATTCTTGTATCTTTGATAACCGCCATTTGGGTGTCATACTCTCCTCCCACTATGAGAGTATTCATTTGGTACCTTCAGCTGAAGCAAATCACGAAGGAGGGGGTTGATAAAATAGTGACTTTGTTCAAAATATTTATAATTTTGGCTTTAGAATTATATTATTAAGATATGAAGAAATCTCAGACGTATAAATCCATGAAATTCTATCCTCCCACATGTACAATCTAGTGTCTGCCTTATCACTTATGTCTATTATCAACTAAAGATGACAAAAGATATGAAAATAGAAAATAGATGACAAAACAAATTTTGATATCTTAAAAGTGCTAGAAAAACATAGTATATTAAAATAATTGTTTAAAATATATTTCATTTGATAACACAATTTTGACAGATAGCAGACATTTCACTGTCTCTATATGACAAATAAGAGATTCTGTAAATTAGACTTTAACAGAGAACTATCCTGTAATACTAAATTACTATACATCCTCTGTGACAATAGGAATATAGTATATATTTTTGTATAATTTTCTTCCCCCATGCTCCCAAGTGGAGAAAGTTTCAAGTTATAAAATTTTCTAAGTAACATGCTCGACTTCTTCAATATTTTCATCTGACATATAAGAAATGCAAGTAAGGTACTTAGAAGAAGAGTAACAGATTTGTTATTTCTAGAGCTCTTTATAGAAACTGAAATATAAAAACTGGAGTTCTTGGGTAGAAAAATTCTATCTTTGAGAATTAAGAAACAGATTGCATGCAAAAGAAGTAGAAATTTAAGGCCAGGGATAGACTACTGGTGCTATAATAAGCATGAATAACTATATATCCACACAATAGATTGGTGTATTCTAGTATTGTCCTAGAACAACAATTTCATATGTCACTCTACCTGCTCTTTTACCTACTCCATCTTTACTTGAAAGGTCTCATCTCTGGCCTCTCCACGGTCCATACTGGATATTAGACATAACTGGATGTTATCATTTTTGTGAGTTTTTCCAACTTCTACGAGTTAACATTGTTACTATTATTATGCTCCACTACACTCCAATTAAAACTACATGTAACTGCCCGGCCAGTGTGGCTCAGTGGATTGAGCATCATCCCATGGACTGAGAGGTCCCAGTTCAATTCCTGATCATGACATATGCCCGGGTTGTGGGGCTCGATCCCCAGGAGAGGGTATTCAGGAGGCAGCCAATCTATGTTTCTCTATCACATCGATGTTTCTATCTCTCCCTTCTTCTCTCTCTAAAAAAAATCAATAAAAAATATTTTAAAAAAAATAAACTACCTGTAACTGCTGCTTGCCTAAGTCAGTGTCTATCATCCTGACACTGCTTTTGTTTGGTGTGGGGTACATCCCAAATGTGAAGGCCTATTTTATTTATTTATTTGTTTGTTTGTTTATTTTTATCATCACCTGAGGACATTTTCCAATTTTTGTTCAGGTAGAGTGGGAGGGAGAGAGAGAGAGAGAGAAACATCAACATGAAAGGGACACATCGAGTGGCTGCCACCTGCATGACCAACCAGGGCCAGGGACAAACTGCAATGGAGGTACGCGCCCCTAGCGGGAACTGAACCCGGGTCTCTCTGGACCACAGGATGTTCTAACCGCTGAACAAAACCTGTCAGGACTAAAGGCCTATTTTTAAAAGTAGGAGCACAACATCATGGCTTGTGTAGTATTGAGGTGTTTCCTGCCTAAGATCTAGCATTGATTTTAAAGCAAGTGGTATAAATTTCACAAGGACAAAATAAAAAATTAAACCAACCAGAAAAGTAGGAGACAAATGAAGAAGTGTAGTCTTATGAGAGCTTAAAACCAACCATGACTTGCTTCAGCCATTAGAATAAAATCCAAATGTATTTCTGTGTACGTCAATGTCTTATATCATCTGATCCTTGCTGACCTATGAGAACCTTTTATTTCATCAGTCCATTCTTTCTCTCAACCATTATACTTCAGATAACCTATTTTTCTAACATTCTGAGCACTTCTTACTGTAAGGCTTTTCTTTAAAGTAGAATTTAAAATGAATAACTGTAGCATATGAACAGTGGTTGAGATAATAAGGGAAATCATCAAGAGTCAAAAATATAAGGAAAGTATAAATCCAAGGAGTAAGCAAAGCAGATGGCTCCCTAAAGGGATCTGATAAACTTCAGTGTTCTCAGACTTTGGCTTTTAAAAAACAGGATTCTTTTTTTAGAGAGTACTGAATCTAATCAAAACCCTGAGAGGTAACAACTTTAAGTGAAATTTTGGACTAGAGAAACAAACAGCGAGATAGCAAGGCAATATATCCTTCAATGGGAAAAGAAAATGAGACAAAAAGGAAAACTCTAACAAAGGTTTTCAATATGGATTCAAACTGTCTATATGTCCAGGAACAAAGTAGACTAAGGTTTAAATTTAAAGTGTTCCTGGATGATAAGGGTCCAAGGAATCTCACAGAAAGAAGGTAAATCTTCTCCAGGAAATTAGCCCACAATTAAGACCTCAAATCACACAGATAAAGTTTCATTGACTGTGATCTCAATATTAAAAATACGTAAATACATGTTCACACAAATGGAACCAGAAAAAAAGTAAAAGAATGTAAATTTAGAATACATACATACATTGACATTAGAGTAACTGTATGCAAAATATCTTACATGTTTAGCAAAGTAAAAAATGAAATAAAATTATGAATAACATTCAAAGCATATCACCAGAATAATTTTAAAGATTAAATAGAATATTTTAATAAAATGAAATGCCCCATGGAAACGTCAAAGAAAGATTAGACATAGATTAAGAATTACTAAATTAGTTGCTGAGCAATAAAGACATTAAAAAATGCAACTTTTTGGTTTACTAAAAAAGATCGGTAGAGAACTACTGAACAAAGAAAGCAAAAAGTTAAGAGAATAGTTAAGTTTTTCTAAGCTTTTTATGTTATTTGAGAAGAGGATAACTATACTGATTAATTATAAATGTTAATTTAAATGTGCATAAAATAATTTCTAGTAAAATAATTCAAAGTATATAAGTGTCAGATATAAAATCTTTATTTGGAAAGTGTTTATTAATATAAAGAAGAAGAATTGAGTAAAAAAACATACACATATAAACTCAAAACCTTAATCTACCCAAAAGAAGACAAGAAAAACTTTCCAAATGCATAAAATCAATTTAAATTAAAATGGAAACAATCCCTATGTCTTCACCAGTAAAGTAAAATTATCATCATCATCCTTATCAAGAAATTAAGTGACAGGAAAAGTAGATAAAAATGCCTACAAATAAAAACTAAAAGTACATAGTAGAACTTTACTTAAATTTCTAAGATTTAGTAAGGATATTAGATACACAGGGAAGTTTGCCTTTCTACACTGTAGTAACAAGCAATCAGTACATTGCATAAAGTTACCATTTATAATATAAACAAAATATAGTGTACAAAAGAATCAATGTAATAGAAGGCTTGCAAAACTTTTATGGAAAATTTTATGAAAGTTCTCAGATGTATAAAAAACATCTAAATACAGAGATATATGCTGTTTTTGGATAAGAAAATTTAATGTAACTATGCAGATTCTCCTGAAATTGATTATGGGTTCAATCAATTTTTATTTTTTTATCCTCACCCGAGGACATTTTTCTTTTAACATTTTCTTTTTTTATTTACGTATAGTTGGCATAAAAATATATTGGTTATATTAGTTTCAGGTGTGTAACATAGTAATTCAACATTTTTGTACCTTACAATGTACAAAATACAATAAAAATACTATTGACTATATGTCCCTTCACCTTTATCACTTATTTTCTCCATGCATTGGGTCTCTGTTTCTGAGTCTGGATTTGTTGTTGTTGTTGTTGTTGTTTTATTTGTTTATTGGTTTAGTTTTTTTAGATTTCACATATAAATGAAACTATACAGTATTTGTCTTTCTCTGTGTAACTTACTTCATTTAGTTTAATACCCTCTAGGTACATCCATGCTGATGCAAATGGCAAGATTTCATTCTTTTTTTAAATCCTCACACAAGGATATGTTTCCATTATTTTCAGACAGAGTGGGAGGGAGAGATAGAAAGAAAGAGAGAGAGAGAGACAAAAATCGCTCCCAACCTGGGCAGGTACCCTGACCAGAAATCAAACCAGTGACCTTTTGGTTCCCGGGACAATGCTCAACCAACTGAGCCTCACTGGCCAGGGCATCTTCCGCCCATTTTTTGATCAGATTGTTTGTTTTTTTGTTATCAAGTTGTATGAGTTTATTATATATTTTGGATATCAACTTCCTAGGTATCAGATGCATCATTTACGAATATCTTCTCCCATTCAGTGGATTATTTTTCTGTTTGTTGAAGGTTTTCTTTGCTGTGCAGAAGCTTTTTAGTTTGATTAAGTCCATTTGTTTATATTTGCTTTTGTTCCCCTTGCTCCAGAGAATATGTCCAAAAAGATATTACTGAGACTCATGTCAAAGAGTTTACTACCTATTTTTTTTTCTAGGATTTTTTTTTTAATCTTTATTGTTGAATGTAGAATGTATTACAGATGTCCCACATTTTTCCCCCATTGACCCCCTCCTCCCCACTCCCGCCCCCCTCCCGCCTTTTCCCACACTATTGTCTGCATCCATTGGTTATGCATATAAGTTATTTGGTTTATTTCTTCCCACCCCCCCAACACCTTTCCCTTTGAGGTTTGTCAGTCTAGCAGTGAATTGGTACTTCTTAATCCCTTCAATTTCTTCACCCATTCCCCCAACCCCCCTCCCATCTGGCAACCAACAAAATGTTCTCTGTATCTATGAGAATGTTTCTGTTCTACCTGTTCATTTTGTGTGTAGATTCCATTGTTGATAGATATGTATTCATTACCATTTTGTTTGTTCATATATTTTCTTCAAAAAGACCCTTCATCATTTCATATAATAACGGTTTGGTGGTGATGAACGCCTTTAACTTTTTCTTGTCTGGGAAAGTCTTTCTATGGCCATCGATTCTAAATGACAGCTTTGCAGGATAGAGTAATCTTGGTTGTAGGTTCTTGTTTTTCATCACTCTGAATATTTCTTGCCACTCCCTTCTGGCCTGCAAAGTTTCTTTTGAGAAATCAGCTGACAGCCTATGGGAACTCCCTTGTAGGTAACTAGCTGCCTTTCTCTTGCTGCTTTTAAGATTCTCTCTTTTTCTTGAACCTTTTGCATTTTGATGATGATGTGTCTTCGTGTGGGCCTCTTGGGGTTCATCTTGTTTGGGACTCTCTGTGCTTCCTGGACTTGTATGTCTGTTTCCTTCACCAAGTTAGGAAAGTTTTCTGCCATTATTGTTTCAAACAGGTTTTCAATTTCTTGTTCTCTCTCTTCTCCTTCTGGCACTCCCAAGATGCGAATGTTGGCACGCTTGAAGTTGTCCCAGAGGCTCCTTACACTATCCTCATATTTTTTTTTTTTTTGGATTCCTTTTTCTTTTTGCTGTTCTGATTGGGCGTTTTTTGCTTCCTTATATTCCAAATCAATGGTTTGCTTCTTGGATTTACGTACTCTACTATTGAATCTTTGTAAATTATTCTTTATTTCAGTTAAAGCCTCCTTCGTTTCTAACTGTGCATTGATCATTTCTGACCGGTCCTTTTTTATGCTCTTGAGGCCCTCACTGAGTTCATTGAGCATCCTTATAAGCAGTATTTTGAACTCAGCATCTGTTAGGTTACCCATCTCTATTTTGCTTAGTTCTTTTCTTGGGGTTTTGTTCTGTTCTTTCATTTGGGACCTGTTTCTTTGCCTCCTCATTTTGGCTGCCTCCCTGTGTTTGTTTCTGTGTATTACTTAACAAGCGGTATGGGGCTAGCTGAGACCAGATGCTGCTCATTTGAAAGAATTTAGGAAAAACCTGAAGCAGGATCCAAGACAGGCCAATCCTATGGTTAAGCAAGTAGCAACAGCTTGGGTGGGCCTGAAAGTTGGGTGGGGTGAGGCGGGGTCTCAGGGAGTCACCAGGGGGGCTACCTGTGTGAGCTAGGTTGCTGGAGTCCCAGATATGGCAGCTGTCTGTTGCCCCAGGGAAGGGCTCACCAAAGGAACAAAGGCCTCTGACAGCACTTTTGTCCCAGAGAAAGCCCCCTCTCCAGCCCTCGCTCCAGTGCCAAACAGCTCAGTTCTTCCCTGTATGTCTCTGGTGCCCCTCGAGCTGCCTCCCCTCCAAGCTTAGAGGGAGAGAGTCCAATAAGTCTGTGTGCGGGCCCTTTAAGGAGCTGCCTGGGGCTCCAGCTGCTTCAGCTTCCCTGAGCCTCAGTTCCCGCTGGTTTTTCCAGCCAGAAGTTATGGGGACTTCTCTTCCTGGCACTGGAACCCTGAGCGGGGCACCTGGTGTGGGACGAGGACCCCTCAGTCCTCAGGAAGGACCTTCCCAGGCGAGGTAGCCTCCTGATTTTTATCTGCCACATGTGGGTGTGGGACCAGCCCGTCGTGCAGCTGTCTCTCCGCCGCCCCTCACGCCTCCGCCCCTCCGCCCCTCCTACCAGTCTCGATGCAGCTTCTTTAATTCCGTAGTTGTAGGACTTCTATTCAGCTTGATTTCAGGCGGTTTTCAACGATGGTTGTTCTGTAGTTTAGTTGTAACTTGGATGTGGGAAGACACGATACTGCGGTTACACTGCCATCTTGACCGGAAGTCCGTTTTTCCATTTTGTTTAGATAGAGTGGGAGGGAGGGAGGGAGGGAGAGAGAGAGAGAGAGAGAGAGAGAGAGAGAACCCTGGTCAGTTTGGCTCAGCAGTTAGAGCATCAGCCTGTGGAGGCTGGGGTTCAGTTCCTGTTAAGGGCACATACCTCGGTTGCAGTTTGTCCCTGGCCTGGGTTGGGGTTGTGTGGGTTGCAGCCACTCAGTGTGTCTCTCTCACATCGATGTTTCTCTCTCTCTCTTCCTCCCTCTCTCCCTCCAACTCTATCTGAAAATAAGTGCAAAAATGTCCTCACATGAGGATTAAAAAAAAAGAGAGAGAGAGAAACATTGATGTAAAAAGGACACATCGAGTGGCTGCCACCCACATGACCCCAACCAGGGCCGGGGATGAATCACAGGCGAGGTACGTGCCCTTGACTGGAATCGAACCCACGACTCATTGGTCCACTGGTCAACGCTCTAACTGCTGAGCCAAACCGGCCAGGGAGGTTCAATCAATTTTTAATCAAATCCCATTAGATATATTTTTTGGATACTGATATATTAATTCTAAAATGTGTGCAGAAGAGGAAAGAGTCACAGATAGTCCTGAGGAACGCGTGATTGTAGAATACCATGACATGTAAACCTGCAAATCTCAAGTGAGGATGTCAGGCTTCAGAATTGTTCTTGGGCCACTCTAGGAATGTAGTTTCTCTGGTATTGTTGACTGTACACACTGATGACGTTTTTTCTTAAACAGATTCAGAAAAGACTCATGGACAGTGTGTTTGGAATTATCTTTTTTCATTAAAAGAAAAATATCAGGATCAATGCAAATGCTCAGTGGGGGGAAAAGATAGTATATGCACATATGTGAAAGCCCACACTTCAAAGAACATTAACAAATTGTGGATTCACACTTGAACACGAATGAATTCTATACAGTTTTTGAATATAAAAAATCATTTCACAGAAGACTCTGTACTATATAATTCTATTTATATAAAGTTTAAAATCTTACATAAGTGTGTGTGTATACACACACACACATAGATACATGTACACTCATCTCTTAAATATACTTATACACAAATATACACACAAACACATGCATACTAAACTGTAGAGAAAAGCAAGGACATAGTAAACCTGACATTGAGGACAGGGTTACCTCTGTTGGAGAGAGAGGAATATGCATCATGGGGACAATTATAAAGATGAACACAGGGCATGAACACAGGGCATGATGTTTTATTTCTAAATTGGGGGTATAGGTATATAGTTCTATCCTTCATTTACTTTTAAAAATTTTTATATCTTAGTTATACTCTTTGGTAAGTATGAAATGGAAATGAAAAAGAAGCACATGCAGTGGACAAGGTTTGTAGCTATTACAACTTTAATATAAAATATATAGCCCAGTGTGGCTCAGTGGATTGAGTGCTGTCCCATGAAATGAGAGGTCCAGGTTCAATTCCTGGTCAGGGCACATGCCCAGCTTGTGGCCTCAATCCCCAGTAGGGGGCATGCAGGAGGCAGCCGATCAATGTTTCTCTCTGACATAGATGTTTCTCTCTCTCTCTCTCTTCCTCTCTATAAAAAATCAATAAAAACATATAGAATTTAAAAATATATATATAACTATGGAGGGCGATGTAAAAGTCGTGAGGGTATAATATAGTATTTTAATGCATTACAAATTCATTATTTGTCAACTTGTTTAATTAGTTGAAATGCTGGAAATGTTGCTTTAAGAAACTTTGGGAATATTTTTTAGTTTGCTTTGTAAGCTTCCTTTAATAAAACTCCTTCTACCCAAGAATGAATGTTAAGGGTCACGCTGATGGTTTCCTGCAGAAGGTTACAGAGCAAACCTGGAGTCTGATCTCCCATCCTTTCATTTCGTAACTCCTTAAATGCAGGCAGTTAGTTATGTAACTTACATTCTATCAGGCACTGAGCAATGCACTCATTTATTCATTAATTTTTAGCATTTTATCAATTAATAAACATTTATATATATCTACTCTGTGGCATACACAAGTACAAAGTTAGATAAAGCGTGGTTTACCTGGTTTGATCACTGCTGACCACAACAGGAAGACCTGGATCCTCCCATAAGTGATGTCTGAAATCATATTTATCTATGTCCTTAGGTATCTTTATTGGCATCTCGAAAACCTGCTTCACAAGAGGTGTTTGCCACTGTCCTGTCCACAAAAGAGGAAGACCAAGGGAAGGTCTCAGGAGTGATCCTGTCCCCAGTGTATTCCCAGAGTGACATAAGTGTTTCTGTGCTCAGGACTTCCTACTGCCGCAACCGCACCTTCCTTCGCAGGATCTCTGGGATATTGCTAGAGATATTTTACATTGGCCTGATGAATGGAAATTCCCTCTAAAGCTGGACCATTTTTATTTGTACAGTTCCTTCTGTGTTTCACTTCCTCTCATTCATAGTCTTAATCCTGACACCCCAGCATGCTTCAGGGTTTCTAACACTGTTCCCCTTAGAAAACAAAATGAAACAAAACAAAAAAAAATGTCTCTGAGAAAAATAGCCTGTGGGCAACCCCTTGGCTTGAATTTGGGATGTTTTTGGGTCCTGTGTGAAGTATTTTGCAGAGAATACCTCTGGGGAAACTTCCTCAGAATGTACCCACTTAATGTTTAACTTTAGAAGCAAATCCTTCTCAGTTGAGCAAGGAGAAGAGAAAGCGGCCCAGATTGTCTAACTGAAGCTGAGGTCATTGACTTTTACCATTTGAGCTCTTAGCTCAGGATCCTGCCAAGACCTGCTTACCCTATTGTGTGGCTAAAGACTTATGAGTGCTGTGATCCAACTGCTAGCCTGGCATTGCTGAGATCTGGAGACTTCACAGAACCACCAGGATCATGCGTGCTCCTCCCTTAACTTCTGTATTAAAGAAAGTAAAATTCTCTAGAGAGAAACGTAGATTTGACATTCAATAATAATGAATGGATCATATATAATTATTCTAAAATTAACTGGGGAAAAGTGGATAATGACTAGATTTAATAATAATCAAATAAAATATAAAATGAGGCAGGCACCCTGGCCTGTTTGGCTCAGCAGTTAGTGTGTCAGCCCATGGACCAGAGAGGCCTGGGTTCGGTTCCTACTAGGGGCATGTACCTCTGTTGCAGTTTGTCCCCAGCCCCAGATGCGGTTGTGTGGGTGGCAACCAGTCGATGTGTCTCTCTCACATGGATGTTTCTCTCTCTCTCTCTTCCTCCCTCTCCCCCTCCCACTCTATGTGAAGATAAATGCAAGAAGGTCCTCAGGTGAGGATAAACAAACAAAAAAAAGTCTTTCAGACCTCCTTTCTCCTACAAAAAAAAAAAAAAAAAAAAAAATGAGGCAGGCACCACAACATTACTTAATATTACTATTTTTTAAGAAAAAAAATTTAAGCAATGCAGTGATATTGAAAAATGGGAGTGTTAGAAGCCTCAAACATAAAGATCATTTTCATACATATTTATAAGTTCCTCTTGTCTTTGAGGCCTTTGGATAGATGCTATGGGGGATACAACCATAAATCAGAAATGACCTCTGAAGGATGGAATTCAAGAAGAGTAGATAACATGTTCAAAAATATCTAAAACAAAATGTGACTAGGTTAAGTACTCAAACAGAGGTATGAACCAAATTTTCTGAGCTAAAAATAGTTTTCACCTATGGCTATATGAGCAAGAAAACAAAACAAAGAATGACCAAAGAATTAGAGAATATAGGATTTAAGAAATAATAAGTAGCCCAGGCTTCTTAGGATAATAGTAATTATTATGTTGAAACTTACATATTAGATATTACTGAACTTTATGTGATAAGTTAGAGAAATGAAGGATTTTGATTGAGCATGTTTTATTGGGTATGTTATAATTATAATGGAATGCTTTAAAGATTAATCTGGCTATAAGGAACAGATTACAAATGGTAGGAAAAAGAAGGTTGGACACCATGGAAGACATTAAACTGAGACCTGAGAAAATCTGGAAGTATCTATGGAGTAGAGCAATAGTGATAAATATAAGTGATATTTTAGTCACAGAATGTAGAACACTTGACAAAATAATGGATGTGAGAGTATTAAAGGTATAGAATCAATAGTTCAATTAAGCAAGCATTTTTTAGTGCTTGCTTGTTTCATATACTATGTTGTATTCTGAGTTCTTTGATTAAAGAATTTATAGCCTATACCATTAAGATGACAATAACATCACCAATGACAATAGTGTCACTGATAACAATAGAGAATATAGAATTACCTTTGGGAATAATATCATAAGTTTGATTTAAACACACGTTGAGTTTGACATGACAGAGACAATTAAGAAGGTAGATGCCAAATGGTATTTGTAATTTGGAGCAGTAGAAGAAAACATATGAGACAGATAATATGGGTGTTGTTGATTCATAACAGAGAAGTGATATTTGAAGCTATAGAGAATAGATGAAGAGACCATAGAAAAAAAGAAAAAGACTTCTCTACATAATTTACTACATTTAAAGTTTCGAAAGGTAAAGATGATGCTAATAAGAAGGATAGGAAAAGTTATCAAGTAGCTGTTAGGTGATGTGAGGTATTTCAGTGTTTTGGAGGAAATGGAAAGGAAGAATTTCAAGAGATAGGTATGATCATAAATCCAAAATAAAAAGTATTATTATTTAAATTACATACATATCTATATATCTCTATATATAAAGATGGCAATAATCAATTTATTAATAACACTTGATATTCTTCCTTTTTTTTTTTTTGTACTTGCCCCTAGTGGGAACCGAACTTGGAACTCTGTGGTCCACAGGCCAGCACTCCAACCGCCGAGCCAAACTGGCCAGGGCAACACTTGATATTATGTGTTTTAAGATGAAGAATAAAGAAATCATAATGCCATAGTTTCGGGACACAGTGGTGATTCAAAAGCATAGACGATGACATTGACAACATTTTTAAAAGCTTTGAGGTGAAAGAAAGGATTATACTAAAAAGGTAGGTCAGCCCTGGCAGGTTTGATTCAGCGGTTAGAGCATCGGCCTGTGGACCAGAGTCCCAGGTTTGGTTCCCACTAAGGGCACGTACTGCTGTTGCAGTTTGTCCCTGGCCCCAGTTAGGGTCATTTGGGTGGCAACCACTCAATGTGTCTCTCTCATATCCATGTTTCTCTCTCTCTCTTCCTCTCTCTCCCTCCTGCTCTGTCTGAAGATAAATGCAAAAATGTCTTTGGGTGAGGATGAAAAAATAAAATAAAATAAAAAGGTAGGTCAAAGAAAGACACATTTTAATGGCTTTCCTCTATAATGTGGTCCTGTATAAAGGAAAGGGATAATATAACATATGTAAAGAGGAAGAAGTTGAGAGAGCCAAGTATCATGGTTAATAGTTGAATGTTGATCATCTAGTGTTATTTTACCCACTTCTTACACAATTTTGATTTGAAAATATATCTTTTCATTCTTGCTTTTTATAATCGTGGTAGAGTTGATATCATACTCCCTTTATCTCCTGCCTTTCCTAATTTCAGGTGTCATGGACCAAATCTCATCACCCAAGCACTTTTTTTCAACTGGTGAAAGAGATAGACCTAAAAATTATGGTATCAGACACATTGAGATCCAATTCTTGGGTTTTTGTTTGTTCTAATAGGAGAATTAGACTCTTATTCTTCCTCATCTGATGATGGATTAAATTGACCCTGGGATTTCTTGGGTCCTCTAGCTGGGAACTAAAAATGAAGTAAATGCAGCAGAATCCATAGGAGGAATGTGGGGAGAAAGAGAGTCCTCATGGCAACAGTCAGTCCTTGTGTCTGCTCATTTCTAAATCCAGTTATACCTGTGGGATTTTTATTGAAATTAATCTGTGCATTCTTGTTATTGCCTGAATGTTAAATTTGATTTTTTATTATTTGCTACTGAAGAAGTCTTTGGTGGTACATAGGTCTCATAGAGGATAAGGGAGATGCATTAAAGTGGAGTATGGATTTTGGAACAGTGGAAGCAAAGAAGAAAATGGATAAATGTATGTACATTTAAAAAATTAAAGACTAACATTACACCCTCCTTAATAGATGAGATAAGAATAGATGCTAACAATAAAGGAGGTACAAATTAGATTGGACATTTGAAAGTGTGAAAAAGTTATGAGCCAGCAACTGTGCAGAGTAAATGAGAGAACCGACAAGAAATGATTAATTTCTAAGGTACAGGGAAGCACAGTTGAACTAGCTGCTTTTATTTTATTTTGCCCAAATTCAGTCAATGTGCTTTAAAAAGGCTTGGCAGCTTAGAAATAAGGCAAAAGGCAGGTAATGAGACTTGTAATGCATCAAAAGTGATAGAAAGATTCTTAGATGGGTACATTCTGGGATTTTGAGATGCTTAGATCACTAACAGCTGATCATAACATTGAGGAGGACAAAGAAGAATCTGTTGTCAAAACAGACTCATAGTATTTACCAAGAAAAGTAAGAAATTGATGCACAAGTCATTGGAATATAAGAAGTAGTTCTCACTAGAAGTGAAAATAAATGAAAGAATGTATAGCATAGGGATTGCTTTCAGAGTAAAGGATTTTAAGTTCTTAGGGCTTGAAAGCTGAAGACTATATGACGTTTTGGGTTGAAGTTCTTTCACTGGGTGGCTAAAATAGACATGAAGTGTCTAAAAACAAGAACTTACAAAATGCGTCAGCAGTTTTAAAGGAATATCAGCAGGAGAGGAAACCGCTGAGGAGAATGGTAGAAGCTCTGTGTGAAAGACAACCGGTTGTAAACCAGGTGGCAAGGTTATTGAAGAAGCTAGGCCAGGGCTCTCACCCTTAGCAGCTATTGGATCTGCCTGTGCATGGGAGGAGGGATTGAAAAGATGCAGTGGATTCCAACATATGGAAGATTTGGGAGTAATGGTGGTAGAATGCTTATCTCAAAGAGACAATAGTAAGTTTATCATTCCTTCTGTGTTCAACTGTACCTGGATTTGTTTTAATTATATACGGTAAGACACGCAGACATGGAAATGATTGTCATGAAGAAAGAATTCTTTACTTACAAATTCCTAGAAACAGGAGACACAGCATGCCACCCAGGGCCACCTGGAGAAGCAGGATTGGTGAGAAGGCAGAGGGGCAAGAGGGGAGATCATGGCCCAGACTCTTCACCAAGATTTTCACAGGAAGAAGTGGGTGAAGCAGGGAAGGGATGCTGAGTAAGCTTTAAAATTAGGTGGTTCAAACAATTTCGGCAGGTTCGGGACAGTATGGGTGCTCTCTTGTTGTCTGGTACCTGACCCTGGGGTTATTTAGAGCGAGAAAAATATTGGCCTGGTTGTGAGAGTTAATAAAGGAGATGGTTGAGGATGTGGGCTCTGGGTTGGTTGGTCTGTACATCAAATGCATACTCCCAAGGAAGTCATTAGCTATTTTGAGTAATTAGCTAGCACTGGGAGGGGCAGTCTCTCAGGATCAAGGCCCCAAGTGCCAGAGCATGGAGAATATACAAGAATAGAGTAAAGATAAATAAAAAAAAATATGTAACTAGATATGATGATGGATGTTAACTAGACTTATAGTGATCATTTCACAATATATACAAATATCAAATCATTATGTTGTACATCTAAAACTAATATAATGTTTTATGTCAATTATACTTTAATTTTAAAAAGAATATAAACATTAAAAGAATATAACCAATACACCTTTTCATTCAATTAGCTGTAGAGAATAGAGGAAATGGCTAATTATATTTTCCCTTTCATTGGGTCGTTTAAATCTGAATGTAAATTTATAAAAATTTAAGATTTCGGTAATTTTTCTTGAAGCAGACCTTAGAATCGTGAAAAAAATTTGTCCATAAAATTACTCATTATTTAGAGTGCTTGCCAGTTACTATGCTAAGAACTTTATAAACATTATAATATTTAATCTTCATACCGAATATAATAAGCTAAATACTACTAGTATGCCTATTTATACCGAAGGAAACTGAAACTGAGATAATTTAAGTAACTTACTCAAGGTCACTGAAATATAAATACAGGTCTGTCTGGATTCAAGAGCCAGCTTTTTCATGGCCCTATTTGCACACTTCCTGTGGGATGTTTCATTTATTGAGGGAGATCACCCATTCCCTATTATTCACTAGAGACACAGTTTTGATCATATGAGTATAGAAGCTGGTATCACCTCAGCGGTTTTCTGATTTGCTTAGAATAAAAACATGTTTGCACTAGGTTTTCACTGTTAATAAAAGCAGTCCTTACAATGATACATGGCACACAGTTCATCTTAGGCTTTTATTTTGAACATGACAGTGGCATGTAATTTAAAGGAAAAAAATCAGCCTAACACTAAGTGTACAAGGCAATAAATCTCAAGTCCCCAGAGCAACATTTTTCTGCCACCCACTTCCTTCAGACATAAAGAGATGTGGGATTCTGGCCAGAGAAATATAATAAAATCTATGAACAGTTATAAATGAAATACAATCAGAGGCCTACAATCTGCTTCTTTGCTAGCTTGCTTTATTTCTTCCTTGAGGATTCTATTTCTTCCTCTCCTTCACCATGGCATTCCATTTCCCTTGCTTTCATTTTCCTACTTTGGCCACTATTTATAATATTTGTCCTTTCCCTTTTATTCATTTTTATGTGTTTTCTTTCTTGTTGAGGGGGGAAAAAACTGTGATTTTATTCCCGTGTGTATTCAGAATAAGGGTTTGCTTTTTCTATTGCCTTTTACTACATTTTCATGTTGGACGTTAATTTCTTTTCCTTCTGCGTCTTTTGTCTGTGGTCGCTTTGTATTAATGCTTTGATCTTACTTCTAGGTTTGAAAAGGCTATCACATTTAGAGGATTTTTTTCTTTTACCAAAACAAGTCTTAATCCAGTTCGCGGACTCATCCATCAATCCCCACGTCTAAGGAACAGTGCCAAAGTCTACCAGAGAGGTTCACTCCTTCACTCATGCAGACAAGAATGCATTTGTTCATTTACTCTCTCTCGTCTGTCTATTCATCCTTCCATCCTTTCATCAAGTGTTTCTTGAGCACCTTATACTAATTTATTCATTCAATCAATGAACATTTGTAGAGCACTTAGGGTGTGCCAGTGGCAAATGCAAGAGAGGTAAGTGAAAGCAATGAGAGATTCATTGTCAGTAGAGAATTTAAAAACAACAATAAAGTCAACTAAACATTTGCTTTTCATTATAATGTGCTAGAAATTCTAAACAATATTTGTTATTAAATTTTGGAGGCTGTCCATTTCCCCCCACCATTTCCCCCCACCATTTCCCCTTTTCCTTTTAGGTATGGCACTGTTCAGCATTCAACCAAAAAGATGAAAATCCCTGGTCTCTTAAAAGTTATATTCTAACAGAAGAGAGGATGTGTGTCTCTCTCTGTGTGTGCATGTTTGTTTGTGTGTAAATATGCAATATATGTATCTATAATTGTGTCAATGTATAATTTTATTAATTTAATTGAGTATACAAGTTATCCTCACATACAAAGACTATGGTCAAACAGAGATTGTGTATGCTCAACCACAAATTAGTGGAATGAATTTTAGATCCATCAAAGCATTACCTCTGATAGTAATGAGTAAGATTAAGTGGGTTTTATACATATCATCTCTAAGGGTTCTTAGGTATAATTGGACACCAGAATCACTCAGGGGAGCTTTAAAAATATTGTTTCCTTGGCCCCATTCTTAAAAATTTTAATTACATTGCTCTAGAGTATGGCTGAAGTACTAGTGTTTTTTTATGTGTCCTCCCAGGAATTTGAACAGGCAACCAGTGCTAACAAGTATACTCTGTGTGGCCCCAATAGATTATCAAGAAGAAGTTAAACTAGATGCATGGGATGAATTGTGTCCCCTCAAAGTATGTTCACAGCATAATCTCCAGTACATCAGAATGCAAAATTTTAGAAAGTTTAGAAATAGGGTCATTGCAGATAGAGTTAGCTAAGATGAGGTCATACTGGAGTAGGGTGGACTCTTATTTTATTTTTCTTTCTCTTCTCTCTCTCCCTCTGACTAAAAGGTTAAACTTGCATGACTGCTTTCTCCCTTCCCTGAGATGGGCTCAGAGGCATCTGAGCAGGGAAAATAGAGACAACTGTGACAAATCCCTGAGGAGACTGGAGGTTTGAAACTGGTATCTGGAGGATGGTAACATTGGACAGGAGGCAGTGATGTACTGCTGAGGTTAAAATAGGGTGGGAATTATTGGCGTTTTGTTCTCGCTTTTTCTTGGCCATTGCCTGGAGGCAAATAATGCTTGTCCACCTGTGTGGGTTCAGGTGTATTAGGAATAATGGGTAACTAGTGAAGCTCCATGCTTATGACACACTGAGATTAACTGACTGTAGGCAAATGCTTCCCCGTCCTTCTCTTTTCAAAACCCTAGGGTTTAAAAATAAATATCTTGTCTTCCTGGACTGTGAAGAGTAAGTACCTGATATGAGGTTTTATTTTCTGGAATGGGAGTGATTGAATCTGGTTTTCATAGATACTTCTGCTCTTGGGTTTTTGTGCCCCACACCTCTGGATTTAGCAGACTGATAATAGTGGGTTTCAGCCCTTCCTTAATTCTCATTGTTTGGAAGAGTTGCTGATAGCTCTGGAGAAAATAAATTCCTAAGTCAAAATAATAAGACACTTAGCAGAAACAACAAGTTTAAAATACCATTGCAGTGTGAGGGCATGGTAAAAAACAAACACGCATATTAGACATACACAATTTCAGAAGGATTGCAGCTGAGAAACTCATTAAATCTTTATATGTAGTACTTATAGCAGAAGTGGGGGAGATGAAGAAATGTAAAAATGTACCAATTTCTAATTTTATTGAAAGAGCTACGGTTCTCAATTTAAAAGAAAAAAGTACTAAAATGTAAAAATGGGACGATGCAAAAATAAGTTGAGAGTAACAGGTGTAAATAAATCAATAATTATAATAGATATATATGAATCATTTTGATTGGTTAAAAGACAAATTCTGACAGACTATGGAAAACAACCAAAATATTGCTAAATGCTAATTTAAAAAGACATATGAAACATAAGGATATAACTAAGGATAAAATAACAAGCCACATTGACCCTGGTAGGAGAAGCAAAGATGCTGAGCAGGCTGGTCGTACACCTATATGTGGTGATTAAAAATCAGGAGGAATATCCCCACTGCAGAGGTACCCTCTGAGGAGCAAGAGGTCCCAGCCCCACACCCGGCCTCTCAGCCCAGGTTTTCAGTGCCACAAAGACAAGTTCTCATAACTTCTGGCTGTAAAATCCAGTAGAGATTGTGGTTGGGTGAGAAGGAGTTTCATGGAGTCCCAGGCAGTTCCTCTTAAAGGGGCAGCACAAGGACTCACTCGCTCTGAGTTCCAGCACTGGGGCAGCAGTTCCAAAGGCTCCAGAGACATACAGGGGGAAAATGAATTGTTTGGTATTAGAGTGAGAGCTGGAGGGGCAGCTTTCTAACAGATAGAAATGTTAGCAGAGGTCAATGCTCCTTTCTTGAGCTCTCTGTCCCCAGCACCAGGAGGAAGGCTCCATATCTGAATTTTAGACAAGCAGCCTCTGCTCTCCACCTACCTGTACATCTTGCTAAGTGGCCCCAAGCCTGCCACTAGTGGCAGCCTGCCTCATTTCACAGTTTAACCTGTCCTGTGTACTTTCAAGCCCAGCACAAGAATCAGCCATCACTTTGTAGATCATACTGTGTGGCCCCACACAGGGACCAGGCAGTGGCTGACCTTGGCCTGCACCTCCCAGGAGGCCCCAGAGCCAGTGAACAGCTTCAGACTCAATGGGTATCTGAGCCTAACTAAAGTGAGTTCTTCTCCATGAGGTTGACTCCTGCACAGCAGATCCTCCACAGTGGTTGAGGCCAATTATTATAGCCAATCAACTGGGGATGGGGTGGTGGGGTGGTGGTAAATCCCTTCCATTGACAGGCTAAAGGCAATCAAGGCTCAATGACACCAGGAGGTTCCATATAGCCCACACAGGAGGATGCGCCTGGAACACCCAGCTTGAGTGACCAGGAAAGTTGTACTACAGGCCATACAGGATACCCACTATGTAAGGCCACTGCACTAAGACTGGGAGACATAGAAACTCTACCTAATACATAGAAATAAACACAGGGAAGCTGCCAAAATGAAGAGAGAAATAAACATGTCCCAAATGAAATAACAGAACAAAACTCTAGAGAATAACTAAACAAAATAGAGACAAGTAATCTACCAGATGCAAAACACTGATTATGAGGATGCTCAATGAACTTAGGGGAAGAGTAGAAAAACTTAGTGATATAGGAAACATAAAAATGGAGATATAAAGCATAAAATAGAGCCAATCAGAAATGAAGAATATACTAACTGCAATGAAGAATACATTGCAGGGAAACAGCAGTAGAATGTATGAAGCTGAGGATCAAGTCAGTGATTTGGAAAATAAGGAAGCAGAAAATACACAGTCCGAACAGTAAAAAGAAAAGAAAATCCAAAAAAATGATAGTGTTGGGAGCCTCTGTCTAATTTCAGGGTTGTAGACTTCATACTAATTTAATATTATATGTCAACTATAATTAAAAAGTAAAAATATTCAGAAATATCAAAACCTGAAATAAATTTTAAAAATAATATATTACAATTATATTGATTTTATACCAGGAGTGCAAGAGTAATTTAATAACAGACAATCCAAAAATTTAATTTAACAAATTAAGTAATTTAAATACAAAAATCTTCTCATCACTATATATACAGAAAATTTTTAAAAAATTAATACTCATTTATCGTGATGATTATGAATAAATAAGAAATGTAAGAAAACTTTCTTAGTATGATAAAGGGTATAAGGAAACCTTATAACCTTATAAGCAAAAATTATCCTAAATGAGAAACATTGAGATTGTTTCCTATAAGACAAAGATGTTTCTTGTATCAGACACTTAGGCCACGCCTCACAACCTCTTGGCTCACCTTTTTTCTAGTCCTCACCCGAGAATATTTTCCTGCAGATAGAGTGGGAGATGAGGAGAGAGAGAGAGAAAGAGTAAGAGAGAGAGAGGTAGTGATGTGAGAGAGAGACCTCGATTGGTTGCCTCCTGCAGTACCCCGACCAGGGCCAGGGACCAAATTGCAACCCAGGTATGTGCCCTTGACTGGAATGGACCCACAACTCTTTAGTCCACAGGCCGATGCTCTAACTGCTGAACCAAACTGTCCAGGGCTTGGCTCACCTTTTAATCCACTCATTATAGACAGCAGCTTTACATGGGTATAAGCTGACATTGCCTCAGCTACCTTACACATTTCCATTGTCTTTTTGGGGATTTTCCTACAGTGACTTAAGACTCGTAAAAATTTTACTAGCATTCATGCATGTATGGACCAGGAAGGTGAGTAAGCCATAACTCATGGACATGCAAGAGTAATTTAATACAAAAAATCATGGACAATTCTTGACCAATGGGAAATAAGAGCCAGAGGATAAATGCTCCTCTCTTCCCTCTCTCAAGTGAACAATTGTGGGGTGTAGTCTTCACAGTATCTTACATTATCTTTAAAATTTTTTTTTTCTTTATTGATTTTAGAAAGAGAGAGATAGAAACATCGATGATAGAGAACATCGATTGGCCTCCTCCTGCATGCCCCCCACTGAAGATATGACTCACAACCTAGACATGTGACCTGACTTGGAATCAAACCGGCGACCTCTTGGTGATTGGGTCAATGCTCAACCACTGAGTCACACCTGCGGGGCATATTATCTTGATGATACCAAGCCCCATTTGTCACAGAGGTGACACTTACCCTTCTATTGGCTTTCCCTCCTTATACATTTTACTCTCATCAGTCTCCTGCTCCTCTTCCTTGGAATTTTCTCCACAAATGAATTACTTGTTTTTCTTGGTTAACCCTGATAACACAAAACTATCATCATTCAATTAAGCATTGTGTTAGGGGGTCTTAGACTATGATTGAAAGTATAAGAATTGAAGAAGGAAATACAAACTAATGATATATGCAGATGTTATGATCATTAGAAAATTTAAAATAATCCAAAGATATATTATTGAATATATAAGAACATTTAGCAATCTGAATGCATATACTATTAAAATACAAAAAAAGGCCCTGGCCGGTTTGGCTCAGCGGTTAGAGCTTCGGCCTGCGGTCCTGAGAGACCCGGGTTCGGTTCCCGCTAGGGGCGCGAACCTCGGTTGCAGTTTGTCCCCGGCCCTGGTCGGTTGTGCGGGTGGCAGCCACTCGATGTGTCCCTTTCACATCAATGTTTCTCTCTCTCTCTCTCTCTCTCTCTCTCTGTTCCTCTCTCTCCCTCCCACTCTACCTGAACCAAAAATGGAAAAATGTCCTCGGGTGAGGATAAAAAAAAAAAAAAAATACAAAAAAAGTATATATCTCTACACCAACAGGAAATAGCTGGATACTAAAAAACAAAACATACCTATTTGCAATAGTAACAGAATATCTAAATACATTTAATAAAACATATTTAAGGCCTCCATAGAAACAATTAAATTGCACTAAGGAAATAAAGAATATAAATAATATGGACATACACCATCATGAATAATAAGAATTAATATCATGAAGAAATCATTCATCTCAAAATCCATCTATAAGTTCAATAATATTTCAATTAAAATTCCAACAGGATTTATTTTTGAAAATTGATCATCTGAATATTAAATTTTTTGAAAAATTAAAGTGCTGAGAATATTCAAGGCCTTTCTTAAAAAAAAGTCAGGTGAAGGTACTATTCCTGTATTGTAGATCAGAACTTCATTTGAAACTTGAGAATTACTTGAAAAAGAAAACAGGAGTGTGTAGTGGTCCAGCCTGCCTGGAGGGGAAGTCATGTGCATGAGTGAATGTGGTGTTAAGTCTGGAATTTACTTAAATGTCATATTAAAAATATGTTGAATACCACAGATCATAAATTTATATTTACTCTAAAGTAGAGGAAAACAATTTTGAAACATGTTTAATCTGATGGAATTTCAGGAGACATTTAACAGAATATATTGAAGATGAAGACTTTAAAGAAAGGCTAGGTTGGGAGGCTTTTAAATTGCAGGAAATGAATAAGTAATGAGTTTAATAAAACCAATATATCATTTTAAGAAGAACTAATGGGTTTAGATTTGCAAAGTCTAAAATAAATTAAGACAATTATTGAGTAGATTATATGTGCCAGGTACCTGACATATATTATTTATAATCTAAGCAATTCACACAGGCAGGTTTTACTATTTTTAAATAGTATGAAAACTAAGTTTTAGAAAGTTTAAATAAGTTTTCAGAAACATTGAACTACTAAGTAATTGAGTCAAAATCCAGGTTTTAGTTGACTTAGGACTCCTATACTGACAAACATATATAACATTATGAACTTTTGAGAGTTAGATATTTTGTAAGGGAGACTACAGGTTTTTTATGATGAAGAAAGAAAATATTAAGTAAATAATCATCATTGTGGTATATAGATGTGGTAGCATTTGTTGAGGGTGGCATTGAAATAATGCCAATTTGAGAGAAAGCAATACTATATTTTATAGCTTCTTGGTCTTGTATTTACTCTGAATGACTTCCAGAAGAGTTTAACTGATTATCTGAAACTCAAATAGTCCAGAGTGAAGAACATGGCCCCAGAAGGGACCATTTAAATTTATCTTTGTATTCATAATCTTGAATTACTTATTACTTTGAAAGAGTACCTTTAGGAGTCCCATGCTCTCTTCATCATCACTGTTTTACTGGCTGATCTTCAGGAAATCAAGTCAGCTCTCTGCTCCTCATTTCTTTTTCTCTCCTCTCTCTCTCTTATTTATTTATTTATTTATTTATTTATTTATCCTCATTCAAGGATATTTTCCATTGATTTTTTGAGAGAGTGTGGAAGGGAGGAACAGAGGGGGTGGGGCACAGAGTGGGGAGAATGGAGGTGGGAGAAAGAGAGAGAAGAAAGAGAGAAGAGAGAGAAACATTGATGTGAGAGAGGCATATCAATTGGTTGCCTCCCACAGGGTTGGGAATAAGCCTGTAACCCAGGTTCATGCCTTTGATCAGGAATCAAACCCAAAACCCTCTGTGCAATGGGCTGGCACTCTAACCACTTAGCACCATCAGCCATGGCACCTCCTTTCTTTTTATCAGTAAAATGAAGATTCCAGTGTCAGCCCTGATTATCTCATTGGATAAGGGTGAGCATCATGTGAGCCATGAGTGGATGAGAAAACACTTCTACATGAATGGATTACAAAATATATTCCATTCATTCTAAATATCAAAATGTGATACGAGCAATGAGTAAGTCAACAAACAACCAAACTAGTAACTAGCCCATGGATAATGAGATGAACAAATATTTGAAGAAGATGTCTTTTCCCTACTTGTCATCCAATGATAATATGACAGTAGTTGGGTCTAAAATAAGAATGATTAGTAAAGAGCTCCTTTAGGACCACCCTTTCACCCAATGTCTCTACATTTATTATGCAAAACAATTGAGAATGTGGTTAATTTTTTAAAATGTACATACAGTAAAATTCAGAAAGCATCGAAAATACACCATCTTACATTGTTTGGATGCCTAAATCAAATTAACTCTAGAATTCTACAAAACTGAACATAGTTTAAGAATTTGTAAAGACTTTTATATAGATAAATTCTTTAAATAGATATGCTTTTCCCCATCCATCCCACAGAAACATCTGCCACTCAACTTCATTTAAAATTTAATTTATTTAGATTTTCTGAAGTAGGATGCAAATATAGGATAAATTTTAGTGACATATTAGAGGAAGTCTTGACTGGAGAACATGTGCACACAATTCCCTAAAGCCACAGCAGATGTAAACATTATTGAGGAGGGTAAACTGGGTTTGCCAAGGCCTAATACTGTAGAACAGTAATTTCAATCAAAAAAATATCTGACCAGCCAGTGTGGCTCAGAGGCTGAGCATCGACCCATGCACCAAGAGTTCACTGGTTTGATTCCTGGTCAGGGCACATGCCCAGGTTGTGGGCAAAATCCTCAGTGGGGGGCATGCAGGAAGCAGCCAGTCTATGTTCTCTCTCATCAATGTTTCTATCTCTCTCTCCCTCTCCCTTCCTCTCTCTCTAAAATCAATACAGAAAAGAAAATTAAAAAAAATAAAATAAAAGCATTATCTTATTTTTACACAGTGGCCACAAAGGAAGCAGAAAGATTAGTACACTTTGGAAATTTTCTTTTGACCAACGAATGTATATATAACTCCTAGAAAAACATAACTGATTTGAATATCCATTTTCTCATAGCCTCTGTTACTTTTCTTTCATTGTCTCAATTAATTGCCTTAGGAAACAATTCCATTTTGTGTTTTTAGAGAGAAATACAGTGACAATTTTATACACTAAACACAGACAGGTGTTTGTGTGCATGTGTATATGTGTGTGTGTGTGTGTGTGTGAGAGAGAGAGAGAGAGAGAGAGAGAGAGATTTTGAATGAAAAATAAAGTGGAGGAGGAAAAGGAGAAAAATCTGTAACAAAAATAAATAAAAATAAAAGCAAAAAATAATAATAATAAATAGATAAAAATGAAGTGCGTCTGGCAGAGGATGTCTTCTACTCTGTCCATTGTCTGATCATACGTCCATCATCTTTAATGGCTCTTCGTTGCATATAAAATCAGATTCTTCTCATCTGTGGGGGGCTGGCTGTCTCCTTTTGGATATTCTTAAGGAACCTCCACTTTAGCATAATTAAATTGAATTCTATCATCTCTTTCTGTTAGTTATGTGATGCTTAGGTATGTCACTCCAGTGACTAACTGGGTTGATTTCCACTTAAATATTATAGCTAGTAATCATAAGACATTTAATGATAATATGAAGTCCATATTTGCATATTTACAATGGTTCATATAGCTTGTGTTTATTAATGTACATTAATTAACATATTTGAAATTAATCTTAATATTTCTAAACCATATGCCATTGCATATTTGTGACTAATTTTGAATTTAATGCAGCACATAAAAGTGTTTATGAGAATTGTTTAGTTTTTTAATTTGTTATAGAAAAACACTTTAATCAGAGTGTTTCCACAGCTATTAATATATGTGAGTTTGATCTTTAGACTCATTAATATTATGTCTGAAAAAAATTATTACATACACATGTAACAAAGTATATGAATGATAAATTGTTATATAACATTTAATTAATATTTTATTAATCATGAAGATCTGCTAGCACAACATATTTTAGCCTTGAAAAGCTCTTCTCAATTGGTTGGTGTTGCTGTTATTTTTTTGTTATTATTACGAGTACATCTGGGCTGGGGAATAAATGGAACCCCCAAAAAGAAGGTAAATATCTCATTCTCTGCAGGTTTTTTTTTTTTTTACTAATTTATGAAAGAGAATGACAGGCACATCTCTGGTTTGCATCAATATTCATCATTGCATCCTTCAGTTGTGCTACATATTGCATAAAAAATACACTCAAATGAACTGTTTTGTATTCATGTTTTGGAGACAATTAAAAGCACCCTAATTTTTAAAGTTTTCGTTGGCCCTGGCCAGTGTGGTTTGGTTGGATGGAGTGTCATCCTGTGCACTGTAAAGTCATGAGTTCGATTGGTGGGCAGGGCATATACCCAGGTTGTGGGTTGAATCCCTCTTTGTGGTGTGTGCAGGAGGTAGCTGATGGATATCTCTCTCACATCGATGTTTTCCTCCCTCATTCTCTCTCTTCCTCTCTCTTTAAAATCAATAAAAATACACCCTTTGGTGAGGATTTTTTTTTTTTTTTTGCAATTTTATCTTCAGATAGAGTGGGAGGGAGAGAGAGAGAGAGACATAGACGTGAGAGAGACACATAGAGTGGCTGCCACCAAACAACCCCAACCAGGACCGGGGACAAACTGCAATCGAGGTACTTGCCCCTAGCAGGAACCGAACACAGGACTCGCTGGTCCGCGGGCCGACGCTTTAACCGCTGAGCCAAACTGGCCAGGGCTGGTGAGGATTTTTTTTAAAAAGTTTTCTCTGTAAGACCAAACAAAAGTGATCATGCTATTCAGTTCAGGATGGGTAATAACAATTTATTGGCTGTTTTTGTTAGAATTTGTTGAGGGTTAGAGTACATATTGTTTCTCTTTTTTATTCTGTGATTTTGTTGTTGTTGAATTAAAGTAGCAAAATACAGTGGTGTGAGTGGTTATACATTCTTTGTTCTGTGTTTGAATATTTGTCTCAGATGTAAAGTGGAATTGTGTCTCTTAAGCAATTGATTGAATGGCCAGAATAATTAAAGAACAAAAATGGGTAAGTTTTTCTCTGGTTTATTGTAATAAGCTTGCTGAGGATTCAGACAAATCTATCAAACTTATGAAGCGACTACTCAATGCAAAGCATATTATACATAGAATGATGAGAGAAGACCTGAACCTGTGCATTAAAAAATTATCTCCATAAACTGTAAAAATATTCAACAATAGAAGCAGTCAAGACATAGGACAGCTCGGCCCTGGGTTGTGATGGGGGCAGGGCTCACTGTTGCCAGTGGGCAGCAGATATTGTTTTTAAGCTGGTGTTTCTGAAGAACAAGGCATCAGTGGGAAAAAAGGATTTGAGAAATTTTCAAGGTTAGGGACGTTTAGATAGATGCATAAAAAGAACAAACAAGCTGTCAGGAGAGAGTAAATACAGGGTAGGCAAAAGTGGGTTCACAGTTGTTCATATGGAAAAAAACATGCAGATCATGATGGTTACAGTGGCGTTATTAACTCTGTGTTCTGCATACTCACAACTGTAAGCCTGCTTTCGCCCACCCCTGTATTTATTTACAGACATCTTATGAAACTAAGATGGAGCTAAACCAGGATGGAAATATAAGCTGTGTTTAGAAACCAAATGCTGAACTTAATTTAAAATGTGGACTTTATTCTCTAGGAAATAAGGAGCAAAAGAACAGTTGGAGAACTAGATCAAAGAGGTATTTTAGGGAGGTAAATATGGCAGTCACAGGTGTTTTTAAATATACGTATAGGTGTAACAAAATTACAAGGAGAAATACTGAAAGTAAGAAAATCAACTGGAACTCGATAATGGCAAAACAAAATAAAAATTGGCTACAATAATCAATGTGTGCTTTTCCTTTACTTTCTGTTAATTAGTGACCCCCTCCTCCTATGCAGGAAACGCCTGAGGCATTTTTATGTTTCTCATTCCAGGAAAGGTATGGCAGTAGAAAACGAGTATACTTGGAATACTGGAGGTTCTATTCTTTAAGGTAGCCACTTGAAATTTATGCCACGGATAGCTTAGAGGGAAATAAAAATTATGTGTCAAAAGCCTTTGCTTTTAAGTATGTAATGCTTTAAAGAAATTGGTATATATATTTATGTCATAAAAATATTTTGAGAGTTTATATGGCCTATGGATCTGAAAACACCAGAAGCCATGTTTATAGTTCAGGGCAAAGAAACCAAAATGTGATCTGTGTTACCGAGTTTGGCTCTGCTATTAAGAAATGAATTCATGTGTCTAGTTAGAGATGACCTGGCACAACATCAGAATTCCCTTGCCTGTGGTTCAGGAAAGCAACACATTGACTTCTTACCCTTTTTACCCCTATCCTCCAGCAAAAACTACCTCCAAACACACACAATGAATAACTCATATACACACATCTACATACATGCACACACTCCAAGAAGAGTGTATACATAGTTGATATAGAATTAGGTCTGGTTGTGTGGGGGATACAGCAGTGATCTGTATCAGCAGCAGGTGGTCAAATGGACCTGAGAAATTTTACCTAAGTATTCAGGGTAGACTGGACATAAAGGCAGAGCCCCTCCAACCCCTATTGCCCTCTAACTTCTAATACTCTACCTGACAAATAGAAAAGAGGGTATAGATCTCACTGACCAAAAATAGGTTGAAATAGAATTTAAAATAAATTATTGAAAAATAGTTTTCTTTCTCGTCTGAGGTTATGGGCTGAGTTTTGTTTTTTTGTTTTTTAATCTTTTACATTTATATTATAATGTGAATCTTGTTTTCCATAACATTTTAAGCATATCCTTTATCTTCGGTTTTGATCCTCTCTGAAATGTAGTCAAAGCCAAACAAGCTAGTAGATGAAAACTTAAGTTGTCAGATGCCTTTCCTTCTCTGCTTAAGCAAACCTGTTACTCCTTCACACATGGTAGTGAAGGGGGGGGGGGGAGGTGATAGATGTTGAATACTGTTATTAGAAAACAATAATAAGGACATTTTTCCTGAGGACATTTTTCCATTTTTTGTTCAGATAGAGTGAGAGGGGGAGAGAGGGAGAGAGAGAGAGAGAGAGAGAGAGAGAGAGAGAGAGAGAGAGAGAAAAGAGAAAGACTGACGTGAAATGACACATTGAGTGGCTGCCACCTGCATGACCCAACCAGGGCCTGAGACAAACAGCAACCGAGGTACGTGCCCTTATTGGGAACTGAACCTGGGTCTCTCTGGACCACACGCTGACACTCTAACCGCTGTGACAAAACGTCCATGGCTAAAAAAGATATCTTTTAAATTTCGTTTTTCATCCTCAAAATATAGGTTGTAAGTATACATGTTCATTCAAAAAACAAGAAGGAAATATGACCATATAGAGTTAAAATAGCATGACAAAATAGAATTGAACAGAAAAGTGAAATAGAGTGGTCACTTTGTCAGGAAAGCAATTATAGATTGAAAACATGAATACAGTTTAGACCATGAATATAGAGTTTTCTGAAACTTCTAAAAGAATGATATCAAAGGGACAATTCTGACAAAAGATATGTTTAATTGCTAGATTTACCCTGGAAAAGGAAAAAAAAACACAAAAAAACATGAGAACACATTGCATGATTCACCTGGTTTGTGCCCTTTAGAAGTATGATTTATTGCCAGTATATAGAAAATAAATAACTTCAGTTGAACAATCTCATCCAGGCTATGTCCTAGGAAGAGCAGTTGTAAACTGTCAAAATGGATAGAGCAACAGAAAAGATAAGTAGGTCAGACAGGGTCATGGAAAGTTATCTTGAGGAATGAGAGAGTGTGGCAGCAGCAAATTTAGGATGAGGTCAGAGTCTGGTCATCAGGTGAACAAAGGACAGATCCTTGGTCTTCTGGGAGGATGACATGAGAGAGAGGATAGTTGCCAGTTGAAAATGACATAGGAAAGCAGGTGGGAGCTAGTAAAAAGAAAATGGGGTCAGATATATGGTGATGGAAGAAAACTTGATTTTGGGTGCTCGGCACACACTGCAATATACAGATGATGTATTATAGCATTGTTCATCTGAAACCTATATAATTTGATTAATCAATGTCATGGCAATAAGTTTATTTTTTAAGAAATGTCGGAAGTGAATGAACCACCAACCTAAAGGTGCTGGATTTTGACTTGGACTGTATATGGCCTAGGGTTTTTTCACATGCAAACAATCAAAACTAAGTCAAATTGACTTAAAAAAATGGACAAGTAACTCAGAAGTATGGTAGTCTTTAGGCATTGATTTGGACAGAAAACAAGCTCTACTTGTCTTGATTCCCTATTGTCTACCCATCTCTCCGTGCTGACCACCTCTGACTAGCTTCACATCTGCTTTGGAAAATAGCTGGTGCTGTAACTGGAGCGACATAATTCCTTGAACAAATCCAGCTGATGTGAAAATTCTTCCTCTAATCAAAAATTAGTCTTTTCTTTAGTTTGATTGGTTCAGTTTAGTAAAAGTGGCCCCCAAATCTGTCACAACCCCTAGAAATGTCTGTCATTGACTGGAATGAAACTGGAAATGGAGATGAGATTATCATGATTAACTTAAGATCATTAAAATCAGTGGCCCTTGAGTCACAGGGCTCATGATTGAAGTTTATGGAACAAAATTTGGGTTCTGTTAGGTAGACAGAGAAAGTAATATATCCACTAGAGAACTTTCAGAATAATTTTTATAAAATACAATATTTCCTTGTTTCCAGGAGAGACTTTTTTGTCAGATTTTATTATTTTTTATCCTCACCTGAGGACATATTTTGCATTTATATTCAGAGAGAGCGGGAAGGAGAGAGGGAGGAAGAGAGAGAGAGAAACATCGATGTGAGAGAGACACACTGACTGGTTGCCACCCACACAACCCCAACCAGAGCCGGGGACAAACTGCAACCAAGGTACATGCCTTAGTGGGAACTGAACCTGGGACTCTCTGGTCTGTGGGCTGACGCTCTAACCGCTGAGCCAAACCGGCCAGGGCTTTTGTCAGATTTTAATATCTCCATGGTTAGGATTTATTTTACGCTCAATAGCATATTAAAGTTGAATTGGCAGTGATATATTTTCTCTCTTTCAGAGTGGTATGTAATATAATGTTGCGTGTTACAAACAATATACTATCATAGATCTCAGGTAAGATGGCATTCTCCTTAAATACTCTACAATGACTAGGTCTTCATTTCAAGGATGTAACTAGTGCTTATGTTCTTGGAAATACCAAATTATTTAATTCAATAATATTTGTGAATAAATGATCTTGTTAACTACAATTAGTAAACAACTTTGTCCACTACTTATAATCCTCTCTACCACAACGATAGTCCAAGTTACTGAAATATCTCTCATGGATTGTTTCTGTAGCCTCTTAACATCTCTCTGTACTCGTTGCTGATCCCCTTTGAACCACTGACCACATGGCAATCAGATGAGTCTTTTGAAAGTTTAAATCTGCAGCTCTGATTCTTTTGATAATGATAGAATAGTCTGTATCAGACTGACCTACAGATAACAATGACAAACATGTGAACAAATATGTTTTTAAAATTATGAAACTTTAGTTACCAAAAGCAGGAATATGAAGAGAAATCAATCTTGAAAGAAGTCAAGAACACTGGGTAAGATTTTTGTTTGTGCCTTTTTACCTGGGAACACTCCCTGAAACAAGTGGTTTGCCAGAGCTCAAGTGGTAGACAAGTGAGGGTACTAGGACTAATGGGGGTGCCAGAACTCAGCAGTAAGCTGCTGTTATTGTAGCTTGAGAGGTCAGATGACAGGATTCAGGACTATTGAAGCAGATAGAGAAAAAAGAGGGAAATGCCAAAAAAGAAGAATCCACAGAGTAAGAATCTCCAAAGCTATGTACATGGCCAACTAAATACTTAGATAACCCTAGACTTTGCATTCATGGAAAAACTCCAATGAGCCTGGTGGAAAGCAACCGGTAGGGCAGACCAGGTACAGTTTAAATAGAGCCAAGTTAACTGCCTGCTGGGAACAACAACAAGAATAACAATAGCATTCTCCAGAGGAAAATAAAAGATTCCAGAGTCTCTACAATGTATCATCCACATGGTCTAAAATAAAATAATACAAAAGTACTCTGTTAAGTGATCAGGAAATGTAGCTGATAGTTAACAGAAAACAAACAAACAAACAAATAATAGGGACCAAAGTTAAGATGCCCCAGGAATCTCAGAAGGAATTCTAGAACAGAAAAGCATATCACCAGCTAGGTTTAACAGGAAATTTGAAATGACAGAAAAACATCTAATAAACTTTAAGACAGATCAATAGAAACTATGCAATAAGAAAAAAAAATTTATTGAAAAATATGAAGAGTCTCAGGGATTGGAGAAAATAACCAGCAGTATAATATAGGCATAAATGAATGGAAAGAGAAGAATTAGGTCAGAATATTTGAAGAGATGGTGGAAAAAAGCTTCCTGAATTTAATTCACACACACACAAGAGTTCAAGAGTTTCAGCAAATCTCAAGCAAGATAAATATAACAAAAAACAAGTATCTCATAGTTAAACTACTGAAAATAAAAAATAAAATAAAATCCAGAAAACAGCCAGAGAAATGCAATATAAGACATACAGAGGAAAAAAACAATTATATGAGTGAGAGCTGATTTATTTTATTTTATATTATTGTATTTTAATTATTTATTTTTATTAATTTGTTTTGTTACAGATGTTTCTCATTTTTCCCCCCATTGACACCCTCCTCCCCTTCCCCCCTACCTCATCCTCAGCTTTGTTGTCTATGTTCATTGGGCATGCATATATGCATGTAAGGTCTGTGGTTTATCTCTCCCCCTTCAACCCCACTCCTCTGAGGCTTTTCAGTCTATACCCCACCTCTATGTCTCTGGGTTAATTTTGTTCAGCAGTTTCATTATATTCCACAAATAAGTGAGAACATGTGATATTTGTCTTTCTCTGCTTGGCTTGTTTGTCTTAGCATAATACTCTCCAGATCCTTCCATGCCATCTCAAAGGATAAGAGATCTTTCTTTCTTACAGCTGTATAGTATCCCATTGTGCACATGTACCACAGCTTTTTTCTTTCTTTCTTTCTTTTTTTTTATGAATTTTTATTTATTTTTTTGTTACAGATATTTTACTTTTTTACCCCATTGGCACCCCCCACCCCACCCCACCTCCGCCCCGTCCCCGGCTTAGTTGTCCATGTCCATTGGTCATGCATACATGCATATAAGTTCTGTGGTTTATCTCTTCCCACCCCCATGCCCCCCATCCCCTCTTCTGAGGGATGTCAGTCTGTGCCCTACTTCCAGGTTTCTGGGTCTACTGTATTCCTCAGACTGTTATGTTCATTATATTCCGTATATGAGTGAGATCATGTGGTATTTGTCTTTTTCTGCTTGGCTTCTTTCACTTAGGATAATACTTTCCAGGTCCCTCCATGTCGTCTCAAAGGATAAGAGATCTTTCTTTCTTACCGCTGCATAGTACTCCATTGTGTATATGTACCACAGCTTTTTTATCCATTCGTCTACTAGTGGACACTTGGGCTGTTTCCAGATCTTAGCTATTGTAAATAGTGCTGCTATGAACATGGGGGTACATATATTCTTCCTGATTGGTGTTTCAGGCTTCTTAGGGTATATTCCCAGCAGTGGGATCACTGGGTCAAATGGAAGTTCAATTTTTAATTTTTTGAGGTAGCACCATATTGTTTTCCATAGCGGCTGCACCAGTCTGCATTCCCACCAGCAGTGCACTAGAGTCCCCTTTTCTCCACACCCTCGCCAACACTTGTTGTTTGATGATTTGTTGGTACCACAGCTTTTTAATCTACTCATCTACTGATGGACACTTGGGTTGTTTCCAGATCTTAGCTATTGTAAATAGTGCTGCTATGAACATGGGGTACACATATTCTTTCTGATTAGTGTTTCAGGTTTCTTAGGGTATATTCCGAAAAGTGGGATCACTGAGTCAAATCGAGAGCTGATTTCTTATCAGAAACAATTGAAGCCAACACATAAGAACATCTTTAAAATATGAAAAGAAAAAAATAAAAACTCTGTCAAATCAGAATTTTATATACAATGATAGCACCCTTCATAAATATAGGCAAGGTAAAAACAATCATATGAGAAGGAAAAGGAAGGGAATTAGTCAGCAGCCAACCTTATTACTAAAACAATAAAAATAGAAAAAAATAAGAAAGTTCCTCAAAATAGAAATCTGGATCTACAGAAAAGATGGGATATTATAAATATGTTGTAAATAGAAAATTCTGTATAAAACATTCCTCTTATTTTACTTAGTTATTTCTTTCTCTTCTCATATTTTTTAAACCAAATAATAGAAGTTAACATCACCAATATTAACAGAAACCAATACCACGGGTCTGCAGACATGATACAGTGCAAAGGAAATGTCACTATTGTGGCATTTTTGCCAAAAATCTAAGCAGGAGCACACATCAGACAAACCCAACTGAGAGACATTCTACAGAATAAGTAATCTGTGCTTTTCAAAAATATCTAGGTCCAAAAACAAAAATAAAAATAACCAAAGAAATGAGGAATTGTGCCAAATTCAGGAGGACTAAAAATATTCCAACTAAATGTAAGATCTGGAAACAGCCCAAATGCCCATCAGTAGTCAAATGGATAAAAAAGCTGTGGTACACATACACAATAGAGTACTATGCAGCTGTAAGAAAGAAAGATCTCTTATCTTTTGAGAAGGCATGGTGGGACCTGGAAAGTGTCATCCTAAGCGAAACAAGCCAAACAGAGAAAGACAAGTATCATATGATCTCAGTTATTTGTGGAATATAATGAACATAACAGTCTGAGGAATGGGGTAGTCCCAGAGACGTGGAAGTGGGGTATAGACTGACTATCCCCAGAAGAGACAGTCATGCCTCATGCAGACTCTGTCTCTCATTATTATCTTTCATTTTTTGTCCCAGTGATTTTAGTATTCAACTTTTCTCTCTAGTTTAGGGCCTTTGCTGCTATTTGGCCCCACCTGAAAATTTAACTACTTAACCCCTACTAACTCTTCAGAACTCTCCTTAAAAGTCTCTTACACAGAATAATCTTTCCTTCTCCTTTTGCACACTACCTAACATGACATATATCTTTATAAAAGATATCTTTATAATGGTAGGTGAATAACTTACTGTTCTATCAGTTGACCATCAGTCCTTCCCCTAAAATGTAAGCCAAATGAGGGTAAGGAGGCCCAAAGACAGTGCTCAGCACATTTTTGTTGATGATAAGTATGGAAAGGAGCAAGTATGGGTGAGTGCTAGTAGTGTCCAGGGAGACTTTCAGAGGCTCTTAAATGTCTGCTATATTCCTAATTTTCTTTTGGTGAAAGTGGCTGTGGATGTTGACACCTAAGAAAAAGTGCTCTCATTATGCATCATGTGACTATGCTTCACTAGCCTAAGCTTATTGACCAATGGATCACTTGAACAGAAGGCGTGCACCTAGAGGTTAGAACAAATGAAAGTTTCCAATGTCTGAGATGACCCTGAATGTGAACGTTGTGTTTTACTGCTTTACTGGGCCCTGTACTGAATGGTGATTGATTGAGCTAATAAGTTTCTTACTTGGGTAAGAGTTCAAATTTAAGACAGAGATAATTTTAAAAGAATGGCAGTCATTGTAGAAAAAGATACAGGAAACAAAAAGTAAGACAATTAAAGTAGATAGAATAGCAGAGTACTAAGAACATCAGTCCTGAGAATGACAGTCTCTAGAATAAGGGAAAGCAGATGTTTTTTCTTACGGGTGACAAGCTGACATTACCATGGGATTTCTGGTCTCTCCTGTTATATACTGAAAGGTAGGATGTACCCTCCTGTTTTACTTAAGGCCTAGCTGTGTGACTACTGACATGGTTTCTTTCATTCCTTTATATTATGTCTATCTTTATAACTAGTTATCACAACCTTGGGCAATTTGATTATATGTCTCCTTCTTCTGACACATCTTTTCTTTCCTTCTGACAGACCTTTTCAGAGAGAAAAACAAAGACTGTAAACTGTATCTGAAGTTCCATCCTAAATTCAGCCAGGGCGTACAATGATAACAATCTTAAGTCAGGGTACTTACTGGTTATATTCCTTGCTAAGTTGTATCATTTATTTTGGTTAGAATCTTCTTTAATAAAAATCATTTTGCTCATAAATAAATAAAAATGGGTCTTAATATTCATCAGTGCCATTAGTATTTTATATTTTGGTAAATTTACTACTGTTATTCAGACTTACAGAACTAGTATAACTTGCAAAGAATGATTAACCTATACAAAATTATAAACAGAATTGTATACACTCAAAAGATCATCACAGACATTAGATAACTTACATAACTAGTTGCCCTATAATCAAAATCTTGGTATAGAGAATTAAATAGAATATTCAATCATGAACATTCACACAGATATGCATACAAGCATATAATAATTCACTATGTTGTGTCTTAGACAGAAAGATGGCATTAAATTCAC
This sequence comes from Molossus molossus, assembly GCF_014108415.1. NCBI lineage: Eukaryota > Metazoa > Chordata > Mammalia > Chiroptera > Molossidae > Molossus > Molossus molossus. The sequence continues at coordinate 29,967,042 of NW_023425348.1, forward strand.
GAGTTATTATTTTTATTCTAGATAATTTGAAAGCTAGAAAAAAATTTGTTAAATCTGAGCTCAATAATATCTTTAAAGGACTCTACGTATTTTATAAAGGGAATTTTATTGCCCTTCTTTTGTTTAGTATATGTCCCAGGAAAAGCAGAACAGATTTTTATGTAACTGTGCCCTAACACAGTGATTTCAATTAAATAGATTTGTTAAAACAAGGCCACTTGTTAATGTTGCCCTACATGTCTTCATTAAGGAAAAAGTTTATGTTCAAGTCAGGTCCAAGGCCTCTGAGGGTCCTTAAATGTTATTTGTTTGAAATGTGTGACTGGGGATTTATACAATTGGTGAAACAACAAGTCCCAGACATTTAGGAGATTATAACCTACCACAAATAACCTTGATAAAGGTGTGACAATTTTTTAAGTCTTATCCAGGCCTGAAAGCTCCCACAATACATCTTATCAGAGGGCCAAATCTTTAACACTAACAAAGTTTTATTAAAGCAGCCCAGAGCCGCAAATGAATTGCTGACGGAAGAGGATGTTTGAATCAAATAAGAAGCTCTCTTATTTACCCTACCCTATGTTGTTTCATTGTCACCTTTGAGCAGTGCTCCTCTTCAGAATACCAGTACCTGTGCTGAGATCGGTCACTTTCTTATGGTGCCCAGGTCAGCTGTCCCTGCCCAGTTACCGGAAGTTTAAACTTGGTATAAGTTCTATGTACATTTCTTTCTGTATGTGATCTTTGTATATTTACTTTTTTCTTTATGCTTTTCTCTATATTATAGCGTATTTTTCATTGTATTGTCTGCGAATGTTTTGTGGTATGTTTTAATGGAAAAGAAAAGCTGAAAATACTTATAAATACATTTCAAAATTTTGATATACTAACTTAATTATGATTTTTACAAATGCCCATAGTGTTCTTAAGAACTATTATGTTTCTAAGTTATTGTTTTAAGCACTGTCCATTTTATACCCTCTAATGCTCAGTGTGTCTGGCTTTGAATAGAATATTCTGATGTCCTTGGCATGCTGTGGGTAGTATTTTTTTTTTTAATTTATTTTTGTTACAGATGTTTCTCCTTTTTTCCCCCATTGACACCCTCCTTCCCATCACAACCACCCCATACCCGCCATTGTTGTCCATGTCCATCGGTTATGCGTACATGCATATAAGTTCTGTGGTTTATCTCTTCCCTCCCCCCACCATCCCCTCTTCTGAGGGTTATCAGTCTGTATCCTACTTCCACATCTCTGGGTCTACCCAATTCCTCAGACTGTTATGTTTATTATATTCCACAAATAAGTGTGATCACATGATATTTGTCTTTCTCGGCTTGGCTTGTTGCTGAGAATAATACTTTCCATGTCCCTCCATGTCGTCTCAAAGGATAAGAGATCTTTCTTTCTTACAGCTGCATAGTACTCCATTGCATATATGTACCACTGCTTTTTTATCCATTTGGCTACTGATGGATATTTGGGCTGTTTTCAGATCTTAGCTTTTGTAAATAGTGCTGCTATAAAAATGGGTGTACATATATTCTTTCTGATTGGTGTTTCAGGCTTCTTAGGGTATATCCCTAAAAATAGAATCACTAGATCAAATGGCAATTCAATTTTTAATTTTTTAGGTAACACCATAGTGTTTTCCATAGTGGCTGCATCAGTCTGCATTCCCACCAGCAGTGTACTAGACTCCCCTATTCTCCACACCCTCGTCATCACTTGTTTGATGATTTGTTGATGGCGGCCTTTCTGACAGGTGTGAGGTGATACCTCATTGTTGTTTTAATTTGCATCTCTCTGATGATTAGTGATGTTGAACATTTCTTCATATATCTCTTAGCCATTTGTATGTCTTATTTGGAGAGGTGTCTATTTAGTTCCTTTGCCCATTTTTTAATTAGGTTCTTTGTCTTCCTTTTGTTGAGTTGTATGAGTACTCTAACTATTTTGGAAAAAAAAAACCCTTATCTGATATATCATTGGCAATTATGCTCTCCCATACAGTGGGTTGCCTTTCCATTTTGATGATTGTATCTTTCGCTGTGCAGAAGCTTTTGAATTTGATGTAGTCCCATGTGTTCATTTTCTCCTTGGTTTCTGTTGCCTTAGGTGACGTATCAGTAAAAATTCTGCTGCAATTTGCGAATATTTTACCAGCCTTGCATCCCTGGGATGAATCCCACTTGGTCATGGTAAATAATTTTTTTGATGTATTGCTGGATTTGATTTGCTAGTATTTTGTTCAGGAATTTGGCATCTATGTTCATCAGTAATATTGGCCTGTAGTTTTCTTTCTTTGTAGTGTCTTTTTCTGGTTTTGGAATTAAAATTATGCTGGCCTCATAAAACTAGTTTGAAGTCTTCCGTTTTCTTGAATTTTCTGAAATAGTTTGAGGACTTTATATCTTTTGTTTTCAAAACAAACTACAAGTTAGCATTAATGTTTAAATACCCCACAAAGTCCAAATAGCTAAACATTTCCATAGCTGAGATTTAAAACTAAATAGTCTGGTTTCTAAAACTGGTCCTTTTCGTAACTCTGTAGTGTCATTAAACAGTGTTCATTTCTTTGTCTGAATTAATAGAAGAATGGAAAGAGCAAGAGAACAACAAGAACAACAAAAAGGACATTTTCAGCCATAGGAGAAAATATGTTTTGAGGATATTTTCAAAAAATGTAAATTAATGATATTTTATAACTATTTTAAAAGGGTCTGTTACATAATTTGTCATCAAATTAGCTTAATGTAAATGTGAATTATATATAAAATATTTTGTTGATATCATTAACATGTTTAGTATATTACATTAAAAAATGAAGCTTCTTTAAGCTATAAAGGTAAGTATACTAATTGATTTTACCTTAAATATTGTTTTCCTGAAAAATGGAGCTACAATTTGTTAAACTTTAAGGATTCTTTTGTCAGATTTTGCTATTTCAATATAGGTATTCAGACTATAGAAGAATGATTACCATAAACTCTACATAAAAATAAACTATGGCATTTACCTCTTATAGTATTACTTTCAATTTTTGGTATCAAGCAGATATGAAAAGTAGTTTTCTTCAGAAAAGCTGCTGAGAACAAACACCAGTTGCCACCCATTCTGTGCCCCATGCCTCCCTTCTTCATGCTCAGTGAATACATTACCTGTCAAGTAGGTATTTCTGAAAGCTCCTTCAAACAGAAGCATATATTTTACGGAAAGGAAGTAAGAGAATGAGATCTATTTCATGCCAGATAATGTATTGGGTTATTTGTGCATATAATACAGTGTTTACCTACAAACTACTATATTCCTGAGGATTAAATGTGGTAATACCTACAATGCCCAGCTTGAGGCACACAGCAAGCACTCAGGGTCTGTTAGTACATAGATCAGCCAACAAACATGCATTCTTTGGCTAATATGAACAAAACTCTTTGCTATGTCCTAAAGATTCAGTACACAACAAATGCTTGTTATTAGTATTATTATCTAATACTCACAATCTTTCTCATAGCAGCCTTACTAAAGTTTTAAAAATAAAAACCATGTTGAGCAATGCTGAGAGAAACTAAAGACCCAAATAAATGGAGAGCCATAAAGGGATATTGAGAAGATTCAGTACTCTTAAGCTTCTGATATTGCTTCTCATAGGGTATTTCCAGTCACCCTTGGATTGAGGTGGGTTTGGTGGGGCTTTCTGTCAGTTTCTAGTTCCCTAACCACACTCAGCTGTTAAACTACACTAATTGCAGATGATTGCTCTGTTGGTTTCAGCAATGCCCTGAGGCACACATTGCTTCACAATAATCAGCACAAATGTCATCTCCTTTAAAGAATAGCTCCCGATGGCAATGTTTGAGGGGTTTTTTGTTTTGTTTTCTGACCCCAGGAGAGCTCTCCTGACTCATGCACTCTCTCCCCCTACCCTTTACACCCTGGAAAACTAGTTTAAATGTCCTTAGGCTTGAACTTCACACAACATTGTAAACAAAGTCAAGTCTTTCAGGAAGGGATTTAGAGCTTTCTGTTCTGTAGCCTACCTTTCTCCTAGAGTAATGCCTCTGGGCCATGGTCAGTCCTGGAGTGGCAGATACTGACAATGCCAAGCTTTTCTCAGCAGTATCCCCTCATTAGGAGCTGAGCACTTGGTGGATGTGGGGGCAGCGCCCTCAGGTCTTCTCAACTTGCCTCTGTTGGTTGTGTAATGGCTGCCCCATGGGACAGAGCATGGATGTCTGGGCCCCCAGCATTCTCAGAAGTGTCCTGCCTAAGGCAGGGCTTCCATCCAACAAGTGGGGGATGAGTGGGAGAAGCAGTCTCCATCTTTCAGCCATACTCAGCCAGAGCATAGCTCAGGCACAGCGGCATGCAGGTTGAGAAATGCTGACAATCCTAGCCTTCCAGATGTGACCACCCTGTATCCTTGGCTTTACCAGTCCAAGTGGAGTTTTTGTCTTGCTAGCTGGAAAGGGAGGAAGAAGGGTATGGGTCTTAGTTTAAATGTCACAGCTTCTGGCAATTCTTGCCAAGTTACAGTGGATTTACTTGAATAAATATTTATTCACTTGCTCTAGCCACACTGGCATTTCCAAAGGCTTTACAGAATTGTTCCTCACACAGTTTTCACTAAAGTAGCTGGGTGTGGGTCTGTGGAACTCCTCAGCTGCCATGTCGGAACTGGAACTCTCCTGGTGCTTGCCTTGTGTTTGTCGCTTAGAAAAGCAAACACCCTCATTCCCTGTGTCTCACATATGCTTTTGGTGAATATATTTTGCAGTATGCCTGCTCTCTTTTTCAGTGCCTCTGTAAAAATGTGGTTGAGGTGTTATTATTGTGAACTTTGTCTCATCCTCCACACACATATGTCCATCCATCTGTAGGAACTTCAAAGCACAACTACATTGCTTCTTCGTGCACAGATGTCGTTAACCGCTCTTGTGACTGACAACACTGGTTAAAAATGGCTTCTAAGCAAATTGTAGATGGGCCATAATTACTAATTTCCTTCCAGCATACACTTTAGGTTATAATAATGTGTAGCTTTAAAGAAGAATACATTGTTGCCCTGGCCCATTTGGATCAGCAATTGGATACCCGGTCAAGGGTACCTTGGTTGCAGGTTCGATCCCCAGCCACGGTCAGAGTCATGCCGGAAGCAACCAATCAGTGTGTCTCTCTCACATTGATGTTTCTCTCTCTCTCCTCCTCCTCTCTCCCTTCCACTCTATTAAAAAAATTTTCCCCCCAGTGGAAAATATCCTCAGGTGAGAATTAACAAACAAACAAAAAGAGAAAAAGATATTGTTTATTAAAAAAGAAAAAAAAATTAATCTTCTCTATCCACCTTCCTCCTATATTCTAATCAGTGATAGAAGAGAAACAGGAAGGGCAAACAAAAAGCCTTTATAGGCAATGGATGAGTACTCGAAAGTAATGGTTAGTGACCAGACAGGGCTATCGGAGATATGTACTAATTGGTGCTCACAGCAACATTATTAGTAAAGACAATGTCTAGAAGTATCAGTAATCTGAACATATGCGGGTTAAAAATGAGACCAGACCCTTACTCAGGACTGTCTGGAATCTTCACAGATTTAGTGGACCCTAAGCCTAAGCCTCCCAGGGCTCTGACTGGAGGCTGTATATTTCTGTTGACTTGGAGTTCTTTCCCTGGGCTGTGTTATCACTATCATGGTGGCTATAACTCTACCATGCCTACTGTCTTTCTCATGATAAGGTGCGGGTCCTACAGAAGAAAATAGAATGGGTAGAAAAAATTTGTTTAAATTTACAATAAAAAATACATATATGTGTATCAATATATATGTATGTATATGTGTGTATAGCACGATTTTTACATATTTGCATAGGTCATCATTTTTGGTAGAAAAGTAAAAGAAGATAGATGAAATTCTTGCTGTTAATCTTTTTAAAGATTCTAGCACTAATTATGCTCTGGCTATTCACAGCTCAAATTGTTTTGTCTCCTTTTCTCTGGGCTTTTATTCCCTTCCCTCTTTCCACATTCTCCAGCAGCTGCATCCTTCACTCAATTTCCTCCACTTTCACTGTGATAATGTTTTATGAAGACAGATGATCTGAACTAATACAAGCTTTAGCTTCTAAGTGCCACATCTAATTTGAGGTGTGTACTGTGGTTACTGGTATGGGAACATGAGACTATGTGAGTGAATTAATCATCAAAGCGTACTCGACAATAAACCAAATGAAGCAGTATTTTTCTCTTATAGTTTAAAAGTATATTGACTCAATGAAATAGAAACCTTTCCTGAAACACTGTATTTATTGGAGGGGAAATTCATATAGGTAGAGGCTCTGACTCAGCGCTGATGCCTGGTTGCCTGAATTCAAAATCCCAACTATGGTATTTATACGTGGTTTAACCTGGGGAAGTTATTTCACATGTTTATATCTGTTTCATCAGGGCTGAAAATAAGGGTAAATAGCATCTACCATGAAGAATTATTATATGGATTAAATTATTTCATGTGAAAGGCCTAGAACAATGCCAGAGATATAGTGAGCACTCAATAAATGTTAGCTCTCAATACAATCATCAACACACTGAATCTTGTATAAATTACCTATTATAAATTTATTAATAAATCTTTTCCATTTCATTAATGTATTTGTTCATGACACACCATTCAGTTTCTTATACATTTTTAAGTGCACAGATCCTATTTAGATGTACTCTTTGCATCTAAACATAGCAGAGAAATTATTCCCAGTCTCTATAGCAAAAATCAATTAAATATACTGCTGCCTTTTAAAAAATTATTGTACATACTACCTGGCAAAACGTAGGCATTCATATTTTTGTTGAATGTATAAATAACCTTATTCGGTGGTTAATAATTAAATTACAAAGTGACTATTCCCTTTTTAAAATAAAATTTAGCTTCACTTTTCCTAAATGTGTTCATTATCTAATTAAATTATAACTCCTTAAATACAAGGGATTTGTTTTATGCTCTCCACATTGCCTAAAATATCTGTTGAAGATGGAAATGGACTATATAAGTAACAGTATATCTGGAGTTCTATAAAACTCACCAGTCACCCAACCAGGCCTCATGACTTCAATGAAGTGGTGTTCGCTCCTTGCTAAACCTTATTTAGATTGGTCTGTGGCTCTGTCCTGTTTCCTAAGGCACATACAAAGGAACATGGCCCTCAGGTTTGGCTTCAGCTCAAAACACAGCATTCTTAGGGAGGGCTTTGTTGACCCCACTCCATACAATTAGAGACTCAGGATGTATTTCTAATATAGCAGAAGAAAAGAACTCTTCATGTTGAAACATTTCATTTTATTTACTTATTTTTCTTTATTTTTCTTTTTGACAAAATTATAGGTGTCCCGATTTTCCCCACTTTGCCCACCTGCACCCAGCCCCCAGCCCCCACCCTCCGGCCATCACCACACTGCTCCCTGTCCATGGGCTGTGCATATATGTTATTTGGTGAATCTCTTCACCTTCTGTCATTCATTCCCCCACACACCCCTTCTCTCAGACAGCTGTCAGTCTGTTTCAGGTATTCATGGCTCTGTTTCTATTTGTTTGTCAGTTTATTTTGTTCATTAGATTTCACACATAAGTGAGAGCATATATATTGTATTTGTCTTTCCCTAACTGGCTTATTTCACTTAGCATAATAATCTCCAGGTCCATTCATGTTGTCCCAAAAGGTAAGATTTCCTTTTTTTTTTTTTTTCATAGCCACGTAGTATTCCATTGGTAACTTGGGCTGTTTCCAGACTTTGGCAGTTGTACATAACTGCTATGAACATAGGATTACATATATTTCTTCAAATTGGGGTTTCAGAATTTTTAGGATATATTTCCAGAAGTGGAATGGCTGTGTCAAAAAGTAGTTCAATTTTAATATTTTAAGGTAATTCCATACTGTTTTCCACACTGGCTATACCAATTTGCATCCCCACCAACAGTGTAATAATGTTCCTTTTCTCCACATCCTCGCCAGCACTTGTTGATTTATTGATGGTAACCATTCTGGCAGGTATGAGGTGATATCTCATTGTGGTTTTAATTTTCGTCTTTCTGATAATTAGTGGCATTGAGCATTTTTTCATAAGTCTACTGGCCACCTGTGTGTCCTTTTGAAGATATGTCTGTATATTAAAGTCCTTTGCCCGTTTTTTTTTTTTTTTTATCCTTACCTGAGGACATTTTTTGATATTTTGTTCAGATAGAGTGGGAGGGAGAGAGAGTGAGAGAAACATCTATGGGAAAGGGACACATCAAGTGGTTGCCACCCACACGACCCAACCAGGGCTGGGGACAAACTGCAACCGAGGTACGTGCCCTTAGCAGGAACCGAACCCGGGTCTCTCTGGACCGTAGGCTGACGCTCTAACAGCTGAGCCAAACCAGCCAGGGCCCATTTTTTAAATTAGATTGTATGTGTATCTGGTGTTGAGTTGTACAAGTTCTCTATATATTTTGGAAATTAACCCCTTATAAGATATATCATTGACAAATATATTCTCCCATACAGAGGGTTATCTTTTCATTTTATTGATGGTTTATTTTACTGTGCAGAAGCTTTTCAGTTTGATGTAGTCCCATTTGTTTGTTTGTTTGTTTGTTTCCCTTGCCATAGAATGCATATTGGTAAAAATATTGCTACGAGATGTTTGAGGTTTTACCGCCTGTGTTTTCTTCTAGAATTGTTATGATTTCATAACTTATATTTAAGTCTGTAATCCATTTTGAGTTTGTTCCTGTGTATGGTGTAATTTGGTGCTCTAGTTTAATTAATTAATTAATATATTTTTTGCATGTACCTATCCAGTTTTCCCAACAGCATTTATTGAAGAGACTATCTTTACTTCATTGTAGGTTCTTGCCTCCTTGCTCAAATATTAATTGACTATATAGGTGTGGGTTGATTTTAGGGCTCTCTGTTCTGTTCCATTTATCTGTATGCCTTATTTCTTGCAAGTACCAGGCTGTTTTGTTTATAATTTCTTGTAGTAGAGTTTGATACCAGGTATTGTGAAACATCCAACTTTATTTTTCTTTCTCAAGGTTGCTGAGGCTATTCGGGGTGTTTTTGGTTTTATATAAATTTTTGATTTATTCTAAATGTGTGAAATATGCCATTGGTATTTTAATAGGAATTGTATTAAATCTAGAGTGCTTTAGGTACTATGGACATTTTAATGATGCTAATTCTTCCAATCCATGAACATTGTATATGCTTCCACTTATTTTTGTCTATCTCGATTTCTTTTTTCAATGTCCTGTAGGTTTTTGAGTGCAGGTGTTTTATCTCCTTGGTTAGATTTATTTCTGGGTACCTTACCTTATTTTGCTGCTGTTGTTGTTGCAATAGTAAATGGGATTGTTTTCTTAGTTTCTCTTTCTGATAGTTCATTATTAGTGTATAGAAATGTCACTGATTTTGAATATTAATTTTGTATCCTTTACTTTGCTGAATTCATCTATTAGTTATAGTAGCTTTTGGTGGAGTCTTTGGTTTTCTATGTCATTTGCAAATAATGACAGTTTTACATCATCTTTTCTAATTTGGATGCATTTTATTCCTTCTTCTTGTATAATTACGGTGGCTAGGAATTCCAGTACTATGTTGAATAAGAGTGTTGAAAATAGACATCCCTGTCTTATTTATAATCATTTTTAGTGTTTGGCTACTGAGTATGTTGTTGGCTATGAGTTTGTCATATATGGCCTTTATTGCACTGAGGTAAATTCCCTCTATTCCCACTTTGCTGAGAATTTTTATCATAAATGGGTGATGGAGTTTATCAAATGCTTTTTCTACATCTATTGATATGCTCATATGATTTTTATCCTTCATTTTGTTTATATGGTGTATCACGTTTATTGGTTTGAGGATATTATACCAATGTTACATCCCTGGAATAAATCCCACTTGATCATGGTGTATGATCTTTTCAATATATTGCTGAATCTGGTTTGCTAATATTTTTTGAAGATTTTAGCATCTATGTTCACCAGGAATATTGGCCTATTCTTTCTTTGTTATGTCTTTATCTGATTTAGGAATTAGGATAATGCTGGTCTTGTAAAATGAGCTTGGCAGTTTTTCATTCTTTTGAATTTTTTGGAATAGTTTGAGAAGGATAAGTTGAATTTTTGGCAAAATTCACCTGTGAATTTATCCCATCCAGGACATTTATTTGTTGGGAGATTTTTTATTACTGCTTCAATTTCACTAGTTATAATTTGTCTATTCAGATTCTCTGATTCTTGTTAATTGAGTTCTGGAGGATTTTATGTTTCTAAGAATTTCTTTATTTTTCCCAGATGGTTCAGTTTGTTGACACATAGTTTTTCATAATATTTGCTAAAAATGCTTCTTTGGGTCAGTTGTTACTTCTCCTCTTTCATTTCTGTTTTTATTTATTTGGGTCATCTCTCTTTTTTTTCTTGAATCTTGTTAAAGGTTTGTCAACCTTGTTTATCATTTCAAAGAACCAGCTCTTGTTTCATTGATCTTTTATATTGTTTTTTAAAAAACAAACAAAAAAAAAAAACACAATTTAAAAAAAAAAATCCTCACCCAAGGATATTTTTTTCATTGATTTTTTAGATAGAGTGGGACAGAGGGAGAGAGAGAGAAAACAAACAAACAAAAATCAATGTTAGAGAGACACATAAATTGGTTACTTCCTGAATGACCCTGACTGGGGCCGGAAATCAAACCCACAACTGGGATATGTGGCCTTGACTCTTCAGTCTGTGGACTGACACTCCAATTGCTGAGCCAAATTGGCCAGGGTTAAATTCTATTGTTTTATATTTGCTCTGATGTTTATTATTTCCTTCCTTCTACTTACTCTGGGCTTTGTTTGTTGTTGTTCTTTGACAGTTCCTTTAAGTGTAATGTTAGATTGTTTATTTGAACTTTTTCTTGTTTCCTGAGGTAGCCCTGTAATGCCATGAATTTCCCTCTTAAAACAGATTACCCTGTGTCCCATAGATTTTGGGTTGTTGTGTTCTGATTTTCATTTGTTTCAAGGTAACATTTGATTTCTTGCTTGATCTCACTGTTAACCCATTCATTATTTAGTTACATGTTTTTTAGCCTCCTTGTCTTTGTGTGTTTTTCAGGGTTCTTTTCTTGTGGATGATTTCTAGTTTTATACAATTATGGCTAGAGAATATGCTTGATGTGGTTTCAATCTGTGGTCTCAATTTATTGAGTCTTGTTTTGTGCTCTAACATGTGGTCTATCCTAGAAAATGTTCCATGTACACTTGAAAAAAATGTACATTGGGAGTAAAATGCTTTGAAGGTATCAATTGAATCCATCAGATTGAGTGTGTTATCTAAGGCCATTGTTTTCTTTTTGATTTTCTATGTGGAAGACCTATCCATTGATATCAATGGGGTATTACAATTCCCTAATATGACTGTCTATCTCTTCCTTTATGTCTATCAAGATTTGCTCCACATATTTAGGTCTCCAGTGTTGGTTGCATAAATGTATATAAGTATTATATCCTCTTGTTGGATTGCTCCCTTTATTATTACGTGATGTTCTTCTTTGTTTTTTGGGTTTTTTTTGTTAGTTTTTTTTACTATAGCCTTTGTTTTAAACTCTATTTCATCAGATATTAAGTGTTGCTACCCCAGTTTTTTTTTTTTTTATTTCCATTTGCATGAAATATATATATTTTATTAATCAACTTTCAGTCAGTATCTTTTATTCTGAAGTGGGTCTCTTATAGACAGCATATAAATGGGTCTTGATTTCTTACCCATTCAGTTACCCTATGTCTTTTGATTGGAACATTAAAAATTTTTTTTAATTTATTTTAGAGGGAGAGGGATAGAGAGATAGAAACATCAATTAGAGAGAACATTGATTGGCCACCTCCTGCATGCTCTCCACTAGGGATTTGGCCCATAATCTGGGCATATGACTTGACTGGGAATCAAACCAGCAACCTCTTGATGCATGGGTCAATGCTCAGCAACTAAGCCACATTGGCCAGGCTTGAATAGAGCATTTAAGCCATTTACATTTAAAGTGATTATTGATAGGTACATATTTATTGTCATTATATTCTTTTAACTCTGTTCCTCTGTTTTCTTTTAATTGTAGATGTGTTTCTTTGTTTTTTTTTTTTTCGTCTTCTTCCTCTACTTCTTAAAGCAGGCCCTTTAACATTTCTTTTAATACTGATTTGGTGGTTACAAACTCCTTTAGCTTTTTCTTGCCTGGGAAGCTCTTTGTTTCTCCTTCAATTTTAAATGATAGCCTTTACGAGTAAAGTAGTCTGGGATGTAGGTCCTTGCTTTTCATCACTTTGAATATTTCATTACAATCCCTTCTGGCCTGAAATGTTTCTGTTGAGAAACAGCTGACAGTCTTATGGGAGCCCCCTTGTAGGTAATTAACTGCTTTGCTTTTGCTGCTTTTAAGACTCTGTTTTTAAACTTTGTCATTTTAAGTATGATGTGTCTTGGTGTATGGACCTCTTTGAGTTCATCTTGTTTAGGACTCTGCTCTTCCTGGACTTGAGTGTATTTTTCTTTCACCAGGTTAGGGAAATTCTGTCATTATTTTTTCAAATGGGTTGTCAATTTCTTGCTGTCTCTCTTTTTCTTCTGGTATCCCAATGATGTGGATGTTGTTGCTATTCATATTGTCCCCAAGTTCCCTTGAACTATCCTCATTTAAAAAAAATATATTTTTTTCTTTTTGTTGCTCTGATTGGGTGGCTTTTTTTCTACCTTGTCTTCCAGATCACTGATTTGATCCTCTGTTCATCTCACCTACTTTTTATTTTTTTCAGTATATTCTTGATGTCAGATATGGTATTTTTTATTTCTGATGAGATGTTTTTTATGGTTTCTATAACTTTTTCATGCTTTTGTTGTTCTCCCTAAGTTACCTGAGCACCCTTATAACCATTACTTTGAAATCTCTCTCTGTTAGATTGATTGCCTCTATTTTATTTAATTATTTTACTGGAGTTTCCTCCTGTTATTTTATTTGGGGCCTGTTTCTTTGTCTTCCTATTTTGGCTGCCTCTTTGAGTTTGTTGCTACATATTAGATAGAGCTGCTAAAACTCCCAGTCTTTGTATGGTAGCCTTATGTTGTGGGTGTCCTGTGGGACCCAGTGGTGCAGTCTCCATACCTCTTGAGCTGTGTGCTCTAGGAATGTGCCTTGTGTGGTTTATGTGGGCCCTCATGTTGTAATTGAGTCTTGATTGCTACTGGCCCATTCATGCATGGGATTGACCCTCAGGCTGGCTGACTGTGAAGCTCAAACCATACCTTAGCATGTGAGCTGCTGTGCTGGTGCAGTCTTGATGTGACTTCTTCTGTAAATTTTGTTTCTAGCCTCTTCTTCAGCTAGTCTTTATTTGTTCATTCAAGTTGATTATTCTTTAATTTAGTTGTATTTCCATTTTGGTCCCGGGAGAAGGTGAGTATAATTCCACCTACTTGCTCTGGCCAGTTTTGCTCAGTGGTTAGAGCATCAGCCTGCGGTCCAGAGAGACCCAGGTTTGGTTCCTGCTAAGGGCACGTACCTCAGTTGCAGTTGGCCCCCCCGCCCTAAGTCATGCGGGAGGCAGCCACTTGATGTGTCCCTTTCACATCTATGTTTCTCTCTCTCTCTCTCCCCCCTACTCCATCTGAACAAAACATGAAAAAATGTCCTTGGGTGAGGATAAAAATAAATAAATCCACCTACTCCGCCCTCATCTTGAGGGCCTTCCAACCTGGGGACCAAATGGAGGTAAATAGGATGACACAGGTCTTCAAGCATTTCTGAACCTTATACTGGCTGCACAGGTGAATACACTTGAGACTGCTCTTCAGGGGAAAGGCTATAGGAACTGGCAGTGATGGTTTCCTGGAATACATTTTAGAAAAATCCCAGCTGCCGGGAGGAACAACTGACACAGAGAATGTGCAATGGAATGGCACATCCAGATTGCTGCAGCTTGGACCTAAGCAGAGGTCAAATTAGGGACAACTAGGTCCTACTCCAGAAGCCCTCCTCACTCCATATTTAAACATTTTAGAATAATTATTGATGGGCTGAAAAAATGTCAACTTTCTGCCAGAACAAACACAATCCAATAAGTAAATAAAGACATATTAAAATGATTAAGTATGATAGCTATAGCATTACCTCCAAGCTAGGTTTGGGTGGACTGAACTGATTTTTTTCTTGCAACCTTGTTCAGATTGCTCTGTGTACTTGCAATGACTTGCTAATATTTTATGTTCCACTTTCCAAAGACTATCATTTGCCTGAGTGTGAGGTCTATACAAAGCAAGACATTTATCAACTGAAAAAAAACAAAACAAAACACTGTGTTTTAATTTTATTTAGCTGGAGTTTTAACATACTGGATTATATTGCTTTCTGTTAAAAAAAAAAAAAAAAAGACTTTTTTTAAATCTAAGAGAATTGAATTTATTTGGACAAGCTTATTTAGTTGACATAGGGGGCAAGGGGGCCTCACATTTCTGCTAATAAAAGCTGTGGATAGCCTACCTTATGGAAACAAGGATATTTCTAAAGAAATTTAAGTAAAATAAATATATGAGAAACTACTATATGCCAAACATTCCAATTTTATGTATGCTGTCCTATTTAATCCTGACAACACTCTGTAGTAGGTAACACTAATGCTTCATATTTCTATTTTTATCTCACCTAGGGCTCAGAATAAATGACTAGTGGACAATAAGTAAGCTAATAAGTAGCAACCAGATTTAATTTAGTCATTTTTACTTTTTCCAGTTCATCACCTTGATTCCACAACTTAGTGCTCTGTTTAGTGAAATGTCATATTTATTTTTGCACATTAATTTATCTTGTTCCTCACAATATACAGAATCTAAGTTAATCACAATAACTTATTATAATTTTATTCTACAAATTCCATACTGTATTTGAACAGTGCTAAAAGAGTCTATACTATATTTGATCAATAAGATAGTGAATGAAAGTTTATATAGATGTGAAATCAAATGCCTTATGTATAACTTGCATTTCTGAACGATCATTTGGCCCTGAAATCCTCCACAACACTGGAATTTAAATTTGAATCATATGTCACCATATAAATAATTTGGCTTGAAATCAAAATTGTGATAATCACTTATATTTGAACTTTGACCTTACTTTCATTAGATATTAATGATCTGTACCTAAATAATAACAAAGTTATGTTAGCCTTTATTGGGATTTTATTCACAATGATGGACAATAACAAAACCTCATTAGTTTCACTAATAGAATTTATTTTCTGAGTGTACCCATGCCTTATATGAATTGCTTTAAAAATATGAAATTGAATTCATGTTGTACAATGAATGAGAATGCACTGCATGATTATTGTTGCTTTTGTTTGTTTTGTTTTATGTTATTTTCCTTTTCACAAAGTCTTTTTTCCTTAGGTGGCCTACTTCGGTATCAGAACAGTTTGTCTGAGGTCTGTGAGTAGAAATCTATATATTAAAAAGGGCACTATTTAAAATATAAACCAGGTTTTTGAAAGATAAGACAGTCTTGCCTATAACTCTTGGATTTTCACTGGGAAAGCCTAATAAAATTATACAAAACCTCTTCTAAAATAAAAATGCTCATAATCACTGCTAATATATTCCATTAGGAGTTAAACCATATGGTCCATGTTTATGAGTTAACAATGAATATTCCTTTTACCTCCGTGTTCAGAATACAGTGCAGGGAAAAGTCTGTATGCAACATTGAACAGTTTTAAAAGGCAATTGTCATGCTTAAAATGCACTATAAAGGTCACTGCTTGAAAAGGAATAAATGTTGTATCCCAAGGTATACCTTCTTTGTTATCTCCTGAAAAGCTCTCGGATGCAATATCTCTGTAAGATTTATAGCATACATAACACCACCTTTCAAAGGGCAAAGTTCATTTTGCTGAAGTATTTAATGTTTGATGATTTTCCTTTGGAAAATGTGGTTGCAGCAAGAAGTCCATGAGTAATCAGAAATAATCTAGAGAAGCTCCAAAAATTCCACTGTGCATTCTATAAAACACAACCACTTTATGTAGAAATAGTTTAATCAAATACACATAATTAGGCATTATATATTGAAGCTCTGCATCAGTGATTGGAGTTCTATCAATGGACCATTTCATGTATCAAGTTTGACAGCCTAAATTCTTAACTAAAATGATAAATGACTCTGTTGCAACCAAATGATACTTCACCTTGCAATTTTTCTCTCCTTTTAAATGTTATTCCATCATGAAGGCAGAAACTGTTTTTCATAAATATTGTAAACAATCTACCATTTGCTTTGTTCAATCTCAGTGGTTATTCTCATGCAATTAGCATCTCATCTTATGTCTATTATTACTGGCAATGGTAACATAATACTTTGAATACATACTTAAGAAAACAAACACTGGATTGGCTTAGCGACACTGTCCAAAGTGTTTCTAAGAAGAAGGAACAAGCCTTAGCTATTGTTTCTTTCAAGAAATATTTACTGAAATAGTTCTGTGTGCTGTGCATGCTTTTTGTTGGGTGCTTTTACTGGTGACTCGACTCAGCTGGGTTGAATCAAGAAATGTATGGGTCTCAGGTCTATCTCCCTTGCCTCTCTGTTTATTTACAGGCATTTAATATGTAGCTTAATAACTCCAGAGAGGTTTTTTGAAAGTTTTAAAGTAGAGCTTTATAGAAAAAAGACTTTGATTACTGGAAAGGAAGACTAGAATATGCTGCTTTTCCTAGTATTATATATGTTATATAATCTAACTTACAATGCTCCTCTGAACAGAACACTTGTGGCAATAAACAATAAAACAGCCTGGCTGGTGTGGCTCAGTGGCTGAGCATCAACCCATGCACCAAAAGCTTGCTGATTCGATTCCTGGTCAGGGCGCATGTCCAGGTTGTGGGTCCAGGTTGTGGGCCCAATCCCCAGTGGGGGCATGAGGAGGCGGCCAGTCGATGTTCTCTCTCATCAATGTTCTTTCTCATCGATGTCTTTATTCCTCCCCCCCATCTTTCTGAAATAAATCAATAAAATTATTTAAAAATAAATAAATAAATACATAAATAAATAAATAATAAGCAATAAAACAGCAACACCATAGAGGAGGGAAGTCTGATCTGAAGGAAAACTAATCAAGGCTATCCACATAGGTAAGTAGAAGAAGGAGCAAAAAAGGAAATCGCTGTTTACAATGAGCAGGTGGTAGGTAGTCGCTGAGATAGAGAAGAATGGAAAAGGAAGAACATAGAATTCCTGCTCTGTGGTTCTTAGAGTTAATGTTTCAGCTGCCTGCTGACCCAAGACACAACAATGCCCATCTGAGCGGGCACAGCATGCCAGGCCCAAGGCTAAAGTCACAAATATAGTTCTGACTAACTCTCTGTCTGGGAGCTTAAAAAACCAACAAGGTCATGGTAAAGTCACATTGTTCTTTTTTCCTGACAGCCAGTGCAGAGAGCAGGGAACAAACTGAGAATTTGTTCACAGCTGTGGAGTCCACTGAATGTTCAATCTGCCTGTGATAGAGATGATCTGCTAGAAGCTCTACAAAGCAGGAAATACAGAAATCAAGCTGGTTTGTTCATGAAAACAAAAACTCCTGCAACTGTGACCAAATAGGTCCTATAAAGTACATGTTACTCTAATGGGGTGGGAGGAAGCACAAAATTTATGTTATTCCAGCTATGTAATTGAAAGGTGGGATTGGATCACTGCCAAGAAGTAATTCAGCACTTGTGATATTTGTGCGTTGGCTTCCTGTGAATTATTCAGCAAGATAGGTGCTTAGCCTTTACTTACCTTTTCACCAACTGGGAAGTGTCGGGATTTTTTGGAGGAGGCAAATGGGAGGTAGAAAAATAATAAAAGTGTTTCTATAATTGCAAACATATATGAAGTGGTGTATGTACCACACACTGTTCTAAGAACCTTACAGATAATAATTGCTTTCATTTTTAAAACAACCCTATGAGGTAGATACAAATGAGGACATTAATATTTAGCAGAGGTGGGATTTGAACCCACGGAGTTTGGCTCCAAATTTTGTTCTCTTAAACATTATACTGTACTGACACTCAAGGAATAGAAATAGGAATAGAAGCTGACCAGTGACAGTAGTGTAGGTACATTCCATTCATCAGGAATTAATTGCAAGCCAGATAAAGAAACTGGCTAAGAGAAAGCATAGGTTATAAAAGAGTGAACAAGGAATTAATAGGAGGCTGGGGGTGCAGAAGAATTTGGATGGTACAAAATTAAAAAACAGGGATCACCATAATTGTTTTGTAATGACTGCCTGTGAGAAGATTAACCAACTTTTAACTCTGAACTTGAACCCCAGATAAAGATTCAGTCCCAGGATTGTGAGAGTTTTGGCTATGTGGATCTGAGAGGTTCCAGGAGAGGAGGTTCCGTCTCGTTTATTTCTGTACTGAGAAGTTGATTCTGAAATCTTTTATTTTTCTAACACTAATCAGACAGATAACTTTCTCAAAAGGAAATAAAGATTGCTGTTAGCAAGGGGAATGGATACTGGGGTGCCTGCATAATCCATATGTTGTTCACAATGGACAAGTCGATGTGCAGGTAATATCAATCATTTTATGTACTATGCACAAAGCTGGATGGTTTATAGGAACGGCTCAGCATGAGATAATTGCAGAAAAAAGAATGAGTTTTCATGTGAAAGACACTCAATGGCTGAGTTATTTAATCCCAGATTTTCTCATTTATAAAACAGTGTTAGTAATTACATCTATTGCAAAGAATTGCTGTGGGGATTAAATTAAATAACAAGTGAAGTATCTGCATTAGTATTCTCTCAGCAGTTGTTATTTCCTTACTTCTTAGGCTCAATTTCTGAGTCTTCATATGATAATAAAATTTCATAAAAATAGTTAACTTTTATTAGACACTGTTTTTACACTCTGCTAAGCTTTTCAAATACTGTTTCTTGCTTTAACCTTACCAAAGTCCTGTGAGGATGGGTTCTATAATACTCGTCTACAGATGGGAAAAACTGGAGCTGCAGAGGTCAGCTGATTTCTGCAGGGTCAGGCTACTGGTGACAGTGCTGACATTCAAACCTAGATCTACCTATAAAGCTATTCTTCTGAACCCCCTACCACACCTCTTACACTTAAAAGAAGAAGGATGAGGATAAGGTGATGAAGAGGAGGAGGGAGGAGGACAAGGAGAAATTGTAACAGTCTCACACAAGGATGATATTGATATTTTAGAATTATTTGCTGTATTCCTAAAAGACACCTATAACTCATTATTTTACTTAACATTATATTTATAGTTTACTAAAGTCAGTGAATTTGAAACGCATTGAATTATAAACAAAAATCACATAAAACTAAATTATAATATAAATATGTTTATATGCTTAAATAAATTATTAGCAGACAAAAGTAAAAACTATATAAAAAATAACACATGCAAAAATAAAGAAAATTTAATCATAAAAAGTTGAAAATGGAGTATGATTATTAAGGCCTAATAAAACGAAATTATTTTAGAGTTGAAATAAACGCATTTCGGGTAAATTTTTCAGCTGCTGAAACAAGCTAGTCTCAATTTTATTTTATTTATTTGTTTATTTTTAATCCTAACCCAAGGCCATTTTTGCATTTATCTTCAGATAGAGCAGGAGGGAGAAAGGGAGGAAGAGAGAGAGAGAGAAACATCCATGTGAGAGGGACACATCGAGAGTTTGCCACCCACATGGCTCCAACAGGACAGGGGACAAACCACAAGCGAGGTACGTGCCCTTAGCGGGAACCAAATCCGGACTCTCTGGTCCGCGGGCTGACGCTCTAACCGCTGAGCCAAACTGGCCAGGGCCAAGCTAGTCTTAATGTTAAATGAATCGGTAATTTGAGCTATAAACTAATCTTAAATATTTCCCTCTGACTTCATCTGAAAAGAATGAGCCTTCCTGTGTTAGACCATACAGAGATCTGCGAACTTTATCATCTCTTCCTTTCAGTTCCAGGCTGGTTTTAAGGGAAGAGAATGCAGAGTAGAAAGAGGGAAAGACTCCGGAGTCTCCGAAGAGTTTGCTGAGAAGTCCCAAACTCACCGATCTTGGCAGACCTGGGCTATTTAAGTACAGAGAAGCCAGTTATCTGGGAGAGTCTAGAGGGGGTTACCTCCAGTTTTGGAAGAACTGCCTCCTCACGTGCACTCTCTGGGTCATTTCTTTCTTTTAATAGAGAGAGAAGGCTTTTACCCTCAGGTCCGAGACTGTTTCCCACCACTTTCCCTCGGAGCTCCTGGTCACCTGGCTCTCCTCTTCACTTGATTCCATACCAAGGACGTCTCTGCAGCTAATGAGCTGAACTTTTGATCACTTCCCATTATCACAGCTCTGCCCAAAATTGGCATTTTAGGTGAGGAGGACAAGGAAGTAATGTTTAGCCTGGAAAAACCATTATCGATGCCTGGGTCAAATTTGAGAAAATTGCTTCTCATCCTCCTTCCTAAGGAGCAGTGGCAGCCATAGTGCAAACTATATTTTTAGTTGAGGCACCCAGGACATGCCTGACCTCTTTGAAAGGATTTGATCTCCCATCCTTATTGGTTGTTGAAATATCAATGTTACACTGACAAGTAATGCTCGTATTCTGCATTTTAAAGTATGCACTATATTGGGGAAACAAGATTATAATTACTAAATACTTTGATTTATGATTGATGCCTTCAATTCAACTGAATAAACAGTAACAGATGAATCAAAATGACAGTGTTAAATGCATTTTTAACTGTGCATACATCTAAGGTCTCTCCCTTAAATGTATATTCTCTCTTTTGTTTCCAACTAATAGAAGGCAACTGTTCATTCCTCTGCAACTTGAAATCTAGAAACAATTCAATAAAACAGCTTTCCTTGCCCGGGCCAGTGTGGCTCGGTTGGTTGAACAGTTGTCCCATGCACCTAGAGATCACCAGTTTGACTCCCAGTCAGAGCACAAGAGCTGGTTGTAGGCTGGATCCCCAGTGAGAGGCAGGGCATGCAGGAGGTAGCCGATTGATGGTCCCCTCTCATTGATGGTTCTCTCTCTCTCTCCCCCTCTCCCTAGCTCTCTCTCTCTAAACAAACAAACAAAGAAAAAACAACTTTCATTTACTGGTATGGTTTTGGCTATTACTGGCTGTCTTCTGGATCTTAACAGTTTTAAATAGAACACTGAGATTTATATTTTATTTATGTTAGAATAGACTGGTCATCTAGTCTCCTGAGGCAAAGTTGGAACTCATCCAAGTGATTGAAAATATTGATGTCAGCCCAGATCTTTAAAAATAAATGCCAGGCTCGGGCCAGTTTGGCTCAGTGGTTAGAGTGTCGGCCTGTGGTCCAGAGAGCCCGGGTTCGGTTCCCGCTAAGGGCATATACCTCGGTTGCAGTTTGTTCCCAACCCTGGTTGGGTCATGCGGGTGGCAGCCACTCAATGTGTCTCTTTCACATCGATGTTTCTGTCTCTCTCCCCCCTGCTCTATCTGAACAAAAATAAAAATAAAAATAAATGCCAGACTTCTGCTGACCTGAGGTGGCCAGTCACCCCATAAGGCAAATACAACTAGGTAAAGTTGACAACCATTATAAAAACTGCTTGGATGCTGCCCTATGGAGAGTACCATCAAACTTATAGTGATGGGCCAGGCAGAAGGGGACACACTGCATCTGCTCTAGAGGAACCATGTCTCCTGTAAGAATTCCTCAGCACCCGGACATGAAGTAAAGGAGTAAATGAAGAATGTGCTATATCATTCATATTCTGAAAGGATAATAGGGCCATAGGATGTTGAATGGATGCATCATTTTCTTCAGAAAACAGTTTTGGAAATATACTCAATAAAGACAGTACCTTTGGTTAGGCTTATAAAAAAATAAAGCCAATTATTGGTTTAATAATTGGGAGAAGAAACATATTCTATCATAAACAAAATAGCTTGGTTTCTTGAACACTGAAAGCCCCCAGCTAGTTGAAAATGGATAAAGAAATGTGTTTTTCCTTCTTTCCACGTTAGAATGGCATCTTCCAGATGAAGCACTCTCATTACCATTGATTTAAATTGAGGAGTTTAGCTTAAAAGTCCTAGAAATATAAGATAAAGCAATGAAGGATTTATCCACCCATTTTTATCTTAGGTTATTAATTATATAACCATCTATGAAAACTTGAATTTATCAGCATTTTTTACTAAAACATCACCATGTAAATTAGACTTGCATGTACTTTCACTCCTAATGAAGAAGCTTTGGCAAGATACATTTTTCAAGGTAGACATATATTTTTCAGGGTAGCTGATAAATGCAGTGACATAAAAATATTTCAGTTATTCATGCAGAAAATGAATCGCTCTGGTGGTTGTTATATAAATGCATACATAGTTGTTGCATTAATTGTGGTGAAGTTGGTATGTTCACCTACTGGTTATATGTGTGGATAAGCAGACCAACTCCAGCAGTGCACGTGTGTGTGTGTAGGTGTGTGTTTATGTGTGTACACTAAAATGTTCTGGCCAGTTAGATTTTATATAGTAAATGATAACCTGTAAGACAGCCAGGTATAGAATGAAGAATACTTGGCTTAGAAAATTGAAAACCTATAAGTTAGCCATGATTCTGACATTGACCTTATATTTGGTCTTTGACAAGATACCTAGACTTTAAGGACCTTAAATTCTTAATTTGCTCATCCATAAAATGAAGGCAATAATATTTGCCTTCCCATTTTTTCAGGGATATTGTGAGGGTCACATGAAGTTATAAATGTGTAAGTGGTTTGAACCATGCTATCTTAAAGAACGTTTTTCTCAAGTATACTTACCAGTAGACATGGATTAACAAAGAGAGTACTGTCAACATAAATTGTGTTGAAGATTGGCAATCATTATTGACTTTCTAGGCAACATCTCCACAAGAATATCTACCTTAGGTGTGGCTCCCTGAAAGTAGCCCTTCAGATAGGGATTCTGATTCAAGTGATTTATTAAGTGAGTGTGGAAAGCAGGACCAACAAAGGAGAGTCTTCAGTTGAACTTTAGTCTCAAACTGGAGCATAAATAGCACCATAGAACTGTGTCCCTTTGAGGCAAAGAATCTCATCTTTTCTACATTGATATCAGTCTGTCATTGGCTGTGGGCCACCCCCAGGGCTGGACACAAACTCAAGGGCAAGTCCCTCAAATATCTCAGTGAGACAGTTCATGCCAAGGAGACTTACACTTACTGAGGGCAATTCTCAGGAGTAGGGTACACCTAGGAGCTGTTAGCAGCCAATCTTAACAACCACCGGGGATGAGGACACCTGGCTGCTAATGGGGATCTGGGTGCACTTGACTCCATTGATCCAGTGCATTGTGCTCCCAGACACCACACTCAGACCACTCCTTGTAGAAGTAGTAGCCCATTCTTACCCTCCAGCTATATCAGTTTTACCCAGACATTAGCATTCTACTTTCTGCTTTCCAAAATACATGATAAATCTATGTCATTCTATAGACAGTGATGTTTCCTGAATGCTGAAGTGGTCAAGATCTCTGTAGATAAAATAGTGGCAAAGGCCCTGGCTGATTTGGCTCAATGATTGGAGCACCAGCCTGCGGACCAGAGAGTCCCAGGTTTGGTTTCTGCTAGGGGCACATACCAAAAAAAAAAAAAAAAAAAATAGTGGCAAAGAATCAAAGAAGGACTGCGTATTCTGTCAAATGCACATGCTTAGATTGTCTTTGTCATTGTGGAGGGAAAAAATACCCACCCCCATAATGGGGCATAGCCTGTGTCAGAAATTACACTCATTTTCTCAGAAGCCATATCTAGAACAGTAGCCCTTATTACAAATACCATTTAATTCAGGTTAAATCATTGCCCACTGTGCTCCAGGCCCCCCATCTCCTGCTCTAATCACAATTCCTAAATCTTTCAGACACTTTTGGTGACAATAATTTATATGATCCTCTCAAAAATATGGCATTGCTTTTACTATGTTAACAATACAAAATTTTATTGTTTTTTATTATTTCAGTGTCGGGGGGAGAGCTTTAGGGAATTACACATCACTCTTTCTAAGATAGAATGGGATACAGCTCATTTTTCCACAGGAACTCCCTAAACCAGTGATTCTCAACCTTTTTCATATCGTGGCACATGTAAACTACTAAAATTCTGCAGCACACGAAAACTATATTACATTTTTTTCCAATCTGACAAAACATAGGTATACATTTGATCCGTTCACACTGGGTTGCTATTGTTGTGATGGCGTTGTCATTTTTTTAATTTTACAATCTAGGGGAAAAAGGGTCAGTGCCCCCGATTAAGTAGTCAGGTATTGCATGTTTTAGAAATTCTTGTGGCATACCAGGGTGCCGCGGCACACCGATTGAAAAATCACTGCCCTAAAACCTTTTTCAGTTTTACTCTACTCTATGAAATTTATCATTACTCAATGTTTTTATTTTGAGTCTATTTATTGTTTGCCTCAACCCACAAAAGTCTAAGCTAATTGAGGGCAGAGAAAATTGTTTTATTCACTACAGTTTTGAGTTCCTTAAGATAAATTTTATGCAGAGACTCTGGCATTCAAACTTATTTATCATGGACTAACTTTGAACAGGCTTCAGGCATCCAACCAAGGAATAAATAATTGAAAACCATCTAGCCTTTTAAGCTCTGACACCCTCACCTGAAATTTTGTAGGTGCATATATATCAATAATTTCATCACAATCTAACATAGTTTTCTTTGTCGTTCTAAAACAATGACAGTCGTTTCCCATTTGGAACCTCCAGATTAAAAAGATATAAATACAAGAAGTGTTAATTTTTGTGGTATCACATAGAACTTTTTTCCCAGGTTTTAGTTTATGTTTGGTCTCTAGAACTTACTAAAATTCCGCTCCTGGTACATGTCTGTGGTCAATGAAGGGAGATATGGATGGGTGTAATGGTCTTTCTTTACATAGTAAATCTCTCAGAAAGAGGATCACATAGTCTTCAAAACGGCCAGAACAGCCTTATTCAGCAAAAGGAAACACATTTCAGCTGACATGGAAGGGTTAGGTGATGGGGCACCAAAGACTTTGGAAATTTTTAGAATCTTCCAAATTTCTCTAATCTTTTCATTTCAGTTATTGAGAAGGATATTTTAGGGGTTTTTTTGTTTTTTTTGTTTTTTTTTTTATAAATTCCCTGTAAATTTCAGTGAAATTGAAGTTCTCCATGTGCATGCTAAAGCAGATAATGTATATACATTGCACTTGTTTTATAGCTATGTTAACTGTGTCACTATAGCATATGTGATGTGTTAGTACAATGGCTGAAAGTCCATAAGCTTCCATTTTTATGTGCTGTGCATTTAAGAACATAAGTTTGCTATTCCTTCAAAGCTGTCTAAATTCCACCGGAAGTAGACCTACCTACCACCACTACAGTACACCGCAGTCCTTCTTTTCCCCACGCCCTTGGGGGACTATTCTCCAAATCTTTGAGTTCATTGTATGCTTCATGCTAGTGTCCACAACTGTTACTTTTATTGGCTATTTTCCATTGTGTACTAAGGCCAGACTCATTTAGAGCTAGTTGAATTCCCACTGCCTTCCTCCTAAGTGGACTAGATAACCAACCACCGATTTAACCATTTTTCTGATTTTTGGCACCTCTGATGCCAATTTTTATTGGTCATCATTTTTGGCAGCTTATAATAAAGAATATCTGTCTTCAACTTAAACATAAAATATTTGTGTGAAATAGTATCAAGTAGCACAAGGAATTTATTAGAAGGCTGGAGAATTGGCTCGGGCTTGCCATATGAACATGTATGTTAGGATGCTGCCATACCTCTGTCTACAGATTTCAACCTGGGCATTTGATACAATGGTCTGGACCCTGCTGAATTGGAACACAGACCACCATGTCATTAAATTTTCAGTTGTACCACTATTTTATTAAATGTAATGTCTTGTACAACTTTATGCCTTTGTGTCAAGTTCTCAAGTTTTAAAATCTTGGGGGAACATCCAGATGACCTTGTATTTTTACTTGCAGGAATTGGGGGAAAATGTTATCTTCCTCAGTTGACTACTGTGGGAGATAAAGCTTTGTTTCTGCCTGTCTTGGAATTCCTCCACAAATAATAAGGGACCCAATGCGACAACATCTAATACAATCATCCTGGGGAATGCTAAAGCTGAGTGTCAAAGAAGTTAAAAGAATCAATCAAGGTAAAGCAGATAATATATATGACACAGGTGAAGGCTAGAGTCCAGAGAGCTCAGATTTCCTGATTTCTAGTCGTGATCATTTTACTAAATTAGATCATCTCTGAGGTTTGGCTGAGTTAACCAAGGAATAGGATAGCAGACCGTCCCTTCACCTCTCTGAGTCTCAGTTTCTCTAACATTGAGATCATAAGCCCTATTTTTCAGCTGAGCAAACAGTTAGAAAATATGCGATATAATACTGTATGTTAATAACTGGAATGATTTTAGCCATATTTGTGATAATGTCAATGGGAATGATTTGTAATACGAGTCTATAGATTCAATCAATACTCAGTTTGGTATGCTTTTTTATAAATACTAAAATGTTTACATGTGACTGTCCCCAAGTCACTTATGTGTCTTCCTGCTTATTCCTTAACCTTCCCAAGAGGGATCCATCATTTAAAGGAGTAGCAGCTAGTCTCTCTCTCTCTCTCTCTCTCTCTCTCTCTCTATATATATATATATATATATATATATATATATATCAACATTGTCAATTCATAATGTAGACAGTGGAGAATTAAAGTAACCATTCATTTGAAGAGCAATTGATTTAGATATTCTATTTTTCTTTTTTCTTTGGATGAATTTTACAGTGTTGACTATTTGTATTGATCCAATTATTCTTCTAATGGCTTCTGTTGGCTCCACTCAACCAAAAGAAAAATCACCATTGTATTGTGAGCCTTGAAGAGGAGTATGAAGATTGTAACTCTTGCAAGTAGTGGTCCCTGAACAACATTCTTTTAATGCAAAGTGATATCCACCTATTTTTGGAATGATTTTATCAAGTTAGTCACAGCAAGTTAAGGGACATCTGCCATTAGTAACTGCAGCTTTCTGCTGTGGGCAGAAAAGTGCGTGACTGATGACACACATGGAAGCATGTTCCCTGATTCTGGGAGAGACAGATATAATGAAGCAAGCACCCTTACATGTCCTGAGTCTTTCATTTGCATGTATACTTTGAATAAATCTCTGTATCTAGCTCTGTCCAGTTTCCATGAATGGATTGACCCATCATTGAAATAGTAGTTGCTTATATTAGAATTACTGGAGTGGGGACTAAAAATACCTACATATTTCTCCATTTGGCCATGAAACCTGAATTTTCTTTTAGATGACCAAGACTGGATCTGTTAAAACAGTCAATAGAAAATAAATCTCTCCACTGATTATGCCAGACTTTGGAAACTTTATGGAAGATGTTATCAGTAGCAATCATTTGTCATCATTTGTATTATATTATTGGTCAAATTATGGTAACTGGCATTAAACTAGACTTCATTATAGAACTTGGGCAATATAACTATCTACTGGGAAGCAAATATTTAATGGATTAGTTTTTATACTACACACCCTATCTTCTTTATCTTTCTATCAAACAATTATTTATTATTTGTCTCTATGGTCCTGGACATTGTAAATGCAGATAGTAAACCACTAATGGAGAACTTGGAGCAAGATGGAAGACTAAGAAGCCCCAGGCTCTCCTTCCCCCGTGGAAACATCAAGTAAACAACTATAAGACTAGCTAATGTAACTTCTTAGAAGCTCTAGAAATCTATCAGGGATCTGCAGCAGCCAAGGAAGCACCCAATCAAGAAAGGGTCACATTAAGAGCAGCGGGAAATTTTTGTGGCATGTTTGCTCACCTTGCCCCACCATGTAGGTTTACAGTATGAGTATGCGAGTTTATTCTTGTAAAATAATTTATTCATTATTGTATTATTTCCATATGCACAACTATAAACCTACTTTTGCCACACTCTGTATGTCTATATATATCAGACATTTCTGTCTTTAACTGGTGTAATCTTGTATCTTTTTGTACAGTTCAGATTCTATTGCATAGGAAACATACCTTTCAGAAGACCTAAAGTATTTCTTCTTCTCCTAGGAAACAACTGCCCTTTGATACTAAGCAATGACCTCTGTTCCTCATTAGAGAAACTCCCCAGCTCAGTTTATGGATGATTTTTTATAATTAGGATTGAAAACAGCCTTCCACGAGGGTCACTACTCTGCTGCCTGGGCATTGCTTTCACTTGGATTGGATTTTCTTTAATGTGACGGGAGGTGACTTGAAATGAGTAAAGACCATGTTGCTCTTGTTTGAGCCCTCTTACTGCCGTTACTTTACATTCTTTACCTGACAAACTGATTGCCTCCTTTTCATTTTGTTCTTTTTCTGCTAATTCTTCCTTTTCTTTCATTTAGGGACTGTTTCTTTGTCTCACCATTTTCACCATCTGGTAGTTCGAGGTGCCAGGGTCATACTCACTGGTTGGTGTGTTGGGGGTGTCAGGCTGTGCCAAGGCCAATCTCAGATCCAGTCCAGTCGACTGGGGTGCTGGTGGCTCTCAGCACCATCTGCAGTAGTGGGATCGGGGCCTCTCATCTGCTGCGGGTCCAGGAGGATCGATGGCTGGCAGCTCATGTTTGTCTGTCTTTTTTTTTTTAATATATTTTTATTCATTTTTGAAAGGGTGGAAAGAGAGAGAGATAGAAACATCAGTGTGAGAGAGAGACATCCCTCGGTTGCCTCCAGCACACCCCCTACTGGGGATCAAGCCCACAACCTGGGCGTGTGCCCTGACCAGAAATGGAACCGGGACCTTTCAGTCCATGGGACAATACTCAGACCACTGAGCCACACTGGCTGGGCATGTCTGTATGTCTTTGTAGGCGCTGCTGCCTGACAGGTCTCAACTCCTGATTCACCAGCTGCTGCTGCCACCCGGGGCAGGTCTCTAGGAAATGTTTCTTAGTACGAGCAGATTGTTTGTAAATTAGGTGAATACAAAAGTAGAGCACAGTCAGTTTTATAACAGGGGTTCATTGATCTAACAAATATTTATAAAGTCTCTACTATGAGCCAAGCTCTGATCCAATCATTGCAGATAGATCAGTAAAATAAAACAGGCCAAAAAAGCTTCTCCTTTAAAGGAACGAGGGCTCTTTGGACATATACTGAGGTGGCTTTTCCCAGAAGGGAGACCCTGAGACACTGATTTGAGT
The DNA here is from genome assembly GCF_014108415.1 of Molossus molossus. NCBI lineage: Eukaryota > Metazoa > Chordata > Mammalia > Chiroptera > Molossidae > Molossus > Molossus molossus. The sequence continues at coordinate 29,996,389 of NW_023425348.1, forward strand.
AAAGTAGGTTATTTGGGAGATAATCTCAGGAGGCACTTGCAGGAGAATAGGGGAGTGAGGGAGTCAATGTTGTTTGCTGATGAATTAAATATAGTATGAGAGAAAGAGAGAGGTATGATAACCCTAGCATCTGACATGAGAAACTACAAAGATGAAATTGTGGGTGCCTCTTATCAATGAGGGAAGCTGAGGCTCAGTTTCATGGGGTAGCTCTGGAAGATAGTATAGATTATGAATAAGTGTTCTCCCACCCAAAGGTGCTGGCCATGTAGGGTTGAAAGGAGCCCTTCAGGCATTAGCTGCAGGTGTTTGCAGAAGGATTCTGTAGGCATGACAAGAATGGGTAATGCTGAGGAAGTGTGGGCAAGTCTATGACATCATCTACTACAGTGGGATACAGACAAAAGTAAAATAATACTTGGTAGGTTGCATTGTGATAAGTATAATGGAGAAATATCAAGCATGAAATGGCAATGGGGAATAAATGTGTGTGTAGAAGGGTCAATTTTAAAAACCAGAAGTAAGAGGAGGACTCCCTGAGAACGTGACACTTGACCAAACCTGAAGGAAGTAACAGAGTAAGTCACATGGCTATCCGTGGAAGAGATCATCAGTGGCAAGACCTTGGAGTTGGCTTGGAAATTGTATGCTGGGTTAACATCAACGTATTTTAAATGCCCTCTAGATGATACTGATGTATAGCCAAGTTTGGGAATACATCGCTTGGTTAGAGGGTTCAATCCTGGGCAATTAAACATTTATGTTGTGTGGCTGTTGCTTTGTGGATTGGAAGCTGAGATCAGAAAGTCTAAAGGAATGTATCGAGACTTTCCCAATTTAAGGCTTAAAAATGAATGGGACATAGCCCTGGAAGGGCTCTGAACAGAGGTGATTTGATTTATGCTAAAACAGTATCACTCTGGCTGCTGTGTGACAGAACAATAAAAGGAGAAGTGGTGGGAAAAGGGAGCCCAGTGATTATATAATAGACAAAAGTGACTAGGAACAGAGTAGAAGTAGAAAAGGGTTTATTTTGATGCTTTAGAGTCAATGTTGTTTGCTGATGAATTAAATATAGTATGAGAGAAAGAGAGAGGTATGATAACCCTAGCATCTGACATGAGAAACTACAAAGATGAAATTGTTATTAACTGAAGTAGAAAACTGTGGTAAAAGAAAGAGCAGGTTTAGCAACTTGGAGGCAAGGGGTCAGACAAGAGGAAAGTTATGGGTGTGTTAATTTGACATATCTATTAAAATCCAAATAATTTCCTTTTTTGTACACAAAGAGAGCCGGGCTTGGAATCATCAGAACAAACGTGATATTTAAAGTCAGAAGCCCAAAAAACTAAAAGCATTTCCCTTAACAACAGGAACAAGACAAGGATGCCCACTTTCGCCACTCTTATTTAACATAGCACTGGAAGTCTTAGCCACAGCAATCAGACAGGAAGAAAAAATAAAAGGGATCTAAATTGGAAAGGAGGAGGTGAAACTGTCATTATTCACAGATTACACAATACTATACGTAGAAAACCAAAAAGACTTCGTCAAAAACTTACTAGACTTAATAAATGAATTTGGCAAAGTAGCAGGCTACAAAATTAACGTCAAGAAATCGATGGCATTCTTATACATTAATGATAAACTCACAGAAAGAGAAACTAAAAAAAAAACAAACAATCCCATTTACCATTGCAGCAAAAAATTAAGATATATAGGAATAAATTTAACCAAAGAAATGAAGGACCTATTCGCAGAAAACTACAAGTCATTGAAAAAAGAAATAGAAGAAGATATAAAAAAGTGGAAGCACGTACCTTGTTCATGGATTGGAAGAATTAACATTATTAAAATGTCCATATTACGCAAAGCAATCTATAGATTCAATGCAATCCCCATCAAAATACCAATGATATACTTCACAGAAGTAGAACAAATACTTCAAAATTTCATATGGAACCAAAAAAGACCCTGAATAGCCACAGCAATTTTGAAAAAGAAGAACAAAGTTGGAGGGATCACATTACCAGATTTCAGGTTATACTACAAAGCCACTGTAATCAAAACAGTCTGGTACTAGCACAATAACAGGCAGATAGATCAACGGAACAGAATAGAGAACCCAGAAATGGACCTAAGATAATATGCACACCTAATATTTGACAAAAGGGACAAGAGTATACAGTGGAGTAAAGACAGCCTCTTTAATAAATGGTGTTGGGAAAACTGGACAGCTACATGCAACAAAATGAAACTAGACCATCAACTTACACCATACATAAAAATAAACTCAAAATAGATAAAAGACTTAAAAGTGACTCATGAATCCATAAAAATCCTAGAAGAATATGTAGGCAACAAAATTTCAGACATCATACGCAGCAGAATTTTCACTGATACATCACCTAAGGCAACAGAAACAAAGGAGAAAATGAACACATGGGACTACATCAAACTCAAAAGCTTCTGCACAGCAAAAGAAACAACCACCAAAATGGAAAGGCAACCCACTCTATGGGAGAGCATAATTGCCAATGATATATCAGATAAGGAGTTAATTTTCAATTTATATAAAGTGCTCATACAACTCAACGAAAGGAAGACAATGAACCCAATTAAAAATGGGCAGAGGAACTAAATAGGCACCTCTCCAAACAGGACATACAAATGGCTAGGAGACATATGAAGAAATGCTCAACATCACTAAGCATCAGAGAAATGCAAATTAAAACAACAATGAGGTATCACCTCACACCTGTCAGAATGGCCGCCATCAACAAATCATCAAACAAGTATTGGTGAGAGTGTGGAGAAAAGGGGACTCTAGTGCACTGCTGGTGGGAATGCAGACTGGTGCAACCACTATGGAAACAATATGGTGTTACCTCAAAAAATTTGACCCAGTGATCCCTCTTCTAGGAATATACTTCTAAGAAGCCTGAAACACCAATCAGAAAGAATATATGTACCCCCATGTTCATAGCAGCAGTATTTACAATAATTAAGATCTGGAAACAGCCCAAATGTCCATCAGTAGCCAAATGGATAAAAAAAAACTGAGGTACATATACACAATGGAGTACTATGCAGCTATAAGAAAGAAAGATCTCTCATCCTTTGAGATGACATGGAGGGACCTGAAGAATATTATCGTAAATGAAACAAGCCAAGCAAAGAAAGACAAGTATCATATGATCTCACTTATTTGTGGAAAATAATGAACATAACAGTCTGAGGAACGGGGTAGTCCCAGAGATGTGGAAGTGTGGTATATACTGACAATCCCCAGAAGAGGGGTTGGGGGAAGATATAAACCACAGAACTTATATGCATGTACATGAACAATGGACATGAAAAACAAACCCGGGGACAGGGTGGGGAGGGTGGCAGTGGGGGAATCAATGGGTGAAAAAGGAGAAACATCTGTAACAAAAATAAATAAATTGATTTAATTTAAAAAATATAAATAAAATTCAAAGCCCAGATGAAATCACAAAGAGAGCATGTACAAATCGAGAAGAGAATACACCCACAGTTTAGTCTTGGGATCAATGATTAGAGGTTGGAAAGACTGAGGAGCTGGCACAGGTGGCTGACAGGAGAGCCTGGAGGTAGGTAAAATCCAGGGGTCAAATATCAACAGTTCCCTATGGTGTGATTTAAATAAGGTGAGGACAGAGCACTAGTCAACTGGATTGAAAAATGGAGCTTCACAAGATCAGTGTGGATGGTGGGCTGGGAACTAAAGCTTTATTTAAATGAATTTAAGAGAGAGTAAGAGGAGGGAATTGGGAAAAAATGAAGGACACCTTTTTAAAAATTTTGCTATAATTACATGCTCTAAAGTAGGTTGGGTCCTGGACTGGGATGTGCAAACCACAGAATTCTGAAAACTAAATGTTTGCTTGGGTTTTCATGAGTTTTCCCTTGGTACAAATCGATGACTTAATTAGTTTATTTATCTATTATTTATTTATTCATTCATTCATTCGTTTATCCAAACATGAAACAGATTGCTAATAAGGGGGAAACACCACCAGTGAGTTGAGTTTCAAGAACAATCAGAATGTCCCTTATTCAGAGATAGGCCGATCCCTGGTTTCCTGTCAGCAACAACATTTTGAAGCATGTTAATGACAAGCCCCAATATGCATCTTGTTTTAAGTCCTATGTGTTGCTCATCAGCCCTTTTGAAGAGGTTGGAGAGGACTTGAAGTCCAGGTGAGGTTGAAGAAAGCTGGTGATCTTCCCATTTTCAAAATTTGTACTTTTTAAAGCACAGAAAGTGAAGATTCCCCACAAATTACCCAAATCCAAAAATGAAGCAAAGAACATAATTACAGCTCACTGGGTACTAGACCTATTAGAGCCCTTCCTGCTATGCTATCATTTCCCCCGTATAGTTTAGCATCAGCATTCTTGCTTCTATTATTTTTATTAAATTTATTTGGGGTAACTTTGGTCAGTAAGATTATATAGGTTTCAATTGTACATTTATATGATACATGATCTGTATGTAGTCAAATCATTTTCTGTCACCATGTATTTGAACCCCCTTGCCCATTTCTACCCCAAACCTGCTTCCCTGTGTCAACCACCACCCTGTTGTCTGTGTCTATGAGTGTGTGTTTGTCCTGCTTCTGTTCTATTTCTCCATACTGATTTTTAAAAAAATAGAAGCAGATAATTAAAGAAAGAAGATGAAAGAAAAGACGGATTTTTAAAAATCTTTTATTTATTAATTTGTTTTTGTTACAGATGTTTCTCATTTTCCCCCACTTTTTAAAATTTTTATTAATTTATTTTTGTTACAGATGTTTCTCCCTTTTCTTCCCCTAGACCCCATTCTCCCCATCCTGGCCCCCCACCCCCCTAGCATTGTTGTCTATGTTCATTGTTTATGCACACATGCATATAAGTTCTTTGGTTCATCTCATCCATCCCCTCCCACCCCCTACTCTGAGGTTAGTCAGTCAGAACCATACTCCTTTCTATGTCTCTCAGTCTATTTTGTTAATCAGTCAAGCCAATCAGAAAAAAGAAAAGAGAAGGATTTCATCCAATCTTCAAACTTTTTATGTCAAATAAGTAAAGATCTTCTTTGAACCATTACAATGTCACATCCCAAATAAAAACAATTCAGGCTGGCGAAAGAGACTCTTAATGCCCTGTTTCCTCCTTCATTTTAGTGTCAGTGGATCAAAAGGCAATTGTATTCAAAAACCCAATCTTAATATCTAAAATGATTCATCTTTTTTGTTGTTGTTGCTTATTACTCCTCATAAATATTACCTAACTTATAGAGATATGGGACTTTGATTTTGCTCATAAGGGAAACTTACTTATGGCAAAAAAAATGTTGTTGAGCAAATTAAAGTAAAAAACCTAATATTCCCTCATTTACTCTATTAATAAGCAATAGAATCAAATAAATTTAAATTAGAACCAAAGACTTTAGGATAGCCAGGGGAACTTACAGCTGATTTATTAATGCACTCATTTCACAGAACAGAAGAATGAGGTTTGAGAAAAGTCAGACATTTGTCAAGGTCACACATACTGAAAATAGTGACTGAAAAACTATGGTTGTCTGTTCACTAGCCCAGCGTCTCTTTCCTTATGAAATGCCACCTTTTCTCGGTGTAATAAAGATAAGAGGCCAGCACATCAGCTCCTCTGGCTGTTAATAACACTTACAGTATATGAGGGATAAAAAGTAATCTAATCCATGTGCATTAACAGTAGATAGAAACCTCTTGTTAACACCTGCGAAGTAGAATGAGTGAAAAAAGCAATTATCCTAGTTGCTGCAGCAGAGAGAAGAAAAAAAAAATGAAATTGACCTTATCTATTTAAAAAGCGAAGACAGAAACTGCTGTAGCAGCATAGTATCCCTGTTAAACCGAAAGCTAATGTTTGTATCAGTTTAGAAAAATGTAATCATTATTCATTGTAGATGACTTTTCACCTCATGTGCCATTCTGACATTGTAGTCAAGAAATAAATATTGTGCCGACAGAAAGCTCATGTGGTAAATCATGTAATTTACAAGACAGTAAAATATGTCATGATACTGCATCCAGTACTTAACCAAGAGCCTCAACAACACATAAATCTTACCGTACTTTGATGCAATCATAGAGTTGCATTTCATGCTAGGGTTTTCCATTGTAGCTGAACATTCATGATTGTTCTTGTAATAAGTACCATTTTTCTGTTCCATTTCTCTTCTTGCCCAAAGAAATGGTATCTGGAAAGTGCTAAAAATGTGAAGCCTCCAGGAAATTGTCCTGAAACTAGAAACCAGCAGGAAATTGACCTGAATACGCTACAGGCAACATCCAAAGTATTTTTTGAAACATATTCCTTTGGAATAGCCATTATATCTTTTAATAATTGCAATTACATTCATATTCAATCTCTTGACCTTTGTACATGAAAGTTGGCCTGTAGTGTAATATAATATGTCAGCGATTTTCAACCGGTGTGCTGCAAGGATTTTTGAAACATCCAATACCTGACTGTTTAGTCAGACCTCTTTTCCCCTGGATTGTCAAATGAAAAAATGACACCAGCCAACACAATAGCCCTCTGGTGTGAAAGCCCTGTATTGAACCATAAATATATAAGTCACATAGTAGAATTGTGTCTTATTGGTCGTCTTGCATAATACGGTTGCATCTAATTGGTTAATTCTTGGTAAGAGAAATCCTTGTATACAAGTATAGGCACCTGATTTTCGAAAAAGTCACTTTGGAGCAAAAAGGATAGGTAATTACTATTATTATTATTATTATTATTATTATTATTATTATTGTAAGCCAATGAAAATTATACCTACTTTTTTTGTCAGATCTGCAAACAATATATTTTTTTGTGTGCTGCAGAATTTTAGCAATTAGTTTATGTGTGCATGAGATGAAAGGTTGAAAATTGCTGTCTCAAGGTATATAGTACAAGGAAATTTGCTTTTTTTATGGGATGCAGATTTTATCTTCATAGCATGTTTAGGATCGTTGTGATCACAACGGCCATTAAAAGCTTGCTCAGTGTTCTTACTGAGAAATTTCTACTGAAATCCTGATTCCTTCAAAAATCACCTAAAAGTGTTTCTGAGGAAAATATTTTTGGTCTATTTATTTTTTACTTTATTGAGTTTTTAGCATTGATTATAATTTGTTTTTCCAACAGGGTTCTTTAACACTGCTTCTAAGTACAATAGGCTCCTATAGAGATGCTGAAACTGCTGTTTGTAGTTTAAAAGTTTCTCTCAGATAAATAAAGAGAAAAATAGTATTCAGCAAGCCCTTTAGAAAATGTAACAAACCACCCCCCTTTTACTTGATTCTAAAGTTAAATTGATTAAGCGCTTGTGTAACCTTCTCCTTTAAAGCTGTAAAATTCAGTGAGTGGAATTCATGGGTTGCCCTTTCTGTCCTGTTTTTAGGCTGCCATTCTTCAGATGGAAGTTTTCTTCAGTCTTTTCAACAGAACGCCATGGTCATATGTCTTGCTCTTTTACATAGCTTTGCTTTGTATGTACAGTCTGGTGACTGTTTTGCCTCTTTACAACACCTATGGGTGCATACGACTTTGAGCAATAACTCCCAATGTACTTCCATCCTAAGATATTACATACATGAAAGGAAACATAAATGCATTGAGAACAGGAAGGAAAACACGTATCTGTCTCAGGCATAAAAGAAAGGCCTGTTATATAATGATTTCCATGTCCTGTAAATATTTCTACATCACAGAAATGTGTATGTTCACCATGCATGAGACATACACAGAATGTGAAAATTTGTGTTTTTTTTTTTTCCTCTAGCCCCTTGTGCTTTGAAATGAAAGAATAAATTAAAGAGTGATTCTAAATAACTTTGTATTCTTACTCTACCCAACATATCAGTCAGTTTTAAGTAGTCTACATAGGACAGTATTTAAAAAGTTAGTCTTGAAGCCATTTTAGTTTTTTGCTTAACTTAATTATGTCTTGGCATTTTTAAGAGTAATAGATGCTTATTATAAAAATTTTTAGAAAGTACAGTATAGAGAAAAATAAAAATCATGTGTAATCTTAGACCATTTTCCTGTTAAATTTTTGATGCATTACTGAAGATATATTTACATGTAATAAAATTGTGAGAGTATTGAGTTTTTTTGTTTGTTTGTTTACAATATGTCATAAACTCTTCCCTATGTTATGAGTCTTCCATAATTTTCAGGTTGTTCTTCAGTTTTTTACTACTATAAATTGTTGTGTTAAGAATCCTCTGCTTAAAAAAAAATCCTATATTTAAACATCTGTGTAGACCTGTTTCCTGGAGTCTGTTTATAATATTTTAAAGTTAAAAACAGTATGTTATTAAATCTATCAATTTTTAAAATTCGAATTATATTTTTGTTTTACCACCATGTGATTGAAAATACAAAATATGGAGAAAATGTGAAATGCTTAATATCTACAAAAAGCTTCCTCCTTGGGAGAGAAACGCATGTCCAGTTTCATACCTTGTTGAGTGCTCTGAGCCAGGAGTGCTTGTTTGCTGACATAATGCCAAATGGTCGCCAAGCACCTTGTAATGTGAGAGGGTTCTGTTAATGACAGAAATTTGAGATTTCTTGAACACTGAGAGGAGTAGGAAAGCTAACTGGGGACACAGTAGTTGCTCTGAGGAATAGAGGTGCCAGTGAATTGTGTCACCAAATATGGAAGAAGAAATAAAAGAGACACAGGGTGTTATAAGAAAGAAGACTCCTATAGATAGGATTATGGATAAACTGGGTGCAATTGTGGGAGGAGAGAGAATAGGTAAAGAAAATAAAAGATGTGAAAACTTGAAACATGTCCAAAGCAGAGACAGAAGCTCTCCTTTAGAAATCAGTAGGGGCATCTTGGGAAATAGGAGATATATACTCTGGTGGTGGTGGTCAGCAGAACTCCAGGTTAGAGGTAGAAGTCCTCCTAAGCTAGATAAGTTTCTGAGAGAAAGAGAAGCCATAGTTACCCAATAAGTAGTTACTTTGTGACTATCGCATCAAAAAAGAAATCTTGAGAAGAGAAAAAAATGTGTGAAATACCACTTTCCATATATACAGATATGTATTTATATTGTTCTTTGTATACAGAGTACTCATCAAAAAAATGTTACTATATAGAGCAGGAAAATATAAATCAGTGCTAACAAATGTAAATTGTCAATTGCAGCTATGAAAAAGCAACAATAACACAAGTGCTGGCCAGTGTGGCTTAAGGTTTAGAGCATCGACCTGTAGACCAAAGGGTCATGGGTTTGAGTCTGGTCAAGGGCATGTGCCTGGGTTGCAGGTTCAATTCCTGACCCTGGTGGGGGCACATGCAGGAGGCAACCAATTGATGTATCTCTCTCACATCGAAGCTTCTCTCTCTTCCTCCCCTATCCCTTGGCTCTCTCTAAAAATATCCTTGGGTGAGGATTAACAACAACAAAAAAGTAAAGAGAGGACCAGACATCCTGGAGATGATGACATGAGTGTAAGAGAATGGGAATCAGGAACTGATACACTAATAGGAAATAGAAGGAAAAAAAACTTGCTTAGAAATACAAATTAAACATAAGAATGCCAAGGAGAAATAGACACTGCAGAAAGTGTGGTAAGGGAGATAGAGACTGAATATGAGATAAACAAAGGGAAATAGAATTAAAAAAGGATTAGAAAGAAAAATAATAGAAGAAAATGGGCATTGGGATACCCTAAGAAGACAAAGAACTAAACAGAACACATTTTGAAAATATAGTCATTTTTTAAAATTAGGAGATTAAAGAAGCTTAAATAACTGAATGGGGATGATATTTTACAAGGAAAATTGTCCCATGCATAATAACCTTGAGATATCACCTTGTAAAATTAATTTTAGCAACTAATTATTATTCTTTTGGGTATACACACACAAAAACAAGGCCAACGAGTAATATAAGAATGAAAAGTAGGCTGGCACCAGACACCTCCACGACAATATTCAATTAAAAAAAAAAGAAAACAATGCAGAGTAAAACATTAAAAATACTCCTATAGAAATTGACGTTAGTGAAGATGGCTGAGTAGGAAGCAGTAAGCAGTCATCTCTCTATGTGGACAGCAGCTGTACTGGCAGAAATAGTCCGAAGGGACTGTTTGGAACTCTGAAGTATATTTGAACAAATGAAGCTTCCGAAGGTTAGCTGGTAATTTGCTGTTAATTCCAGTCTACATCATCAGTTAGTGTGATGATGACAACCCATACTCCACCCTCAGCCTCAGGGCAGGCAGCTATGGGATGGCAATCATATCCCTGGCATGGCTGGTTGAAGCCAGGTGAGCAGTAGGACTTTGCCCACCAAATGGCAGGATCCTGTGTTCTGGTTGTGGGTTGCTGCTTCTGTTGCTAAGATGCTCACAACCCCACTGCTGAAGCAGTGTCCATAAGATCTAATGGAACCTTATTTTCTTGTTTCTTAATGGGGGAAGCATTTAAAAATATTTTACAAAGGAGGCAAGAACATACAATGGGGTGAAGATAGTCTATTCAAATAAATGTTGTTGGAAAATTCGACATATACAGGGAAAAAATGAAACTAGACCACCTTCTTACACCATATACAAGAATAAATTCGAAATAGATTGAAGACTTAAATGTTAGATTCAAAACCATAAAAATCCTAGAAGAAAATATAGGCAGTAAAATCTCAGCCATCTGTCATACTAACATATTTTCTGATATATCTTCTTGGGTAAGAAAAACAAAGAAAATAAAATAAACAATTGGAACTACATCGAAGCTTTTGCACAGAAAAGGAAACTATCAACAAAATGGAAAGACAGCCAATTGAATGGGAGAACATATTTTTTAATGGTACATCTGAAAAGTGGTTAATATCCAAAATTTATAAAAAAAACTTTTATAACTGAATACCAAAAAGCAAACAATCTAATTAAAAAATGGGTATGAACCTGAATAGACACTTCTCCAAAGAGGCCATACAGATGGCCAACAGACATATGAATAAATGCTCAATGTCACTAATCAGCATAGAAATGCAATTAGACCACAATGATATATCACCTTACACCTGTCAGAATCGCCATCATCAATAAATCAACAAACAATAAGTGCTGGCAAGGATGTGGAGAAAAGAGAATTCTGCACTGTTGATGGGGATGCGCCTGGTGCAGGCACAGGGGAAAGCAGTATGGAGTTACCTCAAAAATTAAAAATGGAACTGCCTTTTGACCCAGTGATTCCACTTTGGGGAATATATCAGAAGAATCCTGAAACACTAATATGAGAGAATATATTAACCCCTATGTCACTGTAGCATTTTAAAAAATAGCCAAGATTTGGAAGCAGCTCAAGTGCCCAACAATAGATAGGTGGATAAAAAAGCTGTGGTACATTCACACAATGGAATACTACTCAGCTATGTAAAAGAAGGAAATCCTGTCCTTTGTGACAGCCTGGATGGACCTGGAGAGCATTATGCTAAGTAAAATAAGCCAGCTAGAAAACAAACAAACAAACAAAAAACACACAAAAAAAACAATTACTATATGATTTCACTTATATGTGGAATCTAATGAACAAAATAAAGTAACAAAAAATTTTTTTTTTTTAATTATGTATACAGAGGAATTTAGAAGGATACTACACATGTCCAGGAAAATAGATTGGCTCAAGAAAGACCTGGAATCTTAAGCTTTGAGCTGAGACTGATTCCTGGCTCAGACACCCAATAACAACAACAACAACAACAACAACAACAACAACAACAACAAACAGCAAACTCTGGGGAAGGACAAGAATCTGATATACAGTTACCAAATTATAAAATTCAAATGTCCAGTTTTAACAACAAAAATCACAAGGCATTTCAAGAAACAGGAAAGTGTTCTCCATTCAAAGGAACAAAATAAACATACTTGAGGAAGCAGAGACATCAGACCCACCTGTAAATGAAAGAGTTGAATCTCTAAAGCTTATATTTTGGGTTATATTCCTGTCATTCTTCTAAAATATGCAGGTATCTTTTTTTTTTTTTTTTTTTTTTTTTTTTTTTTTTTTTTTTTTTTTTTTATCCTCACCCGAGGATATTTTTCCATTTTTTTGTACAGATAGAATGGGAGGGAGAGAGAGGAAGGGAGAGAGAGTGAGAAACATCGACGTGAAGGGACACATCGAGTGGCTGCCACCCGCACGACCAACCAGGGCCGGGGACAAACTGCAACCGAAGTACGTGCCCTTAGCGGAAACTGAACCCAGGTCTCTCCAGACCGCAGGCGGACGCTCCAACCGCTGAGCCAAACTGGCCAGGGCATATGCAGGTATCTTGTAAGTAAAATGAAGAGATTACTATTTCTTAAGGGAAACGTAAGAACTCTTAGCTAGGATATAAAGATGATCATAATTGAAATAGAGAAACTATTGTATTTAAATATTTCACTCCTAAATGTTCTAATCAATTTCTGGATCCAGAAATTCTTTTACTCAGTCCTACTGAAGCAATGTTTTCTGGTATCGGAATATTGGTAAATGTTCAAAATAGGAAATGATAAAGAAGAACCTGAAATTTTGGAAAATGTTCCAGTCACAAAGTTGTTCCTATGACCATGAGGTATATAAGACTGACTAGTAATAATGTAGTAGCAAGGTAAGATAGACCAACAGATGCATTTTTCCCCTGATTTCAATGACTCTTGGGTTGAAAATCTCAAGATTTTCTTTGACTGCTGGAATATAACACAAGTGGGCCAAAGGATTTTGCAATATAAAGGAAAATGCCAAAGTTTGGGTGCATTTAAGAATCACTTAGCCTAAGGTTTTTTTGACTGAGTACGATAGCTCTAGGATGAGATTTCACGGGTCAGTTCCTCTTTGCCACTCTCTAGTGAAGTGTTTTATGCTTCTATTTTCGAAATTACAAGGATCAAGTAATCACCTGCGATAAAATTCAGTAGTTAATTCCAGATAACACACTTCCTTTCTGCTGTATTTTCTACATACATGGAGAATATTGCTGCAAAGCCAGGGTATTTTCTTGTGGGACACTTATTTTTATTGAGTAAATTTTTATTGTTTTGCCACAACAATCCAATACTGGCCATATTTCACGTTTACCAAATAATAAATGTGTTAAAGTTTTAAATAATCAGTTTTCTCAATAATATATGTTTGTTAACTATTTGACATATGCTATTTCTTAGCTAGAATGTGGCTTATAAAAGTATACAGTTAAATTCTGTAAGCATCTCCTCATGGGAAAATGGATAGATGTTTGGGTCACCTGAATGAGAAAGGTACTTTTTGATACCACCTGCCTAATCTTCTTCTTTTATTTTTTAAATCCTCACCTGAGTGCATTTTTTCATTTATTTTTACAGAGAGTGGAAGGGGAAGGGGAGAGAGAGTGAGAGAAATTTGGATGTGAGAGAGACACACGAAACCTTCAACCCAGGTACACACCCTTGACTGGGAATCAAACCCGTGACCCCTTGGTGTGAAGGCCAATGCTCCAATCACTCAGCCACACCAGCCAGGGCCTGCCTAATCTTTTATATTCAATTTCTCTTTAATTTGTTCTCCACATATCTAGATTTAACTTTGTGAAACATTAATCTGATTACCTAACTTTCCCACTGGAAAAGGTTTTTTGTTTTTTTTTGTTTTTGTTTTTTATCTTTATATATTTCTATTATATAGAAGAACAACAAAAAATGCCAAACTCTGATATTTGAGGATAGATCCATTTTGGCTCATCTGATTCTTTTCGCTTTATCATCTCTCTCAGACTTTCATATATAAACTATTTATTTTTCCATAAACATCTTGTATTTTACTCACTTCTGTGCCTTTGCATGGACTTTTCCCTCTGACTGAAATGTTCTTCATCAACTCTTGAAATCCTTCAAGACCAGCTGCTATAGCATCACCATTGTTAATGCTCATCCAGTAAACTCAACTGGAGCTCAGTGCTTCTTCTTCATCACTTTTTCCAAGTATGCAAAGTAGTTTATGAATATTCCTGACCTCCTCTGAGGTAGTCCAATGAGCTTAGAGTACCTCCACAGGGCCTAAGAGACTGAAAGTACTCCATAAACCTTTGCCGAGGTAAGCTAAATAGTGAATCAGTTTTTCATCCTGGTAAATAATGAACATTCTATCATTACTGTTACATGTAACAGTCTGTGAAGAATGTTACTTACTGCTTACACATCTCTGATTTATTCATACCAATTCACTGAACAATAGTCCTTAGTTATGCTACTACTAGAACAAGTATTATTTAGCAGAGTTACTTTCCATGCCTTAAAATAAATACAGAGTATCTTATATAAGCAGAAAACAAAATAGAAAAATGCAGAAATATACTCATCTCTGAATAATGTGAGTACATATATATGTATGCTTTTCAAACTCTCTTTTCTGAACTATAGTTATTGCTAAAAACAATTATTGTGAAAGGGCACCATCTGCTATGCAAAAGATGGAATACTAATTTTTTTTTTATAGAAATCAGTTGCTGGGTTAAAATTAACCCCATTATTTACTAGCTATGTAACGTGAGCAAATTACTGAAATGCTCTTAGCTTCAGTTCCCTCCGCTATAAAATGGGAACAGCACTGACCTCATGAGGTGACATGAGGTTTATAAGATACAGACACACAGATTTTTAGTCTCGTGTATGATCCATCATACACAATCAGTAGTTATTACCTACTATATTAATGATGATATTGATTACTATTTCACTTTTATCAGCATAGACTAGAAGTTCAGATTCTTAATGCATCTTCTTTTGGACTTTATTCTTGAGACAAATAATGACTGTATGATAATTTAATTAACATCCAGCTCATCTATATTACAGATTGTAGTTTTTATGGATTTTATTAAAATGGTAAAGCCATCTCCTGAAAACATAACATATTTACCAAGATCGGAATTTATGTGACAACCATCCTGTAAAGTTCCAAGACTTTATTATTTTTATTTATAACCCAAAAGAGCAATGATCACTTTTTCAACCATTCCCTGCATTCTTTAATTTAAATCACAGACTGTGTATAAGCAGATATGTTAGGCAATCTTTTCCCATTCTTTGTGGTTGAAGGATGTTTCAGGTTTGGTGTAACCAGATATTACTTGGTGAGCCGTGTCAGCCACTATTACACTTAAGATTATAGTCTCAGGGTACAAGAATGTTGAAATGAACTTCCTTAACATATATATGGTTCATTAATATACAGTTTCTATTTTTGTTTTCTTTTCATCTGTCATGACATCCCTGTGACTTTCCTGAAGTAGGAATAAATCCTCTCCCCTTTCACAACATATTACTAACACCCCCCCCCCCCCCCCGCCGGAAGCTTCTAGTTGAGTTTAACCTGTCTAGGTTTTATTACAAAGCCCCTGTGTTCATGGAATTAATATTCTATTTGGGGATGGAGAAGTTAGTTAAAATTACCATGATAGAAATTCAGTATTATTATTATCTGGTGTTACCACTGTGTAAAGGAGCAAAGAATCCTGAAAATGAGTTTGACTGATTTATTTTCCACATCATTATTAGTCATGATTTCAGAATTAGAAATTTGAAGGTGAATTCAAAGCTGCCAGCATTTTTGTAAATGTGCAGTATTACGAAGCTGTTAAAGGTTTTGGTGGTCAGAGTGACCTGAACAACTGTACGTATAATGTGGGCAAATTATGAAATCATTTTGAGCCAGGGTTCTTTTATTTGAAGATAATAATAATTGTCTCCTAGAGATATTGTAGGAGTTACACAAAATAACACTTTTCAGTTATCTAGCAGAGTGTTTGACAGTCTTTCACTTTCAGTTGCAAAGTGCCTTTCTAATTCTAGATAATTAAATGTGGATGGATAATGTGGTAGGCATATTCTAAAGATCCCCCTCATTCCCCAGAGACTTGATTTCCTGGTTAGTCAATCAGACATTGATCTAGGTACTGCTGTGAGGGGACTTTGCAGATATAAATAAAGTCCCAAGTCAGTTGACCTTACAGAGAGTTTTAACTAGTTGGTAGCAGAAGAGGAAGTCAAAGGAAATTAAAGCATGAAGGGGATTCCACCGACAATTCGACTTTGTTGGCTACAATTTTTTGGAAAGACCCCTGGAGAGGAATTGCTAGTGGCTTGTGGGAGAGGAGAACAGCGCCTGGCCAGTAGCCAGGAAATCAACTTCTGTCCCATAACCACGAGGAGCTGAATTATGCCAACAATCTGAATGAGCTCAAATTAGATTCTTCCAGAATAAAGCCCAGGTGGCAGAGTCCTGTAGTGCGAGACCCTAAGCAGAGAACTCAGTTGAACTATGTATAAGTTGCAGAAACTTTAAGAAGTGCTGTTTTAACTCTCTTCATTTGTGGTAATTTGCAGTGTGTTAATAGGACACTAATACAAATATATTTTAGGTTTCTGCACTTCAAAGTCACCATGCCTTTTTTTTTTAAGCTCTTATTGGTTTTTCTTAATGTCTTTCTGCATTAAAGACAAAGAAAAAAATCTTAATTTAAATATTAATGGTCCTAGGATAATTATTTTTTAAATCACCTGATCTGCATTCTTGACTCCTTACAGGTCTCCACCTTTATATTCTGATTGAGGATACCAAGGTTGTTTTATTTATGGACAGAAACAATCTACTTAATGTTGTTATAAATGGTCTAAAGGTTGTTGGAGTAGTTTGGTCGCAACTGTACAATGAGTTACTGTTGTCAGGCAATGTTCTACTTATTAGATAAACTCTAAAAGTAATGACCTTCTTTTGGTCTCTTTCTCATTAATTGTATGTGGCATGTGACTTTTATCAGCATGCTCCCTAGATTTTTAATAACATCAGCTCTGGATATATATTAAACCTTATATGTCTCCTTCTGACTCTGTGATCACGTCTTACCCAATGAAAATGTTTTTCAAAAATCAGTATTTCTCTTGCTGCCTTCTTGCCTTCATTATATGTTTTGATTTATGGATTTTATATGTTCATAGATTTCAACTATCCCCTTTCCACGGCACCT
Source organism: Molossus molossus (assembly GCF_014108415.1). Classification (NCBI taxonomy): domain Eukaryota; kingdom Metazoa; phylum Chordata; class Mammalia; order Chiroptera; family Molossidae; genus Molossus; species Molossus molossus. Next base: position 30,013,446 of record NW_023425348.1, read on the forward strand.
GACACAGAGCCTGGCCACAGCAGGAGCTCTATACACATGTAAAACTTAGTAACTCTTCATGACTCCTAACTTTATATTACCAATTTTGATTCTTCCAAACCACTGGAGTTCATGTCTAACTACTTATCAGACATATTCACTCTGATGTACATTTGCTAGGTAAAATACAGGATGAGCAGTTGAAAAGTTAAAAATATAACTATGTACCAAATATTGCATAGGATATACTTATGCTAGAAAAAATATTCATTGTTTTTCTGACATTTAAATAAAACTGGACATCTTGTATTTTTATTTGCTCAGTTGACAGACCTAGTTGGATACACACTGAAGTTTTGTAGTCAAGGTATACAAACCAAATTAATATTATTTCTCTCCCTCTACTCATAGCAGCACCTGTGATGTCCTTCTCTGCTCATTTCATTTAGCCAACCAGGCCTGAATCCTCAGGATTAGACAAGTAGTACACCTGACTGATTAACTGATAAAACAAAAGCTCTACACCACCTGATTGTAATTGCTCAGGTCTACTTCCTACTTCCTAGCACCATCGCTTATTAGCTTGAGCAGCCTGCCACAACCCACCAAAAGTGCTAAGACTCTGTTTCCTTACAAGTACCATGAAGACGATAACAGTAATAGCCCAACCAAAAAAAGTTTCATAAGAATTGAAATATCAAATCATGTAAAGCACTTATCTATTCTCCATTTATAACTCATAGAGCATAATTTAGGGTGATACTGCATGGTGAAACTAACTCTAAGATGTTCAAGGAGTATAGGGAAATAGTGAATATCTTCATTTTTCTTTCAAATAGTGATACAAAATATAGTTATTGGGTAGTTGTCTAGAGCAGAAATAAAGTCACATCTATATTTTCCTATTTATGAGTCTGTAAATAGGATCCTGTGCTGTATCTCTATCACAATATTGGTTTTTCCTGTAGCCGAAGAAGTCCTCTTTAATTTTCTACAGGTGCATAAGTTTAAAAGTCCTCTCTTTTTCTACTATGAGCTTTGTGAAAACTGAGGTATTTTTCTTTGGTGGATTTTAGGAGTTGGCTGTTTTTTATAGATAAATGCTTTCATTTCAAAATTCTGAGGAAAACATTTAACAGGGTACTGAGCAACAGAAACATAAGAAATGCACATTTCCTACTTTGGGAGAAAGAGGATGTGGGTGAAGTTTGGATTGTCCATGGTATTGTTTTCCCTGATACTGGTCAAACATTTGGCAGAGAAGTAATAAAAATATATATATACCTGGCAGGAAATCAGATAATAGTCAATATTTTTTATGAAGAGACTCTGCCTTGAAATGGTTAAACTAGACCGCAATAGCCAGAAGTCAGAATTATAAAAACTGGGACTAATTGAATGTTACAATGTATTTAGATACTTTTGTATATATTTCCATTATGAATTATTAGCTATTGAACCTAAAAGTATTTGAATATCTACCATGTATGAGTCACAGTCGGTACTTCATGGCACAAGGGATTCTTCAATAAGGGAGGGAGTGGTACCATGAAATCTATACCTTTTTTTTTTTAATATGTTTTTATTGATTTTTCTAAAGGGAAAGGAAGGGAGAGAGAGATAGAAACATTGACGTGACAGAGAAATATCGACCGACTGCCTTCTGCATGCCTCTTACTAGGAATTGAGCCTGAAACCTGGGCATGTGCCATGACGAGGAATCTAACTGGGACCTCTCAGTCCAAGGGGCGACACTCAGTCCATTGAGCCACACTGGCCTGGGGGAATCTGTACCTGAAGGAGGGGTGACGGAGTGACAGGTAGGATGGACTGGAGAAGATATCTGTGCTGGAACAATGTCGGTGCAGAGGAAATTTTGGGTAACAAGCCAGGCCTGTGCTCAAGCAATGCAATACAGAGAAGAGAGATCCACATGCGAATCCACAGTGTGCTGGAGTGTACAAGGGTGGAGAGGAAAGACTCTCTGAAATCCTTTCAAAAGAATACTAGATAGCGTTGTTAGTTAAAATGCCAATGAAGGTTAAGCATAACGGTGATCATCAGCAAGGAAAGGGAGCTGAAAGCTCTGGCATAATTCTGAATGAACTGCTTATGTGTGAGTTGGGAATGTTAGAACTCGTAAGTAATTTCCAAGAGAGTTATTGGACCAAAGCCTCTTGACCTGGACTGTGATATGTCACTCATAATGACTCTGGCAACATGAACCTGTAAGGAATGAATCAGGCCAGGAGATAGCATCAGGCCAAGGGTCAATTTTTTCTTTGAAAGGGTCTATCTGTTATCATGGGATAACAGATTAGACTCGGCAGCTCAGTCAAAGCTCGAACCCAGCTGATGCTACTCACCTGCTGCCCTGCACGCGTAATTAATGTCAATCAGAGCATTCCCAGTATCACTGCAAAATCTGAAATTGGGGCCTGGAATTCTAATTCTAAAGAAAATGTTCCCTAGTTCCCTCTTAAGACAGTTGTCTATTTCCAGCAATCACACTAAAAATATATTCAACGCTTCAGATTTTCTCATGTGTCCTATCCAAACGTTATAACTGAGTAAGGGATTAGGCTATTAAGAGGAAAGAGTGAAGAAGAATTTTCCCCCTTTATTTTTACTTATGGTGGCAGACTTTGTTTTGTTTTATTTATTTGGTTTTCACATGTTTTTTCTTGATTTATAAATCCTTGGGGAGAGATATTTATTCCATTGGCAGATCTGCAAGATTTATCTCAGTAAAACCAGAGCTGTGTGCTAGACAGAAGCTGCTGACCTTCAAGCATGCAATAAACAAGGTACCAAACAGAAAGTGCCAGGGGTCAAATAGAGGATAAGGAACCAAAGCACATGGCAAAAGCTACACTTTATTGATCATAAGATTTGCATAAAGTTACGAGATTAGAAATGCATAGGAATTTCATCTCTATATACAATCATCAGAATTACTGGCTATCATATCATTTTACATAATAACATATTTTATCATATTCCTATCATACATCCACCATAATAATATTACCTACAACTTAAGACTGCTAAGCTTACCGTGTAAGGGTCACGAGAGAAAACAATTATTCTAATGCTTATCTCCACCCTTCCACTAAGCCTGTGTCTCTGCATTCCAGCCTCCAACCTACCTCTCCCCACCCCGACACACACTGCTCAAGAAAGAAAATGGTCACTGAACATCAGGATTGCATTTCATCCAAGAATAGTTTCAGACAAAATATGCGGTTGCTTTGGTTTTCTATTTCGTCATATCAGTGAAAGGGGTATTCTAGATAACTTTTCAGTCATCTGCTTTTATTTTATAGTTAACCACTGCCTTGGTCTTTCAACACTCATCTGCATTGACCTTTAGAGCAATATTTTGCTAATCATAACTTCTCATATTTCTTTTTAGGTTATTCTTCTATCTCCGTAGCACTGTAGTACTTTGATATTTAGCTCCTATTTCCTTTCTGAAAGATCTTAACTACTTTTATAATTTTAACAATCATCTACAGGTGAAAAATGTCAAACCACTATTTAGCTGTGACTTCTTGAGTTTCATATTTGTAAATTTGAATATGTGTTTGACTCTTCTTAGATGACTAAAAGCATTTTAATCCTCAATGTGTACACAATTGGACACATTATCTTTTCTCTAACATATTGCTGCTTTACTGCCATCATAATTTATGTCATGCTGTAGAATCCTCTCATTAACTGTAGCACTTTTTCTGGATATTGCCTCCTCATTTTATCTATCAATCATGCTAGTCTTAGTTCTCTCCAAAATCTGTTCTTCCTTTGTTTTCCTATAGTCAAGTGCCTGGTTGAATCCTTCTTCACTTTTAGCCCAGAAAAATGTTAAATCCTCTTGCCTTGACCATCACATTTATCATAAACAAAGATCTGATAAAACTCCTCATAATTGACAGATTAATTAATTAATTTCTGGAATAGATATTTTTTTTTAACTAACTGATATCTTCCAGGCACTGTTGAGGGTGTTGAGATTGCAACAGTAAAACAGAAAATATATACAGTTTATTAATCCTCTTTAAATTCGGGCAAGAAGGAATATATAAAACTTAAATGAACAGGTGGAAAAAAAATTATCAATGTGTTCATGAAGGAAACAAAGAATATGCTTAGACTGAGAATAATCAAAGGACATATAAACTTAGCTATGGTCAAGGAATACCTTTCAGAAGAAATGACAGAGAAAGCTACCTGATAACATGAGAAAAGACTAGCCAGGAGAAGTGTGTGTGAGAGGCGGGGGTGGTTGTGGTGCTGCAGTTAATTTCCAGCAAAAGGAACCGCATATGCAAAGACCCCCTATAGAAAAGAGCTTGTCATTGTCAAGGAACAAGAAAACTAGTACTGAGGCTGGGCCATGATGAACAAGGGTTATAGGACCGTTGGTAGTCAAGGTTAAGAAAAGACAAAAGTTGATTATCCAATAGCATGTCCGTGGTTTGGAAAATGCATGTCTCTGTATTGCAATAAAGGCACTAAATATTTACAAGTCTGAGTAATAAAGTTCATGGTCTGTAGAATAAAGTTGATGTTGTAGCTTTCTGTTATGAAATATAGGCCATCCATAGTTTAGCCTCTATTTGCCTCCAAGCTTTGTCTCTTGATATCTGATGTCTTACCATATATGTTTTAGTAGTTCTTCCACCTCTAAAAGTCCTGGCTTATGCCTCTGTGGCTCTGATCTTTTCTCCTTTGCTTTCCTGGAGAACTCAGTTTTCTTTGCCAAACTTCTATATAACTTAAAATGCCATTTCCACTTACTATCACCTGTAGGAGCCTTGGGCAACCTTAGCAGCATCTGTTTGTGTGCTCTCATGTGGGTGTGTGTATGTGACAGCATGTGAGTATCTGGAGGCAATGATTATGTATAAATTTACATATACTTATATAATAATATCTGGATATGTACACACATATATATGCATACCTTTTTACAAGGCATTTTAATAAAATTTGTATAATATGATGAGTAGCTATTAGAAGTAGAAAGCCGTTCAGTTCATCCAGTGACTAAAACATTTAATCCATGTTCCTCTCTGTAGTAGTTTTGTATAGCTACTTTACGAAATTACCACAAACTGGGTGCCTTAAGGCAACACAAACGTATTACCTATCAGTTCTCTAGTTTAGAAGACTGACCTGGGCGTCCCTGGGATAAAGGCAAGATATCTCATTTTTGCATGTTTTGTTGAGGCGCTAGAGAAGAATCCATTTTCTTTTCCCAGTTTCCAGAGACCACTCACATTGCATGGGTCATAGTCCCTTCCAGACCTTCCAAGCCAGCGATGCTGCATCTCTCTGTCTGTCCTTCAGTAGTCATATCTCCCTCTGACCGACTCTTCTCCTCTGTCTCTCTCTTCTACATGGAAGGACCCTTATCATTACCCTGAACTCACCAGGACTATCCAAGTTAATCTCCCTATCTTTAAAGTCGAAAGATTAGCAACCTTAATTTGAACCAATATCTAGTAGTAAATGGTGGGTATTGACCATTACACCCTTTCAAGGGAGAAATGCCAGAAGTGTTATCTGGTATCAAAGTTACAGGATCGATGTGAGAAATGACTGCCCTAATAAAACTACCCCCACCCTTTTCCTTAAAGGACAGTAAATTTTAAACTTTTATTTTACAGGTTGGCGATCCTTATGTCTTAGGTATCTACTTCCCTACCTTAGTGGTGGTAAAATGAAGGAATTGGTTGCTAAAATCCTACTGACTGGGTTTAATCATCTGCTGTCTTTTTTTTTTTTTAATTGATTTTTTAGAGAAGAGTAAAAGGGAAAGAGAGAGATAGAAACATCTATGTAGGAGAGAAACATGTATCAGCTGCCTCCTGTACACCCCCTACTGAGGATCGAGCCTGCAACCCAGGCATGTGCCCTGACTGGGAATTGAACCAGGACCTCTCAGTCCATGAAATGACACTCAGTCCACTGAGCCACACCAGCTTGGCTAATCTACCTTCTTTGTAGAGCAACATATTTTTACATGACACAAATATTTCTCAATTATATAGTGATATATTCAATTATATAGAGATATATTCTAAATATTGTGTTTCTGTGTGCATTTCACAGAGACCCATCTTGGCTACAAAAGGCTATATTTACTCAGGATAATGCACACGCCTCTCGACTGCATACATTCTGGTTTGAATTGCCATTTTTAGGCTTAAGGAAAAACTCCAGACAGTCTCCATTCAACACAAAGCACAATGGGTCCAGTTCTCCTATTATCTCATCCTTAACCCTCTATTAATAAGGCCTCAGTGAGTAAATACAGCATTTTCACAGGAAGGGGATGTAGTAAAAAAAATAAATAAATAAAAAATAAAGAGGAAACATGTCATGTGAGAAGGTAGAGAAAAATGAACATACTATGTCTAAAAACAAAGACTAAAGAGAATATAATATAGGTATTTTCAAATATCTGAAATGATATCATAGGGAAGAGATAGGTAGATGTTAAAAGGAAACAAATTTAGGTACAATTCAAGGAAGAAATGGGCTATTTTACTTTAATCAATCAACTGAACCAATCAACTATTGAAAAGATGTCTTTATACCTACTGAAAAGATGTCTTCATTTGTCCAGGGACTGGAGAAGATAACTCCAAGAATTATTTACAACTTTCATGTTTTATTAAATGTAAATTATTCTAGCCACCAAATCTATGAAGGAAGACAAACTTTGGTTCTCTAATTGCTAAATTCCAAGCTTTCTCAGCAAATGGACATGAAGACTGAAATTATCTTGAATTGTTAGGTCAGAAATGGTTGATTTTATATTGGTGTTATATTATACTCAGAGCTGAAAGCTAGTATATTGCCAAACTTGGCAAGCTTTCCTACTGTGGATCTTTAAGAAATGAAATCAGAAAATATCTAACAAAAGCAAGATGACCACAAATACACACATTATAAAGTATTATTCCCTGGAGAATAAAGATGTATTTCCCAAGCTAAGAATAACAGTACAACATCTGATATCTCCTGCTAAAATGCAAAACTGAGAATGTGTTGTCTTCCACAAAAATAAACCTTATAGGCTACTAGATTTAAAGAACTAAGTAAAAAATAGTATTTGTATATGTGTTCCTTATTCAAGGATCACAGTCTAATTTCATCAACACAAGAGAAAATTAGTTACACTTCTGTGAAGCTACCAATATATGCCAAATTTAACAGAAGAGAATTTGATTCATTTTGACTGAATTTTGGTCTATGTTTTAGTTTGCCTGAGTGTTCCAAATTTAATAAATACAATACAATAAAAATAGAAACTTTCATACATTGCTGACAGGACAGTAAATTGGTATCAACTTTCCAGATGACAGTGACAATATGTTTCAAGAATCTTAAGTTTTTGACAACATGTGGCCACCTTTTTTTTATTTATTTATTTATTTTTATTTTTATCTATTTATTTTTTTAATTTTATTTTTGTTACAGATGTTTCTCCTCTTTTACCCCATTGACACCCTCCCCCTCTCCCCCCACCCCATCCCCGGCTTTGTTGTCCATGTCCATTGGTTATGCTTACACGCATATAAATTCTGTGGTTTATCTCTTCCCACCCCCCACCACCCCCTCTTCTGAGGGTTGTCAGTTTGTACCCTACTTCCGTGTTTCTGGGTCTACCCTAGACTGTTATATTCATTATATTCCATATATAAGTGAGATCATGTGGTATTTGTCTTTTTTTGTTTGACTTGTTTCACTTAGGATAATACTACCTTTTAAGATTAATCATGAGAAACAACCACGAATATTGGCAAGGATGTAAATACTAGGCTAGCCATTGCAGCAGTGTATAAAGATTGAAAAAATAGAAACAATCTTCATATCTAACAGAATATCATTTAAAGGTGTATCCTTTCATAAAATGGTATAGTCTTTAACCGATACATTTATTATAGACTTGTGTTTAATGACATGGTCAACTGTTTACAGTAAGTATTATAAGTACAATATGTTACAAAAGAGAATTTATAGTTTGATCTAATTCTGAACACAGGAGTAATATTAACAGTGATGATCTCTGTATGTTATAATTACCTAAATTTTCCATATAGTCTTACTTTGCTTATTTTAAAAAATTATCTGTGTTTAATGTATTTAATTATTAGAAAATATTTTTAAAATCAACCTAGAAAATTAATTTTTATCTGCTTGCCAATAATTATGTGTTATTATACTTTAAAGGAATGGACATATATATATTCTGATGACTCATTATGCGGTTTTGTGGTCTGTAAAATGTGAATTTGGTAAGAGAAGGATTAAACAAAAGCAGGGTTAGACCTCTTGCATTGAGGAAACCACTAGAAGGGATCTAAGTTAAAATAAGCTATGACATGCAGTGAGAGTTCTGTGTGTTCACATATAACACTATTTTGTAAAGATCATTAAGCCAGGTGGATTCTCTCATTTTAAAAAATAGCTACTTTGTAGTCCCTTTATAAGGGTGCTGTTTTCAACCATTGGTATATGACATTTCTGTTACACTTAATGAAGTGTATTGAGGTCAGTGGAAGAATCAAACTATCACCTTCACTCTAATTTTATAACTCTGGGGGCCTTTGTAATGGATGCGAAACTGTGTCACTGGGCTGAGTGAGATTTAACCATATTTAGAATTAGAGGAGCTGAAAACAATCCTACGACTTCAGATTTGAAAATACAAAATTATAAAAGTGATTGAAAGGCATTTACTTAGCATTTTCCCATGAGGAGGGATAATCAGAAGGAAAAAAAAATTAATAAAGGGAAAACACATTTGACAAAATCTGTCATGTGAAATAAGAAATTATGTTAAAATGCATCATTTTCAGGCAACCATTTAACATCAAGTGCGTTGTTGAAGCTGAGTCACTGAATGTGAAAATATTTTGAACAGCACTCATTGCAAATAGGCAGAAGTCATTTTAAAATATTTATGAACTGTTCTTCATAAGTTTCCTCAACATATCAAATAAGAAAACATTATGCCAAGCACAGGTTATTTTTTAGGAAATCTTCCTATTCTTAAATCTAAAATATATCCTGATTACTGAAAGGGAGAACATATTTGCCAATGATATATCTGATAAGGGGTTAATATCACAAATTTATAAACAATTTATACAACTCAACATCAAAAAGCAAAAATCTAATTTTAAAAATGGGCAAAGGACTGAATAGACACTTCTCCAAAGAGGATATATTATATAGATGGCCAATAGATATATGAAAAAAATATAGATGGCCAATAGACATGTGAAAAAAATGCTCAACATCACTAATCATCAGAGAAATGCAAATTAAAACCACACGAGATATCACCTTACACCTGTCAGATTGGCCATCATAATAAATCAACAAATAGCAAATGTTGGTGAGGATGTGAAGAAAAGGGAACTCCCATGCACTGCTGGTGAGAAAGCAGACTGGTGCAGCAACTGTGGAAAATGGTGTGGAGTTTCCTCAAAAAATTAAAAATAGAACTGACTTGTGACCCAGTGATCACACTTCTGGGACTATATTGGAGGAAACACAAAACACTAATTTGAAAGAATATGTGCACCTCTATGTTCATTACAGCATTATTTACATTAGCCAAGATTTAGAAGCAGCCCAAGTACCCTTCAATAGATAAGTGGATAAAAAAGTCATGGTACTTTTATACCTTGGAATACCACTTGGCTATAAAAAAGAAGGAACTCCTGCCCTTTGCAACAGCATGGATGCACCTGGAGAGTATTATGCTAAGTGAAATAAGCCAGTCAGAGAAAGACAAGGACCGTATGATTTCACTTATATGTGGAGTCTAATGAACAAAATGAACTAACAAACAGAACAGAAACAGACTCATAGGTAAAGAATAGACTGACAACAGTCAGAGGGGAAGGGGGTTATGGGACCAGATAAAAATGATGAAGGGGCCCTGGCCAGTTTGGCTCAGCGGTTAGAGCGTCGGCCTGCAGTCTGGAGAGATCCGGGTTCGGTTCCCGCTAAGGGCACGTACTTCGGTTGCAGTTTGTCCCCCGCCCTGGTTGGTCGTGCGGGTGGCAGCCACTCGATGTGTCCTTTCACATCGATGTTTCTCTCTCTCTCCCTTCCTCTCTCTCCCTCCCACTCTATCTGTACAAAAAATGGAAAAATGTCCTCGGGTGAGGATAAAAAAAGAAAAAAAATGATGAAGGGATTCAGCAATAAAACAAAAGCAAAAACACAACTCATAAAATATATGCTTACATTGCTATCGGTGAGAAATTATTTGCATACCAACTGTGCTATTATGCTCTAAAATTATGTCTATTGCCACCCCCCTCAAAAAAAAGATAAGTATTGCACTAATAAATGATTTTTTAAAAAAATTTTTATTTATTTATTTTTGTTACAGAAGTTTCTCCTTTTTTACTCCATTGACAACCTCCCCCCATCCTCCCCCCCACCCTGTCCCTGGCTTTGTTGTCCATGTCCATTGGTTATGCATACATGCATATAAGTTCTGTGGTTTATCTCTTCCCACCCCACCCCCCATCCCCTCTTCTGAGGGATGTCAGTCTGCCTGGTTGTGGTAGTAGAAGCAGATGTAGTCGTAGAAGATGTTTTAGAAATAGCTCATTTTGTTTTCATGAAATCTAAATTTGAGGTAAAGAATTGCCCACATTCATGTAGATTCTAGATGAATATCAGCCTCTAAACAAAATGATTTTTTAAATGTATATAGAGAATTACCTCCTTTTTTTCAAATACGATATGATGAATGAGTTCCTGTTCTTATCGTACAAATATCTCATTTAAGATCTATTTTACTCATTTTTTCTAACATCTATTATGAAAAGTCTTTTGATGAACATATCTCAGACAGGACTCTTTACTGCCCTTCTTCCCTCCAACTATTGTTTGTATCAGCAAACCCCACAGCTATCCACCCAGGTGCTCAGCCCAAACCAGAAAATGACTCTTGATTTCTCTTTCCTCCAACCCCTTACCCCTTAACAGCTGGCTGGCCCATCATTGCTGTCTCCAAAATATGTTTTTCATTTATCCAGTTCCCTCCATCTATATCATTCCACCCTTGTTCATATCACTAGAATCTCTGACCCAGATTACTAGTTAATCTCCTGACCCATGTGCTCCCTAGTAGGCCTCCTCTTTCCCTTCACTCCCATCTACAGTCCTTACTAAAATGATCTTATTTTAAAACCTATTAGATCATGTTATTGGCATAAAACTCTCTAATGTTTTTGTTGGGTTAGAATCAAAATCTAAAGCTCTTACCAGAGTCTTCTCAGGCTTGTGAGATATAGTCTCTTCTTATGTCTTCAATGCCACCTTGGACCGCTCACTTGCTTTCTGTACTTTATCAATATGGGTAATTTTGATCTTCCTAAAAAATGCCAATTAATTTTGCTTCAAGGTCTTTGATCTTGCTTTTACATTTGTCCTTCTCCCAGATCTTTACATTGCTGATTTTTTTCTGATCAGTTAGGTCACAGGTAAATATCATTTTCTGTCCCCTTTGTAATAATAGGTTTCTAACACTCAACTTAATATTATATCATGGCATCTATTTCATTTCAAATTGCTAATCTTTATCTGAAAATTTTGTGGGTTTTTTAAATTTTATTTTATTGCTTAAATTGTGATGACTATTTTCTGTTCTAGAACTTTAGCTTCATTTTACTTATTGCTGTATTCTCTACAACCATACTTAGACAAAATAAGTGTTCAACAAATATATAATTGAATAAGTTTGTGGACCCACAGAGGCAAACATTTTTCTAATAAGAGATGTTTGATTTCTTCTTTTATAAAGCTTAACACCTAATGGCAGAATTAGCATTAGACATTAAAGTCACTTTATAATGTTTATTTCATATATTTTAAAAGTTTATCTTTTCAAGTTCGGCTTCTTTTCTGACTTGAAATCCCCAGTAGACATAGTAACATATTTTCCTGTGTGTCTTTCTTACTTTACTTTTATTTATGAACATTTCCATAGCTCCCTCTTTATTGCCTCATCATTTGAACTTTCTCGTCACCCATCTACCTGTGTGTCTGTGCATGTACATGGCAATGCACACATAAGCTGGCATTTGCTGCTCAATCACTATTTCTTCCCTAATGCCGGCATTGTAAGCCACAGACTTAACCTCTGTCCTGTAAGAGATAATGTTTTGAGAAAACACATATTTTATTCTGTGCCTGATAGCTGGTATGGAGTTAACCTGAGACTTGGAACAAGGAGAAAAAAAATTCTATAAGGCACATGTCAACAGATTTCAATTTCAGTCACAAGATTCTATGTGTGACACAAATTAAGACCATTACGGGGCTTCATCACCTTCCTAGAAGATGTTTCTGATGTCAGGACTGAGCACACTTTCTGATAGCTCAGTGTCTGAACTATTGTACATTTCATTTTATAAGGCTGGACATTTTATGTTTGTGCCAGTATTCTAGGTATATAAAATATTACCCATTGCTATATGAAAGAGATCAAATGAACTCTAAAGGCTGTGGAATTGCCACGAAGCTTGGTAATCCAGTGCTTAGCATTACTCTCAGGAGCCCAGGAAAGTCAAGTATTGGGTTAAACATACAGTGAAATCCAGTTGTCCCAAATATGATATTGTAAAAATAATATATATATATCTGCCTCCATAAATCTCTTCTGTTTCAGACTCATGAAACCAGATACTGTTTTTTTTGTTGTTGTTGGTTTTTTTTATTGCTAAGATCTAACAACCAGGTGTGATCTCTGCAGTGTCCTGGACAAGCTTATACACAGTGGGTTCAGTTGATAGTGTTTCAGTCTTTCTTTCAATGTCCAAATCATTGTTTTTTTTAGAACACTTTGGACAGTTTTATAATACAACTCTCCCCCCTTTCTCCCTAAAGAGACTCTCTAACTATATGAATCAATTGACAGTACAATCAGAAATACGGGGTGGACAGCCTTGACTCTGTGGCTTAGTTGGTTGAGTATCTTCCCATGCACTGAGATGTCACCAATTTAATTCCTGGTCAGGGCATACCTGGGTTGCAGGGTTTGATCCCCAGTAGGGGGGCACACAGGAGGCAGCCCATCAAGGTTTCTCTTTCTCTTTTTCTCTCCTGAAAATCAATAAAAATCATATTGAAAAAATAATGAGTAGACATAGAGATGAATCATTCACGCATTCCTCATTTATTAAGTAATCACAGTTTTTTCCAAGCATGAGCTTGATTTTTATATTTTTAGAGTGTTCCAAAGTCATATGTCACCTGTCCTTGGAAAGCAGTGGCCAATGAAGACAATAATCACTTAGTATGATGAGAGTTATGAGAGATGAAGGATAGTAACATAAGGGTCCTTGTCTACTTGCTGTTGCCTTATACTAGTCTCACTACTGGCTGGATAATTTTTAGACCATGGAATTCTGGTGGCAATCTGATTACATAGTGAGGGCAAATGTATCAAAGTATTTTTATTACAGTTTATAATTTAAACATGTCTTTCAAATATACATTTACATTTAATCTTTATAACAACATTATGAGATAGATACCATTATTGCTGACGAGTAAGGTTAAACCAAAAGATGTTAATAGATTTACCATCAGTCAGATTACTAGACAGATCCAAGGACTCAAACTCCAGTCTTACTCCCTAGATTATACAGCTACAGAGTGTATTTTCAGTACATAAAGCACAATGATTGCATTTTCTTTTGTCTATTAACATTTTATCCATCTATGCCATCTATCCACCCATTTATCTACCTATTTATCTATCATCTATCCACTTTTGTGCACACAATTTTCATGCAATTTTCCTTTGATTGTGTGGCTTTCACTGAAGGTCACACACCTATTCTCTATGCATAAGTGGAAATAGAAGGAAGTATGCAATTTTTGACTGAATTTTACATTATAGGGGATTTGCATTACTTGTTTTATCCTAAGTGATGGCTAGATAAAAGCAAAATGGATGTATAAGAAAATGTTTAACTGTTCATGATTTTTATATGATATGTAAGATAGAGTTTATATTTAATTTTTAGGATTTAAAGGCCCAGATACCTAGATATTTGCTCCATTTTAGATATGTATAGATCATCATTCAAAATATAGATGTAAATACTTTTCCATGGATAAAAGCTAGTCTACACAATTTTATTTTATTTTTTCAAGCACCATAAAAATTATAAAATTCAGCCCTGGCCAGTTTGGCTCAGCGGTTAGAGCGTCGGCCTGCAGTCCAGAGAGACCCAGGTTTGGTTCCTGCTAAGGGCATATACCTCAGTTGCAGTTTGTTCCCGGCCCTGGTTCGGTTGTGCAGGTGGCAACCACCGGATGTGTCCCTTTCACGTCAATGTTTTTTTCTCTTTCTCTCTCTCTCTTCCTCTCTCCCTCCAACTCTATCTGAACAAAAAATAAAAAAAATGTCCTCGGGTGAGCTTAAAAAAAATAATTAAAAATAGTTATAAAATTCAGAAAACTTTATTAAAAGCACATTTTTATTACTCATTTAATATCTCAATAATTTAGAGTATAGAATGATATCTCTATTGTTCTTTATAGCATTCCAGGTACCTAGTACATTTCTTAGCAAATAGTAGCAACTCAATAGCTATCTGTAAACTTTCAGCATTTCTATGAGTTGAGAATATGTAAAACTCAAGTCCCACTGTAAAAACTTATGGCACACTTATTTCAAGGGTGGCTGATTATGGCAAAGTTCAATACAACAAAAGACTTAACCACGTAGCCTTGACTGCTACAGACTTTGAAGTGAACAACCGTTTCCATTTTTACTCAAAAAGAAAATGGGATATCAATCATATTCTAATTTCAGGAATTTCTAAGGTTTATCCACAGACATTTGTAAAACAAAGAGCAATTCTTCAGTATTAATGGTCTTAGCGTTGCTTTCATATTGGATGCAAATAGAACATATTGAGTAGAATAGAGAAAGTTGTATTTTTATTTATTTATTTATTTTAGCTGAAAATAGATTAAAGACATTTACATTGCTTTTCCTCTAAACAAAAGGAGTTCATACTTCTCTCTGCCCTGGAGCCCCCACTGCTACCACAATCACCCAAAGGAAAATCGAAATATTAGACAATATTGGTATTGCAAATGTGTTTTCCTTTAAAGGACAATATACAATTCTTATAGCTAAAGTATTGTTTGTTGAGATTTTCCTTTAGGAAAGGGACTTCCAGCTCCTCTACTGTAATTTCTGATTTTATGGATCAAATCCTATCAAAAGAAACCAATAAAGAATACAGATTTATGAGTTAATTATTTTCCTAGATATGGAGTAAAAAAAAAAGCCACGACCTTCTTTTTCTTTAATGACAAGGCATTACAAAACCCCATGACCCCATGCCGACTCTGGCTAATTTGCAGTTTGGGGACCTGGGAGAAGACAGCTGCAGACAGTGTGGAGGGAAAACCACCTTGCAACACATTTTGTCAAGTTGCAGCCTCTGGCTTTGACCTAGGGCCAGTACTCCTGGAGACATGATGAAGTGTGAAAAGTACTGGCAGGCATTTCAGACCAAAAAAGAAAAGAAAAAAGTTAGGCAGTAAGGGAAAATGGGGACCAGGAGAGATTAATATTTGTGAGGTTTATAGCAGAAAAGGCAAAGCAATAGGAAGTAAAGAAATCCCCAAAGGGAATTGCTTACAACAGCAGCAGATTGGAAACAGGACGAGCCTGAACAGGAAGCTTATTTTTCCAGCTGGAGCCTTTCCTACAAAGCCGAGGTCGATTTGGGAAGGACAGACAAATGCCAAGCGAATGCAAAAATCAAGAAATAATAACAGAATTTACAGTCACTGGGACAGTCCGGGGGACAGAAAGAAAGAAAGAGACATGGGAAAGGGAGTTAGTGAAGAGAGGGAGGGATAAAATACAGTAGAATGGACTGGCATTCTGAACTTTGAGCATTTTGGAAATAGAACAGAATAACATTCCTGCTGATGAATGCAGATTTTCAAGTTAGAAAAAAAAAACATTTGAGGTGACCCAGTCTAGATATTTTCAAATTTTATAACCACAGGAAATAAACTTCAAACAAATGCATGTATGGAATCCCCCTGTGGATCATGCAAAGCTGATCTGACTTAAGGAGAGGGGGCAGGCTTTGACCTGTGTGTATTCACCTCAAATCCTGCTTGAAGATTGACCCCTGGGCCACTTAGAGAATCGTGAAGGCTTTTCAGAATATTTGGAAACAAGCGAGTCTAACCTACCTGTTCACTTGTTACTTGAGGAAACAGAGTCCAAGTTCTCCGGGCCTGTGACGTGTGTTTTTAGGGTCTCCATGCTGCAAGGCTCTCTGTCCACGTTTCCTGAGGCCCTGAGTTTTGAAGTTTCTGGAACTCTCTGCTGGAAATGCAAGTCCTCCACTTTACTTCATCCCATTGTGGGAAACAATTACTCTCATTCCTTCATGATGGACCTAAGACCGGTGGGTTCCACATTTACTCGTAAACAAAGAAAATCATCCTTTTCTTCTCAAAGCTGACATCTCAGCAGGAAGATGAGTAAGGCAGAGATGCTGGAAGACTAGGCTTTCTTTCCCTGCAGCTCTGTCCGTTCTCCGTGGTGCCTTCTGCTATAGATGAGGTTTCCCATCCATTGTCCTCAGCTTCTCCTGCCTGTGATGACACCTTTTATGATCATTTCCAGCAACTGCCCTGTCCCTGTCAGCATTCAGCAATGGCAGCATCTACGGGCATTAACTTTTCTTCAGATATTCAAGTTAGCAGCTACTGTTTCCTCCTCTGTTCTTCTCGACTAGGTGAATAGTGTTCCACCAGCACTGAGCAGCTGGAGAAAAAAATTCTTCTACCCCAGGTACCACTCTTCAGTGTATTTCTTAGAAACAGTTCTGGGAAACCTTTTAAGCATAGCTACCTTGCTGAACAACTCTTTCAGCGGAATCTAGTTTCCCTGGGAAAGCACACTTTTGTGTGTACACACATTATTTCATTGATGTTATTTTTCCCCCTTTAACCCTACCTTGAAATTGAATTCTGAACTTGCTGGTAGAAGCACTAGGTGAGTGTTATTTCCTCCACTTTCTAAAAATGTGATCTCAAAGAATCTCCTGTCCCCCATAGGTTTGAATGAAAATAAATCCTAAGAACCTCCAGAGTATTAAATAAAGTCAAGTGAATATAAATAAGTTTTGCAAGCTGTAAATTATAATTTGAATATAAGGTTTTGTAAAACCACAGTCACAATAGCATCAATCTATTTCCTCCGCCTCAATTTTCTTCATCTTAAGGGTGGCACTGTAATAAAAATTCATTTTTTGAGGGAGGATATTTAAGCTGAGGACTCTAACAATATCTAAACTGAGACAGTAGGGTACTTGGCAAAATCTCTCAATTCCTCTTCTTCTATCTTCCATGTACATAGAGGCAATTACTTTTAAATACTGAGTAATAAGAATAGTTTCCCAGAGCCCTGGCTGGTTTGGCTCAGCGGTTGGAGTGTTAGCCCGAGGAGTGAGGGTCATGGATTTGATTCCCTGTCAAGGGTACTTTTACCTGAATTGCAGGTTCAATTCCCAGCCCCGGTCAGAGTCATGCAGGAGGCAACCAATAGATGTGTTTCTCTCTCTCTCTCTCCCCCTCCCTCTTTTCCACTGTGTCTAAAAATCAATGGAAAAAAAATGTCCCGTGGTGAGGATTAACAACAACAAAAAATAATAGTTCCCTAGATATTCCATTGTTTGCTATATGAAAGATACTCAAGTGCACAATTTTTGGGAACTTAAGAGAATCCAAAGTCTTTTTTTTGTTAGTAAATGAAATCATTGAGTAATCTCAATTTAATGTTTTCAGTGTTCAGTGTATCATTTAGATTTATCCATTAAGGAGTTTGTTATTACATGTAATTTCACCAACAAGCTTCTATTTTAATTTTGTGCTGCATGTAAATATCAAATAAAAAGACAGGATGTGTTAAATTCAAATGTCAGATTTCATATAAGTATGTCCCATACAACAGTTGTAACCTGCCTGCCTCTTCTCTGCTCCATCTCTCCACAGTATCTGTCTTTCAGCAGCTTAATCCAGAATTGGATCCTTCACACCTTGACTCCTTCCTCTTATATTTTATCAGTCACAGAAGTCTCCTGATTGGATCTCTAAATGTGTGTTACATTTATCTGTTTCCACTCCCATTGGCATTTCTTCGTTAGAGGTCACCATTACCTCTGACATTGATGGCAACAGCAGCATCCAAATTAGTTTTCCTGCCTCCAGTTTTCCAGGTCACCCTACAGTGATCTAAATGCTGTCTAAATGCAAATGTAGTCACATAAACCAGAAAGTTAGCTCTCAGAAATCAGTACCTGTGTCTTTCTTTCTTATCTCTACATCCCTAGTGACTTATACATTGATTCATTCATTCAACAAATATTTATTGAATGTCTACTATATATGAAGCCATGTTCTAAATACTGGAAATTCAATATAGAACAAGACAGAAAAGGACTCTTCCCTTGAGAATATTCTATTTAAGTGAAAGATAGCAGGCCCAGACAAACAAAATAAATAAGGAAGTATAGGCAGTGATAAGTGCTATAACCCAAATAAAACTTAATGTGTGATAAAAAGTGGCCAGTGGGCTACTTTAGATAAGGTGGTCAGGGGAAGCTCCTCCAAGGGAGGGATGTGAATGCACGGCTGTTACTTACCTCCTTCTAGCTGTTCTCTGGGTCCTCACTGACCTCACGGGACAGACAAGGCCATGCTTTTTCTGGTCATTGTCTCTCATTTTGTAAGGCAAATCTTTAGCCACTTCCAAGCATTCCATACAATTTTACCCATTGAATTTCCGTTCCTTTTACAGAGTGGCTCTCACACTTTAGCTGACATTAGAATCACATGGAGGGCTTATTAAAACTCAAATCACTGGGCTTTATCTGGAGGGTTTCTGGTTCACTAGGTCAGGACTAGAGAATTTGCACACCTAACACATTGTTTCCAGGGATACCTGTGCTGCTGGTCCAGGGGCCAGCTTTGAGCACTCTCACCTGAGCACCTGAAGTCTTCCTTCACTTTCTCGCTCTGTGGAGGTCCACTGCCCTGCCTCCTCCTTCCTTCGGCCTTTTTTCACATCATTGGCTCTTATTTATTTTTAAGTCTCAGTATACATTTATCTCTTCTAAGAACATTCCCCAAATATAGGTTTTTTTCATCTCTCTCAGATGCTCCATAGATTGTACTGTATCCCAATCTTATCACTATATATATATATATATATATAAAATTTCCTATTTCCTTTTCTGTATTATATCACTCACATCTCCTTGACTGTTTTTTTTTTTTTTTTTCTACTGGTGCATCCTCATTGCCAAGCATAGTGCCTGGTTTGTGTTTAATCCTTTTTTTATTCAAGAAATATCAGTGCTCTAATGACAGCTAGTCTGGTCAGATGACTCTCTGCATAAGCTTTGTGAATATAGAAAATAATTAGACATGATAAAGGCACAATGACAACTAATAGATTCGTTCTTAAAAGAATAAAGACTATGAAGGAATGGTTTCCATTAAAATAGTGATTTTTGAATTAGCTTTCAAGAAAATAGTCCCTCTGTCTCTTTTTCTACCTCACCTTGAAAAAAAGTGTCCAAGTACTTTCTTTTAATGATATAAGCTACCAAGTGGGTCAAGATATCTCTACTCTGTTTGGATAGATTGAAAAGGGAGATTCAAAGCATTTTTTTCTTTAAACAAATGTTATAATGTTTTTTGTACCCCATCTAAAAATTGTTTTCTTCTATGTATTTTACGTTCACAGGATCCTGAAACAACAGAAGCAGTTAACATAGGTTATTGTTACGGAGCCATGAAAGAATAAGGGTTCTGTAAACCTTTTGTGAGATGTTGTTAGAGAGGAGATCATATTATGAGAAATAAAGAAGTTGTACACTAGTCAGTCAAGACAATGTTAATAAAAGTGGGACAATAGCCCAATAATTTGATCTTAGTTATTAGTTAATCACAAGAAAATAACAAACAATATAGATAACATGAAGTAAATTTGAGATTAAAAAAAAAATCTTCCTGACCATTTAATTACTCATTTCCTCAGTTTTCTTTTCCATGAATGGCAGTGCATCATCTATTGTCATGGTCTAAGTTAATCAGAATCAGGGACTAACATGCATCTTTGGCTATAACTGAGCTTGCCAGTAGGGGAGTTAAAGTGGAAGAGAGAAAGAGGGAGGGTTATATTTTAAACAGGCAAAAATGTTTCTCAGAGATGGTATGCATTTAGTAAAGCATAAAACAAACTTGATCTGAGTTGGGAATTCAAACTGTAGGATCTTTAAGGGATTGCTAAAATCCCAGTGCCTACATTTAAGAAATCTATTTTCCACCTTGGAGATTTAGAAAATAAAAACTGTATGTCAGTAGAGGACAGAAGATAAGGCTTTTTGGCTTCTGGAAAGTCTTGAATGAGTCATTTAATGTCATACGAGAAATAGGTGTTAGTCCTACAAAATCCATCATCCTACAAAAGCAACGCACTGCAAAGGACCTTTAAAGTCAACCTAAGCATCTCCCTGTCTGCACATATGCCAATTCGAAAATTATTCCAGGCCAGTTTTATGAGTCCCTAAAAAATATTTCCCCATTTCATTAGTAATCTGGTATAGTACTTAGTTTTCACTGTCAAAAAAGTCTCCCTTGTATAGTATTTAAATTCCTTCTGTTTGAGTTTCAATCTCCCTCCCCCTCCTCCCTCCCTCCTTCCCTCCCTCCCTCCCTCCCTCCCTCCCTCCCTCCCTCCCTCCCTCCCTTCCTTCCTTCCTTCCTTCCTTCCTTCCTTCCTTCCTTCCTTCCTTCTTAAAATTTTGTCCTTCGTAGAGACAGAGAACTGCTAGTTATCATAAATTATCTCTATCTTTTATATAATTAGTAAATAGTAATTTCTCTCTAGTTGAATATCTGCTGTTTAATCTCAGTGATTCAGTAAGCTTAGTTGACTTTTAAACTTTTGCAAGGCCTAATATTTTCTTACCTAGACATCAGTTCTATTCTCCATTTTTACATATATCAAAGTTTCTGTTTGTTCTTTATGCTTTGAACAAATGAGATATTTTTTCATACAGTTTTTATCAGTAAATAAAATTATTAAGCATCTCAATGATCTTTCACTGTTAATACTCAAGTAAAATGATCAGTGTTGAAAAATTATAAAAACAGATAAGCAAAAAGAAAAATATTACCAAAATTCCACTACTCAGCGGCTTACACTTTTAAATATTTGCTTGTTTTTAGAGACTGTTTCCTCTTTTCTCTCTAAATTATGTATGTTATATATAATGTATCATGTTTGTTTTCTCGTGTCAATTAAATGGTATCTTAGAAGAAGTATGTGTTACAGAATTATTTCTCAAGTCGATCTGAATACTGTAGAAAAGCCAACATATAAACATATAAGCAACTAGATTATAATTTAAAAACTACTATAATAAAAATATGGTAAAATTCTAGTGTAACAAAGCAGAACTTAGTTTTAAATAATAGTCCAGGAGAAACAGGGAAGACTCCATAGAGGAGGATGGCATTGCAGTTACTACAGGATAAATAGAGTTTCCTTTCACAGAAAATGAAAAACGATAAATACAGGAAAATAATCACATAGGCAATAAAGTATAAGAAAATTGTATTTGGATATAGCAGCTGGTATAAGGAATGCAACAGCTTATGAGCCAAGCTTTCAACAGGGGGACATATTTATCTTTTCTCACATTTTCTCCTTTGCATCATTAAAAATACAGCCATAGGGAAGAGTGGGTGGGGAGAGGTAGAAGATAGGGGGGATAAATGGTGATGGAAGTTGAACAAACAATACAATATACAGATGATGTATAGAATTGTACACCTGAAATCTGTATAATTTTATTAACCAATGGCACCCCAATAAATTCAACAAAATTCAAAAAAAAAAAAAATACACAGCTAAGACCTTCCATGGTCAAGCTAGGCTTAGAACTCAGAGGATGGCTTAGTCTCTTCCTTTCTTGAGTGAGGACTTACAGGATTCTTTGCAAACACACATTGATAATGGGGCTATCACAGAGGATACTCAGTGATAAAGTTAACTTTAAAAAAATTTAACCTTTTGTTTATGGACTAAGTTCAAAGATAGTATAATAAAAACACTATTTTAATTTCAAGCTTCACTACATATGTATGTGGTCTGATAAAAATATTGAAATTCTCTGAGCCTCAATGGCCTCATTCAGTAAATGGGAGTAATAATAAGACCTACTTATAAAGTAACTATGAAAATTAAGATATGAATGGTGATACTGTAAGTCCAATTAGTTCTCTTAAATTTCATATGTGTTAGGTTTCAAGATTGTCTCTTCTTTCTGCCATCCTCACACATGTGTCCAGGTACTTTACACAACCATCCAGGAATTTACAAGTGTTCATGGTATTTGGCAAAGCAATATTACAGAGGGGTATGACTTAAACAGTTTAGTTAGTTTTGCTTCTCCCCAATTGCCTGGACATCTCATCAATAAATTGTTTAAGTATTTTTAATTTGGATCATTTTGTAAGAACTAATCCAGCAGTAAATTCTTTTTTAATGGCTTTAATGAGATATAATTGACATGCAACATGGTATATGTTTAAAGTGTACAGGATGATTTGATTGAAGTGATCACCACAGTTTAGTTAAAACCTCCATAATGTCACATAACTGTCTTGTTTTTGGTGTGGTGAGACATTTCGATCTATTCTTTTAGTAACTTTGAAGTATATAACACAGTATTCTTTAACTAGTCACCATGCTACGTATTAGATCTCCAAAACTTAATAATCTTACAACTGGAAATTCGTACCCTCTGACCAACATTTCCCTACTTTTCTCACCCACAGACCTAGACATTCATCATTCTACTCTGCTTCCATCTGTAAATGCTTAAGACATGAGAAATAGATATCAGAGTTTGTTAAGTAGGACAGATTTTCCCCTGTGATTTTCCACTTGGTCTTCTTGAGCTGTAACTCAAGTTTTCTCCTCTGACAGTCTTACAGATTCTACTCTTCTCGAAGCCTATGTTTGACTCAAAAGAGTTTGTTTGTCACTTACTTTTAGAAACCCTGCTGGAACAAAACTTCAGAACTGAATCCAAAGTATTATCCCTGGTGCTTTCTCAAAGGATGTTTTATTGCCACCTGCTTGTTCATTGTCACATAGATCTAACAGAAAATAATGGATTTATTCATGGTGTTTCATATGTAAGGCCAGAAATCATATGCTTTTCTGTAGGAAAACCACCATAGAAAGATTGTACTACCTTCTGAAAAGTTCAAAGCAGAGAGATGCAAGTGGATGGCAGAGCCAACATTCCCTGAATGGCTACTCAGTGCACATTGTTCCAGGCAGTTTACCTGCATCCTATCATCTAATTCTCACAACCAACTTGAGGCAGAGTTATTAATATAAAAATTCAGAAATGTGGCACATTGAGAAAAAGGCTGAAAGTCAAACAGCAAAACAAAGCAGGACTGATCCGACAAGATTCAGCTTTGCAGGTCCTTTCTATAAAAAGTTGCCTCCATAAGAAAGGGAGAACTTTATTACAATGTAAGAAACCCTTGAAGTTAGGGGGTGGGCTCGATAGGACACTTCTCCAAGTAACTCTCAGCAGCATTATAAATTTATCCACTGATCCCATTGAGTAAGACCTGCTTGCCCAGGCTTAAAGCATTGATAGTCTGGCCTGATTGGAGCTCTAACCTGTATAGAAGACATTGTAATCATTTTAATGATTGTGCTCCATGTGTATGTTCAGATATGCTATGTACTTAGCCATTAGGCTCAGAGTCTGACAGGATATACTAGGATAAATGTACAATGTGTCACAGATAAACTGCTGTTTGAGTTATAGAGCTCTCTGCTGTCTAGCTCCCTACTACATTTGAAAAGTCACTTGTGAGAAATCTGGAAGATGGTGGCTGGCAGGACCAGAGGGAGGGTGAGTGTATGAGAGAGTGTGAGTGGACCTGAAAGTGGATGACCAAACTCGTGCAGTGCAGAGACCCAGTGCAGAAGTTTCCTGTGCTGTGGACAGGAGCAGCCAGCTACCATGGTAAGCAGCTCTTCAGGGCACTTCTCCCTGTACCCCGGAGAGGTCCCACCATTTTGGAAGATCCTGGGTCTTCCCTGGAGGAGGCAGTGGGAGCGGCTAGGGCCCAGCAACCTGAGCTCACCAGCACACCTGGCACCATTATACCAGTGGACACTCTGTGTCAACACAGACCTGTGCACAGTAATGGAGTTCCTAATATGCAGGTCGTGGAAGGCGCAGACAGCCGGGACCCCAGCACCATCTGCCACAGTAGCAGCCTGATCACCGTTGAGATATACCCCCAGCAACACAGGCTGGGGAACAGATATCCATCCCCAGGCAGCAGAAGCACAGACCAGCATCTGAGACCGATCCCCAAAAACTACAACAAAAGCTGAGAAAGAGTTGAGCCCCACTGGGCAGCAGCACTGGACCTGGGGCTCCAGAGGGGCCTGCGCAGTCCAGCAGCTCACAAGAGCAGTGGAAAGCAAAAGCCCAAGAGAGACTGGTGCAATCCAGCTGCATACCCACAGGAACTACAAGGTGCAGGGGCACCAGAGAGGCCTGTGTGACCCAGCAGGGACTGTGCCATCCAGTTACCCACGGGACCTGTGGGGTGCTGAAGCACCAGAGAGGCCTATGCAAACCAGCTGTGCACAAGATAGGTGTAGAGGATGTTAAAATGGAGGCAGAGTGAATAAAAGCTACACAGACTATCACCCAGGACCAAAATGGAATTACTACTAAAATAAAAAAAAATTAAAAAAGCAACAGAAAAGCAGCAGGACAGGACCATATAACCAGGGACAAAAGTAGGATCTGCAGAGGTGTGAGAGGGTGGCAGGGTGGGAGCCCACGGACAGCAGCAGACTTAGATGTGAGCAGCGCCCATGGGGAATAAAGACAAAACCCGCTCCACAGTGCTCAGAGCCGAACAAAGCGCTAAAATAGCCATAGGCACTCACCTGGGGGCGATGGAAGAGGTAAGGGTAGACTTGGCTGGAAATCTGTGGGGACAACTGAGAATTGGAGGGCACTCAGAGTTTTTGCTAAGTTGCAGCCACAAAGGATAGTGGCCAGTGTGCTCCTTTCCAGAGCTGTGGTAAAAGCAGCACCACCCCCCATCAGAGATTCAGCCTTTCCCAGGTGAGGCAAAGAAATGTAAATTGAGGCTCATTAACAACCAGCATCTATCCCACCCTCTGGAAATCCTCTTATGCAGAACACCAGGGCTACATTCCTAGGCACTGAGTAACTGAGACTACAAGCCACCAGGAAAAAGCTAGAGGATAACTGAACCTTTCCTGACTTGAAAATCTACCCAGGAAAGTAAGACTTGACAGTGGTGTTTAACGTGGCCCACCCAGGCCCATCCAAACCCAGTAGAGGGAGCCACAAACAGCAGAACATCAACACCCACAGGGAAAATTTGGCAGGCTACAAAACCCATTGAGATAGCAAAATGGTGAAACAAAGAAACAAATCCCAAATAAAAGAACAAGAAAGCTCTATTGAAGATGAGATAAATGAAATGCGTTAAGCAAATTATCAGAGGTAGAGTTCAGATCCATGATCTTGAGGAGGCTCAACAGTGTGAGTAAGGACATCAGCACCATGAGTAAAGATATAGAAACACTAAAAAACAAACAAGTGGAACTGAAGAATGACAGCAGAAATAAAGAACACAGTGGAAGGACTAAACAGCAGAGTAGAGGAGGCTCAGGGATAGATCAATGAATTAGAAGACAGGATAGAAAAAATCAACCAATCAGAAAACCAAAAGAAAGAACAATAAAAAAAAAAACAGGAAGACAGCATAAGAGAACTGTGGGACAACTGGAAACATAATAACATTTGCATCATAGGAGTCCCCAAAGAAGAAGACAATGAGCAAGGATTAGAGAATATATTTGAAGAAATAGTGACAGAAAACTTTCCTAACTTAGTGAAGGAAGAAGACATTCAAGTTCAAGAAGCACAAAGAGCCCCAAGTAAGAAGAACCCAAATAGGCCCACACCAAGACAAATAGTAATTATAATGCCAAAAATTAAAGACAAATAGAGAATCCTAAAGGCAGCAAGAGATAAGCAACAGGTTACCTACAAAGGAAACCCCATAAGGCTCTCAGCTGACTTCTCAACAGAAACACTACAGGCCAGAAGGGAGTGGCATGAAGTAATCAAGGTCATGAAAAACAAGGATCTGAACCCAAGCCTACTCTATCCAGCAAAGCTATCAATCAAAATAAAAGGTCAAATAAAGAGCTTCCCGACAAAAGAAAAAGGCTAAGGGAATATATTAACACCAAACCAGCACTGCAAGATATGCTAAAAGAACTGCTGTAATTAGTAGAAGAAATAAGAAGAAAAATGTAACCACACTAAACAAAAATGGCAATAAATAAGTACATATCAGTTATTACCTTAAAGGTGAATGGTTTGAATGCTCCGATAAAAAGACACAAAGTCGACGACTGGATAATTAAGCATGACTCACATATATGTTGTTTATAAGAGACCAACCTCACGACAAAAGACTCACATAGGTTAAAAGTGAAGGGATGGAAAAAAATCTTTCAAGCGAACAGAAAGGAAAATAACTTGGGCTAGCAATACTCATATTTGATAAAGTAGATTTCAAAATGAAGACAATAACTAGAGACAAAGAAGGCCACTACATAATATTAAAAGGATCTATAAAACAGGAAGATATAACATTGGTAAACATATATGCACCCAATATAGGCGCACCAACATATATTAAAAATCTTCTGGAGGAATTCGAGGAGAAATCAGCAGCAATGCAATCATTGCAGGGGACTTCAACACCCTGTTAACATCACTGGATTGATCACCTAGACAAAAAATTAACAAGGAAACCCAGACTCTAAATGAAGCGATGGATGAAATGGATTTCATAGACATCTACAGAGAATTAAACCCCAAAACTGCATAATTCACATTCTTCTAAAGTGCACATGAGACATTCTCAAAGATAGACCACATGTTAGGGTTCAATCTAAGTCTCAACAAGTTCAAGAAGATTGAAATCGTATCAAGCATCTTTTCAAATCACAATGGTATGAAACTAGAAATCGGTTGCAACAAGAACATGCAAAGACATTGGAACACATGGAGGCTAAATACCATGTTTTAAAACAATGAATGTGTTATCATGTAGATCAAGGAATAAATTAAAAACAAATACACAACAACACAAAATCTATGAGATGCAGTGAAAGAAATTCTGAGAGGGAAGTTCGTAGCACTACAGGCCTACCTCAAGAAACAAGAAAAATCTCTAATAGACTATCTCACCTCAAAACTTAAAGAACTAGAAAGCAAATAAAAAGAAAACTCCAGTGGAAGTAGAAGGAAGAAAATAATAAAGATCAGAGCAGAAACAAATGACATAGAGACAAAAAAAAAAAAAAAAAATTCAAAAGATCAATGAAACAAAGAGCCGGTTTTTCAAAAAGATAAACAAGATTGATGGACCCTTAGCTAGACTCACCAAGAAACAAAGAAAGAGAACCCAGCTACACAATCAGAAATGAAAGAGGAGAAGTAACAACTGACACCACAGAAATACAAAGGATTGTTAACAAATATTATGAACAATTATACGGCAACAAATTCAACAACCGAAGCGAAATGGCCAAATATCTAGAAATGCATTGTCTCCCAAAACTGGACCAGGAAGAGATAGAAAACTTGAACAGACCAATAACAACAAAAGAAATTGAAGATGTAGTCAAGACTCTCCCAGCAAACAAAAGCCCAGGCCCAGACGGCTTCATGGGGGAATATTACCGAACATTCAAAGAAGAACTAACTCTCATTCTCCTCAAATATTTTAAAAAATTCAAGAAAAAGGAAGCTTTCAAAACTCGTTTTATGAAGCCAGCATAATTCTAATTTCAAAACCAGAAAAAGACACTACAAAGAAAGAAAACTACTGGCCAGTGTCCCTGATGAACATAGACCCCAAAATCCTTAACAAAATATTAGCAAATCTAATCCAACAATAGATGAAAAAAATTATTCACCATGACCAAGTGGGATTCATCCCAGGGATGCAAGGCTGGTATAATATATGCAAATCAATAAAAGTGATGCACCACATAAACAAAATAAAAAGATATAAATCATATGATCATATCGATAGACGCTGAAAAAGCATTCGACAAAATCCAGCACCCATTTCAGATAAAAACATTCAGCAATCTGGGAATAGAGGGATCATATCTTGACATAATAAGGCCATAGATGAAAGACCTACAGGCAACATCATACTCAATGGGCAAAAACTAAAAGCATTTCCTTAAGAACAGGAGCAAGACCAGGATGCCCACTTTCACCACTCTTATTTAACACTGTACTGGATGTCTTAACCACAGCAATCAGACATGAAAAAAATAAAAAATAAAAGGGATCCAAATTGGAAAAGACGAAGTGAAACTGTCATTATTTGCAGATGACATGATACTATACGTAGAAAACCCAAAAGACTCCATTAAAATTTACTGGACTTAATAAGTGAATTTGGTCAAGTAGCAGGATACAAAATTAACATCAAGAAATCTACGGCATTCTTATATACAAATGATGAAGCCACAGAAAGAGATATTTTAAAAAAAGCAATCCAATTTACCATCACAGCAAAAAAATTTAAGATACCTAGGAGTAAACTTAACCAAGAAATAAAGAACCTATTCACAGGAAACTACAGGTCATTGAAAAAAGAAAAAGAGGAAGATATAAAAAAAGTGGAAGCACATACCTTGTTCATGGATTGGAAGAATTAACATCATTAAAATATCCATACTACCCAAAGCAATCTATATATTCAATATAATCCCCATCAAAATACCAACGACACTTCACAGGAGTAGAACAAATACTTCAAAAGTTCATATGGAACCAAAAAAGAGCCCAAATAGTCACAGCAATCTTGAAAAAGAAGAACAAAGTTGGAGGGATCACATTACCAGATTTCAGGTTATATTACAAAGCCACTGTAATTAAAACAGCCCAGTACTGACACAAGAACATGCAGATAGAACAATGGAACAGAATAGATAACCCAGAAATGGACCCAAGACAATATGCTCAATTAATATTTGACAAAAAGGGCAAGAGAATACAGTGAAATAAAGACAGCCTCTTTAATAAATGGTATTGGAAAAATTGGACAGCTACATGCAAAAAATAAATAAAACTAGACCATCAACTAACACCACACACAAGAATAAACTCAAAATAGATTAAAGACTTAAATGTGACTCATGAATCCATAAAAATCCTAAAAGAAAATATAGGCAACAAAATTTCACATTATACACAGCAGAATTTATACTGGTAAATCACCTAAGGCAACAGAAACAAAGGAGAACATGAACACATGGGACTACATCAAACTCAAAAGCTTCTGCACAGCAAAAGAAACAACCACCAAAATGGAAAGGCAACCCACTCTATTGGAGAGCATAATTGCCAGTGATACATCAGATAAGGGGTTAGTTTCCAATATATATAGAGAGTGCTCATACAGCTCAACAAAAGGAAGACAAAGAACCCAATTAAAAAATGAGCAGAACTAAATAGACACCTCTCCAAACAAGACATACAAATAGCTAAGAGACATACGAAGAAATGCTCAACATCACTAATCATCAGAGAGATGCAAAATAATACAAAAATGAGGTATAGCCTCACACCTGTCAGAATGGCCACATCAAACAACAAATCATCAAACAACATGTGTTGGCAAGGTTATGGAGAAAAGGGGACTCTAGTACACTGCTGGTGGGAATGCAGACTGGTGCAGCCACTTGGAAAACAATATGATGTTACCTCAAACAATTAAAAATTGAACTGCTATTTGACCCAGTGATCCCACTTCTAGGGATATACCTTAAGAAGCCTAAACCACCATACAGAAATAATATATGTACCCCCATGTTAGTAGCAGCACTATTTATAATAGCTAAGATCTGGAAACAGCCCAAATGTCCATTAGTAGCCAAATGGATAACAAAGCTGTGGTACATATACACAATGGAGTACTATGCAGCTCTAAGAAAGAAAGATCTCTTATCCTTTGAGAAGACATGGAGGGACCTGGAAAGTATTATCCTAAGCGAAGCAAGCCAAGGAGAGAAAGACAAATATCACATGATGTCACTTATTTGTGGAATATAATGAACATAACAGTCTGAGGAATGGGGTAGTCCTACATACGTGGAAGTGGGGTATAGACTAACAATCCCCAGAAGAGGGGATGTGGGGGGAGAGATAAACCACAGAACTTATATGCATGTATGCATGAACAATGAACAAAGCTGGGGACAGGGCTGGAAGGGTGGGGGTGGGGTCTATCAGTGTTGGAAAAAGGAAAAACATTTATAACAAAAATAAATAAATAAATTAAATAAATAAATAAAACATAAAATAAAAAATCACTTGCTGGTTTCTCATCTGAGGTGATATTTTCAGATTTCAGCTGGAAAAAATGGCATCAACTATCTATTATCATGCTCAATATAAAGAAATGTGGATTTTATTTCATGATGGGAATGTCTGGTAAACTTCCTTCTCACTCATTCTGCAGCAAAGACAATCTCTATATCCTCTGTATTGCAAATGCATTTGTTTTAGTAAATGAATAATTAAAAACATATTACTATTTTAACATAGAACTGCCTGAGAGTCGAATTTGTGATGTGTGAAAGCCTTTCATCATCTTTAAAGGTATCTAGTGGAACCTAATAAAAC
The DNA here is from genome assembly GCF_014108415.1 of Molossus molossus. Classification (NCBI taxonomy): domain Eukaryota; kingdom Metazoa; phylum Chordata; class Mammalia; order Chiroptera; family Molossidae; genus Molossus; species Molossus molossus. The sequence goes on from NW_023425348.1 coordinate 30,044,342, forward strand.
ATTGGGCTCTATTCATCTGTTTTCTTTAACTCTTGTGAAGTTACACCTTAAGACAACAAGGATGTTCATGCCTTCATTGCTTTACAAAGGAATCTATTTGCAAGTGAAAACTATATCACAGTGCCTATTACATTTAGAAATGTTATGATATAATCCTTGCTTACAGTGTGTACTGGACTTAACAGTAGGGCCTAGCCTCTGTATATGGAAGTCAAGTGTGAAGACACTTAAAAACGAGGCTGTAGGTCATCTGTTCTCTGTGGTAAGTAAAAGTGCTCTGCCTTCTGAAAACAAGTACAACTGCATTCTAAACTATCTGCTCACTCTACTTCCTTGAGAATAATGATAGAAACAGAATTTAGTGGAAACACTATTGAACTTGTTTTAACTATATAAAATCACAAGGAAAAAATTCTCAGGTAGTTCCTAAATTTCTGTCCTTTCTCTTTTCCATTCCATATTCCTTGCATTAGAGCTCCATGCGTGTATATATACATTTACATACATACATGCACACGCGTGTGTTTCTCCCCTTCTGCACATCTTCTACTAGCTGAATTTCACAATTGTAAAATTTTAGAATTAAGACCATTTTTGTTTCCTTGTTTTATTAGTATTTCTTTTTTGAAGTTTCCTAAAACACCTAATGTAACAGCTTCTGTAAGAGACAGTTGCTTCTTCTAGACATAATTGTTATGATGTGTGACATTTCCACGTGAAAATCCATGATGGAATGACTTGTGTAAAGCTGTATGTTGTTTAGTTGCAGAATTTGAACTCAGAATATTTTTCAACCCACAAGTCATAGTTCCACGCTGTTTGATTTTGTGGTGCCATCTGCTGGTGTGTCACTTGTATAGTAGATATGAGGTCAGTAGTAGTTCACAACAGTCAACTCGTATGTGATATAACACAAACACACTTGGAGTAATAGAAAGGCATTTCTGCTCCTACTGCATTATTCCTACCACGCAGCATGATAAACTGACTCCCTAAATAAATATTTTTCCATTATCATGAGTTTATGACCATAACATGTAAGAGCACACTTTTGTGTTTCTTATGAACGTATTACCCAGTGATCTTATTTCCACTTGTATTACCCAGTGATCTTATTTCCACTCAGCGGACAGTGAACTGTTCCCTTTGACTTTTCTTGACTGATATTCAGCCACATCTGGGCATGCTGGAAGCTCATTGTCTCCCCATAACTGTTTAGTGCTCAGTCCTGAAAGTGAAAAGTGTGTGTTTACTCAGGGAGTTTATTTTTACTGTTTATACTACTCTTCATTTTGTTTCTCATTGTTAATCTACTAGTGCATAGAATGCAAGAACTGAAAGACACATTTTAAGAATTTCTGTGAATGCACTGCAAAGAGCCTTAAAGTGGTTTGCTGTTCTGGTGAGAGACAATTTGTGAACATTCATGGCTTAAAGCAGAAAAATGGAGTCTTCCCAGGCTGAAAGGTGGTAGAAAGACTTACATCTCTTTCCTCAGAGTTGTTCTTTTTTCCTCTTTTTCTTGTCTCTCATATCAAACATCCGAGGTTAGTATCAGAAATAAAAAATTGTGCTTCATATTTAATTTTATTCTTCTGTGCGTCTGCAGCGTTACCTTTGAGGCTTTACTAAGTAACCAGTTGTGTATCTCCTGCTTACATGTAGTTATATATTACAGGCACTGTCAGTTACAGCAGTCCCCTTTTATCTGTGGGTGATACACTCCAAGACCCCCAGTAGGTGCCTGAAAGCATGGATAGTACCAAACACTATATATACCATGTTGGTTTTTTTTCCTATAAATACATACTTGTGATAAATTTTAATTGATAACTTCAGCACAGTAGGAGATTAACAACAACAATAATAAAGTAGAATGATTATAACAATATACCGCAATAACATTTATGTAAGTGCCACCTCTCTCTTTCTCCAGTAATTTTTACATTTTTCAGTCCAAATCTATTCCTGAATCTGTGTAGTCATCCTTTAGTTGCAGTGAATGGCTTGGTGTCACTCATTACAGGGGATCACTTGGAACACATTTCTGTTTCTGTCTTCTACCCACAAATTTAATGCTTTTTACATCTTAACTAAGCACTTATGCATGTGATGTAACTTTCTCAGTGTAAGGAACAATAGCAAAACTGTCCAAATTTTTTGTTCTGCCCTCACAATATCACAGATAGAAGATTTGTACATCTTTAGCAACCTCAGCATATGATTTATTTCCTTATTAAGTTGAGATTGTTCACCTTTATAACTTAAATGAAGCATTTTTTGCATTTTCTTTGGAATATTGGAATTGCCAGCATCACTTTCCCTGTGCTGTGGGGACATTATTAGGTAAAATAAGGGTGACTTGAACACAAGCACCTCGATACTGTGACGGTAGAGCTGATCACTGAGCTGGAGAATCAGGTGACTAATGGGTGGAGCACATACAGCTCGGGGACGCTGAACTAAGGATGACTCAGGTCCCGGGCAGGACGGCATGGGATTGTTTTATCCTACTCAGAATTGTGTACGATTTAAGATGTATGCATTGTTTATTTCTGGGATTTTCCATTTAATATTTTCAGACCATGGGTGACCACAGGTAACTGAAATTGCAGAAAGTGAAGCCACAGATGAGGAGTGACTATGGTATTAGGATTCTAATGAGAACCAACCAGACTGTTCACATGGATACATAGCTTTGTACAATATAAAATTCAAAATGAGTCACTTAAAAGACCTATCGTGGTTGGGCTTCAGCCTCCAGATCACTTTTTTCTTCCATACTCTGTGTGGTTAGACTTCTATCTTCCCTCTTTTGCTTTCTTTCTGATGCAAGTTTGAGCAATTAACTCATGTCTTAGTTGATGTCTTACACTTGGTTCTCCTCTCTTGGAAAACTGCTTCACCCAATGAAATTATTAAATCATTATCTGGTCGTTAACAATCCCCACTGTCCCTAGCAGCCTCCCACTACCCAAGCTTATGTGACTGATATATAAAACTAGAATGCCAGTCCATTAATTTATGCTAGCTATATAACCATGACAAAACTTGAATATTTATGTCTAAAATAAAGATATTCAAAAGCCAGAAATTAGCTACAGAATCATTTGATGAACATGGAATGAGAACAAGAAAACTGGATGAAACTCAAGTGGCACTGGGCAAATTTAAATGGTAGAGTATATAATGCAACTGTCCAATCTCAGGTTGAGCAAGAACAAGCTATGAAGTCATAGGCACATTATTTAATTTCTCTAAACCTTAATATGCTCATTAGTAAAATAAGAGTGATGATACTAAGTTACCTCATATCAAATGATGCAGCACATGAGATACAACAATACTTAGCCTATGCTGTTTGATCCTATTATGCATGGCATCTTACAGTGAGGATGGATGAACCACCAAAGTTACAGACTTTTACCTAAGGGGGCTTCTCTCCTAGACACTCATTGTACACAGGCCTAGACCCTGCTGATACTTGCCACAATGCCTTTTCCTTTATTGTGTTTCCAGAGTTGATCAATAATCATTTTAAGTTACACATTTGCTTTCTTTAAGTTTGTTTTAGACATGTTAGTCACTTTTTGCATGCTCATTAAACATTCTGCCTCTTGAAAGTCATCTTGCAGATCATCCGCGAGTTATTCAGCATTGGATTTTACAGTTTAACTCTTACTTAATACACAAATATATTCCCCCACTTCTCCTCCATGGAAAGCCTTGTCATATTACTAAGTGGAAAACCCAGTGTTCTCACAGGTTACAACCGTGTCCGGATAGAGTCATCTAATGTCAGTGCAGACATTGGAACAGAAAATAAGCTGTGGAAATAACACTAGCAGAGTCTAGAGAAAACTCATTTCAGATCAATGTGTTGACCAATCAGTGGTCTGCAGGGACAACGCACAGGATCATTAAAATAAAAAAAGAACCAAATTCTCTTACTCTCTAGTATTTTTGTTTGTTTGTTTTTGTTTTGTTTTGTTTTGTTTTGTTTTCTGGCCAAATTATTGAGCATAGGTATCTTTGCTTTATGGCCATCCTATTAATTTTTAAGTATTGTATATTATTCCCACTTGCCATTTTGGTTTGAGTAGTAAATATGTTACTTGTCATAAGCAATAAAGCACTATGTCAGACCTCTTTTGAAAGTTGTTAGGTTTGGAAATGTGGATGACAGATTTCTTGTTATATTTAACTTACAGGGAAAAAAAAATGGACATGTATGACTTAAGAAAATTCCATAAGTCATACTCCAGGTACCCCTGAGCTTGGGGTTTCAGGGTCAAAACTCTTACTCTGAAGTGCAGTAGATTTAAAACATCTACTTTAGTGACTGCTTTGGCTCCCATGCCAAGTGTTGACTAATCATTCCTGACACTGGGGAATAAGACCTGGCAAATGTAGACACATTGACCAATTGTACCATCTGGGAAAATACTTGATAATTATTCTCTCCAAAACACATAGATCGATAATGATAGATAAATGAAAGATAGATCAAATTTTAATTTTGAAATAAAAAATTGGACATGCAAGATATCTATTATTTCAATATTTTGATTTCATATAATGATATAAGAGGAGATTCTCTCCCACTCTTCTCCCCACCACCATGTCACATACTTCTTATGTGACACCGATGGAATCCTTTTCCTAAGTAGGACTGTTGCATCATTTCCAGGCTTCAGATGGGTAGGAAGAAGTTCAGAGAATTTAGATAATTGATCCAACTCTTTCAGTGAATGGCAAACTGAAGCTTCAAACCCAGGTTTTCTGCCTTTGTATTTAGTGTTCTTTTGATTCATTCAATTTTGAAATAAATATACTTGCATAAAAGCATGTACTTTTACTTTAGACAGTGCTTATGCAGTAATAGTTGTGGAAGAGGGGTAAAGAAATATATTGTGGTTGGGAGATTAGTCAGCAAAAATATTTAACAATTTTGAAAGAGTTGAAGATTAATGAGAATATAAAGCTTTCTAGTTAAAGTGCTCATGGGCTTTGGAGGGAGCAGTAAGGGAGGGAGGAAATTGGAGAATAGAATTTTAAGAACTTTCGCCAGAGCTTCTGAGGAATCAGAGCTCATGAGTGTGATGCCTAAAGGAATAAGAATGGAAACGCAGCAGCAGACAAACTAAACGAGACATGCTAAGGCGGTGAGCTGTTGCAGCAATGATACCGTGCTGTGTGTGTGGGCAGGCCCTCTAATTTACCCGGAAATTAAAATCAAGGTATGACTAACATTTGCATATTTTAATTGCCACTTCAGGCTCCAGATTGTCCTTGTTGGGATTACTTTATATGTATAGCAGTGAGAAATCCAAGTTGCCTGTCATTTGAGGGTATAGAAATTCTGCCAAACTTGATTTAAGAAGGATAAAAATAAAGGTTAAGTCACTTCATTTATTTCTAGCAATATTTAAATTAAAAATGCTTGTTAAAATCCACTGCTAAAAAATAATTTAATCATTTGGAATCACAGAGGTTAATACGTGATAGAAATGAACAGATACGTCCTGGTTGTGTTGTTTGTAGCAAAAGCTGTGCTGTGGCCGAAATTTCAAAGGGTTTCACATTGAAAATTACACTAGGGAGAAAATGACCTTCACAAAAATAAATGGTGAAAGAACAAGTAAAAGTGACGTGATGTTTCCATTTCCTACGTAGTCCTGTTGGGTCCCTCAGTCTTCCCTAATGGTTTTGAAATGAAGCTGTTGAAAGCTGTGATCTGCAAACACCTTTTTTTTCTCACTACTATTTTTGTTTGGGTTTTCTCTCCGCAGACACACTCAGTTGCACATTCCAGTCACCCTCCCCAACCTGTCCTGCCCTAAAGAATCATTTTTTTAAGATGCTGAAAATGAGCATGTTCTCTTCATGGAGGTGGGAACAAATGAACATATTCAGGGAATTTTATAGCACTTTTGTGATTGAAAGAGAAATGTTTTCTTCCCATCTGCGGGTTCATCTGTGAGAAGTAGAGGGAAAGTAATCACAGAAGTCCATTAATATATTTTCACATATCACTCCCAAGTGTTTTATGACAAATGTGCAAGTTGATGGAACCAAATGGCCCATTTTGGAAAACAATCTTGGAGTGACACTTCTAGGCACTTAATTTTACCTGTGTGTAATGTACAAAGAGTCATCTCTCTTGTTTATTTCAATTTATTGAGTATTAATTTAAATGGACTTAAAGTGAAAAAGGAAAAAAAAAAATAATGATTTTGCTCCATTTTCACTGATTAACACAAAATCAGTTGCAACAACTTTTATCTGTGTGGCCTGTGCATATGATGGATATTTATGCTGTTTTTATGTCTAATTTCTGTTGTAGGAGAGACAGTGTATAGTGTGGGAAGAGCATGGATTGTCTCTTCCAAATACTTGATGCACAGAATTCAGAGAGTTGTTTAAACTCTCAAGTCTCAGGTTCCTCATGAAACTGCTTTTTAACATTGCAGTTTCAATTACATAAGATATGACATGTAATTATTGTCAGTGCATTTGAATCCATATATTTCTCCTAGTTTATCTTATATTCTCATATCTAGAATCTCTTGAAGAACAAAAATATATTTCCAGTTAAGTACAAAATTGTTAGGGATGATTAGGAAAAGATAGGAAAAGATCTGTTTATCTATTCATAGATCTTCAAATTAAATACCACCATTTTTTAGCATATCATATATTATTAGAGTGAAGAAATATAATAAAAGCGATAAGTCAGACACCATTAAAGAAAGCTAAAATACAGAACACTCAGAGGCTGAAGGGAGAGCAAAGCATAAGTCTTCAAAAAAAGGAGTACATTTGGCAGGTGAAAATGGTTACTTTTGTATTCATTAATGTACTCAATAAAAACCTTTTGAGGATCTACTATGGGCCAGTCACATTTCCAAGGGATGCAAGAGGAAATGAACTGAGCAAAATTCCTAACCCTGTAAAGCTTTCCTTCTAATGAGAAAGTAAATAAATGATAATGATCATTAGAGTTAAATAATTATTTTTTAAAAGCAGAATATAAAGTGAAATATGAGATACATAAGAAAGTGACATATGTCACTAATTATCAGAGAGATGCAAATTAAAACAACTGTGAGGTATCACCTCACACCTACCAGAATGGCTGCCATCAACAAATCATCAGACAACAAGTGCTGGCCAGGATGTGGAGAAAAGGGGACTGACTCGAGTACACTGCTGGTGCGAATGCAGACTGGTGCAGCCACTATGGAAAACAATGTGATGTTTCTTCAAAAAATTGAAAATTGAACTGCCATTTGACCCAGTGATCCCACTTCTAGGAATATATCCTAAGAAGCCTAAAATACCAATCAGAAAGAATATATGTACCCCATGTTCATAGCAGCACTATTTACAACTGCTAAGATCTAGAAACACTCCCAAGTATACATCAATAAAAGAGTGGATAAAAAAAGCTGTGGTACATGCACACAATGGAGTACTATGCAGCTGTAAGAAAAAAGATCTCTTACCCTTTGAGACAACATGGAGAGGAGAGTATTATGCTAATAAAAATAAGCCAATCAGAGAAAGACAAATATTATATGATCTCACTTATTTGTGGAATATAAGAACAAAATAAGCTGATGAACAAAATAGACCCAGAGACATGGAAGTAGGGTACAGACTGACAAACCTCAGAAGGGGGTGGGAGAGAGGGAAGAGATAAACCAAAGAACATATATGCATGTATCGTAACCAGTAAACATAGACAAGAATGCCAGGGGTGGGGGTGATTGGTAGGAGGGTGTCAATGGGGGAAAAAGGAGAAACATCTGTAACAAAAATAAATTAATTAAAAAATGTTTTTTAATAAATAAAGTTAAATTTTTGTCATAAAAAAAGAAAGTGACATATAAATAAATTTCTGAAGAAAATGAGGGAACTGTGTATGAAGAGCATTTCAGGCAAAGAAGCTTAATGTGCAGAGGGCCCTGGGGCAGAGGACCTTAGAAACTGGAGGAGGGGTGAGGAGGCCAGTGAGGCTACAACGGAGTGGTCCAGCAAGCTAGCAGGAGATGAGACCTGAGAGGCAATCTGGCCAAATAGCCATTCAGAGCCCTACTGGTTACTTCAAAGGTGTTATCTTTTACCTTTATCATACTTATCATACACACACACACACATATTATTTATTTATATATATATATATATATATATATATATATATATATATATATAATGTAGGTTATGTTGTGCAAATTTTTAAAACAGAAAATTGAACCTAAACATTTTTTTTTTAAATTTCAGGCATTTATATCTAAGAATTAGTGAGAACCAAGTGCCAGATATTATTTTATTTTACCTTTTAAATTAATTTTTTTGTAATAAGAATGCAACATGAGATGCATAATGAGATTTTAAGTATGCATGTTTGTTGGCCACAGGTACGATGTTCTACAGCAAGGTAGTCTCACTTGTGTTTGTTTTGCTTTGGTTGTCTGTGCTTTGGGTGTCATATCAAAAAAAAATTGTGAGACCAATGTCAGGAAATTTTTCTCTAAGCTTTCTTGTGATTTTAGATCTTACATGGAAATCTTTAACTCATTTCAAGTTAATTTTTGTGAGCGGTGTAGGATAGGGGTTTTACCCTTTTGCATGTGAATATGCAGTTTCCCAGTATCATTTATTAAAGGGACAATCCTTTTCCCTTTGTTCCGGGTGTCCTTGTCAAAGACCAGTTGACTATATCTATGCATGGTTTTACTTCTGAGTTCTCTGTTCTGTTCCAAGGGTCTCCATGTCTGTCTTTAAGCAGTAGCACATTGTTTTGGTTACTGTAACTTTGTAATATATTTTGAAATCAGGACCGGTGATGCTTCAAGCTTTGTTCTTCTTTCTCAGGAATGATTTTGGTCTTTATGGTCTTTTGTGGTTCCATATGAATTACAGAGTTGTCATTTTTTTCTTCTTCTTCTTCTATTTCTATAAAAATGATATTTGGGGAGGAGAAAAAAATGGTGGCGTAGTGAATGGAGCTACACAGACCATCTCCCAGGACCAAACTGGATGTACAACGAAAATAAAGACAAATCGTCAGGAAGGAGCAACCGAAAGGCAGCCTGGAGGACCACATAACCAGGGACAATGACTCAATCCTGGTAGGCTTGCGAGGACGTGAGAGGGGGCCAGGAGCCCACGGTCCACAGCGGCCTGGGCTGGGACCAGCAAACTGAGCTGGGACCAGGGGGCTCGGCCGGAAGCTGCTGCCGCCTGGGCTGCATGCTAAGCCCTCCGCTGGTGCCGCACAGATTCGGCTGAGACCAGAGGACTTGGAGAGAAGCTGCTGCTGCCTCGACTGCGACCACGGCTAAGTCCTGTGAACTTGGCCGAGTGCTACACCCTCGGCTGATGCTGTAGATTCGGCCTCCCTTAGCTGGGAGCAGTGCCATCAGGTTAAAGGTCCCTGGTGGCTCCATGACGCAGAATCTGGACAGAGGCTAAATTGGCAGCAGCCACTCACCTCGGGCTCCGGCAGAGGGAAGGCAGAATGGACTGGAACTGTGTGGGGACAGTCGGGATTTGGAGGGTGCTCAGAGCTTTTGCTGATGCAGCCACGCAGGACTATGGTCATCTTACTCCTTCCCAGGGCCCTGGGGAGAGGCGGTGGCCCCTCCTTCAGAGATTCAACCCCACCTGGAGGCCATGGAAATGCTAACTGAGGCCCATTAACAACCAGCAGCAGCCCCACCCTCAGGAAATCCTCTTACACTGAGCACCTGAGGGACTTTTTCAGGCAACTCAGAAATCAAGGTTCTTCAGATGACCTCTAATAATAGCCTCCAGGCCAAAATAAAGCTAGAGGAAAGTTAAGACTTAACAGTGGTGGTTAAAGTGGGTCCTCCCTGCCTCATCCAAACCCAGGAGAGGGAGCCACAAACAGCAGAACACCAACACCCACAGGGAAAATTTGGCAGACTCCAAAGCCCACTGTGATAGCCAAAATGGTGAAAAACAGAAAGAAAAGCCAAATGAAAGAACAAGAGACCTCTACGAAGATGAGATAAATGAGGTGCAGTTAAGTAAGTTAACAGAACTAGAATTCAGAGCCATGATCTTGAGGAAGCACAACAGGATGTGTAAGGATATGAGCACCATGAATAAAGACATCGAAATGTTGAAAATCAACCAGTTGGAAATTAAAAATGACATATCAGAAATGAAAAACACATTGGAAGGTCTAAAAAGCAGAGTAGAGGAAGCTGAGGACCGGATCAGTGAATTAGAAGATAGGGTAGAAAAAAATCAACCAATCGGAAAACCAAAAGGAAAAAATGATTAAAAAACAGGAATACAGCTTAAGAGAACTGTGGGACAACTGGAAAAGTAATAATATTCGCATCATAGGAGTCCCCAAAGAAGAAGAAAACAACCAAGGCTTAGAGAATATATTCAAAGAAATAGTGACAGAAAACTATCCTAATTTGGGGAAGGAAGAAGGCATTCAAGTTCAAGAAGCACAGAGAGCCCCAAGTAAGAAGAACTCAAACAGGCACACACCAAGACACATAGTAATCAAACTGCCAAAAATTCAAGACAAAGAGAGAATCCTAAAAGCAGCAAGAGAGAAGCAACAGGTTCCCTACAAAGGAAACCCTATTAAAGCTCTCAGCTGACTTCTCACAAGAAACACTACAGGCCAGAAGGGAATGGCATGAAGTAATCAAGGTCATGAAAAACAAGGATCTGAATTCAACACTACTCTACCCAGAAAGGCTATCATTCAAACTGGAAGGTCAAATAGAGAGCTTCCCAGACAAAAAAGTCTTAGGGAATACATTAGCATCAAACCAGCACTGCAAGAAAGGTTAAAAGGTCTGCTGTAATTAACAGGAGAAATGGGAAGAAAAATAGAACCACACAAAATAAATATGGCAATAAATAAGCACATATCAATAATCACCAAAAATGTAAATGGATTGAATGCTCCCATAAAAAGACACAGAGTAGCTGATTGGATAAGAAAGCATGACTCATCTATATGTTGTTTACAAGAGACCCAACTCACAACAAAAGACTAACATAGATTGAAAGTGAAGGGATGAAAAGAAAATCTTTCAAGCAAATGGAAAGGAAAAAAAAAGCTGGGGTAGCAATACCGATATCTGATAAAATAAACTTCAAAATGAAGGCCATAACTAGAGACAAAGAAGGCCACTATATAATATTGAAAGGATCTATCCAACAGGAAGATATAACCTTGATAAACATATATGCACCCAATATAGGAGCACCAAAATATATTAAAAATCTTCTGGAGGATTTCAAAGAAGAAATCGATAGCAATAAAATCATAGCAGGGTATTTCAACACCCCACTAACATCACTGGATAGATCCTCTAGACAAAAAATTAGCAAGGAAACAGAGACTCTAAATGAACCACTACACCAAATAGATTTAATAGATCTACAGATAATTACACCCCAACTACAGAATAACTACAGAATTCACATTCTTCTCAAGTGCACATGGGACATTGTCAAAGATAGACCACATGTTAGGGCACAAACTAAGTCTCTACAAGTTCAAGAAGACTGAAATCATATCAAGCATCTTTTCAGATCACAATTGCATGAAACTAGACATCAATTGCAAGAAGAGCATACAAAGACATTTGAACACATGGAAACTAAACAGCATGTCATTAAACAATGAATGGGTCACTGAGGAGATCAAGGAAGAAATCAAAAACTTTTATGAAGCCAATGAAAATGAAGACACAACAGCACAAAATCTATGGGATGCAGCAAAAGCAGTTCTGAGAGGGAAGTTCATAGCTATACAGGCCTACCTCAAAAAGCAAGAAAAATCTCTAATAGACTATATAACCTCACAACTTAAAGAACTAGAGAACAAACAAAAAGAAAACCCGAGAGCAAGTAGAAGGAAGGAAATAGTAAAGATCAGAGCAGAAATAAACAACATAGAGACCAAAAAAACAATTCAAAGGATCAATGAAAGAAAGAGCTGGTTTTTCAAAAAGATAAACAAGATTGATGTACCCTTAGCTAGACTCACCAAGAAACAAAGAGAGAGAACCCAAATACACAAAAACAGAAATGAAAGAGGAGAAGTAACAAGTGACACCACAGAAATGCAAAAGATCTTTAACAACTACTATGAACAATTATATGTCAACAAATTTGACAATCTAAGCAAAATGGACAAATTTCTAGAAACACATAGTCTCCCATAACTGGACCAGGAAGAGAGAGAAAATTTCAACAGACCAATAACAACAAAGGAAATTGAAGAGGTAATCAAGACTCTCCCAGCAAACAAAAGCCCAGGCCCAGAGGGCTTCATGGGGGAGTTTTACCAAACATTCAAAGAAGAACTAACACCCATTCTCCTCAAACTATTTCAAAAAATTCAAGAAGAAGAAAGACTTCCAAACTCATTCATGAAGCAAGCATAATTCTAATTCCAAAACCAGAAAAGGACACTACAAAGAAAGCAAACTACAGGCCAATATCCCTGATGAACATAGACGCCAAATCCTGAACAAAATACTAGCAAATCTGATCCAGCAATACACCAAAAAAATTATCCGCCATGACCAAGATGGATTCATCACGGGGATGCAAGGTTGGTACAATATTTGCAAATCAATAAACGTGATACGCCACATAAATAAAATGAAGAATAAAAACCACATGATGATATCAATAGATGGTGAGAAAGCCTTCGACAAAATCCAGCATCCATTTCTGATAAAAATGCTCAGCAATGTGGGAATAGAAGGATCATATCTAGACGTAATAAAGGCCATATATGAAAGACCTGCAGCCAACATCATACTCAATGGGCAAAAACTAAAAGCATTTCCCTTAAGAACAGAAACAAAACAGAGATGCCCACTTTCGCCACTCTTATTTAACACAGTACTGGAAGTCTTAGCCACAGCAATCAGACAGAAAGAAAAAATAAAAGAAATCCAAATTGGAAAGGAGGAAGTGAAACTGTTATTATTTGCAGATGACATGATACTGTACATAGAAAACCTCAAAGACTCTATCAAAAGTTTACCAGACTTAATAAATGAATTGGGCAAAGTAGCAGGATACAAAATTAATGTCAAGAAATCGATGGCATTCTTATACTCCAAGGATGAACTCACAGAAAGAGAAACTAAAAAAACAATCCCATTTACCTTTGCAGCAAAAAAATTAAGATACCTAGGAATAAACTTAACCAAAGAAATGAAGGACCTATTCGCAGAAAACTACAGGTCATTGAAAAAAGAAATACAGGAAGATATAAAAAAGTAGAAGCACATACCCTATTCATGGATTGGGAGAAGTAACATTAAAATGTTCATATTACCCAAAGCAATCTATAGATTCAATGCAATTCCCATCAAAATACCAACAGCATACTTCACAGAACTAGAACAAATACTTCAAAAGTTCATATGGAACCAAAAAAGACCTTGAATAGCCACGGCAATCTTGAAAAGGAAGAACAAAGTTGGAGGAATCACATTACCAGATTTCAGGTTATACTACAAAGCCACTGTAATCAAAACATCCTTGTTCTGGCACAAGAACAGGCATATAGACCAGTGGAACATAACAGAGAACCCAGAAATGGACCCAAGGCAATATGCTCAATTAATATTTGACAAAGGTGGCAAGAGCATACAGTGGAGTAAGGATAGCCTCTTTAATAAATGGTGGTGGGACAATTGGACAGCTACATGCAGAAAAATGAAACTAGACCATCAACTTACACCCTACACAAGAATAAACTCAAAATGGATAAAAGACTTAAATGTGACTCATGAATCCATAAAAATCCTAGAAGAATATGTAGGCAACAAAATTTCAGACATCATATGCAGCAGAATTTTTACTAATACATCACCTAAGGCAATAGAAACAAAGGAGAAAACGAACTCATGGTACTACATCAAACTCAAAAGCTTCTGCACAGCAAAAGATACAATCATCAAAATGGAAAGACTACCCACTGTATGGGAGAGCATAATTGCCAATGATATATCAGATAAGGGGTTAATTTCCAATATATAGAGAGTGCTCTTACAACTCCACAAAAGAAAGACAAAGAACCCAATTAAAAAATGGGTAGAGGAATTAAGCAGACACCTCTCCAAACAGAACATACAGATGGCTAAGAGACATATGAAGAAATGTTCATCATCACTAATCATCAGAGAGATGCAAATTAAAACAACAATGAGGTATCACCTCACACCTGTCAGAATGGCCACCATCAACAAATCATCAAACAACAAGTGTTGGCGAGGGTGTGGAGAAAAGGGACTCTAGTACACTGCTGGTGGGAATGCAGATGGTGCAGCCACTATGGAAAACAATATGGTGTTACGTCAAAAAATTAAAAATTAAACTTCTATTTGACCCAGTGATCCCACTTCTAGGAATATATCCTAAGAAGCCTGAAACACCAATCAGAAAGAATATATGTACCCCCATGTTTGTAGCAGTACTATTTATAATAGCTAAGATCTGGAAACAGCCCAAATATCCATCAGTAGACAAATGGATAAAAAAGCAGTGGTACATATACACAATGGAGTACTACACAGCTATAAGAAAGATTGATCTCTTATCCTTTGAGACTACATGGAGAGACCTAGAAAGTATCATCCTAAGTGAAACAAGCCAAACAGAGAAAGACAAGTATCATATGATCTCACTTATTTGTGGAATATAATGAACATAACAGTCTGAGGAATGGGGTAGTCTCAGAGACGTTGAAGTGGGGTACAGACTGACAATCCCCAGAAGAGGGGATGGCGGGGGAGAAATAAACCACAGAACTTATATGCATGTATGCATGAACAGTGGACATGGACAACAAACTGGGGACAGGGCAGGGAGGGTGGGGGAGGAGGGCATCAGTGGGGGGGAAAAGGAGAAACATCTGTAACAAAAATGAATTAATGAACTCACACTTCTGATTTAAAAAAAAATGATATTTGGATTTGGTAGGGAACGTATTGAATCTGTTGAACGTTTACAGTAGTATAGACATTTTAACATTAAATCTTTCATCAATAAGATGTGTTTTCATTCATTAGTATCTTCTTTTATTTCTCTTATCACTGTTAAATAATTTTCAGTATACATGACTTTCAGTTCCTTGGTTAAATTTATTTCTATGTATTTTGTTCATTTTGGTGCCATTGTAGGTAGAGTTATTTTTTCTAATTTTTTTCAGATAGTGCATTATTAGTGTATATTTTTGTATTTGACTGTATTCTTAAATTTGAAGTGTTTTTAATGGAGTAGTTAGTTTTCTAGCTATAAGATTGTGTCATTAAACAGGAACATTTTCTTATTTTGTGATTTGGATGCCGTTTATTCCTTCGTTTGCCCAATTTTTTGGCTAGGACTTCCAGTACTTTATTGAATAAAAGTGGCATGAGTGAGCAAGATTACTGATCTTAAAGGAAAATATTTTATTTATTTATTTATTTTTACCATTGAGTATGATCTTTGCTGTGGGCTTTTCATATATAGCCTTTATTGTGCTGAGATACATTCTTTCAAGCCTTACTTTGTTCAGAGTTTCATCATGAAAGGACATTGAATTTTGTCAAATGCTTTTTCTTCATTGAGATGTGCTCTTTATCCCAAACTCCTAAGAAAACTATACCTGGAAAAACTTTCCTTCAAAAATGAAGGTGAGATGAAGAGTATACCAGACAAATGTTTAGGGAGTTAATTACCATTAGACCAGCCTCGCATCAGTCACCAGGAGAGCATAATGTCCACAGCAGGCTGTCTGTGAATTAGAAAAGAAAATGTACAAAACACCTCATGTATTTTATAAAATTGTAAAATGCAAACGTTCTGAAGTCTAGCTCGTATAAGAATTTGGGAGATGGACTTTAAGACATAAAACTAAAAACTACAATGGTATGAACCCTAAGTTCTGGACCCATTTCTGCACCATCTGCAGCCAATCTGCTTTGCTAGTAAATTCAATCAGATATCTTGCCCATCTCTAAATTCCAGTCTTTTCATACTAATTTCCCCCTAAATAATGGAGTTTTATTTCATGCTTTCTTCATTTGTTAGACCTAGTTTCAAAATCCTAATGGAACAGTTGGGGAAAAAACTAATTTCTTACAGATGAAATATATGTCTTTAATACTAGGACTCTAAAGTAACTGGAAATATGGAATGAGAATCTTTGTCACTATAAGATGGCAAAAGTCATAAAATATTTAATTCTACTTACTACATTTTAGTACCCCTTACACAAGAAAAATAATTCATTTTGTTATAAAATTTAGCAAACTGACACATTATCTGCCACTGAGGAATAAAAAAATAAAAAAAAAGGAAACAAAGGCATTTCGG
Source organism: Molossus molossus (assembly GCF_014108415.1). Taxonomy (NCBI): domain Eukaryota; kingdom Metazoa; phylum Chordata; class Mammalia; order Chiroptera; family Molossidae; genus Molossus; species Molossus molossus. The sequence goes on from NW_023425348.1 coordinate 30,060,731, forward strand.
CTATTGCTATGTATCTATTCTGAGAAAAGAAACAAAATTAAAGTAATGTTTAGTATTTAATTTATTTAACTGTCTAAAGTCTGGTCAAATCTTTTAGGTCAAGTATAGACTAATTATGGACTAGATATGCAACTAAAATGTGACGTAAATTTATTTAATTATTTAAAAGATAAACATGGTAAAAATATATATTTGCTTGTCCCACAGGTTTATTTTCATTTATTTTACTAAAAAAACACTCAATAATCATATGTATATAAAAGGTCAAATAATCTCACTTTGGTTCAGGTTACTGACATGTGTTCATGGGAAAGGGATTTTCTTCACCATTAGTTTGCCTTCTTCTATCAGCAGGACTAATGTGCATAAGATATAAGACACCACTTGGTATCACGGACTAGGTGAAATGGCTCTTTTATGGAAGCAAGGCAGAGCCAAGAGTTTGTACTTCAGCTCCTTAGTATACACCCTTTTCAAGAAATTGATGATTTGGGGGGGGGTAGATTTCTTGTGTCTTGTCTGTGATACAAAGCCATCGTTTATCTTATTAAAATGTGCGTATAATAATGCAAGAGGTGATTGAATGTCTCTAATTTCGACCCCATTGATCACATAGTGTCTGTTGGTCCCAGCTTAATTTGTCAAGATACAACAGTCTAGTTTAAAGATGGAAGCAAATAAGCTCAGTCATCTCACAGTTCCCAAGGACAGGAGCTGCTTTTTGCATTTTTCTACACATTACTGCTCCTTGTAAATGTTGAACTCGATTAGCAATCTGTTAGTTTTGTTGTTATATCTGAAGGGCCCACATGACATAGGCATGAGAGAACTCCAAATTGAGCCATCATATATATTTTAAAAAGAACTATTAGCTAGCTTTATTTAAATACAAATCTTATAGGGTATTTTGAAATATATAAATCTATATAATCTGCAACCATGAATTTTTCTCTTATTTATTCTTGCTTTAGGAGTACACATCATAACTTGCTTCTACATTTACGCCTCAGCAACAGTCGTCATTGTCGGTTACTGACACCACACAATAGATGAAATGTTACTTTAGAAAACTTTCATTTATAAACAGAGGTGGGGGGGTGGATAAGAGACACCAAGCATGATGACCACGTCTTAGACGGATGAAGGCTTGAATCACAATTACAGGACATTCTATCCAAAACAAAAAATGTTGGTTTTCTTTTTAAGGTTTCTGATAACTCTGAGTACCAGAAGGATTTTTTTTTCCAATTTGCTGGCAGGGACAGAGGGGAAAGGATTCGGCCAGAAAGAGTGGCTATTTTAGAGCACTAAATCTGTAAGTAGGAATCTCTTTAGATGTCTGCTTCAGGAACACAATGTAGGTCTCTAGTGGATTTAAAGTGAGAATCCTTTAATTGATAGTGAGGGCTTTAGGTGTTGAGCTTGAAAGCAGAGACAGTGGCACTTTGATCTTAAAAAGATTCAAAAGAGAGAGTCATGATGCTTTCAAATGCAGTGACTGATTCCAATTAAACCTTTTGCACTACCAAGGAAGCTTTGCACTCGACTCTGAATAAGCACTGATGCTCAAATGCATTAAATTTGAGGGACTTGAAAGACTATGTAGGCTACAGGTTTGAGCTCTCACCAATTTTAAGGAGTCCAAGCAAAGATATACCTGGTGGACACCTTGATGAGTATTTTAATTAGTGTGAAAGGAAGCTTAGGTAAGAAGAAAAAACAAATGAACAATAAAAAATAACCCAGAATTTTTCCATACACATTCTATTTTGCTAGTGAATCTATTTTAAATAGTTTTATTAAAATAATATCATGGTTTATTTTATGTTTATTTTTGTTAATTCTCACCAAGGATATACTTTCAATTGATTTTTAGAGAGAGTGGAAGGGAGGGAGGGGGAGAAAGAGAGAGAAACATTGATGTGAGACAGACACATTGATTAGTTGACTTCTGCATGTGCCCAACCATGGCTGGAGATCAAACCTGCAACCCAGGTACGTGCCCTTGATCAGAAATTGAACCCGAAACCCTTCGGTCCACAAGCCAACACTCTAACTACTGAGCCTCACCAGCTAGGGCTCATGGTTTATTTTTAATATATACATGTTAAGTATAGTTTTATGTGTAGTTTTGTGCATTTGTTTCATTACTCTCTTAGAAAAATTATTAGAAGTAAAATTGCTGGATGAATGTGATCATTCATTTTTAGACTTTTGAAACCGCTTAATTGATGTCTGGAAAGATAATACCAATCCCAACAGACTTCTTTTTAATTTTAAAGGTGATCTTGCATTTAACACATTCCACTTTTAAATTTCTCCTTCTCTCCTGGCCGGTGTGGCTCAGTGGTTGAGCATAAACCCATGCACCAAGAAGTCATCAGTTCGATTCCTAGTCAGGGCACATGCCTAGGTTGTGGGCCAAATTCCCAGTGGGGGGGGGGCATGCAGGAGGTGGCCCATCAATGTTCTCTCTCATCGGTGTTTCTATCTCTCTCTTCCTTCCTGTCGCTCTAACATAAATAAAGAAAAAAAAAATTTAAATAAATGTCTCTTTCTCTACACTCCTTAAATCAACACTTCCTTATTCTCAGGCATTCATTCCTTTATTCACTCCCTTACACAATAATAGCTGCGAATGTTTGACCCGAAGTTACTAGAGCATAGAGGTTAGGGGAGATAAAGGAAGGAGGGTTGCCTTGGCCAGTTTTGCTCAGTGGTTAGAGTGGCAGCCTGCAGACCAAGAGTTGCAGGTTTGATTCCAGTCAAGGGCATGTGCCTGGTCAGGGTTGTGGGGGAGGCAACCAATCAATGTGTCTCTCACCTCAATGTTTTTCTCTCTCTCTCCCACTTCATCTGAAGATAAATGAAAAAGTATCCTCAGGAGAGGATTTCAAAAAAAAGAAGAAGAAGAAGGCAGTGTTATCCACATTTATCAAATGGGGTAGTTTGTAATAAGCATGGGTTGTAAACTTAGAAGACTTTGATTTAAAAACTAAGTACTTTGCGTGTCATAACATTTTTGAGTTTCTGATTAACCATCTTAAAAATTGAAAAAACAAAACAAAACAATTAACTACCTAAGAAAGATAAGCATATCATAGACACATGTTTTCTAAACCAAAAAGCTGTTTACAAGTCATGCTTCGGATTTGCCTTTACAAATGCGAGTTCTTCAAATCCTCCTTCATTTATACCTATCTGAACTGATAGTTCAAATCATATTATAATCATCTGAGTAAATATTCTGCTTCCACAGCCTCTTTAGTATAGAATTAAAGCTATAAATGCATGCCTTTTGTTCTCCTTCCCTCCTTCCCTGTGATCACAGGTAGACCCTGGAGCTGGACCTGGGCTGTCAGAGGTTATTCACCTTCTCCCCCTGTCCACCCCTCCCTCCCCTCTCTTCCTTCTTTCCATCCTTCTTCTTTCATCTTTAAAATTTTATTTATACATTTAACAAACAAAATATTTATTTATTTAATAGATAAAACACTTGTTTAAAGCAATTTAGAAAACATAAGAGAACAATGTGTGAAATTCTGTCTCTCACTGCAGTGTCCAGCCAGTTTTCCTCCCCGAACGAAGGCTTCCAGTTTTCTTATTCTTAATGTGTCCTTATAAAATAATTTCTCACATATTCTCTGTCTTTCTCTCTCTCTCTCTCTCTCTCTCTCTCTCTCTCTCTACACACACACACACACACACTGCACAAATATATCTCACTTTTTACAACAAAAACTATTGGGTATTATACTTACCATTCTGCACTTTTGTTTATGCCCTTAAAATTGTCTTAAAAGACATTTTGAAGGTTGTCCCATATGGGCTTATACATTTGTTTTTACAGCTGTACAACACTACTTTATGACTGTCCCATAAATTATTAAGCAACTTGCTATTGAAGGACATTATGATTGTTTTCCAATTTTTTTTATTTTACGGCAATGTTCCATTGCCATTCTACATGTGTGATTACCACAAAAGGACACATATCTATAATTGAAACTGGCAGTTCAAAGAGTGAATTGCATTTGTAATGTATGAATGCTGTCAAATTTCCCTTTACAGATGTTTTACCAGTTTATATTCTCATAAGAAAGGCATGAGAGTACCTTTCTCCTAACACAATCGCCCTCACAATGTCTGAACAACCGTTTGATCATTAGCAATCAGATAAGTTTTTTTTTAAATAGTACATTAGATGTTTAAAATTTATTATTTGATTATGAGAAAGGTTGATCACCTTTCCAATTATTTATGGGCCCTTCAAATTTTCTGTTTATTTTCATATATATTTTTGTTATATCATTTTTGTATGGGTATCTTAATATTTCCTTACATATGGATATATATGTCTCTTTTTCCATATAAAACATTTTAAATGTTTATGTTTTCATTTTTAAATTGCCTTTTATTCTATATTTTATTTATTATAAACTCAAATTACCAATATTCTAATGTATGGTTTAGAGGTTTCATGTCACATTAATTAGACCATCCTGGGCTTGAGATCATTCACTTACTCTATCATTTTCCTTATACTGTTTTGAATTTCCAACTAAATTTCAATGTATGTTCCACTATGAATGTATTTTTATGTATTTTTTAAATGTATTACTCCATTTTTATTTTTTTGTGGGATAGTTTCCAGGTTGCATAGACATTTTATAAAATAATAATGGATTTACCAAATTATCTAGTATTATCATTGTCATCTGCAAATTCTGTAATATATTTTAGACTATCTCTGGACTTTCCATTCTGTAGCATTGATTTATTTGTCTATCCATGTACTAACATCATCACTGTAACTACTTTAACTTTATAATAATATTTAAATATCTATTATATATAGTTGCTCATCATTATTGTTCTCTTTTAGAATTATTCTAGATTTTATTGCATATTAATACTGTCATTTGAATTACAGAAGCACATAATCTAATTCTACCAAAAACAGTTTCTGATATTTATTTGGGTCAAATAAATTTATAAATTAACTCAAGTAGATTTTGAATATTTATGAAATTGTGTCTTTCTGGACAGCAATATGATAAAACTTTCTCTTTTTTCATTGGGCATTTTGGGACTTTCAATAAAATTAACTGGCTATTTTTCCATAGCTATCTGGTATATTTATTATTATTTTATTCCTAAGTTTTAAATTTTATTCTATTTTATTGTATTTAATTAATTATGTGGACTATTACGTAATTATTTATTAATGTAATAATTCTAACTGGTTCTGGTTTATATTATGAAGTTTGTTTAAGTCTGTGTTTTACTGAGTTGACATCATTACTGACAGTTTCTCAGAGAATATTTCTAGTGTATGTGAAGTATACAACGATACAATCTTATGTATAAAATTATAAGACAAGTAAATTATTTTATTTCCTTTGTTCTTATCTATCCATCTTATTTTCACTCTTAACTAATAGTATTGGCTAATAATTCTAGATGCCATGAAAAAAATTCAATTAATAGGTATCATTTTTTTCAAACAATAATGTAAATGCTTCTTGTGAATCTTCTTTTATTTATTTTTTAACTTTGGATTGACGTTTGTATTTTTTCATGGGACAAAATATCCTCCTCTTTCTTCTGGGTCTTCCCTAAAAATGGCTGTTTAATTTTTTAGCAAATTGATTTTGATATAGTTATTTAGGTAGCTGATCATCTTAATTTCTCCTCTGATTTATTGATATGGAGAGTAATGTCAATAGGTTTTCTGAGATGGAGAAATCCACCATTCCTAAAAGAGCTCATCTGGGCCTAGTGTTTTCTTTGGGGAAGTTATTTTATAAAAACAGTTTGTTTAGATTGTCAGCTTTTCTGGAGGCAGTTTTGTTAAATTTCTTTTTTCAAGTAAATTATCCTTTTTTAACACAGATTCTCATATTTATTTGCATAGAGTGTAGTAATAAAGATAATCACTATATTATTTTTATTAAATCAAAACCAATAATTTTCTCTAATATTTTGAAATTATAAAATATATATGTGACACTATATAAAACATTTTTAAAGTACAAAATTTGTTATATGGTATATAATAGATTTAAAATATTAAAATAAACAATAATTTTAAACAAACCTTAAGCCAGGCTAAGACTTGACATTGTTTATATACCTCCACTTGGAGATGTATGCAGGAGTTTATATGAAAAGTTATCTCTGGGGTATATTATTGTTAGTTGAAATGCTGTGTTAAAACTGTGAATATCTTCAAATGTACTAAGTAATAAAAAACTGTATATGAAAGTGGTTATAACAATTTAATTTTCAACCTGAAATGTATGAGACCATTCATTACTTTAAATTCACACCAATAATCAGAACAAATCTGATACTTAATTTTCCAGTACATTAGTTGTGGGATGATATTTCATTATTTCTTCAATTGGTCTTTCCTTGATTACTAAAAAAGTTGAATTCCCATTAATGTTTTTGGCTAAATGGATTTAACTTCTGGTGAAATATCTGTTTGAAGGTTTCTCACATTTTTCTAATGGGTTATTTGACTTTACATTATTGGTTTGAGAAATTCATTTCTTAGGCTAAAGACTAGATTTTTGTCAATTATATGGATTCAAATCATGCCTCTTAATATACACACATTTTTCTCCCTATCTTTATAATTAATATTTTGGTGAGAAGAAGTTTTTAATTGAAGTGTAAGTGAATGTACTGCTTAGAATATGTTTAGTACTTTGTATATTGTTTAAGAACATATTTTGTATTTGTGAATATTAAGATATTTTACCAAGTTACCCTTACGAGAAGCTTCATAAATTTGCCCTTACCACTTCGAACTTTATCCTCCAGGGATTGTTTTTTGTTTGTTTGTTTGTTTGTTTGTTTATATACTGTGTGAGGTTAAGGTTAAATTTCATTTTTATTTTAAATTGATACTTAGTTCTCCAGCATCATTTATTAAAAACCCTATTCTTTTCAGGAGAACCAGCTTTTTGTTTTATTTTCTCTAGTGATTCCCTGATTTCAATTTTATTGATTTCTGCTCTAATTTTCATTTTTGTCTTTTCTATTTTTTTTAAATATTTTTTCTTTATTGATTTTATAGAGAGAGGAAGGGAGAGAGAGATAGAAACATCAATGACAGAGAACATCAATTGGCCACCTCCTGTGTGCCCTCTACTGAGGATTGAGCTCACAACCTGGGCATGTGCCCTGACTGGGATTCGAACCAGTAACCTCAGTGCGTGGGTCAATGCTCAACCATTGAGCCACACTGGCCAGACTTCCTTTTCTTAATTTGGATTCTACGTTTTTTGTTTTTTTTTTTAATGTATGTATTCAATCCTATACATTTCTCTGTAAGCACTGCTTTCACTGCATCCACATGTTTTGGTAAACTGTGTTTTCACTTAGTTTTTAAATCTTTCCAGTCTTTTTATTTCTCCATCTCCTTATCCTTTCCTTTTTCTCCTCCTCCTCCTCCCTCTCCTCCTCCTCCTCCTTCTTCTTTTTATCTCTCTCTCTCTCTCTATGCATGTGTGTGTGTGTGTGTGTGTGTCTATATATATATATATATATATATATATATATATATATAATACTTATATTTTATATTTAAAGTGGGTTTCTGGTATACAACATACCTTGTTTTTTGGTGCAGTTTTGACAATCCCAGTTTTTAAAATTGGTGCATTTTGACTACTGAGCGTAAACATTAATATGGATAAATTAATATCTACCATATTTGTTACTTTTAATATTTGCTGTCCTTGTTATTTCTTTCTGTTTTTGTCTCCAATTTTTCCCTTTTGTGGTTTTAATTGAGGTTTATATAATTCCATTTCCTCTCCTTTTCAGCATATTAGTTATACTTAATTTTTATTCTTTTACTATTTTAACTGGTCGCCCCAGAGTTTGCCATATATATTTACAACTAATATACGTCCACTTGCAAACTGCACTGAAGTGCTTTGCAGATGGTGTGAGTACCCGATGATGGTGGAATGACCATCCCCTGTATCATTGCTATCATTCATCTCACTGCACATAGCATACATGAACTCTTATGTGCATAATTGAACATATGGCTGCTATTATTCTAAACAAACCTATCTGTTACATCAGTTATACACAGATAAACTAAAAGTTTTAGTTTTAATATTACTTATCCCTTCTCCAATGTTCTTTCTTTATTTTTATAGATTCTAAGTTTCTTTTTGTAGATTCTCTCAACTATGAATTTTACCAATGCTTCTCAGTTACTTCAAAGCCTTAGATGAGATAGGGTGACTAGAGTGGGCTAGTGCTGGGCATTTGCCTCCCCCCCAGCTTAGATAGGCTCAGATAAAAGCCCCAGCAGGTTAGGCTCTGGCTAAGCAGTTTCCCTGAGGGAGGATTTCACTGAGAACAGAGGCTCTGGCACATTTTTGAGTGGTGCCTTCTCCCCTCCCCTGAGGGAAGCATGAGGAGATTTTTCTCAGATATTCACTGTGAGAACTTGTGAATAAAACTCCAAGAGATAAAGTTCACAAAACTGTGGAGCAACATGATGGGTCCTCCCAGAGTGTCTATCTCTCAGTTAGCCACAATAAACCTCCAGCAATTCCTCAATTACAGCTCAGTTTTTGCTGCCCTGACACTGGTTTCTGTAGAGTTTCTGCTCCTGGGTTTCTGCTCTGGTGATATGTGATTCTCTGTATTTTCTTGTTAGTCTCTCTAAATTGGGGGCAGCCCTTTGCCCATTGGCCATACTTCTCTTATACTCTAATAAGAGTTGATTTTTCAGCTTGTTCAGCTTTTGGTTTATTGTTAAGACGGAGAGACAACAGCTAAGCAGGACTCCAAAGTGGAAGTCCTTTGCTTCAGCTTTTAAATTCAACCCTAAACATTTTCCCATTTATGTTACAACATTTGCTAACTCATGCTTCCCGCTGCCCCCAGTGTCTTGGCAAAATTATTTTCAGCAATTGTATGTGCATAGTTATAGGTAAATGGAAGATGTCCAAACTAGCATAGCACACAAAATAGCAAAGGTTACAATGGCATGGTACAAAATAAAAAAAAAAAAATATATCAGAAAATAATAAGACATAATTTAGAGTGAAATAAAACATACCAAAATACATGTGACTAGCCTAAATACACACATTAAAACTGAAATGCACTAATACTCAATACACTCAACAAAAACCAAGTGCACCAACAATACGAGCAAGGCAACACAACTGTTTATAAGTCATGTACCTAAAATGAATTTACTGAGAAAATATGCAACACACATTTTAAAAATGCAGCAGCATTAAATTACTATAAAGCAAGGTTTGATTTATACACAGTAACACTAAAAAGTCAAAGTGCCCTAAATAGTGACCAAATGTACATTAAACAATATATCTAGTTTTGGTGATACTCCTCAACTGCCAGTATAGCAGGCTGCTAAGGAAAACCTCTCCAGGGCTCCCAGCCAGGCCCCACGCTGTGTTGGGTACGTACTAATGTTAATGTTTTTCTCTTCAGCAGAGTGGACTTGTCAATATGTCTACTTCTTTGGGAGGCTTGTGCTTAGACATTTTAGCCCCTTCTCTGTGTAACATGAGCTTTTGACAATTGTCCAAACAGGAAAATGAGAATGATGTTAGGAACAGTTCTCAACTTCCTCTTTTCACTCTTTTCAAATGCAGTTTTACCCTTCAAATGTCCAATTTCCTCTCTTCAGTTCTATTATTCCACCAAAATAGCTTTTTATTTCAGTGTTCGCAGTGGTGGTACATGTATTTAATATTCATGTGTGTATATATATATATATATATATATATATATGTATAATTACATGTAAAACATAATATATTATATAAATAATTTGAATATTTTTTCTCACTAGGAATATGAATCTACTATGTGCCACAGGAAGGTATACTATTACTTAAATGCAAAAGTGTGTGTGTGTGTGTGTGTGTGTGCGCGCGTGTGCACATCTGTGTGTATATGCATATAAATTTCAATACACATACTCCTTTACTCCTTTTTTTTAAAAAGAACATATAACTCCAGTCAGTTTTGCTCTGTGGTTAGAGCATTGGCCCATGGACTGGAGAGACCCAGGTTCAGTTCCCGCTAAGGGCACATACCTCAGTTGCAGTTTTTCCCAGGCCCCATTTGGGGCTGTGTGGGTGGCAACCACTCGATGTGTCTCTCTCACGTCAATGTTTCTCTCTCTCTCTCTTCCTCCCTTTGTCCCTCCTGCTCTATCTGAAGATAAATGCAAAAATGTCCTTGGGTGAAGATAAATAAATAAATAAAAATGAAAAAAAAAAGAACATATAGGTGTCATGACATTTATTAAAAGGTATGCTACAAAGCTATACAGTACTTGTTAGGCTTGAATTAGCCATGCACTGTGCATTTAGAAAATATGTTTTTTTAATAATTTATCTTCCCTTTGCATTTATAACAGTTCACTTCAACAAACACAGAAACCCTTTTTCCCAATGTCCCAAAACTGTGTTACAAATGAAGCTGGTAAGTAAGTGGTTTTATATAAAACATCAGTTGTCTTGAATATTTTGATAAGCAGCAGTTCCTTGACTCCTTCTTTTTGTGATACATTCCACAGTCAGATAAACAGCAACTTTTTGAAAAGCATTAACTTCTTTGCCAATTATAAGTGTATAATATTTGTCTCCCCAATTTTAATTATTTTGACTAATAAGCCAATCTTCCCAGTTTTCCAGGTTCTCAACATTAAAGAATTCAGTTTTCCCTGAGCTCATCTTCTACACATACATCAAATCTGTCACTACATCCAGTCCATTTTATCTCTGTTATAGGTCTTGTCCATTTCACACCTACTACTATTGTTGCTTACCTAATCTACTCTGATTTCTCCTACTGTTGATTCCTTCAGCGGCTTTCTAAATGGACTCTCCCAAATAATTTTCTTCCCCCAATCTCTACTACAATATAGTGCATGCCTTACTGGAGGAAACGCTTTCTGAGACACGGCTTACATGATTTAATCTCATGCTATACATAAAAGAAAAAAATCTGTGCAATCCCATTTTTTATAAAACATGTTTTATAATCCTTAGCCTGATTGTCAAGGTTATAAATAACTTTGCTTCAATATACATTTGCAGATTTAACACTTATCATAAATGTTTTATAAAACTGAACAATGCAATCACTCACTTCTTCACCGTTTTTATAGCTTTGCCTATTTGGTTTCTGGCTGCTGATAGAAACAAAATGTTCCCTATTTTAACATGTGTGAATCCTACTCACCACACAGAGTTTAGTTTATATGTCATCTTTCTCATACAATTTTATCAAACCACATGTAGAGGAAAGAGAATCTAACAAATATATTTTAATCTCTATGTACCAGATATGCCATGCACCTTCCTGGAAATGACCACATTTCAAAACAGCAGTTCAAGTGAAATATTGTCATCTTTCTGCTTCCATTTTTGTAAGCCAAATGATCCTCAGAGAAGCTAATCTTACTTAAATTTGAAAAAAAAAAAACAATAAATGGCTAAGGATGCTTTTGAATGCAAAGATATCTAATTATACAGTCCTATATTCTCCATTTCTTTGTGTGTTCTCCACTTGCTGAAATTAACTATCTGTTTTAGCTTTAGGCTTTATCTGTATTATTTAATAAAATTATTGTATTTTATGTAACACAACCATTTGTAAAGGGAAAAATCTGATTTTCTCAATTTCTCTCCATATGCTCTAAACAGGTATTAGATAAGTATGTCATCATGCAACACTTCACTCACATCATTACCACTACTATTATCATTCAGCTTGATTAACTTTATCTTTGGCACATTCAAAGTCATATTATAACAGGGCTTAAATTTGATCTGGCTCTGTTTGCAGTTTAAATACTTTTACATCAAAATTGGAATTCAAAAATAATATAGAAAACTATTCTTTTTTAAATTGGAATTTAAAAAATTATTTTTTCTTTATTGATTTTAGAAGGAGAGGGAGAGCGAGATAGAAATGACGATGAGAGAGAACATCAATTGCCTGCCTCCTGCATGCTCCCCACTGGGGACTTGGCCCACAACCTGGGCATGTGTCCTGATCGGGAATCGAACTGGTGACCTCTTGGTGCATGGGTCGATGCATAACCACTGAGCCACACTAGTTGGGCTTAAATTGGAATTTTAAAAGTGAAGGTTTTCTGCTTGTGGAAGAGAGGATAGCATCTGTAGTTGAGATTTTCTTTTAAAATAAGAAAAAGAAATATAAGGTTTTTGTGTGTTTTGAAAAAAGAGTACTTTCAGATGGAAAACAACAAACAGATTATACCCAAGGCTCCTACTCTAGTGTTAGAGTTTAAATCAGAGAGGCAGCCTGAAATGAAAATCCCAGACAGCTTTGTGACTTGTCTTGCAACCTCAGCCTGTCTTCAATGTAAATTTTTCTTTAGGTGGTGGGAACAAATGAAAAAACTTTTAGGGAAATTAAGAAAACACAACTTCTACCTGGAAGAAGACTGCCCCTGGGGATACATTTACGTTTTTGAAAGCTATGTCTACCCATTGTTTATGAAACATAGAGAGAGATATCCCTCAGACCTTCTTGTTTCTGTTCTTAACAGACATGGCTCTGCAGAGGAAGGATATATATATATATATATGCTGGTTTTAAGTACGATCAGGTCAAATTTGACTTAATAATAATAGCACTGTTACATGAATTATCAGGCAGAAAAATAAGAAAATATCTATATGAAAAAAGTCTGGGGTATCTCTCATCTATTTGCTATAGAATCCAGTCACTCACAAGACTGGCAAATATTTAGGTCTTACTGACAAAGAGGATGTACTGCAGGATATAAGCCTGGTTGGAGAAATTACATGATATTAATCACAACACATTTAAAATAGCTATCCGGTTAGGGACAGGGCAATGATAAATACTTTGCAAATATTAATAAGGACTTATGCAAAAATTCAAGAAGGTAAATTGACATTATTATGCACCAATAATATTCCAGGCACTTTACTTGTAATACATGTTAGTTACTAGTCTCACAACACTAAGACAGGATTTGACCTTCCTTTCTTAATATTGTCATTGAGAATCACAGGAATTTTTAAAATTTACAAATACTAATAGTTTGTAAAAGATTATTACAATTCAAAGTGTTGGCTCTTTTCAAATAAAAAAAAAAAATGAAACACATAGAAAGTAGTAATCTAAAAAAGACCATGACATTCTGAAAAGGATCAGATATAGAATTCAGAATTAGGATCCTAAATCTTGTTTTGCCCTAATGGGTAACCTTGGGCATTAACCTCACCTCACAGAAATGGTTTCATCATATGTATACTTAAGGAGAGGGTAGTTCATATATGTAATACTGCTATATATGCATTCTATATTTTTATGAGAAAAGTATGACTATTCTTATTTTATAACTGTGAGGAATAAGGTTTAAAAAGTTTATGTGACTGGGAACATCCAGCTAATGAGCACTGGAGTCAAGTTCCCAACCCAGGTATGTTACAGAACAAAATCCACATTATTTACATTACATTTTAGTCTCTTACTAAGGGAATCGGGATTGTTTCTGATTACTTATGCAACAGAGAGAATACATAATGTCAGCATTGTTTTGGTAGCCAAGCAGCAAACACACAAATGTTTGGCTGCAATCTAGAGTTATTGGTGGGAAAACAAGCATTTTTTTTTTTTTTTTTGCAGAAATTCCAGGAGCCTGAAGTAATGGCAGTCACCTAAATCCTAATGTCTCCACATAACTGCTGACAGTTCTATAGCTCAACAAGAAGAACAAATAAAATTACAAAAACACCATACTTTCCCTGGAGAAATGCAAAAAATAACAAAAACCCCACCACACAGAACATTTTCTGAAGGCACAGTCAATAAATGCAAGGAAGTCGTTCAAAGGGAAGTTGACTTAGAAGAATAATGAGGCGTCCAGCCGGTGTGGCTCAGTAGTTGAACATCGATTCCCAGTCAGGACACATGCCCAGGTTGTGACCCGATCCCCAGTGTGGGGCATGCAGGAGGCAGCCAATTGATGTTTCTCTGTCATCGATGTTTCTATCTCTCTGTTCCTCTCACTTCCTCTCTCTCTCAAATCAATAAAGGAAAAAACATTAAAAAAAAAAAAAAAAAGAATGAGGCAAGTGACTTTATTTATTTATTTATTTATTTATTTATTTAAATCCTCACCCGAGGATATTTTTCTATTAATCGTTAGACAGAGTGGGAAAGAGAGAGAAAGAAACGTTGATGTGAGAGAGACACATTGATTGGCTGCCTCCTGGATGACCCCAACCCGGGCCAGAGACTGCGATTGAGGTATGTGGCCTTGACCAGGATCGAACCCTCAACTCTTTGGTCTGCGATGCTCTAACTGCTGAGCCAAACCAGCCAGGGTTGATTTTTCTGGTTTTTATTCTTAGGGCAAACGATAATCAGAGCTGTATACAGCTCTAAATTTCTCACAGAAAAACCACAGTGATTTAGGCCTGAGGAACCCCCTCAAACCAGAACTTGGAATATTCACGGTGGCTAGAAAGTGAGAGAAGACCCAGAAGGGAGAGCAACTCTAATTTATCCTAAGGTCTCGTTCAGTCTTTATACATTTTAAGGCTGCCTCAAATTATATATGCATGGGACAGACAAATCACAACCGAGATGAGAATAAAAGAAAGGAACTGAGATTTGAGCAGACATCTAAGTGAGAGTTTGCTATTTGAGTTTAAACAACTCGATGGCCTGCCAAACAAACAACAAATAAGTAAACTCTGGTAGAATATAACAGAATTCAGAATCTCCATTATGTAACATTCACAATGTATACGATGCAACCCAAATTATTTAACAATTAAATAACAAAGAAAATATGACTCAGATGACTTGGAGGTGGAAATTAGCAGCAAGTATTTTATTTATTTATTTATTTATTTATTTATTTATTATTAGAGAGAGGGGCAGGGAGAGGGAGAGAGAGAAACCTTGATTAGGGAGAACATCAATTGGCCGCCTCCTGCATGCCCCCCACTGGGGATCGGGAACACAACCTGGGCATGTGCCCTGATCAGAAATCGAACCAGCAACCTCTTGGTGCATGGGTCAACACTAAACACTGATCCACACTGGCTGGGCTAGGAGCAAGTATTTTAAAGCAGCTGAAATAACCATGCTCAATTTAATAAAGGAAAATATGCCATCAATGTATGAAAAGATAGGAAATCAACAGATGGATAGAAATTGTCAAAAATAGCAAAATACAAATGAAGAAAACATAGTATCTATAATAAAATATTTAATGGATGAGAATAACAACATCATACATATTGCAGAGGAGAGAATCATCAATGATCTTGAAGAGAAGTCAATAGAAATCATTCAATTTGAACCAGAAAAAGAGAGAAAAGGAAAAAAAGATTAAAAATTAGAAAAGAAAGAAAGAAAGAAAACTAGACTCTGAGCCTATGTGGTAATATTTAAACAAAGGTCTAGTATGTATGTAATTGGAACCCAGGACAGAAGAAGAAACAGAGTGGGATTTAAAAAATAATTGAAGAAACAATGGTAGAATATTTCCAAATTTTAGTGAAAGACATCAATTTATTGACTCAACAAGCTCAGCAACCTGAGGCAGCATACATACTTTATGTTGTCTGGTTGAATTGTTTTGTCTTTATCATATCATGTGTAAGCTCCTAACTGATCTCCCCAACTCTCTCCCAGTTCTTATCTTGCTACAACTTTATTCCACTTGTATTTCTAAGTAACAGATTTCACAATGTAATCAAACCTTTTACTCAACAAGGGTCCGTGGCTCTTCATTGTCCACAGAATAAAATATTTAATGACAAATAATGCCTTTCTTCCAACTGCTCACATGATACATTGTTTTTGTCATTTTTTGGCCAAGCTTTTATTTTTTGAACTTTTACTCATGGTACCCTATATTGATTTAAACAACAACCATGCTTTTAGTTGAACCATTTTTCTCTTACTTTTTAAAGTCAGACATAATTCTCAAAATTTCACTAGCTCTAAAACTTTCATGTTCTGTAGGGCTATTTAATACTGATAGAAAAATAATTTACATAATACTTAAGACTCTTCAGTAGTCAGTAAGGATAATTCCCTAGAGGGGATTTCAACTTTATGATGATACTACTATAGAAAATAGCAATTGTGAATGCAGAAGTAAATCATAAAATGAGAAGATCTAAAACATAATAAAATAGAAAATGTATTTTGTAAAGGAGGCTTCAAAGTCACTTTCCCCTCACATTGTAAAAGCACTTTAAGAGAAAAAAAGGATTATGTAAATCCATAATGATTGGAGGAATTATATAGTTTTAAGTATGTATTATAAATATTTCCCTGAATTTTCATGAGTTGTAGAGTTTACTCCTTTTAAAACCTATCTCCCTGTGGGTTTGTTCAACTTTTGACTTATATGAGTAGGATTTCTATTTTACCAAAAGAAAATAGATTTCTTTTTTAGTAGTCAAGCAATACTGTTGTTATTCAACACAGCCCTGGCCATGGCCAAGCAGTAAACAAGAAAGAGATACTAGTTTGGCTGCATTGATCAAGTGGATCCTTTTGGGAAACTACCAGTTCTTTAGAAATGTGAATCTGGGTCATTTGGTAGTACAGAGGCAATGCCTGTGCTTTCTGTCAAAGATCAAAGTCACTGCAGGAAAAATCCAAATGATACAATACTAGTAAAAGGACCAACAGATACCAAAATGGCAGAGGAATCATCAGGTCTGGCCTCCAAAAGAGGGTGAGCATTGCCCACTGATGTCATGAAGGGAATCTACAAAAAGGCAAAGGCTGTGAGGTCTGAAAAAGGACTTGAATATTTGAGATATGAGAAATAGGGTCCTCCATATCATTCCCTTTCAAAGAAAATGTCCCTCCCCTTTCTTTTAATTATCTCACATTGTGATGCAACAGAATGGCCCAGCTGGTGTGGCTCAGTGGTTGAGTGTTGACCTATGCAACACGAGGTCACCGGTTCGATTCCCAGTCAGGGCGCATGCCCAGATTGTGGTTCCAGTTCCCAGTGGGTGCATTCATGGCACATGACCAGATTGTGGTCCCAATGCCCAGTGGGGGGCATGCAGGAGGTGGCCAATCGATGTTCTCTATCATCGATGTTTCTATCTCTCTTTTCCTCTCCCTTTTCCTTCCTCTCTCTCTAAAAGCAATAAAGAAAAAATATTTTAAAAAACAAAGATGTAACAGAATGGTATAGTAGATAAGCATGAGATTTTTAGTCAGGAAACGTGGACATGAATTTACCCTATAGTAATCTTTTTAAATTTGGCAAATCTATCTGACATTCTGAACCCCAGTTTCCTGATGTATCAAATGAAGAAAATAGTAATCCCATCCAATTTGTTAGGATAAAGTAGTAATAACATACATAACGTTGTCCACTATGTTTCTATATAAATAGGTTGGCTCTTTTGTTTGTTTTTGTTTGTGTGTTTGTTTTTGTAAATTTAAACCATGTAACACACCAGGCTTATTTTGCCAGCACCAGGATGCTTACCCCTCTAGACTTCTGACATGCTAAGAAACAAAGTCCTTTCTTCTTCAGAATAAAAACATCTAAATATCAATAAATCACTTTGGCCATAAATGCTAAACAAAAACTTGAAACATCTTTTAGTTCATCCCTGAGAAATCATGAAATCTCTGTCATATGAACAACTGATCAAATAATGTGTAATAAAGATGTAGGAAAAACACAATGAGAAGCGTGTGAAGCAGTGATTACTGAAAATATTATGTTACTATTCTGGATTTTGTGATTATTGTGGTAACAGTGTCTTTTGACTGCTAAAATTGTTTTTAATTCTTTTCTCATTGATGAATATTTGTATTTCATACCTAATATTACATTTATAGTTTACGTTAGATTCAGGCTACACAAATTCTGCACCAGTCTTATGGTGGCAACACATGTGTTTCCTTATGGGAGGGTTGGAACTCATCATTAGCCCAAAGTTCATCAACTCCTCGGATATTTTGTGTCTTCATTGATAAAACTGCCAACTAATCTCGTATTGCTTTACAGGTTAGATGCTTGAATACCTGAAAAAATGAATGGAAACTAAATTATTGACTACAAGTTCATTATAACTTGTGTTGATGCTGAGCTTCAAATCTCTGGTTTAACTTCTTCAAAACATTGGCAGAATGGCATGAAAGTAAAGAAATGCATTATATTATATTAAAGTAATGAAATGTTCTTTTATTTTAAGATGACTCAGTGGATCACTTGTTGGGCGACAAGAATGATGAGCTGATTTTATAGTACCAGATCTCTGCACCCTCTTGAAATCATTGCCATGAACTGGAGAGACAGATAGGTAGGTCATCAAACAAAGCAGAGTGTGAGGAAGTTGTGGACTCAGTGTCTTCTACCCTAGATCATCAATCTTGACTGTGGGCGAAGAGATTTCGTATATTTAGATGTGATGTGTCATCAGAAAAAAAGCTTACAAATGTACTTTCTGTGTAGAATTTGTGGCAAAAAGTAACCTCTTAAAACTCAATAGAAAAATGTACAGCTATTGTGGATACATGGTAGACTTAACTCAAGAGAAAATAAGTGATAAATATACTCTATATTCAATAAATTATAAACAAAAACAAAATTGTCGGTATGTGAAAAAATATTTAGAAAACTATTAATTAAATGTTTAAACTATGGCCCCGGCTGGTTTGGCTCAGTGGTTGGAGTGTTGGCCTATGGACCAAAGAATCAAGTGTTCTATTTCAGTCAAGGGCATATACCTGGATTGCAGTTCAATTCCCGGCCCTGGTTGGGGTCGTGCAGGAGGGAGCCAGTTGATGCGTCTCTCTCACATTGATATTTCTCTCTCTCTCTTTCTCCCCCACTCCCTCCCTCCCTCCTACTCTGAAAATCAATGGAAAAAATATTCTCGGCTGAGAATTAAAAAAAAAGTTTAAGCTCTCTAAACTTCCTGGTCTCTCAGAATGCAATTTAACTACATTTGTGATGAAAAATTCTTTTATATTCTCTTCACAGAATCTTAGATGTGGCAAACCATGTGCTTACTGTACCTAAGAATTGTAGTCTGCTCTCTCTATATGTGCTCCATTGAACTCTGTTAGCTGATGAGCTATTTGTAAGTGTCTTTACTTCATAACAGACCATCATGTTGTTGAATGATCAGAATTCAATTATAAATTTCTATTTGCTATTATTCATGCAAAATCTCTCTACTTTCAACTGATGATCATTGCTTTGTCTTTTGAAGTAATTTATACTTTTTTTTTGTCCAAAAATATTTTTATTTATGCTATAGTGGACATTTGGTTGTCTTTTAGCATACATTCAGCCCCGTTGTGCAGCAGCCACGCTCAGGGGGTCAAGCTGACCCTCACTCCTGCCTCTCTCCAATACCCCAGCACTGTCCAGGTCACTATCATTGCATGTCTGGTCTGTACAATCTGTTGTCTTCTGTGTTCCCTGTTTCCTTGGTCCTTACTAGAATCCATTCTCCAGCAACCCAGATGGTCTTCAAAAGCACTAATCATGCTGCGTTACTTCTCAGTTTCATTTATGCACAAAATTCTACAACTGCACTACATTACTCTTTAAATAAAATCTAATTTTTTATTGCTTACAAAGCCTCATGGTGATCCAATTTTTCTATGTTTCTCCAGAATTTTGACATTCTACAACTGGTATTACTCTCAGGCCATTTCAGCTTTTTCTTTTCTTTCTGCAGACAGCTAAGCCTTTTCTACACAAAGGATTCCGCATTTGTTTTTCTTTTACATAGAAATCTCCTCCCAAAGCACTTCAGAAAGCTAACCCATTCTCATTTTAGATATCAACCAAATGTAATACTTTTAAATGTGCTGTCACACGCCAGTATCTCTAAAGTACTCACTACAAGGTACTCTATTTCTTTTCTTTCTCTCTTTCTTTCTCTCTTTCTTTCTCTCTTTCTTTCTCTCTTTCTTTCTCTCTTTCTTTCTCTCTTTCTTTCTCTCTTTCTTTCTCCTTCCTTCCTTCCTTCCTTCCTTCCTTCCTTCCTTCCTTCCTTCCTTCCTTCTTTCCTTCCTTCCTTCCTTCCTTCCTTCCTTCCTTCCTATTTTCTTTATTGATGTTTAGAGAGAGAGGCAGAGAGAGGGAGAGAGAGATAGGAACATCAATGAGAGAGAACATCGACTGGCCGCCTCCTGCATGCCCCACAGCCTGGGCATGTGCCCTGTCCGAGAATTGAACTGGCGACCTCTTGGTGCATGGGTGGATGCTCAACCACTGAGCCACACTGGCCAGGTGGCACTCTATTTCTTACTAACCAGTTTATTTCTTTCATGGAAATAGCATAAGAAGTAATTATCTCATACATTTCTTTACTTTTTTTTTATTAAATACCTAACCCAGTGGAATATAAACTGCATGGGGATAGAGGCTATTTCTGTTTTCTCCTCTGCTTTGAGGTAAATACTTGAACAGTGGCTTGTATGTGGTAACTGCCCAACAAATAATTGTTTAATAATGAACAAATAAATTGAGCTTGCATACATCATTTTATTATCAGTCATTAGCACTGCATAACAAGTATCAATTTGTATATATTATAGAGAACAATGGTGATAGGAGAGAGTGCTTTAAAGTAACATGCCATAGAATATAACAGAAATTATTTTCAGTTTCTTTATTAGAGAAGGGTTTAAGATGGGATATTGAAATAATTTCCAACTCTAGTTGGCTTCCCTGACTACTCTTGCCTATAATAATCTCTATCTGAGAGCACCCCTAGTCTTTAGTGAGTTTATAGCTTATTTGACGTTGGCACAGACTGTCTTGTAAATCAAGTATGGTAATTTTAATTGCTCTCTCATTTATTATTTGTTCATGTTTATAAGAAAATATAATACATTAATATCTTCCTCTCAAACTTTTACTATCTTCCAGAGTGTGGTGAGATATAGACAGTGCAAACTCACTGCTATTTAGTAAACACTAATTGAATCAGTGCACATTTATGTATTTCTTTGATATAAAAGGTATTTATAATTTTCTTGTGGATTTGCTCTCACCTCTTTCTATCAAAAGACCTCTTCAAAGGAAAAAGGTTTTCATTTCTGGGTGCGTCCCAGCATCCTCATTTTCTTCTTTATTGGTGTAGAAACTAATAAAATAAGGAATAGGGGATAATTTAGAGTTCTTTATTTGACAAGCATCTTTGACTCACACTAGACATTGTGCTAGACTTTGAAGATACAGCAGGCAACAAAGAGACACGTTCTCTATTGGGATACCCATCATATCCAAGAGATACAAAATAAATAAGTAAACACCTAGATGAGATAACAGATTTTTTTTATGACTTTTGAAGACAAAACTGAAATAGTTCCTTTTGTTGAGCTGACAGTTGGAGGGAGGGGAAAATCCAGGCTTTAATAAAATAATTCACAAGGAAGCCAAGTTGGCTTATATAATAAAGATTATATAGGCTGGGACCTAAAAGAAAAAGGGAAACGTCTGTATGGACTAAGTTTGTGAACAAGTTTAAGGGATTCAGGATTTAGAGTGAGATTTGATTAGCTGCTGTGTTTGCAAGCTACACTGAGATCTGAGTTGTGCAGTGTAATAATAAAAATGTTTTATTTGATTTTTTTCTCCAGAAACTTCCATTAAGATTTAAACATTTTCCTCATTTGTCTTTGGTTGCAGCAGTGATGTTCTGTAGCCTAAATGGGTTGCACTGAGTTAGTTCTTGTTTGGTGTTGCGGCTGCTAGGAAATAGTCAATAAATAGTCCTTATTTCCTTCTTTCATTAACCTGGCCTTGAATGTGACTTAAATACGTATTATTTTTTGTATTTGAAAGCTTGCTAAGCCACATCATAGCACCTTCCTCCCTTCTTCCTTCCTGCCTGCTATCTCTCCCTCATTGACAGCCTCCCACCTACTATTCTCATTTTATGCCTCTTTTCTTTCTTTCTTTTTAAATATGTTTCTATTTTTTAGAGAGAGGAAGGAAGAGAGAGATGGAAACATCAATGTTTGAGAGACATTGATCAGCTGCCTCCTGCACGCCCCCTACTGGTGATTGAGCTGCAACGGGGGCATTTGTCCTGACAAGGAATCGAACCAGGACATTTTAGTCTATGGGACAATGCTCAACCCATTGCGCCACACTGGCTGGGCTCCCGCCTTTATTTCTAATATTTATTAAGCTTTTACAATGAATTGAACAACATAAGTACTCAGGAACATTAAAATAATAACTGGAGTTACTTTAAGATTTTACTTTTGAATCTTCTGAGGTCTTCAAGGTTTCATTTAACCTAATCCAGTTCTAGCAATCTCTCAGAGATCCTGTTACATTTTCTATAAATGATGTAGTCAACTATGGTTTCTCACAGCAAAGCTAAATTGGTAAATCTGTAATTTCCAAAGTTACCATTTTCTCCTTCTTTTATAAAGATGAAAGTAGCATTGACCATTTTTTTTCTCCTTGGTTTGATAATTTTATAGATGTGTCAATATATCCTGTCTAGAAGGTCTCAGGAGCCCTTTCCATTAGAATTAAATATTAAATCACCCTGCTGTCTGTGTATATTTAAAATGTAAATATTCATATACATAATAAGTTCTGACAATATAGCACCAGACTGAAAATTTACCTTTATATTTTTAAATTTATCTTTATAGCAATTTAATTTCACAGATGTTGAAATGGGGGGCAGGAAAGATTGTTGTCTTATCTGTTTAATTATCAGTGTGAGGATCAGTTAAGGATCATTAATTATATTTAAATAAGTACAACCCAACTTAATAGTTTGTTGTGGTCATCCCCTTATAAATAGGTTTTAAGAACCTATTTTATGCCCTACTTTGTGTTCAATCCTAAGGGTAAATGAAAAGGCAGTATTCTATATATCTCTGCCTTCTTGAGGTGTGCCATCTCATTCGTCTGCCTTTAAAGTGGATCCTGTTAGAAATGTTTCAGTTTGTGTGTGTGTGTGTGTGTGTGTGTGTGTGTGTGTGTTTCATTGTGATGACCTCAAGAAATATGGACTCTATTAGCTCTTCCAGTGTTGCCTTTAAGTGTTGAATAGTAAGTCAATTATATAGCTGAAGCACTATATAAGGAATTGGCATAATGGCATTTAAGAAATAGATTGACGCCTGTGGATGTGGTATTGAGTCATTTAGATTTTTCAAGACTTGTTTTTCTTATCTCTAAAATAAAAATGTTTTGACTGCAAAGTATTGAAGGTTCCTTTAAGATTCTATTAAATTTCTTACTATGTCTGACTGCAATCCTACAACCTTCAATTTAGGTCAAGGCTTCATATTAGTTTCTCAGTAGAAAGATAGGACAGATTATTTTTCTTTTAAAATTACAGACTTAGAAGGAAAATAATACAGTTGACCCTTGAACAACATGGGTTGAACTGCATAGTTCGACTTATACATTTTTTTCCCCCAATAAATACAGGGAATGCATTTTCTCTTCCTTATAAATTTTCTTAACATTTTCCTTTCTCTAACTTACTATATTGTAAGAATACAGTATACAGTACATATAGCATACACTACATGTGTTCATTGACTGTTTCTTTATTGGTAAGGCTTGCATCAACAGTAGGCTATTAGTACAATTGGCCCTATGTATCCACAGATTCCCAATGTCAGATTGAAAATGCTGTTTTTTATCCACATTTGGTTGAAACTGTGGCTCTGAAAACTGAGGATATGAAGTGCCCACTGCAGTTAAGGTTTTAGGAGTCCAAGTTATACACAGATTTTCAACTGTGCAGGGGGTGCCTCTAACCCCTGCTTCACTCAAGGGTCAACTGTACATGTAATTTGGAGGCCAAGATTCTGGATTTGGGGAGAAAATATATTCATGAACATAAGATTTAATCAATTTGGTCAATAAAATAGTCTTTTCTTGCGTGAAAGACAGTTTTGTTATTAATAAGCAGTGGTTTAAAGTTTTTAGAAAGGCAATAGTATTTTTTTCCCAACTGTATCGCTACACAATCTTTTTCCTAAACTTGAAATTATGGAAAAAGTCAATGTACTACTCTGCATTTTCCAGATATAAAATTAGCCTTGTTATATCTCTAATGATTTTTAAAAGTGTGTAACTTAAGAGTAAATCTAAATAAAACCTGAAATTCCGTGAATAGGTATTTTTCCTTAAAATGAGAAAAATCTTAGTCATAGTCCCAAGTGAATATATAGGGCACATATTAGTTCAAATTCAGCTTGAGCCTGGCCAGTGTGGCTCCCTGATTGAGCATTGACCCGTGCACCAAGAGGTCGCCAGTTCGATTCCTGGTCAGGGCACATGCCTAGTTTGTGGGCAAAATCCCCAGTAGGGGGCATGCGTGAGACGGCCAATCATTCTCTTTCCTCGATGTTTCTCTCTCTCCCTACCTCTCTATTCCTCTCTCTCTCAAATCAATAAAGAAAAAAAAACTAAAAAACAAAAAACATTAAAATAAATTCAGCTTGAACATTCTGTTGTGTTTGCTATAACCACTGCCAATTTTTTCTTTTCTTTTCTTTTTTCTGAAATTTGGCACCATCGGCTAACTGTAGTTGGCTTTGGAGTCCTTGACTCTCTAGAATAGCAACATAAAAGTTAGATAAAATTAGCATTTGAAACTAAATGTATTTTATAAGTATCATTTTAACATGTATTTGGAAACAAATAAACATTAAAATGAAAAGAAAATAGAAGAAAATCTTGTAATATAAACAGACAAAGAAAACTATTTCACATGAATAATTTAACTGTATGTATTGAAGAAAAAAATAACTGTATAGTATGAGAACACAGTATTTTAGTTACAAAACTTCCTATTAGATGCATAATAATTGTGGAGAACTTTATTAGCAAGTTTGTTTTCTTAGTGTTTTTGGTAAAATTTTCTGTAACACTGTATAGTCTAGGATTAAGTAAGTAAATAAATACTTTAGATAAAGGAATCAAATTTATCAGTGTTGGAGAAAAGATCGACAAATATGGAAAGAAAAAACTAGAACAAATTCTGTGATGCTGAAACTAAGTTAGAGTAATTAGTATAAATTCATAATTTTTCATACAAATAGGCATATATATATATCAAATAGTATCTTGTATAATATATATATATATATATATATATTCCCTAGTATTAACTTTCACTGATAGTCCTTGCCTTGATCAATTATCACTATGAAGTGAAAAAAAAAAAAACAGTGATTTTCTAATTCTATAATTTTTTTTCATTTTATTATTGTCTAATTTGCTTTTGAGTATAAAAAGAAAAGAGATTCTATACTTCTGTCTTCTGAAAGAGCCTAGAAACAATGACATCATAGTAGCAATAAGCACACCTGGAACCCAGACCCTACCTTTTATATACTGCTCTCCACTGAAAGTAAACAGGTCTCTTTCAAGACACAGCTCATTCCAGGGATAAAGTGAAGAAATGCAAGATGAAGCTGGAACTCCTTGCTTTGCCAAAAAGGAATAAAAAGTGCTCAAAAGTGTGGAGGGAATGTAAAAAGAACACAAAAGTCAGATTGAAGGGGCTTTGATTTGCTAAGACAATGTTAACATATACATACATATATGCCAATGATTAAACCCATTGAGTCAAGATATCATGAGTCTATATTGACATAAAAAAATAGCCCTGGCCGGTTTGGCTCAGCGGTTAGAGCGTCGGCCTGCAGTCCGGAGAGACCCGGGTTCAGTTCCCGCTAAGGGCACGTACTTCGGTTGCAGTTTGTCCCCGGCCCTGGTTGGTCGTGCGGGTGGCAGCCACTCGATGTGTCCCTTCACGTCGATGTTTCTCTCTCTCTCTCCCTTCCTCTCTCTCTCTCCCACTCTATCTGTACAAAATAAATAAATAAAATAAATAAAATAAATAGACTAATTAATAAGTAGGGACAACTTTTTTTACATAGTCAAATGTCACCTACCCAACTGATATATATAGAAGGAATTGCAGAATTATGCAATAATAAAATCACAATTTGTCAATCTATATAGTAGGTAGACAAGAATCATCAATACATGTTAAAATTAGGAAATAAATGTTTGATAAGAAATAGAATGTTTACATGATCTCAAAGTAATGACTCTTCGTGGAGAAATTTGGCACAAACTAACTTAAGCAAGAGTCAGGATTAACATGACCAGTAATAGAACCAACCACATTTTGTGCCTTCTGATATGATGGATTGAGAAGAATACAACATCAGTTTTGTCATTATTACTTTTGTCAAAAGGGAACAATCTGAATATAATCCTGAGGAAACACCACAGAAATCCATGAGGAAACACCACTGCCCAAACAAATGCCCTGCCTTTTCAAAAATGTCAAGGTTGCCCAGCCTGTTTGGCTCAGTGGATTGGACATCAGCCCATGGACAGAGAGTTCCTGGTTCAATTCCCGATCAATGTTTCTCTTTCACATCAATGTTTCTATCTCTCTCTCCCTTCACCTCTCTCTAAAAAAATCAATAAAAACATATTTAAAAAACAAAATGCCAAGCCCTGGCCGGTTTTGCTCAGTGGTTAGAGCGTCAGCCTGCAGCCCGGTTCGGTTCCCGCTAAGGGCATGTACCTCGGTTGCAGTTTGTCTCCGGCCCTGGTTGGGTCATGCGGGTGGCAGCCCCTCTATGTGTCCCTTTCACGTCTATGTTTCTCTCTCTCTCTCCCTCCTGCTCTATCTGAACAAAAAATGAAAAAATGTCCTTGCATAAGTTTTCTAGTTTCTGGTGTTAACCCGCCTGGAGCTTCTTTCATCGTCAGAAAGTGAGGAAGTGCTGAACAACCACAATGATAGAGGCATATCAGAGGGACACAAATGCCAACTGAAAGGGTTCCCAATAGCCAAAGATGGAAAAAATTGAGCAACAGCATAAATAATGTAGCATTAGTTAATAACCAAAAGTAAAAATAAATATTCATGAGTCTATATCGATATAAATAAATAAATAAATAAATACACGAATGAAGGAAAATAGACAAATCTCCCTATAGGAGAACTCTATATAATGTATGTGAACTCCACCTGCCCTCAAAGAGTTGGAATATAAATTTCTATTCCTTAATAGTGAGCTGTGCATAGGGACTTCTTTCCAAAGAATACCATATGGAAAGTTTATTGGGGACTGGGGATGGCTTAGTTTATAGGTTTACACTTTTACATGAAGAGACCTGGCAAACACTATCTCAGCCAGTTGATCAAACTTAATATCACCAGTGATAATTCATATTGGAGGTATGGACCCTTGATATTAGGTGATAATGGCACTCCTGCGTTCTTCCTCTTTAAAGAATCAATCACCCCAGTGTAATGAGATAAAAATATCAGATAAATTCAAATTAAAGGACTCGGCAAAAATACCTGACCATTTTCTTCAAAACTATAAAGACCATCAAAAATAAGGTAAGTTTGAGAAACTATCATAGTTTAGAGAAGTCTAAGGAGACATGATGAGTAAATGTCATGGTTTATCCCGGAAGGTGTCCCAGGATGGAAAGTGGACAATAGGTAAAAACAAAGGAAACCTTAATAAAGTATGGACTTCTAGTTAATAATGATGCATCAATAGTAGTTCATTAGCTATGACAAATGTATCATGTTTTATGTAAGAGTTTATCAAGGAAAATAAGATACAGGATACATGAGAAAACTATCCTATCTATGTGACTTATGCAGATCTAAATCTATACTAAAATAAGTTGTTTGTTTTTTTTCCAAAAATATATGTCAAAGTCACATAAAACAGGAAAAGGCAGAGTAACATTATAGATTAAAAATGAATAAAGATATGTGCAATGATGTTCCTGTATTCAACCTTCCAGCAGATTTTTTTCCCTTTTGTAATAAATAACATTATTAAGACAATTGGAATTTGAATAGTTTACATAAAGGAAAGGATTTCCTTGGACTACTTTAGGATTTAATGCTCCACACATTTAAGGCAAATCCAGGAGCCAATTCCTGTAATTCATGTAAATAAAACACAAGTATCCTTAATTCGCTTTGTAAATGACTACTTCTAGATAAATTCTTGGTCACTTTGCCTGCTAAACATTTGCAAATGCATCAGTGTAGCTCAGATTTCAGAGAACAAATATATTTTATCTTCATTGTATTGCTGGAGAACTTCCCAAACTGAGATTATACTTCTATTTATGAAGCTATCTTGTTTCCACAGGACTTTCCTGAGAAGCAGTGGTAATGCAGAGGAGCCCTTGTTATAAAGTGGCAGGCACCACCACACACCCCTCAGTCAGCATGGGAGCTGTGGAAATGGTTGAGAAATAGAATATATCATAGGCATTTGGACTGAAAACAATGTATTTTGGCTTTTATTTCTGAAAGCTATTTCCAAAGAACCATGATACTATATAGACATTAGAAAACATCAACAACTGGCAGGAAAAAGGAAAGAAAAAGGTGAAGATTACATGACACATGCCCCCCCACCACATTGGTCAACTCAGAAATAGGCCCACTTAAAAAAAATATAGTCAAAAATTAGGCTGCAATGGAAATCAGCTCACTTAATATAATTCCTGCTGTTGTGTTGTTCTCTATCAGTATAACTCTTCAAATTAAATTTGAAAGAGCAGTCGGCCTATAGAAAGCTAAATTAAAAAGAATAGGTTTTCTAAGGGGAAATAGATTGAATCTATTTAGGTTTTTATATCAAGAGTATTTAGAAATGTTTGAAATGTTGGGCAATACTAGCCGCTAAATATATGTCTCAAAATTGAAGAGTTCTTTTATTCCATTTTTAATCTTTATAATTGCTACTTGAAGGGTTGCCCTAAGCAATGCAGAAGTATTGCTCCAATGGGATGAATGCTTGTAATTATTCCAGAGCCTTACCCAGAAAGAAGTGTAATTATTTGAACATAGAGCACTTGAAGTTATCAATCTCTGAGAGGAACAAAAGAAAAGCCATTCTCCAGGTGAGCCCCAGACTGCAGGCACCACCGAATCCAGGGCTTTTCATTCTTCCATTGGGCATGTACATCTCAGCAGGTTCTCTCAGAATTCCACCATTAGTCTTTTTAATCTAGTACTTTTTTTTTTTTCATCAGAATACTTCCTTTCATAGGACTCAGTAATGAAATATGGGTTCTGTTTTCATAGAAAAATATTTTTAGATGTATGTTTTTTTTTATTTATAGGAGATTAAATTGCAAAGTATAAAATTTGTGGTAAATTGGATCAAGATTAAATAAAGTAAGCCCTCATATTGGGTGACATTGGGGAGTTTTTGAAGGCAAACCTTTCTAGAGGGCCCGTTCTTGGTCCCCCAGCCCCAGTCACCAAAAACAGAACATTTAATCTTATTGTAGCAGCTAGTGAAAAGTAAGCATACGTGTTCAGAATCATAATACACGAGCAAACAATAGACAGCATCAGGCAGACTAAAGTGGAGATAATTAAAGCCTGATACCAGAATCTATTAATAAGTTTCAAAGTGAACTTTGGGCAGGACCAAAAGAAATTAACCTAAAGAATATCAAGTGGTTAGTAATGACAGTCCTGACCAAGAAGCAGTCAGCTGATCACAGCCTACATTCAAATTGTGGTTAATAAAAGGAATATTAGAATATAGAAGGAAATCCACACTAAGTCAAAACTCTTATTCATGTAGCAGCACTGGCTGGAACATATATCAGAACCCCCTTTGTGTCCTTGTTGGTTTTATACATTGCTCCACACTTAGCTGAGTTAGCAGACTAAACGTGGTAGACAACTGTAGACGGGCCCTTGTCACCGGCATTCCACTTCCTTCCTGACTGTAAAATTAAAACAAACCAAAAAAAAGTCATCTCCCAGACAATTTTAGTGCTATCACTCTATATGCAATCAGATCCATCAATCAGAAGCATTAACATGAAATTGAGAAGGCAATAGGCAGGCAAAGTGGAAGTCAGCTTCCGGTTGCCGTCTCTGCTGTCCAGCAGGATTGTTGATACAAAAGATTAGAGACAATTGATGCATCTAGACTAGTGCTCCATGTTCTTGTTCCTAGCTTTATGGCTTAAAAGGCAGCAATGGGGTCTACAGCAGAAGCAGCTACAGCCTCCTGATCTCTGAAAGGTAGTTCCAGAGGAATTTCATTTAACAGGGACTAAGATGAACCTTGATTTCTACCTCACCAGGTCATCCAGTGATTTGCTAGGCCCATGATTCCTGTGTTAATTTCCTTCCTTCTTGTAATACCTCATACAGTATTAACTCCTGAAGAATTACCAGATTTAAGTACATATATTGTTCTACATAAGAGTGTATGTAACATTCTCTTTGCATAGTGAAAAGTCCAGTAATTCTCATTTAAAAACCCATCAACTGCTTTCATAAAGACTGGAGTTTCCATTTTAAATTTTTTTAATCTATTTTTGTTACAGATGTTTCTCCTTTTCTCCCCATTGACACCTCCTCCCCATCCCCCCACCTTGTCCCCAGCTTTGTTAACCATGTCCATTGACTATGCATACATGCATAAACGTTCTGTGATTTATCATTTCCCTCCCCCATATCCCCTTCTTCTGAGGGTTGTCAGTCTGTAACCTACTTCCACATCTCTGGGTCTACCCTGTTCCTCAGACTGTTATGTTCATTATATTCCACAAATGAGTGAGATCATGTGATATTCGTCTTTCTCTGCTTGGCTAGATGTGCTTAGGATAATATTCTCCAGGTCTATCCATGCCGTCTCAAAGGATAAGAGATCCTTCTTTCTTACAGCTGCATAGTACTCCATTGTATATATGTACCGCTACTTTTCTATCCATTCATCTATTGATGGACACTTGGGTTGTTTCCAGATCTTGGCTGTTGTAAATAGTACTACTATGAACATGAGGGTACATATATTTTTTCTGTTGGGTGTTTCAGGCTTCTCAAGGTATATTCCTAGAAGTGGGATCACTGGGTCAAATGGCAATTCAATCTTTAATTTTTTGAGGTAACACCATATTGTTTTCAATAGTGGTTACACTGCATTCCCAACAGCAGTGTACTAGAGTCCCCTTTTCTCCAAACCCTCACCCACATTTGTTGTTTGATAATTTGTTGATGGTGGCCATTCTGACAGGTGTGAGGTGATACTTCATTGTTGTTTTAATTTACATCTCTGATGATTAGTGATGTTGAGCATTTCTTCGTATGTCTCTTAGCCATTTGTAGTCCTATTTAAAGAGGTGTCTATTTAGATCCTCTGCCCATATTTTAATTGGGTTCTTTGTCTTCTTTTTGTTGAGTTGTATGAACATTCTATATATTTTAGAAGTTAACCCCTTATCTGATGTATCATTGGCATTTATGCTCTCCCATAGAGTGGGTTGCCTTTCCATTTTGATGGTTGTTCCTTTTGCCTTGCAGAAGGTTTTATGTTCAATGTAGTCCCATATGCTCATTTTCTCCTTTGTTTCTGTTGCCTTAGGTGATGTATCAGTGAAAATTCTGTTGCGTATGATGTCTGAAATTTTGTTGCCTACATTTTCTTTTAGGATTTTTATTGATTCATGGGTCACATTTAAGTATTTTATCCATTTTGAGTTTATTCTTGTGTATAGTGTAAGTTGATGGTATAGTTTTATTTTTCTCATGTAGCTATCCAATTTTCCCAACACCATTTATTAAAGAGGCTGTCTTTACCCTATTGTATGCTCTTTCCACCTTTGTCAAATATTAATTGAGCTTAATGTCTAGGGTCAATTTCCGGGTTTTCTGTTCTGTTCTACTGGTCGATATGCGAGTACCAGGCTGTTTAATTACACTGGCTTTGTAATATAACCTGATATCTGGTATTGTGATCCCACCTACTTTGTCCTCCTTTTTCAAGATTGCTGTGGCTATTCAGGGTATTTTTTGGTTCCAAATGAACTTTTGAAGTATTTGTTCTAATTCTGTGAAATATGTTGTTGGTATTTTGATGGAAATTACATTGAATCTATAGATTGCTTTGGGTAGTATGGACATTTCAATGATGTTAATTCTTCCAATCCATGAACAAGATATGCACTTCCACTTTTTTTTTGTTTGTTTTTGAATCCTCACCTGAGGACATTTCTCGATTTTTTTGTTCAGGGAGAGTGGGAGGAAGAGAGAGGAACAAAGAGAGAGAGAAACATTGACGTGAAAGGGACACATCGAGTGGCTGCCACCCGCATGACCAACCAAGGCTGGGGACAAACTGCAACCGAGGTACGCGCCCTTAGCGGGAACCGAACCCTGTTTCTCGGGACCACGGGTCAACGCTCTAACCGCTGAGCCAAACCGGCCAGGGCCGCTTCCACTTTTTTATATCTTCCTCTATTTCTTTTTTCAATGTCCTATAGTTTTCTGCAAATAGGTCATTTACTTCTTTGGTTAAAAATGTATTCCTAGGTATCTGATTTTTTTTGCCACAGTGGTAAATGGGATTGTTTTTTTTCGTTTCTCTTTCTGTGAGTTCATCATTGGTGTATAAAAATGCCGTCGATTTTTTGAGGTTAATTTTGTATCCTGCTACTTTGCCAAATTTATTTATTAAGTCTAGTAGATTTTCGATGGAGTCTTTAGGGTTTTCTATGTATAATATGTCATGTGTGAATAATGACAGTTTCATTTCCTCCGTTCCAATTTGGATCCCTTTTTGTCTGATTGCTATGGCTAAGACTTCCAGTACTATGTTAAATAACAGTGGCGAAGGAGGGCATCCCTGTCTTGTTTCTGTTCTTAAGGGAAAAGCTTTTAGTTTTTGCCCATTGAGTATGATGTTGGCTGTTGGTCTTTCATATATGGGCTTTATTATGTCGAGATATGATCCCTCTATTCCCACATTTCGAACCGTTTTTATCAGAAATGGGTGCTGGATTTTGTCGAATGCTTTTTCAGCATCTATTGATATGATCATGTGGTTTTATCTTTCATTTTGTTTATGTGGTGCATCACATTTATTGATTTGCGAACGTTGTACCAGCGTTGCATCCATGGGATGAATCTCGCTTGGTCATGGTGAATATTTTTTTTGATATATTGCTGGATTCGATTTGCTAGTATATTGTTCAGGAGCTTGGCATCTATGTTCATCTCAGGAATATTGGCCCGTAATTATCTTTCTTTGTAGTGTCTTTTCTGCTTTTGATATTAGAATTATGCTGTCATCATAAAAGTTTGAAAGTCTTCCTTCATCTTATTTTGATATAGTTTGAGGAGTATGGGTGTTAGTGCTTCTTTAAATGTTCGGTAAAACTCCCCCACGAAGCCATCCGGGCCTGGGGTTTGCCTGCTGGGAGAGTCTTGATTACATTTCAATTTCCTTCCTTGTTATTGATCTGTTTAAGTTTTCTATTTCTTCCCGGTTCAGTTTTGGGAGACTGTGTGTTTCTAAAAATGTGTCCATTTTGCTTAGATTGGCGAATTTGTTGCAATATAATTATTCATAGTATTTGTTAACAATCCTTTGTATTTCTGCTGTGTCAGTTGTTACTTCTC
Source organism: Molossus molossus (assembly GCF_014108415.1). Classification (NCBI taxonomy): domain Eukaryota; kingdom Metazoa; phylum Chordata; class Mammalia; order Chiroptera; family Molossidae; genus Molossus; species Molossus molossus. The sequence goes on from NW_023425348.1 coordinate 30,094,255, forward strand.
TTTCATTTCTGATTTTGTGTAATTGGGTTCTCCCACTTTGTATCTTGGTGTGTCTAGCTAAGGGTCCATCAATCTTGTTTATCTTTTTGAAAAACCAGCTCTTTGTTTCATTGATACTTTGAATTGTTTTGTTGTTGTTGTTGTTGTTGTTGTTGTTTTGGTCTCTATGTCATTTATTTCTGTTCTGATTTTTTTTTTTTTTTTTTATCCTCACCCGAGGATATTTTTCCATTTTTTGTACAGATAGAGTGGGAGGGAGAGAGAGGAAGGGAGAGAGAGAGAGAGAAACATCGACGTGAAGGGACACATCGAGTGGCTGCCACCCGCATGACCAACCAGGGCCGGGGACAAACTGCAACCGAAGTACGTGCCCTTAGCGGGAACCAAACCCGGGTCTCTCCGGACCGCAGGCCGACGCTCTAACCGCTGAGCCAAACTGGCCAGGGCTCTGTTCTGATTTTTACCACTTCCTTCCTTCTATTTGCTCTGGGGTTTTCTCTTTGTTTTCTAGTTCTTTAAATTGAGAGGTTAGATAGTCTAAAAGAAATTTTTTTCTTTCTTGGGGTAGGCCTATAGTGCTATGAACTTCCATCTCAGAACTGCTTTCACTGCATCCCATAGATTTTGTGTTGTTGTGTGTTTATTTTTATTGGTTTCCAGAAAGTTTTAAAATTCTGCCTTGATCTCCTTGGTAACCCATTTATTGTTTAATAACATGCTATTTAGCCTCCATGTGTTCTAATGTCTTTGCATGTTTTTGCTGCAATTGATTTCTAGTTTCATGCCATTGTGATCTGAGAAGATGCTTGATATGATTTCAATCTTCTTGAACTTGTAGAGACTTAGTTTGTGCCCTAACATGTGATCTATCTTTGAGAATGTCCCATGTGCACTTGAGAAGAATATGAATTCTGCAGTTTTGAAGTGTAATTCTCTGTGGATATCTATTCAAATCATTTGATCTAGGGCTTCATTTAGAGTCTCTGTTTTCTTGTTAATTTTTTGCCTAGAGGATCTATCCAGTGATGTCAGCAGGATGTTGAAGTCACCAGCTATGATTGTATTGCTGTCTATTTCTCCTTTGAAGTCCTCCAGAAGACGTTTAATATACCTTGGTGCTCCTATATTGGGTGCATATATATTTACCAAGATTATATCTTCCCATTGAATAGAGTCTTTCAATATTATTTAGTGATCTTCTTTGTCTCTAGTATGGACTTTATATTTTAAAATCTATTTTATCAGATATGAGTATTGCTGCCCTAGCTTTTTTTTTGCTTTCCATTTGCTTAGAAGATTTCTTTCCATCCCTCACTTTCAACCTATGTGAGTCTTTTGTTATAAGGTGGGTCTCTTATAAACAACATGTATGTGAATCCTGATTTCTTATCCAATCAGCTACTCTGTGTCTTTTTATTGGAGTATTCAATCCATTTACATTTAAGGTGATTATCGATATGTACTTATTTATTGCCATTTTTGTTTAGTGTGGTAATATTTTTCTTCCTATTATTTTTACTAATTACAGCAGTCCTTTTAACATTTCTTGCAGTGTTGGTTTGGTGCTAATGTATTCTCTTAGCCTTTTTTTTCCGTCTGGGAAGCTCTTTATTTGATCTTCTACTTTGAATGATAGCTTTGCTGGGAAGAGTAGTCTTGGATTCAGATCCTTGTTTTTCATGACCTTGATTACTTCATGTCATTCCCTTCTGGCCTGTAGTTTTTTTGTTGAGAAATCAGCTGATAGCCTTATGGGGGTTCCTTTGTAGGTAACCTATTGCTTATCTCTTGCTGCCTTTAGGATTCTCTCTATTTCTTGAATTTTGGGCATTTTAATTATTATGTGTCTTGGTGTGGGCCTGTTTTGGTTCTTTTTACTTTGGGTTCTCTGTGCTTCTTGAACTTTAATGCCTTCTTCCTTCACCAAATTAGGGAAGTTTTCTGTCACTATTTCTTCAAATATATTCTCTAACCCTTGCTCATTTTCTTCTTTTTAGGGAGTCCTATGATACGGATATTATTACATTTCCTGTTTTCCTACAGTTCTCTTAAGCTGTCTTCCTGTTTTTAATTTTTTTTTTCCTTTTGGTTTTCTGATTGGTTGATTTTTTTCTACCCTGTCTTGTAATTCACTGATCCAGTCCTCAGCTTTCTCTAGTCTGCTGTTTAGTCCATCACATGTGTTCTTTATTTCTGCTATGTCATTCTTCATTTCTTCTTGGTGGTTTTTCGTTTCCAATTGGTTGATTTTAATATTTCTATGTCTTTACTCATGGTGTTGATGTCCTTACTCATGTTCTTGAGCTTCCTCAAAATCATGGCTCTGAATTCTCCCTCTGATAACTTGCTTGACTGCTTTTCTTTTATCTCATCTTCAGTAGAGGTCTCTTGTTCTTTCATTTGGCATTTTTTTGTTTGTTTGTTTCACCATTTTGGCTATCTCAGTGGGTTTTGGAGCTTGCCAAATTTTCCCTGTGGGTGTTGGTGTTCTGCTGTTTGTGGCTTTCTCTACTGGTTTTGAATGAGTGCAGGAGGACCCACATTGAACACCACTGTCAAGTCTTACTTTCCTGGGTAGATTTGCAAGCCCAGAAACGTTCAGTTATCCTCTAGATTTTTGCCTGGAGGCTATTAGTTGGGTTACTTGAAGAGCCTTGCATTCTCATTTGAATGAAAAACTCTCTCAGGTGTTCAGCATAAGAAGATTTCCCGAGGGTGGGGCAAATGCTGGTTGTTAATGAGCCTCAATTTGTATTTCAATGGCCCACCTGAGTGGGGTTGAATCTTTGAGGGAGGGGTCTCCAACTCTCCCTAGATCCCTGTGAGGGAGTAAGATGACCACAGTCCTAGATGACTGCAACTCAGCAAATGCTCTGAGGGCCCTCCAAATCCCAAGTGTCCCCACACAATTCCAGTCCTGACCTCCCTCTGCTTGATCCCAAGGTGAGTGGCTCTGGCTATTTTAGCGCTCTTTTCTGGCCCTCTACACTGTGGATCCAGCTTGGGATTTTAACCCTGAGGGCATTGCTTATAGCTAAGACTGCTGCTGTTTGTGGGCTCCCAGCCCTCCTCTCATGCCTCTGCCAACCTTACAGGATTGATTCAGTGTCCCTGGTTATATGTTCCTTGCAAACTACTTTTCTGATACTTTTTTCCTGACAATTTGTCTTTATTTTAGTTGTAATTCCAGTTTGGTCCTAGAGATGGTCTGTGTAGCTTCCATTCACTCTGCTGCCATTTTGGAATCTCCCCAAGACTGGAGTTTAAAGAATTTCTTCCATTTATTGAAATTTATAAGTATCTTTTGAGGGCGTTTTTTTTTTTTTTTTTTTTTTTTTTTGGTATGTGTCCCTATCAGGAACTGAACCCAGTTCTCTCTGGTCCACCGGATCACGCCCCAACCACTGAGCCAAACCGACCAGGGTTCTTGGGGGCTCTTACCTGATCATTGCTATGGGATGTAAAGTGGAAAAAAATAAACAAAATTCTCTTGAAATTTTGTCTTTATCATCCTTTATGTTAGATGAGCTTTCTGTTAAAAATCCTTTTTAACAGAAATAAGCACTGCTAGGTTTCCAGGCTTTATAAGCAGACCCCAAACAGTCATCTATGAAGTGTCAAAAAAAGTGTCATTACATGTAGAAGAAAAGGGAACAGGACAAAAACAAATTAAAATAAATGCACTCAGGATATGAGAATAATACAAGAAATGTTTCTTTCTCCCAGTTAACAAAACTCACACCAGGGTTTTCAGCAAAACCTGCCATCTAGATGAACTGCCCTTGAGGGCATTACATGCATGACTTTCATTATAGCCTTGTTTAAATGTTTATGGCATGCCCAGAATATAGAAGGTGATTAAAATGGTTATTGAATTTTTAAATTTGCCTTCTAAGAATCCAACAGATGACGTATGGCAAGATGAGAGAAGGATGTGCCTTCCTCCTTTTATCCTGTGCATATGTTATAAATGGGTGTCCCCTCTGTGTCCCACCCTGTTGCTGGTGAAAGTGGGCTTCTTGGGGTGCTATGGGAATAAGAATTTCCTGTCCCCATGGGAGGATGAGGTATCATGGAAAGCTTAATTTCTGTGGAATTAAACCCCTGGGTTTTGAGGGTCCCATTTCCCTCTGTCCCACCTTAGAAAAAGTCTCATTTTATCTTTAACAAAACTAGTATTAAAACCATTGCCCAGAGTTTCTGCTCCATATTAAAGCACAGTACGGTCCAGCATCCGGCTAGCTTAGCTTGTCTTCCCAGCTGCAGTCCATTGCATGTGAAGTCCACATGGCCATGGGCCATGCAGTTTTGAGGGCCACATGGCAGGCTAGCACAGATTACAGAATCAGCAAGTGTAGGAGTAAAGGAAGAGGAATGAGAGACAATCCCTTTGTCTGGGGATTATGTAGTTCCAGATTTGTGTGGGCTTGCATTGGGGTTCACCTCCTAGCCTATGATTTTTGCTTCTGGGTTAGATTGATAGGCAAGCACCTTCCCTACATCACCCCAACTTCACTGCTCATGTCCCCATTTTCCCCTTTGTTGGACTCCTTCCCCCAGTGATTTGCAGGGAATGAACTAGTGGTTCCCTGAGGTGTGTGAAACTGCCCAGATGACCATGTTTATAACACCTGGACTTCCCTTTGCTTTCTTCCTAATTATTATATTAGCTAGCTAGTTATGATGGTAACATTTATAGCCTGAGTCTGATGTAGGCAACATTTGATATTTTCTCCAAAAACAGACATACTGGTTTCTAGAGTGTCTCTAAAAAGGCCTATCTTCTTGAGTAATAAGCCCCATGGGAAGAACATGTTATATGTTCTAGTTATTATGTTTCCTAGTTATAACTTTTTCTAGTTATTATTTTTTTTGTATTTTCTTAGGATGCCAGATTGAGTAGTAAGAACTGAAAGAAGAGGCAGAGTACTCTTTCTTTGAGAATGCCAGGCTCATGGACACACCTTGCCCTTAGTGGGCTACAGTTAGAATTAAGCATGTGAAATTAAATTTTATTTTTTTTCCCATTGTATACACTTCCCTCATATACATACGTGTACATACATGTGTGTGTGTGTTGAATATATATGTCATAGTATTCATAGAATACAGACAAAGTGACATTTTCCTTCACAACAATATGTATAGGTATTCTGGAATTATCTACTATCTCTCCTGATCCATTTAGCAGAACTAATCCACTATCTTGCAGTTTAAAATATTTTCTCTAGAAGAGGTAATCTTTTGTTTTTCTCTGACTGTTCCAATGATTTTCTCTCATGATTAGATTTTCACAATTTAATTATGATATACTCAATGTGTGTTTTTTTTTTTTAATCCTCACCCGAGGACATTTTTTTGTTGTTGTTCAGATAGTGTGGGAGGGAGAGAGAGAAAGAGAGAGAGAGAGAGAAACATCGACGTGAAAAAGACACATCAAGTGGTTGCCACCCACATGACCCAACCAGGGCCAGGGACAAACTGCAAACAAGGTACATGCCCTTAGCAGGAACCAAACCTGGGTCTCTATGAACCTCAGGCCAATGCTCTAACTGCTGAGCCAAACCAGCTAGGGCTTAATGTAGTTTTCATTCTCCTTACCTTGGCTGGATTTTGAGAAGTTTTCTGGATCCCTAACCCTAACCCTAACCCTAACCCTAAACCTAACCACACACACACACACACACACACACACATATATTTTAGATTTTAAAACAAAATAGTGATTATTTCTTCAAATATTTTTCAGCTTCCTTCATTTTTTTTCTGGAAATCTAACTACACATAAGTTATACAACTTGATACTGTTCTACTTATAAATGAGACTCTGTTCATTTGTTCTGTTTTCTCCTTCCCTCCTCCTTTTGTTTAGGGTTTTTGTTGTTTGTTTATATGTTTTGTTTTCAGTATTCTCTTCTGCAGTATCTACTCTTCTTTCAAATCCTTCCAGTGTACTTTTCCCCACTGGATATCTAATTTTTATCTCTTAAAGTTTCATTTATTTTCTTTTTCATCTTCAATGTTCTTATTTTGTTTATATTTTACTTTAAATTCATTCACATTTATCATTTTTTAGAGAATTTATTCTCTAATTTTAGTACCTCTGAAATTTTTATCTCCTTTCATTTATAGCTCACATTTTCTTTTTTTTTTTTTCTTTTTTCTGATGTATAGTACATTTTTATCTAATTTTGAATGTTCTTAAGGCTATATTTTTGAGAGTTTGAAATCTGCTTCCTTCATTTAAAAAGTATTGAAGTTTAGGCATTTTATTACTTGCATGTTAGCTTGACCACTTTTGTGGTTTGTTTTTGTTTGTTAGCTCAGGTCTACTATAGCCCTTGTTCTAGGTCAAATTTAGCCTTACTACTAAGATCTTATCACTATAAGATCTATATTAGACTTTTTTTTTTTTTTTTGGATGTGCAATAGTTCTCTTATTTTGATTGGTTACACTTGAACAATTCCCAACCATTTGTAAGCTCTTTGAATTGATCAGTGACATCTCGTTGGTAGTCTTTCTTGATCTCTCAGTATTACACCCTACACAAACTCTTTTAGTATTTGGCAAACTGATGTTATCTCTTATATTATTATTTGTGCTCTTTCTCTGCATGGTCCCTCCATTCCAGTACTTTGCCCTCAAAAATCTCAGCAGTGCCAACCTCCCCAAACAGCAGTGGTTCCAGCAAGATAACTGTGCCTTTCTTGTGGTACCCCTCCCTGGTACACACCAGGAAAGTGAGTCATGGCATGAAACCAGAGCATGTGTAGTATCCATTTCATTATTTCTTTTCTCTTGTCTCAGGAATCAAATTCTTATGATGATTATTCTTCAATGTCTAGAAACAATATTTTCATATATTATTCTAGTTTTTCCTTTTCATATAGCAGGATGGCAAAACAGTATCAATTAATGTCCTGTCCTTTGATAAAGCATCCTGACTCCCCAGTACATGTTATGCTACATAGAGTGTTCTAATATTTAAATACATTTTTTATTGGAGCTTTGCATTCAGAAGGCATGCAGTCTTTATTATTGATTGAGCAGCTGGTTTTCATTTTCTATTGTAAGCCACTTGTCCATCCAGGTAACAGATAGCTTAATCATCAGGGGTTTACATTTCAAGAAGAAATAATTGTAAAATTGGGATGTTAACTATAGTTTTTCTCTGAAACATTCAAAAGTAGCTGACTAAATCTCCCAGGCTTCACCAGACTGTAAGACAAATCTAAACTTTAATTTATAAATCTTAATAGTTTCATGCCACTACCATTCATTTAAGAAACCCTTGAAGATTTACCTTCCTCCAAGTAACTCCTGAGAATCTTCAAGGGGAGTTTTAAACTGGTCTTCTATTTGTTTCTGGTTATTGTTCTTCTATAGCCTTATGAAATTCAATTTTACATTGGTAGAGATCTCAGCTGATTTACTTCTCATAATAAAGATATACCTACTGTGTTATTTCCAAGGGGAATTGGGGCTGAGTAGCCATTAACTCATAGTTTTAGTTACTTAGAACACAGAAGAATGTGAGAGCTCTTTCCTCTAAGACCAGTTACATTGTTTCCGCTCCAGCTCCTATTGGTAGTGCTGCCTTAGAATGGTCCAAGATAGAACATGGTTGTTGTTACTGCTCCTTCCTCATTACCAAGTGAGCTAGTACTCCAGTCTAGCCACCTCTGTTTTGAGAAGGGTTGTTCAGATGATTTGATGTTTGCTCAAGTATAGTTCGACTTTCCTACAGCCTCTGCCTTGGCCAGTCATAATTTGTAACAGGAATGTATTGTTTCCTTCTTTTATTTATTTGATTTTTTTTTTTTTTTTAGAGAGACAGGAAGGTAAAGGGAGAGGAGGTGGGGGGAGGAGATAGAAACATTCATTGATTGCCTTCTGTACACATTCCAGTCGGGAATAAAACTCGCAACCTAGGTATGTACCCTGACCAGGAATCAAACCCACAACCCTTTTGATGTACGGGATGATGCTCCAACCAACTGAGCCTGGCAGCCAGGGCTAGGGATATTCTTTTGTCTCTCTGTATGACACGTGAGTAGCAGAGGCCTACAGCATAATTGTTTAGTCCTATCCTGATACAAAATTTAGTGAGGTGCCTCTGCAGTTTGTATTGTGCTGCCCTTTCTGTCCCTAGAATACATATAGACTTCTTGTGTATACTACAGAAAATGATAAGTTTGGCTGGATTCTGAGGTCATCCCTTCTACTGTTTCCAAAACAAATATGCTCTTTCTTGGTCTCTTTCTTTTATTACTCTAAGTATTGACATCCATTTATACCATATGACTTTTGTAGGGGCTCTACTATTCTATATGTTGGTATATGTGTGAGCCTCAGGTGCTGAGAGTTGAAACATGCTTCCCTAATCAACCTCAATGTATCCTTTAGTCTCCCACCTCCATCCCAGGCATCAATTTTTTTCTAAGTCTACATGTAGGTTTTATCAGTTTTCATTCTGGCTTAATAAGACACTCTATTACATAAGTATAATAACAGCCAAATTCTAAATGTTGGAAAATGTTTCAATGCTGGTTAAAACTCAGACTTAACTTGTCTCTGGGTATTACATGGCTGTGCCCTTTAAAGGACACAATGCATGTAAATGTAGCCTTAATTTATTGCTACATAATTCTTTGAATTCTAATGAATATCAAGCGTAGTTTCCGAAAGCCAATACTCACTTTGTGACAAATTATTAAAAAGCTGTTGGAAATTTGATTCATGCATTCTTAACAATGGACACCAATTATTATACCTGGCGCTCCATCACTAATAATCAGTAACAGATTGTCCAAGATGTGCAGCTGCTGTGCTGCTGGGCTGGATTCCACCCAAGCTCCACAGCTCTTTTAATCATGCTTTCCAACTCAGTGGCCCTTTTCCCAAGCAATTACATCAGTACTCTTCAATTCTTCTTGGCACATCTTATATTTTCCTTTTATTGCAAGCATGATTTTTTCCCCTTGAGATTGATGAAAATATGTTAACTGTTTGTATTTAAGATATGAAACATTTTTTATAACCAGTTTTTTATCTTGATCCGCTTCCCCTCCAATTCTATTTTGAAACATGACGAGTAAAACATTTCTAAGCACAGACGGGGTGACCACCTGTCAACATATATTGCAAAATATGTTAAATGCACTTACAGGAACATTTCAAATCTTAGATTGCAGGATTCTATGAAAATAATAATTGCTTTTTTCCTGAGTAGAAGTAAAAATATGTTTTCCCATTTAAAATTCTTTAAAAATTGATTTCACATTGTCAAGAATAAAAAACATAAAATGTTATCACATTAAATGTGAAATAGTCCAATTGTTTTAAACTGAATCATAATATAAAATTTGGAACACTTTCTAAAGGCTCTTGGAAATTTGTTTTTGATGCTGAATGTTCTTAAACCTTCTTCTGTTGAGTGTCCCTGAAATCCAGGTGGCCAAGTAATACATAGTCTTTCAGGAATTTCATCCATTATTTAACCATAAAAAAAAAAAATCTGTGTAATAAAGGCATAGGCTTAGTCTAAATGGTAATGCAGACACTTTTATCAAGAAAATATGTAAATAATTTTAAAATGACAAAAACAATATTACTGGGTGTCTTGTCTAAGATTTTTCTTCAGATTATTTCCACTTTTCATTATCATTGTGCTAGGTGACAAATCTTTTGGTTATATAAACTGATAATACTGTAAATGATTTTGTTCATACAAATGCAAACTGCCTATGGAAAGCAGTTGATTATTACGCTGTGGATATTAACCAAATTTGTATCTATTAAGTAAATTATTTTCAGTATTCCCTCATTGCCTCCATCTGTGTCTATCCTTTGGATTCTCCTTTGATCCAATTGTAGCATATTACTTGTTTCCTCATTAATTTGTATAATTGGATATAATTTTGATATATATATATACACATACATTTATATTTGTATGGAAATAGTTATTTTATTTTTTAAAATTATCTTTTGACAACTTCTAGTTATAATTTAAATGTTTACTTCACTAAAGTTTGTTTGGTGATTCGTTTTTTGATGGAATGATTTTAGAATTTTATGTTGACTTTTCTGTCATGTGTGCTGTTGTCATTCTGTACGGTTTGTTCTCGTGTTCCTTGTAATGCAGGATTGGAAGCCAGAACAGCCAGGAGGATATTTCCTTGTCACTTGCGGTCAATTAAAAAATAATACATGTGAATCAACCATAACTACAATAGTATACTAACTGTACTATATCATTTTATGTCATCATCAATGTTTAATAAATTAAATTAACAATTGCATGAATACTCTTAGTACTGAAAATGTATGTTAAAAGGTGGGCTTGAAATTAATTCATCTGGGCTCACTCAGCTTTGGAAACTATTATTTAGAAATCAGTATTCATATGAACATTTAGTTTATATTAAAATATAAACACATTTAATTAAGTGCCTATTATCAATAAAAACCATTAAGGGCTGAGGATACAAATTTTAGTAAGTCATGGTGCCTATTCTCAGGAAGTATGAAGTCTAGAACAAAAAATCAGTGGTAAAAATATTCTTGAGTTTAGTGCACTATACATACCAAACTGCTGATCTAAGCTGTTATCTAAGGAACAGTTAACATTTGGTAAATTAACTGTTACATCTCTTGTATCCAGTCAATTATACATACTAGTGACTAATGACTCCGAATGTAGTCATAATTGCAATATATTTCAAAATATATTTTCTCTATGTGCTGAGAACACATGGTTTGTTCCGTTTAACTCATGTAATAATAGTTCATTCAGCACCTACCAGTCGGTGCTAAATAGTAAGGTTTAAAAATCAATACAGTATATATTCTCCCCTTAGTAGAACAAATATAAATATTGTTGGGGAGGGAGGGAGAAGAAACATAAATAATTAAGTATATGAAAATGCTACAGGAATTGAAACAAAACTATGAACGAAGAATTAAGGTAGCAAAGACAGAGCAGCTAAGTCTAAATGGTGTGTAAAGGGTACACCCAGAGGGCAATGTTTGAACTATGCCTTACAGAGGCATCAGTTCTACTTGCCAGAAAAAAAAGAGTGCGGGTGTTCCAGAAAGAAGACTCCGGGAGTGCTGTCCCACGGATGCTTGAACAGTAAATGATGCCCAGACATGTAGTAAAGCATGGCAAAGGAGGTATTGACCAATCTGGGTGGTTGAGGGATAGAAAACTAAGTAAAAGGGGCTGAAAGTGTAAAACCCGTCTGGGAAATTATATCAATATGCATTTATGAAGAATTTTAAATTCTGTTAACAGAATTTGCTATAGATCTTCAGTAAGGACTTATGTATAAGGCAACATACTGTAATTTAATGGTGCTAATACACAGGGGATAGAGAGGATCTGTTGGAGGGGGAGAGTAAAGGCAAGAAGTCCAATTAAGAAGGCTGTTGACTTTCAATGTGTACATTTATCTTCTCATTTACTGAGGTGTCAATTCATAACTCTGTGTTTTAAAATTTATCTTTATTGTTGAGAGTATTATAGATGCCCCCTTTTTTCTCCCACGGACCTCCTTTACCCTGCAGTCCCCCCTTCAGTCTTCACCTCAAACTCTGTTTTTTAAGAGGACATTCTAGACATAGTATTAAAATAAGTAGTGTGTCTTTAGAAACCCTTGAGACCCAGCAACTGAGGCTTACACCTTCATCATGACCACATTCCTTAGCAACATCTTATAGACTTGTGTTTCCAAATCATTCCATCTTAAAGCATATATTCAAGGGGGTAAATATAAATAATTTATATCTAAATGTGAATTTAAACTAATTATTTACCTTTTATTTCAGTTTGTGTTTAAAATTTATTCACTGAGACTAAAGTTAATATCTCATTATGTGACATTCAAGCTATCCATTTACAAACAGGTTGCCTGTTGTGCTATTCTAGGATTATTGTTAGTTAATTACAGTCACAATAGGAAGTGAGTCCATTGGAAGTTAAAGTTGAGATCAAGAGATGAATTGTTATTTTTTAATATTATTTTGACACAGATCTTTCCAACTTTCCTAACCACACTTGTTCAATGCGTTGGTGAAACCAGTGAGTCGGGCTCAAGCACAAATCCTGACAGGCTGAGTCGGATGTGTTCTTTGCTATTGGAAGTTATTTTTGGTGTGACACAAAGTATGCATTCATTTTTGCATATGGAAATTCAGTTATTTTAGTATCATTTATTGAAAGGCTATCATTTTTCTATTAATTACCTTGGCAAATTTTGTTGAAAATTATTTGACCATATTTGTTGTATCTATTTCTGGGCTTTCTATTCTGTTTTATTGATCTATAGGACTATTTTTTTCACCAGTACTACAGTTTCTTGATTGCTATAACATTATAGTATGCCTTCAAATCAGGTAATATGAATCTTACAACTTTGTTCTTATTCAAAATTGCTTTCACTATTCTTATTCCTTTGCATTTCAATATGCATTATAAATTAGCTTTTGATTTCTACAAAAAAATCCTGCTGGAATTTTGGTTGAAATTGTGCCAAATATGTAGATCAAATAATCTGAGTATACATTTGTAGGATTTATTTTAAGTTTTTTTTTTTTTTTTCTCAATAGTGTATTATACTTTACAGTATACAAACATGTATATTTTTGAGGATATGTATGTAAGTATTTTATGATTTTTGGTGCTATTTTAGAGTTTATTTGAAAAATGATTCCTTATTTTCTATTACCTGTATATAGAAATACTGATTTCATATATTGATCTCATATTCTGCATTCTTGCTAAATTCATTTTTAGTTACATCACCTTTCATTTTTTAGACAACTTGGGAAAATTCATGTAGACAATCAAGTCATATAATTGCTTCCATTTCTATCTATATGACATTTATTCATATCTATTGTCTTTTTTATACTGGCTAAGACATCCATATGATGTTGGATAGGACTGTTAGAGTGCACTTCCTTGTTTCCAATTTTAGGAGAAAAGCAAGCAATTTTAAACCATTGACTTTGATATTAGCAATATTTTTTTGTAGATGTCCTTTTTCAGGATTAGGAAGTTCCCTTCTATTCCTAGTTTGTTCTGAATTTTTATCATGAATGGATGTTGAATTTTGTCAAATGCTTTTTCTGCATATTTAGATGGTCAGATAATTTTTCCTCTTTAGTCTGTTGATATGGTGAATTATACTGACTGGTTTTCTTTCTTTTTTGTTTAAACTCATGTGTACCTTTTATTTTATTTTATTTTATTTTTCATCACCATGTATCCCTCTATTTCCTCTTCTACCTTGCATTCCTTGGATAACCACCCTTTACCCCAGTTGGATGTGGTATGTTATTCTTTTAATTTATTGCTATATTGAATTTGCAAATATTTTATGAGAATTTTTGAGTCCATAACAATAAATAATATTGATCAATGTATAATTTTCCGTCCTTTATCAAGCAATAGGTTTAGTATTAAATAATGATAAAATTGCAAAATAAGTTAGAAAGTGTTCCCTTTTATTTTCTGGAAAATTTTACATATAGTTGGTAACATCTTGTCATTAAATATTTGGTAGAATTTAGCAGAAGAAACTCATTGAGCTTCTTGGTTTTGTATTGTTGTTATTGAAAAATGTTGATTAAGCCCTGGCTGGTGTGGCTCAGTTGGTTGAGCATCGTCCCATGTAGGAAAGTTCTGATTCCCAGTCAGAGCACATTCTCCAGTGTCAGCCTCAATCCCCAGTAGGGGGCGTGCAGGAGGCAGCCGATCAATGTTTCTCCCTCTCCCTTCCTCTCCCTCTAAAATCAATAAAAACACATTAAAAGAAAAATGTTAACTAAGATGCCAATTACTTTAGTAGATGTAAAACTACCTATATTATACATGTCTTCCTCAATGAACTTTGGAATTTTGTGTACTTTAAGAAATCTGTCTTTCATCTTAGTTGATAAATTATGGTCAAAAAGCTGAAGCTGTTCATAATATTTTCATATTACACACTAATGTCAGTAGAATCATTAGTGATATATATATATATATATATATATATATATATATATACTCTTCCCTAATATTGGTTATTTGTAGCTGCTCTCCTTTTATCTCATTCAGTGTCGCTAGATTTATAAATGGGTTGATCTTTAAAAAAAAAAAAAAAAAAGGTTTTTGTCTCATTATCTTTATTTTGCTTCTATATTAATTTATGCTCATACTTTTATTGTTTTCTTTCTGCTTGCCTTAAATTTGCTTTTATTTTTTCTTTCTATTTTTTTTTTAATCCTCACCAGAGGACATTTTTGCATTTATCTTCAGATAGAGCGGGAGGGAGAGAAGGACAAAGAGAGAGAGAGAAACATCGATGTGGGAGAGACACATTGAGTGGCTGCCACCCACAGGACTCCAACCAGGGCCAGGGACAAACTGCAACCGAGGTACATGCCCTTAGGGCAAACTGAACCCGGGACTCTCTGGTCCGAAGGCCGACGCACTAAAGGCTGAGCCAAACCGACTAGGGTGTATTTTCTTAAATTGAAAGTGTATTTATTTAACACATTTGATATTTTCTAACACAAGCATGTAGTGCTGTAGGCTTCACCATAAATTGTGTGGTAACTGAATCCCGCAAAATTTGACATGTATTTTTATGTTCACTTAATTCAAAATATTTTCTATTTTTACCTCCTATTTTATCATGGGTTATTTATAGAATACTTATTTCAATTTTCCAAATATTTGAAAATTTTCTTGCTATCTTCCTATTATTGATTTTTAGTTAATTCCTTTGTGGTTAGAGACAAGTTTTATATAATTTTAACTTCTTTAAATGTGTAGAGATTTCTTTATGGCATTGAATATGGTCTATAGTGGTGAGTTTTTCATGTGCCCTTGAAAGAATGTGTATCCTGCTTTTCTTGGCTTCTACAAAAGTCTATTTGGGTCCAAAGTGGTGTTCCAATCTTCCATATACTTACCAATATTCTGTCTACTTGTACAATTGATTGCTAAGTGAAGAATGTTGAAATCCCCAACTGTAAGTGTGAATCTATTTTTTCTTTTATTTATCTTTTTGTTTTATATATTTATAAACAAACATTCTGTTGTTAGTTGCATACACACTGTATATGCCTTTCAAGTTTTTCAAATGTTGTACAGCGATTTAGTGGTCTCAAAATATTTTTGTGCAGACATTTCAGTTTTTGCTTGAGATTGATTAATATTTCCTGTGACAGCCCACTGTACTTTCAATCATATCTATCAATGTATGTATAAAATTTAATATAGATATACCATATTACCCAATTTATTAAGTTTCCTAATGATTAGTAAGCATTCAAGTAGCAAGAAATACAAAATTATTTGAAAATATTTTATTTCTGGCTTTTGGAAAACAAGACCTTGGTTATTATAAATTTGGGTGGTAGGAGATATCTGTATATGATAATGGAAATAAAGAAATAAATGAAGACAAACAAGATTTTTTCCAATAAAACCTAAGGCAATAGGTAAATTTAAGTAAAATTAATTTTAAAAACTGGTGTCATTTGAGATCCTTTGAATCTAGAAAATGTTGTTCAGATAACATCATTTCATTTTTAAGTCTAGATTTCTGCACCTACTGAGAAATAATGAATGGATCCATTAGAGATTGAAAATCTCTTAGAGAATACTTTTTCCATATGCCTGCCAAATTCATCAAGTATAGATAAAATTGTCATTTTATTCAAACCTGAAATATTTAGGGAATTTGATAATGTACATATGAACATTAGCAACTAAAAATTATCCTTCTTCCTTTCTCTCTCTCTCTCTCTCTCTCTCTCTCTCTCTCTCCTTCTCTCTCTCTTTCTGTTTTAGTTTTCTTCAAATTGTATTAATTTCCAGGTGTTCTGGTTGTCCTTTCTTGCTAACTATTTTTGCATAATCACTGATATTCAAATGCCAACTATAATGTTGGCAAGGATGAAGTACTTCGCTAAACACTTCTGTATCTTAGATGTCTAAACACTATTCTTCATTAGTAATCTTAAATACATTATTTGGTGTTTTCTCTAAAAAGGATGTTTAAGAGAGAAAATAATCATTACTTCTCTATTCATCGCAAAAACAATTATTTGTAAGATGGTTGCATTAACTAACAGGAACCACTTACAAAAAATTGTATGCTGGATCCTTGCTAGACAATGATCACTTTTAGTACAACAGAAATCATGTCAGAAATCCTTGCTTGTACCAGACAGAGCTCTCTGGGATATTATATCATGGTATTTAGTTTTGTTTTGTTTATAAAAGACAATGATTAAAAATATTCACTTTAAATTTTTAATATTACATCACAAAGCAATAGGTAAATAAGAGTAAGAAAATAAAATAGTCTCCCTCTAGGACTATCCCTTATCACCTCTTCCCTTCTTCTTCGAGTTAATCTTACTCTCAGTTCTTAGAAGGCACCATGCTGGGTGATACTTCCATGTGCTTTATCCATAATTCTCTCACTTGTCTTGAATTCTCTTCACAAATCACCAGCAGCTGACCTACAGAGCTATTCTCTTCTTAAAAATTTAATGACCCCTTTCCTGATGGTATCATCATTGCTCTTAACAAAATGGAAATGTCTTGATTTGTGGCTCACACATCTCATAAAGGAATCTATAAGATCACCTATAACTAGTTGTTCTGTGGGTTTTTTTTTTTACATGTATAAATCCCTCCAAAAATATAAACATTTTAAAAATAGAGACTGTAACTTATTTGTCCTTGTATCCAATAGACAGACATGTTGATGGCAGCAGGCCACCTCTTTATTCACTGAGTGTGTGAGTGAATTAATGAATGAATATTTACATTTATCTTGAACCCAGTTTCCAGTGTGGTACCCAGTTATGTTTCTTATAGAATTGAATACAAATATTACTTATTTTTTGTTTTAATACAAAGAGAATTTTTTACTTTTCATTCATATCCCAGCATCAAAGTTACATTCCATTCTCATACTTGATCACTACATGTCTTTTCTCCTGGCTTCAAAATGTCTAATGGTGATGAGGCCTCTGCCTTAAATGAAGTCATACTTGTTCTCATTTTATGCAATCATATTTAAAATCAGTAAGTAAACTATTTTGACATTTACTCACTTTGCTATTTTATACTTTTCAAAAAAAAAAAAAATCTTACTTATTTCATGTGTCCTGTAATAAATATAGACTTTTATTTGCTTTTTTTAGAATGAAATGAATACCTAGCCATCTCTACACCGACCCTTCCCCTACTGCATAATGCCAACATTAGGGCTATATATTTGTAAGCAATATAGTAAATATTTACATAAATGCTTGCAACTGATTTGATGTGTGAGTAGAAATGGGGGTGTCAGAAGATAAAGGGCTCCTTATACTGATCTGTTATCTTTCCAAATAAAAAAAGTTGTATCCTTTAAATACTAGGTTTTTTTAAAAAGGCTGACTGCAGAGTAGTTTTATCCTTCATTGCTCCCCTTACCTATGTGTTATTTTTTCCTCAAAATGTCTCCAATAAAACTAGTGAGACATACCTGGCCATTGACTATTGAATTTTTTAAAATTCTTTGTGTGTGTGGTTTCTGCCATTATTTTTGATTACCTTTTCTGGCATGATCACAATTTCCTGTAATATTTCTTTTCTCTCCCAAGGGAAATTAATGTCTGTGCCTAGCATTTGTCCCTTATTTTCTTTGTGAAAACTGAGACAAGGAAGCAAGAAATTAATTTAATATTTTAGCAATGTCAGTTTCATTGGTCGATAATTTATTCTTATAATTTTTACTCTGCAGGCATCTTCAGAGTGACCTCTGGTCCCTTATATGTTTGAAACACATTTTCTATAATATTTTGACCTCCTGTGATATTTTTCATTCATTCTTCATTTCAGCTTTTCCTTTCATTCTGCTCTCACAACTGTGCCCTTTGCCTCTTTCCGGCAATTCCGCCTAACCGGTATTTTATACTTCATATCTGAGCTGCTCATATACTTAATTACTTTTTACAAATCATTTTTCATTCATATTGTATTTTTGAAAAATTTCTGTGGTATTTACTTTTAGGTTACATATAAACACAATCCTTTGGGAACACAGAACATTAATTTACTTTGGAACATGCTCCAATTTTTCTTCTCTTTTTTGTTTTATTCTGCACAATTAATAAATATCTCACCACCCTTTTCACACCAAACACAATACTGTAGGTTTCCAATACTTTATTTTCTCATGTATTGATTTCTTTATTTCCTCATTAGTCTTAAGGCATTCCTTACCATTTCTTTATTTCTTATACTTGTGTACAGGCATCTTGGGACTTGGCTCTACTTTGCTTGCAAGTGAAAGTTAACACAGGAAATATGTCCCTATATTTGGACTTTTAACTATAAGTAGTTATATGTTCGCATCATACAAAGGACATATGTATATGGATCTGAATCATTTGTCCCCAATTTAATTTTTGTTTCATATACAGTGTTTTATACTTGCCATTTTCTATATTTCTGAAATAAAGTTCTGGGACATAGTTATTTTGTATCTCTAAAATATATCCTGTGCTTTTTTTTTAACCCCTTTGTAGCCCACGTTCTTTATTTTATTTTTATTTATTTTTCTCCATTAAGTTATTTAGTTTGATTTTGTTGCGGATTGTTTTTTGTACTTTTTGTGTATAGGTTATGCTAAAATCTCCATCCTGTTATATTTCCTGCTTAGATATAGCTTATTTATTCTTTCACTGTGCATTCATCGAGTCCCACATAATGCCAGACACTGTAAGGCTGGGGATACAGTTGACAAATGGCCATGCTATGATCTCTGTCCTTATAAATATCATAATCTAACAAATATTTCTAAAATAAATATTTAAAATGTATTAAGATTTGCCATTGACATTTTAGATAAATGCTATGGCTGTAAAATTAAGGATGTATTGTGAAAGAATCTTGTGAAAATTTTGGTTTGAAGTTTTAAGAAGAAGTTAGAAATGTTTTTCTGAGAACCTTCTCTTTAAGCAAAAAGTAAACAGTTAAAGTTACCTAGTTGTGGTAACCTGGGTTCCTCTCAAAACTAGAGACTATGGGAGATTATCCCAAGGCTCAGGAGTTAGGAAAGACCAGGGAGAATCATAAAGGAAGAAGGAGCCATGAGCACCTGGGACTCAACCTTGTTGGAATCTTTTGAAGAGTATATAGGATCCCTTCCATAATTTCCCTCCTCAGATACTATAGGAGGAACCCTTCATCCATCATCTTCCTCTCCCCATTAGCCAAATGTTTACTCAGATATTTTTAACTGTCAGTAATTCCTGATTGCACCTGTGTGTATGCCAACCAACTCTCGCATGCCTGTTTCCCATTCCAAAGTGTGGGGAAAGCCCAAAGCAGAGAGTGAGCGATACAACCTTGAGTTGAAACATTGCCATCTTGAAGGGATTTAAAGTCTTTACAGAGCTAATCCCTGAATGTAGGGCTGGAGTGTGAGATGAAGCCCAGAGTATATGAAGTGAGCCTCAAAAGATGTTGGTCCACCCAGGAAAACTATTAAAGAACCAGAATTTGCAAAGTTCCCAAGACCGACAGAAATTAATTGGATGTATTCAAAGAAATCAAAGAAGACATGTGACCTAGATAAGAATGGAGGGAGATAAAGGAGGAGTCTCCATAGAGACTAAAGTATAGCTATTTATTATGTTAAATGATATTGTATTCAGTTATTGAAGAACTATTAGGATTTGAAATGTATTAAACAAGGGATTTTTAAAAAAATCCTGACCTTATATTTTCAGTACCCTTCTGTATTTTTCCAAATTCATAGTGTTTAAAGTCAGAATTAGACTGGCAATATTATTTTTTTTCCATATGGAAACAATCATTCTACAGTGTAGGCTACGCAAAGAATAGCTATTCTTGGATCAGGAAGCCATTTCTGGTTCCCACTCAGCTCTGTCTGGAGAAGTGCAGGGTGTGGCAGGTGTGCATAGTAATGTCTCTAGTGTGATGTTGTCGGGGATTTCTGCATTCAGAATAGAGAAATGCATTTCAAAATGTTCTTCTCCAGTCTGTTCTGGAGGGTAGAGAGGCACCTGCAACCATCAACCTGCACCATCTACCTGCTCTGTAGAGAAAGAAAGATCTTGAATGACCTACCCTTGCTGGTTAGAAGAAAAAAAAAAAAATCAAGGCTACTGGATTTAGGAAATAAGTTATAAGCTTTACTAGTTGCTACTAATGTTTAGTTCTGAAACTTTGTTGAATCCAGATAACTTTAGATTTATATACAACAGTAAGATGTATATGTTCTGGGGATCTAATGTTCAACCTGGTGACTCTAGGTCATTAACTGTATTCTATAATCTAAAATTTGTTCAGAGTAATTCTTATGTTCTCACTACACATACAAGGTAGCCATATAAAGTGATGGATGTTACTTAGATTTATGATCATCATTTCACGATGTCTAGGTATATTCAATCATCATGCTGTACAAATTACATTTATACAACTTTAATTTATTAATTGTATCTCAGTACAACTGGAGAAAATAAAAAAATACAGAAGTAGCCCATGAATCCCTTACCCAATTTTCCCGCAGTGGTAATATCCTGCAAAACTACATTACAATAGCACGACCAAAGCACAGAAGGTCAGCATCCCCACAAGGATACCTCCTGTTGCCATTTTACAGCCACACCTACTTGTCATTTCAAGATTTTATATAAGTGGAACCATTTATATGCAAACTTTTTGGATAGGCTTTTTATTCACAATACATAATTCTCTAGAGATTCATTCATGTTGTCGCAAGTCTTAATAGTTCGTTCCTTTTTTTTTTTTTTATAAGTAATATCCCATAGTATGTGTGTAATACAATACATTTAACCATTCACCTGTTGTATTATGTCTGGGTGACTTCCAGGTTTGGGACATTATTTAGAATAAAGCTGCTGTAAATATTCATATTTGTGTGTGTGTGTGTGTGTGTGTGCGAGCCTCTTCATTTTTTAATATTTTGTTTTATTTTTATTATTTTTAATTAATCTTTATTGTTGAAAGTATTACAGATGTCCCCACACCCACCCCCATTATTTTCTGTGTCAATGGGTTATGCATATATGCATATAAGTTCTTCGGTCAATTTCTTCCCATCCACCACCTTCTTTCCTCTGGGATTTGACAGTATGTTCCATGCTTCCAAGTATCTGGATCTATTTTGTTTGTCAGCTTATTTTGTTCATAGGATTCCACATGTAAGTGGGATCATGTGATATTGATCTTTTTCTGACTCGCTGATTTTGCTTAGCATAATATTCTTCAGGTCCCTCCATGTTGTCTCAAAGGGTAAGGGATCCTTCCTTTTTACAGCTGCATAGTATTCCATTATATAAATGTACCACAGCATTTTGTACACTCATCTACTGATAGACTCTTGGGTTGTTTCCAGATCTTAGCTATTGTAAATAGTGCTGCTATGAATGATTGTGTTCAGGATTCTTAGGATATATTCCTAGAAATGGGATCACTGAGTCAAATGGCAGTTCCATTTTTAATTTTTTGAGGAAACTCCATACTGTTTTTCATAGAGGCAAATAGGAAAGGAAGAAGTGAAACTGTCATTATTCAAAGATAACATGATATTGTCCATAGAAAAACCTAAAGACTTCACCAAAAAACTACTAGTTTTAATAAATGAATTCTGTTCAAAGAGCAGGACACAAAATTAATATCCAGAAATCAATGGTATTTTTATACACCAATAACAAACTCACAGAACAAGAAACTAAAAAGAAAAGTAAAGAAAAAAATCACATTTACCATTGCAACAACAAAAATTAGGATATTTAGGAACAAACTTAAACAAGGAGGAAAAAGACCTGTACTCAGAAAACTACAGGACATTGGGAAACCTCTTTTCATTTCCTTGTGATAAATGTTAAGAAATGTGACTGCTGGGGCATTTTGTAATTGCATGTTGAGTATTTAAAGAAACTGCCAAACTGTTTTCCAGAGTGGCTGTGCCGTTGGACATCAGCACCAGCAATGTATGAGTGACCCAGTTTCTCTGCATCCTTGCCAGAGTGTGGTGGTGTCACCATTTTTTTAAGTTGGCCATTCTCATAGGTACTGTGATATTTCATTATGGTTTTAACCTGCATTTCCTTAATGGCTAATAATGTTGAACATCTATTTTACATGCTTATTTGCAATCTGTACAGCTTCTTTGATTTATGTATTTTTAAAAATTATTGTTGAAAGTATTACAAATGTCCCCCTGTCCCCCCTCCTGCCTGCTCTCACTCCCCCACCCTGCTTTCCCTAACTTAATGTCTATATTCATCAGTTATCATATATGCATATAATTTCTTTGGTTTATCTCTCTTCCCACCCCATCCCTTTGAGGTTTGTCAGTCTGTTCCCTACTTCCATTCTCTGGATCTATTTTGATCTACAGCTTATTTTGCTCATGATGTTCCATAAGTCAGTGAGATCATGTGGTACTTGCCTTCTAATTGAATGTTTGTTTGTTTTTTACTGTTGAGTTGTGGGAGTTTCTTTATGTAATTTGTAAATATTTTTCCACAGTCTGTAACTTGTCTTTCAGCTTCTTAGAAAGAACTTCACAGAGCAGTGTTTTCAATTGTTCTCCTTTTGAGTCTGGGCTGATCTTAATGAGTGGATTGACCAGTCAAAACGTGGTAGAAGTAAAATTTTAGGATTTAAGAGGCTAGATTATAAAAATTTAGGCTTCTTTTAAAAACAATAGTTACTTAGTTTTACTTTGGATTTGGTAACTGACATTTTTGAAGAGAACTGGTCAAATATTTGCTAGAATGTCACTCAGATGGCATTTATCTGATGTTTTTCTCATAATGATACTGTGGTTGCAGCTTTCAAGGAGGAAGAGAATGGACAAAAAGTAATGTGTTTATTGCATTATAGCAAGTGACCATTGTTGACTTCAATGGCTAATTTTTTTAAATTTATTTTTGTTATAGATGTTTCTCCTTTTTTGCCCATTGACACCCTACTGCCCACGCCCCCATTCCTAGCATTGTTGTCCATGTCCATAGGTTATGCATACATGCATGTAAGTTTTGTGGTTTATCTCTTCCTTCCCCCCGCAACCCTATCTACTGAGGGTGTCAGTCTGTACCCTACTTCCACGTCTCTGGGTCTACCCTGTTCCTCAGACTGTTATGTACATTATATTCCACAAATAAGTGAGATCTTGTGATATTTGTCTTTCTCTGCTTGGCTTGTTTCTCTTAGGATAATACTCTCCAGGTCCCTCCATGTCGTCTCAAAAAATAAGAGATCTTTCTTTCTTACAGCTGCATAGTACTCCATTGTGTATATGTACCATGCTTTTTTATCCATTTATCTACTGATGGACACTTGGGCTGTTCCCAAATCTTAGCTCTTGTAAATAGTGCAGCTATGAACATGAGGGTACATATATTCTTTCTGATTGGTGTTTCAGGCTTCTTAGCGTATATTCCTAGAAGTGGGATCACTGGGTCAAATGGCAGTTCAATTTTTAATTTTGGGGGGCAACACTACATAGTTTTCCATAGTGGCTGCACCAGTCTGCATTCCCACCAACAGTTAACTAGAGTCCCCTTTTCTCCACAACCTCGCCAACACTTGTTTGATTTGTTGATGGCAGCCATTCTGACAGGTGTGAGGTGGTACCTCATTGTTGTTTTAATTTGCATCTCTCTGATAATGAATGACATTGAGCATTTCTTCATATGTCTTTTAGCCATTTGTATGTCCTGTTTGGAAAGGTGTCTATTTAGTTCCTCTGCCCATTTTTAAATTGGGTTCTTTGTCTTCCTTTTGTTGAGCTGCATGAGCACTCCATATATTTTGGAAATTAACCCCTTACCTGATGTATCATTGGCAATAATGCTCTCCCACACAGTGGGAGATGGTTGTTTTGATGGTTGTTTCTTTTGCTGTGCAGAAGCTTTATAGTTTGATGTAGTCCCATGTGTTCATTTTCTCCTTTGTTTCTGTTGCCTTAGGTGATGTATCAGTGAAAATTCTGCTATGGATAATGTCCGAAATCTTGTTGCCTACATATTCTTCTTTATGGATTCACCAGTCACACTTATGTCTTTTATCCATTTTGAGCTTATTCTTTGTATGTATTCTTGTGTATGGTGTAAGTTGATTGTCTAATTTGATTTTTTTTGCATGTAGCTGTCCAGTTTTCCCAACACTATTTATTAAAGAGGCTGTCTTTACTCCATTGTATACTCTAGCCACCTTTGTCAAATATGAATTGAGCATGATGTCTTGAGTCAATTTCCGGGTTCTCTGTTCTGTTCCACTGGTCTATATGCCTGTTCTTGTGATAGTACCAGGGTGTTTTGATTACAGTAGCTTTGTAGTATAACCTGATATCTGGTATTGTGATCCCACCAACTTTCTTCTTCTTTTTCAACATTGCTGTGGCTATTCAGGGTCTTTTTTGGTTGCATGTGAACTTTTGAAGTATTTGTTCTAGTTCTGTGAAATGTGTCGTTGGTATTTTGATGGGGATTGCATTTAATCTATAGATTATTTTGGGTAGTATGGTCATTTTAATTATGTTAATTCTTCCAATCCATGAACAAGGTATGTGCTTCAACTTTTTTATATCTTCCTTTATTTCTTTTTTCAATGTCCTGTAGTTTTTTGCAAATTGGTCCTTTATTTCTTCGGTTAAGTTTATTCCTAAGTATCTTAATTTTTTTGCCATGATGAATGGGATTTTTTTTTTTTTTTTTAGTTTCTCTTTCTGTGAGTTTATCATTAGTATATAAGAATTCTGTTGATTTCTTGAGGTTAATTTTGTATCCTGCTACTTTGCCAAATTCATTTATTAAGTCTAGTAGATTTTTAATGGAGTCTTTAGGGTTTTCTATGTATAATATCATGTGATCTGCAAATAATGACAATTTCACTTCCTCCTTTCCATTTGGATCCCTTTTATTTTTTCTTCACATCTGATTGCTTGGCTAAGACTTCTAGTACTGTGTTAAATAAGAGTGGTGAAAGTGTGCATCCCTGTCTCATTTCTGTTTTTAAGGGAAATGCTTTTAGTTTTTGCCAATTGAGTATGATGTTGGCTGTAAGTCTTTCATATATGGCCTTTATTATGTTGAGATATGATCCCTCTATTCCCAGATTGCTGAGCGTTTTATCAAAAATAGGTGCTGGATTTCGTCAAATGCTTTTTCAATGTCTATTAATATAATCATATGATTTTTACCTTTCATTTTGTTTATGTGGTGTATCACATTTATTGATTTGTGAATATTGTACCAGCCTTGCATCCCTGGGATGAATCCCAGTTGGTCATGATGAATAATTTTTTGATGTGTTGCTGAATTCAATTTGGTAGTATTTTGTTCAGAATTTTGGCATCTATGTTTATCAGAGATATTGGCCTGTAGCTTTCTTTCTTTGTAGTGTCTTTTTTGGTTTTGAAATTAGAATTATGCTGGCCTGATAAAACGAGTTTGAAAATCTTCCTTCTTCTTGAATTTCTTGAAATAGTTTGAGGAGTATGGGTGTTAGTCCTCCTTTGAATGGTCGGTAAAACTCCCCCTTGAAGCTGTCCAAGCTTGGGCTTTTGCTTGCTGGGAGAGTCTTGATTACATCTTCTATTTCCTTAGTTCTTAGTGGTCTGTTTAAGTTTTCTATTTCTTCCCAGTTCAGTTTTGGGAGACTATGTGTTTCTAGAAATTTTTTCATTTTGCTTAGGTTGTTGAATTTGTTGTCATATAATTGTACATAGTATTTGTTAATCATCCTTTGTATTTCTGTGGTGTCAGTTGTTACCTGTCCTCTTTCATTTCTGCTTTTGTGTATTTGGATTTTCTCTCTTTGTTTCTTGGTGAGTCTAACTAACCTTCAATCTTGTTTATCTTTTCAAAAAACCAGCTCTTTGATCCTTCGAATTGTTTTTTGGTCTCTATATCATTTATTTTTGTTCTGATCTTTACTATTTCTTTCCTTCCACTTTCTCTGGGGTATTCTTATTGTTTGCTTTCTAGTTCTTTAAGTTGCAAGGTTAGATAGTCTATTAGAAATTTTTCTTCTTTCTTGAGGTAGGCCTGTAGTGCTATGAATTTCCCTCTCAGAACTACTTTTGCTGCATCCCATAGATATTGTGTTGTTGTGTATTCATTTTCATTGGTTTC
The DNA here is from genome assembly GCF_014108415.1 of Molossus molossus. Classification (NCBI taxonomy): domain Eukaryota; kingdom Metazoa; phylum Chordata; class Mammalia; order Chiroptera; family Molossidae; genus Molossus; species Molossus molossus. The sequence continues at coordinate 30,120,455 of NW_023425348.1, forward strand.
CAGGAAGTTTTTAATTTCTTCCTTGATCTTCATGGTAACCCATTCATTGTTTAATAACATACTATTTAGCCTCCATTGTTCCAATGTCTTTGCATGTTCATGTTGCAATTGATTTTTAGTTTTATGCCTTTGTGATCTGAGGAGATGCTTGATAATATTTCAATCTTCTTGAACTTATAGAGACTTAGTTTTTGTCCTAACATGTGGTCTATAATTGAGAATTTCCTATGTGCACTTGAGAAGAATGTGAATTCTGTAGTTTTGGGGTGTAATTCTCTGTGGATATTTACTAAATCCATTTGTTCTAGTGCTTCATTTAAAGTCTCTGATTCTTTGTGAATTTTTGTCTAGATGATCTATCCAGCGATGCAAATGGGGAGTTGAAGTACCCTGCTATGATTGTATTGCTTTTGATTTCTCTTTTGAAGTCCTCCAGAAGATTGTTAATATATGTTGGTGCACATATATTGGGTGCATATATGTTTACCAAGGTTACATCTTCCTGTTGGATAGATCCTTTCAATATTATGTGTGGCCTTCTTTGTCTCTAGTTATGGACTTCATTTTGAAATCTATTTTATCAGATATGAGTATTGCTACCCCAGGTTTTTTTTCCTTTCCATTTTCTTGAAAGATTTTTTTTCATCCCTTCACTTTCAACCTATGTGAGTCTTTTGTTGTGAGGTGGGTCTCTTGGAAACAACATATATGTGAGTCGTGCTTTCAGATCCAGTCAGCTACTCTGTGTCTTTTTATCAGAGCATTCAATCCATTTACATTTAAGGTGGTAACTGATATGTACTTATTTATTGCCATTTTTTTTAGTGCCGTCATATTTTTCTTCCTGTTATTTCTACTAATTACAGCAGTCCTTTTAACATTTCTTGCAGTGCTGGTTTGATGCTAATGTATTCCCTTAGCCTGTTTTTGTCTGGAAAGTTCTTTATTTGACCTTCTATTTTGAATGATAGCCTTGCTGGATAGAGTTGTCTTGGATTCAGATCCTTGTTTTTCATGACCTTGATTACTTCAAGCCCTTTCCTTCTGGCCAGTAGTGTTTCTGTGGAGAAGTCAGCTGAGAGCCTTATGGGGGTTTCTTTGTATGTAACCTATTGCTTATCTCTTGCTGCCTTTAGAATTCTCTCTTTGTCTTTAATTTTTGGCATTTTAATTGCTATGTGTCTTGGTGTGGGCCTGGTTGGGTTTTCTTTCTTGGGGTACTCTGTGCTTCTTGAACTTAAATGCCTTCTTCCTTTACCAAGTTAGGAAACTTTTCTGTCAGTATTTCTTCAAATATGTTCTCTAACCCTTGCCCATTTTCTTCTTTTGGGACTCCCATGATGCAAATATTAACATTTCAAGTTGTCCCATAGTTATCTTAAGCAGTCTTCCTGATTTTTATTTTTTATTTATTTTTTAGTTTTTAGATTGGTTAATTTTTTTCTGACTTGTCTTGTAATTCACTGATCCATTCCTCAGCTTGCTCTAGTCTGCTGTTTAGTCCTTCATATGTGTTCTTTATTGCTGCTATATCATTTTTCATTTATTCTTGGTGGTTTTTCATTTCAAATAGTTTGATTTTTAATGTTTCTATGTCTTTACTCATGGTGTTTATTTTCTTACTCATGCTCTTGAGCTTCCTCAAGATGATGGCCCTGAATTCTACCTCATATAACTTGCTTAACTGTATTTCTTTTATCTCATCTTTGGTAGAGGTCTTGTTCTTTCTTGTGGGATTTGTTTTTTTTTCACCATTTTGGCTATCTCAGTCGGTTTTGGAGCTTGCCAAATTTTTCATGTAGGCGTTGGTGTTCTTCTTTTAGTGGCTCCCTCTACTGGGTTTGGATGAGTGTGGAAGGACCCATGTTAAACACCACTGTCAAGTCTTACATTCCTGGGTAGATTTGCAAGTCCAAGAACAGTTCCATTATCCTCTAACTTTTTGCCTGGGGCTATTAGTTTGGTTACTTGAAGAGCCTTGGGTCTCAGTTGAAGGAAAAACTCCCTCAGGTGTTCAGCATAATTTCCCAAGGGTGGGGCAGATGCTGTTTGTTAATGAGCCTAAATTTGCATTTCAATGGGCCACCTGGGTGGATTTGAATCTCCAAGGGAGGGACCACCACCTCTCCCCTGATTCCTGGGAAGTAATAAATGACCACTGTCCTGCGTGGCCCCAACTCAGCAAAAGCTCTGAGCGCCCTCCAAATCCTGAGTGTCCCCACACAGTTCCAGTCCTGTCTGCCGATCCTTTACTTGAGCTCAAGGTGAGTGGCTGTGGCTATTTTAGCACTTTGAACCTGCCCTCTGCGCTGTGGAGTGGGCTTGGGATTTTAACCCCAAGGCACTGCTCACACCTAAGACCACTTCTGTCCATGGGCTCCAGAACCCCCTCTCATGCCTCCACAATTCTACCAGCATCAATTCAGTGTCCCTGGTATTATGGTCCTCGCTAGCTGGTTTCTATTGTTTTTTCCCAACAATTTGTCTTTATTTTAGTTGTAATTCCAGTTTGGTCCTGAAACATGGTCTGTGTAGCTTCCATTCACTCTGCCACCATTTTTCTAGTATGGCTAATGTTTTTTTTTTGAGGATTTTTGAGTCTGTGTTCATAAGACATTGGTCTGTAGCTTGCCTATATGTAATATCTGTATCTGGCTTTGGTGTTAGGGCCATGCTCGCCTCATAGAATGAGATAGGAAATATTTCCTGTTTTAACACAAGCACCCCTTGGAGATATTGAGGGTTCAGTTTCAGGCCACCACAATAAAACAAAAATAGCAATAAAGCAAGTCAGTATTTTTGCTGGTGGAGAGTCTTGCCTTCAATTTGTTAAAAAACACTACATCTGAAGTGCAATGATGGAGCACAATAGATGGGGGCATGCCTATATTTTCTGGAAAAGTCTGAGGATAATTGGTTTCATATCTCACTGAAATGTCTGGTAGAATTCACCAGTGAAGCCATCTGGGGCTAGTAGTTTCTTTATGGAAGGTTACTAATTATTCAATACCTATAATAAATTGAAGCCTAGGATTTCTCCTGTTGTGAGTTTTGGTAGATTTTTTCCTTCTAGGATTGGTCTATCTCATCTAAATTTTCAAATTTGTGGGCATAGAGTTTTTTATAGCATTCCTTCATTCCCCTTTTAATGTCCATGGTTTTAGTAGCTGTGGCTGTCAGGAACCGAGCTGAGCTTAAAAGAGCTCGGCTGTCTAGGGTCAGAGTCATCTGTTAAGACAACAAGCAAAACTGATAGTGAACGTAAGTCAAGCCTTCTAGTTACTGTGAGAGTATAAGCAAGAGGTAAAACCTGAGAGAGCACCAACTCCTGCCACCTGCCTCCCAGTTTTCCCTTGCAGTGGTGCTGGTTAAGGGTCAGGTGGATTTAGCACACATGTGGACAATGCCTCACTATCCTGCAGTTTTATGGCACAGTGAAATTTGGGGTGTGTTGGGGGAAGCTCAGAGTGAAAAAGTACTGACTACTGAGTGAGAGTGCAGAAGAATGTCTTCAGTCCTGTCATGATATGGAGGTCTCCGTAGAGGCACCTGAGAAAGGCCTCAGCTGGAAAAGTGGCCTCTGAATCAAGGCACCTGAGCTAGGAAGTATGTATTCAGAACAGCATTGCCACCAGGGCAGCAAGTCTGCCCACAGCTAACTCCCTTCTGAGGCTGCAGTGTTTGCTGTGCCAAGTCAGTGTGAGCCGGGCAGATTTCCAGCAGTGAGGACAACCAGGTAAGCATTTGTAATGGTCTGTGCTTGGTCCTCAAGGATTACACACAGGGTTTTGGTCAGGGATTTGAGGCCTCAATGACCCCTCCTTCATTTCTGATATTGGTAATTTGTGATGGCTCTCTTTTTTTCTCAGTGAAACACGCTAGAGTTTTGTCAATTTATTAATATTTTTTGTTATCATTGGATTGCTTTTCTATAGAATTCTGTTTTTGATGTCATTGACTTCTCTAGCATTTATTATTTCTTTTCCTTTGCTTACTTTGGGTTTAATTAGGTCTTTTTCTAGTTTTATGAGATGAACATTTAGGTTATTGATTTTTAGATCTTTCCTCTTTTCTAATATGTGCATCCAATGACAAATGTTCCTTTAAGCAATGCTTTCACTGCATTTTACAAATTCTGGTAAGTTGTATTTCAATTTTCGTTTGTTTCAAATCATTTGTATTTTTTTTTTGAAATGTCTATATTGACCAAAGTGGTTTTTACAGATGTATTGCTCTCCAGTCTTGGGATTTCCATGTAGCTTTGTGTAATTGATTTCTTGTTGAAGGGTGAATATGCTTTATCCGATAATAGAAACAGAGGTAGAAAGGCTTCCTTTGTAGCCCTGGCCAGGTTGTTCAGTTGGTTAGAGCATTGTTCTGTACACTGAAAGGTTGTGTTTTCAACTCCTGGTCATTGCGCACACGTAGGTTGTGGGTAAGACTGGTCCAGGTGCACATGGGAGGCAACCACTCAGTGTTTCTCTCTCTCTCTCTCTCCCTTCTCTCTAAAAACCGATAAACACATCCTCAGGTTAGGATTTTGTTTTAAAAAGGCTTTGTTGTAGCCCTGGCCTGTTTGACTTAGTGGTTAGAGCGTCCCTTGCAGACCAAAGGGTTAAGGGATCGATTCCAGTTGAGGTTAGGTCCATGGCCCTAGTTGGGGTTGTGTGGGAGGCGATCAATTGATGTGTCTATCTCACATTGATCTTCCTTCCTTCCTTCCTTCCTTCCTTCCTTCCTTCCTTCCTTCCTTCCTTCTTTCCTTCCTTCCTTCCTTCTTTCCTTTTTCTTTTCTTTTCTTTCTCTTCTCTTTCTCTCTCTCTTTCTCCTTCTTTCTTTCTTTCTTTCTTTCTTTCTTTCTTTCTTTCTTTCTTTCTTTCTTTCTTTCTTTTTTCTCTCTCTCTCTTTCTTTCTCTTTCTTTCTCCCTCCCACTCTGTCTGAAGATAAATGGAGAAATATCCTTGCATGAGGATTTGGGGGGAAAGGGGGCTTTATTGTAGATTTATTGTAAAGATGTGTTAATTTGGCTAGGAGTTGGGTTGTGTTGAATATTTGTATAAGTAGTTTCCCAGAGGCCTAAAATTCCTCTGGTGTCCTGTTGTGCTTTTGTTTTCTTCTCTCTTGTTGCCTTTGGGTTTCCCTAAGAAGTCCCCATCAGTGTGTCCTTCAGATCTTTCAGGTGTAATATACTAACTAATCACTAATACTCTGGAGCATTGGTGTATTGGGAAATTGTGGGGGAGAGAATGCATTCAAGTATTCTATAATTTTGTGACTAAATCTCAGTTATTTAGTGAACTTGTATCCTGAGCTGTAAACTTTTTTTTTCCCAGCTTCTCCTTCTCCCCCTCATTTGGAACAAAAAATGATAGAGGACAATCGAGTTGAAGGCACACCCTTCCCCAGGTGGGGTCAGGCTCTCACTGAGCCTCCCCTTCAGGTAGACCTTTGCAATGCAGTGAACTCTGGGCCTGATTCACAATAGTTATTGTTTTCTTCCCCCTACCAGAGCCAGGTGGGGACCTTTCTAGGCTTTTCTCCAGGAAAAATTAGTGGATGCTTTAGAGTTACAACCCATGTAAGTATGGGACCCCCTAAGACTGAGACCCAGGAGTTTCTCAAACTCAAACTAATTCCACAATGAGCCTCCAGTAATTAATCAAAATTGCCTCTTAAGTGTGACTACCTGGGTCTGGTTTCCACTGCTTCTCTTCCAAATAAGCCCCTGCCAGTTGTGAGGGTGTCAGCTGTGTGCCAGAGTTTGGAGTGGTGCTTTCCACTTACACGAAGTTATCTGGTGGCTTCAAGGGAATCTGTTGACTTTCAGTTCATCCAGCTTTTCCTTGTTGTAAGCATATGAAACTGATAGGATTTTTTTTTTTTTTTTTGCTTTCTAATGATGTCAAACAATTGGCATATACCTGATCATTTTCTATAAATGAGCCACCGGGGAGAAAATGTTTGCCCTGCCTTTCTTTCCTTTTTTTGTATTCTGCATCTCCTTTACTATATTTTAGATGCTATACATGTTACATTCTAATCATCTCTTAAAAGCTTCCTGCCTCAATATTATGTTCTTCTTCGAAATTCATTTAGATAGAGTATAGGCACTCTTGTGCTAAGACTATAAACCCAGCTTTCTGGGAGCTCAACAAGTTAGCACCAAATATACATGTAATTCTTTACAGGCACATTCATCTGCAAAAATAGTGCATTTTACACTTGGTATAAAATCACGTTTCTTTTTATGTTAGCTGCTCGCCCCCCTCCCCCCACACACACACACCCACACCCACACCCAGCCTCACAAACCATAATCCTACCTTTTCTAAATCCTATCTTGGAAAAGAAACCTTGTCTAGAGAAAAAGAGGAAATTTAATACAGCTTCAGGTGAATGAGTGAGCATTAACTGTGTCTGCACAAAATCTGCACCAGCTGTAACACAGTGACACTCAGGGCTTTAATGCAAAACAGGTGTGTGCTTTATCATGCCAGATCCAACATCCTGAGAAAGCTGGGCGTTGTCACAGGTTTTTTGTTACTTTAGATGGTGATTTTCCTTAAGATTCTTAAACCAAAAAATAGAGTTGAAATAGCAATTAAGTCAGGATTGCTAAAACACTTTTTGTGGAAATATCATGTTACCAAAGTTCTTTATTTAGAATCGATTCTATTCACAGGTTCATTCTATAGGAGGTTTCACTCAGTAGGGATTGACCTTATCATCCCAATAGGAAGTAAACTCCTCTTATCTCAGATTGAGAAGTTAATTAGCAATCTTACCTCCAGGAGTATGAAACCTTTATATTCATTCTTTTTTAGTTATTTTAGAGATTCTAGGATTCCTGAGTTGCCTGATTTACATGAAAGGTCAGGAGCTCTCCATGATTTTCCTCCTGGGGGCTCCTGACTTGACCTACATAGTCAGTCAATCTGAGGGTTAACTTCATAAGATTACAAGGCTTTTATGAAATCCTTTGGAATAAAAATTGTATTTTTTAAATTATTATTCTAATCTTATATTTTTCCAGGTATTAAAATCAAAAGCAAAAGAAACCTAGACCAAAGTGAATTTGGTTTCCAACAGTGGTCTTACTACTTTCCTTGGAAGTTCATTCTCTAAGATGCTATGCAGTAGCACAGTGGAAAGCATGTCAGATAAAGATCTACTTTCAGTACTTGAGATATAAAACAAAAGTTGGTTGATGTGGTTAAACTTTTTTTGTTGTTTTTTTGTAGGCTTTAGATTCTAACTGATGGAAAATTGTAATATAATTTTTAGTTTATTTTCATCTTACAACCTCTTTCATGAACATATTTTGTTTTTGACTTAATGTCAAAGTGTTTTTCGAATATTTGTGAAGTAATGAGGTCAAAGTAGAAGGCACTAAAAGTGGAAAGAATAATTTCAGCCCATTTTTCCTTAATATCTTAGCATTTTAGTACCTGTTTAAAAGCAACAAATATCAAAGCTTAGTAAGAAATGTTCTTAATGGTGCTTGATAATAACTACAGAGTATGCTAGATTCTGTTATCTAGCATACTTCTCTACTGTAGAAGTGTCCCTATATATACATCCATTAATGGTCATAAAAGAAAAATTGTATTATATTAAAATAATGTAATTTATATTACAATAAATTTGACTTAAAGTTATTTAGATACAATGAATACAAATAAGTAAAACTAATTTGCAAATCTTAATGGAGATTTCAGTAGCATAGGGTCACACATTGGTCGGCAGGCAATTTCTAAGCAGGGAGCATAGAAGAAAAGACATATAGAAAGGATATTATTTCTTAAAGGACAGTTATTCCTCTAGTACTTTGGCAAAACTAGTATAACATTGCATGTTGATACATATTCTTTAGTTAACCTGGATAAGGAGTTAATTTTAGATGACCACATCCTTAAAATGCAATAATATAGTCATCATAAAAAGATGTTTAAAGGAAACTTGGTTTTATTTTGTGTCTGCTATTCCTGAGTGTATTCTATTGCTTTTAAGCTCTCAATGTAATTTAACTTTACAATTTAGTTAATATAAAATTCAAATGGAAAGTTGGAAGAAGAGCTTCGGTTGTGACTTCAAGCCAAAATAAAAAGTCATTGACACATTATTTATAGTTACCATTATTAAACACTCATGACACTTTACCTGCATATATTTAACTCATAGTAAAAAAATTTATAGATGAGGAAATTGAACTGAAAAGAAGCTAAGAAGTAATAGAGGTTTATTTGTACCAGGTCTGTATGCTGCCAAGATCAGGACTCCCATCCACATCTTACTGTGTCTTACAGGACTTCTATATCAATTAAACCAAAAGTGATAAATCCACAAATCTGATTTTTTAATATTTTAGGACCAGAAAACTTGGCTTTGTTTTTATAAGTTTGACCCATTGTTAACAAAAAGATAGTGTGCATGAAAAATATGGAAATTTCTTTCAAATTCATAATAGAAAAAAATTGGATTTGAAGCTCTTTTCCATAAAGAAATAGTGTATCTAGTATTACTAGAGCCATTTATTAGAAAGAGCATCATAACTCCAAAACCTCTGGTTTTCTGATTTTCAAATAGTGCAATATAATATTTAAATGATTACACAAACTTTTCCATAGAAACTTGTAGCAAAGTATTTATATTTCTGGGATCAAATCAAGGATATGTGTTTTTGTTTTACTTTCAGCAGCAGGAAGTTTTGCTTATTTTTAAGTTGAGACGGTATTCCAAAGCACTGTATTACTATTTACTCATAGAATTATAACCTCATCAAGCTTCTAAAGGGTCTTAGACTTCATGTCCGTGTACAACCCATCTGGTCCTTGAAGTTTCTCTTTTCATCACTCTTTCTTGTCTTCTCTTTCTCCTCACTTGTATCTCTCTTCCTCCTCACACTTCCACATAAACTGTTTCCTATTATAAAAAATGATGAAAAACAACTCTTGTATTATTTTATTGTGGCTTTATCACTAAGTCCAGGGCATTCTTACCATGTGACTTAACTATAGACAGGCAGCTGTTCTGAATTAGATAGAACATTATTATTATTTTTTAGTACAGTTGAGTTGGGTCAAAGTTGTAAAAAATTAATCACAGATGTTTCAAATCCTAGCCATCATAACTCTTTAGCACTTATTGTTTATACCATTTATTTGGAGCAAAGCATATGCTACCTTATATTTTAAATTATTTTTTGCAATCCCTTTTCCCTGTATCTCCTTATAAGCTTCAAAGCCGAAATATCTCAGGTCTTCTTGCACACCCTGTGTCTAACCTTGCACACCACATATGTTCCATACATACTTGTTAACTGATTTGAATTGGTATTAACATGTATTGAGGGCCTACTGTTGACTCAAGAAAAAAGAAGAGGTTATAGATGTTTTGGAAGGAAAACATGTACTATAACTAATTCAGTTTCTTGAGAATAATGCTGCAAGTGCAAGGTAGGACACAGAAAAATCTATTTTCTTTATCTAGATGTATAAGAACATTAATAAAGCATTACCATTCGTGACTTCTTTCAGAGGGAGAAATTCCAATTGATTCACATTGAAGCTAGTACATAGTCAACATTTATTGATTATCTGCTAGCAGGGATGTTCCTTGAAGAAGCAAATGAAGGGGCTAAAAGACTCAAGATTAGGAAGAAGCTAAGCAAATGATGTGATTCAATTAGAACAAAATGCGTCTGGAGGTAAAGGGGGAGAAAGGAGCCTATAATTTTAAGCAGCATGTGATCAGGGGAGGTGTGGGAGGCAGAAAAATGGCAGTGTCCACACCTTGATCTCTGAGAGCTTGGAGACATGAGAGAAAGAACTTGGTAGATGTGATGAAAAATATAAACCTATCATGGGCAGATTGACCTGGAATGCTCTATAATCAAATATTATGAGTTCTTAATGATATGATTAGAGAGAGATGTGACGTTCCTGGCTTTGAAGAGGAAGAAAGAGGAGAGCATTGAGCCCAGCAATGTAGGCTGTGTGTGTGTTCAGTGCCTTGGAAAAGACAGTGATCAGATCTTTCCTTAGCTTCCAGAAAGGAACACAGAACTTCCGACACTTGGATTTAACCTAGTGAGATCCATGTTGGACTTCTGACCCACAGGACTTTAAGTTGATAAATGTGTGATGATTTAGGGCACTAACTGCATGGTAATTTGTTTATAGCAGTGGAAGAAAACTAATACAATGTCAAGTGTAATTGTGGGTTAAAATTAATTTATTAGGTTACGGAAAGCTAACAAAGATTTTGAACAAGGCAATGATGTTAATTTTATACATATTAAGAAAATGAAATTGCTTCTGGTTTTTGACATGCAATGCAAAGAAAATTAGATGTAGAAAAATAGTTTACAAAGAAAATGGAAAAAATGATTATGCAGCCATGGCTGAGGAATGTCAGTGGTTGGAGGATCATCCTGTACACCAAAAAGTTGCAGGTTCAATTCCCAGTCACAGCACAAATGGGAGGCAGCCGATTGATGTTTCTTTCTCCCTCTCTCTCTCTGAAAATCAATAAAAACATATCCTTGGCTGAAGATTAAAAAAGAAAAAAAAGAAGATTAAATATATGATGCTGCCTAGCCTTAAATAGAAATTGGAAACTCTAGTGTACCCTTCGTAAGATGTACCCTTTGTAAGACTGACAATATATTTAATATAATTTATAACTGCTGAAGGGAAATTTTTAAATATAAGAAAAATACCTTTATTCTCTATTTCATTATAGTATTTCCAAATGCATTGTAGAATTGAATGAACTTGAGTGAACACTCACATAATCACAACCTAGATTTTATCACTGGTATTATTATACATGCTTTACATCTCTTCATTTACCCATCCTTCTGTCCAGCATCAATTCACATTTTATTTAATACATTTCAAAACAAAATGCAAAATGAGTAGATTCACCCTAAATGTTTTAATTATCATTAGCTGCAGTTTCATATTTGCTTAATATTTTCCTTAAATGTAAATTTACATAAAGTGAAATGTACCTGCTTATTTGTAACTGCTTATTTGTTTACAAATGCCTATAACTATGCAACTTAAAACTCTATAAAGAGCACTGGCCAGATTGGCTCAGCAGTTAGAGTGTCGGCCCTCACACCAATGAGTTGCAGGTTTGATTCTGGTCAAGGGCATGTACCTCAGTTGTGGTTCATCCCAGGCCCTGATCGGGGTCTTGGGGGAGGCAACCAGTTGATGTGTCCCTTTCAAGTTGATGTTACTCTCTGTCTCTCTCTCGCTCTCTTCCTCTCTCTCTCCCAGTCTATCTGAACAAAAATAAAAAAATATCCTCCAGTAAGGATTAAAAAAAAAAAAAAAGGAAACTCTATCAAGATATAGCATATTACCTAGAAGTTTCTCTTATGCTCCATTGTCTGCCAGAAATACCATAAACCAATTTACAGAAAAAATTACATACCTATACTTTTTCTCAGTTCTGTTTGGTGATATTAACATGGCAGTTGAAATTGGGAATTTATAACATGAAAATAGGCAAATCAAATTAAATAAGAATACCCACCCCCGCAAAGAGCTGAAGATAATCATGTTTCTGATTTGTCCTCTATAAAAAGGTTAGCCTTGCCTGTGCTAAAATTTTATAAAAATGGAATTATATAGTATGGATGCTTTTGATAAGGTAATAAACTCAGCTGAATATTTGAAATTTGTCCTTATTGCTGCATATATCAGTAGTCTGTTTTTTTTTTTTATTGCTGATTAGATTTCAAGTGTATAAATAGACCATATTTGTCATTTCCTATTGGACACTTGGGCAGCTTCTAGTTTTTGGCTGTTATGAGTAAAAGTTTCTGTGAACGTTCATATACAGATATTTTTGTAAACATATTTTTCAGTACTCCTGAGTAAATGTTCAGGTTAATTCAGGTCATTTTGTAGAAGGATGTTTAATGGACATTTTTCCATTTTTTGTTCAGATAGAGTGGGAGGGAGGGAGGGAGGGAGGGAGGGAGAAACATCAACGTGAAAGGGACACACCAAGTGGCTGCCACCTGCACAACCAACCATGGCCGGAAACAAACTGCAACCGAGGTACGGGCCCTTAGTGGAAAGAGCGGGAACTGAACCCGGGTCTCTCTGGACCGCAGGCCTATGCTCTTACCGCTGAGCCAAACTGGTCAGGGCAGAAAAGAAAGGGACTCTGGGCCTAGGTAGTTGCACTATGTTATGTTATCATGTAGTACAGTGTAGCTATAATTCATGATACAGTTGCCCCACATCATCTCTAAAACTGGATACTTTCAGTCTTTTAACTTTAGACACTTTAGTGAGTGTGTAGGATATCATTTTGTAATGTTAAATTTGATTTCCCTGGTAACTAATGGTGTTAAATAGTTCTATTTTTTTAAATACTTGTATACCTTTTGTTAAATTTCTATCCAATTTTGCAGTTTTATTGGATTACATGTCTTTATTATTGAGTTGTAGAAAATATTTTTATACATTTGGTAACAGTCCTTTGTAAGGTATCTGTTTTAAGGATCTTTCTGTGTAGCTTTCCTGTTCAATCTTCTTAATGCCGTAGAAGTTTATTTTTTAAAAATAGGAACACCCAGGGATTCTAGGACTATTTGTTGAAAAGGTTTCCCTTTCCCACTTTATTTTCTTTGTCACCTCATTTATGAAAAAAGAAATAATTATAGAAATGTATATCCATGCCTGTCTTCTTTACTTTGTTTATTCTCCTAAACTTCTGAGTATACAATGTTGTTATTCACTGTAATTGCCATGCTGTCACCTTGCTGCAGATTAGATCCCCAGAGTGTATCTGTCTTATATCTTGAAGTTAGTACTCTTTGACCAACATGTCCCCATTCTCCCTATTCCCCAACCCCCAGTGCCTGGCAACTACTATTCTACTCTCTATTTCTATGAGTTTGACATTTTATTTATTTATTTTTAATGTTTTTATTGATTTCAGAAAAGAGAGAAAGGAGAGAGAGAGAGATAAAAACATCAATGAGAAAGAAACATCAACATTGATTGGCTGCTTTTTGTACAACCACCTTGCTGGGGATCGAACCTGCAACCTGAGCATGTGCCCTGACCGGGAATCCAACCAGTACCTCTCAGTCCATGGGACGACGTTCAATCCACTGAGCCACAGTGGCCAGGCAACAGTATTTCTTTTTCTGACTTATTTCATTTAGCAATAAGCCTTCAAAATACAACCATATTGTCATAAATGGCAGGATTTTCTTCTTTCTGATAGCTGAATAATATTTCTGTGTATATACATTTTCTTAATTCGTTCATCTGTTGATGGACACTTGGGTCGTTTCCAAATCTTGGCTATTTTAAATAATGCTGCAGTGAACATGGGCATGCATTTATGTTGGAGATTCTGTTTTGATTTCCTTTGGGTATATAACCAAGAGTGGGACTGATAGATTATATGGTAATTATATTCTGAATTTCCTGAGACATCTACATACTGTTTTCATTAGTGGCTAAACCAATTTACATTTCCATGAAGAGTACAAAAGGGATACCTTTTCTGCACATCCTCACCAACATTCATCTCTTATCTTTTTTATTATAGCCATTCTAACAGATTTGAAGTGATATCTAATTGTGATTTTGGTTTGCATTTCCCTGATGATTAATGATGTCGAGTACCTTTTCATGTAGTTTTTGGCCATTTCAGTGTTTTCTTTGGAGAAACAGTTACTCAGGTCCTCTGCCAATTTTTTAATTGATATTTTTTTAATTTAATTTTTTATTGCTATTGAGTTACATGAGTTCTTTGTATATTGTGGATATTAACTCCATGAGATACATGATTTGCAAATATTGTCTCCCATTCTGGAGGTAAATTGCCATTTCATTTTGTTGATGCTTTTGCTGTGCTAGTTCATGTTAGTTTGTGCTAGCTCCTGTTAGTTTAATGCAGTATTACATTTTTGGTTGTTTGTGCTTTTGATGTCATCCAAAAAAAATTGTTCCCAATATCATGATATTGATATTGAAGTGTTTTTCTTGTTTTCTTTTGGAGTTTAAAGATTTCCGTTCTATGTTTGTTTTTAAACCATTTCTAGTTAATTTTTGTGAGTGATGTGAGATGCAGTTTTAATTTTTTTCTTGTGCATGTGGTTTTCCAGTTTTTCTAGCACCACTATTACAGAGACTATTCTTTTTCCATTGAGTCTTCATGACTCCCTTGTCATATATTAGTTAACCATGTATTGAAGGATTTACTTCAAGTCTGTTCTATTGGTCTATGTGTCTGTTTGTGCCATTACCATACTGTTTTGATTAATATAACACTGTAATATAGTTTGATATCACAAAGTGTAATCTCTCCAACTTTGGTCCTCTTTCTTAACATTACTTTAGGTATTCAGAATTTTTTTTTATTCAATACAAATTTTTGAACTTTTTTTCTATTTCTATGAAAAATGCCTTTGGGATTTTTTTTGCTTTTTGATTTTTTTAAATTAATTAATTTATTTTTGTTACAGATGTTCCCCCCCCCCCACTGATTTTCCCTTCCCCCTCCCTTCCCACCCTGTCCCCAGCTTTGTTGTCCATGTCCATTGTTCATGCATACATGCATATAAGTTCTGTGGTTTATCTCTCCCCCACCACCCCTTCTTCTGGGGATTGTCAGTCTGTACCCCACTTCCACATCTCTGGGACTACCCCATTCCTCAGACAGTTATGTTCATTATATTGCACAAATAAGTGAGATCATATGATACTTGTCTTTCTCTGTTTGGCTTGTTTCACTTAGGATGATACTTTCCAGGTGCCTCCATGTAGTCTCAAAGGATAAGAGATCTTTCTTTCTTACAGCTGCATATGTACTCCATTGTGTATATGTACCACTGTTTTTTACCCATTCGTCTACTGATGGACACTTGGGCTGTTTCCAGATCTTAGCTATTGTAAATAGTACTGCTATGAACATGAGGGTACATATATTTTTTCTGATTGGTGTTTCAGGTTTCTTAGGGTATATTCCTAGAAGTGGGATCACTGGGTCAAACGGCAGTTCAATTTTTAATTTTTTTGAGGTAACACAATATTGTTTTTCATAGTGGCTGAACCAGTCTGCATTCCCACCAGCAGTGTACTAGAGTCCCCTTTTCTCCACACCCTCGCCAACACTTGTTGTTTGATGATTTGTTGATGGTGGCCATTCTGACAGGTGTGAGGTGATACCTCATTGTTTTAATTTGCATCTCTCTGATGATTAGTGATGTTGAGCATTTCTTCATATGTCTCTTAGCCATTTGTATGTCCTATTTGGAGAGGGATTTTGATGGGGATAGCATTGAATCTATAGATAGCTTTGGGTAATATGGGCATTTTAACTATAGTAATTTTTCTAACACTTTCACGTGTAATATCTTTCCATTTGCACATGTCTTATTTAATTTTCTTCATCAAAATTTTGTAGTTTTATTTTCTAAGTATTTCACTTTCTTGGTTAAATTTAAGCACGAATATTTTATTGTTTTTTCTGCTATTGTGAATGAGATTGTTAAATGGGATTGTTTTATTTTTTCAATATATTGTTGATAATATAAATGCAACTGAGTATTGTTATGTTTATTTTTTTAAATCCTGCAACTATAATGAATTTAATGTTTATTTCTAACAGTTTTTGTTGTTGTTGTTGGAGTCTTTAGAATTTGCTATGTATAAGATCATATCATCTACAAATTAAGACAATTTTACACTTTCCTGTCCAATTTGGATGTCTCTTTTTTTTTCCCTTTTTGTTACCTGATAGTATTGGAAGTCCTAGCCAGAGTGATATTGAATAGAACTGTGAGTGTAGGAACACTTTCCTCTTTATTCCTGATCTTAGAAGAAAAGCTTTTAATCTTTCACCCTTGAGTATTTTATCCAAGAGTTTCTTATATGATCTTTAATAAGTATGTTGCTTCTATATCCAGTTTGTGGACAACTTTTACCATGAAAGGATATTGAATTTTGTCAAATGCTTCTTCTATATCTATTAAGATGACCATTAATTTCTATCCTTTATTTTGGTGATGTGGTATATCACATTGATTTTTGTATATATTGAACCATCCTTCATCCTACTTGATCATAGTGCATGATCATTTTAATGTGCTATTGAATTTGGTTTACTAATGTCTTGTTTGAGAATTTTTGCATTTATATTCATCAGTGATATTAGTCTGTAATATTCTTGTGGTGTCCTTATCTGGCTGTGGTATTAGGGTAATACTGTTTAAAAGTACTCACTCTTTCCCCTGGCCGGTTTGGCTCAGCGGTTAGAGCGTCGGCCTGTGGTCCTGAGAGACCCGGGTTCGGTTCCCACTAAGGGCACGTACCTCAGTTGCAGTTTGTCCCCAGCCCTGGTCGGTTGTGTGGGTGGCAGCCACTCGATGTGTTCCTTTCACATCGATGTTTCTCTCTCTCTCTGTTCTTCTCTCTCCCTCCCACTCTACCTGAACAAAAGATGGAAAAATGTCCTCGGGTGAGGATAAAAAAAAAAAAAAAAAGTACTCACTCTTTTATTTTGTGGAATCATTTGAGAAAAATTGAAATTAATTACTTTTTCAAATGTGTGGTAGAATACACCCATAATGCCATCTGGGCTTCACTTTGTTGAAAGTTTTGAAATGACGGACTCAACCTCCTTACTCCTGAGTGATTTGTTCAGATTTTCTTTTCCCCATTATTCAGTCTTGGCAAATTCTATGTTTTTAGGAATTTGTCCACTTCTTCTAGGTTATCCAGTTTATTGGTGTGTAGCTACTCCTGCTCTTTGGTTTTCTGCTTGCATGCAATACCTTCTTCCCTTCACTTTGGGCCATACATGTCTTTAGCAGAAGTGAGAGCAAGTCTCTTGTAGATACCATATTTAATTTTAAAAATTAATTCAGCCATTCTTTACCCTTTGAGTGGAGAACTTAATTCATTTACATTTAGATTAATGAAGGTTTGGTGTTTTGTTTTGTTTTTCATTCTTTTTTCTGTATTCTTCTCTGAGTACTTTTAAAATTCTTGTTTTTAATCTCAAATTGTCTTCTTTTCTTGCTGCCTTCTTTAAAAATTGATGATTTTTCATAGTAATATGCTTTCTCTTCTCCTTACCTTTTTTTTCTTCTTCTTCTTTTGGTATGTTCCCCCAGCAGGAACCAAACCCCGGACTCTCTGGTCCACAGGCCAATTCTCCAACCGCTGAGCCAAACCGGCCAGGACTTTTTATCTTTTATGAATCTACTATAGATCATGGTTTATGGTAACCATAAGATTCACATAAAACATATACTAGATATAATGGTATAGTTTACACTGGTTAATTAATTATAATTGCATATAAACACTCTACCCTTATACTATTTGTTTTATATTTTGATGTCATAATTTAACTCTTTATATTGTGCATTAAATTACTATAGTTCTGTTATCTTTAATATTGTTTTCTCTTATACTTTTACTAGAGTTAAGTGATTAACACTCTACCATATTAAATTATTAGAGTATTCTGAATTTGATTATATAGTTAATTACCTATGAGTATGGTAATTATTTTATTATGTTTTATTTCACAATTAACATCTTTTTACTTCAGCTTTAAGAGCTTTTTTTAGCATTTCTTATAAGACAGTTCTGGTAGTGATGAATTCCCTCAGCGGTTTTTTTTTTTATCCGGGGAAGTATATCTCCTTTATTTCTGAAGGACAGTATTGCAAGATTGTGTTCTTGCTGCTTCCTTTTTTTCTTTTTCCTTTCAGCACTTAATATATTGTCCCACTCTATCTTGGACTGTAAGGTCTCTGCTGGGAATTTCACTGATAGTCTTATGGGGGTTCCTTTGTAGGTTACAAGCCCTTTCCCCCCCTTATTGCTTATTGCTCCTAATATTCTACTTGTGTTTAAATTTTGACAGTTTTATTATGTATCCTGGAGAGAATCTTTTTAATTTTTTTTTTTTTTTTTTGGTGACCCAAGAGCTTCATGAAATTGGATATCTAAATCTTTCCCTGGATTTGGGAAATTCTTAGTCATTATTTTTTTACATAAATTTTTTGCCCCTTTGTTTCTTCTTCTGGAACACCAATAATGTGCAAATTGGTTCTTTTGATGTTATTCTATAGATCATGTGGGCTTTCTTCATGTTTTTAAAAATTATTATTTTTTATTCTTCTCTGAGTAAATGCTTTCAATGTTTCTATTTTTAGTCTCACATATTCAGTCTTCTGCTTGATCAAAATGTTTTTTAATACTCTTGCAGTTTTCATTTCATTAATTGTTTCTTCAGCTCCAGAATATCTATCTGGTTCTTTTTATTATTTCTAATTTTTCCTAAACTTCTCATTTTGATCATGTATTATCTTTCTGATTTCATCAAATTATATTAGTGTGTATTTTTGTTGTTGTTGTTTGTTTTTATAGCTATTGAATTTCCTTAAAATAGCTCTTTTGCATTCTTTGTTAGGTAAATCATAGATCTCCTAATGTTTAGAATTGGTTGCAGGTAGATTTTAATCCTTTGGTGTCATATTTCTTTGTGTGTTTTTTTTTAATGATGTTTAAGATGTTTTTGAAGTTTTGCATTTCTGTATTTGTATATGAGTATCATTCATCTCTTATATCAAAATATCACTCTTTACTGACTGACTTTGGGAGAGAAATATTTTCCATGGCCCCAGTAGGGATTATGAGGCCTTCTCAGACCTTCTGTAGATACAACTGCCCTCTAGTCATGTAGTTCATAATTCAGTACTCTGGATGGAGTGCGAGAAATGATCCCCTTTGGCAGTATCTTATATGGATGGAGAAGCCAGGTGCTTGACACATACTTCCTCTTCTGTGCAGAACAAATCAAAGGTTGAGATCGTTCTCCCTTGGCCCTAAGCTGTCTGTCTCTTTTTGGAGGAGGTGTGATGCATGTATAGTCAAACTATTTCTTTTATCACTTGCGCATCCAACCTCTATATGTTATAATAAGTATTATTAATTTTTGCTTGAATTGTGTGCTAAAACTTTTCCTCTGGAAATGTGGACATCCACAAAGGCTCTTTTCATCTGTTAGTGATTGACTAAGTCAGCGTTTTACAGGGGCCCCTGGAATGGTCAAGAAAGGCTGCAGCTGGTTCATGAGCCTTTCAGGGCTCACAGGCAGGACCAAAACCTGTCTGCCAATTATTCAATACATGGGTAGTCAAGATTTCCCCTAGACCCTTGGTAGATGGTGCTGAATCCCATAGCTCCCTCAAAGACTGTTGTCTATGGATAAATACCAAATCTTTATTCTTGTGAGAGGACACTCTAAAGATATCTTACACCACTATGATGCTGATGTTACCTGTACATTTTATCTTAATTTTTTTTTTCTTTATTGATTTTAGAGAGAGAGGAAGGGAGAGGGATAGAGAGCAAGAACATTGATTGGCTGCCTCCTGCATGCCCCCCACTGGGGACTTAGCCCACAATCTGGGCATGTGCCCTGACTAGGAATTGAACCGGCGACCTCTTGGTGCATGGGTCAACACTCAACCACTGACCCACAACAGCTAGGCTGTGAATTTTATCTTAATTGTCAAATTTATTGGCATAAAATTATCCACAGTATTATCTTTGTATTATCCTCTTAAACTCTGCCAGATCTGGGCAGATGATTCTTTCATCCCTAGCTTTTTATAGCCTCTTTGTAGTTAGTATTATATTATTTAAATAATGTAATAACCTTACAAACATAAACCTCCATCTACTGTTCTCATTCTTTATGCTAGAGTTCTCTTATACCAACATACATTATAAATAATAAAATATAAAATCCTTTATGATTTAAACAAATCTATGTATTTTAGCCCTGGCCGGTTTGGCTCAGCGGTTAGAGCATCGGCCTGCGGTCCGGAGAGACCCGGGTTTGGTTCCCACTAAGGGCATGTACCTCAGTTGCAGTTTGTCCCCAGCTCTGGTTGGTTGTGCGGGTGATGACCACTCGATGTGTCCCTTTCACGTCGATGTTTCTCTCTCTCTCTGTTCCTCTCTCTACCTCCCACTCTACCTGAACAAAAAATGGAAAAATGTCCTCGGGTGAGGGTGATAAAAAAAACAAAACAAAACAAAAAACAACAAATCTATGTATTTTAAAGAAGTAAGGAAAGAAAAAAATATATTTACCTAAATATTTACCATTTTTGATGTTCCTCATTTCTAACCTGAAGAACTTCCTTCAGAATATCCTGCAGTGCCTGGCCAATGGAAATAAACTCTCCATTACTTTTTATTTGAAAATTAATCTATTCAGCTTTCAGTGTCAGTGAATATATTTGCTCATATGAAATTATGGCTTGAAAATTAATCACTTTAATGATTTCCCTGTACCTTCTGAACTTTATATTTTTTATAAAGTCAGCATTCATTAAAAAAGGAAATACCTCATTCTTCTGCAGGCTCTCTAAAGGTTCTTCCTCTGTCTTTGTTTTTCAGCACCTTGATTAGGATATGTCCAGGAGCAGCCTTATTTGCACTTACCTGTTTGGATAACTTTATCTTTAGCTAAAGACTGCTCATATGACTGGTATAGGGGTTAAATGGAGAATCAGAAAGTTCATACAGATAGTTTGGTGATATGCTCTCTGGATATTTTTTTTAATGGGATTCTCTTCTCTTTTTAGAAGCTTTGGTTGCCCTATGCCTTTGTGCTTGGACTTTCATTGCAGAGTAGTAGCATCTTCCAGGCTGCCCTTAGGGTAAAAGACATGGGAATTGATACCACACACCTTTGCAATCTCTTTTTCTTTCATGCTTTTGTTCATACTTCACAGTATTTTGGTTGTCCAACCCTTCCCAGACTTTATCGTTGTTATCAGGTAGAAGGACAGGTCTGATAGGAACTATTCAGCCATGCTGGGAACAGGACTCCAAGGTATGAATTTTTAATAAATAAACCACCAACAGCTTTAACTTTGGTGAATGAAATTCAAACACTGACTCATTTTGTACTACTGCTGGGCTTACTGATCTGGAAATACAGCCAATTTCATACTCGATATAAAAGAAAGGATAATATAAAGAGCCTTTCTACTGATTTCCTCTGAGAGGCTTTATTTTTCAGAAAGGCAGTTTGGGGACCATGCTAGATAATAGTGTCACTTTATTTTAATGACAGAATTTTACCACTCTTTTCTTCCACACTTCTGAAAGACTTACGGTATCTCTTGTTTTATGAAGAAGAACCCAAAGCCAAGAGAAGAAACTTTAATAATATGGTAATTATGGAGCAGCCTACAAAACTTCTGAGTTCATCCAGGTCAAATCAACTCAAGAAATATTTACTGAGCACCTTTGCTAAGAGCAGTATACAAGTTTTAAAAATGTTATGGTCTCTTTCTTAGACATTGATATTTTAGTAGGTGAGATGTGACAGACATATACTGAAATATTTTTTATTTACCAAG
Source organism: Molossus molossus (assembly GCF_014108415.1). Classification (NCBI taxonomy): domain Eukaryota; kingdom Metazoa; phylum Chordata; class Mammalia; order Chiroptera; family Molossidae; genus Molossus; species Molossus molossus. Next base: position 30,141,895 of record NW_023425348.1, read on the forward strand.
TGACTGCTATGAGAAGGATAAACGTGGATTTCTATGGAAACACAGATGAGACACCAAACCCAAAGTTATCGTGAAGGGAATGAGATGTCAGTCATTTGGGTCTTACTCCAGCAGAAAATAGAAGAGCTGAGTCTTAAAAGAATATTTTGAGCTAGTCAGCTGAAACCCTGGAGCTCTCACTTCATCCAGATCATTGATCCAGTGTCTCAGAGAGAACTTTACTGACTACAATAAAACTGTATGCCGCCTTGTAGTACTCCTTACCTCTCTCCCTTCTTTTCTTATCTCTCTCCCCTTTTTAATTTTTTTCCAAATGACTATCTTCTAACATGTTTTTCTCTTTTTTTCCCCTCACCCCCACCCAAACCTAGTATGTAAGTTGCATGAGCGTAAATTCTTCTTTGTCTGTTTTATTGACTGCTCCATCTACACTGTTAGAACAGTCCATTTCTGGAACATAGGTTCTCGATAAATATTTGCTCTATAAACACACTGGATAAATGTTTCAAGTGATAAATAGAAAATAAAACTTGAATATTTTTCTAAGGCTATTTAATGTAGCACCAGGTTGCTGCACTAAGATGTTTAGAATCTGTTCTGTGTGTGATGGGAAATTATCAGAAAGAGAAAGATAACATTTTTACACGAGTCACTGTAATAAATGTGGAGAGAATAGATCTTAGGGGCAAACATTGAGTTTTTTCCAACTTTGTTCTTGTCCTTCAATATTGGGCTGGCTCATCTATGTCTATTGCCTTAGTTTGTGGATATCTATACAATAACTCTTCCCGCTGTGATTTGTCGTCACTGTACAGGAACCTTGTTGGCCTGGCAGTAAGGTGTGTGAGGGGGAGCTTTCTGTGATCTTAGGATTAAATCTGTCCTCTGGTGGACCTGTGTCATGGGCTGTGATCTTCACGAGCATATCCCAGTGGGATAGCATTCGCCCCACACGTGCTCCTAACTCCTTTATAGCTGCAGCACTTCCAATTTATTTCCTTGAAGACTTGATCCTTAATAACTATGATTTTCACCCACCTTTGAGATAAGTCTAGAGGGGACTGCAGGGGGAAGAATAAACTTCCTCCAGTGGGAGAAAACAATGTTAGTCTTTTCCCCTGGAGAGCTGGCCTTTGCAATGGAGAAGCCTTGGGGCATTTTCACAGTGATTACTCTTCCACTCCACTTTCTAGCATCATGAAGAAATCTTTTCTACTTCTTTAACATTTAAACCTTTTGGGGATTCTGGTACTAATGCCCACAGAAATTGAGAGTACCCCTGAGGCCACAGTCCCCAGTCATTTCTCACTCTGATATTTGTCCATGGACATGCTTAGCTGAGGGACTTGTCAAAATTGCCATTTAGGTGTTGATGCCTGTTCTTGCCTTGGAAGGTTCTGCTCCAAGTAAACAGATCTGGGTTGTGAGCCTCTGTGCATGCCTGACTCTCCATATGTCAAGGTAGCATTTTGTCTGCAACCTCAATTCTCTGATAGGTCCCTAAAAGATTGTTTTTAGTTTTCCCGTTTCTCCTTGTTAAAGATGAGTGTGAAGACTGGTAAGCAATTTACATGTTGAAGTGGAAGTCCCTTTTCATTACTTTTTACTCAAATGTCTCTTATATTTTAAACAATAATTAAAATATCCCCATTTTGGAATCCTATGTCACCCACAAGCTACAGCTTTTGTTGACCTTTAGAATAATATATTTATGTATGAATACATATACATGTGTATATATGTATTCATGCTACATGCCTGCTGAGTCATGGGGATATTAAAAATAATATTTTAAGAGAGAAGAAATGGAGGCGAAGTGAATGGAAGCTACATAGACCATCTCCGAGGACCAAACTGGAATAACAACGAAAATAAAGACAAATCGTCAGGAAGGGGCAACTGAAAGGCAGCTTGGAGGACCACATAACCAGGGACACTAACTCAATCCTGGTAGGCTTGCGAGGATGCGAGAGGGGACCGGGAGCCCATGGTCCGCAGTAGCCTGGGCTGGGACCAGCGGACTCTGCTGGAAGCTGCGCCCTCAGCTGCGTCCTATGATATAGGCTGGGAACAGCGGCCACCTCGACGGGGTCCTGTGGCCTCGGCGGGGACCAACAGCTGGGTCCAGCAGCTGCCTCAGCTACCCTTAGCTGGGAGCAGCACCCTCGGGTTAAAGTCCCAGGTGGCTCCACCATACAGAGCCCGGACAGAGGCTAAATTGGCAGCAGCCACTCATCTTGGGCTTCAGCAGAGGAAAGGCAGACTGGGCTGGAACTGTGTGGGGACAATCGGGATTTGGAGGGTAAGCAGAACTTTACTAAGTGCAGCCACGCAGGACTGTGGTCATCTTACTCCTTCTAGGTGATTCCCTAGGAGATTCAACTTCACCTGGTGGCCATTGAAATGCTAATTGAGGCCCATTAACAACCAGCATCTGCCACACCCTCAGGAAATCCTCTTACACTGAGCAACAGAGGGAGATTTTCAGGCAACTCAGAAACCAAGGTTCTTCAGGACCTCTACTAATAGCCTCCAGGCAAAAAAAAGCTACAGGATAACTACCATTCCCTGGGCTAGCAACTCTAACCAGAGAAGTAAGACTTAACAGTGGTGTTTAAAGTGGGTCCTCCCTGCCTCATCCAAGCCCAAAAGAGAGAGCCAGAAACAGCAGAACACCAACACCCACAGGGAAAATTTGGCAGACTCCAAAGCCCACTGTGATAGCCAAAATGGTGAAATACAAAAACAAAAGCCAAATGAAAAAAACAAGAGACCTCTACCGAAGATGAGATAAATGAGGTGCAGTAAAGCAAGTTAACAGAACTAGAATTCAGAGCCATGATCTTGAGGAAGCTCAACAGTATGTGTAAGGACATGAGCACCATGAGTAGAGACATAGAAATGTTGAAACTCAACCAGTTGGAAATTAAAAACAACCAAGAAGAAATGAAGAATGACATATCAGAAATGAAAAACACATTGGAAGGTCTAAAAAGCAGAGTAGAGGAAACTGAGAACTGGATCCGTTAATTAGAAGACAGGATAGAAAAAATCAACCAATCAGAAAACCAAAAGGAAAAAATGATTAAAACACAGGAAGACAGCTTAAGAGAACTGTGGGACAACTGGAACGTAATAATATTCGCATCATAGGAGTCCCTGAATAAGAAGAAAATGAGAAAGGGTTAGAGAATATATTCAAAGAAATAGTGACAGAAAATTTCCCTAATTTGGTGAAGGAAGAAGGCATTCAAGTTCAAGAAGCATGGAGAACCCAAAGTAAGAAGAACCCAAACAGGCCCTCACCAAGACACATAGTAATCAAACTGCCAAAAATTAAATACAAAGAGAGAATCCTAAAAGCAGCAAGATATAAGCAACAGGCTACCTACAAAGGAAACCCCATAAGGCTCTCAGCTGACTTCTCACAAGAAACACCTTAGGCCAGAATGGAATGGCATGAAGTAATCAAGGTCATGAAAAACAAGGAACTGAATCCAAGACTACTCTACCCAGCAAGGCTATCATTCAAAATAGAAGGTCAAATAGAGAGCTTCCCAGACAAAAAAAGGCTAAGGGAATACATGAGCACAAAACCAGCACTGCAAGAAATGTTAAAAGGACTGCTGTAATTAGGAAGAAAAATAGAACCACACTAAATAAAAAATGGCAATAATTAAGTACATATCAATAATCACCAAAAATGTAAATGGTTTGAATGCTCCCATAAAAAGACACAGAGTAGCTGATTGGATAAGATAGCATGACTCATCTATATGTTGTTTACAAGAGACCCAACTCACAACAAAAGACTCACATAGGTTGAAAGTGAAGGGATGGAAAAAATCTTCCAAGCAAAAGGAAAGGAAAAAAAAGCGGGGGTAGCAATACTCATATCTGATAAAATAGACTTCAAAATGAAGTCCATAGCTAGAGACAAAGAAGGCCACTACATAATATTGAAAGGATCTATGCAAGAGGAAGATATAACCTTGATAAACATATATGCACCCAATATAGGAGCAACAAAATATACTAAAAAGCTTCTGGAGGACTTCAAAGGAGAAATCTATACCAATACAAACATAGCAGAGACCTCAACCCCCCCGCTGACATCACTGGATAGATCTTCTAGACAAAAAAAGAGAAAGGAAACAGAGACTCTAAATGAGGCACTAGACCAAATGGATTTAATAGGTATCTACAGAGAATTACATCCCAAAACTACAGAATTCACATTCTTTTCAAGTGCACATGGGACATTCTCAAAAATAGACCACATTTTAGGACACAAACTAAGTCTCTGCAAGTTCAATAAGATTGAAATCATATGAAGCATCTTCTCAGATCACAATGGCATGAAGCTAGAAATCAATTACAACAAGAATATGCAAAGACATTTGTACACATGGAAGCTGAATAGCATGTTATTAAACAAGGAATGGGTTACCGAGGAGATCAAGGAAGAAATGAAAAACTTCCTGAAAACCAATGAAAATGAAGACACAACAACCCAAAATCTATGGGATGCAGCGAAACCAGTTCTGAGAGGGAAGTTCACAACAGTACAGGCCTACCTCAAGAAACAAGAAAAATCTCTAATAGACTACCTAACCTCACAACTTAAAGAACTAGAGAGCAAACACAAAGAAAACCCCAGAGCAAGTAGAAGGAAGGAAATAGTAAAGATCAGAGCAGAAATAAATGACATAGAGTAAACAAAAACAATTCAAAGGATCAATGAAACAAAGACCTGGTTTTTTGAAAGATAAACAAGATTGATGGACCATTAGCTAGACTCATCAAGAAACAAGGAGAGAGAACCCAAATACACAAAATCAGAAATGAAAGAGAAGAAGTAACAACTGACAGAACAGAAATACAAAAGATCGTTAACAACTACTGTGAACAATTATATGGCAACAAATTCGACAATCTAAGCGAAATGGACAAATTTCTAGAAACACATAGTCTCCCATAACTGGACCAGGAAGAGAGAGAAAACTTGAACAGACAATAACAACAGAAGAAATTGAAGATGTAATTAAGACTCTCCCAGCAAACAAAAGCCCAGGCCTGGATGGCTTCATGGGGGAGTTTTACCGAACATTCACAGAAGACCTAACACCCATTATCCTCAATCTATTCCAAAAAATTCAAGAAGAAGGAAGACTTCCAAACTCGTTTTATGAATCCAGCATAATTCTAAATCCAAAACCAGAAAAAGACACTACAAAGAAAGAAAACTACAGGCCAATATCCCTGATGAACATAGATGCCAAAATCCTGAACAAAATACTAGCAAATCAGATCCAGCAATACACCAAAAAAATTATCCACCATGACCAAGTGAGATTCATCCCAGAGATGCAAGGCTGGTACAATATTCGCAAATCAATAAACGTGATACACCACATAAATAAAATGAAGAATAAAAACCACATGATGATATCAATAGATGGTGAAAAAGCCTTTGACAAAATCCAGCATCCATTTCTGATAAAAATGCTCAGCAATGTGGGTATAGAGGGATCATATCTCGATATAAATAAAGCCATATATGAAAGACATACGGCCAACATTATACTCAATGGGCAAAAAGTAAAAGCATTCTTTTGAAGAACAGGAACAAGACAAGGATGCCCATTTTCGCCACTCTTATTTAACATAGTACTGGAAGTCTTAGCCTCAGCAATCAAACAGGAAGAAAAAATAAAAGGGATCCAAATTGGAAAGGAGGAAATGAAACTGTCCTTATTTGCAGATGACATGATACTATACGTAGAAAACCCCAAACACTCCATCATAAACTTACTAGAACTAATAAATGAATTTGGAAAAGTAGCAGGATAGAAAATTAACATCAAGAAATCAATGGCATTCATATACACCAATGATGAACTTGCAGAAGGAAAAACTGAAAAAACAATCCCATTTACCATGGCGGCAAAAAAATTAAGATCCCTGGAATAAACTTAACCAAAGAAATAAAGCACCTATTCGCAAAAAACTACAGGTCATTGAAAAAGAAATAGAGGAAGATATAAAAAAGTGGAATCACATACCCTGTTCATGGTTTGGAAGAATTAACATCATTAAAATGTTCATATTACCCAAAGCAATCTATAGATTCAATGCAATCCCCATCAAAATACCAACAGCATACTTCACAGAATTAGAACAAATACTTCGAAAGTTCATATGGAACCAAAAAAGTCCTCGAATAGCCACAACAATCTTGAAAAAGAACAAAATTGGAGGGATCATATTACCAGATTCCAGGTTATACTACAAAGCCACTGTAATCAAAACAGCCTGGTACTGGCACAAGAACAGGCATATAGACCAGTGGAACAGAACAGAGAACTCAGAAATAGACCCAAGGCAATATGCTCAATTAATATTTGACAAAGGTGGCAAGAGCATACAGTGGAGTAAGGACAGCCTCTTTAGTAAATGGTGCTGGGAAAATTGGACAGCTACATGCAGAAAAATGAAACTAGACCATCAACTTACACCCTACACAAGAATAAACTCAAAATGGATAAAAGACTTAAATGTGACTCATGAATCCATAAAAATCCTAGAAGAAACTGTAGGTAACAAAATTTCAGACATCATATGCAGCAGAATTTTCACTGATACATCACCTAAGACAACAGAAACAAAGGATAAAATGAACACATGGGACTACATCAAACTCAAAAGCTTCTGCACAGCAAAAGGTACAATCATCAAAATGCAAAGGCCACCCACTGTATGGGAGAGCATAATTGCCAATGATATAGCAGGTAAGGGGTTAATTTCTATTATATATAGAGTGCTCATACTACTCAACAAAAGGAAGAGAAAGAAGCCAATTAAAAAAATGGGCAGAGGAACTAAATAGACACCTCTCCAAACAGGACATACAAACGGCTGAGAGACATATGAAGAAATGCTCAACGTCACTAATCATCAGAGAGATGCAAATTAAAACAACAATGAGGTATCACCTCACACCTGTCAGAATGACTGCCTTCAACAAATCATCAAACAAGTGTTGGCAAGGGTTTGGAGAAAAGGGGACTCTAGTACACTGCTGGTGGGAATGCAGACTGGTTCAGCCATTATGGAAAACAATATGGTGTTACCTCAAAAAATTAAAAATTGAACTTCCATTTGACCCAGTGATCCCACTTCTAGGAATATACTCTACGAAGCCTGAAACACCGGTCAGAAAGAATACATGGACCCCCATGTTCATAGCAGCACTATTTACAATAGCTAAGATCTGGAAACAGCCCAAGTGCCCATTAGTAGATGAATGGGTAAAAAAGCAGTGGTACATATACACAATGGAGTACTACGCATCTGTAAGAAAGAAAGATCTCTTATCCTTTGAGACTACAGGGAGGCACCTGGAAAGTATCATCCTAAGTGAAACAAGCCAAACAGAGAAAGACAAGTATCATATGATCTCACTTACTTGTGGAATATAATGAACATAATAGTCTGAGGAATGGGTTAGTCCCGGAGACATGGAAGTGGGGTACAGACTGACAATCCCCAGAAGAGGGTGTAGTGGGGGAGAGATAAACCACAGAACTTATATGCATGTATGCATGAACAATAGACATGGACAACAAAGCTGGGGACAGGTCAGGGAGGGAGTGGGAGGGAGAAATCAGTGGGGGAAAAAGGAGAAACATCTGTAACAAAAATTAATTAATAAAAAAAATAATATTTTCATGCATTCAAATGCATTTTTTATAGGGAGAAACAAACACTAACAATTTTGAATGTCATAGGAAAAAATGACCTTTTTAAAAAAACTTTTTTTTCTTTATTAATTTTTTAGAGAGAGGAATGGAGTGGGAGAGAGGGATAGAAACACCAATGAGTGAGACATTGATTGGCTGCCTCCTGTATGTCCCTCAGTGGGGACTGGCCCACAACTTGGGCATGTGCCCTGACCGGGAATCGAACTAGCAACCTCTTGGTGCTAGGTTGACTCTCAACCACTGAGCCACACTGGCTGGGCTAAAAGTGACCCTTTTTTCACCTGGACTTCTGTTTCAAGTTTACTACTTGCTGCTGGGTGATCTGTGAAATTAGTGCCTTTCATGCAGGATAGCTGTGAAAATGCACTGGTGCAAAGGAAGGAAAGTGCCTGGTCAGGCCTCAACTAAATCTAGCTCTTTTTATGAATTAAGATCCCTGTCAATGGATAGTACGATTGCTTTAATTGAGGTACTGATCAGACAGTATGAATATTTAAAAAATGATTTAGTTTGCCTGGTTGTGTTAAGAAAGATAACACATAGGATGTGGAATTTTTAAACTCATGATGTATCTGAAAGATGAGTATGAGTTTGCTAAGTAGATACACTTGGGGAAGGCATCCCATGCAAGGGGAACCTCATGAACAAAGGTATGCTTTGGGATTTCAGTAACATTTCAGCATCTCTAACATGTGAAGGGAAAATTGTAAAGTCATCACAAAATAAAATTAAATAGGAAGCAGGAGCTAATCATGGCAAACTTCCACTTGAATGTAAATGAATTTAGATTTTGCCTAAAGATTGGGAACATTTTTGTAGAAGAGTAACATGATCTGATTTAAATATTAAGTCTTATATACCAGAGTTGGATTTTCTTTATTGTAACCAGGGACTTCAGAAGAGATTCAGAGGACAACAAAAGAGAGACAAATAACCAATCAAGAATGAGAGTTCAGAATAATGTAAATGAATTTTGCATTAAAAGTTCCTTGAACTTTGAGTTCTGGTTGCTTAACTTCCCTAAAGTTTAGTTCTTGCTTATGAAAATGGGAATGTAAAGAATTCCTCAAAGATTTGCCATGAGCAGTAAATAATGTATGTGGAAAAATCCTAGTCCAGTGACCAGCATAATACAGGTTCTTCCTTGCTGGTGTCACTCATAAAAGCTTAAACCTTGTATTAAAAAAAAAGAAAAAGAAAGAAATTGCTTGATCTTTCTTGCTATATTTTCTGAGGATAACTCCCAATTTTCCTCTTTGGCTGCTTTTTTAAAATTTCTTTATTTTTCTTCTCATGCATTTTGGTGTTTTCTCTCCCAAAGCTCATTATAGAAATTATCAGCCACTGATTTTTTAGGTGTCACATAGGATCACCTGGTCTCTGCAAGCAGCTGAGCAAAAAGATTTTGGAGGCAGCTAGCAAACATGAATGGAAGAAAAATAGATAATCTAAGAGTAAAAGCATTTACATGGCCTTTTAAATGGCAAAGGAGAGTATAAGAAGAGAAATCCTTACCTTAGCACCAACTCCGGAGCAGCAGACACGGTGAAGTAGTTGTACATTCCCTCCTACTTTCCTTTTTTGATGGCTTTACATTTTGTTTACTGATTTTTGTTCTAGCTTCTCTGGAAAACCTTTTACCTCACTGAAGTACTTTATTCCCTTTTCTAATGGCCATACTTTATATATCTTTCCCTCGTGACTGCCTTCTGTAGTTCCTTTTCCCTTCCATTATCTTTCAATCACAGATATTGAGTCTCAGCTCTAGGCTAACCATTAAGGTAGGTCATAGGAGAAAACATGAATGAATCATAATTTAGTGAGGTAGAAAAGCAATAAAAAACAAAATAGAAATGAACAAACGTGCTTGAAATTTGGTCTACTACAATATAGTGAGGCTTTTGGTATATGACATACAATGCTCCCAAAATGGAAGCAAAACATTTTTGTTGAGCAAATTCTATTTAATGTATATAATCCTGATAAATAATTCTATGGCATTTTTCCCATTTTAGAATCAAAGAAAATAATATCCCCACAGTAAAAAGGTGTCTGAGGTAATAGAGCTTCTTAGACATAGACAGTTAGGATTTTCTTAGTTTTGCATCTCTCTGTATAACAGTGTACATGGGATACGGTAGCCCTCCCACAAAATGCTTATTTCCTGAATGAATGAATTGCAATGTGTTCAATGCCAAAAGTTTGCTTTGCTTCAGGATTAGGAAAAATGTGGGCAAAGGAAAATTGAGACAAAAGCTTCATTGTAGTAGTTGACTCTTGACCTGGGTCTTTAGTAAGTGAATGGTTGCTTATAAATAGTCTCCTTATTGCAAACCTATTAAAACAAAAACCTCTACTTTTTTATTATTCATTAAACAAAAGTATATATTTATATAATTCAGCTATTTCAACAGATTATTTAGCGCTCTAAATGATTTTGAAAAACATTTTGAAATCATCTTGAAAATAAAGCAATAATATTTTTGCTTCTGACATTTGGTAATAAATAATTTCCACTTTGAAAGCTAATTTTTTTTTGAGATCTTCAAATAATCATTTTTATATTATGTATTTTTTTCTTCTCATTAGAACTTGCAGCACAATTCTTGTAAAAAAAGTTTTTGTAATATTTGCTTACATAGGTAGGCAGACTTAAGTTTAACAGTTTAACTTTCTTTTTAAAAAATATATGTAGCCTACCCTTATTTCATTATTCATGTAATAATTCTCCTAAATAGCAAAGATTTGCCCAAATGTCTAAAATTCAAACATTAAATTATCACAGGCATCTGAATTCTTGAGCTCTGATATCTGTTAAAAAAAAATGCATTTTTTTTTTCATCTTTAGATTGGAGCACTCCATTCACTGACTCCTAAAATAGTTCTGTGACAAATAAGACTCTACCTTCTTTATCTTCTCAAAGGCATTGTCACCTGCCCATTTGGGTCTCTTTAAACTCACCCCATGAAAGAAATCTGCTGAGAATACCCCCAATCTAGTTTGACCTCTTATATGTCTCGTTATTTTTGTTGTACTAAATTTGGCATCTCACATTTACCTTTTGATAGTCAGTATTTCTTCTCAATGTCATCAATTTAAACAAAAATATCTATTAATCACTTCTAGAGAAACTTTTGTGATTTTTTTTTTTTTGAGACTGTCATATTATTATCCTTACACACAAGCCTCTTGAAAACAGAGTATTCTTATTCTTAATGATTCCTGTCATATGGTAAATGTCTTTCTGTTCTAGTGGGTATTTATTATATTTGAAATCTATCAGTTTCTGCAGATTTTGAAATATTGATAGTTATTATTATCATTGCAGAAACAAGAATAGAGGTAATTTGCACATCACATATCGTTCTTTTACATAATGCAATAAACCCTGCTTCTCCAAGCACTCTCATTTGACCAACTCAGCTTCTTTAAGGGAAATCTTCTTATTCATTTAACTTAAAAGTCTTTTACTTAATTGACTTTCATTTATTCTTTCTTGAATCATTGGAGACATAAGCAGTAATACCAATGACTAACCTCATCATTCTTTGTAAGTATTTTTTGAAATACTGCTTGCTGTCCTCTATAATAGACTATCCAATGCATACTATGCCATGGAGCAATGGGTTTTTTGTTTGTTTGTTTGTTTGTTTGTTTGTTTGTTTTTTAACGTTGGGTAGGAAAAAAACCAGAAAGTTTCCATGGTCAAGTGAATTCATTCACTGTCACAAATATGCCTCTATGTTAGATGCCTGTTAACTAACCTGTTAGTGGCTCCATGAAAATTTAGAGCAAGGGAGCATATTTCACTTTATTTTACTCAATCCTTCTCTTATTTCAACATGAGCTTCCTTTTTCCTATAACATCTGTGAACACGCCTTGTGGAATACAGTGGGAAATACTAGATCAGTACTCCTTTTTTGATGTTTTATCATATAGCATGTTTCCTACTATTTATTCATTGTGTTAGTTTTCTTTTAATGTTTTTATTGAATTTTAGAGATGAAGGGAGAGAGAGAGAGAACATCAGTGTGAGAGAGAAAAGCATTGATCAGCTGCCTCCTGCTCGCACCTCGACCAGGGATTGAACCCACAACCTGGGCATATGCCCTGACTGGAATCAAAATGGCGACTTTCTGGTACATGGGACAATGATCAACCAACAGCTACTCTGGCCAAGGCTTTATTAGTTTTAATATGTGAATATTCTAATATTTTTGAAGTTATTATATTTTAGTTAGAATTATATGAATATGAAATAGAATGGAAAAAAAATACTTTCAGACCCTTGCCACTCATGGTAATTTTAATATGTTTTTTTACATATTTTCATAAGGACTGAAGAGTCCTGGGTTTGATTCCTGATGAAGGGCATGTACCTGTACCTGGGAAGATTAATATAATAATCTTCATCCCTTCTCTTTTTATACTGAAGGAAACTTCTACTACATGTGTGCAGAATCAAATGGTGATCCACACTGACTCCCAAGTATTCCTCCTTGTTCTTTAGCCATTCAGCTAAAAGTGTGTACTTTAAAAAACAAAGCTTGTGGTTAGGGTGTAAAAATATCCTTAAATGTAATTATATTGGAAAATTTCTATTTCTATTTCTATCACTAGACCTTTGTCAGAGTGTTGAATATTCTTGTAAGGTTACAAAGGTTAGCGTTTCTGTTCTTATTTGTAAGATCAAGAGAATAAGATGAAGAGGGAAATGAGTTGGGCCAAACGAACCTTTGAATCTCTGCATCATCAGCTAGCTGGTGCTCAGACTGTAAATGGTGCCAGCCCAGCAAGCAACTAGCTTGTTCAAGTGCAGGCAAAAGATGAGGAACAGAAATTAAAGAAAAGTGTAAAGAATCAGTGATGTATCTGACAGTTTGATATGACCTCTGGGTACAAAATGTCAATTAAAATCACAGGAAAACAGTTGTTGGTTTCATCTTAATAATTGCATCTTCCTATATGAAGCAAAAAAAAGAGATGTGAAGCAAAATAAATCACATATAAAAAAGTATTTTAAGACAGAAAAACTATTCGATTTACCACCTTAATGTTTCACTTAATAATTGAAGAAGTAGTGTCTATCACCAAGTAATTCGGCTCAAAAAGCAGGGTTTGGGGCTTGAAAAATCTTGAGGGCACTTTTCATATGCAAGTTGATTTAGATGTGTATGTCATATAAAACTGTAGCTCGTGCCCTGGCCAGTATGGTTGAATGGTGACAAAGTTGGCCTAAGGACTGAAGAGTCCTGGGTTTGATTTCCGGTTAAGGGCACGTACCTGTACCTGGGTTGCAAGTTCAACCCCTGACCCTGGTTGGGGTCATGCAGGAAGCAACAATTCATTGTTTCTCTCACATCAATGTTTCTCTTTCTCTCTCTCTTTCTCTCTCTTTTCCTCCTTCCCCCCTCCTTTCCTCCTTCTACTCTATGAAAAAAAAAATTATAGTTTGGGCCTTTTCTCGTAGAACTCCAGTACATCTCTTGAATTTCCATTTGTGTTATCTTTCTAAATTTCAATGTTAATGACACTTGCTAAACCTTTATTTGCAGTACCCTAGTAAGTAGGAGACAGATTCCCATTATTTATAATGGCATTCGGTGCCCTGCTCAACCTGGCACAAACTTCATCAGCCCGGTCACCAGGGCTTCCTCAGTGCCCCACTAGAGGGCCGGGCACACATCATGGTCTCCACAGGTGGTGCAGTGCCCGGATATTCCCACGGGCTCCAGGTGAATGTGCCTTCTGGAGTTAAGAGTGTGATAGTCCTTGCCATTCCTTCCCTTCTCTTCCACTGCATTTTACAGTACATGGTATCTCATCTTTTAAAGCTGTGGTATTCTTACACTTTTGTCAATTTGCAGGTGATCTTTCTTTCTGAGATGACTTTTCTGTTGTTTTTAATTTAAAAACTCACAGGCATTCTTTAGGACTCAGTTAAAACATCACCTGTTCTCTGAAGACTACTGTAACGGCGTATTATGAATTCCCAGTATTTTCATCCATTGTATGATATAATATTTTTTTGCATATCTTCTCTTCTCATGAGTTTATTTACCTGCTATAACCACTACACCTTTATTAGTTTTCTGTTATGGCTGTAACAGACTTTCCCAAATGTGGTCTGAAAGTACACACATTTATTACAATTCTAGAGGTTAGCAGTGGGTGCTACAGGACTACAATCAAGCTGTGAATAGGGCTGTATTTCTCCTGGAGAGAATCCATGTCCTGCCTCTTCCAGCTCCCAGAGGCAGCTTGCGTTCCGTGGCTCCTGCCCCTTCTTCCATCTTCAAGTCAGCAGCACAGACGCTTCAGATCTCTCTTTGTCTCTGACCTCCTTTATTTACTTTAAGGATTTTATGGATTGATATTCAGCCTACCTGGATAACCCAGGATAATCTGCTGAACTCAATATCCTTAACTTAAACCCATCAAAGTTCCTTTTGCCCTATAAAGGTAATATATTCACAGGTTGTGTGAATTATGACAGACATCATTGTTCTGTCTACCACTTCTAACCATCATTGCATCGATAACATCTTTCATGGTCCCTAGCATATATTTACTACCCAATATTGATTAGTTTGAAGAACTAATAAGTATTGTAGTTACTAGTTTTTAAGTCTGTCTTTTACTAGATGATGAAATTCCTGAGACAAGGGAGGGTATTTTAATTATTTCTATATCTCTATGTTTATGAAATGCCTTAGTATACAGTAAATTGAAAATAAAATTTTATTGAATTAAATAATTTCATTAGACACAACTGAATTTAGCCTTCAGTGAAAATATCAAATGAAATATCTTTTTATGCATATAAAAACTCCATTTTTAGAAGGTATGATAGTGGGTCTATTAAGTCATATTCCAAAGTAAATTTGTATCAGGTGGGTCAGAAGGAAAGTAGACATCACCACAAAGTGCTGGTAGCCTCTTTCTTTTGAAATGACTAAAACTAACTCTAACCCTTCCTACTTTTATTGTGTCGTTTCTTACATCCTGTCTCATATCCATTATCAATATTGGTGATGCTGATTCCGGTTCATTTTATGTAATTTAGACCTGCCTGGACTTAGTGAAAAATAAATAGAACATAATCCTGATAAACTAAACAATAAAATTCAGAAGATCTTACTAATGAAGGGTTATAATACATTTCCTGAAAATATCAATGGCATTATGAATTTTTGAGTGGTTTCTGTATTTCACATTTCGATTTTCCTGTGCAGATTCAGTCTGTAGGTCATAGTCATTGAATTCTGATTCAAGAGACTCATTTTTAGGTGTGCCAGAAGGACATGGATGTTATAGGAAGCCTTTATATTCCCACACCTACACCCCACAATTATGGTAATTATCATCTAAAAACATTTCTTAGTCCCCTTTCAAATTAATGAGCACATTAATACTGCAATATAACAAAATCTTTTTTTCTCTGCTGACATAACTGCAGCGCTGGGCACAGAGTAGTCACTCAATAAATAATTGTCTGTAGAATTAAATTGAAGCCATTAATACTAGTCTCATCTTTTGTTTCTAAACTCTTTCATGATTTCTCTTATATAACCACATGGGTAAATTTCTCTATTTCAGCTAAGCAAATAGTGTGTGTGGTTTCTTTAATATATACTGAATCTTACAGCCACTCAAAAATTGTCATTGTTTAAAAAAATATTTAGTTTTCTCTTAAAACCCGAGATATTTGATTTCATGTTACTTAAGCTTCTATCTTCTCAAGCTTGAGTCATTCTGGTAACTCCAGCTTTCTTTGGGATAGTATACTTTGAAGATGTCATTAGCATCTTATTTGCTTATGTTTATTAGTTGTGCATACCTTTTTAAATGTAAACTTCTTCTAGTGGAAGAAGATACATCTTTTTTTTTTTTTTTTTTTTTTTTTTAATCATCACTCTTTAAAAAAATTTGAAAAGGCAATGCTGTCTCTTACTGGTCTCCGAATATGCCATAGTCATTCCCGATGCAATACTTCTGAAATGTATTTCCTCTTTTTCCCCACCTTTTCAACTTTTGCTTATTTTTCCAGATGCAAGTATAGGTCTTTCTATGACACAAAACCTGTACAGAATAATGCTGTGTCCTTTGGTTGGCTTCAATAATAGAACTATATACTTATCATTTTTGTATCATTTAAGTCTGTTTACTTGTTTGCTCCTAAATGTTAGAATCACCTAAGCATCTATTAAATACATAGATTTTCAGATATTTCTTCCAGAAATTCTAGTTCAGTTGTCCTGAGTTGGGGCTTAGAAGTATATGTATCAGTGTTTACAGATGATTCCTTTCTTGGGAGAATTTGAGAAAAACCTGTCTTTCACTGACAATTCATGACATAAACATCAAGAGTACCAGGATGAGTCCGTATAGTCATAACCCAACCATGTTCTAGGGTTTACGTCTCCTATTAATAGTCCTACATAACCTTTGACTTTATGCTCTGGAAATACATTTCCACTCTGATCTGAGAGTAAATTGTTTCTGACATGAAGATGAAATCTATTTTCTTATAGTTTCTACTTATTTCCACACTTTGATCTTTGGGAACAGAGACCAAGTCATATCTTTGAAATCAGACATTCAACTATGAGAAAGTAGCTGTTGCACCCACTTGACTCCATTATTTTTCTAAAATTCAATTTTTTTAGTTCTATTGATTTTTCTCTGAAAGTCAAGAGATACCTATCTTAATTACCAACACTTTGACCTGCATGTCCACTCTGGTAACCACTACCCATGTATCATTATCGAGGAAATAAAATGGTACGAAGTGTGATGAAACAATTGAGTTTATAATTTTATTTAAATTTGAATTTTTATAGCCACATATAGCCAAGTATAAATTAAACTGTAAGTTCAAAATACAGAGAGACCTCGCTAGGAAATTTTTGCCTAGCTTCATGAGGAGTAAAAATGAAGCTCCAAAGATATATAAAATGTAATTACATGTGAAGAATAAAATATATGTTGTAATGAGAAAGGTAGTTACATTTATAAAAGGTCAATGATGTCTGTTTATTATTTTTTTCTTAGATAATATGAATGATTTGCTAGAAAGTCACTTGGGAGAACCTACATAATTGGTGATAGTGTTTGACTGATTTTGAATGGATGTTGATGCCTTTATTTTGGAGGTAACCGTGGATTATTGAGAATTTTTAAGTAAGGAAGATAAATGTCTGGGGGTATATATTGGTGAGGCATAAAGGATATTTTTTATTTAGCATAATTATTCATTTGTTCCTGAAAAGAATACTACTAAGGCACTAGAATATTTGAAGAAAGAGGGATGAATTCTTTTCACTCTAGAAACACAGGTAGAAAAGGCATAGGCGCTAAAATATGGAAACTGCTTTGAGTTCAAAGGGAAAGGCTTGAAAAAGTTCAGAAAGTGTCAGGACTGGATACAGTAGGCTGTATCAGGAATGATATCCTCGGGAGACTCTTAGCTAGAAACTGGAGATGAACTCTAGCCTGTGATCACATGGTAGCTAAATCGCCACGTGGATAATCCCTGCAGAGGCTTTCCTTCCGTTCATGCACAGTCCGCCTGTTTAACTCATGCTTTCGACTTCTTACCTCCGTGACTAAAAGCCCTGAAAGTAAAGTATATATATTTTGTTTGGACATTATTTGGTGTTCTAACAAAGAGCAAGTAAGTATTTAATAATTAAAAGCAGAAGGTGGGGAAAGAACCTTAGCAGATAATGTTATAATCGAATATTTAACACTTTGGATTACATTTGAATATGAAGCCAGAGCTAATTGTTGTAAACATCTATTATAGATCAGCAAGTTAACAATTGAGCAAGAAAAAAATAAACAATAGTAAAGAAGCCTTTTAAGTGAAAATATTTGGATTAATTTTAAGCCAGTGACTCCTGAATGTATAACTAGTCTCCACTCTTCCCTGTGTTTCTTGGATTGTATATCCAACTGTCTACTCAATATTTCCATTTGGATGACTGCTAAGTCAGCCCTGGCGTCATAAATTTTTGCTTCTTTATAACATTATTTACATTAGATTTAGCTAGTTGTGTCAGAAGTTTGAAACAACAGAAAATCACCAAGAAAGACTGGTAAAAACATGGATTCAGCATGTAAGAGTGTATTTGAGGATTAAGTAAACAATGGCTAGCTCTAAAGTAGTCAATTTATGAGTGTCATTTTCCAGACATGAAGATTTTTGTTTACCTATAACCTTGCAAATTCAGAAATGTAAATGATAAATATAACATATCCCAGAAGAGCAGTATCCTAATTTTATAGATTAAATATTTTATTCAAAAATACTCTCATTTGCTCTTTTCTATATGATCATAAAACTTCATGCTAAGGATATAGTTAGTGTGAATAACAGACAAAACTGCCTCCTCTCATGGGCTCATGATTCTGTTGCAGGATATATACAGATATGTGTATGTCTCCCTGATCTGTACATTCATATGTAGGTATATATGGGCAAATATAATGCCTATATATACCTCTTATATATACCTCTTATATATACCCCTTATGTATACTTCTTATGTATACCCCTTACGTATACCCCTTATGTATACCTCTATATATGCAAAATGTGTATGTATGTATGTATATGAAAGAAGAGAATATGAAATACTAAGAAGTGGGTACTGTTTCATATGAGGTACCCAAGAATTCTCACTGACTAGATGACTTTTGAGTAGAAAGTTTTTAAGTCTTAACATCTAAAACAACCAACCCAAACCTATGTTTACACTAGTGTTCTGCAGCTCATAAACAGCCTCATCTTTCAATAGTGCTTTAAGACCTGAATGTTAGGAATCTCTTTGGACATCTGACTGTCTCTCTCTTGCTCCCTGTCATTGGACAAATACCATTGTCTCTGCCTTGGAAAAAAAATCAAATCTAAATAATTTTATAACCCGTACCTCTTCACCTTAGTCTAAGCCACCATCAGCTCTCAGACTTCTGCAGTAGTTTCAGCTGATGACCCACATGTTCACTCTTGCCCTTTGATACTGCCTTTTAAGAAAATCACATCATTTCCTTACTACAAATCCACCAATTGCTTTCAACCCTGTATCATTCTCTATGCAATCTTGCTGTTGAGTACCTTTCCAAACTAATTTCTCGTTATGTTTCTTACTTCTTATGCTCTTCCCACCATACCAGGCTACTCGGTATTCTTCAGACACACTACCCTTGTTCCTGCCTCAGGGCTCTTGGCCTTCCATTTCTTGTGCCTAGAATTCTATCCCCAAGACCGTCACACATTCCACAAGACTCGCGCCAGCCCTCCGTCTTCAGAGGGGCCTTGCTGAGTCACTGCAGCAGCATGCTGTGTCACTGCTACCCTCTTGTTTGCCTCGCCACTTGTCCTTTCCCTTGGGTAGAATGTCACTGGTGTTCCATTTACGTTTTCATTCATTCATTGTTCACATTTTCTACAAACACAGAGACAGCAACGTTGGCAATTTTATTCACTCCTATACTTATATACCTCAGTGTCCCTAGCACTTAAGAGACACAATCAATTTCTGTTGAAAGATTGAATACATTAATGTAAAAATAAAGGAACACAAGGATTAATGACTGAAGGGATTAAGGTATTCTCTAGACAGAGTTCTCTTCATAATCATGTTGTACAATCAAATGCGAAGTTATAGTCTGACTTTTGTCAAATATTGTTTTCTGAAAAATTGACCAAGAATGAAATTGTTGTTCAGTTTTTGTTTTTATAAAAAAATCAGTTCAGCATTGCGTTATAATCTATAATATTTTCACAATTTGTAAACTCACTTTAAATATCTTAGCATAGCTCTGGCCAGTTTGGCTCAGCAGTTGAGAGTTGGCCTGCGGACCAGAGAGTCCCAGGTTCAGTTCCTGACAGGGGCACGTACCACCAAAAAAAAAATTTTTAGCATATTGTCTGGCCAGTGTGGCTCAGTGGTTGAGCGTCAACTGATGCACCAAGAGGTCTCTGGTTCGATTCCTGGTCAGGACACATGCCCAGTTTGTGGGCCCGATCCCCAGTAAGGCCATCCAGGAGGTGGCCACTTAATGTTCTCTCTCATTGATGTTTCTATCTCTCTCTTCCTCTCACTTCCTCTCTCTCTCAAATCAATAAAGGAAAAAATATCTTAGCATATTGCCCTGGCTGGTGTTTCTAAGTGGTTAGAGCATTGGCCTGCAGCCCTAAGGGTCATGAGTTTGATTCCCAGTCAAGGGCACATATCTGGAGTGCAGGTTTGATCCCCAGCCCCAGCTGAGGCATGTGCAGCAATTGATGTGTCTCTCTTGCTCTCTATGATCC
Organism: Molossus molossus; assembly: GCF_014108415.1. NCBI lineage: Eukaryota > Metazoa > Chordata > Mammalia > Chiroptera > Molossidae > Molossus > Molossus molossus. Next base: position 30,161,979 of record NW_023425348.1, read on the forward strand.
ATCCTTCCCTCCCTTCCACTTTCTCTAGAAATAAATGGAAAAAAATCCTTCAGGTGAGGATTAACAAAAAGAACAAAAAAAGTATTAGTATAAGTTTAGAAAATAAAAGTCCAGACAAAATGATTTTTTAATATTTATGATACAATTTTAGTTTTTATTTTAAGTGGATTTTCTTTAAAAAGCCTTTCTCTAGTACTAAATATCTTTTAATATCAAAGAACTATTATATCTATTTCTCAGGTAGGTTGTGAATAAATATAATTTTATAATATCTCCATGAGTTATGAACTATTAACTATTTTTATCTGTATAGGTGTACAACATGATGCCATGGAACTTATTTGGATTGTCAAACATTTTTCAAAGCTATTTTTAAAATACTTCAAAGTTTACTTTATTTTTCAATTCCTTGGGATATAAACTCCACATCAAAATTTCTAGTCACTTAATCCTATTACTTTACATTTTTCAACAATAAAATTTCAGAACCAATTAAAAGAATTGATGTGATGCCATCTGTGTGCTGTTTTATAGATGATAAATCAACCCACATAATCCTCAGTCATTTTTATTATAAGCTACATATAAAGGAAAGGAAGCTATGCTAGGAAAACTTCAGTTGACTGGCAGAGTTCAGAGTTGGTAAGTGCAGAGCCACTGTGGAACTCAGATCTTCTGATAAGTACTTTTTCCATATTTCTGCTATCTTTTTCTAAGTTTCTGTATGCATGTCATCCTAAAAATATTAATGACATATTTAAATGTTTCAATTATTTAATTGTTTTTTTGTATTTGCAATCTGAGACAAGTATGCAAGGATAATAGTTTAAAATATTGATGTTTCTCCATTTCAACCTTCATGTTTAGCAACTTATTACTCTGACCCTCAAATAACTCTTTCCTTCAACACCCTGAATAGCTAAGTGAGTATCCACCCTAGGATAATAAAACAATAGCTAAAAAATATCTATTAGGAAAAATTAGAGTTCTAAGAAGGAGAAAGAATGTTTTATTTTTTCAAAGTGAGCTATTTCTATAGCCAAGTGAGTTATCTCTATAGCATAGAATAATTAAAAGGCCTAAAGGACATGGGAGGAGACACACAATGAAGAGGAAATTTGCCATACAGAGGACTGGATGAGATTGAGGAATTTCGACCTCTGTGAGAACAAGTGTCACCAAGACCAAAAAGTTGTATCAGAAGTGTGTGCCTAAAGCAGTCCTTCCTTATTGCTATGTATGAGGAGCATCCGTTTTCAGCTATTTTATGGCCACTCACCAGTCATCCAGGTTGGAAAGACAATTTTGTTTCCTTCAAGTCATTGTTTATTGTCCTCACTCCTCTGATTATTGGGCCTGTTCGCTATAAAGTGTTTCATCTTTACATGACATTATTGCTAAAACTTCAGTTCAGCCATGTGTCTGTGCCTGAGCTAGGCCCTTTACAGCGAAGTATTAAGTAGTAGACAGAAAGCCCTATTACCTGTGGAGGTCTATTAATGGCCTTCCAAAGTTGTTCATACCTTGATTCCTGAAATCTGTGAAAATGTTACCTAGCATGACAGATCAAACTTTGCCAGTGTGGTTGAGTTAAGTGTCTTGAAATGGGAAGGTTTTGCTAGATTAATTCAATGAGCTTAATGTAATCACAAGTATCCTTATAACATGGAGACAAAGGTAGATCCAGAGACATGGAAGCAGGAAGCAGACTAAAAAAACCTCAGCGGGAAGGGAGTTGGGGGGACAGACGAAAAGATACACAAAAAACTTATATGCACATATGCATAACCAATGGACACAGACAACTGTGGTGAAGGTGTGGATAGGGTGTCAATGAGTGGACAAAAGGAGGGACATTTGTAATACTTTCAACAATAAAGATAATTCTTTTTAATGGACGCAAGAAGTCAGTAGTAGGAGATACGTAGACAGGTGTAAGAGTAGTAAGAGTGAAGGTGTCAAAGGTGTCCCTCAGAGCTTCCTGAAGGAGCCAGCCCTGCCTACATCATGATTTTAGGTCAGTGAAACTGATTTTGAAATTCTGACCTCCAGAACTATAAGATAATAAATTCTGTTGTTTTAAGCCACTAAACTAATGGTAATTTGTTACTAATACACCACCCCAACAGATTACAACTAGATGGTACAAATAAGAAGCAGCCCTATAATTCTATTTTCTCTCTAAATGAACTCTTATCATCCTCACATACTTTTTTTGTCTCCAGATGTAAGGCATTATGTTTAGCTCACATATGATACTGGGTGACATAGCAAGAAAATTTTATAATTCCTTCCAGTTACTTTTTAAATTAACTAATTTACTTGGCATTTGAGACATAGACAAATAGTCATCTTTTACTCTTTTTTTAATTACTGTCAGATTTCACTGCATCTGCAAGACAGGAACATGAATTTTTTAAAGTGATGACAACTCAAAGTTTCTACGATGAGAAAAAACAATCCTGGAGCGTGTTATTGTATTTATTTTATATGGAATGAGGTCATTAATGAAATGATGCTTCCTTGGAGACTTAACAACATATAGGGGAATGGATCTCAATAAGGAAACCATCAAATATCTGAATAATTCTAGAAAACTCCAGGTAGTGGATGGTCAAATTTACATTCATGTACAAAGCAAAGGGCCAGCCATTACTGAGAAAATTGTGAAATTGATTAAGCTTCTCTTAGGGAGATCCTTCTTGCAACTTTTTAAAACTTTTATAATCACTATATTCCCATTTCATTGATGATATCTTTGGCCTCAGTTACAGAACACCAAGGACAGGCCTATATTTTCACGGTTGGGTTTTCTATAGTTAATCATATCATTATTTCCCCCTTGAAAAACCTTTTATTCTATTTATATTGACTACTTTTTTATAATTATATTTAGATTATTCATAAAAACTTGATGTAACATTATTTTTTATCCCAAGCTGTAACATAGATAATGTGATTCAATTTTTTGTAAACCCAAAGAAAATAAAAGTATTATTTTAAATGTTTTTTTAAATTATTTTAAATTATTATTTTTTTCTTTAAATATACTTTTTATTGTTGACAGTATTATAGACATTCTTCAGTTTACCCCGCTCAACCCAGCCTCTGCCCCCAACCCCAGGCCTTCATACTGTTGTCTGTGTCCATGGGCTATGCATACAAGTATAGAAGTTCTTCAGTTTCTCTCTTCTCATTCCCCTCACCCGCCAAAATATGTCAGTCTGTTCCATGTCTCAGGACTTATTTTGTTGGTCAATTCATTTTGTTCATTCAGATTCCACAAATAAGTTATATCATATGATATTTGTTTTTCTCTAACTGGCTCATTTCACTTAACACAATAATCTCCAGGTCCATCCATGGTGCCTCAAAGGGTAAGGGATCCTTTTTGTTTGTTTGTTTGTTTGTTTTTACAGCTGCATAGTATTTTATTGTGGACCACAACAGACCACAGTTTTTTATCCACTCATCTACTGATGAACACTTGGGCCGTTTCCAAATCTAACCTATTGTAAATAACGCTGCTATGAACATAGGGGTGCACACATCCCAGAAGTGCCACCCCAGTGCTGGGAAGTCAGAGTGAGTGAGTGCATCGGGTAGTCAGTTCATGTGTCAGCCCTTTAAGAGGAATGCCTGTGATTCCAGTAACTCTGCATCTCACTCTCTCGTGATCTCCACTGGTTTTCACAGCCATAAGTTATGGTTCCTTATCTTCCAAGCACGGAAACCCTAGGCTGGGCAGATTCTTGTGGGGCTGGGTCTCCTAGCTCCCCAGGAGGGGCCTCCACAGATATCCCTCCTGATTTTTTCTTCTGTTGTTAATCCTCACCAGAGGATATTTTTCCATTGAGTTTTTTATAGGTAGAATGGAAGGGGGGGGGGATGGAGGGAGGGAGGGAGAGAGGGAGAGAGAAATTGAGAAACATCTATGTGAGAGTGACCCATTGATTGGTTGCCTCCTGCATGCATGACCTTGACCAGGGTTGGGGAATGATCCTGCAACCAAGGTACGTGCCCCTTACTGGAAATTGAACCCAAGACCCTTCGGTCCATGGGCTGATGCTCTAACTGCTGAGCCAAACCAGCCAGAGTTCCTTCCTCATTTTTATTTATTATTATTATTTTTTTAAATCCTCACGCGAGGATATTTTTCCATTTTTTGTTCAGATAGAGTGGGAGGAAGGGAGGGAGGGAGGGAGGAGGAGGAGAGAGAGAGAGAGAGAGAGAGAGAGAGAGAGAGAGAGAGAGAGAGAAACATCAACATGAAAGGGACACATTGAGTGGCTGCCACACACACAACCCAACCAGGGCCAGGGACAAACTGCAACCAAGGTACATGCCCTTAGCGAGAACTGAACCCGGGTCTCTCTGGACCGCAGGCCAACACTCTAACCGCTGAGCCATACTGGCCAGGGCTCCTTTCTAATTTTTAACTGCATGTGTGACTGTGGGCCAGCCTGTCCTGAGTCTCCACCCCTCTTACCAGTGTCAAGGTGGCTTTTTCTGTATATCCTTAGTTATAGGACTTCTGTTCAACTAGACTTCAGGCAATTTTTAATAATGGGTGTCCTTTTGTTTAGTTGTAATTTTGATGTGGTCATGGGAGGAGGTGAGCACAGCATTTACCTACTCTGCCATCCTCACAGAAACCCAACCACATCATCTATAACCTATGCTTGCAATTCAAAGCTCACCCAGACCTGTAGGCCAATATTCTCTATCAGTGGATTCATTCTTTCAAACGTTTTCTAATTATTGTCTATGTGAATTTTTCATGTCACTTCTCTGAATGTCAGTTGACTCAAGAATAAAATAAAAAGTTTGGACTAAATCATCTTTGAGAGCTTCATAAAGAGAATCGCAGAATTTTTATTTTTCTAATAATCCTGTAATTCTAACTATAAATGACCAATTGCCAATTATTTAAAGTAATCTTATCTCTCTTGTCACCTCTGCTGGCTGCAATTACTCTGTTTACAGCCTTAATTTAGATTCTAAACTTTACTAAAGGAACCAGAAAATTAGATAAACCTACACTCTGAATAAAAGCACATAAGTCTGTAATAGCCGACTGAGTCCGAGATAGCCGAAATGCAAGGCAAGAACCAAAAAGGCCTTATATAAATGCCACTATATCAGAACAAGGAAGACTTTTTTTTTTATCCTCACCAGAGGATATTTTTGCATTTATCTTCAGAAGAGCCAGAGGGAGAGAGTGAGGAAAAGAGAGAGAGAGAAACATTGGTGTGAGAGAGACACATCTACTGATTGACACCCGCACGACCCCAACCGGGGCGGGGACAAACTGCAACTGAGATACGTGCCCTTAGCAGGAACTGAACCCAGGAGTCTCGGGTCTGCAGGCCGACACGCTACCTGCTGAGCCAAACCAGCCAGGGCAAGGAAGACGTTTTATGGAGGCATTTGGAAGTAGTTAGGATACTAGTTTAGTTTTAGTCCAGATTTTGGCACATAATGCTTAGGTAATCTTTTATGTATAAATATAACTATCTCAGTCTATTAATAGGTCTAAAGTAATCGATAATTTGTCCTTTACTATATCCTCTTTCAGCTTTCTAGGAACTAATAGGAGTGAGTCTCGAGAAAAATAAATATACAAAATTACTAAAACACAAGATAGAATGAAACCATCTCAGATAAGGTACCGTCAGGGTTCAGAAAAATACTCTTGCCAGCAGGGTGGGTAAACTTATTGATAGTGTATCACTTTATCTATGAATTGTGGCAATTTCTAATTTGTTTTCTTATATTTTTTATAGTAAATTATTTTTCAAACTAAAGTTTATCATTGTTTATCTCACAAAACTAATATGTGATCATTATGGAAATAATAATATCTTTTCTTTATTCAACATTAATTATGCACCAACAAACAGTGCTAGGTACCTCCTCACTTATTTATTTATTTATTTATTTTTATCGATTGATTTTAGAGAGAGAAAAGAAGGGGAAGAGAGAGAGAAATCAGTTTGTTGTTTTACTTATTTATGCATTCATTGGTTGATTCTTGTATGTGCCCTGATCAGGGGCCGAGCCCGAACTTGCACCTTGGTGTATCAGGATGACGCTCTAGCCAACGGAGCTGCTGGGCCAGGGCCTCCACATGACCTCATTTAATTTGCATCATCTCCCCATTAGATCAAAATTATTACTAACCCCATTTTGGAGGTGGGAAACCTGAATAGTATAGAGGTTAACAATGAACTGAAAGTCATGGAGCTAAGAAGTGACCAAAGCAACTCAAATCCAGATATGTCTAATTCCACAGTTCCTACCCATAATTATCAGGATTTACATAAAATACAATTAAAAATGTGTAAACATTCATATATTCTTCACCCAGAAATTAACACTGCTAGCATTTGTTGGGTTATATATACTACACACACACATACATATGCAGTGGTCAAGGTAAAAAATTCAAATAATGTCTTAAGTTAGAAGAAGAAAAGTAAAAGTTCCCAACTTGACACTATCCTTTTAGTGTTCTCTCAAGCAATAACCATTATGGACAGATTCTTATTCAGACCTTCATAAATTTGAAAATATATATAATTTTATATATATGAGAAATACTTTAAATAGACTCCCCAGAATTTATTTAACTGTTATTATTATATATTTAGATTAACTATGTAAAAATAGAAAAATTCCATGACATTAAATATAATGCATTATCTCCCATAGTAACTTTCAATTCAGTTTTGAAGGGTACATATGATTAATTTAAAATCTACATATGAATGCCTGATATTATAATAGTATCAATATTAAAATAAGGTACCATTTACTGAGTACCAGCTATTTTAGACATGCACATGTGATTTTTAAAGTCCCTGATATCTGTACATGTTTTATTTCCATTTTACATTTGAGAAGGCTTAAACTTAGGAAAATTGAGTAAGACTCACTCCATATTACATAACCAGTTGTAAAGGGGATTTGATCTAGAATCAGTCTGACTATAGAGTCAGTTGTCTATTCACTAGAATTACTTCTCACCATGACTTTCTGTGGTTTGAGACTTCTCTTCCACAACACACAGTTTAACTTTCTATAAACATACCCACATTGGTCATATTTGCTAAATAATCATCAAACTGTACTTTTCATTGTGCTATGTAGCTATAAAATCTGGTGTTCTAAATTTTTGCCAAAATGTAGTGAGTGGAACGATCCGAAGAACCATATAGATTATTTGTTTCAGATAAACTCAACAAGGTAAAATTACTTACCACAAAGGAAACTTGCAAGTTGTACTCTTGTTCTATATCTTTCCAATTCATTGATTAAGGCATTAATCTCATTTCAATCTATCCTTGTAGGTTTCCTGTTATTTCAATTATATCCATGAAGTGGAACATTTGTTTAAAAGCTTTTCGTAAAAGCTTAGTCAAGTGAGGCAGAGCAGAGAAATAAATACTTGTATTTGCTTTAAACTTCTTTTTCTTATTAGACTATAAGGAGAGTTATTTGGAAGCATATGTATTACAATTTTCTGCCTCTTTGGTTTAAACCTAACAGTGAAGATTGGATTATAAATGTGTAATAAATAATATGGTATTCCTAGCAATTGTATCAAAACCATTATCTCGGATTATGTCATGATATAGATTTAGAATATATCTTATTCCTATTTTCTTCTTTTTCTTTCTCTTCTTCCTTTCTCCTCCCCCCCTTCCCCCCCAACATAGAAAAGTATCTCTGGGGATGCTCCAAGTATAAATTAGAGAAGATATCAAATAAAGGCAGAAAAATTCTGAAACAATTGTGTGAAGAAGTTCAATCTTTCCTTGAGAGTATTGGGTAGATACTCTGCCCAGCGGAAAAAGACCTGTAGCACTTACATCACGGCATCTTTGTGTAAATTCATCTCTCTCCCTCTCTCGCACCACACACCTTCTCTCGTTCTCTCTGTTTGGCACTCTAATCCCTCCTTATCTACCCTCCTCTCTTTCACTCTCTGGGATCCAGATTACTGAAGGTTGTAGGGGACACAAAGATATTAAATGATTTGCCTGTGACTCAGCACAAAAAAAACTTATAATACTTTTATGTGAACTTCCTAAAGTCAGCCTAGAGTAGTAGTTCAGAATATAGCTACATAACTAGTTCTTAAACCTTTGGACCTCAATGAGATCATATGATACCTTAGAGTTAGTATCATAATTAGAGCTTAAATGAGAATCTATACATAAGCTTAGTATTCTGACATTTTTCATGGTTAAGTGCTCCATAAAGATAGCTATGTTAGGATATGTGCAGTTTTTCCAGAGAGGCCTTGTCTGCAGGAAAAACTTCTATGACCAGTGCAAGCCTGGGTCCATCTTTCCTTTTGCACTCCCTGGGAAAGCAGAGCTATTTTAAGACCTGCTGAATTCAGTCTAGATCCTTGCCTATTATTATTTCAATTTAAAACATTTCTTGACCTGGACAGTTTGGCTCATTGGTTAGCGTGTCGGCCCGTGGATCGCTGTGGGTCGCTGATTTGATTCCCAGTCATAGGCACATACCTGGGTTGCAGGTTCGATTCCCAGCCCAGTCAGGGACGTACAGGAGGCAGCCAATAGATATGTCTTTCTCACAACAGTGTTTCTCTCTCTCTGCCTCCCTCCCTCCTTTCCACTCTATCTAAAAATCAATTAAAAAATATCCTCGAGTGAGGAATAACAACAACATTTCTTTAATTTTAGTTTACACTCAGTATTATTATGTATTAGTTTCAGCTATACAGCATAGTGGTTAGACAATCATATACTTTACAAAGTGTTCCTCCTCCTGATATTTCCAGTATCCACCTGGCTCCATATATAGTTATTACAATATTATTGGCTCTGTTAGAAAATGTATATCCCACTGAATGTCACTGATTACAAGATCCTGTAGTTCAAAGACATTGAAGATCTTCAGGAAACTTCAGATCGTGAGACTTTCCTACACTAGTTTACTCTCTGTAGCATACTCACAAATCAAAGTGCAAAGTAAATCACCTCACTCACCTGACTTACATTAACAGATGAGAGAGAAACATGGTTTTGCACAGATCTCTGAAATGCATTTACCTTCTGTTAGACTTTGCATGGCCCTCCCTGAGGAGGAGCACAGTAAAAAAGTATGCTTTTCTTTGCCTTCCAACTAGCTCTGGCAGATACTCTTATTAAGGTTTTCTCCTCAAGTGTTCACCGATGTCCCCACCTGCAACACTCCCTGTCCTTACCTCCCGTCAGTGCCAGTGAAGTATATAGCCATCTTCTTCATAGATAATAGCCCCAAACTCTCAAGACAGTCAACTCTTCTCACCTCTTTTTTTCTACCCGAGTTAGTGGTTTTGAAGTCCATAGCACACTACATAGTCTTTTTGTTTCCCTGACTAGAGTTTCTTAGACTGTATTTCTAACTGTTCTTCCCCCAGTCCCCTCAATCTCTACTCTGTAGTTCTCCTCTCCCCCTCAGGTGGCAGAAGTGGTTGAAGTCCTTGCCCTTTTACTTCTATTTGGCCAGTTAAATGACCATCCAGTTGATGATATAAATTCCCGTGTAAGGACCTCACCTTTTCTTCCTGAGGGCAATCTGCTCTCAGTTGTACAGGGAGATGTCTGCTTTTACAAGGGCTTCAGAATTGCACTTCAGCTTTATTTGACTTGTTCTCATTAGAAACCTAATGAAAACGTTTTTCCCTCGCTGTGTACATTCCCACTTATAGAGAAGAGCTCTCATTGTCTGTGGTCTGCATGGCCGCCCTGACTGCTTTCAAATCCCTGGGGAGTCCGATGGTATCTTATTCATGTTTTTATACCCTATAATACTGAAAACATTTTTTGCACAGAGGAAGAAAACGTTTTGTTTTTTTTTCTTCTTCTTTTGCTTTAAGGAAATAACTGCAATCTGTGAGGGATGCTAAAGTTTCTACACTAAAAATTAAGTAGATGCTTTCAACTCTGACTATTGACTCCCATTAAAGATGAAATGAATGATCTTGATTTATATACAGGGTGTTCCAAAAAAATGTATAAAGGCTGTCTGTAGATTCTATTACATTTTGAAAATGAAGTGTTCTTAATAAACAATGGCTTTATAATTATTCAAAGTTGTGTATACATTTTTGGGGACACGCTATATTTAAAGTTTTACTACCTTTTTATATTGCCAAAGTGAGTATAATATTATTGAATTGTTTTCAGATTAGATATATTCAGCTTCTGTGTTCTAGAGCATCCTGTGTTATTTTGTCTTATTTTAGTCCTATGAAGACCTGAAGGGTGAAAGAAGTTTGAAAACTGGAATTACAGAGCAATAAATAGTTATCTTTCCTTTCTGTGGGGAAGTGGAACTACTCTCAAACTCTTTACTGTCAGAGTTTTGGTAATTGAAAGTATTTCCTCTCTTTATATAATAGGCTACAAATCGAAAGGATTTCAAGCCCCCCTGTGGGCCTCAGTGTGACCACAATGCTGAATGGCATTGAGTGGTTTTTAACCCTTCTAAGTTTGTTTTAACATGTAAAGTGGTGGGTAATAATAATATCTAATCACCAGGATTGTCCTGAAGATAAAACAATGCATATGAGTGTATTTTCTAAACTATAAAATAACCCTTTTAATGGGGGATAACATTGTAATTTTTTCTTTTCATATAATACTATATACACACTTTTGAAACTCAAATGTAATGAATAAGCTGCAATTATCTGCATAGTTGTTACTTAGTCTCTTTAAAGTGATATGAAACCAGAAGGTTTATACTTTTTGAGAAAAATTACTAAGTGAAATCTCTGTATTCTAATAGGACCTTTATTTTAGGATTATTAGCTCATAGTATGAATTTCTTCTAACTTTTTACCTGTATTAGAATCTGTAACCACCAGATTGTGAAAAACTTAATTTAGCATTGCAAATTAAGCAATGCAACTGAAATGGATCTCAAGGATCATGGTGGTCCAAACCAGTCAATGATTTTAAATGTGCATAAAATTGAAGATACTGTATAAGTTTAGAGTCTTTTCCAGAATTAGAAAACGTGCTCCCTGGATCTTTAATTAGCCAATCTGATAGATGTGTAGAGTAGAATTATATGCCTAGCAAGGACTTTATTCATTTATAAAATGAATAGGAGTAAAACCATTTCATGTAATGGAAAGAGGAGAGGATTTTTCATTAGAGAACTCAACTTTGAGTCCTAGCTCAACCATAATTGAGTTATGGGATTTATATCTAGGCAAATTATGTATACACTAAGAATTTCATCTTCCTCAATTATTGAATTGTTTATGAAAACCAAGTGAAACAGTATTCATTCACTTAGTCCATATATATATATATATATATATATATATATATAATTTAGCTTGCAAGTGTATAAGAAGGATAATGTTTCTCACTGAAGAAGAGGACACAGAAGCTATGGAACATAGGTACATTGTATCCAAAAAAATCACAAGCAGATCCATGTTTATGAAATGTTACAGATGGAGAAGAAACAGGATAGGATGATAGAAGTCTGATCATGGAGGGCTTTGTGAACAATGGAGTTGGACCTACTCTTTGTGATGGGAAAGATTTGTAGGTTTTACATAAAGAATTGGAATAGTGATATTTATCTTTTAGTAGATTATGATATAAGCCACGGTGGTCTTTTTATAAAGTGAATCATACGCATGTCACATTTCTGCTTTAAAACATCAACTTGGAATAAAATTGAATCAAATTAAAATAAAGTTGAATCAGGTTTCGTGATCTACCAGGAGATACTGCTGATCTGCCTGTATCTCCCACGTCCATCTAAGCTGTCCCGCTCTTCTGCCTTTCTCTACACGCTCACTCTCCTAACTGCTATCACATGTCATGGCCGTTCCCTCTGCTAGGAATCCTCTTTCCCTGTGATCATGCCAAGTCAGTAAAATAATGTCACTTCCTGAGAGACACCTTTCCTGACACCCTTTCTAATGTGCTCCCCCTAACTTACTCTTTCTTGGAACGTTATCACATTAAAGTTAAATTTGTGGAGGACAAGACTAAGAGCAGGGAGGAAAGTTATGAAGATGACTTTATAACCCATGTGAGAAATAATGAGTCTTGAGTTAGGAGTAAGCTAGTAAACCTCTTGCTTTGTCGGGCCCTCTAATGTCTGAGAGATTTTCTACCAGTGTCCTACTTCATGAGAAACTGAGTTCAACTCAGTGAGTATTTATTAAGTAGAGAGTATATATTTAGCACAATGATAGATGCTCTCAACATTGCGCTCTATCTGTTGCAAAGATGTAACAAAACTGTCTGGTCTTGAGCATATCACACTGCTGTTGCTACCTACGGGTTGCCAGTCTCTCAGAACTATTGGTTTTAATTGGACTTGCATTACACAAAGAGAATGTACAATGTGTTATGTGTCTTAAATGATATTGGCTAAACATAATATAAATAATGTTAAGTAACAGTCTACTGCATCTGTTACTATTGGTCGACCCTTGACTGATAGTTATAAAGGCTGGTGCAATAGTATAAATGGAGGCAATATAATTGGTGTTCAAATATTTAAAAGTTATGAATAAAGCTAACAAATTATTAAATAAAATGTTATATTCTCTCCTTTGAAATATGTCTTAATAATAATTAAAAATAATGTTACTCTTTTTATATATTACATGTTGTCAAATGGCAAACATGATTGAAAGTAATAGTTTTAACATGTCTGGCGTCCTGTTGATAGAGAGTGATGTTTTGATGTACAATAAAATATACATAATTCAAAAGTATTATATGTTAGTTGAAAATTATTTCTTGCCCTCATTCTAATTTTACATATCACACAACTATCTTATAAATATATAAGAATCTATTGCATTATTGCCCTTTGAAACAATTTATTGTTATTTAATTTTTCTTTTGTTTTATCTAAAAGCTTCCATTGCTCAAATTCTCCCTTCACCCAGAAGTAGACTTTCTTCATATCGACAGCAATATTGTCCACAAGGCTTCAAATCTTTTGGACATAGTTAGAGAGTTGGGAAGAAATGTTTTTCTGAGGTCTAGATGCTGATACATCTATGAGTAGACCTTTTGTTTTATGGGATATGTTAATCAGAAGTGAGCAGCAGACCCTGAATTTCTGAGACATGCATGTGTTTCTTAGTAGTGTTATTTTATTGTGTTTGTGAATTACAGGGCTATCTAAAACATGGAGCCCAAAGCCGAGGATACTCTTACCTGGGCTTAAGGTTGTACTGGACAAAGGAGGTATTTAAAATATTGCACAGGGAACATGACACAGGAAAACCATGGAGTTATGTAGTAGGGAATTAGAAGCTGAGCACACAGAGAGGAAGTGACTCTTTCCACTGAAGAAAACAACCAGACCGCAACAGTACAGATAAAATAATTCATCTGGATAACAGTACAGCTGAGAAAGAGGTTTCCAGCCAAACTGTACATCACAGTAACATGTGGCTCTTAAATATACACATCCGAGGGACCTGTTCCTGAAAATTCTCATTCAAAGAATTTAGGCTGGGGCTCAGGCAAGTCTGTGTTTAACAAACTACTACTCCTGTGACACTGATGCATTCTCTTTGAGACCACATTGTAGATGACAATTAGAAATAAACTGAAGAGCTAAGCAAAGAGAAAAAAAAAAAAATCTATTCAGAGCATTACATGACAAAGCAGAAAGCCAGAATTTTATAGAATATAACTAAAATAGTATGTGTAAAAACACCTAAACACCAGCAACTGTAGTTCAAAGTAATTAATTGATCCTAAAGAGGATATCAACAACATGAAAAAATTCTGCCAACCAAAAAGAAAGTGGCCTATCCTACCAGATAGGGCAAAGAGTTTAAAACAACAAAACAAAGCAAAAACACCCAGAACATAGAGAGGGGTCTCCATCAAATCTTATATGAAGTATAAAAAGCAGATTTCAGACCAGAGGAGAACAGTGATGGCAGATCAGAGAAAAATGAACAAGTAATTCTGCTTAAAATTTAGGAGAATGAGGCAAACAGAAATCACAGAGGAAGCAGTGTTTAAGCTGGACTGTGAAGAGGACCACTTTGTTAATTGGAAAGCAAAAAGTTTTAAAAATTAACTAAATATTCCAATTAAATGAGAATAACACTAAAAATTTTCATGTAACTTAATCTTTCCTTGATAGTTTAGAAGATAATTCAGGATCTTAGAGTCTCCAGGTCATCACTTTGGGCATACATTTTTAGGGAACCTACTAAATTACTGATTTTCGTTTTTCACTTAAAGATCCACAGGATGTTAAATGCCTGCAGAGGAGAAAAAGGTACAAAACAAAAATACATACTAAAAGATGATTTTTTTACCCTGGCCAGTTTGGCTCAGCCATTAGAGCATCAACCTGCAGACCAAATTGTTCTGGGGTCAAGGGCAATTGTTGTGGGGTTTGTCCCCGGCTCTGGTCAAGGTTATGCAGGAGGCAACCACCATGTGTCTCTCTCACGTTGATATTTCTCTCTCCCTCCCTTATGTATTTTTCTCTTGGACACATACATATACAATGTTAGTAATCCTGTGAAATGGAATATTTGTATATTTAATTGTACTAATTACTGCCAGATTCTCTTTACAACTCCTATATCATTTTAAATGGCCTTTAACAGTGTTTGCCAATATGTTATTGTGTTACTTTCTACTTTTCCCTTCTGGTATAAAGCATTGTTTCAGCAAAGTTCTAATATGAATTTTCTCAGTGTAAATAAAATTGAGAACTTCTCCCTACCATTATTTGCCATTTAGATTTCTCCTCTGAACAGCCTATTTATATGCATCATTTTTTTTTCTATTAGCCAAATTTTCTATTTATTTTGTATATTCTAGATGTTAGTCAAAGTGTTTAGTTTTAGACTTTGTATTTGTTTTTTGTAGATATTTATTTAATATCTTTTTCCTGGTGCTATAAGTTCCTTGAAGGAAAGACTTTTGTCTTATTAATCACTATATTACAAGTACTAAGTACAGAATCTTGTCACATACAAAAAAAAAATCAATTTATGGAATGAAAGATTGTGTCTTCATTATAACACTTCCATATATTACACTTCCACAAAATAAGACAGAGGTACGTAAAAAGCTGTTCAATTTTAATAATGAACATAAAATACATTTTCAAAATCTTAGAAAAAATTTTTAGCACAAAATGTTTGAGTCAATAGATTTGATTAAAAATATTATAACATCAGCAATAGATGTGAAAACCAACCTTAGAATAGAAGTGAAATGAAATATAAAAGATAAGGAAAGGTATACAATATAGGCCATGGAGTTACAACATATACGTGTGTGGCATCCCTAAAATCAAAACAAAGTTATTGATTATAATTCAATCAAAGAAAATTCCCTAGAATACAGTTATCCAAAACTATATTTTGAGAGCACCTAAAAACATAAAACCAGGAAAATTAATGTTGGACAGCAGACTTCGAAACATGTACTACCAAAACTATTGGATGTTAAGATACAAGTTTTCAGAGCTTCCAGCAAAACTATCATGTAACAAGCAAATGAAAAGTTGAGGGTATTAGATTTTTCAGTAGCAAGATATGAAGCAGGACAATATTGGAGAATTTTTTAAAAAGTATTAAACTAAAGAACATGGGAGCCCTGGCTGGTTTGGCTCAGCAGTTAGAGCGTTGGCCTGTGGTCCAGAGAGACCTGGGTTCAATTCCCGCTAAGGGCACATACCTCCATTGCACATACCTCCGTTGCAGTTTGGCCCTGGCCCTGGTTGGGTCATGTTGGTGGCAGCTACTCAATGTGTCCCTTTCACGTCGATGTTTCTCTCTCTCTCTCCCTCCCACTTTATCTGAACAAAAAATGAAAACATGTACTCAGGTGAGGATAAAAAAAAAGAACATGGGAGACCAGCCATTTTACATTAGCCAAGATATTATTTAAGGATCAGGATATTTGTGTGTGTGTGTGTGTGTGTGTGTGTGCACGCACACATATATAATTTTATTCACATAGTACAAAACCTAATAAAACAAGACTAGATGTTTGATAAGTAATGAAATGGATAAAAAAATCATGAGATTTTTCTGAGTATGTCTATTCATATAGATTTGAGTTTTGAACTAGGTTAAATAATAGCACAGGTAAAAAAACAAAAGGCAACTCACATAAATGTATACACAAATATAAATGAATGACACTAAGTGTAAATCAAGTTAACACTACAAAGGAAAAAATAATTTTAATAAAGTTATTTGTATGTCCTCAAGGAGACGTATTCTTAAAACAAATAGTGCTATTAAAAGATATTTTACTTAGATGATTTAGTTTTGATTATGCTACTGGTATAGTAATCTAAAATTTTTTTTTTGGTTTGAGAAAGTATATAAATGTGTTGATGAGGACCTGGTATCTCACTCTAGGAGAAAGGACATTAAAAAATAAACGATAAACCCTGGCCAGTTTGGCTCAGTGGTTAGAGTGTCGGCCTACAGTCCAAAGAGACCTGGGTTTGGTTCCCGCTAAGGGCACGCACCTCAGTTGCAGTTTGTCCCTGGCCCTGGTTGGTCCTGCGGGTGGCAACCACTCGATGTGCCCCATTCATGTTGATGTTTCTCTCTCTTTCCCTCCCACTCTGTCTGAACAAAATATGGAAAAATGTCCTCAGGTGAGGATAACAAAATAAGAAATAAACAATAAGCAGGGAGAAAAAGGAAAGTCCTTTATAGAAAATGATTAACTAACTCGTAAATATACAAATAAAGGTAAAATTAGAAAAATCCACCTTTTCACAACATCCATTTTAATGATTAATTTTGGTAGTGATGATCAGTTTATGCTAATCTAAAAGTATCAACTCAAATATTACTTACCTATTAAAAATGGAAGAAAAGCTGCCATTTTGTCTTCATAATGGATGAACTGGCAAACAATACCTTAAAATTACTGAATTTAACATAACCAGTAATGGCACAAATTGTCATGATGTATCCCATTGTGATGCAGTGAGAACACAATATCACCTCTGTAGTATTCATACTAAACTATATATTTCAGCCTGGCCAGTATGGCTCAGTGGTTGAGCGTCATGCACCAAGAGGTCTCAGGTTCAATTCCTGGTTGGGGCACAGGCCCAGGTTGTGGGCCAAATCCTCAGTGGGGGGCATACAGGAGGCAGGAGGCTGCCAATCGATGTTTTCTTTCATCGATGTTTCTATCCCTCTCTCTCCTTTCCTCTCTAAAATCAGTAAAGAAAAAATATTTTTAAAAAATGGAATAAAATATATATTTTATTTGAATTTGATCAGACAAGTAAAAGTGAAGGAAAATTGGTCAATGAAGTGCTGTAGATGCCTCAAAAAAGTTAGCGTCAAAAATGATCTGAATGAGCCCTGGCCAATTTGGCTCAGCGGTTAGAGCATCAGCCTGTGGACCAAAGACTTGCAAGTTCGATTCTGGTCAAGAGCATGTACCTTGGTTGTGGTTTGGTCCCCAGCCTTGCTCAGGGTCCTGTGGGAGGCAACCAGTCGATGTGTCCCTCACATTGATGTTTCTCTCTCTCTTTTTCCCTCTCCCACTCTATCTGAAGATAAATGGAAAAATATCCTTGGGTGAGGATTAAAAAAAAAATCTAAACAATGATGACAATAACAGAAAAACAATGTTACTAGATTAAAAAAAGACAAGTAAATAAAAACATGTTGATTGGAGACAATGGAAAACAGGTATAAAATTTATTTGGGGACAGTGTGGAAATAAGGATATGAATTCAAATATATATCTCCTTTAAAATAGGATTGTAGTAAAGTTGAATTTTTTGATTGGATGAGGTCTATTATGGTTTTTAGGATAACTCTTTCTTGGGAATTGTATGCAAAAGTATTTCAGGTTGAGGGTCACAGTGTCTACAGCTCTTCTCAAATGATTCACCACCTCCTCCCAAAATATATTTCTGTGTGTGTGGTTGTACCGGTGTGTATGTGTGTGTGATATGTGTAAATAAAGGTGAAGATTATATGGAAGCTTGTTGCTTCATCTTATCAACTTTTCTGTAGGTTTTAAAATTTCAACATAAAATTTGGTTACAGTAGCGACTATTACTTCTGTGAGGAATCTATTTCAAAATTTTTATGATACAATGTTTTTTCCCTTAAATAATAATAATGAGGATAATAATATTGCAATGTTTGCTATACACTAGGCACTGTTGTTCTAAGCACTTTACATAATGTATGCCATTAAACTTCACACTACCCCTATAAGGTAGGTAATATTATTATTCCCATTTTATAGCTGAAGAAACTAAGCACAGGAAAGTTGAGAAACTTATTAAAGGTTACATAGTTAATGAAGAAAGATCTATTATTTAAATAAACAGGCTTATTTTAGGGCTTCTCTCTTAAATGTCACAAATGGCATATGTTTAGAGTAATAGGCTATAATTGTAATGTCATTATAGGTTTGCACAGACCCTTTATAGATAATATACTAATAAGCATTTGTGTTTGTATATTTACATATATACATGCTTGCATATGTACATATATGCATATGTACACACACATACATGTATATGCACATCACAAGAAACAAGGTGGTGGATATTTATAACCCCATTCTGATGTGCATGTTTAAGACTACAAACAGGGCCAAGGCTTGTCACTCAGTATAAAAGGCTAGGGAGCAAAGCAAATGCATCTTGTTTCTATGACAGTGGTTAGTGTTAGAAGTTTGACATTCAGAGTCATAAATAATTGAGATAAAAATTTCACTCTTTGATTCAGTCTATGTTAACATGCATTTATTGAGTGCATATATGCTATGCAATGTGGTAGCCAGAATTACACTGATGATTAAATAAGTCTGCCTTTGACCTCAAACATTTCATGGACTCCAAGTAATTATGATGCAATGTGACCACTGTTATGGATTTAAAAAATTACCAAATTATTATGAGAGTCCAAAGGATACTGTATGGGGGTCATTGGTTGTCAGTGAAACTTTTATTTGAAAATATAACACTTAATTCAGCCTTAAGAGTAAACAAAAATTTTACAGAAGTGGCACCATTTACCCATCTGTGCATTTTATTAAAATAGGATTTTTAAAAAATACATACAAATGACTTACGCAACCCAAATTCATGAAAGTGTTTAGAACATAAAGAAATGCTGCTGCTTCTGCAAAGGAGGTTCAGAAAGATTCACTTTAAAAGAAAAAAAAAGTAAAGAAAAAGACAAGGATAGCATTATGCTAAGCAAAATAAGCCAGTCGGAGAAAGACAATTATCACATGATGTCACTTATATGTGGAATCTAACAACAACAACAAAAAACCTGACAAACAAAACTAACAATGAACAAAATAAACTGACCATCCAGAGACATGGAAGCAGAGAACAGACTGAGGAATCTCAGAGGGAAGGGCGGCAGCTTGGGAAGTGAGAAGAGATTAACCAAAGAACATATATACACCCATGGATACAGACAATAGTGTGGTGAAGGCAAGGGGTGTGGCGGCGGGGAGGAGAGGGTCAATAAGGGGGAAAAAAGGAGAGTCAACTGTAGTACTTTCAACAATAAAGATAAATTTCAAAAAGACAAGGATAGTATCTCTCTCTAATTGCTCCTATTTACCCAGTGGACATCTTGCTCCATGATGTATCTGCAAAAAGAAAGATTTAAGAGATTCAATTTTATTTAGTTAATGTTTTCTAACCTGACAGAGTACCTGGTTTTGGTTAGATATTGCTAGAAGAAATTTTAAGGAATCATTGATGTCCGGAGTGGGGGAATAGCCTTAGAATGCTTGATCTCTAAAACATCGGTCAATTTATCACTGAACTTACAACAAATTAAAGATGATGATTCTGGGAGAAATTCCACCCATATGCAAACTGAAAATTAAATAAAACCTGATAACAATGACACATGTTACTCCACTATCTGTCTGAAAACTGTTAAATGCATTTCAATGGAGCCCATATTATCTTTTGAGCTGAGCTATATAAAATCCATTTCTGCCTGTGAACCAAAGCAAATTTATCAAATCTGACTTTCAGAGTAGCCACAGGAGAGTCTCTCACCCTTGCTGGGACAACTGTGAAGTCGATGATCTCTAGCTTCGGAGATAAAAGAAAGAACCACAAAGATTCAGTCTCTGGGTTTTGCTCTTGTGTGACAGATTGTTTCCAACCTCTTCTATTTTCCTGTCAAAAGTTTATTTTCAGATGGTATTGGCTAATTTGCCCTTCTCTGTCTAAAACAACGATCACTTCTTGCTTTAAGAGTCACTCAGTGTTTTCCTGCAGTAATATGAACATTGTTTTTTGTTATGGCATCTAATTTTAAATGTTTCCTTCTGACATTTTATTTGCAGGCTGTTTAGATTTTAATATTGTTGTAATTTCACTGGTCAAAATTATTCATGTTTCAACAGATTAGAAGTTTTATTTTGTTTTTCTGTTTGTGTTAATTATTCTGTAAATAAGGTAATGCTCACCTAAGACTGTTAAGTGAAACATAGTTTTAACTAGGTGTTTCATCACCAAAAAGGATTTATTCGGGAAAAAGAAAGGGTTAAAACCGGTGCATGCACACATGGCAAGCCACACGCACATAATGCCCTGTGTGCTGAAATGGAGAGGGAGGGAGAGAAGGGAAAAGGAAGGTAAGGGGAGGGACAGGGGCAGTTACAACCACAGAGCTTTTTTTTTTTTTTAATCCTCACCCAAGGACATTTTTCCATTTTTTGTACAGATAGAGTGGGAGGGAGAGAGAGGAAGAGAGAGAGAGGGAAACATCAATGTGAAAGGGACACATCGACTGGCCGCCACCCGCACGACCAACCAGGCCGGGGACAAACTGCAACCGAGATACATGCCCTTAGCGGGAACCGAACCCGGGTCTCTCCGGACCGCAGGCGGACGCTCCAACCACTGAGCCAAACTGGCCAGGGCATATTTTAAACAGTTCTTCCAGTAGGACTCTCATGATGACACAGAGGGTTACATAGAGTGGGAGAACTCTTCCCATAAGCCCTAGCTGCTCCCACAGATGCTCCTGACTGATTATATCTTTGCAGCAAGTAAATTACAATTGCATTATAAAATGGTTTTAATTCTGTTAAGACATGTTAGGATTATTGAGGATATTATTTTTAATCCTCAAAGCATATGATGAAAAATTTGAATTTATACTTAATGATTTTATACATTAGGATAAGAAATAAAGAAAATAAACAAAACACACAAAACAATATATAGTTTGAATTCTAAAAATTGCATACTAGGATCGTATAATGTTTTGGAAAGACAAAGAATTGACATTATTGCTTTAAGAATACTGCCCTGGCTGGTGTGGCTCAGTTGGTTAGAGCATTGTCCCCTACACTGGCAGGAAGGTCACAGTTACAATTCCCGATGAGGGCACATACCCAGATTGAGGGTTTGCTCCTCAGTCGGGGTGCGTATGAGAGAAAACTGATCAATGGTTCTCTCTCACATCAATGTTTCTCAATCTCTCTCTCTCTCTCTCTCTCTCTCTCTCTCTCCCCCTTTTCCCCACCTTTTCCTCTCTCTCTCTGAAATCATAAAAATGTATCCTCGGTAAGGATGAAAAAGAAGGTTAAAGGGCATTTTTAAGAAAATGCCTATCCCTTGTTCTCCATCTCCAAAAGGAGATTGAGCTAAGCAATAAATGACATTCAAATTCACCTGTTGGAAGGAGCCACATCCAGAAACCTATGATGACTTCCAGCTCTAAGATTATAGAAAATAAAATGTCATGTTTTAAGAAGGTTGAACTATGTACAGGCTATCAGAAGGGTTGAGACTATGCATAGAAAATTTTTCAAATAATTTTAATGATTCTATTTATACATATAAATGAAGTTATTAACTTTCCATCAAGAAAGCATGTACTTTTGGTTGCTTGTCTATTGCTAGGGGTTTATTTACATTCTTCTTCTATCTGGGACTCTAGGGACAAGCAAGGACAAGCAAACTTGCCTTACATGGTGAACTAATAACCCTTGATTCATTAGTGCCAAACAAAATGAACTAGCTACCTGAAACAAAGCATACCATAATATCTTAGGGGGAAAAAAGTTAATCTAGATTTCAATTATAATTTTTTGAGGCAAAGAAAGTAGAAATAATAAATTATTGTGCTCTCTTGCTTCATCAGTGTTTTATGACTCTATGAAGGAGTCTTACAGGATAAAGCTATGGCTAGATTCTCCCATACTTGACAGTTGAATCTTTATGAACAATGTAAAGATTTTAGAACCCAAACTGAAATGACTAACGCATACAGAAAAGAAAGGTTATTTTTTTCCTGACCTGAATTATGGATCCAAAATGCAACTCACTGATTCTTTTTCACTAAGCCACTTGCCACCATGGTAACCACTTTACATCATTACTCAACCCGGTCAGCAGGTGAGCCAGTTTGCAACATGTAATAGTTTAAGAATAGCATTAACAAAAAAAGAATAATTATCCTCCAATAAAAGATAAGCATTTCCTAGGATGAATGACTTGGCTTAACACCTTCCTGTTTAGTGTAAAAGCAAACAATAAATCAGATATATTCCCACTGTGAAGCAAGTAGAAGATGGTAGTGTATTAGAAATGGGTAGGCATAGAAACGGGAATTAAATAACCTATATAGCTTCTGCCTGGAAAGTGAGGAAACCCTGGGGAGCAGATATTTACTTTCTGCAGGACTTAAAGTACTGACTCGAGAGAAGGAAACCCTGAGCAAACGGAAGACTGAGGTATAACAATAAGGAGCAGAGTCCCAATCTTGTCCGACTGAAGTGAGTGCTATACTAGAGGGAGCTGAGATAAAATGGGGCTGAAAAGTTTTTCCACCAAGAAAATGAGTAGATAATACAATAATTTATTTCAACCTGCAATTTCAAGCTTTCTGTTAGACACAATAGGGGGAAGACATTCTCTCAATTTTATAAATGCTTCTCAGAGGAAAGAGCACGAGACAGCTAGATGCCTTTTATAAATGTCAAGTAAATACAATACTGGATTATAGAATATGTAGCAGCTGGTCAAGGTTGCTAATAGAATATGCATATGGAATATCCTTTTGAGAACAACTGTTTTTCCTCTAAGTGGAGGAAGTTTTTCGCTTCTTCAGAACAGAGTTCACTCAGGCCCCAAGAATCATTGATCATGGGCTCAGATGAACTGTCTGAAGACAGGGACACTGGGAAAGACAGAGAAGAAAGGCTGCCTTTGATCTCAGTAGGGGGCAGTAAACCCATTAGGGCATGTCTCATCTTCTCTGAGCCCTGTTGAGTACAGCCTGATGCCAGACCGTGAAGCTCCAGTCTGTAACAAGCTCCTGACGTTCATACTTAACTGCTTGGTGCTCTGGAATCCTCAGGAATCCTGTCAATCAGCTTCCTTAACCTGGAGCGGATTCAGAAAATTTCTAGAGTGGAATTAGTTTACTGCGGATAAAGTAAAATATTTCATCTAATTCTCAACTCTGGTGGTGTAGGTCAATACCCTTTTCTACTGAGTGGGTGCCAAAGAAGAAGAAAAAAACAAACAAACCACATTCTCACACCCACTTGTTTTGAGGCCCATTTCCAATTGTGACTTGCTGACATTTAGCCACATGCCTATTTATCAGTGAAGATTTTTACCTAGATAGAGAATTCATATTTATCTATTGTCTTTGTTCCGATGTACTAAAGCCTTACATATTTTCTTTGTTTCATACATATGTGACTTGTGTCCATAGGGCTATTAAGAGGCAGCACTGAGGCTTGAATTCAGCTCTGCTCCTTCTGATTCACTACATGCTCAGGGCGGGAGGGAGGAACCCGGGCATGGAAAGTGTGCGCCCGAGAGAGCGTAAAGCCAGCTGCATCACACCAGTTTTCTGCAATATAAATTTCTAATGCTCCTTCCAACAATGACGGCATCATTCTTTTTTCCCCCTGAATTAGTTTAATTAGAAAACCTGAATTCAATTTATTATTTATCTTAAAAATTAAGCAGTAAGTAACCAGTTGTAGTTCAGAAGACACCAAAAGTAAGAAGCATGTTATATGACAGAAAATGACGCTTATAATTATATATCCAACAACATTTGAACATCTGACATATTCAAAGAGAATATATACACATGATGGTGCCTACCATTTAGCAAAGTTAAATTAATGTATTGGCATTAATCACAATTTTCATAGCAAGGGATTTGTACCAGTAAGATGAATATACTTAATTTTCATAGAATCTCATCATTATCTTTTTAAAACATTTTTATGAATTTATTGGAGTGATATTGGTTAATAAAATTATATAGGTTTCAAGTGTATATTTCCATAATACATGATCTGTATATTCTATTATGTGTTCAACACCCAAAATCAAATCGCCTTCCGTCACCATTTATCCCCCCTTTACCCCATTCTGTCTCCTCCCACCACTTTTTCTCTCTGGTAATCACCATACTGTTATCTGTATCTATGAGTTTTTTTGTTTGTTTGTTTTTTGCTTGATCCCTTCACCTTTTTTGACCTAGTCCCCAAACCACCCTCCCCTCTAACAGCTATCTGTCTATTTTCTGTATGTATGGGTCTGTTTCTATTTTGTTTGTTAGTTTATGTTGTTCATTACATTCTACATATAAGTAAAATCATATGGTATTTGTCTTTCTTTGACTGGCTTATTTCACTTAGCATAATACTCTCCAGGTATTCCTCCATACAGTTCCATCCATACAGTTATAAAAAGTAAGATTTCTTTCTTTTTTTACAGCTGAATAATATTCCATTGTGTAAATGTATTACCACCTTTTTACCACTCATCTATTGATGGGCACTTGGGCTGCTTCCAGTCTTGGCTGTTATAATTGCTGCAGTGAACACACGGCTGTGTATCTTCTTTCGAGTCACTGTTTTGTGATTCTTCAGATATGTTCCCAGAAATGGAATCATTGGATCATAAAGTAGTTCTATTTATTTTTAATATTTTTTGTCCTTATTGATTATAGAGAGAGGAAATGACAGGGAGAGAGAGATAGAAACATCAATGAGAGAGAACATCGACTGGCCGCCTCCTGGAAATGAAAAATGCCATAGAAATAAAGAACACATTGGACGGACTAACCAGCAGAGTAGAGGAAGCTGAGGACCGGATCAGTGAATTAGAATACAGGGTAGAAAAAAATCAACCAATCAGAAAACCAAAAAAACAATTAAAAAACAGGAAAATAGCTTAAGAGAACTGTGGGACAACTAGAAATGCAATAACATTCACATCATAGAATTCCTCAAAGAGGAAAAAATTGGACAAGGGTTAGATAATATATTTGAAGAAATAGTGACAGAAAACTTTCCAAACTTGAAGGAAGAAGGCATTCAAGTTCAAGAAGCACAGAGAGCCCCAAGAAAGAAGAACCCAAACAGGCCCATACCAAGGCACATGGTAATAAAAATGCCAACAATTAAAGACAAAGAGAGAATCCTATAGGCAGCAAGAGATAAGCAATAGGTTAGCTACAAAGGAAACCCTATAAGACTCTCAACTGACTTCTCAACAAAAACACTGAAGGCCAGAAGAGAGTGGCATGAAGTAATCAAGGCCATGAAAATCAAGGATCTGAATCCAAGACCACTCTACCCAGGAAGGCTATCATTAAAAAAAAAGGGTCAAATAAAGAACTTCCTAGACCCCCCGACCCCCCCACAAAAAAAGGCTAAGGGAATATATTAACACCAAACCAGCACTGCAAGATATGCTAAAAGGACTACTGTAATTAGTAGGAGAAATAGAAAGAAAAATAGAAACACACTAAACAAAAATGACAATAAATAAGTACATATCAATAATCACTTTAAATGCAAATGGACTGAATGTTCTGATAAAAAGACACAGAGTAGCTGACTGAATAAAAAAGTATGACTCATATTTATGTTGTTACAAGGGACCCACCTAACAACAAAAGACTCACATAGGTTGAAAGTGAAGGGATGGAATAAAATCTTTCAAGCAAACAGAAAGGAAAAAAAGCTGTGGTAGCAATATTCATATCTGATAAAGTAGATTTCAAAATGAAGACCATAACTAGAGACAAAGGCCACTATATAATATTGAATGGATCTATTCAACAGGAAGATATAACCGTGGTAAACATATATGTACCCAATGCACCAACATATATTTAAAATCTTCTGAAGGACTTCAAAGGAGAAATCAGCAGCAATACAATCAGAGCAGGGGACTTCAACACCCTGTTGACATTACTGGATAGATCCTCTAGACAAAAAATTGACAAGGAAACAGAGACTCTAAATGAAGTGCTAGATCAAATGGGTTTAATAGATATCTACAGAGAATTACACCCCAAAACTGCAGATTTCACATTCTTCTCAAGTGCACATGGGACATTCTCAAAGATAGACCAAATGATAGGGCACAAACTATGTCTCTACAAGTTCAAGAAGATTGAAATCATATCAAGCGTCTTCTCAGATCACAATGGCATGAAACTAGAAATCAACTGCAACAAGAACATGAAAAGACATTTGAACACATGGAGGCTAAATAGCATGTTATTGAACAATGAAGGGTTACCAAGGAGAACAAGGAAGAAATTAAAAATTTCCTGGAAACCAATGAAAATGAGCACACAACAACACAAAATCTATGTATACAGTGAAAGCAGTTCTGAGAGGGAAGTTCCCAGCACTACAGGCCTACCTCAAGAAACAAGAAAAATTTATAACCTCACAACTTAAAGAACTAGAAAGCAAATAACAAGATAACCCCAGAGCAAGTAGAAGGAAGGAAATATTAAAGATCAGAATAGAAATAAATGACATGGAGGCCAAAAAAAAAAAAAAAAATCAAAGGATCGATGAAACAAAGATTTGGTTATTTGAAAATATAATAAAGATTGATGAATCCTTAGCTAGACTCACCAAGAAACAAAGAGGAGGAACCCAAATACACATAATCAGAAATGAAAGAGGAGAAATAATAACTGACACCACAGAAAAACAAAGGATCATTAACAAATATTATGAACAATTATACGCCAACAAATTCGACAATCTAAGCAAAATGGCTAAATATCTAGAAATGCATTGTCTCCCAAAAGTGGACTAGGAAGAGATAGAAAACTTGAACAAACCAATAACAACAAAGGAAATTGAAGAGGTAATCATGACTCTCCCAGCCAACAAAAGCCCAGGCCCAGACAGCTTCACGAGGGAATTTTATTGAACATTCAAAGAAGAACTAATACCCATTCACCTCAAATTATTTCAAAAAATTTAAGAAGAAAAAAGACTTCCAAACTCGTTTTATCAGTTCAGCACAATTCTAATTCCACAATCAGAAAAAGATACGATGAAGAAGAAAACTACGGGCCAATATCCATGATGAACATAGATGCCAAAATCATGAAAAAAATACTAGCAAATAGAATCCAGAAATATATCAAAAATTTTTTTCACCATGACCAAGTGGGATTCATCGCAAGGATGCAAGGCTGGTACGATATTCATAAATCCATAAATGTAATATATCACATAAACAATATTAAAGATAAAACCACATGATCACATCAATAGATGCTGAAAAAGCATTCGACAAAATCCAGCAACCATTTCTTATAAAAATGCTCAGCAATCTGGAAATAGAGGGATCATATCTCGACATAATGAAGGCCATATATGAAAGACCTACAGCCAACATTATACTCAATGGGCAAAAACCAAAAGCATTTCCCTTAACAGGAACAAGACAAGGATGCCCACTTTCACCACTCTTATTTAACATAGTACTGGAAGTCTTAGCCACAGCAATCAGATAGGAAGAACTAATAAAAGGTATCCAAATTGGAAAGGAGGAAGCGAAACTGTCATTATTCACAGATGACATGATACTATACATAGAAATCCCCAAAGACTCCATCAAAAATTTACTAGAATTAATAAATGAATTTGGCAAAGTAGCAGGATACAAAATTAACGTCAAGAAATCAATGGCATTCTTATACACCAAGGACAAAGTTCCAGAAAGAGAAACTAAAAAAAAAAAAAAAAAAAAAGTTCATTTGTTATCACAGCAAAAAAATTAAGATACCTAGGTATAAACTTAACCAAAGATATAAAAGACCTATTCACAGAAAACTATAGGTCATTGAAAAAAGAAATAGAGGAAAGTATAAAAAAGTGGAAACACATACCTTGTTCATGGATTGGAAAAATTAAAATGTCCATACTACCCAAAGCAATCTATAGATTCAATGCAATCCCCATCAAAATACCAACAACTAACTTCACAGAACTACAACAAATACTTCAAAAGTTCATATGAAACTTTAAAAGACCGTGAATAGCCACACCAATCTAGAAAAAGAAGAACGAATTTGGAGGGATCACATTACCAGATTTCAGGTTATACTACAAAGCTACTGTAATCAAAACAGTCTGGTACTAGCACAAGAACAGGCAGATGGATCAATGGAACAGAACAGAGAGCCCAGAAATGGACCCAAGACAATATGCTCAATTAATATTTGACAAAGGGGGCAAGAGCATACAGTGGAGTAAAGGCAGCCTCTTTAATGGGAAAATTGAACAGCTACATGCAAAAAAATGAAACTAGACCATCAACTTACTCCATACACAAGAATAAATGCAAAATAGAAAAAAGACTTAAATGTGACTCATTAATCCATAAAAATACTGGAAGAAAATGTAGGCAACAAAATTTCAGACATCATATGCAGCAGTATTTTCACTGATACATCACCTAAGGCAACAGAAACAAAGGAGAAAATGAACACATAGGACTACATCAAACTGAAAAGCTTCTGCACAGCAAAAGAAACAGCCATCAAAATGGAAAGGAAACCTAGTCTATGGGAGATCATAATTGCCAATGATACATCAGATAAGATAAGGGGTTAATTTTCAATATATATAGAGTGCTCATACAGCTCAACAAAAGGAAGATAAAGAACCCAATTAACAAATGGGGAGAGGATCTAAATAGACACCTCTCCAAACAGGACATATAAATGGCTAAGAGACATATGAAAAAATGCTCAACATCCGTAATCATCTGAGAGATGCAAATTAAAACAACAATGAGGTATCACCTCACACCTTTCAGAATGGCTGCCTTCAACAAATCATCAAACAACAAGTGGTGGTGAGGTTTCGGAGAAAAGGGGACTCTAGTACACTGCTGGTGGGAATGCAAACTGGTGCAGCCACTATGGAAAACAATATGGTGTTACCTCAAAAAAATTAGAAATTGAACTGCCATTTGACCCAGTGATCCCACTTCTAGGAATATACCCTAAGAACCCTGAAACACCAATCAGAAAGTATATATGTACCCCCATGTTTATAGCAGCACTATTTACAATAGCTAAGATCTGGAAACAGCCCAAATTTCCATCAGTAGACAAATGGAAAAAAAAGTATAGTACATGTACACAATGGAGTACTTTGCAGCTGTAGGAGAGATCTCTCATCCTTTGAGACGACATGGAGAGTATTATCCTAAGAGAAACAAGCCAAGCAGAGAAAGACAAATATCACATGATCTCACTTATTTGTGGAATATAATCAACATAACAGTGTGAGGTACGGGGTAGTCCCAGAGACATGGAAGTGGGGTACAGACTGACCCAGAAAAGGGGGTGGGTAGGAGAGATAAACCACAGAACTTATATGCATGTATGAATAAGCAATGGACATGGACAACAAAGCTGGGAACAGGGAGAGGAGGGAAGGGGAGAGGGGTATCAATGGGGGAAAAAGGAGAAACATCTGTAATAAAAATAAATTAATTAAAATAAATAAATAAAATTATAATTAATAGATCTTTAACTGCCCCAGTCATTCAATATTTACATTTTCCTGAGTGGAAAAATAGAACCACTCCCACAGAGGGAAATGTCAGTCTCTGAGCTCTGGTAGCAATGATCAAACCACATCCCTTTGTCAAATAAAATTAATTCTAATTTTGAAGTGGCTATGATATTATTTTTAAATAAATTGTTATTTAAAATATTAATGTGACAAGTTTTACTGTTAATTACTTAATGATAAATCCATTATACAGTACTGATCTTACATAACTCTGAAGTGTATAATGAAATATACTATTATTATTTACCTGTGTTCTGTAGCTCTGATTTTGCATTTCTTCTTGAATCCAAGGTACCATGACATTTTTTATATTTGGCCATGAAGTGATGGAAACAATGCTCCAAATGGCATCTTTCATTCTCTGTTTTGAAAGCTTCCTCTTTCTACACTTCCCTGGACTTAATCTACTGGCTTTGCATGTCTGGTCACCTTTCTGCCTGGCATCCCTTTCCCAGATGACTCAGAGAGTTGCTTGTGCTTCTCTGCTTGTGTCACAGCATTTCCCTAGGTTGTTGTCTGTCTCATTTACCAGGCCACTGTGCCATGATCAGAGCCTGTACTTATGTGAAGCCATTATGCAAATTCTTGAAAAGTGTAACCCTGGGCCTGTGATGGTCTTATGATTCAGCACGTATTTCCTCCTCACCTTCTTCAAGCACACGGCAGGATCATCCTTCTCTGCTCCCTGTAAAGTTAGATACAGCTGTGTGATGTACTTTGACCAATGAGATGTGAACAGAAGAGATTTGTGTCACACGTTTCTGGGAGTTTTAAGAGCCACTGTCCTCGTCACCAGTGAGGTTGGGACCCCAGTCTCTCTGGTGGCTATGAAAGCAGGGTCTGCTTGCAAACCATCCTTGCGCATTTAGTGTGTGTGAGAAATTAATGTCTGCTATTTTTAAGCTACCGAAATATTAGTTTGTTATATATGTTCATTCATTCTCTCATGCTTGATTATTTTCACAGACATATGTTCTAGAATGAGAGTTCATATCTTATCAATTTCTGTTTATCTTTTTTTAATTCTCACATCATTAAAAAATAAAAGAAAAAAAAACAAAAAACAGAAAAACCCTCAAAGCAGAATTCTGTCCCTGAGGGGAACAAAATTCCTAAGAAGGTAACTTATAGCATCTTTAGATAAATATCTAGTTTAAGTTTCTTCCAAAAAAAAAAAATACCTTCAGAGAATTTGAGTGCCAGAATGATTGTATCTCTAAGAAATATTTTGCCATTTACAAGGCCAACATAAACTTGGTATTGGAATTTGCAGATCGTTCTCAGAGCATAAGATTAAAAGAAAGAACTTAAAAAGTTTTCAGCTGGTATATATCAGCTTGTTTTCTTTAATAATAGAGGGGAACAAGGCTGGAGCCTCACAACTTTGGTATTTTATATAAAGGAATAATGTTAATTATCCACAGATCACTTACTTTATCAGTCTTAAGTCAATTTACTAAGGTTTTTTATGGCTATTATGAGAAAGTAGGTGGTCTAGACTGGACATAATATCAAATAGGCATATGTGTAGGTCATAAAACAAAGGTTGAAAATATTTAGTCTGTTGTGGCTATATATTAGGAACAAAAGGCAAAAGGCTGAAGGAAAGTGACCAAATAAATCATGCCACTGGACAGTTAATTTAGGCAGAAAATGGCCTGAAGCATTTGTTTAGAAAATTCTATCACTTTTACTATTTATCTATATCTATCTTAAAATTTTTAAAACTAGAATTTACCTTTAAAATTCTCTTAAGTCAGTGATTATCAACCATCAGCTTGTTAATTGTTGTTGAGCATGTGGCTGTGCTATTTTTATATGATGGCAAAGGAGTAGAAAGATTAACAGGTTCAAATTTCCAGGCAATCTATGGGAACTTCTTATTCAGTGGGTCCCCCGTGGGCACCAGAAATCTCATTTTCAAGATTATTTTGCTATAAAAGACTGATTCTAACCTATTTAAGAATAAGACCCAGGCTAATGGAACATCTTGCAGGTAGCAGGTGTTCTGTTCGTTTGTGAAAGTGGGTAGGTAATGTTTACACATTCAGATGCAGATGTATCTTCTTGCTATATGAATGTTTTATTGCTTTATTTTTCAATTCAATTGAAAATAGTTGGAGGCTGATTATGCATGAATAGATGTAAAACATACATTTCTTTAGTTAAAAATCTGTACATTTTGAGACCTTTGACACATTTCTTGACTCTTCTCAGTCTTGTTTTTTGCATTTTTAAGATGATATGGCTTAATAATACCTACTCAACAGATTTAGTTCTAGGAGTAAAAAAAAATATTTCCAGAGCTTCGATTTAACTGCCCTGCCTCCTCAAGACCGGATGGTTTACATTCCTTAAAAATCCATCTACTCCCTTGTTCTATTTTTTGAGACTTTATCCTCTTTCTCTTCACTTTTCATTTATTTCATTTGGACAAACAACAATGTCGATAAAAACTACTTTTATACTTTTTATAAAAATTTATATAAATTATGTAAATATAATCACTTCATCATCACCTAGATAGAAGGAGTATTATAACATTTAACGGTAGAAGCTCACTCATTGTATAAAATATACGAGCTCCCCCTGGCTGGTGTTTGCTCAGTGGTTAGAGCATTGGCCTGTACACTAAAGGGTCATGGGTTTGATTCCCCATTAAGGGCACATACCTAGGTTGCAGGTTCAATTCCCAGCCTGGTCAGGGCACAGTTAGGGAGGCAACCAATCTCTCTCTCTCACATTGATGTTTCTCTCTCCCAATCACTCTCTCTCTCTCTCTCTCTCTCCCTTCTACTCTCTCTAAAAATCAATGAAAAAAAATATCTTCAAGTGAGGATTAACAATTTGAGTCAAGAGAATTACAAAGTATTTGAAAAAAAAAAATACCCCTGTACAACTCCCAGAAGTACATTTAAATCTCAAAGTATATTAAAAATAGAATGTTAAAAAAAAAATCTTGGGTGATTTTGTAATGCCCATGATTATATGCTAATCAGTTTCTTCATCTATTTTTCTTTATAGCTGATTATGACATTTTGGTTTCCCACTAATTATTTTGGATGAGTTGAAAACACATTGGAATGGGTGGGTTGAGAGTGGCAGTGTCATCAGTAGTGTCAAAGTAAAAGAAATGATTTGCATGTCCCCCTACAGCATCCTTAAGGAAGTTCTGTAAAACTGCCATGAAGTCAAGTATATGCTGAAGCCTCTATCACTACTAAATTTTAGCTAAATAAAGGCTCTGAAATTATAAGAGAATGTTTTAATGTTTTCAGGTAGGAACAAACAAACATTTATCTACTTGTTATTAGCTCCCCCTCCCCTGCTCCCCCCCCCCCCCGCCGTATGCCTTGACAGATGTCAGTCATCATCAATATCAGCAACAGCACCATCTACATATTATCATTAATCATTGCCAAGTGCACTCTTGAAGTTTCAATATGTTTGGCATATATTTAAAGTAAGTAAAACACCCTGGCTTGTGTGGCTCAATGGTTGAGCCTCAACCCATGCACCAAGAGGTCGCCGGTTCAATTCCAGGTCAGAGCACATATCCAGGTTGTGGGCCAGATCTCCAGTGGGGCATGCAGGAGCCAGTTGATGTTCTCTCTCATCAATGTTCCTATCGCTCGCTCTCTCTCCTACTCCCTTTCTCTCTCTCTAAAATCAATAGAGAGAAAATTAAAAAAATATATATATATAAAGTAAGTAAAACAGGCATGTGCCCTAACTTCTAGAAGAATACTTTTTTTCAGTCCAGGTTTATTTAGACATAATTTACATGTAATACAATTCACTCATGTTTACATGTATAGTTCTATGAATTTTGACAAATGTATATAGTTCTGTAACAACATCTCAAACTTTCCTGGTTCCATTTGTAGTTTATCTCCTCCAACTTCTCATACCTAGCAACCATTGATAGATTGTTGTACTTATAGTTTTGTGTTTTCCAGAATGTCAAATAAATGGTCCAATATGTAGTCAATTATGTCTGGGGTGTTTCAGTTAGCATAACACTTTTACATTCATCCATGCTGTTTTATGTATCAATAGTTTATTCATTTTTATTGCTGAATAACTTTCCATTTTACAGTTATGCCATAGTTTGATTATCCATGCAGCAGCTGATTGATATCTGTGTTGATTTCAGGTGTGCACATTTATGAGAAAGCTGATATAAATTTCTGCGTACAGATGTTTGTGTCTAACTAAAAGCATTTGAATTATAAATTATAACTTTAACTCAATGCCACATGAACATGCGAAGAATATATAGGACTTAAATTTTTTTATTGAGGGAATGATTAACAATTACTTCAGTAACAATGTTTCATCTAATATTTATAGATAAGCAATATGTTAATACATAGGGTGAACTGTTTGTTCTTTATCACATATATACATAGATGATTTATAATATGGTGGCATTTATTCTATTAATAACAACAGTCATTAAAAGTAGAGGTATGGTTCTGGCTGGTGTTGCTCAGCAATTAGAGCGTCAGCCCATGGACCAGAGTGTCCCGGGTTTGATTCCCGCTAAGGGTACGTACCTGAATTGCGGTTTGTCTTGGCCTCGATTGGGGTCATGTGAGTGGCAACCAGTTGATGTCTCTCTCACATTGATGTTTCTCTCTCTCTTTTCCTACCTCTCCCCCTCACACTCTATCTGAAGATAAATGCAAAAATGTTCTTGGGTGAGGATTTAAAATAAATAAAGAAAAATGGAAGTATGGAGAAAACTACAAAATAATCATCCTTAGTTGTTCTTATTAACATTATTAGCATTATTTACATTGCAATGGCAATGTTAAGACTCTCACCTAATTTCTGCTTTTCTCCTATTTTAACAGAACTCTGTGCTTAAGGCCATAGAAGACTCTAACTGAATAAGAAAATCCTTATATTTGCATAGTGCCAAGAAATTTAAAGGGCTTTAATGATATAATCAGTTCTGCAAACATGTTCTGAAAAACAAGACTCAAAATTTTCATTCTTTCTACAAGTGGTTATGGGATCCTTATTTCCTCAGTTAGCCTATCCTTCTTCTATTGCTGACCAGGGGAAGAAAAGGACTTCTGTACATAGGAATAGTAATCTACCATTAAATAGGTTCCATTGAAAAGACAAAGTTATGCAATAAGGCATGTTATTATCTGTTTTTCCAGACCTCACTACCTAAATTATTGGGAGCTAAACTGGGCAGGACCGTCCATACAAGTCATTTTAAATAGTCATCTACTCACATGGCTTGGAGTTGGGGTTATGGAGAAACTTTTGCTCCTTCTACCAATGAATCTCATAATCCCATAATCTCCAAGTCAACAAGAGCGTCCATGCCCATCATTGTACTGAGTGTTTTGATTGAAGATATATCTTCTACTATTTTGGAAACCCATAAATTCTGAAATTTAAAGCAAGACTATAATAAAACTGTATAGTAATGTTGTCATAAGTCTCTTAGTGATTCTGTATTTGTTTTGACTATGGCATGAAATATTATGAATTTGCCATTTGAAATATGCTGGTAACTGTGGAAATAGCTGAGCATATGCTGCATGTGAACATAATTTTATTTTACATACTCTGCTAGTGTGCTCATGTCACATTGTGTTCTATGTTTATTTCTTTGATAGTTTTTTCATTAATATTAAGATTTATGTTGCAAGTATAATTCTGCTTGCACTTGGGAAAATGGCACCCTCTAGAGGGTACCTAAGTCTTCTCTACAGTTTTTGAGGTTACTCACAGTAGCAGATTTTGGTTTTATCACTATTCCAACATTAATAATTTGGAATTAACATAAATGCCTCTATGGAATCAGGAGAGTTCTTTACTGACTCAAGGTTATTAAGTGGACTTCCAGGGCCTCTGAGGATGTGCACATTAACTGGGGGGTGTGACCTTAGGTCTATTGTTCTAACTTCTTTCCATTCCAAGGTCAAAGCCTTGATAGGTAGTTATAACTGACAGCCAGAGCAGGCATCAATCCATAATTTTTATTTT
Organism: Molossus molossus; assembly: GCF_014108415.1. Lineage (NCBI taxonomy): Eukaryota > Metazoa > Chordata > Mammalia > Chiroptera > Molossidae > Molossus > Molossus molossus. Next base: position 30,197,912 of record NW_023425348.1, read on the forward strand.
CAGGCAACTGCTGCTCTCCCTTCCTATTTGACAGATGCAACAAAATAGTAGAGAAACAATTTTCTGTAGAAATTATGTTGGTAAGGGCATGGTATGTTTTTTCAAAACCAAGCAATAAATCTTAGCTTTCTTTGGAAATATTCAAGATAGCTCTGAGATCACCTAGTGTCAGAGATCTTACCAATTTAGGTTCACAGAGGTCTTTTAAATAGTCAACAAATAAAACATAGAGAATGAAACTTTTATAATATCTGTTTTCTTTCAGTATGCCCTCCTTCCTTTTTCCATTAAGCCTGTGTATGTTACAGCATGGTAAACCACACTTAATCTTTCACCTACATTAAATTTCAGAGCCTACTGTTATATACCGTGTGAGATTATTACTTAACAAGCTCTTGATAGGAAAATTGTAAGAGTGAGAGGTATTTATAGAAGTAACAACTCCAACATTAAATGTTACTACAAACCAAGCACAAAGAATCCATGAGATCTTATTAAGGTGTTTATTAAATTTAGAAAGGTGTTCAGTGCAGTTTTTCTCAGGTCTGGCAGTTTGAGAATTGAGCATATTTGACTTTTTCTAAGAAGCATCTAAGTTAAGCATTTTTTTCATGTGATTTCTCCAGAATTCTTGTTGTACAGGTATAGTTTAGGCTGACTTTGGCAGCTCTAGAAGCTTCTCTATGAAAACAATAGCTTTTTTTTTTTCTCCAGTAGAGGCTTTGAATTCTCTACTTATTAAATAAAAAGAAACAATTTCTTTTGCTCTGTGTGGGAATCAAAGATTCTGTAAAGCCTTGAACCCTGACCATTAAAAAAAAGAAGTTTTGAGTAGGCAGAAAAAAATATGAACTCTGGTTGTTTACAAATAATAAGTGTTTCTTTTCTTTCTTTCTTCACATAACAGTGAAAGATTTATCACAATTCACTGCAATTACTTGCTTGCTTTCCCTTTGCCAAAATAGTCTTCCTGTTTTTATTCTGTTTATCTGTTCCAGGACCTGACAGTGTATGGCACATTGTATATTTTGAACAAATGAATGAATCAAAGTATAAAACACTAGTTCCACTTAGAAGTGTACTCAGCTTTTCTGAATTCCTGGGATATAAGTGAAAAACTGTAAGCTTGGTTTTCTGTCTTTCTAAAAAAAAACACCACAATATTGTTATCTATAATCACAGGGCTGTGCATTAGCTTTCCAGAACTTATTCATCTTCTAGCAAGTTTGCACACTTTAACCAACATCTCTGCAATTTTTCTGCAAGTTTGTTTTTTTCTTGACATTTTCAATTTCTGTGAATAAAGTCACCATTCACCTATGCCATTGTTAAAGACAGACATGAGTGCTGGCCAGCGTGGCTCAGTGGTTAGAGTATCAGCCTGCCCTCTGGAGGGTCGCAGGTTAGATTCCTGGTCAAGGGGGCACTTGGTGGAGGCAACCAATTGATGTGTCTCTCTCACATCGATGTTTCTCTCTCTTGCCCCTCCTTCCCTTCCTTTCCACTCTCTCTGAAAATTCAATGGGAAAAATATCCTTTGGTGAGGATTAATAACAAAAAAACAACAGAACCTGAGTTATCATAAATATCTCCCCATTTCCCCTCTCGTCACCAGGTCTTTTCCATTTTATCTTTTTATGTATTTTTTACCAAACCCAATACTTCCTCTATCTCAGTTATCCCTTAGAACTTGCATATTGGCTACAGTCTTCTAATGTGTCTATCACAATTATTTTCTGCTTTTGATACAGAGTCACATAAACATTTTTTGTTGTAATTTCTATTTTCTTTCAAGCTCCGATTCACACTTAATATCTCTAAGATGTCTCCTATTACTCCTTACCCTCATTCAGAAATAAATGTATATATCTTTTTCCTGCAATCCCATACGTCCCCTATGAGTATGTACCATGACATATATAATTGTTTTACTCTTCTGTCTCTTCCATTAGAGTGCAAACTCGTTAACATCAATGATATATTTGTTGGCATAAGTTCCTATATAGAAGTCATAGACAAATGCTAGTCATTGAATATATATTTGAGGCATAAATGAATTAAAAACAGAATTAAGTGTATTGTGAGAACTGTTACAGTAATAATTTAGGATTGCTTTAGAAAATAGTCACAACATCCCAAGCTAGGATGAGAACTTAATATCTTTTATTAAAACTTGATTAAATGATGAGTAATGGGAGCTGACCATTTCAAATCAGTCATCTGTTTGAGGGAGAAAGGTGCTGGACTCTAGACCCACAAGAGTCAGCACACATTTACTGTTAAAAGTTATATAGTGATAGTTTTTAGACTTTGAAAGTCCCTGTCAGAATTACTCAACTCTATCACTGTAGCAGGGGGAAAAAAGCCATAGACAGTACCTAAATTAATGGGCCTGTGTTTCAATAAAACATTATTTACAAATACAGGGAGCTCATTGGATTTAGCCTGTAGTTTGCAGACCTCAGCAAAGAAATATTCATCAGTAACAATGTATAGAAATATAATCCATTGTATGTATGGATCTTGTGTCCTGCAAGCTTGCTTCAATGGTTATTAGTTTAACAGTTTTTACGTGTTTATGCATTCCCTAGGAAGTTCTCTATAAATCATATCATGTTAATACATAGGTGGTTTTATTTATCTCCTTACAATTCACATGACTGTTATTTCTTTTGCATCCTTAACTATTCTGACTAGAACTTCCAGTACAAGACATCCATGCCTTATTTCTTATTCGAAGAAGAAAATACTCAGTCTTCCATTATTGAGTATGACACTGACTGTGGAATTTCTGTAGAAGCTTTTTATTAGATTGAGAAAACCCCCATATACTTAGAGTTTGGTGAGTGTTTTTATCATGAAAGTATATTGGATTTTGTCAAATACATTTTCTATATCTATTTAGTTGACCACATGTTTTTATCTTTTATAGTAATATGGCATATTGCATTGATTGATTTTTAGAAGTTAACTCAACTTTGTTTTTGCAAAAACTCAAGCCTTAAACAGAATTTCTGTAATGATTAACACTTCTATAGCAAGAGCTATTTGCATGATCACTGGGAGATGTAGCCAGAATTAAGATAGAATAAGAGAGAGCACACATTTCACTCTGTTACATGAACACTACTTTTGTTGCATTCATGAAATTTGGTATGTTTTGTTTTTGTTTTAATTCATCTCAAAGAATTTTCTAATTTCCCTTTTGATTTCTTTTTTCAACCCATTGATCTTTAGAACTGTATTAATTTCTATATATTTGTGAATTTTCCAAATCTCTTTTTTTTATTATCTAAATAAATTGTATTCTCTTTAGAGAACATAGTTGGTATAATTTGAATTATTTCAATTTTATTAGAGTTTGTTTTTTGGTCATCAGATGGTCCATATGGGTATAGCATTGTTCATACCTTCACTTTCCTTTTTAATCTACCTCTTTATTGTTCTTTTCATTATTGAAAGTGCGGGACTCCAATTAGTAGTATTTAATTCTTTATTCTTCCCTTCAGTTCTTCCAGTTTTCACCTTATATTTCTGGATTGTTGTTTTGTACATATATATTTTTAATTATTATACCTTCATGATAGAATCATCCTTTAATTCTATTAATTGCCATACATTATCTTTAGTAACAATTTTTTTTTAAGTTTATTTGGTGTGATATTTGTGGACCAATTACAGCTCCTTTTCCTTGCTGTTCATCCATTTATCTTTTATGTTCAAATTATTTGCAACTTTAAAGCATGTGTTTTATCATACCATGTATAGTGTTATCATGTCTTTTTTTGATGTTATCCAATCTCTTCCTTTGGATCGGGATAGGATACTGAATTTGGTACTGAGAGTAATTCTAGAGAAACAGAATCATAAAAATCTTCTGATTTTGTTATGAGTTTTACAGACTTGTTTGTTTTTTATAATTAGATTTAAAGGAGCAAATGACTATTTCCGGTGGTAAAGGGGACATTGATATATCTTGGTGACTGTGGCACAGGTATGCAAAATATCATTACTGGATAGTCCTAATCAAATATTTATAAAAGGTAAGGTTCTAGGTGACCTTGTATTTGATATTTTAGAACATTTTCGGTTGGTTAATCTTTATGGTGCCAGAAAAAGTAAGGGGGAAAGCATGGGCTTTAAATTACCAGCTCAAGTTTCACAGAAATGACCTAAAAATTTCTGTCTGCTGTGAAAGAAACCCTCATTTCTCAGAGTCATGGGCTTTGATTACTGAAAAATAAACCCACACTCTTGTTCTTGGAATGGCTGAATTACAATGCAAATTGAATTCCCAACCTCACAGCATGCATGCTATTAAATAAGGTTGTTGATCTGAAAGGAATGGGATCTTGAAGACTGGAATGGGTTTATATGGGCAGAGTCTGATGAAGTAGGAACTATTAACACCTAAATTCTGTTCAGTCTTCTTTGGTAGTAGAAGCTGCCCTTCTATCCTTGTTTGAAGAGACCTGAAACATCATTTTAGTCTATCGATCAGAGTTGGGCTTATGAACTTCAGATAATAGGAGAATTTAGCTCAAATCCATCTCACAGAGAGCCCAGTCACTATCTTGACCCATCCTATGTGTTACTTTGGTCTATTTACCTAGTCATCTGGAAAGCTGCTAGGTTTGAGTGGGGCCTGGAGTAGAAAAAGACTCTGATACAGGCCTAAACCGCCATGCATGGTGCTCTGTCACTTGATTCAGGATAATCCACAGACCTAATGATGTTTGAAATGTCAGTGTCAGGTACAGATTTTGTTTGGCAGCCCTTATAGCAGTGATTTTCAACCATTTTCATCTCATGGCACACACAATCTAATTACTAAAATTCTGCGGCACAGCAAAAATTGTATTTTTTGCTAATGTGACCAAAAAAAAAAAAAATGGGTAGAATTTTGATTCATTCACACCAGGTGGCTATTGTTGGGTTGGCTGTTGTTTTTAGTGTTTTTTTATTTGATAATCCAAGGGAAAGGAGGTCAGTGCCCCTGACTAAATAATCAGGTATTGCATGTTTTACTAACTCTTGTGAGCCACAGCATTTAGAAAAGAAAAAATAAATGAAAGGGATCAAAATTGGAAAGGAGGAAGTGAAACTGTCATTATTCACAGATGACATGATAATGTACATAGAAAACCCCAAGACTCCATCAAAAATCTATTAGATTTAATAAATAAATTTGGCAAAGTAGCAGTATACAAAATTAGCATTGAGAAATCAATAGCATTCTTATACTCCAATAATAAACTCACAGAAAGAGAAACTAAAAAAAAAAAAAAATCCTATTTACCACTGCAGCGAAGAAATCAAGATACCTAGGAAAAAAATAAATCAAAGAAGTAAAGAACCTGTTTGCAGAAAACTACAGGACACAGAAAAAAGAAATAGAAGGAGATATAAACAAGTGGAAACACATACCTTGTTCATGGACTGGAAGAATTAACATCATTAAAATGTCCAGGCTACCCAAAGCAATCTATAGATTCAATGCAATCCCCATCAAAATAATAATATATTTTGCAAAACTAGAATAAATACTCTGAAAGTTTATATGGAACCAAAAAAGACCCAGAATAGACACAGCAATCTAGAAAAAGAAGATCAAAGTAGGAGAGATCACAATATCAGATATCAGGTTATACTACAAAGCCATAGTAATAAAACCAGCCTGGTACTGGCACAAGAACAGGCATATAGACCAATGGAACAGAACAGAGAACCCAGAAATTGATCCAAGACATTATGCTCAATTAATATTTGACAATGGAGTAAAGACAACCTCTTTAATTAGTGGTGTTGGGAAAATTGGACAGCTACATCCAAAAAAATGAAACTAGACCACCAACTTACACCATGCTCAAGAATAAACTCAAAATGGATAAAAACTTAAATGTGACTTGTGAAACCATAAAAATTCTAGAAGAAAATGTAGGCAACAAAATTTCAGACATCACATGCAGCAGAAATTTTACTAATACAACACCTAAGGCAACAGAAACAAAGGAAAAAATTAATACATGGGACTATATCAAACTAAAAAGCTTCTGTGCAGTAAAAGAAACAAGCATCAAAACAGAAAGGGAACCCACTATATGGAAGAGCATAATTGCCAACAATACATCAGATAAGGTGTTAATTTCCAAAATATATAGAGTACTCATACAACTCAACTAAAGGAAGACAAATAATCTAATTTAAAAATGGGCAGAGAACATACTTAGACACCTCTCTAAACAGGACCTACAAATGGCCAAGAAACATATGAAAAAATGTTCAACATCACTAATCATCAGAGAGATGCAAATTAAAATGACTATGAGGTATCTCATCTCTCACTTACTAGAAAGGCTGCCATCATCAAACAACAAGTGATGGCGAGGGTGTGGAGAAAAGGGGACTCTAATACACTGCTGGTGGAAATACAAACTGGTGTGTCCACTATGGAAGACAATATGCTGTTTCCTCAAAAAATTAAAAATTGAACTGCCATTTGACCCAGTGATCCGACTTCTAGGAATATATTTTAAGAAGCTTGAAACACTCATCAGAAATAATATATGTACCCCTATGTTCACAGCAGCACTATTTACGATAGTTAAGAACTGGAGACAGCCCAAGTATCCATCAATAGTTGAATAAATAAAAAAGCTGTAGTACATGACCACCATGGAATACTATGCAGCTGTAAGAAAGAAAGGTCTCTTATCTTTTGAGACGACATGGAGGGAACTGGAAAGTATTATGCTAAGCGAAATAAGCCAATCAGAGAAAGACAAATATTACATGATCTCACTTATTTGTGAAATATAATGAACAAAATAAGCTGATGAACAAAATAGACCCAGAAACATAGAAGTAGGGTTCAGACTGACAAACCTCAGAGAAGTGGGGAGGGAAGAGATAAACCAAGGAACTTATATACTTATATGCATAACAAATGAACATAAACAACGGTGCGGGGGCAAGGTGGGATTGAGCGGCAGGTGTCAAGGGGGGAAAAAGAAACATTTGTATCAAAAATAAATTAATCAATTAAAAAAAAAACTCTTGTGGAACACTGGTTGAAAATTGCTGCTCTCTAGATAAGTCACAGTAAGGTCCTTAGGATTTGGGGGCAAAGCTCTGGCATCCTTTGTGGATAACTAAGAAAGAAATTTGACTTGCTACTGGGCCTTAGTAGAGACTGAATGCTTAACCACTGGCCACCAAGTTACCATTCAATCTGAGACATCTATCATGAATTGTGTGTTGTATGACCCATGAAGCCATAAAGTTGGGTGTGTTCAGAAACACTCTATCATCAAATGGAAGTTTATATATATATGAGATATGATCAGGCTCAAGCAGGCCCTACAGGCACAAATGAATTACATGAGGAAATGACCCAATGTCCACGGTCCCCAGTCCTGCTCCATTATCTTCTTTCTTCGAGCCTGTGCCTGTATAGCCTCATAGAGAATTCCCTATGATCAGTTTACTAAGGATAATAAGAAACAGACATTTTGGATCTGGTTTATAAATCTTACAGATGGTTCTGTATTATGTGAAAGCATCTCCCTAAAATGAACCACTGTAGCAATACTATAGTCCTTTCTGGATTGTCCCTGAAGGACAGTGGTGAAGGAAATTTCCTTTTAGTTGGTAGAACCTTGAGCAATGCATCTAGTTTATTTTGCTTGAAAGAAGTAGCCATATATATGAGTATATATTGATTAAATAGGCTGTGGCCTATGATTTGTCTCAGTAGTCAGCAACTTGGAAGGAACATGGTTAGAAAACTTGTGATAAAGAGATCTGGGGAAATATGGAAATAGACCTCTGGATGGACAAAGAATATGACAATATTTGTGCCTCATGTGAATGCCCAGCAAAATGTCATCTCAGCAGGAAAGTGGATAGGATGGCTCGATTTGTACATACCAGTCAGCCTTTTTCCCCAGGCATTTTTTGTCATTGCCTAATGGGCTCAGAAAAAAAAGTGCTCATGGTGGCATAAATGGAATTTATATATGAACTCAACAACGTGAACCAGTTAAACACTAACCAGTGCTGATCCAGTTACAGCCACGGGTGATTGCCCAATCTTCCCACACAGACCAACACTGAGTCCCTGATATGGCACCATTCAATGGGTCAGTCAGGCAGCTACCTGGTAACAGGTTGATTATATTAGACTGCTTCCATGATGAAAATGGCAGAACTTCCTTCTTACTGGAATAGGCATTTTCTCTGGGGTTATTAATCTTTCAGTTGTACACAGGATGGTTCTATCATGTTAAATGAAAGTATTGTTTTATTTGGAGATTAAATATTATTTAAGGAGATGTTATACAGGTGCCAGGTTAATAAAAGTAAGGTTGTGATGGCTAATCTTGTATGTCAACCTGGCAAGGCTATAGTACCCAGGTGTTAATCAAGTATCAATTTAGATATTACTGTGAACTTTTTTGTAGATAAAGTTAATATCTACAGTCAATTGATTTAAATATTGGAAGTTACCCTTAGTAATATAAATGGGCCTCATTCAACAGATTGAAGCCCTTAAGAGCAAAAACAGACAACAAGAAACATTGCCTCAAGTCTGAAGCATCAGCTGCTGCCTGAGTTTCCTTCATGCCAGCCTGCTGTACATATTTTAGATTTGTCAGCCCCACAATCCTACAAGCCAATTCCTTAAAATATATGACATAATTGATATTGATTCTGTTTCTCTGGAGGACCCTGACTGATACAAAGTGTTTATTCAATTTCGTTTTTAATGTAATTACTGGCACAGTAGAATTATGCCTACCATTATATTTTATTATTTATTTATTTATTTATTCATTTATTTTTGTACCTCTATTTTTAAAAATTATTCCCTTGCTTTATGATAGAGATGCTCTACCCTAACATACCATTTTATTTTTTGTCTTTTACTATACATATTGAGAAATTTTCTTCTTGTTTCCTTGGAAAGAATTACAATTTATATCTTAACTTAAAATTTTCTAGTTCCTATAAGTAACAATTCAATTATTATAATGTAGAAAACATTTACTCCAATATAGCTCTATTTTCTCCTCTTTCTTTGTACTCTTACTGATATATAAATTACCTCTTTATAGATCATAGTCCCATTAACACAGTTATATATTTATTGCATTATGAAGTTGTCTTGTAGATTAGGAGAAAAAGAGAAAAACAAAACACTTTTTTTTTTTTATTGAAATAGAAATTTAAAAATATATATTATTTTTGTTCCTTGGGGACTATTGTGTTTTTATACAAATTTTAGGATTATTTTTTCTATTTCTCTGAAAAATGCCATTAGAGTTTTGCTACTGATTACATTTAATCTATAACTTGCCTTGGGTAGCATAGATATTTTTAAAGAGTAATACTTTCCAGAAATCTTGAGATAGAACAAAGCTGGATGCATCACATTTTCTGATTTTAAACTGTATTACAAAGTTGTGATAATCAAAGAAGTATGGTATCAGCATAAAAACAAATAGAGCAATGAGACAGACTAGAGATCTCAGACATAAACTCATGCATGTATGGTCAATTAGTTAATGATAAAGAAGTAAATTACATACATGGAGAAAAGATGACATTTTCAATAAATGATGTTAGGAAAATTGGATAACCACATGCAAAAAATGAAACTGACACCATACATAAAAATCACCTCAAAATGTTTAAAGACATCAACGTGAAGCCTGAAACAAAAAAAAACTACTAGAAGAAAACAGAAGATAGGCTTCTTGACATCAGACTAGAAATGAATGGCTTTTAGATTTAAAACCAAAAGCACAAGCAACAAAAGTAAAAGCAAACAACTGGGACTATATCGAACTAAAGTACTTCTGCATAGCAAAGGAACCATCAACAAAATGAAAAGGCAACCTATGGTATGGGGAAAAATGTTTTCCAACAAGGTGCTAATAACTAAAATATATATAAAAAAACTCAATAGCAAAAAAGAAAAATCACAAACAATTTTATGTAAAATTGGACAGAGTAGTTAGTTGAATAGATATTTTTCATAGAAGGCAAATGGCGAAAGGGTACATGTACAGGTGTTCAGCATCACTAATCAATGAGAAAATGTGAATCGAAACCATGAGATGTCACCTCACACCTGTTAGTATCATTATTGTTAAAAGAATAAGAGATAAGTGTTGAGAAAGACAGGTGAAAAAGGGAACCCTCTTTCATTGTTGTAAAATTGTTGGTGTAAAATATAAAGTGGTGCAGCCATTAAGGAAAACAGTATGAATATTCCTCAAAAACACTAAAAATGGAACTATCAAATGATCCAGCAATCCCGTTTTGGGGTACACATCCAGAGGAAATGAAACAGGATTTTGAAGACATGTCTGCACTCTAATGTTCATTGCAGCATTATTTAGAACAGCCAGGTGTCTATAAATAGAAGACTGGATAAAGAAGGTGTGCGATTATGCAGGGTGAGGCCAAAATAGGTTTGCAGCTGTGAGTACATAAAACAGTTTATTCTTGTATTATTTATTATTGTATTATTTTTATACAAACAACTGTAAACCTGCTTATACTAACCCTGCATATATTGTTATATTTATAGATTTATAAAACCATATATATATATATCCACAAAAATGGAATATTAAATTAAGAAAAGACATTTTGAAATTTGCAACAACATGAATAAAACTTGAGGACATGCTAAGTGCAATAAGTCAGGCAGCAAAAGAAGTGTTCTATGATATTATATTTTTTCTTTTTAACCTGTATTTATTTATTTTTTATTAATTAATTAATTATTGTTATAGATGTTTCTCCTTTTTCCCACACTGATTCCCTCCCCACGTTGTCCCCAGCTTTGTTGTCCATGCCCATTGTTCATGCATACATGTACATAAGTTCTATGGTTTATCTCTCCCCCACCACCCCCTCTTCTGGGGATTGTCAGTCTGTACCCCACTTCCACGTCTCTGGGAATACCCCATTCCTCAGACTGTTATGTTCATTATATTCCACAAATAAGTGAGATCATATGAAACTTGTCTTTCTCTGTTTGGCTTGTTTCACTTAGAATAATACTTTCCAGGTCCCTCCATGTCATCTCACAAGATAAGAGATCTTTCTTACAGCTGCATACTACTCCATTGTGTATATGTACCACCGCATTTTATCTATTTGTTACCCATGGATACTTGGGCTGTTTCCAGATCTTAGCTAGTGTGAATAGTGCTGCTACAAACATGGGTACATATATTCTTTATGATTGGTGTTTCAGGCTTCTTAGGGTATATTCCTAGAAGTGGGATCACTGGGTCAAATGGAAGTTCAATTTTTAATTTTTTGAGATAACACCATACTGTTTTGCATAGTAGCTGCATCAATCTGCATTTCTACCAGCAGTGTACTAGAGTCCCCTTTTCTCCACACTCTCGCCAACACTTGTTTGATGATTTGTTAATGGCGGCCATTCTGACAGGTGGGAGGTGATACCTCATTGTTGTTTTAAATTGCATCTCTCTGATGATTAGTGATGTTGAGCTTTTCTTCATATGTCTCTTGGCCATTTGTATGTCCTGTTTGCAGAGGTGTCCATTCAGCTCTTCTGTCCATTTTTTAATGGATTTTTTGTCTTTCTTTTGTTGAGTTGTATGAGTACTCTATATATTTTGGAAATTAATCTCTTATCTGATGTATCATTAGCAATGATGCTCTCCCATAGAGTGGGTTGCCTTTCCATTTTGGTGGCTGTTTCTTTTGCTGTGCAGAAGCTTTTGAGTTTGATGTAGTCCCATGTGTTCATTTTTTCCTTTGTTTCTGTTGCCTTAGGTGATGTATCAGTGAAAATTCTGCTGTACATAATGTCCAAAATTTTGTTGTCTACATTTTCTTCTAGGATTTTAATGGATTCACAGATCACATTTAAGTCTTTTATCTATTTTGAGGTTATTTTTGTGTATGGTTTAAGATGATGGTCTAGTTTCATTTTTTTTTTTTTTGCATGTAGCTGTCCAATTTTCCCAACAACATTTATTAAAGAGGCTCTCTTTACTCCATTGCATGCTCTTGCCTCCATTATCAAATATTAATTGAGCATAATGTCTTAGTTCCATTTCTGGGTTCTCTGTTCTGTTCCACTGGTCTATATTCCTGTTTTTGTGCCAGTTCCAGGTTATTTTGATTACAGTAGCTTTGTAATATAACCTCATATCTGGTATTGTTACCCCACCTACTTTGTTATTTTTTTTCAAGATTGCTGTAGCTATTCAGGGTCTTTTTTGGTTCCATGTAAACTTTTGAAGTATTTGTTCTAGTTCTGTGAAATATGTTCTTGGTATTTTGATGGGGATTGCATTGAATCTATACATTGCTTTGGGTAATATGGACATTTTAATTATGTTAATTCTCCCAATTCATGAACAAGGTATGTGCTTCCACTCTTTTATATCTTCCACTATTTCTTTTTTCAATAACTTGTAGTTTTCTGTGAATAGGTTTTTTACTTCTTTGGTTTACTCCTAGGTATCTTATTTTTTTTTGCTGCGATGGTGAATAGGATTGTTTTTTCAGTTTCTCTTTCTGTGAGTTCATCCTTGAACTCTTCTCATCCATAAGAATGCTGTATATTTCTTGACATTAATTTTGTATTCTTCTACTTCGCCAAAATCATTTATTAAGTTCAGTAGATTTTTGATGAAGTTTTTAGGGTTTTCTATGTATAATATCATGTCATCTGCAAATAATTACAGTTTCACTTCCTCCTTTCCAATTTGGATCCCTTTTATTTTTTCTTCCAGTCTGATTGCTGTGTCTAAGACTTCCAGTACAATGTTAAATAAGAGTGGTGAAAGTGGGTATCCCTGTCTTGTTCCTTTCTTAAGGGAAATGCTTTTAGTTTCTGTTCATTGAGTATGATGTTGGCTGTAGGTCTTTCATACATGGCCTTTATTATGTCAAGATATGATCCCTCTATGCCCACATTGCTGAGCGTTTTTATCAGACATGGATGCTGGACTTTCTCAAGTGCTTTTTCAGCATCTATTGATATAATCATGTGGGTTTTATTCTTCATTTTATTTATGTGGTGTATCACATTTATTAATTTGATAATATTGTACCAGCCTTGCATCCCTGGGATGAATCCCTCTTGGTTATGGTGAATAATTTTTTTCATGTATTGTTGAATCCGATTTGCTAGTATTTGGTCAGAATTTTGGTGTCTATGTTCATCATGGGTATTGGCCTGTAGTTTTCTTTCTTTGTAGTATCTTTTTCTGGTTTTGGAATTAGAATTATACTGGCCTCATAAAACGAGTTTAGAAATCTTCCTCCTTCTTTAATTTTTTGAAATAGTTTGAGTAGAATAAGTGTTAGGTTTTTTTTGAATGTTTGGTAAAACTCCCAGTGAAGCCATCCGGGCCTGGGTTTTTGTTTGCTGGAAGAGTCTTGATTACCTCTTCAATTTCCTTAGTTGTTATTGGTCTGTTCAAGTTATCTATTTCTTCACTGTCCAGTTTTGGGAGACTATGTGTTTCTAGAAATTTGTCCATTTCACTTAGATTGTTGAATTTGTTGCCATATAATTGTTCACAGTAGTTGTTAACAATATTTTGTATTTCTGTGGTGTCGTTGTTGCTTCTCTTCTTTCATTTCTGATTTTGTGTATTTGGGTTCTCCCTCTTTGTGTCTTGGTGAGTCTAGCTAAGGGTCCATCAATGTTGTTTATCTTTCAAAACAACAAGCTCTTTGTTTCATTGATTCTTTGAATTGTTTTTTTGGTCTCTATGTCATTTATTTCTGCTTTGATCTTTACTATTTCCTTCCTTCTACTTGCTCTGGGGTTTTCTTTTTATTTGCTTTCTAGTTCTTTAAATTGTGAGGTTAGATAGTCTGTTAGATATGTCTCTTGTTTCTTGAGGTAGGCATGTAGTGCTATGAACTTCCTTCTCAGAACTGCTTTTGCTGCATCCCATAGATTTTGTGTTGTTGTGTGTTCATTTTCATTGGTTTCCAGGAAGTTTTTAATTTCTTCCTGGTTCTCCTCAGTAACCCATTCATTGTTTAATAACATGCTATTTAGCCTCCAAGTGTTCAAATGTCTTTGCATGTTCTTGTTGCAATTCATTTCTAGTTGCATTCATTGTGATCTGAGAAGATGCTTCATATGATTTCAATCTTCTTGAACTTGTAGAGACTTAGTTTTTGCCCTAACATGTGGTCTATCTTTGAGAATGTCCCTTGTGCACTTGAGAAGAATGTGAATTCTGAAGTTTTGGGGTGTAATTCTTTGTATATATCTATTAAATCCATTTGGTCTAGTGCTTCATTTAGAGTCTCTGTTTCCTGGCTAATTTCTTGTCAAGAAGGTCTATCCAGTGATGACAGTGAGGTGTTGAAGTCCCCTGCTATAATTGTATTGCTGTATATTTTTCCTTTGAAGTCCTCCATAAGATGTTTAATATATTTTGGTGCTACTAAATTGGGTGTATATATGTTTATCAAGGTTATATCTTCCTGTTGGATAGATCCTTTCAATATTATGTAGTGGCCTTCTTTGTCTCTAGTTATGGACTTAGTCTTGAAATCTACTTTGTCAGATATGAGTATTGCTTTCCCATCTTTTTTCTTTTTTTTTTTTCCTTTTTGTTTGCTTGAAAGATTTTTTTTCCATCACTTCACTTTCAACCTATGTGAGTCTTTTGTTGTGAGGAGGGTCTCTTGTAAACAACTTATATGTGAGTCATGCTGTCTTAACCAATCAGCTACTCTGTGTCTTTTTATAGAAGCATTCAAACCATTCACATTTAAGGTGATGATTGATATGTACTTATTTATTGCCATTTTTGTTTAATTTGGTTATATATTTCTTCCTATTTTTTCTACTAATTACAGCAGTCCTTTTGACATTTCCTGTAGTGCTGGTTTGGTGCTAATGTATTCCCTTAGCCTTTTTTTGTCTGGAAAGCTCTTCATTTGACCTTCAATTTTGAATGATACCCTCAATGGATAGAGTAGTCTTGGATTCAGATTCTTGACCTTGATTACTTCATGCCATTTCCTTCTTGCCTATATTATTTTTGTTGAGAAGTCAGCTTACAGTCTTATGGAGGTTCCTTTGTAGGTAACCTGTTGCTCATCTTTTGCTGCTTTTAGGACTCTCTCTTTGTCTTTAATTTTTGGAATTTTAATTACTATGTGTCTTGGTGTAGGCCTTTTTGAGTTCTTCTTACTTGGGGATCTCTGTGCTTCTTGAACTTGAATGCCTTCTTCCCTCACCAAGTTAGGAAAATTTTCTGTCACGATTTCTTCAAAAATATTCTTTAACCATTGCTCATTTTCTTCCTCTTTGGGGACTCCTATGATGTGAATATTATTATGTTTCCAGTTGTCCCACAGTTCTCTTAAGCTGTCTTCCTGTTTTTTAATTGTTTTTCCTTTTGGTTTTCAAATTGGTTGATTTTTTTCTACCCTGTTTTCTAATTCACTGATCTGGTCCTCAGCTTCCTCTACTCTGCTGCTTAGTCTTTCCAATGTGTTCTTAATTTCTCCTATGTCTTTCTTCATTTCCACTTTGTATGTTTTCAGTATTTCTATACCATTAGTCATGGTGCTGATGACCTTACTCATGCTGTTGAGCTTCCTCAGATCATGGCTCTGAATTCTACCTCTGATAATTTGCTTAGCTGTATTTCATTTATCTTATCTTTGACAGAGTTCTCTTGTTCATTCATTTGGAATTTGTTTCTTTGTTTCACCATTTTGGCTATCTCAGTGGGTTTTGGAGCCTGCCAAAATTTCCCTTTAGGTGTTGGTGTTCTGCTTTTTGTAGCTCCCTCTGCTGGGTTTGGATGAGGATGGATGCACCCACATTAAACAACACTGTCAAGTCTTACTTTCCTGGGTACATTTGCAAGCCCATGTAAGGTTCAGTTATCCTCTTGCTTTTTCCTGGATGCTAGTAGTCTGTTACTTAGTGCCTTGGAATGTATCCCTGGTGTTCTGCATAAAAGTATTTCCAGAGGTTGGGATAGATGTTGGTTGTTAATGAGCCTCAATTTGCATTTCTTTGCTCACCTGAGAAAGACTGAATCTCTGAGGGGAGGGGCTGCTGCTTTTCTCCACAGCTCTGGGAAGGAACACACTGGCCACTGTTCTTTGTGGCCGCAACTCAGCAAAAACTCTGAGTACTCTCTAAATCCCAAGTGACCCCACAGAGTTCCAGCTCAGTCTGCCCTCCCTCTGCTGTAGCCCCCAGGTTAGTTGCTATCGCTATTTTAGTGCTCTGTCCAAGGTCTCTGTGCTATTGAGTGGGCTTGGTCTTTATTCCCCAAGGGCGCTGCTCACAGCTAAGACTGCTGCTGTCCATGGGCTTTCAGCCCACCACCCTCTCACGCCTCTGCAGATTCTACCAGTGTCTCTGGTTATATGATCCTGTCCTGCTGCATTTCTGTTGTTTTTTTTCCCCAAGGATTTGTCTTTATTTCAGTTGTAATTCTCTTTTGGTCCTGGGAGATCGTCTCTGTAGCTTCTGTTCACTCCGCCTCCATTTTCACACCCTCTATGTCTATCTTGTGTGCAGCTGGGTTGCACAGGCCTTTCTGGTGCTTCAGCACCTTGCAGATCCTGCTGGTAACTGGATGGCACAGTCCCTGCTTGCTAGCGCAGGCCTCTCTGGTGCTTCAGCACCCCATTGGCCCCGTAGGTAACTAGATGGTGCAGTCCCTGATG
Organism: Molossus molossus; assembly: GCF_014108415.1. Lineage (NCBI taxonomy): Eukaryota > Metazoa > Chordata > Mammalia > Chiroptera > Molossidae > Molossus > Molossus molossus. Next base: position 30,214,634 of record NW_023425348.1, read on the forward strand.
GGTGGCACAGGACTCTCAGGTGCTGCTGCACCCGGCAGGTGCAGCAGGTAACTAGATTGCACAGTTCTGCTGGGTCGCACAGGACTCTCTGGCGCCCCTGCACCCTGCAGTTTTTGCGGGCGGGCAGCTGGATTGCACCAGTGTCTCTTGGGCTCTGGCTTCCCACTGCTCTTGTGGACTTCTGGACAGCATAGGCCTCTGTGGAGCCCCAGGTCCCACTGCTGGTGGCTGGGAAGTGCTGCTGCCCTGTGGGGCTCAACTCCTCCTCAGCTTTTGCTATAGTTTTTTGGGATGGGTCTCACGTGCTCGTCAGTGTTTTTGTTGCCTGGTGATAGATTCTGCTTCCCAGCCTCTGTTGCCAGGGGTATATCTCAACTCTCAATGGGCTGCTACTGTGGGGGATGGTGCTGGGCCTCGGGCTGTCTCCGGCTTTAGCGACCAGCACCTTGGGAGCTCCACTACTGTGCACTGGTCTGTATTGACACAGAGTGTCCACTGGTCCGATGGTGCCACATGCACTGGTGGGCTCAGGTTGCTGGACCCTAGCCGCTCCCACTGCCTCCTCCCAGGGAAAACCTGGGATCTTCCAAAATGGTGTGACCTCCCTGCGGAGCAGGGAGAAGTGCCCTAAAGAGCTGCTTACCATGGTAGCCGGCTGCTACTATCCACAGCAAAGGAACTTTCTGCTCTGTGGCTCTGCACTGCTCAGGTTTGGTCATCCACCTTCATGTCCACTCACACTCTCTCACACACTTACCCTCCCTCCAGTCCTGCCCACCTCCATCTTCCTTTTCTGTGATATTACTTAATGTGAAATCTAAATGAGCCAAAGTCATAAAAAGAGACTTGGACCAAGGGTGGGAAGTGGGGAAAATGGGGAGATGTTGGTTAAAGTGACAAGCTTCCAGTTATAAATTAAATAAGTTACAGGTTGTAATGTAGAGTATAGTGATTATAGTTAATAATACTGTATTATATATCTATACATTGTTATGACAGTAAATATTAAATGTTCACAGCACACACACACACAAAGGTATTTTGTGATGGAGGGGTTAGCTAACACTATGGTGATAACTATTTTGTAACATTTGTAACATCCCATGAACATGCTGTGCACCTTAAACTTAACAATGTTATGTGTTGAGTATATCTCAATAACATTGAAAATAAATAATTAATACAGTGTTGCCATTGTAGAAATCAGATTATTTCCTGGTTTGGTGTTTTTTATTGTGCCTTGCTCTTGTTTTTGTTACTGTTTGTTTATTGACATTGCAGGATATACAGTCTCTATTTGTTTTTGTGTATCATAACTGAAGTTCCTTTTAAGGTTGCTTAGTAATGAAGTAATATTTGGAGAGAGATTTCTTTAAATGCTTGAACCAATGAGTTCAGTGTGTGTATGGGGGGCTACTCCTTACATGTTCCAGCCATTGATAACTCTGGCTTAGCCTTCACTTCTTGCTTGTCCAGGGCAACAATAGCAACCAAAGATGAGAGTTTGATACCATTCAAGTCTTTCCTAGGCAAGCCCACTAGCATGTACTTGTGTGTGTCCTTCTATATTTTATTTTATCTCTATTGTTGACAGTATTACAGATGTTCCCCCATTTTCCTTCTGTATCCTTAAGGACTATGTTTCTGTTTTTTAAAGACCTGTGTGCATATCTCATTTTTAGATTTCTTTTAAGTGCTTTTGGCCAAGTTCTTGTGTAAATTAACTAGTGTCTTCTCCTCATGTAACCACAATAATAACAAAATGCACTGATTTAAAAAAAAAAATGTCCAATGGAATAGGTCTTTCCCATGGAGCAAGCTACCAACTTAGGTCAAATAATGTCATGCTCTATGATTAGAATTTTTCCAATGTGTGGTCAGACAGGAAGAGCTAATTAAATAATTTGCTAATATTATTGACATTATATATTTAAAAATTTTATTCACTTATAGTATAACACTATACTTCTGTACTTCGCTTTGTGCTATAACCTCCCTATAACCTTGGGAGCTAGGCAAAAACAGTATTTATATCTCGCCTGCACAGTTGAAGAAAGCAAGTGTTAATGGTTTGAGTACCTGCATAAAGTCATATAGGTAACAACCAGTGGGCCAAAGATAGATACATACCTTATGCCTAGGTGTTTCTTATTCAGTATTGCTTACTAATGATAAAGGGAAACTAGTGATTTAAAACCCTGAGATTATTCAAAGAAACTGAATTAAAGGAAAGAACTTTTGGAGGAAATAGTTTCCATTTAGTTTTATGGTATCTATTAGGGTCTTATTGCATTAGTATTAAAATATTACAGTTTTATAATTAACCAAACATGGCTTTTCTCATCTTTGTATAAAAATGACTTGATCAATCAATAGTTTGATTAGGAACAAATATTTTGGACCTGAAAATTATGAAAAATGATAATAATTTTAAACAAAAGAATCTCTGATTTTTAGAATTAAAAAATTTCTAAGACTACAAAGGCAAGTATAGACCAAGCATCATCATCCTAAATGTCATTAGATTAGTGTTGCCCAGGCAAAGGATATTCAATAAATGTGCTCTCCATTCCCTCAAGAAAATATTTTTAATAGGCTGTAGCACTTAAATCAGTAAATAGGTATGCATGCCTTTTTTTGGCAAAGACCTTGAAGATAATGTGACTATAGATCTCAGGGGACTTAATGGCATAGAGACCACAAAGAGGATGAAGTGAGAAACTCTCAGTGGAAGTATTTGTCTATAAAGTTGGAGGTTTGGGGATAATATGGAAGAATAAAGTATTTCTATTAAAGAAATGCTCTTAAAACAAAGCAACATGCTCCTCAGTTGGAGTATGCAGTATTTAACTGCCCCACCAGACCATACATTGGGAAAATTACATAGCCCTTTCACTTATTTTATATAAAATATCTAAAATTTGATAAGACACAGAAGGCAGATGTACCTATTACAGTTTTATTTGTTTTTCTTGAGATATAATTGACATATAACAATGTATAAGTCTAAGGTTTACAATATATTGCTCTGATACCTGTATATTATAATATGAATGCCATTGTAGCATTAGCTAATATCTCTATTGCATCACTTAATGATAATTTCCTCTAGTGGTAGGAACAATTAAAATCTAGTCTCTTAGCAGGATTCATGTTTATTGTACAGTTTTGTTGTCTATTTCCATTTTATAGTTCCTACACTGACTTGTTAATTTATGACAATTTCTATTAAAGTGACATTACCTGGATAAACCTAGTGAGGGCTGACAGAGAAATAATCAAAGTGATACCTGTTGAGAGAGTGAAAGAAAGAGATTGCCAGTAATTGCAACAAATACTATATAAAACCCAAGAGAAGTCCATGACTAAATACAGGGCCCCATTTGAAAATGGCCAGTGAGCCCAGCCAGTGTGGCTCAGTGGTTGAGAGTCAACCCATACACCAAGAGGTCGCCGGTTCGATTTCCGGTTAAGGCACATGCCCAGATTGTGGGCCATGCAGGAGGCGGCCCACTGATGTTCTCTGTCATTGAGGTTTCTTTTTTATTTTTTTTATTTTTTATTTTTTCTATCCTCATCCAAGGACATTTTTCCATTTTTTGTACAGACAGAGTGGGAGGGAGAGAGAGAAAGAGAGAGAGAGGGAAACATCGATGTGAAAGGGACACATCAAGTGGCTGCCACCCGCACGACCAACCAGGGCCGGGGACAAACTGCAACCGAGGTACATGCCCTTAGCGGAAACCGAACCCGGGTCTCTCCGGACCGCAGGTGGACGCTCTAACCGCTGAGCCAAATCGGCCAGGGCTAGGTTTCTATGTCTCTCTCTCTCTCTCTTCCTTCCTTTCTCTCTAAAATCAGTAAAAAAAAAAAAAATGTTTTTAATTTAAAAAAACATGTGACTTTATAAAATGGATATTAAAACAGAATGGGCAATGAGGCAGCTTTCCAGGGTTCTTTTCTGTCTTTAAAATGTCATTGGAATACTGATATTTCCTGTAAAGAAACAGTACCTGAGTAAAAATTAAAACAAAGAATCAAATCGAACATGACAACATGAGTTTTAAAAGCCCCCTTCCCAAGGCAGACCAGCACCAACAGGATATTCCTGGTACATGTACACACAGCTCCTTTAGCATAAGTGTAGAAACCCAATAAGCATATACACTTGTTTAGTATAATTATATTATTTGTTCTATCTATATTTGAAATCTTTAATGTATTTTTAAGGACTTTACTATTTCGATAAATCACAATTAAAAGCTAAAGCAAGAGCTAGAAAATGCTTTGCTTTAATTAAAAAGTCAGTTGTAGCCCTGGCTGGTTTGGCTCAGCAGTTAGAGGGTCAGCCTGAGGACCGAAGGGTCAAAGGTTTGATTCCCGATCAAGGGCATGTACCTGGGTCGCAGGTTCGGTCCCTGACCCAGGTTAGAGTTGTGCAGGAGACAACTAATCAATGTATCTCTCTCACATCGATGTTCCTCTCTCTAGCTCTCTCCCTCCTTTCTATGTTATCTAAAACCAAAAATCAATGGAAAAATATTGTCAGGTGAGGATATAAAAAAGGAAGTCAGTTATAATTAATTGGAATAGTGCATAATTATCTTCTATATCAGTTAAAATATGATGACTCATATAGTTAAGAAATTAAATATGTTAAGTAGCTATAGTATAGTTAAGAAATTAATATATGGAATATTTGTAATTAATAGAAACTAGTACAAATACATTTTGCACTCACTTTTAAAGAATACTAGTTTAAACAGTCACCAAAATATTTGCTCAGTCAAGGTACTTACATACTTCATTTAGAATTTCTGGGCACAATGCTGAATCAATATGAGAAATCTCAAATGGAAAATTGCCTCAACATCTTGTAATTTTCCTCAAAATTGTCATCTGACAATTTCTTGAGGAAACAGCTGATGGGCCTTTCTCCACAGTGCTGGTGATGATAATGATAACTGTCTTTATTGAGTACTTTTCTCATGCTAGCAATGTACTAAGCATGTTAATGTATTATTCATATCTGTCTAACCCAATTGAGTCACTTTGATTTTGTTATGGAATTTATTTGGACAACTGGATATCCTAGCTGGTGTGATGGCAGGTAATGTTGGAGAATGCATGCCTATGCAACCATTAAAATGGGAGGCAAATATGCACACAAAATCTATACAGACCACACTACCTTCAAAGGCTATATTTACTCAAAAATAATAGAATCAGACTACATAACTGCCTACATTGAGAATTCCCTATCCAATATCATTGGTAGGTTGCCAACCAGTAAGTAATATCTTGATGGGGTATATTCTGAAGATATAGCTGTGGCAGTGGATTTGGGATAAGAAGACTTGGGTTTGCTTCCTGTCTTTGACATTTAAAAAAAACATAGGATTCTTAGGAAATCAATTACACAATTAATTAATGAAATTCCTATCTATGAAATTGAAATAACCTACAACCCTTTGTCCATTTTGGTGATTAAAAGATGTACTTAAATCACAGTGATGGGCAGCTGATATTATTGTGTACTTGTACCATCAGGCTGGCTTTGATTGAATTCAGTTATGGTTCCGGTACTATTACTGTGTAACAAACCACCACACAACCCTGTTACAAAAAACAACCATTTTATTATTCTCTTAGATGTTGTGGTTCAGAAATGTAGGAAGATCACAGCAGAATGGCTTGTATCTAGGCTGTGATATCTGCACCATTAGCTGGGATGACTTCCATGGCTGAGGGGTACCTTGGTGAAATTATATGAAAGCATGTTTACTCACATGTCTGGTTATTGATTTTGGCTGTCAGCTGAGACTTTCAACTGGAATTGCTTGCATGTAGTCTCTTTATGTGACTTGGTTTCTTGTATTATGGTGGCGAGGTTCAAAGAAGGAGCTTCCTGATTAGGTTGCTGTGGAGAATAATAATTTCAAGAGGACTTAGTGAAAACTGCATGAACTTTTTGTGACCTTGAAAGTTATATGACATCACTATTTTATTGCTTAAAGCAGTCATTGATCACTTAATATTCAAGGAGACAAACCATAGATCCAAAATCTTGATGTGAGTACTGTCAAAGAATTTGGAGGTCATGCCCTGGCTGGTGTGGCTCAGTGGGTTGGAGCATCATCCTGCACACTGAAGAGTTGCTGGTTGATCCCCCGTCAGGGCATGTTTAGGAGGTGGTGGATTGATATTGCTGTCTGTCTCTCTCTCTCTCTCTTATTCTCTCTCTAAAAGAAAAAAAAATTAACAATTATGTTTTAGAATCACTAGAGACATACTATTGTACTATTGAAATATATAGATTTATTTTGCTTTTTCCTTTCTTTTCCCACACCAGGAATACAATATTTATCTAAGTAGGGAATTCTTACTCCCTCTCATCCAACTAGCTAAACTCTATTCTTTGTTTTTCAATGTTTTCCACAATTACTATATCTATTAAAAGCCTATGTATTATTTTTTTTTTATCTTGGCATGATGAAAACTTGAAATTCAATATTTTTCAATATATGGAATAATAGGCAATTTCCCCATATTTTTTTATCATAAGTCCTATTTAAAAAAATATATATGTTTTTTACTGATTTGAGAGAAAGGGAGAGAGAGGGGGAGAGAGAGAGAGATAAACATTGAAGAGAGATAACCATTGATTAGCTGCCTCCTGAAAGTCCCTAATTGGAGATCAAACCTGCAACTTGGGTATGTGTCCCAACCTGAAATCGAACTGGTAACATCTGGGTGCAAGGGATGATGCTCGATTAACTGAGCCACACTGGCCAGGGCTGTAAGTGCTATTCTAAAATTTAAAGCTCTTTATTCCTATGCAATAAAGAAGTGAAGTTCAGAATTAACAATTATTGGTATAATTCAAACACATAAAATCCCTTTGACCTAAAATATGCACATAATTGAAAATGAGTTAATCAATAATGTAGCCTTGAATTACAGAGACGTTGGTTTGGTTACAGATTTACTTTGCCTATGTAATATGTACATGAGATTACTTTTACAGATGAATGTAGGTAATATAAACACTTCATTTATGTCCTATAACTAAAAGCAACAATAAGTGAGCATGGCTCTAAAAAGTTTTGTAGTTAATGTTAGTTATTTTTGGCAAATATTGTTACAGCCATAATATAGATACATGCAAAGACTAGCTATAATTCCCGCTCAAATTTTCTTTTTTAAATACTTTTTTCTTTATTGCTTTTAGAGAGAGGAAGGGAGAGGGAAAGAGAGATAGAAACATTGATGAGAGAGAACACTGAGTGGCTGCCTCCCACATGCTCCCCACTGGTGATTGGGCCCACAACCTGGGCATATACCCCAACCGGAAATCTAACCAGTGACCTCTTGGTGCATAGGTCGATACTTAACCACTGAGCCACACCAGCTGGGCTCCCACTCAAATTTTCTACCCAATCAAAATAAAAACTAGTATTAGACCATAGTCCATTGCATTTATGTTTGACTAGCTCCAACTCAATGTGCTTATAGCCTATTTTTTTTTTCTCATCTCAGTAAGGGAGAATACTATTTTACCATAGTTTTAATAGTATCTCTGATGGGGAAGAAAGTGAGGTTGGATTTTATTGAGAATTTGAAACTTGGCTTAAGGTGGGTCTTTCAGTGTGAGTACTTGATGAGGATTTGGCTTTGATTATGGTATATTGGTTTAGTATTGATGAAAATAGCTAAGCCAAGATTCTGAGTTGAAGAATTCACTAAGTCTTAACTCTCCATTAATGCCATCTGCTAATGAATCAGTGGGTTGTTTGATAACTTTCTATAACAAAAAAGTTGCTTTCCTGGACAAGAGTTTCTAAGAATAGTAAACTTTTGTCACTGAAGGCAATGGAATAATAAGTTCACTATAAGGTAGACTGATGAATGGAAGTTCTCAATAGAATCATTTATGAGGATAAATATACTAGCGAAGGAGAATAAAAAAGGAAAATACCACAGTGTTTTGATTTGATCTCTAGTGTGTATCTTCTGAAATTGTGGTTGAACATGGCCATTTTAGAATCAAGTGTCAAGTATCTCTCTAAAAGGTGGAGAGTGGAGGCCTTTTGAGATTTACACACCCTTTCCACTTAAAGAATAAATATCTCAAATATTTTTAGTAATCCACGTATCCTGAACACCATTAATTTTACCAATGGAATATATTTATAATGTCCATTATGTTATTAGCAAAACATCTGGCGTGAGAAGAAAAAAAGATGGCCCAAGTGCTATAGCATTAGATTTGGATTAAACTGAGTTAGAATACCAGAATGGGATAATAAACCACCCAACCCTAGGCTAAATACCAAACCTGATTATGCCAAAATATGTTTTAAAAAGCAGACTGTATAATAATTGTGAGGGATGATTTTTGGATGATTCCCATGGGCAGAGGGTAAAGCAAGTATACATTTCCAAAAAGAAGACAAAAGCTAGTGTGTCTGAGAATCAGAAACTCATTGTGGTCAGTGGATGAAGATGTACTGATTTCAGAGGGAAGGTCAGGAGCCAAGTCACATTTTGACTTGGTAGGAAGTTTATTTATTTTGCTAAGTGAAAAATTCAGAACAAAAAAGCAAGAGGTTGGAAGAAAAGAGAAAGACAGAGGATGAGGGAGAAAATACAAATATATGAAGGAGAGGGATTTAAGGAGAGATGAGATCCAGAGCACAGATACATGCATTTTAGAGGAGCAGGTACACTTCCCTGTTGGATTACGAGGGCAGGCGCAGCAAACAAGATTCAGATACAGGTAGGTTTGTAGACTAATCAGTAGGTATGTGATAGAACCCTGCTCCCTTTCCTTCTATGTTATCACTAAATTATGAAGCAATTTTTAAAATCTTATAATATCCCTAACTAGGGCTGTGGTTGAAGTGAAAGGATAGCATGAAGCTAAGTCTTAGAGTAATATTTTTTTAATTTTTATTTATAGGAGAGGACTTGTGTAGTATAGAGGGAAAGTATGATAGACGAATGCTGTGGTGGTACATAAACTGTCCTCCATCATTTATAACCATTCAGCTCTAATATTTGTGCTCCATCAAGTAAAACAAAAATCCTAACCCACAACTAACCCAATTCAGAATCAGTTCAATCTAAATAATATTCCTCTTGTAGGTGTTATTGTTTTATTCCCTGTGACTTATAAAAGCATTGTTTTCTCCTACCTTTAATAATAACTCTGGTGCCCAGCCAGTGTGGCTCAGTTGAGCATCGACCCATGCACCAAGAGGTTTCCAGTGTGATTCCCAGTCAGAGCACATGCCCAGGTTATGGGCCCAATCCACAGTGGGGGACCTGCAGAAGGTGGCCAGTTGATGTTCTCTTTTATTGATATTTTTATCTCTCTCTCTCTCCCTTTCTCTTTCTCTCTCTAACATCAAAAAAGCAAAAATAATGATAACTCTGGCTGCATATTCTGATGAATGCAATAGTTTTGTTCTTATACTCACAGGGATATTTTAACACTCATATACCTCATTGCCCGGTATATATTGACATTCTAAGCAATTCCCTGTCCTTAACTCAGGTTTTGCTTCTTTCTCTGCAGTTATGTTTTTACTTGACTCTCAGAGCTATTAAACTAAGTGCTCTCCCAAAGGAGGAACCACCTCTTATTTATATTGATACTTGTTACTAGAATTCAGTAGGCTTTCAGAAAAAGCTTGCTAAATGGAAACACCAATTAAGGGGGAAACCAGTAGAGAGAGAACTAATAGGCCAATATAATTGTTTATATTGGGTTACGTTTGGCCAATTCAAAGAAAATCAAATCAGGTTTAAAAAATTGCATAGTATGACAACATTGTTGTTTGAAATTTTCATTTTGCCTAGCAGAAATTTTGTTTGTTTATGGCATTTATTCTAGGTCTAATTCAAAAGTATCATTTGCGGGATCTCCATGATGGGGAAGCAGAGTCTGGTTCCAGCAGGGGTGTGACGGGCCCTGTTCTGGATTGACTTTACTTCTCTGTGAGAGGCCAACATAGAGGAAGTGCTGACCACTGAGACATTAGTCTGGGGAGCAGGGAGGCTGTTATTGATAGGAAGGGGGCAGGGAGCTGGGGAGGATGTGGCACAATTGATTCTTGATTGATATCTGGAGCTGAGAGCTGTGGGCAACATATCCCCCATATCCCCAAGGAAATGTGGGTAATTCAGTGCCTCTCTTAGGCCAGGGAAACTAGCTTAGTGCAACTTGACATCCTGCCAGACTACTCAGTAGAGTTTTTATAGCTCTGGGCACCATGTCTTGGCAAACAGGAAGGCTGTAAGTTTTTGATGAAAAGACAAATGGAGCTGGCACAGAATTTTTGACTTTGTCATTTCTGTGTGGTCACAGCAAGAACTACCAAAGAGCTTTTACATAGTAGGTGCTCAATTAGTGCATGTCAAATAAGAAAAAATTGACTTCATGTCTTGGCCACTGCCAAACTAAAATATCACCTAGTCCAAAAACTCTTGATAACTTTATTGGCTTTATAACTGTCCATATGCTAAATAAACCTTTACTAACTAAATTTATAGTGCTTTATTAATTGATCACAAAAGTATTATGAAAGTTCCCTCACCCCAACCTATATTTAATTAACAGTTTCTTACGAAATCAGACTCTACAACCAGCAACACTTTCATATGCATTATTTAATTCTCACTGAGACAACAGAATTTTCAATTATAGTTATAAATATATAAAATTTAAAGATCTGATATGTTAAGCAAGGTAATGCATATTCTACATAATTCCTTTAGATAATTTCACATGTTTATGATCTACAGGATAAAATATTTCATTTTGTGTATTTTAAAATGATCTCCTACCTGTTTTTTTAATTATATACATAATTTATTAAATTCCAATAGGTTCTTTAAAGGTAATGCCATGCAATATTTGTATTAAAACTATGAAGTAGGTGGTAGAAGTGGAAGTCAATCCTTAGGCTGGCTTATTGCTGGTAAATTGTGTCAGTAAAATGTTATCTTTTAAAAGAACGAATAAAACCTAATTTTCTATCTATTTCCTGAAATTTGAGATACATCATGATCAGGTTCAAAACTATCTTCTTAGATTCACCTTCAATTATGTTATTCTGTGTATCCCAGTCTGTAGCATCACTCATCTGTTCTCTCTCCCAGACACACACATTTAATTCCCCAACGCCTACCTTTGTGTTGACTATTTCATCCATGTGGAATATCATGCTCCACTTGCAATTATTTAAAGTCCTACTTGAAGATTGAAATCTTGTCAGAATGGTCTAAAATCTTGAGTGAAATTGTCATATCTGTCTGAATAGTTACAATATTTGTTGCTTATTTTTATATTTTACAGTTGTAACTTCTTACTACTAATATCACCACTCACCTGCTTCTCTACTGATAATTGCATTTTGTGCTTCATGGCTCAACAATTTCACTATACTTTATTTTGATTCTCAACATAACCTTTGAGAAAGAAAGAATACTGTTACCTTAAAGAAGTTAAATGGCTGGCTCAAGTTCTGTGTGTGTGTGTGTGTGTGTGTGTGTGTGTGTGTGTGTGTATGTAAACGCAAAATGAGAGAGAAGAAAGAGAAAGCCATTTCTCTGGACTGCACCTTTTGCTAAGCACTTTAGCATGCATTACCTTGTTTATTCTCATTAAAACTTTTTGAATAGTATTTACTATTTTATTCATTTATAAATGAAAAAACTTGGGGAGAGAGATGTTAATTAACATACCTAATTTTATACTATTAATAGGTGATAGATCTGGATTTGAACTAAAGCTGTCTGACTCCAGGTCTCTTGTTCATTTTTTTTGTGTGTGTTAATTGTTTCTTTATATGTCCATTGTTCTGTAGTCTTCCATTCTGATAACTGTATCTTCTCATTTTCTCTGTGTCTTTTCTGCAGGAGTCTTGCTTAAAGTCTCTAAGTCTTTGTCTAGGAGCACATCCAATCCATTCTTTACCCCCAGATTGGAGATTTTCCACTGAAATCCAAGCTTGTACTGAAATAAAAATAGTTTGTTAGACTGTGGAAACTGTTGGTGCAAATAGAAAAAAAAGAAGTTCATATAGGTGAATATTGTAAACAGCACTCACTGGGGGTAATTCAAAATCAGGGCTTGCTGTGTAATCCCTAGATCCCGTTCCACTGGGCAAATTCAACTCCAATGTCTTGGTATCAGATCAGAGATTGATTTCATTCAATGCACTCATTCCCTTGGCCACACTAGCATTCAATAAATAACCGCTCTGATTGGTTCTGCCTATGACTGCAGAAGTATGATTACATGTATTCCATTGATTAGTATTCCCAAATCATATCTAATATGTCCCAATTTCCAGAAATGTTCATCCCCACGTTTGAATCTACTGTAGAACCATAGGAAATTCTCTAAGTTTCAACTCATACCATTTGTCAAAAATCTGCTTACAAGTAGAGAAAAAGGTTTTTTGTTGTTGTTATTGTTTAGAGTAGAATGTTTTACATTTCTGGATCAATGCTAAATCATGATGAGCTTGTAGGTCAATAAACTATGCAATATTTCTATTTCAATAAATTTGGTTATGAAACCTCATACCTCATCTTAAAATTGTTGCTTTTCTTGGTCTTTCTGCCTACTTTAAGATGCTAGTTTCATTCCTAATGATCATTCTAGCATCTCTGTTGGCTCAATATCCTGTAGAATTTGGACCATTTCTTCCATTCTTCAATATGAGTCAGATCTCTTAGAACTTCTGTGAATCCAGATTTGGCAGATCTCTTACATGACAAATTACAGAATTTTAGTGGCTCACAATTCTGTTTTATCTCTTTTTATTGTACCCTCATTTATTATTTTTTATTTATTTATTTTTATTTTTATTTTTTTATTAATTAATTTTTGTTACAGATGTTTCTCCTTTTCCCCCCACAGATTCCCCACCCCCTCATCCCCTGCCCTTTCCCCAGTTTGTTATCCATGTCCACTGTTCATGCATACATGCATAAAAGTTCTGTGGTTTATCTCTCCCCCACCACTCCCCTCTTTAGGGGATTGTCAGTCTGTACCCCACTTCTGTGTCTCTGGGACTACCCCCTTCCTCAGACTATTATGTTCATTATATTCCACAAATAAGTGAGATCATATGAAACTTGTCTTTCTCTGTTTGGCTTGTTTCACTTAAGATGATACTTTCCAGGTTCCTCCATGTAGTCTCAAAGGATAAGAGATCTTTCTCTCTTACAGCTGCATAGTACTCCATTATGTATATGTACCACAGCCTTTTTATCCATTCGTCTACTGTGGGACACTGGGGCTGTTTCCAGATCTTAGCTATTGTAAATAGTGCTGCTACAAACATGGGGGTACATTTATTCTTTCTGATTGGTGTTTTAGGCTTCATAGATTATATTTCTAGAAGTGGGATCACAGGGTCAAATGGCAGTTGAATTTTTAATTTTTTGAGGTAACACCATATTGTTTTCCATAGTGGCTGCATGAGTCTGCATTCCCACCAGCAGTGCACTAGAGTCCCCTGTTCTCCACACCCTCGCCAACACTTGTTGTTTGATGATTTGTTGATGGCGGCCATTCTGAAAGGTGTGAGGTGATACTTCATTGTTGTTTTAATTCGCATCTCTCAGATGATTAGTGATGATGAGCATTTCTTCATATGTTTCTTAGCCATTCGTATGTCCTGTTTGGAGAGGTGTGTATTTAGTTCCTCTGCCCATTTTTTAATTGGATTCTTTGTCTTCCTTTTGTGGAGTTGTATGAGTAACCTATATGTATTGGAAATTAACCCCTTATCTGATATATCATTGGCAATTATGCTCTCCCATACAGTGGGTAGCCTTTCCGTTTTGATGATTGTATCTTTTGCTGTGCAGAAGCTTTTGAGTTTTATGTAGTCCCATGTGTTCATTTTCTGCTTTGTTTCTATTGCCTTAGGTGATGTGTCAGTAAAAATGCTGCTGCGTATGATGTCTGATATTTTGTTTCCTACAGTTTCTTCTAGGATTTTTATGGATTCATGAGTTACATTTAAGTCTTTTATCCATTTTGAGTTTATTCTCGTGTAGGGTGTAAGTTGATGGTCTAGTTTCATTTTTCTGCAAGTAGCTGTCCAATTTTCCCAGCACCATTTATTAAAGAGGATGTCCTTACCCCACTGTATCTCTTGCCACCTTTGTCAAATGTTAATTGAGCATATTGCCTTGGGTCCATTTCTGGGTTCTCTGTTCTGTTCCACTGGTCTATATGCCTGTTCTTGTGCCTGTACCAGGCTGTTTTGATTACAGTGGCTTTGTAGTATAACCTGAAATCTGGCATTGTGATCCCTCCAACTTTGTTCTTTCTTTTCAAGATTGCTGTGGCTATTCGAGGCCTTTTTTGGTTCCATATGAAATTTTGAAATAATTGTTTTAATTCTGTGAAGTATGCCGTTGGTATTTTGCATTGAATCTATAGTTTGCTTTGGGTAATATGGACATTTTAATGATGTTAATTCTCCCAATCCATGAACAGGGTATGTGCTTCCACTTTTTTATATCTTACTCTATTTCTTCTTTCAATGACCTGTAGTTTTCTGCGAATAGGTCCTTTATTTCTTTGGTTAAGTTTATTCCTAGGTATCTTAATTTTTTTGCCGCAATGGTGAATGGGATTGTTTACTTAGTTTCTCTTTCTGTGAGTTCATCATTGGTGTATAAGAATGCCATTGATTTCTTGACATTTATTTTGTATCCTGCTACTTTGCCAAATTTATTTATTAAGTCTAGTAAACTTTTGATGGAGTCTTTGGGGTTTTCTACATATAGTATCATGTCATCTTCAAATAATGACAATTTCACTTCCTCCTTTCCAATTTGGATCTCTTTTATTTTTTCTTTCTGTCTGATTGCTGTGGCTAAGACTTCCAGTACTATGTTAAATAGGAGTGGAGAAAGTGAGCATTCTTGCCTTGTTCCTGTTCTTAAGGGAAATGCTTTTAGTTTTTGCCCATTGAGTATGATGTTGGCTGGAGGTCTTTCATATATGGCATTTATTATGTCTAGATATGATCCCTCTATTCCCACACTGCTGAGCGTTTTTATCAGAAATGGATGCTGGATTTTGTCAAAGGCTTTTTCAGCATCTGTTGATATTATCATGTGGTTTTTATTCTTCATTTTATTTATGTGGTGTATCACATTTATGGATTTGCGAATATTGTACCAGCCTTGCATCCCTGGGATGAATCCCACTTGGTCATGGTGAATAATTTTTTTGGTGTATTGCTGGATCCGATTTGCTAGTATTTTGTTCAGGATTTTGGCATCTATGTTCATCAGAGATATTGGCCTGTAGTATTCTTTCTTTGTTGTGTATTTTTCTTGTTTTGGAATTAGAATTATGCTGGCTTCGTAAAACGAGTTTGGAAGTCTTCCTTCTTCTTTAATTTTTTGAAATAGTTTGAGGAGAATGGGTATTAGTTCTTCTTTGAATGTTCAGTAAAACTCCCCCATGAAGCCATCCGGGCCTGGGCTTTTGTTTGCTAGGAGAGTCTTGATTACAGCTTCAATTTCTTCTGTTATTATTGGTCTGTTCAAGTTTTCTATCTCTTCCTGATCCAGTTTTGGGAGACTATGTGTTTTAGAAATTTGTCCATTTCACTTAGATTGTCGAATTTGTTGCCATATAATTGTTCATAGTAGTTATTATGTATTTCTGTGGTGTCAGTTGTTATCTCTCCTCTTTCATTTCTGATTTTGTGTATTTGGTGTCTCTCTCTTTGTTTCTTGGTGAGTCTAGCTAAGGGTCCATCAATCTTGTTTATCTTTTTGAAAAACCAGCTCATTGTTTTATTGATCCTTTGAATAGTTTTTTTGGTCTGTATGTCATTTATTTCTGCTCTGATCTTTACTATTTCCTTCCTTCTACTTGCTCTGGGGTTTTCTTTTTGTTTGCTCTCTAGTTCTTTAAGTTGTGAGGTTAGATAGTCTATTAGAGATTTTTCTTCTTTTTTGAGGTAGGCCTGTAGTGCTATGAACTTCCCTCTCAGAACTGCTTTCGCTGCATTCCATAGATTCTGTGTTGTTGTGTCTTCATTTTGATTGGTTTCCAGGAAGTTTTTGATTTCTTCCTTGATCTCCTCGGTGACCCATTCATTGTTTAATAACATGCTATTTAGCTTCCATGTGTTCAAATATCTTCATATGTTCTTCTTGCAATTGATTTCTAGTTTCATGCCATTGATATATGAGAAGATGCTTGATATGATTTCTATCTTCTTGAACTTGTAGAGACTTAGTTTGTGCCCTAACATGTGGTCTATCTGTGAGAATGTCCCGTGTGCACTTGAGAAGAATGTGAATTCTGTAGTTTTGTGGTGTAGTTCTCTGTAGATATATATTAAATCCATTTGGTCTAGTGCTTCATTTAGAGTCCTTGTATCCTTGCTAATATTTTGTCTAGAGGATCAATCCAGTGATGTCAGCGGGGTGTTGAAGTCCCCTGCTATGATTGTATTGCTATCGATTTCTTCTTTGAAATCCTCCAGAAGTTTTTAATATATTTTGGTGCTCCTATATTGGGTGCATATATTTTTATCAAGGTTATATCTTCCTGTTGGATGGATCTTTTCAAGATTATGTAGCGGCCTTCTTTGTCTCTAATTATGGCCTTCATTCTGAAATCTATTTTATCAGATATGAGTATTGCTACGCCAGCTTTTTTTCCTTTCTGTTTGCTTGATGATTTTTTTCCATCCATTCACTTTCAATCTATGTGATTCTTTTGTTGTGAGGTGGGTCTCTTGCAAACAACATATAGATGAGTCATGCTTTCTTATCCAATCAGCTACTCTGTGTCTTTTTATGGGAGCATTCAGTCCATTTACATTTAAGGTGATTATTGATATGTACTTATTTATTGCCATTTTTGTTTAGTGTGGTTCTATTTTTTGTTCCCATTTCTCCTGCTAATTGCAGCAGTCCTTTAACATTTCTTGCAGTGCTGGTTTGGTGCTAATGTATTCCCTTAGCCTTTTTTTTTTGTCTGGGAAGCTCTCTATTTGACCTTCTATTTTGAATGATATCCTTGCTGGCTAGAGTAGTCTTGGATTCAGATCCTTGTTTTTCATTACCTTGATTACTTCATGCCATTCCCTTCTGGCCTGTAGTGTTTCTTGTGAGAAGTCAGCTGAGAGCCTTATGGGGTTTCCTTTGTAGGTAACCTGTTGCTTTTCTCTTGATGCTTTTAGGATTCTCTCTTTGTCTAATTTTTGGCAGTTTGATTACTATGTGTCTTGGTGAGGGCCTGTTTAGGTTCTTCTTACTTGGGGCTCTCTGTGCTTCTTGAACTTGAATGCCTTCTTCCTTCACCAAATTAGGGAAGTTTTTTGTCACTATTTCTTTGAATATATTCTGTAACCCTTGCTTATTTTCTTCTTCTTCAGGGACTCCTATGATGCGAATATTATTACGATTCCAGTTGTCCCACAGTTCTCTTAAGCTGTCTTCCTGTTTTACAGTCATTTTTTCCTTTTGGTTTTCTGATTGGTTGATTTTTTTTTAGCCTGCCTTCTATGTCACTGATCCTGTCCTCAGCTTCCCCTACTCTGCTTTTTAGTCCTTCCAATGTGTTTTTCATTTCTGATATGTCATTCTTTATTTCTACCTGTTGGTTTTTAATTTCTAACTGGTTGATTTTCAACATTTCTATGTCTTTACTCATGGTGCTCATATCCTTACACATGCTGTTGAGCTTCCTCAAATCATGGCTTTAAACTCTAGCTCTGTTAACTTGCTTAACTGCACCTCATTTATCTCATCTTCCGTAGAGGTCTCGTGTTCTTTCATTTGGCTTTTGTTTTGTGTTTCACCATTTTGGCTATCACAGTGGGCTTTGGAGTCTGCCAAATTTTCCCTTTAGGTGTTGGTGTTCTGCTGTTTGTGGTCCCCTCTGCTGGGTTTGGATGAGCAGGGGAGGACCCACTTTAAACACCACCAAAAGTCTTAGCTTTTCTGGTTATTGTTGCTAGCCCAGGGAATGGTAGTTATCCTCTAGCTTTTTTGCCTGGAGGCTCTTAGTAGAGGTCACCTCAAGACCCTTGGTTTCTGAGTTGCCTGAAAAACTCCCTCAGGTGCTCAGTGTAAGAGGATTTCCCGAGGGTGGGGCAGCTGCTGGTTGTTAATGGGCCTCAATTAGCATTTCAATGGCCACCAGGTGGGGTTGAATCTCTCAGGGTGGGGCCTCTGCCTCTCCCCAGAGCCCTCAGTAGGTATAAAATGACCACAGTCCTGCCTGGCTGCACTCAGAGAATGCTCTTAGCACCCTCCAAAACCCGAGTGTCCCCACACAGTTCCAGTCCAGTTTGCCTTCCCTTTGCTGGAGCCCAAGTTGGGTGGCTGCTGCCAATTTAGCCTCTGTCTAGACTCTGCGTCATGGAGCTTTTAACCCGAGGACGCTGCTTCCAGCCCAGGGTGGCGCGGCTGTGGCACCAGCCGAGGGCGTTGCACTCACCAGAAACCCCAGGACTAAGCCACAGTAGCGGGACACTGCTGGGGTTGCAGCACCTTCCAGCAGAGTCCCCTGGTTCCTGCGAGTCCATGCGGCACCAGCTGAGGGCTTAGCACGCAGAGTTTGCGGGACTCAGCCTCGGTAGCAGAGTCCCGCGTGTCCCCTGGTCACAGCCAGTCTGTGCCAGTCTGTGCGGCACCAGCCAAGGGCTTAGTAGGCAGCAGAGTTTGCAGGACTCAGCCGGGGTCGCAGCTGAGGCGGCAGCAGCAACTTCTCCCCGAGCCCCTGGTCCCTGCCCAGGCCGCTGTGGACCGTGGGCTCCCAGCCCCCTCTCGTGTCCTCGCAAGCCTACCAGGATTGAGTCAGTGTCCCTGGTTATGTGGTCCTCCAAGTGTTTCGATTTCCCCTTCCTGAAGATCTGCCTTTATTTTCGTTGTGAATCCAGTTTGGTCCTGGGAGATGGTCTGTGTAGCTCCATTCACTCCACTGCCATTTTCCTCCCCCCCACCCCTCATTTATTCTTGCAGTACCTTACACCTCTGTCAATTTCTCATTTAAGGTTAATGATTAAACCTTATTATATCATATTTTTGTATCAACCCAGATGTCCAGGCAGGTAGAATATGTTCTACCTGATAAATCTCTTTTGTTGTAGATAATAAACACTCTCATAAGCATGCTGTAATATATGGGTTTACAGCTGTGAGTACTCAAAACACAGAGTTTATTCTTATATTGTTATTTATTGTATTATTTTCCATATGAACAACTGTGAACTTACTTTTGCCCCAACCTGTATAAATGTTTGGGGATATAAGGAGGGATAATGGAAAAAGCCTAAATTTTAAAATCAGTTGCCTAGAGTTTGAATCTTATCTTTACCACTATTATCTCTTTGATATTTGGAAAATTACTTACACTGGTCTGATATTTCATCATTTGATGCAGAATTGTTGAGGAGATTAGCAATAATTCATTTAGAGTGTCTCATACAGTATCATTGTTTATAGTATGTTCAAGTAAAAAAAATATATATATATTGTTTTATTTCTCTTGTTTTACCCATAACCTGATAACTTTTGGTAGCTTGCCTACTTTAGAACCAAAATCAGATCACATCAACACCAAAAGTAAAGCCTGTTAGTAATTTCTAAACACTGAAATAGGCTGAAGCCCATGCTTTCTATTGTGACCAGCCTACTTCATAGCTCTTTATGACTCACAGTCTACCTACTTCTTTGGCTTTTCATCTTTTTGTTTTTTCTTGCACATTTTTCTTGTATTTTTTTCTCACTAATAACTTGAAGTAACCTAGTCATTTCTCCAAAGTCTCCATTTATATATGAATTGGGTTCACTCTGCCCAGAATATTCCTTTGGAAACTTGTCTGTCCATTAAAGGTATATATCATTTAAAACCTGGCTCAAACAATATCCTTTTTAAGACATGTTTTTCCTGTACTGACCACTCCACTCTCTCTCTTATCCACCAGATGAAGTTAATCATGAAAGTGAATCTTGTTATTTACCTGATGGACCTATTTCCATGTGCAACACCCTGATGACTTTTGTATGTATGTGTCTATGACACTGACACTGTTGACACATGTGTGTGTCTTTGTATGTAGATACACACATAATTACAGCTAGACTCTGACTTTCATCAGGGCAAGGATAGTGGGTCACTCATTTTTCTTCTATGCCTAGCACATAACATGAACTGAATTTAAAAATACTAAATTATCCAAGGTGTGATAAGCATAATGTTGCACTTTGTTCTCTATCTTTAATTAATAGAGTCTAGCTTCCTGGAACGCTGTCTTGGAAGGATTCTAGGACTGGATCAGGGATCCTAGGAAATGGTGGCATGTGTGGGTGTTTTGGTT
Source organism: Molossus molossus (assembly GCF_014108415.1). Taxonomy (NCBI): domain Eukaryota; kingdom Metazoa; phylum Chordata; class Mammalia; order Chiroptera; family Molossidae; genus Molossus; species Molossus molossus. The sequence goes on from NW_023425348.1 coordinate 30,235,021, forward strand.
GTTTTTATTTAATTTTATTAATTTTTTGATGCTATGATTTTAAATGTTAACATGACTTTAGACAAATGTTATGTTTCCCACCTTTTTTTTCCTCTTGCTACTATCTATACTAGAGCTTAATAGTTGCCTACATATTCTGAGATCACACCTTATAGATTTGACATTAAGTCCATTCCCTTTGTGCTATATAATGTTATATTTGTACCATAATGAGTCCATTTGTGGACTACAAATATAAGTTGGCATCATTTTAAAGCCTACATATTATTTATATGACTCAAATGGTTCATTGCAACAAAATAACTCCAAAGAGTAAGTATAACACAATCATTACCACAATCAATGTTAGACTATATTCATCATCACCAAATAGAAATTCTGTACCCTTTAGCTATCACCCACTCTTCTTCCATCTCCCCCAACCCTAGACAACCATCAATATATTCTCTTTTCTTTTATTTTGCCTCTGGACATTTTATATAAAATGCAGTTTTTTTGTAACTGGCTTCTTTAACTTAGCATGATATTCTCAAGGTTTATACATGTTGCACCATCTATCAGTACTTTATTCCTATATACAGCTGAAAAAGATTCCATTATAAATATGGATCACTTTTTTATCCAGTCATCAGTTGTGGGATAGTTGTGTTGTTTCTCTCTTATGTCTATGATGACTAAAGCTACAGTGAATATTTGTGTATAAACTTTTGTGTAGACATATATTTTGACTTCTTTTTAATATATAGTTAGACATGAAATTGCTGGGTCAGATGATAACTTATGTTTAACTTTTAGAGAAATTTTCAAAGTGTTTTCCAAAGTGGTTGCACCATTTTACATTCTCACCAACAGTGTGTGAGGGTTGCAATTTCCTTCTGTCATCAACAATGCTTGGGGTTATCTGACATTTTGATTATAATCATCCTAGTGGATATAAAGTGGTGGTATCTTCTTGAGGTTTTTATTTCCTTAATGACAAATGATGTTGAGCACCTTTTCATGTGCTTTATTGGCCATTTTAATATATTCTTTATGAACATGTTTATATGTGTTTTTAGTTGAGCTGTCTTTTTAATGGAGTTGTAAGAGCTCTTACATCATCTAGGTATAAGTTCTTTTTAGATATATGGTTTGCAAATATTTAGTCCTATTCTGTGGCTTTTCTTTTCAGTTTTTGATAGAGCCTTTTAAAATAAAAATATTTTAAATTTCATTAAGTTCCAAGTTACCTGGGCTTTCTTTCCCTTTTTTTGCTTATAGTTCTGGTGTCACATCTAAGAAACCATCACCAAATCCACAATTAAGAAGATTTAGCCCTATGCTTTCTTCTGAGAATTTTATAATTTTAGCTCTTACATTTAGTTGTCAGTTTTTGTTTCGCTGTGAATTAATTATTGTATATGATGGGAGTTAGGAATCCAAACCTTGCCTATTATTCAGTTTATAAGAAAAAAAGTATACCTTATTATATCCTTTCCCATTGCCAAACTGACATGCCAAAGGATGTATTTCTACTATTAGAGCAAGCCTAATTGTTAAAAAAGAGATTTTATATATATCAAACTTTGTTTTACTTATAAAGTAGTGTATTATGGAAGTGTAACAGGCATTTGAAAACTCAATGATCTGGTTTCAAATTGTATTTTCTTTATCATTTTTGTGACATTGTAAATACTAGACAATTTCTCTGATCTTAAAAGTTTCCCTCTGAAGTAGAAATCATAATGAATATATCATAATATTACATTTAAGATGAGATGAGATCATGCCTTTCAAACACCTAGTGTAATTCCTATAAGTAAATGTAAACAGAATTAGTTCTCATTTTCTACGTGCTCCTCCCTTTCTTTCTTTCTTTTTCTTTTTCTTTTTTTTTTTTTTTACTGTTTTCTCACTTGCCTTGTATCTCTACTTGATTTGTGGCTCCAACATCTTCCTTGAATGGATTAACTTTATTGATTCCCTCCTCACAGTCCTGACACATTTAATGGTCTCATCCTTGAATGGTGAAGCTAAAATGTATGTATAACTTACAGCAGAGACAAAAAATTTTTCTTAGGAAGTGAAAATACCAATGTTAGAATAGAAGCAAAAGCTCAAAGGTGGCACTGGAAAATAAAACAAACAGTAACCTGAAAGGAGTTCTACTTTCGTTCAATACATGTATGTGAGCTCCCATTATGTTTCAGACTCTGTTAAGCACTGACTGTACATAACGAGCAATGCAAACATGATCCTTGACCTTGTAGATATGGCAGCAACTACAGGAAGACTTTCCAATCTAAATGTTAAATAATTAGAAGTAGCAATTTCTAACTCATTATTATATCTCAGATGTCTCTAGTGTGTGTTTTTTGTTGTTTTTTTTTTAACACTATATAGAGAAAAAAGATTTCCCTAGCTACTTTTCTCAACATAAATCCCCTAATTACCTGACTTTAAAGGTAACCACTGAGTAACTGCCATAAATAAACATACATAAGTCATTCAGATAGCTTGTTACTTGGATAGGGAACTGAAATCCATGGTGGAAAGTGGTCAGTGTTAAATTTTTAGTGCTTTCTTATTACACCAACTAAAACCACTGTAAAAAAAAGTTTGTTTCTCCATCATCCCTCTTCCCCCTCCCACACATGGTCGCACTAATAGAGACATAATTTTAGAAGAGGTTAAGTTCATCATTTAAAATAACATACAATCACGCAAGGAGAATAGCTGTGTGATATGAGATGGAAGTTAGATCAAGAGTCCCATAGGTGCAAGAACTTAGAGAATGTAGACACTTGGGGTTAGTAAACGTATTTGGAAACAAATAGGGATTTCTAAGGGATATGGAATGGAGAATTGGAACTTCTTTTAACTTTCAAAGGCTACTGCAATTTTAGAGGAAGTCTTATAAGATCAGTGACTTTTAGGTCTCATATCTGCCTTGCTTCTACCATCAGCTTCCCTGGCCCACAGAGTTTTTATACTGAGAAAATAGGCAGCTTATTCTAATGCAAAGAATCCTTTAGAGGCAGAGCAACAGAGTTTCAGTTCAGGCTCCACCTCTTCCCAATTTTCCAAGCTCATGTAACCTAGTTTTGTCTTCATTTTCCTGTCTCTAAAATGGGTGTGCCAGTACTCCCTCCAAAGGATAACTCTATGGATTACCAGTGATTACAAACATCAAAGTATAAAATGACATTCTGTATATAGTAAGTATTTTTCCTCTCTTTCCCTATAGATACCTACCCCATAAACACAATATAACAGAGAAATCAAATCTGATGAGAAGAAAATATACAGTTGCTCTGGCTGTTGACAGAAGACTCATAGATTCATATGAGCTTTCTATTTCTCATCATTAACATTCATCACTTATGGTAAATGAGACCAAATGAATTTTGATCATGCCTGATATTGATATATACACTAGAGTAGCAATAGCAAGTTCAAGGCAGCCAATATGCATGGAACCAAATTTAAAGGGACCCCATGGGAAAAACAAATGAGGCAATTACTTGGTTCCCACAGTCATAGTTCAATATCTGTATATGTGTGTATATACATTATATATACTTGATTATTTCATATATATGTGTGTGTGTGTGTGTGTGTATGGCACACACACATATATATATATATACACAGTCCTCCCTCGTTTATTGCAGTTAATCCGTTCCAGACTCTAGCGGTTGCAACTGGCATTAAAGTATTTCTGGTGTGCTCAAATACATAGGCCTACGTACAGAAATTTTAATTGTAATACAGGGATGTGTAATTGTCTCAGACAACCGAGCACACGCTGTATCACTTTCACTGTCTTGATCAACTTTTATTTATTTATTTTTTAACTTATCTTTATTGTTGAATGTATTACAGATGTTCCTCATTTTTCTCCCATTTACCCCTCCTCCCCACTCCCACCCCCCTTCTGCCTTTCCCCACACTGTTGTCTGTGTCCATTGGTTATGCATGTATACATATAGGTTCTTTGGTTTATTTCTTCCCATTCTCCAACCCCCTTCCCTTTGAGGTTTGTCAGTCTAAGAACCAATTTGTGCTTCTTAATCTCTTCACCTTTTTCACCCATTCCCCCAACCCCTCTCCCATCTGGCAACCAACAAAATGTTCTCTGTATCTATGAGAATGTTTCTGTTCTGCTTGTTCATTTTTTTGTAGATTCAATTGTCGATAGATATGTATTTATTGCCATTCTGTTTGTTCATATTTTTTATCTTTTCCTTCAAGAAGACCCTTCATCTTTTTCATATAATAAGGGTTTGGTGGTGATGAACTCCTTTTCCTTGTCTGGGAAACTCTTTATATGGCCATTGATTCCAAATGACAGCTTTGCCGGATAATCTTGGTTGTAGGTTCTTGTGTTTCATCATTCTGAATATTTCTTGCCACTCCCTTCTGGTCTGCAAAGTTTCTTTTGAGAAATCAGCTGACAGTCTTATGGGAACTCCCTTGTAGGTAACTAACTGCTTTTCTATTGCTGCTTGTAAGATTCTCTCTTTGTCTTGAACTTTTTGCATTTTGGTGATGTGTCTTGGTGTGGGCCTCTTGGGGTTCATCTTGTTTGGGACTCTCTGTGCTTCCTGGACTTGTATGTCTGTTTCCTTCACCAAGTTAGGGAAGTTTTCTGCCATTATTGTTTCAAACAGGTTTTTAATTTCTTGTTCTCTCTCTTCTCCTTCTGGCACCCCCAAGATGTGAATGTTGGCACGCTTGAAGTTGTCCCAGAGGCCCCTTACACTACCCTCATTTTTTTTTTTATTCTTTTTTCTTTTTGCTGTTCTGATTGGGTGTTTTTTGCTTCCTTATATTCCAAATCGATGGTTTGCTTCTTGACTTTACGTACTCTACTATTGGATCTGTGTAAATTATTTATTTCAGTTAGTGCCTCCTTCATTTCTGACTAGTACTTTTTTCAGTGGGTCTGAAAGTTGGATGGGGTGGGGCCTCAGGAAATCACCAGGGCAGGCAAATAGCATGAGCCAGGTTGCTGGAGTCCCAGATATGGTGGCTGTCTGCCGCCCCAGGGAAGAGCTCACCAACGGTACGAAGACCTCTGACAGCACTTCTCTCCAAGAGAAAGCTGCCTCTCCAGTCTTCTATCTAATGCAAAACAACTCAGTTCTTCCCCATATGTCTCTAGTGACTTTCAAGCTGCCTCCCCCATGCTGGAGCCTAGAGGGTGTGAGTCTGAGTAAGTCCTTGCACAGGCCCTTGAAGAGGAGCTGCCTGGGGCTCCAACCACCTCAGCCTCTCTCAGCTTCAGTTCCCACTGGTTTTTTCAGCCAGAAGTTATGGGGACTTCTCTTCCTGGCACTGGAACCCTGAGCTGGGTGCCTGGTGTTGGAAGAGAACCCCTCAGTCCTCAGGGAGGATCTTCCCAGCTGAGGTATCCTAATTTTTCATTGCCACACATGGATGTGGGACCAGCCTATCGCTCGTCCACCACTCGTACCAGTCTCCATGTGGCTTCTTCAATTTTGTAGTTGTAGGACTTCCATTCAGCTTGATTTCAGGTGGTTCTGAATGATGGTTGTTCTGTAGTTTAGTTGTAACTTTGATGTGGTTGTGGGAGGATGTGATACCGCATTTACCTATGCTGTCGTCTTGACCAGATGTCTATCAACTTTTTAATGAATATATTTTTAAAAACTGCGATAGAGTGAAGCTGCAAAAGTCAAAGCACGAAGTGGTGAGGGAAGACTGTATATATATCCACATAGAGTGCGTGGATATAAATATATGTTATATAGGTCATATATACACTATGGGTATGTATATATGATATATACATATACATAGATACCAATAAATATATATGCTAAAAACAAATGCATCCATGATATTATAGATATATATATATTAATATATAAATGATATATATATACATGTATACAATACATGGATATTATATATACACATTTATATAATATATAAGTATATATAATTTTTATATAATATATTCATGTATATGTGTACATGTGTATACAAAATGTATATATTATATATCATATATAATATGCTATATATCTATAGTACATATTATAGATACTGTTATATTCATGTCTGCTAAGTTGGGATTGTTTATTTTATTGAGATATTATTCCATCTATATATGGCATTTTTGAACTTTTTTTTTTTTATCCTCACCTGAGGATATTTTTGCATTTATCTTTAGATAGAGCGGGAGGGAGAGAGGAAGAGAGAGAACGAGGAACACTGATGTGAGAGAGACACATAGAGTGGTTGCCACCCACACGACCCCAACCAGGGCAGGGACAAACTGCAACCGAGGTACATGACCTTATCGGGAACGGAACTCAGTACTCTCTGGTCCACGGGCTGACGCTCTAACCACTGAGCCAAACCGGCCAGGGTGGCATTTTTTAATCAAACAAGTTCTGCTATGAATATTTGAACTCAAAGAGATATACCTTTCCTTTGGAACAGTATAATCACTTTCTATACATAAGTAATAAGAAAATGTTTTCCTTAACTTTGAAAGATATGCATTAATGAGAAGAATAAAAAGCTATCTATTTTCAGTATCTCAAAAACCTAAAAAACACCCAGCAGCAAGTGTTCTGAGGACAGGCATATACATTTTCTCTGAAAAAGACCTATGAATCAGCTTTAACACATACAAGTTCACTAAGGACATCATTTAGCTTTAAAAACTAAACCCCAACAGATTTCATGGTGAGGTATGAATATGCAATCATGATCTAGGTATCTAATTATAATACATAAATTCTAAATTGTATAAATTTCTCAATTTTGCATGTGAACATTGAGAACTTGCTTTATTCTTGTTTATGGAAATATAAAAATTGCGACATGACAAAAATACAATATGAACATTTCAGACTCAAAATAAAAGAAGGATTTAATTATCACGTCTCCCATCAAAAACACACCACAGATGTTCATATAAAAATGCATATCTTTAAATTAGAATATTCTACAAATAAAAGTGATTCATCTTCTGCTCCAGATCTTGACAAATTGTGTCACTTCTTACATGATAATCAGCCAGCGTTTTAATTAGAAGTTGTCATTCGCCCCATACACCAATCTATGGGGGGATCAAGTAACAGTTTTCACAGCTGCTCCCATGCTTTGCCTCTCATCTGAAGCCAGACTGAATTCCTCTCCCCATCTTTCCTCTCCTTTAGAAAACCCCCTCCCCCCTTCCTCACTGCCACTGAGCTGTCAAGAGTCGAAACACTGATATGAAATCATTACCTCTATGACTCTAAGAAAAGGAGAGGTTGCACAAGATTTTGATCAAAGAGAATCATTTATAAGACAGAAGCAGCAAAGAACCTCAGAGAGTTTTTTTTTTCTTCGAAAAGTGTCAGGATTATGTGAAATAACAAAGAAACATTTTTTAACTTTTTTTTTTTTCTCTACACTACATGATTAAGTTTGTACTATTCGGTATTTATCATTATTTTTTCTTGCCTTGCCATTCAGCACTACCTCAAAGTGATGTCACCTATGAACATTATAACTTCAGTAAAAATAGGAAGGGTAAGGGATGTAAGATTACTGTGCTCACTTTTGTGAACAACAGTGAATGAAAATGAAGAGTAAGCCAGAACTATTTTGCAGGAGGAGAAGCAGCCCTGGGGAAGACCTCTAAAGTTGCCATCAAGTGATAACAAAAATTGAGATGACTTCTTGATTGTTTAAAATTCTCCTTGCCATTGTTTTTATAAGGATGTATTTATGTTGTTCTACATCTCGTTACAATCTTTGCCCCTCCAGTATAACTTGCAGTTGCTAGCATTTAGAGGGTAGGAGCTGACCACTGTGCCTTGTCCTTTAGGAAAGGCGTTTTGTTTACTGAATCCCACATCTTCGCTGTGACAACTGATGTGAGGTCACTAAGGTCACAGCCCCGTCTGGTGGCTTTCCCACCATTCTTTAGGTTGGGTTATCAAACATTAAAACTCTGGTGCCTTCTTCACAATCAGAGGAGGTGCCACTAAAGAATCCATTTCCCAAAAGAGATGATAATAAGAAGTAGTAATAGAAGTACAGGGCAATTTTTTTCCTTTGGTTTTTATGTAATACTACTATTGTCTTTGTCAGATGTGGAAAGTGACATTTTTCAAATGTAAAATGAAGAAATGTAGTTTGCATAATGATACTTATTTATATGCTGGTTTGAAGATGTAGTCATTTCCTCAGCCTCTGGGCACGTGTATAGGAATGGATACATCTGTTTATAGTTTATTCATTTAAATTGTTAGTTTTATAAAAGTGCACCCATTGCCATGGACTCTGGGTATTAAAAAAAAAAAAACACTAAACACACAATAACAAAGTCACACAATAAGAGAAAATTACAGAAATGTTATGGCTTTGACATTTTGAAGGTCAAGACACTAAGATATTTTTTCAGATTAACAATATAAAGGCAGTAATAGTATTTATTCATTAAAAATTACAATCTAGGAATAAAGCAAAGAAGGAGGTATGTGCAAGAAGACAGGATAACTAGTAGGATAAGGAGAGGAAAATCAAACTTGAGAATGTTCCAGTTCTCTAAATGGGCCGTGTGTGTGTGTGTACATACATATGTTCTATCAGGGATATATGTGATTACTTAAGGTTTTCCCCTTGACTAGTGTCATGTCTTATGTATCATTCCTCTTCACATATTCATTGCTCAAGAACCTTACCCTAAGAAGCATAAAACACCAATAAGAAAGAATATATGTACCCCCATCTTTGTAGCAGCACTATTTACAATCGCTAAGATCTGGAAACAGCCCAAGTGCCCATCAGTAGACGAATGGATCAAAAAGCTGTGGTACATATACACAATGGAGTACTACGCAGCGGTAGGAAAGAAAGATCTCTTATCCTTTGAGACTACATGGAGGGACCTGGAAAGTATCATCCTAAGTGAAACAAGCCAAACAGAGAAAGACAAATTTCATATGATCTCACTGATTTGTGGAATATAATGAACATAACAGTTTGAGGAATGGGGTAGTCCCAGAGACGCGGAAGCGGGGTACAGACTGACAATCCCCTAAGGAGTGGGGAGGTGGGGGAGGGATGAACCACAGAACTTATACGCATGTATGCATGAACAGTGGACATGGACAACAATCTGGGGAAGGGGCAGGGAGGGAAGGGGGAGGGGGGAATCAGTGGGGGAAAAAAGGAGAATCATCTGTAACAAAAATTAATCAATAATAATAAAAAAAAAAAAAAAAAAGAACCTTACACTGTAATAGTGGAGGTAGGAGGGAACTGGCAGGGGCAGAGACGTTAGAAGGTCATCAAATCTTTGCAATTATTGTTCTCAAGGACATAAAAATGGCTGGCCTGAGAGAAAGACCCAACCACACTAATAAGAATTATAAAGATACTATAAGACAAAGGCCGAAGTTGTTGCTGAGATCACCCACTCTCCTCCTAAGTGCTACGTCCCAGTGAAATGTAGGTCCTTTTCTCTTACATGCCCCCCAAACAAGAGGGAAGTAGATACGTTCAAGAAGAACAATGGGAAACTATGTTATCATTTTTGTTTAATATCAAGAGTCTTTATATGGAAGTGAAAAATAAAATGAGTTCTCTCATCTGAAAGAATAGAAGAGAAAGATTCTGGCTAAAACTGTGGAATATAAGGTTTATTTAAAAATAGCAAGGTAATTTTCTCAGCCATATCAATTATTTAAATTATGAGAGTTTATCAAAAGAAATTTCAGAATAGCTTTTCATGAAAGACTTTAAACATGATTTTTTTCATGAGCGTTAGCCCAACTCTTCAAAAACAGTTTTATAAATAAGAAACTGGATTTGATTAACTAAACTTGCTTTAAATAAACTGATAAAACAACAAAACTTTCCTCATTCTAATTAAAAAATAAATAAAAAGGCTTGACATTGTGTTTTAATGGTGTATTCTGCAAGTAATTTTAGAACATGTAATGTTACCCAGGGATTTAATTGGAGCTCACTTCCAACAACCAATATTGATGTCCATCATTTGTTCTCTACATCAGTTTGTAGCTCTTAAGAATTCTGACCCTGCATTATATATACTGCATAAATGATAAAACATGTATTTATTCACCATCATATTTCTATCAATGCTTACAAAATAAAATTTATTTGTATTACTGACAGATTGATGATGTAAAATTGCCTGTGGGTTATGCTTTTTTATTTCAATGTATGCCTATTTTATTTTATTTATTTATTTTTAATTAATCCTTACTAGAGGATACAGGTTTCACATTGATTCTTAGAGAGAGTATAAGGAAGGGCACCAGGGGGGAGAGAGAGAGAGAAACATTAATGTGAGAGAAATTCATTGATTGGTTTCCTACTGCTGTGTCCCAACTGGGACCAGGGATTTAACCTGCAACCCAGGTACGTTTCCTTGATCGGGAATCAATCTTCAACACTCCAGTGTGAGGGCTGATGCTCTGACCACTGAGCAACACTGGTCAGAGCTCAATGCATGCATTTTTAAATTTGAAAAGGAGATCTAAACTATTTTTTTTTTACCTGTACTATTAGAAGATTACCATCGTACAATTAAAAGTGTGGCTGGGAGAGGAGTCTTTGTGACCAGAAAATTTCACTTTGATGTGCACATTGAAGGCTAATGTTGACTTTCAGATTCTAGCCACTGCTTAGAGACTATAATACTTTTCTTCAAATAATTCATCTGTCTCACTTATCACTTATCTGTTGCTATAAGTCAGCCTGTTCTGGCTGCCTGACTGATGGATTTTCATAGCAATGCAGCATTTTGAATATCTATGTATATATACATGCATATACATATTTGTGTATCTGTGTATATATATGTAATTACATGTATGAAATATATATCGTTTACATATATTTAAACACAAATATTTTTCTAAAATGACTATAATTATTAATCAGTTAGAAAAAATTATCTAGGATAAAAAAACACTCCTAAAATCAGAAGGAAACTTTCTCACCTTAATAAAGGGAATCTATAAAATATTTATAGCCAATATTATATAAAATGGAGAAACACAGAATGCTTTCTTTATCAGATCAGGAACAAGTTTCTGTAACGACAGTGAAATTTTCAACATCACCCTTCCTGATGGTGATCACGATGTTCTCTCTGTCCAGGTACTTTCCCATAGTGTTGACAATTCTTTCCATACAGTACTGTGTGTGAGAAACTTTAAAGGTCCTCTGACCCTCTGATCTAAGGGCTGAATTAGAAGTGTTGTGTTCGGGGGTGAATAGACCACATGGGTGCCGTTGGTGTGGAATTCTTGGGGTTCTGTGAGGTCAGGGGCATTGTCCAAGGTACTTCCTGACTTCAGGGATAAAGCATGGATCGAACCACTCCAGAAAAAAGGTTCTCATTCCTGGACCTTCTTTTTGTACAGCCAGAAAACTGGCAGCAGGTAGTTATCTTTTCCCTTCAGGCTCAGGGTTTAGCAGATTTATAGGTAAAGGCAGGTCTCATAATAAAGCCAACTGCATTTGCCTTAAACTTCATTCTTGCTTCTCTTTCTCACTAATAAATGCCCTTTGTGGAATTTTTTCCCCAGAATAGGGCACTTTTATCTGCATTAAAAACCTGGTTAGACAGATATACTCTCTCCCCAGTGACTGATTCTCTTAACAGTTTCAGGGACCTTGTCTGCTGCCTCTTGGTCAGCAGAATCTGCTTCTCCTGTGATCTTGCCATTTTTCCTAAGCCAAACCTCTTTCTAAAATTATCAAACCTATTTTGCCTGGCATTAACTTCTCCAGCTTTAGATCCTTCACTTTGCTTTTGCTTTAAGTTGTCATATAATGATTTTACTTTTTCTCAAATCATACTAGATTGTATAGGCATGCTTTTCTTATAGCAACCCTGCACCCACATAAAAGCTGCATTTTTCAATAAAGATTAAAAGGCATTTCATAAAAAGTATTAGGTTTTTTACACTGCTGGCATAGCTGCAGCCACGGCTTTGTGAATTTCCTTTTCTTATTTTGGTCTTTACACTGGATTCATTTATCTTGAACTGGTGGGCAACAGCAGCTGCCCACCTCAGTCTATAGCACAGGTCAAGCAATTCAACTTTTTCTTGTAATGTCATGACTTCTCTCTGCTTTTTTGGGAGAAGTTCCACCATCACTAGTGGCTCTTCACATGGGAACCCTGATGTTATTTATGGTTTACTGTATTGCACTGAACATGAAAGATCCTCGAGAACAATGAGAGATCCTTTTTACTGCAAAACCCAACTGACTGGAGAAACAAACTGCTCATGTGAAGATGATCATCGCATAACATTTTAATCAGATATTCACAACACTTGAGCTTACTGGAATAGCAACAAGGAGTGGCTGTAACATTATTGCCATAGTACAGTGCATGCTACAAAAAATGTCATGCAATTATGACTTAATACTGCATCTTTACATGTGTTTACATTTCTCTTGACTGAGGATGACACCATGTATGGTCTGTTTGTGTAAGTTTTGTAAATGTTATAACTTTTTCTCATTATTTCAATATTTTTAGTCTTGTTTACATAGTACATCTGTAAGGTCTTTTTTTTTTTTCAAATTGTTGCACATTTCCAAAAAATTTTAGAATACATTTATTGAAAAAAAAAATTATATTAGTGGATAACACAGCTAAAACCCATGTTATTCAAGGGTCAACTGTGTGTGTGTGTGTGTGTGTGTGTGTGTGTGTAGACATAAACATTAAGTATATATTTCTTGCACAAGCTAAAGCAAGAAGAGTCATCACTTTTTAGGAGTTATAATTTGTGGGGACTGGGACACAAAATGGGATTTTCTGTATTCATATTTCATATAGTAGAAACACAAGGTCAGGGATGATTTTGTTCAAGGAGAAACTGAATCTAAGAATCTGAAAGCAATTAGTTACTTCTTTATCTCTCTCATTTTCTTAGAGCATGAACATTCTTTAGAGTTAAACATTCTTTAACTGCAACTAATGAAAACTGCTCCTTCATCGTCCACTTGGCATTACACAGCCATTTTACAGTTCTTGGCATATACAAGTGACCTTGTTTCTCATAGAGACTGACTCATTCTTTCATGTTGCATGATTACAAATTACTTTGAAATGATTGCTTGGGTCAGGTGTGATTCTGTTTCAATTAGCTATAGTTGAAATTAGCTATAGGATCAGATTTTAGGAGAGGAAATCTCAAAATCTAAGCTAGGGGGGGAAAAACAGAAATCAATATGTTTACTTATTGACTAGAACACATCACACATTTTTTTCTTCTTCTAAGCTTATAAATGTTGGAGGATCACTCTGGCCATAATCTCAGATTTCTTTCAATGGGACTTGAGATTTATGCAGAATAATGTTACCAATCTTCCTCTTCATCTTGTACTTATGCCTTATTTTATTTTTTGATGGCTTATGTGATTTAAAACAATACATGAAGAACTGAACATGCAAGTGTCCATTTTTCTGGACTCTATCTTTTTTTATTTTTCATTATACTAAGTGTAAACTAAAAGTGTCCAGCTCTGCTTCTATCTCTATGTAATGGGTACTCTTGGGCCACAACTGAGTACTGACTTCTAAAGGCATTTCAATTACTTCATTTCTCACTGACCCTAACAGATTTTAATGGACATAAAGCAAAAACAGCTGAAATTGTCATTGCTGTTTTCTGTACATCTATTTATTCTGTGTGTGAGATTATATTCAATTTTGAATGTCAAATGCAATAAATAATATTTTTTATCTTCAATTTTAATTTGATCATTATTGTTTTACTTTTGATGAGGGCTTTTAAGATATACTCTTAGCAACTTTCAAATGTACAAGAGAGTATTGCTAACTGTAGTCATCATGCTGTACACTACATCCCAATGACTTATTTATCTTACAAGTGGAGCTCTGTACTTTTTGGCCCCCTTCACTGACTTGCTGATTTTTGCTTTTATTCCCTTTTCTTTTGGAGTCAAATACAAAAAGTCATCATCAAGATTGATGACAAGGAGATTACTGCCTATGTTTTCTTCTAGGAGTTTTATGGTTTTGGTATTACATTTAAGTCTTTAATCCATTTTAAGTTAAAATTCGTATAAGGTGTAGATAGTTGTTCATTGTTATTCTTTTGCATATGGCTGTGCAGTTTTCCCAACATCATTTAATGAAGAAGCTGTTCTTTCCCCATTGTATATTCTTGGTTCCTTTGTCATAACTTAATTGACCATGTATGTCTGAGTTCACTTCTGGGCTCTTTATTCTGTTCCATTGATCTATGTGTCTGTTTTTATGCCAATACCATAATGTTTTGATTAATGTAGCTTTGTAATATAGTTTGAAATCAAGGAATGTCATGACTCCAACTTTGTTCTTTTTTCTCAAGATTGTTTTGGCTATTTGGGGTCTATTGTAGTTCAATACAACTTCTAGAATTATTTTTTCTAGTTCTGTGAAAAATGTCATTGGAATTTTTATACAGATTGCATCAAATCTGTAGATTCCTTTGGGTGGCATGGACATTTTAACAATATTAATTCTTATAATCCATGATCAGGGAATATCTTATCATTTATTTCTATATTTTTCTATTTTTTGGGGGGTGGTGGTGGTGGTACATGTCCCTAGCAGGAACCAAACCCGGGACTCTCTGGTCCACAGGCCAACAATCCAACCACTGAGCCAAACCAGCCAAGGCTCTTTTTCTATTTCTTTCATCAATGTCTTATACTTTTCAGTATACAGGCATTTCACCTCCTTGGTTAAATTAATTCCTTGGTACTTTATTCTTTTTGATACAATTGTAAATGGTATTATTTTTATTTCTCTTTCTAATGGTTTATTATTAGTATATAGAAATGCAAATATATACTGATTTTGTATCCTACAACTTTACTGAATTTGTTTATTAGTTCTAACAGTTTTTTTTGTGTGTGTGTGGAGTCTCTAGAGTTTTCTATTATAGTATCATGTAATCTGAAAATAGTGACAGTTTTACTTCTTTCTTACCTATTTGGATGGCTTTATTTCTTTTCCTTGCCTAATACTTCTGGCTAGGACTTCCAGTACTCCACTGAATAAAAATGGAGAGAGAGGTATTCTTTTCTTTTTCTTGACCTTAGAGAAAAAGCTTTCAGCCCTTCATCACTGAGTATGATGGTAGCTGTGGACTTGCCATATATGGTCTCTATTATGTTGAGACACATTCCCTATGTACCCACTTTGTTAACATTTTTTATAATAAATGGATGTTGAATTTTATCAAATGCTTTTATAAAGCATCTATTTAGATGATATGGATTTATCCTTCATTTTGTTAATGTGGTCTATCACGTTGATTTTTGGATGTTGAACCATCTTTGTATCCCTGGAATAAATCCAATTGATCACAGTGTATTTTAATGTATTTTTTAATTCAGTTTACTAATATTTTGCTGAGCATTTTGCATCTCTGTTCATCTGAGACACAGGGGTAATCTGATCTTATAAAATGAGTTGGTGAGTTCTCTCTCTTTCTCTCTCATTATTTTTGAAAGAGTTTGAGAAAGGTTGCTATTAATTCTTCTTTGACTCTTAGGTAGAATTCATCAATAAAGCCATCTGGTCCGGACTTAGGTTTGTTGCAAGGTCTTGATTACTAATTCAATTTCCTTACTAATAACTGATCTATCTGAATTTTTTATTTCTTCATAATTTAGTCTTGCAAGGTTGTATATTTCTTGAAATTTATCAATTTATTCTAGTTTGTCCAATTTGTTGGTATACAATTAATTGTTCATAATATTTTCTTATGATCCTTTGTATTCCTATGGTTTTAGTTGTAATCTTCTTTCATTTTTTATTGTATATGTTTGAACACTTTCTCTTTTTTTCTTGGTGAGTCTAGCTAAAGGTTTGTTCATTTTTTTTTTTTTTTTATCTTTTCAAAGAACCAGTTCTTAGTTTCACTGATCTTTTCTATTGTCTTTTTAGTCTCTATTATTAGCAGTTTGGCTCTTATTTAACAACCATGTCGAATTAGTTGTTCAAAAACTCTGTCTCCTTGCAGTAATCCCAATACGTAGTACTGATCCTCATGTGCCATCAATGGAGCCTAGAACTCCCATCATCATATCTGTATTTCAAGCACTTGAGGAAAGAAGGATCAAAGAAGAAGTGCAGTAATAATTTCCTGAGTTTGTTACAGAACACTTCTATTTTAAACCATGTGTTAGCATAGTGTTACCTGGAGACATATTCATAGCAGTTGTTCTCAACCTTCCCAATGCCACAACCCTTTAATACAGTTCCTCATGTTCTGGTGATTCCCAACCATAAAATTATATTTGTTGCTACTTTATAACTGTAATTTTGCTACTGTTATGAATCGCCATTGGAAATATGTGTTTTCCAATAGTCTTAGGCGACCCCTGTGAAAGGGCTGTTCGACCCCCAAAGGGGTCATGACCCACAGGCTGAGAACCATGGACTTGAAGAAATTATGAAATGGAATCATTATTCTTAATGACCATGAACCCAGTTGAAATCTAGATATTTTATTACTAAGGGCAAAGGGCAGAATAATACTGAGGGATAATGTACAAGATAGTTCATAAATAAAAGTAGTTGATCAGTCAAGCAATTTATCAATTATCTTATAATTAAATAGTTCATTATCATTAACATAGTTATCCCTTTAACAATTTTCATTAATCATCTACCATGTGTACCATGTGGCAGGTATTGTGCTTGGTGCTAGGGACACAAAGTTGTATTCTTTACCATTATTGCCCTTGAGAATCTTATATTCTAGTGCTTATTACTCTATTGTATACTATATAATTACACAGATCGGTCTTCACAGATTATTTTAATTTTTTTAATTAAACAAATTTAAATTTAAATAATATATACATAAAATACACTTTATGGAAACCTATTTCCATAAAATAGGTTTTATGGAAAAACCTATTTTCTTTGTCTCTTCTCCTTTGCATCTACATCCTTGGTACAAATTTCAAATGAAAAGTAAGTATCTAGTTGCCATGATTAGAGAAAGAGAAATGTTGATTTTTCTGCATCAGTGGCTTGGTGAATACACATAAGAATACTGCCAAGAGTACTCTAGGGGTTAAATTTCATTATCTTGATGAATTTATTAAGCTTCTGATATGTTCCTTTGTTTTGCTTGCTCAGCACACTGATTTTATCAGCGCACCAAGAGGACATTAATATCTCAGAGGTAGACATATTAAGCAAGCTCTTAAGACACTTATACATTCAAAATGACAAATGATTAATTCACTATGGAAAATATAGCTGTCACAGGATCAACATTTGCACCCTCATGATCAGCCCATTTTTTCTCGCTAGGTAGACCTACATGAGCTGTCAAGTCAAATTCTGAATATCAGCTTATCTTTCTATAAAACATAATTATCATAGATACCATAAAAACTTCAGGTTTATATGACCAGGAATTGTACTTCAGCTGACACATCTAAGTGGATAATGAGGGCTGCCAACGACAAGCGACAGTCCATCTAAGCACAATCTCAATGGCTGGATAGATTTTTCCTTTGTTCTAATGCATAAAAGGAAAACAAAACAAAACAAAAACATGACACGTGTAATAGTGTTTTTCATTGAAATAGAACCAATAGTGTGTGTGTGTATAATTAATGGAGTTACGTAAACAAAATGGCAACATGGGAGGCCTATACCTTTATCCCCACAAGAAAAGGTAAACAATTAGATAGCTATCCATGAACAAAACAGCTCTGGGATAACTTTATTTATTTATTATTTATTTTATTTATTCATTTTTGTTACATATGTTTCTCCTTTTTCCCCCATTGACCTCTCCACTCCCAATCCTGCCCCCACACCCATCCCAAGCATTGTTGTACATGTCCATGGTTATGCATACTTGCATATAGGTTCTGTGTTTTATCTCTTCCCACCTCTCCCTCCCGACTCCCCTTTTGAGGTTTGTCAGTCAGTACCCTACTACTATGTCTCTGAGTTTATTTTGTTCATCAGTTTGCTTTGTTCATTATATTCCACAAATAAGTGAGATCATTTGATATTTGTCTTTCTCTGATTGGCTTGTTTTGCTTACAATAATACTCTCCAGGTCCCTCCATGTGGTCTCAAAGGATAAGAGATCTTTCTGTCTTACATCTGCATAGTATTCCATTGTGTACATGTACTGTAATGTCGGCAGGCTCTGAGTAGTCACATGACTTCAGGGAAAGAGACAGCCCGAGGAGAAATCAAAACCACCAATCAAATACCTCCCCTCTTCATTATGCAGAATCACCCTACCTTACCTCTGGACCAATGAAGTACCTCCCCTCTTTGTTCCTCAACCTCCCCTATAAAACTTTCCTGGGTGGCCATAACAGCATGACTCCCTGGCCCGAACCCCCAGACCAGCGAACCTCACCTGGGAGTTCTCCAATAAAACTTTCTTTCCGGCTTTTGTGGCTCTGTTTCTCCTTCTTACATTTGGTGCCGAAACCTAGGAGCAGCTTGAGCCCTCCTGGGCTGCTCCACTCCCTCTCTCCTGAGGAAGACCAGGGACCACAGACCTCCTACCCAGTTTGGCATACGGTGTGGCAAGTCCCCCTTGCCCTTGGCATCCCCTCAGTTCTTTTCATCTCCAGGGCTCCCTGTTTGTAATTGCAGCCACGTCAGGGACCTCCTATTCATTCCGGGTGCATGGGGCTCGGCAGAGACGTCCTGGACCCTCCCTACTCTATTCTTCCGTTCAGTGACCAGAGGTTGAGTTGTGCAACACCAATTCTCATCTCTGATCACTCCGGAACTGAGGCTGACCATGGGCAATCAGGAATCTCCACTGGACTCTGAGATGTCTCTAGGGGGTCTCATACTAAACCTCTCAAAAATATATCCCTCTCTAAAGAAGAAGAAACTTACCTTCTTCTTCTCCACCATGGCCTGACCACAATATCCACGAGGCAATCTATCTAGATGGCTTCCTGGGGGGACTTTTGATTTTAACATACACACCAACTTACAAAACTTTTGCCAAAGAAATGGGAAATGGTCAGGAATTCCTTACATTCAGGCCTTTTGGTACTTGCGCTCCCGTCCTAACCTGTGTGCCTCCTGCTCCCCGGCTCAGGTCCTCCTAGCCAAGGACACCCCTTCCAACCCCTCCGCTCCTGACCTTTCCTTGTTTGCTGATCCCCCAAAAGAAGTTTCTTCACCCCCCTATCTGACCTGATCCCACTCCTAATTCTCCTCCGCCATACCCAGATCCGTCTTTCCCTAACCCCTCTTTGCCTCCAGCCTCTGACCCTGCTCTCCCCTCCCCTTCTAGCGCCCACACCCAATCATATCGTGCCTCACAGAAAGAAGTCAACCTTCTCTGCTCTCTCCATGAAGTGGTGGAAACAGAAGGGGTAGTTTGGGTCCATGTTCCTTTCTCTCTTTCTGACCTACCCGCCATTGAAAAACACATAGGGTCTTTCTCGACTAACTCCACGGCCTTTACCAAAGAATTTAGATACCTCACTCAAGCTTATGAACTCACCTGGCATGATCTCTGTGTCATGTCTTCTTCTCTCACCCCCGACGAATGTGACTGTATTCGGATGGCAGCACAGGCCTATGCCGACCAGGTACACCTCACAGATAAACAAATGCCTGTAGGGACTCTGGTGGTCCCTGAGGCAGAACCCAATTGGACTTAGCAAGCAGGACAGGACAGTAGATGCAGACGAGATCAGATGGTCCAATGCCTCTTAGCAGGCATGCAGAACGCAGCCCAAAAGGTAGTTAATTATGACAAACTAAGGGAGATCACTCAGGAACCTAATGAAAATCCTGCACTTTTTCTGAATCATCTGACCAATGCTATGATTCTCTACACCCAACTAGACCCTGCATCAGAGGCAGAGGCTACAATCCTAGCTATGCACTTTATCTCCCAGTCAGCTCCAGACATTAGAAAGAAACTAAAAAAGGCAGAGGAGGGCCCTCGGACCCCTACTCAAGACCTGATAAACATGGCATTTAAAGTATTTAATGCCCAAGAAGACAAGGCTGAGGCCACACGTCAGGCCCGAATGCAGCAGAAGGTAAACCTTCAAACCCAGGCTCTAGTAGCAATCCTGAGGCCAGCAGCCCAGCACGGGCAGGGTACACCCAACCTAAGGAACATAAGGTCTCTGGGCCGCCAAAGGGAACACCACCAAGGGCCTGTTTCAAATGTGGCAATGAAGGCCACTGGGCTTGTCAGTGCCCAATACCCATGGCCACCTATAAAACCATGCTCATTCTGCAAACAGCCTGGTCACTGGTGTAGTGATTGCCCCTTCCAGGCAATGAGCTCATCCTCAATGTGCCTACGCGGGGGACAAGCTGGCCAAGCAGGCCCATCGCTTGAGCCCCCCGGCCTCATGGACAGCTGACACAGCCTGGACTCGAGGTCCCCTATCACCCTTACTGAGTCCAGGGTAACGCTACAAGTAGCAGGTAAATCCATCTCATTCTTAGTGGACACAGGGGCTACCTTCTCTCTTCTGCCATCTTACTCCAGGCCTCAAGTTCCTTCTCAGGTCTCAGTTATGGAAATTGATGGGACACCCTCCTTTCCCCTCGAACTCGGCCTCTCTCATGCATTCTGGAAGGCTACCCATCCTCACATTCCTTTCTGGTCGTGCCCTCTTGCCCGATACCTCTTTTGGGTCGAGACATACTCCACAGCCTTGGAGCTACCATCCAACTGACATCTCACCAGTTGGCCTCCTCTCGTCTTCTCTTACACCTCCTTGCCAAAGACTCTTCCATCACAACTGACTTCTCTCTCTCACACCCCACCCATTCCCCCAGATATTGTCGACCCTCGAGTCTAGGACACCTCTACTCTGACAGTAGCCACACACCATGCTCCACTCTTATCCGACTAAAGGAGCCCCTCTCAGTACCCATCGAGGCCCCAATTTCCTATTTCAGCTACCCATCGCCAAGGCCTCAAGCCTATGATAACCCGCCGTCTAAGTCAGGGTCTACTGATCCCCACGGACTCACCCTGCAACACCCCTATCCCTCCTGTTCAAAAACCCTCAGGGGCTCATCGCCTCATTCAGGACCTATGTTTAATAAACAAGGTGATTGTTCCCCTCCATCCAGTAGTCCCTAACCCTTACACCCTTCTTTCACACATCCCACCTGATACCATTCACTTTACCATCCTAGACTCAAAGACGCTTTTTTTACTGTCCCTCTCCACCCCGATTCCTACTTTTTATTTGCTTTTACCTGGACCCACCCAGACACAAACATAGCCCAGCAGCTTTCCTGGATTGTCTTGCCACAGGGATTTCATGACAGCCCACACCTCTTTGGGCAGGCCCTGGCGCAGGACCTCGCCTCCTGTTCGCTTGAGCCCAGTACTGTCCTCCAATATGTCGATGACCTCCTCCTCTGCAGCCCCTCACTTTCCACCTCAAGACCACATACTGCCTCCCTTTTAAACTTCCTGGGTTCCAGGGGATACCATATCTCCTCTGCTAAGGCCCAGCTTTATACCAAGACTGTCACCTACTTAGAAGTTTCTCTAACCCCTACCACAAGGAGTCTTACCACAGACCGGACCCAGGCCCTCCGCAGCCTGCAGCCACCTGAGACAGCCAAACAGATCTTATCCTTCCTTGGCCTAATTAGCTTTTTCAGACACTGAACACCTAATTTTGCTTCCCTAGCCAAGCCTCTCTACATGGCAGCCAAGGAGACCCCTCCAGGACCCCTCATTTCACCCAATACCATAAAAGGGCTTTCACCACCCTCTGAGACACCTTAATCTCTTCTCCTCTTGCTCTGCCTGACCCCAGATGCCCCTTTCCCCTTTTTACAGATGAAAAACAAGGAATTGAAGTAGGGGTCCTAACTCAACCGATAGGACCCACCCATCGTCCAGTGGCTTATCTTTCCAAACAGTCAGATACCACTGTCTGGGGACGGCCACCCTGCCTTCGAGTGCTGGGCGCCACCGCTGAGCTTACAAAGGAAGCAGCCACACTGACTCTGTGCCAGCCTACATCCGTTTTCTCCCCACAAAGGCTCAATGCTCTCCTCTCACCGGAATCTCTCTCCCTCTTAGGTCCTTCCCGAATACAGGGATTCCACCTCCTCTTCGTAGAAAATCCTTTCATCTCTCTCTCACCTTCACCCCAACTCAACCCAGCACCTTACTTCTGATTCCGGCCACACTGCCGGAACCTACCCACTCCTGTCCAGAACTGACAGACTCTCTCAGCAAACCCCGGGAGGGTCTGTCTGACTCACCTTTAGAAAACCCAGACCTTATCCTTTTTGTAGATGGGAGTTCAGCACTGGGGCCCGATGGGTTGCTGCGGGAGGCCTCCATGGTAGTCACTGACTCCTCTACTCTAGAGGCCCAACACCTTCCAGATGGCAACACTTCCCAAAAGGCTGAACTCATAGCTCTTACCCGGGCACTCACTCTAGCCCAGGGGAAATGGGTAACCACCTACACTGACTCTAAATATACCTTTCTCATCACCCATAGCCCCTCTGCACTCTGGAGGGAATGGGGATTCCTCACTACCAAGGGCTACCCCATTATCAATGCTACCCTCAGCTCTAAGCTCCTTGATGCCCTCCTGCTGCCTGCAAAGATAGCAGTAGTACATTGCAAAGGACATCAAACCTCACGGGATCCTGTTTCTCTAGGGAACGCTCGTGCAGACACAACAGCTCAGGGTCTCACCTCGGACACCTCCTCTACTCCCATCATATTTCTCTTCGCCCCCATTAAGCCCTCTTATACTTCCCAGGAAGAGGAGACTCTTCTAAAAAAAAGGAGGAAAAGAACTGACCAGGGATGGATATTCCTCAAGACAAAATTGCCCTGCCGGGGGAGCAGGCTGCAGCCCTCCTCTCTGACATCCGCTGCTCCCTACATATAGGGCCTAAAACCCTTTACCGGTTTCTGCAGCCACTCTTTTTCCTCCCAGGCCTCCAGCGAGCTATTGAAAAAGTACACGTGGCCTGTGCTATCTGTTCAAAGACCTCTCCTCAAGGGGGTCTCCAACCCCGATTCCCTATCCACCAAAAATGAGAAGACATCAGCCAGCCCAAAATGCAAATTGATTTCACCCATATGCCTCCCCACAAAAAACTCCACTACCTCCTTACCTTTGTTGATGCCTTTTCAGGATGGATCGAGGCCTTTCCCACACTTGGGAAGAGCAGACACCATCGCCTCTATCCTCATTGGCCAGATCATCCCACGTTTTGGACTGCCTACGACCATTCAATCAGACAATGGTCCTGCCTTTACTGCTCAAGTGGTTCAGCAGGTAGCAAACGCCCTTAATATCACCTGGAAACTCCACATACCATATCGCCCCCAATCTGGTGAAATTGAAAGCGCCAATGGTATCCTAAAAACCACCTGACCAAACTTTCTATTGAGGCCAAACTTTCCTGGCCAGTCCTTTTTCTCGCTTTAACCAGGGCTAAAGCTACTCCCTGGGGCCCTACAGGGCTCAGCCTCTTTGAATTGCTTTACGGGAGACTGTTTCTAATTAACCACAATTTCCCCATAAACTCCCCACCTCTGGAGAAGAAAAAAATGGCGGCACAGTGAATGGAAGCTACACAGACAGTTTCCCAATACCAAACTGAAATTACAACAAAAATAAAGACAAATGTCAGGAAAAAGCAACAGAAAAGCAGCTTGGAAGACCACATAACCAGGGACACTGACTCAATCCTGGTAGTCTTGCCGAGACGCGAGAGGGGGGCTGGAAGCCCACAGTCAGCAGTGGCCTTAGCGAGGAGCAGCAGCCTTAGTTGGGAGAGGAGCCCTCAGGTTAAAGTCCCAAGTGGCTCCACAGCGCAGAGCCGGGACAGAGGCTAAAATAGCCACAGCCACTCACCTTGGGCTCTGGCAGAGGGAGGGCAGACAGGACTAGAACTGTGTGGGGACACTTGGGATCTGGAGGGCACTCAAAGCTTTTGCTGAGTTGTGGCCACACAAGATGGTGGTCATCTTACTCCTTCCCAGGGCTCTGGGGAGAGGTGGCTGCACCTCCCTCAGAGATTCAACCCCACCCAGTGGTGGCAATTGAAATGTAAATTGAGGCCCATTAACAACCAGCATCTGCCCCACCCTCGGGAAATCCCCTTACTCTGACCATCTGAGTTTTTCATTCAACTCAGAAGCCAAGGCTCTTCAAGTAACCGCTACTGATAGCTTCCAGGCAAAAAGCTGTACCACTCTTGGGCTAGCAACTCTAACCAGGAAAGTAAGACTTGACAGTGGAGTCTAACGTGGGTCCTCCCTGGCTCATCCAAACCGAAGAGAGAGCACCACAAGCAGCAGAACACCAACACCCACAGGGAAATTTTGGCAAGATCCAAAGCCCACTGTGATAGCCAAAATGGTGAAACACACAAACAAAAGCCAAATGAAAGAACAAGAGACCTCTACCAAAGATGAGATAAATGAGGTGAAGTTAAGCAAGTTAACAGAACTAGAATTCAGAGCCATGATCTTGAGGAAGCTCAACAGCATGTGTAAGGACATGAGCACCATGAGTAAAGACACAGAAATATTGAAAATCAATCAGTTGGAAATTAAAAAGCAGCAAGAAGAAATGAAGAATGACATGTCAGAAATAAAGAACACATTGGAAAGTCTAAATAGCAGAGTAGAGGAACCTGAGGACAGGAATAGTGAAATAGAAGATAGGGTAGAAAAAATCAACCAAGCAGAAAACCAAAAGGGAAAAAATAATTAAAAAACAGAAAAACAGCTTAAGAGAACTGTGGGACAACTGGAAACCTAATAACATTCAGAACATAGGAATCCCCGAAGAAGAAGAAAATGAGCAAGGGTTAGAGAATATATTTGAAGAAACAGTGACAGAAAACTTCCCAAATTTGATGAGGAAGAAGGCATTCAAGTTCAAGAAGCACAGAGAGCCCCAAGTAAGAAGAACCTAAACAGGCCCACACCAAGACACATAGTAATCAAAGTGCCAGAAATTAAAACAAAGAGAGAATCCTAAAAGCAGCAAAAGAGAAGCAATAGGTTACCTACAAAGGAAACTCCATAAGGCTCTCAGCTAACTTCTCAACAGAAACAGTACAGGCCAGAAGGAAATGGCATGAGGTAATCAAGGTCATGAAAAACAAGGATTTGAATCCCATACTACTCTACCCAGCAAGGCTATCATTCAAAATAAAAGGTCAAATAAAGAACTTCCCAGAAAAAAAAAAAAAAAGGCTAAGGGAATACATTAGCACCAAACCAGCACTGCAAAAAATGTTAAAAGGACTGCTCTAATTAGCAGGAGAAATAGGAAGAAAAATAGAACCACACTAAACAAAAATGGCAATAAATAAGTACATATAAATAATCACCTTATTAAATGTAAATGAATTGAATGCTCCCATAAAATGACACAAAGTAGCTGATTTGATAAGAAAGCATGACTCATCTATATGTTGTTTGCAAGAGACCCACCTCACAACAAAAGACTCACATAGGTTGAAAGTGAAGGGATGAAAAAAATATTCCAAGCAAACAGAAAGGAAAAAAAAGCGGGGATAGCAATACTCATATCTGATAAAATAGATTTCAAAATGAAGGCCATAGCTAGAGACAAAGGAGGCCACTACATATCATTGAAAGGATCTATCCAACAGGAAGATATAACCTTGATAAACATATATGCACCCAATATAGGAGCACCAACATATATTAAATATCTTCTGGAGGACTGCAAAGGAGAAATTGGCAGCAATACAATCATAGCAAGGGAGTTCAACACCCTGCTGACATCGCTGGATAGATTATCTAGACAAAAAATTAGCAAGGAAACAGAGACTCCAAATGAAGCACTAGACCAAATGGATTTAATAGATATCTACAGAGAATTACACCCCAAAACTACAGAATTCACATTCTTCTCAACTGCACATGGGAAATTCTCAAAAATAGACCACATGTTAGGACACAAACTAAGTCTCTAAAAGATCAAGAAGATTAAATTCATATGAAGCATCTTCTCAGATCACAATGGCATGAATCTAGAAATGAATTGAAACAAGAACATGCAAAGACATTTGTACACATGGACGCTAAATAGCATGTTATTAAACAATGAATGGTTACCAAGGAGATCAAGGAAGAAATTTAAAACTTCCCGGAAACCAATGAAAATGAAGACACAACAACACAAACTCTATGGGATACAGTGAAACCAGTTCTGAGAGGGAAATTCATAGCTATACAGGCCTACATCAAGAAACAAAAAAAAATATCTAATAGAGCATCTAACATCACAACTTAAAGAACTAGAGAGCAAACACAAAGAAAACCCCAGAGCAAGTAGAAGGAAGGAAATAGTAAAGATCAGAGCAGAAATGAATGACATAGAGTCCAAAAAAACAATTCAAAGAATCAATGAAACAAAGAGCTGGTTTTTTTGAAAGATAAATAAGATTGATGGACTCTTAGGTAGATTCACCAAGAAACAAAGAGAGAGAATCCAAATACACAAAATCAGAAATGAAAAAGGAGAAGCAACAACTGACACCACAGAAATACAAAAGATCGCCAACAACTACTATGAATAATTGTATGGCAACAAATTCGACAATCTAAGCGAAATGGACAAATACCTAGAAACACATAGTATTCCAGAACTGGACCGGGAAGAGATAGAAAACTTTAACAGACCAATAACAACAGAAGAAATTGAACATGTAATCAAGACTCTCCCAGCAAAAAAAAAAAAAAGCCTAGGCCCGGATGGCTTCACAGAGGAGTTTTACCGAACATTCAAAGAAGAACTAATACCCATTCTCCTCAAACTCTTTCAAAAATTCAAGAAGAAGGAAGACTTCCAAACTTGTTTTATGAAGCCAGCATAATTATAATTCCAAAACCAGAAAAAGACACTACAAAGAAAAAAAACTACAGTCCAATATCCTTGATGAACATAGATGACAAAATCCTAAACAAAAGACTAGCAAAATGGATCCAGCAATACACCAAAATATTATTCACCATGACCAGGTGGGATTCATCCCAGGGATACAAGGCTGGTACAATATTCACAAATCAATAAATGTGATATACCACATAAATAAAATTAAGAATAAAAACCGTATGATCATATCAATAGATGCCAA
Organism: Molossus molossus; assembly: GCF_014108415.1. NCBI lineage: Eukaryota > Metazoa > Chordata > Mammalia > Chiroptera > Molossidae > Molossus > Molossus molossus. Next base: position 30,262,196 of record NW_023425348.1, read on the forward strand.
AAAAGCCTTCAACAAAATCCAGCGCCCATTTCTGATAAAAACACTCAGCAATGTGGGAATAGAGAGATCATATCTCGACATAATAAAGGCCATATATGAAAGACCTACAGCCAACATCATACTCAATGGGTAAAAACTAAAAGCATCCGCCTTAAGAACAGAAACAAGGCAAGGATGCCCAATTTTGCCACGCTTATTTAACAGAGTACTGGAAGTCTTAGCCACAGCAATCGGACAGAAAGAAAAAATAAAAAGGATCCAAATTGAAAAGGAGGAAGCGAAACTGTCGTTATTCACAGATGACATGATACTATATGTAGAAAACCCTAAAGACTCCATCATAAATTTACTAAACTTAATAAATGAATTTGGCAAAGGAGCAGGATACAAAATTAACAAGAAATCAATGGCATTCTTATACACCAATGATGAACTCACAGAAAGAGAAACTAAGAAAACAACCCCATTTACCATTGCAGCAAAAAAATTAAGATACCTAGGAATAAACTTAACCAAAGAAATAAAGAACTTATTTGCAGAAAACTACAGGTCATTGAAAAAAGAAATAGAGGAAGATATAAAAAAGTAGAATCACATACCCTATTCATGGATTGGAAGAATTAACATCATTAAAATGTCCATACTACCCAAAGCAATCTACAGATTCAATGCAATCCCCATCAAAATACGAACGACATATTTCACAGAACTAGAACAAATACTTCAAAAGTTCATATGGAACCAAAAAAGACCTCGAATAGCCACAGAAATCTTGAAAAAGAACAAAGTTGGAGAGATCACATTACCAGATTTCAGGTTATACTACAAAGCCACTGTAATCAAAACAGCCTGGTACTGGCACAAGAACAGGCATATAGACCAGTGGAACAGAACAGAGAACCCAGAAATGGACTCAAGGCAATATGCTCAATTAGTATCTGACAAAGGTGGAAAGAGCATATAGTGGAGTAAGGAAAGCCTCTTTAATAAATCATGTTGGGAAAATTGGACAGCTGCAAAAAAAAAAAAAAAAAAAAAAGAAGTGAAAGTAGACCATCAACTTACACCCTACACAAGAATAAACTCAAAATGGATAAAAGACTTAAATGTGACTCATGAATCCATAAAAATCCTAGCAGCAAATGTAGGCAACAAAATTTCAGACATCATACGCAGCAGAATTTTCACTGATACATCACCTAAGGCAATAGAAACAAAGGAGAAAATGAACACATGGGACTACATCAAATTCAAAAGTTTCTGCACAGCGAAAGATACAATCATCAAAACGGAAAGGCTACCCACTGTATGGGAGAGCATAATTGCCAATGATAGATCAGATAAAGGTTTAATTTCCAATATATAGAGAGTGTTCATACAACTCAACAATTGGAAGACAAAGAACCCAATTAAAAAATGGGCAGAGGAACTAAATAGGCATCTCTCCAAACAGGACATACAAATGGCTAAGAGACATATGAAGAAATGCTTAACATGACTAATCATCAGAGAGATGCAAATTAAAACAACAATGAGGTATAGCCTCACACCTGTCAGAATGGCCGCCATCAACAAATCATCAAACAACAAGTGTTGGCGAGGGTGTGGAGAAAAGGCGACTCTAGTACACTGCTGGTGAAAATGCAGGCTGGTGCAGCCACTATGGAAAACAATATGGTGTTACCTCAAAAAATTAAAAATTGAACTTCCATTTGACCCTGTGATCCCACTTCTAGGAATATACCATAAGAAGCCTGAACCACCAATCAGAAAAAATATATGTACCCCCATGTTCATAGCAGCACTATGTACAATAGCTAAGGTCTGGAAACAGCCCAAATGTCCATCAGTTGACGAATGGATGAAAAAGCAGTGGTACATATACACAATGAAGTACTATGCAGCTGTAAGAAGGAAATATCTCCTATCCTTTGAGACTACATGGAGGGACCTGGAGAGTATTATCCTAAGCGAAACAAGCCAAACAGAGAAAGACAAGTATCATATGATCTCACTTATTTGTGGAATATAATGAACATAACACTCTGAGGAGTGGGATAGTCCCAGAGATGTGAAAGTGGGGTACAGACTGACGATCCCTAGAAGAGGGGGTAGTGGGGGAGAGATAAACCACAGAAGTTATATGCATGAACAATGGACATGGACATCAAAGCTGGGGACAGGGCAGGGAGGGCGGTTGAGAGGGGAATCAGCGGGGGAAAAAGGAGAAACATTTGTAACAAAAATAAATTAATTAAATTAAAAAAGAAGAAAATATAAATAAATAAATGTTCAAAAAAAAAAAAATCTCCCCACCTCTGGCCACATACCTCCTTTTCTTATCGCTGCTCTACCACCTCTTGACAGAACATGGAGATTGAACCCTCCCACCTATAGGGGGTCCCGACGGTGCTCAGCCCAGAGTTCCACTCCAGCCAGGAGATAGTGTCCTCCTATGAGAACTTCAGCCTGGCTCCTTGCAACCTCAGTGGACAGGACCCCATATATTAATATTTAACCACCCCCACCATGGCTAAACTCCTGGGACAGACATCCTGGTACCATGTTTCCTGCCTCAAACTTGCCCTGGCCCTGGCCCAAGACCACTGGCAATCCGAACCCTTGGGCCCCACCTGCATCCGGATTACCTGGAACCCAATTCCCTTGGCCCCTCCTCCTTCTCCTGATCTTTATTCCAGAAATTCCCAGTAAGACTAACCAGATCCAGGCCTATGTCTGGCATTTCTATCTACAAGAAAGCTGGACTGAAGGTGGGACAACCCACACCCACTTCCTAACCACAGCTGACTGCCAACCTGCGGACTGCCAGGCAGCTGTTCCCATCACAGTCCTGATGTCAAAAATAAAAAGCACACCTAATTCTGGTAGCTTCACCGTTTGTTTTGTTCATGAACAGACCCGGGATCACTGCCACCGGTGGCCCAAGACATTTGAAGGCTGCCCCTACCGGGCCTGTACCATAAACTACTTCAGGCCATCTAAATTTAAACTCATCATTAAAGACCCCTAGGATGAGAAATGGGTAAAAGGTGTAGAAGGAAATGTCTACAGATGGCATGCAGATAGCTACCCCTCAGCCTCCCTGGACCCCTGTAACCCTGTAACCCTGAAAAGACCCATTCTCCTGGCTGGTCCTGATACATCAAGGGGTAAAAATCTTGCATCACTTTGAACTGGGTAATGTTACTGACTGCTTCATGTGTGTTTTTCTTGGCCATTCACCCCTCATGGCAGTTCCCCTAATCCAGAGCTTCAATGACTCGACTGCCCCCAGCCCACCCTTTCCTCCACTAACAGAGGTACACCTATTCTGGGAATTCCTCACCCAAAATTTCTCTAACTGTTCCATAAGCTCTTCAACCTCCTCATCTCATTTCCCTTGCAACTCCACTATCGTGGTTACTGCTTTACTTAATGTACCACCTGGAGGATTCTTTTGGTGCAATGAAACCCTAACTAAATCTATAAACACATCCCCTTTTCCCTGCTTATCAGTTGCCCTAGTAACTGATGTATGGTGAAGCGGAATTTCTTTCCTTGCTATCCCAACCAGCCGGCCAGGAGAATGAGCAGTCTTTCTCCCGGTCCTGGTGGAGCTCTCTTTAGCCTCCTCTCGTGTTGCCGCAGGTATGGGAGGTGGCGCAATAGGACACAGCATAGCACCACCACACACCTGGAAGAAAAACTCCACGTAGCTGTAGAGGCATCAGCAACATCCCTAGCCATTCTTCAGTGCCAGGTCACTCACCTCCCTTGCTCAGGTTACACTCCAAAATCGACAGGCACTAGACCTACTAAGAGCAGACATTGTCTCTTCCTCCAAAAACAATGCTGCTACTATATCAATGACACTGGTCTAGTAGAAGAAAATATCATCGTCCTGAATCTCCTGCAAGATGAGCTCCACAGGAAGAAGACAACAGATAACCCTTTCTCAGGATGGTGGCAATCACCAGCGTTTACATGGATTGCACCCATCCTAGGCCCTCTCCTCATTATCTGCCTATTACTAATGTTTGCTCCTTTTTTCCTATATTTTTACAAAGCCGCATCCACAAGGTCTCTCAAGTAGCTGTCAACCAGTTGCTACTTCACCCTTACATGCGACTTCTGAGCCGCCGACCACTGAACTGTTCTCCCCCTGATGCCCCTACCCAGCAGGAAGTAGCCAGACAGAAAAGGGCGCCCATATCTAACACAAAAGTCGAAATGTAAGGTCAGGTCGGCGGGCTCTGAGGAGTCACATGACTTTGGGGGAAAAGACAGCTCGAGGAGAATCAAAACCACCAGTCAAATACCTCCCCTCTTTGTTATGCAGAATCACCCCACCTTACCCCTGGACCAATCAAGTACCTCCCCTCTTTGTTCCTCAACCTCCCCTATAAAACTTTCCTGGGTGGTCATAACCGCATGACTTCCCTGGCCCGAACCCCCGGACCAGCAAACCTCACCCGGGAGTGCTCCAATAAAACTTTCTTGCCCACTTTTGCATCTCTGTTTCTCTTTCTTCCTCTGCAAGAAACCTTACACGTACCACAGCTTTTTTATCCACTCATTTACTGATGGACACTTGAGCTGTTTCCAGATCTTAGCTATTGTAAGTAGTGCTGCTTTGAACATGGGGGTACATATATTCTTTCTGATTGGAATTTCAGGCTTCTTAGCGTATATTCCTAGACGTGGGATCAGTGGGTCAAATGGCAGTTCAATTTTTAACTTTTTGAAGTAACACCATATTGTCTTCCATAGTGGCTGCACCAGTCTGTATTTAGCTCTGGGATAACTTTAGATTCCACTTAAGAAGCTTTAGCAACACAACACAACAAAAGCATAGCAAACGCACGGAAGAGGAAAACAGCTTCATTTTGCCTGTGATCATCCCATACCCTAAGCTGGTATTACACTGTGCCAAGAAGAAATGTCCTAGCTAGAGAGATTATCCTTCCTTCTCACCCCCCTTCCCAGTTAGAAAAGGGGGTTGAGGGGGATCAGATTCTCTGGCCTTTTGGGGACCTCCTTTGGTTTTATCCCACTAGAGAGGCACAGCTGACACCTCCAGAGATGATTAGGGACAAGGGAAAAAGCAGGAACTATCAGCTGCAGCCACACTGTGGGAGCGATTGTGGTCCACAATGACTTGCTCTGCAGCCAACGCAGCAAAATTTGCCACTAAAGAGCCTAATGGCCAGCACAGCTGCTGTGGACCCCCTGAAAATGTCACAAGCTTTTGCCTGAAAGGTATATTACTGAGGGCAATCTGCTTTACTCAGTCTACCAATTTAAATGTTAATCTCATATAAGAGCATGCTACAGACACAGCTAAAATAACATTTGACTAAATATTTGGGTAGTCAGTGGCCTCTTCAAGTTGACACAAAACTGACCTTCACAAGCCCCTATAGAAAGGTACCATAGCCCCGGCTGGTGTGGCTCAGTTGGTTGGATGTTGTCCCATGTACCAAAAGGTGTTGGGTTTGATTCCTGTTCCGGGCACATGCTTGGGTTGTGGGCATGCAAAAGGCAGCAGATTGATGTTTCGCTCTCACATTAATATTTCTCTCTCGTTCTCCCTTCTTCTCTCTCTAAAAAAAATCAATAAAAGTATGTATTAGAAAAATAAAAGGTACTATGAAACAACATAGAAAGAGCAATCAAAGGGACTGGATTGGGTGCCTTATCTTGCTTACTGCTTACTCCTTGAGAGCAGTGTTTAAAGCTATTCACCATTCTATCACTAACACCTTATTAACTGTTCAAAAATTATATTAAAAAGGTGTTATAAAATGATGTGGCATCCTAATTAGGACATAAAATATATGGCTTCTCTAAAATAAGGTCATATAATCACAGAGTAAATAAACGTAGAAGTAAAGATAACAATAAAAGCTATGAAAACAATAACCAAAAATGCAAAAAGGATCTAAGTATCTGTCTATTAAAAAAATGTATAGAGAAATAAAAACACAAAACCAGAGAACTTAAGCATATATCAGCTATAAAACTATCTTTGAAAGTTATATATTTGAAATATTAGAAATATTGAAAATACATTTGAAGTTTTTTCTAGTTAGCTGAGAAATGTACACTTTTATAATAGGAAAAAGTCTATAAAATTGTTAGTAATAACATCAAAATGCAGGGTTAATTCTGACTAGTTGTTGTTAATATGGCTACAGATCTAATAAAAATGTCAAGAATTACAACATAGATAATATGAGAACAATTAGGTAATAATGAGTGCCCATAAATTCAGAGTTTTTAAGTAAAGATTTGGCAGTGGGTAGAGAAGTAAAGGATCTTCCAATTCTTCACCTACATTAATGGAGTATAAGAGCGTTGTCCTAGCAAAAGGACAACCTTCTACCTATTTTGATTTGTTTAATATTGGTGGTAGAGAGTTACCTGGCTGCATGATGCCTGTTTTATATACTTGGTATCTAATTTCACAGGGGATATTGGATATTAATTTTTTTCCTAAACCATGACAACATTTTATTTTTTCTTTCTGAAAGTGTCTGCTTTCTTTCTTTCTTTTTTCTTTATTCTTTCTCACTTCCACCCTCCCTACTTCCCTCCTTGCCTGCCTTCTTTCTTTCCTTTTTTCCTCTTCTTTCCTTCCTTCCTTTTGTTTCTTGCTTTCTTTTTGTCTTTTTAAAAACTGTTGGCCAGAAAAATGCTTGTTTCAATCCAGATTACAATCATTTTGTTTCTCCCTAAACAATTGACAACTTCCTCAACACATAGTCATTATAATTATATTTTTGTTGGTTTGTTTTGTTATTTCTTTGTTTCTTTTGTTTATATTTAAATGTGGTACATGTGTAAACTTGATTTTATAAATTATTATAAACCCAGAAAAAAGCAAGACACATACAGTAAAATGTCATGATATGTCAAAGACTATGAAGTAGGTACTGAGACAACACTATAACCATAATTTCATTATAATCCCATGATGATAGTGAAACCAAGCAGCAGTGATTGGGTCTGAGTTCTGTGTCTTGAAAGATCGAAGAATGAGTTCACAGACAAAGGGTCAAGTGAAAGAAAGTTTTAAATGAAAGATAGACAGACTCCCTGCATCAGAGAGGGAACCCAAGTGAGTTACCTGTGAGACTCCTTTATCTGGAGGTAGATAATAGGCCTTGCTAGCCCCTGATTGGTTCTTTCAAGAAATTCTGCCTTAGTAGCATCCATACATTTTAAAGCTTGTGCTTCCTGCCTACTGGGTTTAGCCCTAGGCCATCTAGCTCTAAATTCATATTACCATTCTGGAAAAGCATATGTGGGCATCACTGATTTAAAAAAGCTTGCCCTATCAGGTGAATTGAGGCAGATTTGATTAGCAAAAATATATTATCCCATAACATTCTCTAGTTGGAAATGGACAGGCTCTGATTTAAAAACAGGCATTGATTATATATTCTTGACATTTGCACAGATGCTTTACTCCCAGGGAAGAGACAGCTTAGTGGTTAAGAACAAATAAAGTAGCCCCAGGTATCTATAGGGGACTTAGTGGCTTCCCTTTATATGATAATTTCAGTTTCTCCCAGATTATTAGTAAGAAGGAGGGGAAATGACCTTGGAGCAACCCTATGCTTGCTTTTGGTTTCTTTTCTCAATCCAATTTTGGTTTTCTAGAATCCTTTTTAAGGTAACCTGGCTTTCTGCCATAGAAACACACTCTATAGTTTTGCAACAGAATTCACTCAGCAATCCTGTTGCCTTGCTCCCAGAAACCAGTAGGTATAGTAATTGGAACAGGTTAGACTCACAAGCACTGAATTCTTTAACAGTAAATAAAATTCATTTGCAAACCCATCAGGATCCCAGAAAAAGGAACTATACAATCCCTGTTCCCTTCTTGCCTGAAACCAACCTTTCTGGGTATTTTTGTTATGTACTTGACCTGTGTTCCTTCCAGGAGTTTCTAATTTGCATTTCTATAAATGGGGGCTAGGAGTTACTGGCCTTGGAGTCACAATTTCCCATGTTGATTTTAGTTTCATTTTGGGATCTGTAGAGTCCAAATAAATACCCAGATATACTGTGTACTGGGTTCTGCCTCCGTACTGAGCTCCAAGCCGTCTCAAACTTCCCCCATGTCTCAGTCTTCCCTTCCCATGATCCTGTCCATCACTGCCTAACCTGCCTTTATCTTTTCCTCAATGATTAACAAACTACAGATATCACCAAGATTCAGTTTTCTCAGTCAATAAATGAGGGCAACATTTCTCCAAGTTACCTTAGAGAATTGATGTAAGCATCTAATGAGGAAATAAAAAGAAAGCTCTTTGAAAAGAATAAAGCATTTTTGCAATGAGTTTGGGGAATTGTTAATTATTGATGTTATTAAACCTAATTAGGAACTAACCATAAATAATTTATATAATTCTATAGATTATGTTCTTTGAAATGCTCTACAGTTCTCTCAACAACTAATATAATATGTTTTTACAACTGAAGCAAAATTTTTCCAGAGAATAATTTAAAATATTGTTTTAAATAACATTTTCTTTGACTGAAGTCCACCCAATAAGTCATCTCTACATGAGAATAGGTATTTTTAATATTCATTTGAAAATCATATATAAACCTTCAAACCTGCCCCAATTTTTTATTTTCTAATTAATGATTTTTAAATGAAAATCTAATATATCTTACTATTAATGCATGACCCTATAAAGATATATAGTGTCCTTTTCTTGTATAATTTTACAAATTTTATAATAATTGCAACTCTTTAAGTATTCCAAAGTGATAGTCTGTTTGTACCATGTCTGATGATGAGATATGATTAGACTTTATTTTAAAATGTAATTTAAAATATTTTTTATTGAACATCTCAAGGCCAAGGAATGAAGATTTTATTTAAATATTTTTTATTATTTTTTTAGAGAGAGAGGAAGGGAGAGAGAGACAGGAACATCGACGTGAGAGAGAAACATCCATCAGCTGCCTTCTTCACGCCCCCTACTGGGGATCAAGCCTGCAGCCACAGGCATGTCATGTGCCCTGACTGAGAATCAAACCAGGACCTCGCAGTCCAAGGGGCGATGCTCAATACACTGAGCCACACCAGCTGGGCAAGAAATGACGATTATATATATATATATATATATATATATATATATATATATATAAATAATATTTCAATATATTAAATGTTAAATATTTGTATATTTACATATATTTATGTTCTTATATATTTAGATATACCACTGTTAGTAGATTATATTGTATAGCACTTATGATGTTCAAGTACCATTCTGGGCTTTTTATATTCTTTAAATATTTTAATCTTTAAAGAAACCTATGAGTTAGGTGCTGTAATGAATGCATTTGGAGTTGAATAAACAAGGAGTGAGGCCTCAGGTAGCAGGAACTCTGATCTGACATGTGTTTTTTGTCTATTTGGTACTGATATGTGATAATCATGGTGATGTTGGATCTGGTAATGTTTTAAAAACCCAGGGACTGAAACCAAGGGCTGCTACCATTTCTGGAGAAATACCTACAGAAATGACAAGCAAAAAATTAGGGGAAATGCTGTGTTCCCTTACTTTAAATTCACAATCACTTTCTAGGAGAAGACCTGGCAGGTAGTTACAGGGAAAAAAAAGAAATACCATGGTAGCGTCTCAGCTCCAGCGTCAGAGGACAGAGTATGGATGGATAACTTGAGAACTGAGAGACAACAGCTGAGTAATTTGCAGCTTATTATCTATAATAATAAGAATTATAGATTATTATCTGTAAAATTATTAAAGAATGCATAATTTATACAAGATAGTAGAATATAAATTATAACCAAAATACTTGTTTAATACAAAAGAAGGCGTAAGCATAAAGTAAAAAAAGGGAGTAAAAAGCAGAAAAAGCATTAAGAAAACAAGTAGTGAGAAGAGAGATTAAACCTAACATATCAATCTTTACATTTTAATATTGTTTAATTAGACTAGATTCATTTAGAAATGTAACATGGTCAGGCTGGATTATAAAAAAAACTAAATTATATATTGCTTATAAGAGACCTACTTTAAATACAAGGATATAATAAAGACTGAATGCAAAAGGTTGAAAAAAATATGCCACACTAATGTTAACCAAAAGAAAGCCCTATGGTAATATTAATACAAGTCAAAATATATTCTCAGTTAATAAACATTACTAGAAATGAAGAAGAGTGTGTTTCATGATTGCAGTGTCAATGCAATGGGTAGATAAAAAAACTCTATGTAACATAGCTTTTAAACATAAAAATTAACAATAAAGAAGAAATAGAAAAATTCAAAGAGATTTTCACATTATTTTAGTTATGGGTAGCTCAGGCAGAAAAAAAAATATCAAAAACATATAGGAAATTTAAAGACAATTGCCCAGCCAGTATGGCTCATTGTTTGAGCATCGACCCATGGACCAAGAGGTCACCATTTCAATTCCCAGTCAGGGCACATGCCCAGGTTGTGGGCTTGACCCCCAGTGAGGGGCATGCAGGAGTCAGCTGACAGATGTGTCTTGCTCATCCATGTTTCTGTCTCTCCCTCTTCCTTTCTCTCTCTCTCAAAATCAATAAAAATATATTTCAAAAAAATAAAAAATAAAGATAATTAATTTTACTTAATTTGCTTATAGAAAACTCTGCAACACAGTTATAGGATAAATATTATTTGTAAATGGTCTTGAAGCTGTTACCAAATTGGCCGCAAGTTGGGCCATAAAACAAACCTCATTAAATTTTAAATAATTAGATCATACAGGCTATGTTATCTGAATAAAATGAAAATTAGTATTAAATGATAAAAGATAACAAGGAAGTTCTTAAATATTTGGAAACTGGGCAATGTACATTTAGATACGATAAGGGTCAAAGAACAACTCTAGTAGAAATTAAAATATATTTTGATCTGAATGATAATTAAAATAAAACATCTAAAAATGTGTGGGGTTTATAGCCATATAAAAGAAAGGAATGGCCCTGGCCAGTTTGGCTCAGCGGTTAAAGCATCGGCCTGCGGTACAGAGAGACCCGGGTTCGGTTCCCGCTAAGGGCACAGTTGCAGTTTGTCCCTGGCCCTGGTTGGTCGTGCGGGTGGCAGCCACTCGATGTGTCCCTTCATGTCGATGTTTCTCTCTCTCTCTCCCTTCCTCTCTCTCCCTCCAAAAAAAAAAAAAAAAAGAAAGAAAGGAATGGCCCTGGCCCATTTGGCTCAGCATACCAAAGAGTCATGGGTTTGATTCCAGTCAAGGGCATGTACCTCGGTTGCAATTTGATCTCTGGCCCTGGTTAGGTGGTCTGCAAGAGGCAACCTGTTGATTCTGTCTGTCTGTCTGTCTCTCTCTCTCTCTCTTTCCCTCTCCCTCTCTTCTCACCTCCTTTCCTCTCCCCCTCCCACTCTGTCTGAAAATCAATGGAAACATATCCTTGGGTGAGGATTAAAAAAAAAGAAGAAGAAAGGAATAAAGACTAAAAATCAATGATTCTCAAGAAGCTGGAGAAAGATTATATTAACCACATAAACTTACAAGAAAAGGGAATAAATCAAGATAAAAAAAAAAAGCAGTGACATAGAAAAACATATAAGAATATCAACAAATCTACAAGTTATCTGTTTGAAAAGACTAATTAAATTTATAACCTCTAGCCAGGTTGTTCACAGATAAGAAAAGTATAGAAGAAATAGTGACTTCACTAGAGTTTGTAAAGCTATTGAAAAGATAACAGGAGATTATTCTAAACAAACTTAATATAAAAAAAATTACTTAAATTCTAATGAAATTGAAAAACAGTCTGTCAAAAATGATATAAAAATTAGAAAATCTAAATACCTATCATAGCACTTGAATATGTAATTTTTTTATATTATAAAAAATATATATCTCCAAGACTACACAGTTTTATCAGTAAGTTCTTCCAAACTTTTAAAGAATAACATCAGTCTTACAAAAGTATTCTAGAGGATAGGAAAAAAGGGAGAACACTTCAAAACACATTTCATAAAGCTCTCATTGATGCCCAAAACTTACAAAGACATGACATGAAAGGAAAATTATTTCTTCATTAAAACAGTTAAAAATTCAAATCAAAGTATTAGAAAACCAAATTCAAGAAGTATATTAAAAAGGATGTTATGTCCCAGCCATGTTAATTTTATTCCTGAAATGTAAAGTGTGTTTGAACATTCAAACATCAATCTCAATAGAGAATGGGATTCTGGGAAGTTGGCAGAGTAGGAAACACAGAGAATCTTGTCTCCCCATCTAGACAATTGCAGGGGCAGAATCTGTCTTACATAACTGCTTTAGAACTCTGGAGTGTGTTGAAGGCTTACAACTTCCAGGGGAAGACACAGGTAAATTGTGATTAATTTCCATCAATTTCAGCTCTTAGCACAGTAGCAGCTACCCATCCCCCACCCTCAACCACATGTCAGTTAGTTGTGCACATGTTTCTAGAGCAGCTTGCACACAGCTCATGGGAGCCAAGGTGAGCAAAAAGGACTCTGTCCTCTATATATTGAGGATATTTTCTGTGATCTTCTTATATCAGTCTTTTGTGTGTTTTTTGTTGACATACATTCTCATTCCTTTGGAATAATTTACCAATGATTAGAATTGCTGAATAATATGCTAAGTATATGTTTAGCTTTATAAGAAACTACTGAATTCTTTTCCATGTCGCTATAATACTTTATACTACACCCAGCAACATATGAGGTTTTCAGTTGCACTACATCCTTGCCAATACTTGACATTATTGTATTTTTATTTAAGTGTAAAGTAGTAATTAATTGTGGTTTAAATTTGTATTTTCTCTATGACTAATTGTTACTGAACTCAAGGGGTTCACTGCTTGTGGTACTCTATTCAAGGAGATGTGGTTGTCAGAAGATAGTTTTATTTACTTGCAGCCAGTAAAGGAGACAGAGGATTATATCCAAAGCTCTGTGAAAGGAGGCTTAGCCAATGCTTATATACGTTGCTTGGTCCATTACACCTTGATTTTTTCTTTGCAGTTGGCTATATTTATCAGGTTCTGTTGTGTTGTGTTCCTGACAAGCTCAACCTGTTTACAGTTGTTCTGCAAAATACTCTGCTACATTTTAACATTTAGCAAGAATAGTATTTAGTAAAAATGGCCCAGACCTTGAGACCCTTGTCCTATCTAACCTAATGATGTTGAACTTACTTTTCATATGCAATTGAAAATATAGATGTATTCTCTTTTTTTTCAAGCCTCCTTCATTTATTTATTTTTTTATTAATTAATTTTTTTTACAGATGTTTCTCCTTTTTCCCCCACTGATTCCCCCCTCCTCCTCCCTCCCTGCCCTTTCCCCAGATTGTTGTCCATGTTCACTGTTCATGCATACATGCATATAAGTTCTGTGGTTTATCTCTCCCCCACCACCCCCCTCTTTAGGGGATCATCAGTCTGTACCCTGCTTCTGCGTCTCTGAGACTACCCCATTCCTCAGACTGTTATGTTCATTATATTCCACAAATAAGTGAGATCATATGAAACTTGTCTTATTCTCTTTTTTGCTGTGAGTTTAAGTCATCTGTACTTTGTACATTGTACTTTGTACATTTCCACATTGTACCTTTTATGGCTTTGACCTTTTCTTGATTATGGATTACATTTGTTTCTTTCCATGTATAACAAATATTATGCATGCCAGACATTAATTATGATATGATTTAGAGACATTGTATTCATTCTTTTCTTCAGAAAATTTCTGATATATATATATTTTTTGTATTAGGCAGTTCAATAATTTCTGATTACCTTTACATTGTGTAATAATGGTTTTACCCCTGTCAGGATAAATCTGTGGCAAGTCCCAAGTCACTCTAACTATTAGGGACTCAAATTCTAAATTTTGTCTTTCCTTAGGTCATCTGAGTTTGTCTTCAGGATTTTTTAAAGTGAGTCTAGAGTAGCCCTCCTCCTGAGAGCATCCTTACTCTGAAAGGGAAGCCTTTCTCATGTCTCAGCATGTTCCTAGTGTTAAGGGATTTCTTCCATCTTGACTGAGGTAGAGCTCAACTGTCCAAAATTGGCAGATAATATCTCTGTTTCATTTTTAACCCTACAGCAACTACTTTCTGGTAAGCTTATAGTCTCATTCTGTGCACGTAATTCAGCCGAGGGGTCAGAGGGGGTCCTCAGTCTCCAGGTCAATGCTCCACCAATTCCAGCCCCTTCAGTAGCTACAAACTCTGACCTCTGATTCTTTAGCTCAGCAGGGCTACCTCACTATGCCTAGAGTCCAGCTTACTGCAGCCATTTGAAAATATTCTTCAGATAGAAGGCAAAGATGGTCATGAGGTTTACCTTACGAATTTCCCTTCTCTGTGAGATTGTGTTCTTGGCTGGATATTGTACAGTTCCTGGGAGGGTCCCCTTTTCTAATATTTTACTCAGATTATGATGCCAGAAAAATGTAAAGGGCCTCAATTCAATAGTAGAACAGTTTTTTAAACTATTACATTCTTTGAAGTACATCTCAAATATACTTTCTCCAATATTGTATCCTTAATCAAATTCTCATATATGAATGTTAACTCTATTTCAGTGGATTATAGGGTTTGTTGGGATGTTATGATTTTATACAAATAAATTATTCAAACATTTGAAAACTGTATTCTTTGTGGGGTTTTTTTGTTGTTGTAATCCTCACCCAAAGATATTTTTCATTGATTTTTAATAAAGTGGAAGAGAGGGAGTGGGAGAGAGAAAGAGAAACATTGATGCGAGAGAGACAGACATCGATTGGTTGTCTCCTGCAGGACCCCGACCAGGACTAGGGATCGAACCTGCAACCCAGGTACATGCTCTTGGCCAGGAATCAAACCTGTGACCCTTCAATCTATAAACCGATGCTCTAACCACTCAGCCAAACCAGCCAGGGCTGAAAACTGTATTCTTTAATAGAAAATCAATTTGATTTTTCAAAACTGGTTCATAAGTAGAATATGATGACATGGATGAGAGTCAGCTATTAGATCCTTCTTCTAATGATTTGAAAATAGAAACTATGTTTTTTTTAATTTTATTTTTAATTTCAGTTTATATTCAGTTATAATTTATATTAGTTTCAGGTGTACAGTATAATAATAGACATATTTTACCAAGCAATCCCCCTGATATTTTAAGTATCCACCTGGCACCATGCATAGTCATTACAATATTATTGACTATATTCCCCATGCTATACTTTATTCTTTCCATGTTTCTATGCCATAAGTGGTGGGTCTATTTTTCTGAGAATGCAAATCAATTTTTCCATATGTGTAAGAAAGTACTGATACAAATTTTGACAGTATTGAAAACCTAATTTACACCTCAGAAATATTGTACCCTTAGGCAAACATTTTAGGGCATAGCAGCTGCAAAATCTATAGAGTCTATAAAATTTCTGACCATAAATATAACTTTATTTTGAAAAATAAGTGGTAAAGAGATATCATTTCTATACCTAGAACTATATTTCTTACCTTCTCTGTCAAGCCAATAATCTTCCAGGTGCTGAGTCAGCAGAAGTTTATTTTAGTAAGTTATATATAGCACATTAATTTCACTATCTTTAAATCTAATTCAGATATTTATTTATTTATTTATTTATTAAGATATATATTTATAAGCTGTATATATAATATCCATTTACATAGTGGTATAAATTTTCTATTATATTATGTCTCTGAGCTTGCTTTGGAGGATCAGTGTAAAAATCTTTCATTGCATCTTTTTATCATGATGCCTTATGTGAAGTATATGGTCCTCAAGAGGTTGCAGGATTTTACAATATGCAAACTATCATTTTCCTGTTCAAAATACACAGAATAGCATTTCTTGCAGCCAAAAGTAGGCCCAAACTTCCCTATTCTGTCCCAGAGGATACAAGCCAGTTTGGGTGAATTAACTGTGAGTTGGAAGAGCACCAAAGGGTAATGACCAGAAAAGATACCACAAGCAAGGAAAAAGTTCATTGCCAAGATCTGAAACACTTTTACCTCATGGGCATTGACTTGTAAAGTCAACATGAACCTCTGGGAATTTCAAATGAGGTATTGTTTGTTTGCTCCTCTAGAAAAATGGATTTCTTATTTATAAGAAAATTGGTCCCCAGTGGTTTATAAAATAAGCCAATGCACTTTGGGAATTCCATATTGCTTTAACCAGAGCAACATTTTTTAGCTTGATTATAGCTGTTCGTCAACTCTCAAATATATGTAGATTCCTATCTCTAATGAACAAATACTATAAGCAAAAGTGTTATTTAAGACAAGTCCCCCCCTCTACATTCTTCTTACTATGAGGCCTTGATCTGCAAAAAAAAAGAAACAAAGTTAGAAATACATTTTATTTTAAGGGTAGAATTTTTCCCAAGAATAACCAAATCAGATACAGTAAAAAAGGCAATATTCAGGGAAAATGTTTCCCTCAAGGCTTTAATTCTTTGTTCATCTTACCTTCTCGTCCAGGCCTATTCTGATCCACCCAAATGTATATTATGCTAACCAAATCTCCCAATGTCTTTTTCACCCACAGCACTGATCACCTTTGATCTACTAAAAACTTTTTTATTTAATGTTTTTGCCTTAGATTACGAGCTTTATCAGAAGGAATTTTTGTCTGTCTGATCATTGATTATTAAGAAAGTGTTCCACAGGTCATTTTTATTTCTGTACTTTTTAATAACAGAGGCACTACAGCTAGCTATTTGATAAAAAGGATGTTTTTAAGGATTTTTATATAGCAAATACCCTTGGGAGAGATCATAGATACTATCCCCCTTCAAAACAGAGGGCAGAGTTTTTGTTTTTGTTTCCCAGTATAATAAATATAATATGTTCCTTTAGGGCAAAAGTTAGGTATGTTTGCTTATATTCCATTATGAAAGATTGGGGACTACTAAGCTTGGGCTTCCTCGGGAGTGATGCAGACCCACTGTGTGCATTGAACCTCTGAAGTCATGCCCTCTCATGCTCTGTGGCTTAAGGGGCAAGGGCAACTGGTGCTGTCACCAAGTTCATACTGTGCTATGAGTAATCGGTCCCTTTGTCTTTGATTCAGGAGTCTTGTTCCTTATTGTCAGCTCCTATGAAACCATGGCAGGCTAATTGTTATCTTGCAAGTAGGGAAACATTTCAGACTCTCACTCTTGTTGATACTGATGTAACTCAAATGCCTACAGTCCTTTGAATGTACTAAGTATATATTGAGTTAATATGTGACTGAATTAATAAGGAAACTGCAATACATTTATGAATATATCATAGTATTTGCGAAGTGATCGATCTTGAAGATCATAATTTGTTGGACTAAAAAGAAATGTATAATGTTAACACATTTGGAACAGAATTGTTAAGAATTTGGGTTTTTGTATCAAACAAACTTGAATGCAGTTCTAGTAGCGCCTATTATTCTCATGTGACCTTGAGCAAACATTATTTCTGTCTTATTTATAAGTTAGAAAAATTAATAGTATAACATCTGTACTGTTGTTACATTAGATCATATAGTGAGTACTCTACTGAAATGTATTGTTTTTATTATTTTGCCTGGCCCCAAACAGTCTTCCTTAGTCTATGAATAATAGCATGATTTGCAGAGTCCATAAATGACTTGTGTAATAAATCTACCCTCTTCTATCTCCCAGGTGCTAGTGCACTCCAACACACTTCAGATTCATAGAACTTCTTGAATCTGTAGTTTAATGTCATTTATTCTTCTGAAAATTTCTCAGCCATTATTTTTTTCAGATATTGCTTCTGCTTTGTTCTCTTCCCTTTCCTCATGAGTCTGATGATTTTTGTTTGAGTGATGAGCATTGTGTTTTTTAAATGTAGGGGTTGGAAAAAGCTTGGAGGCTAAGTATAATGTTAGCTTACTTCAGAGTAAATTTATATTTGCTTCTGGCAGATGGCTAGAGACACTAGCCATTTGGATCATATAAATCTAATCTTAGGGAATAAAGTAACACAAAGCTTTGCTTCAGTCCTTGAGGGTAGTTCTATTTGTGTCTCTTCCCTTAATCCTATAATATATCCATTTGGAGTCCCTGCCCAGAGTTCTTGGGATTTCCATGGTACTTCTCTAGGAATATCCTTCAACTCCAATTTTTGTCCTGTTAGACATACAAGACATTTAACATTCCTCCCCTTTTCGTGCAGAGATGCTTTTCTGCAAAGCACAGAAACCTTTGGGGCAATGTGGTTTCAAGTACACACAGCAATATTTCTACACGTTCTTCTCTTGTATTCAAGCCCTGTAATTTTTAAGTGCCTTCTTAGCTTTCCAATGCTTTCAAACACACACACACACACACACACACACACACACACAGCTTAATAGATGTTTTTGAAGATGAGTTGCCATTACTGAAAGTCCAATGCACTCTTCATTTTTCCATTAGAACTTGCTCTTTTATATTAAACTAAGCAGATCAGTGACTAATTAACATAGGGAATATTTCTTGAAATATAAATTACTTATATATGTATGAGTTTCCAACTATACCTGAAATTGTATTTCTAATGCATCCCATTATATAAAAGGGATAACAGTATAAATAACATAAATTGTAAAATATGTCTAGAATAATTATAATTTTTTTTTAGATTAACATCTGTAACCAATCTTCAGAACACAGGAATGCTCTGAAATAGAAAAATGATTATCAAGTTAAGGAGGAAGGGAAAGAAGGATCAATTTCCAGGGCTTTCAGAAATGAACTACATGCTTCATTGAAGTCAGTCCTAAATCTTCAGGTAAACTTGAATTATCCAGATGAAAAAAATATGTAGTTATTTTATAACAATTTTTTTGAGTAGACTATAGAGGATGCTGGGTGGGGGTGGAGAGAATACGAATCACGAAATGTGGAAACGCTGATGGATGACTGAGGGGCTTTCTGAGCAAAGTGGTGAGAAATGCTCCTCTGTTCTCCCAGGATCAGCAGATCTGACCTGAATTAGGAGACTCAGAGGGGATAATGAACTTTCCTTCCACTAAATTTGCCTGTGGATACAGAATAATATAACAGTGGAATCAGTAAACCTCCATCTCATCTAAAACCTTAGTGTCCGCCAGGGCACTTCCTTCTTGTTTCAGAAATATATTTTCCTCTGTTGTAGTAGAGTTCAAAGTAACTCAAATGTCCTTAAATCACAGTTTGCTTTACAGGCCACTGACCATAAATTTCTTCGCTATTTACAAGCAAAATAAAAAATTAAGCTCAGCTCACTGACTAAATTACT
The DNA here is from genome assembly GCF_014108415.1 of Molossus molossus. Taxonomy (NCBI): domain Eukaryota; kingdom Metazoa; phylum Chordata; class Mammalia; order Chiroptera; family Molossidae; genus Molossus; species Molossus molossus. The sequence goes on from NW_023425348.1 coordinate 30,281,486, forward strand.
TAACAACCAAAGGAGGTAGCTTTACTTATTGTGAATAATGTCAAAATTGCTACCCCAATTCTGGAAAAACTTTTTAAAAATTAGTGAAGAATAGTTTCTTTTTTAGTGAAAAAAGGCAGAAATTTTATTTTAAATTCTCAATCCTGTTTTAAAACTGATTTTCTGGAGAAAAACTTTCTTTTATGAACTTGGCCAAATTTAGATAAAGGGTATCTTTTGTATTATGTTAATTTATACATGTGATAGGTGGTTCCCTTCTCTTTAACTGTTGGGTAGCTCAAATATATTGCCACCCCCCAACCCCAGCTTCATTGAAATATAATTGACATATAACAGTGTATAACTTAAGGTATACAAGATGTTGATTTGATACACATATATTCCTGAATGATTACCAGGAAAGGATTAGTTAACACCTTGTGTGTCTCAGTGGTTAAGCATCAACCCATGCATCAGCGGGTCGCTGGTTCGATTCCCCATCAGGCCACAGGCCCAGGTTGAGGGCCCAATCCACAGTGGGGGGGGCATGCGGAGACAGCCAATCCATGTTCTTTCTCATGGATGTTTCTCTCTCTCTCCCTCTCCCTTCCTCTCTCTCTAAAAATCAATTAAGAAAAAAAAATTAATTACTGTTTTTTGTGGTGAGAACATTTAGGATCTTTCAGCAATTTTCAAGTATATAATGCAGTATTGTTAACTACAGTCGCAATGCTGTGCAACAAACCCAGAACATTTTTGTCTTATAACAAGATGTTTGTACCCTTTGACCAACATCACCCCATTTTCCCCACCCCCCAACCCCTGGCAATCACCATTCTAGTCTCCCCTTCCATGAGTTCAGCTTTTTAAGAGACCATATAAAGGAGATTATACAGTATTTTTGTCTCTTTCTATCTTACTTATTTCACTTAGCATAATGCCTTCAAGGTCCATCCATATTGTCACAAATGGCAGAATTTCCCTTTTTTCTCATGGCTAAATACTATCCCATTGTATACATACACATCTTCTTTTATTTATAGATGAACCCTTACGGTGTTTTCATATCTTGGCTATGGTAAATAATACCACAGTGAATATGGGTGGGAGTGAGTGCAAATATCTCTTCAAGATGCTGAAGTCACTTCCTTTAGTTATATACCCAGAAGAGGAATTACTGGGTCATATGGTAGTTCTATGTTTAATTTTTGAAGAACCTCCATACTGTTTTTCATAGTGGCTGCACCACTTTTCTTCCACCAACAGTGCATAAATAGTCCCTTTGTACAACATCCTTGCCGAAATTTATCTCTTGTCTTTTTTAAATACCATTCTAACAGGTGTGAGGCAATAACATATTGTGATTAAGAAATACATTTCCTGGTGATTAGTGTGATGTTAACCATCTTTTCATGTTACCTTATTGGGCCTTTATGTGCTCTCTTTGGGAAAAAAAATCTTTGAGGTCCTTGGCCCATCATTTAATCAGATTGGTGTTTTATCTGTATGTTTGTTTGTTTGATTTGTATGAGTCCCTTATACATTAAATATTAACCCCTTACCAGATAGGTGATTTGCAGATCTTTTATTTCATATTGCAAGTTGCCTTTTAGTTTTATTGATAGCTTCCTTGCTGTGAGAAGCTTTTAGTTTGATGTAGTCCCGCTTGCTTCTTTTTGTTTTTGTTGCTTGTGCTTTTGGTGCCATATCCACAAATTCATTGCCAAGTTCAGTGTCAAGGAGCTTTGTTTGCTTTGATTTCTTCTAGGAATTTCATGGTTTTAAACCTTATGTTTAAGCCTGTGTTTTATTTTGAGCTAATTTTTTAGAGTGGTAAAAATAAGGGTCCAATTATATATCTTTTGCATATTGATATTCAGTTTTCCCAACACAATTTATTGAAGAGACTTTTATTTACCCTGGAATATTCTGGACTCCCTTGTCAAATATTACTTGATGGTATGTGTGAGGGTCTATTTAGGGGCTCTAGATTATGTTCCATTGTGTCTGTGTATCTGTTTTTAATGCCAGAATCATACAGTTTTTATTGTTGCAGTTTTATAATAAATTTTGATATCAAGATGTGTGATGCCTCCAGGTTTTTTCATTCTCAGCATTGCATTGACTATTCAGTGTCTATTGTGATTCAATTTAAATATAAGATTTGTAAAATTTATCTTTATTGTTGAAAGTATTACAGATGTCCCTCCTTTTTTCCCCTGTTAACATCCCCATCCTTGCACCTGTGCCCTCTGCCTTCACCACACTGTTGTTCGTGTCCATTGGTTATGCATATAAGTTCTTTGGTTTATCTTTTCCCGCCCCCTACCACCCTTCTGTCTGAGGTTTGTCTCTGTATCTATTTTGTTCATCAGCTTATTTTGTTCATTATTTTCCACAAATAAGTGAGATCACGTGATACTTGTCTTTCTCTGACTGGCTTATTTCACTTAGTAAAATACTCTCCAGGTCCCTCCATGACGTCTCAAAGGGTAAGAGATTTTTCTTTCTTACAGCTGCATAGTACTCCATTGTGTATATGTACCCCAGCTTTTTATCCACTCATCTACTGATGGACACGTCCAGATCTTAGCTATTGTAAATAGTGCTGCTATGAACATAGGAGTGCATTTTTCTTTCTGATTGGTATTTCAGACTTCTTAGTATATACTCCTAGAAGTGGGATCACTGGGTCAAATGGCAGTTTCATTTTTAATTTTTTGAAGAAACACTCTATTGTTTTCCATAGTGGCTGCACGAGTCTGCATTCCCACCAGTAGTGTACTAGAGTCCTCTTTTCTCTACACCCTCACCAACACTTGTTTGATGATTTGTTGATGGCAGCCATTCTGGCAGGTGTCTCTTGGCCATATGTGTGTCCTCTTTGGAGAAGTGTCTATTTATGTGTGTCCATTTTTAATAAGATGGATTGTCTTCCTTTTGTTGATTTGTATGAGTACGTTACATATTTTGGAAATTAACCCCTTATCCAATGTATTGTATTTTTGACTCCTTTAAAAAAAATGACATTGGAATTTATTTTGAACATAATTTAATTGAATCTATAGGTGCCTTTGGCTAGTATGATAATTTTAGCAATATTAATTTTTAATACATATACATGATACATGATAGTTTTCTATTTATTTTTGTATTCTTCAATATACTTTATCATTGTCTTACAGTTTTCAGTGTATGGATCTTTCACTTCTTGGTTAAATTTATTCTTCAGTGTTTTATTGGGTTATGTTATGCTGCAATTATAAATATATTTTTTTATTTCTTTTTCAGATATTTCGTTGTTAGTGTATTAAACACAACTAATTGCTCTGTTTAGAATCTACAGTATTCTGTTGAAAAGAAGTGATGAGTATGGGCACCCTCGTCTTCTTACTGATCTTTGAAGAAAAGCTTTCAGCTTCATATATTAGCTGAGGGCTTTTCATATATTGAGATACATTCCTTTGTTATCCAACTTGAGAGTTTTTGTAAATGAAATACTGTTATATTTTGCTAAATTCTATTTCTGCATCTATTGAAGTGGCCCTTTTTGTCATTATATTAATTTGATGTATCACATTTATTGATTTATATATGTTAAACCATTCTTGCATCCCAGGGGTACATTTCACTTAATGATAGTGCATGATATTTTTAATAAACTGTTATATTTAGTTTTCTAATGTTGTTTTTTGTTTTGTTTTGTTTTTTGAGAATTTTTTCATCTATGTTCATCAAGATATTGACCTGTAGTCTCCTTCCTTCCTTCCTTCCTTCCTTCCTTCCTTCCTTCCTTCCTTCCTTCCTTCCTTCCTGCCCCTTCACCCTCCTTTCCTCCCTCCTTCTTTTCTCCATTCTCTCTCTCTCTTTCTTTCTTTTTCTTCTTTTCTTTCTTTTTCTTTCTTATTTCTTTCTTCTTTCTTCTTTTCTTCCTCCCTCCTTCTCTTCTTTCTTTCTTTCTTTCTTTCTTCTTTCTTCTCTTTTCTTTCCTCCCTCCCTCCCTCCCTCCCTCCCTCCCTCCCTCTCTCTCTCTCTCCTCTCTCTCTCTCTTTCTTCTTTCTTCTTTCTTTCTTTCTTTCTTTCTTCTTTCTTTCTTCTTTCTTTCTTTCTTTCGTAGTGTCCTTACCTGGCTTTGGTATTTGGGTGAAATACTAGCCTTGGAAAATGAATTTGGTAGTATGACCCCCCTCTTCAATTTTTTGAAAGAGCTTGAGAAGGCTTGGCATTAATTCTTCTTTAAATATTTGGTAGAATTTACCAGTCAAACCATCTAGTCCTGGGTTTTACTTTGTTGGAATATTTTGATTACTGATTCAGTCTCCTTGCTCATAATTGGTATGTTTATATGTTTTATTTATTCATGATTCAACCGTGGTAAGTTGTATGTTTCTAGCAATTTATCCATTTCTTGATTATCTATTTTTTTGTATATAATTATTTATAGTAATCTCTTATGATTCTAGATTTCTGTGGTGCTGTACTATCTCCTCTTTCATTTCTGACTGAATGTGAGTCTTTTCTATGTTTTCCTTAGTTAGCCTAGCTAAAGGTTTGTCAATTTTGTTATTTTTTCAAAAAGTGTAACTCTAAGTTTCACTAATCTTTGCCATTGTGTTTTATCTCGTTTCATTTATTTGTGTTTCATTCTTTGTCTTGTGCTTCCTTTTGCTAACACTGGGCTTAGTTTGTTCTTTTCATAGTTCCTTGAGGTGTACAGGTAAATGGTTTATTTGATATTATTTTTGTTGTTGTTAATGTAGGCTTTTATCACTATAAACTTTCCTCTTAGATCTGCTTTTGCAGCATACAGGTTTTGATATGTTGTGTTTTCATGAGTTGATTGCTGCCAGCCTCCCCTTTGTTTTCCCAACGTTGGTGCTAAGGCTTAAGTTGTGGTTGTCCCTGGCCTACGGATCCCAGCCAGCTTTCCGTATATGCTCACTGGCTTTCTGCCAGTGCTCACTCTTGCTGCAGTCTGAGGCATGTAGAGGGGCCAGTCATAGGGTGGAAGGGTGGAAGGGTGAGGCATATGAAGCACTGGAAGTACCCAGGGGCCAGTTGGGAGAATCGGCAGGTGAGGCACCCCAGTGGTTTTGTACAGGTGTTCTGTGTAGTAGTTAGTAGGATCAATATCCCTTTTATACATTCCTGATCCCTGGCTGCTGTTCTCCTAGCCACTTACACCCTCCAATCACCAATCCCTATCACCTTCATGTAGCTCTGACAACTCAGTACTCTGATGAGGGAGGAGAGAAATGGTCCTCCTTGGTGGCATCTCATATAGCTGGAGAAACCTATGCTCCCATGCATACATTATTAACTCCTTTGGTTCCCATGCTACACTGGGGGAGGGAGTATGCATGTATTTTTTATTATTTTATTTAAAATCTTTATTGTTGAAAGTATTACAGATGTCCCCCATTTTCCCCTCACTGGCCCCCTCCAGTCAAGCTGTTTCTCTTACTCTCTCAAAAGAGTCCAGTCTCAGATACTTTTGCTCCAACCACGTACTGAAAGTTCCCTGGATGCTGGACTTCCACACAGTCTCTCTTGCATGTGGGTAATTGTGGAAGTCAGTGTTCATGGGCTCCAAGACTGCAGCTAAGAGGGGCTGGAACTGATTCACAGGCCACTTTAGTGTCTGGTCCTGGGACCGAGGTCTGTCTGCCTATTATCCAATGTAAATATTGGTGAGATTCCTCCTGGGTCTTTTGGCATATGGGGTTGGATCCCACAGTAACCACAAAGGCCATTTTGTCCCTAGAGGATCCCAAATTGGATTGTTCTGGGGTGGTGGTGGTATGTTGAAAGGCTCTTTCGACCATCTTGATTGGTATAATGCTTTTTTTATTTTATTGTACCAGTTTCTTTGTTCATGACTTATAAATTTAAATAAATTTTCTTTAAGAAACTTTCCAAAAAACCAAGGAACACTTTTTAATCAAGAAAAATATTTTATATATACATAATTTATATACATCAGGTTCAACATCTGAAGTTCAGCATCTAGAGTACCTCACACTAAAAACACTTTAATTCATAAAGTATAATTGCAGATATTCCAACTTGCTTAAGGCAAGTGGCTAATTAAGCTCAAGGCATAGATTCAGTTTCTATATAGGAGTCCTCAAAAGGAGTGCTACCTTCTTTGAACGCTTCATGTATCCCTTTTATTTTTATTCTTTATTTTATTCTTATTCATTTATACTTGTTTTTTTTTCCCCCTCATTTTTTCCTTCAGTCCTTTGTTTCTTCTCTGCCACCTGCATGGATTTCTTAAGTTTTCGATAAGGTATAAGACATATTAATGATTACCAGAATATTCAGATACTTGCGACAGAAATAATACAAATTGAGATAGTTTAATTTTTTCTTTTGTTCTCACAACTTCTGCTTTATTAAATTCCATTTCCCACTCTGTGGATTATGTATATAATATATACATCTATACTCTTGAATATATATTGTATATAGACATGTATTTTGCACATCCTGTTTTATAGTTAAATAAGATTAAGGGTAAATTATAAGAAACATACAAATATGGAAAAATGTGTTAAAGTCATTTGGAATAAATTGACTATTAAATAGAAACATGAATAAGATTCCAAATCTGTTTTATTGAGTCCTAAATCAGAAAAAAACATCAAATACATATATTTTCAATTTTATGAGTCTTTACAAAAAAGTTTTGCCAAGTTATATACATTAAAAACTTTACATATCCAAAAGCAAATGACCATTATTGACAACAGTACAATGAATGCAAAGGGAAGGCCTTGAAAATTTTGAATCTGTGCCACTATTATTTCAGGCAAAAGTTGATATTTTTGTTTAAATCATAAAGTCATGGGCTATATAAGTAGTCATTCAGTTTGACTGCTCAGTGAAGAATAGCTTTTTTTTTTTTCCTTAATTGATTTTAGAGAGAGAGGAAGTGAGAGGGAGAGATAACTAGAAACATTGATTAGAGAAAAAATCGATTGGCCGCCTCCTGCATGTCCCCCACTGGACATGTGTCCTGACCAGGAATCAAACTGGCGACCTCTTGGTGCATGGGTCAATGCTCAACCACTGAGCCACATCAGCCAGACAGAATAGCTTTCTTCTTGAATTCATTTTTAAGTTTTCTCATCCATGGATATGCTATTAAGAGTCTCAAAATATTTTTCTTGGGCTGTAATTTTTTAAAATATGTTTTTATTGCTTTTTTTTATAGAGAGAAGAAGGGAGAGAGAGATAGAAACATTGATGTGAGAAAGAAACATCAATCAGCTGCATCCTGCATGCCCCCTACTGGGGATCAAGCCTGCAACCTGGGCATGTGCCAAGACTGGGAATGGAACTAGCTCATGAGATGATGCTAAATCCACTGAGCCACACTGGCCAGGTTTGGACTGTATTTTTTATTGTATAATTCAGTATGTTTCAAAAGATGTGCACACTTGGCATACACTATTCTGTGAGCTTAGTGAAGGATTGTGAAATAGATAAGTTTCATGGACTGTTTTATTTCTAGTCTTAGCAAAATGGAGACAATGTTTATAAAGGCTAATAATATACACTTCTCTTATTTTTATCCTTCTAACTATATGACCTTTGTTTATTTTATCTAAAATACCTGTCACTGGGGTGTGGATTATAATTTATTATTGAAGTAATGAGAAGAGAGATAAATAGTACTTGACTGTAAGACTAAAAGTAAAAATTTGAAATAAGGTAATAGCCAAATATTGATTTAGAAAAGTACATTTCAGTGAGTCTAGAGTTTTCAAATTATAGTATTTCAATATCTACTTAAAGGTACCTATTTTTCCATTAAGGCTTAGCCAGAAAGTTTAGAGTAGGGGGAATGAAAGTCTGAGTTAGAGGGGAAAGAATTTGAAGCAAAATAAGCTCTTCCTTTCTGGCTCTGGAGAATTGTGAAAGGAAGAAAAAGTTATCCTAATACCTTTCGGGATGGAATTACCTGGTGCCAACAAAAGGTATACTGCACAAACTAGCCTTTAGTATATTTCTTCCCTTTATTCCCCAAAGTTTGGTGGCAGGAAGATGGAGACAGGTTATTGAGGAAAATTCATGAAAATTCCTCTCTCAATTAACTATGCCTATTGGAACTGTAACATATTACACCGGGACATTGTCACTTTGTGGGAGCATATATCTATTTCACAACTTCCTAAATGAAATAACCACTGTTTTTTCCCAGTTTACTCCATAATGAGCTCCTTGAGTGGGGGTCTCAAATGATACTTGAGAAGCTCTGTGATGGAATAAGAAGGGAGGTTTGGAGTCAACCCAATCATGTCAAAGAAATCACATCTTCTATGGAATCCAAAGCCAAGGTGAAATAATTTAAATGATTTACAGTTGGAAGGGAAGAAAAAAAAGTGAAGGCAAAGGCTTAGGTGATAAGAATGCAAATACACATAAGTAGTCTAGCATCACTATTTAGCATCTAGCTTATAAAAGCAGAACTCATAAAATAATATCCCAAGGCCACTAGAATCAAATTATGTCTTAATCAACAACTCTCCCTTCTCTCATCCAATTTGATTAAAGTTCTGACTGCATTGACTGCTTTAGAATTAGATATCATATGCTTCCCACTTAAAATGCATTGATTTCAAGAAAGCCCACCTACATAGTTTAACTGCTTAAACCTACAGCAATATCCATATCTCAACTGCCCTAGTGACAAATTATTACAAAACCTTCCCTTCGAAAGAATCATTCAAACACAACATAGACCTACAAAATTAATACAACAAAAATATTTAAATATGGTTAATACCCTTAGGACAGTCTGAATCAGAATTCTGACAGTATTCCTAGGACCCACTAGTAGAGATTATTATGAGACTCCCATGGCTGAAAAATACCATACAGAATTTCTGGAAATACAGTTTCAGAATTAAACATTATCTATTCTGAAATGAAAAAATATAAAAATAAGTGTAACATAACCATATCACATTGAATTTCATGCACATTTTTTAGTCATGGAAACATGTTTCATTTAGTTTTCTAATTTCTATGGACTCATCCAAATGCAATGTAGAAATAGAATGTTTGCATTATAATAACACATCCCTAAGGATAGAAGTATGCAAAGGTAACCAACACATTCAGTGCCCATGTGGAACTGACCTAGTGATATTGAATTCATATTGGATTAAAGGGAGATAATAAAAAAAAATAGCCCTTTAATTTATTTTCCCATCTACAGGGACCCTCATTTCTCTTTCAAATGTGCTATTTACACAAAACCAGTGTTTATGTTATAAAGCTGAAAGAGTGCTTAGCAATATAGTGCCAGTGATGTCAATTGATTGTTCCTAGCTTAAAGATCTTAAAAAAATGAACCCTTAACACACACACAGCTATAGCTCACAGAAAAGAAGAAACTTTGCAAGCTCCTTAAAAATTCCTGAGGACTTACTTACCTTTTTGAACTCTTTGGTTATCTTATTTAGCATTTGTGGGTATTTATACTAGATAAAAATTTATTTTTTAATCTCATATTTATAATTTATAAAACTTTTAATAAATTAGGATATATTACTAAAGAGTATAGAGAAAAATATATAACAAATAACATTAATGGGACAAATTCTATATCTCCACATGGTTCCCTAGTTTTTACTTCAGATATTTACATGTTATGATACTTGCTGAACATTTTTATTATCATACCCTGTTGCTTTTCAGTTTTTTCAATCATCAAATGACTTTTTTATTCTTAATAATAAATGTCTTAAAATTAACTTGATGATATAACCACATAAGTTCCTTTTGATTATTTGCATTTTTTCTATTCTTTTTCTTTCCTTCTTTCTGCATTTTCTAGAACATAGAACAAAATATATATTTTTTAAAACCTAGTTAAAAATGATGGTGCACTGCTTTTATTTTTTAAAACTATTCACTGTATTATTAGAACTCAAGAAGCATGTTTCCATGAAGCATGAATGGTATTATGTTAAACAATGTACATTTAACATTTAGATTTAGGCAGGGATCAATATAAAAATAAATACTCCACTGAGACTTCTATTCAAACATGACACTAGTTTTAAACTACAAACATTGACGTTGCCAAGTAACAGAATTAAGAGCCAGCGATTGATTGCACCCACATTTAAGAAGAATAATCCTCATCTTTTCATAGTTATCTATAACGCTAAATAGCTATTGTTAGTATTTTCAAAAATTATCACAGCCACTTTGTATAATTTAAAGGCATCTTTTAGCTTTTGAAATGTTAGCTGTGGTTCCGAGAACACTGTAATTCCTGATCTGTGTTCTCCTAAAATGAAAGAATTAAGATTACCCCAGGGTCCCTAGGAAACTATAAATTCTTAATGTCCCAAAAAGCAGTCCAAGTGGCCTGATACATAAGGTAGCTGAGAGAAGAGTATGGTCAGATGTTCAGAGGTATCACTTGCAGTTGTGGTCATCAGTGACATCTGTGACCATGAGCTTGAGCAGAAAGCCACCAAATTTACATGTGAATCGATTATCCACAGACTAGAGGGAACTACTGTGCCAGTGAAAAATACTGTGTAATTTTGATACTTGACACATTTCTTTCTCTCAGCAATGTCAGTTCTCTTCAGTTGTTGACATAGAATGATCCCAAGCTGGACTACTACTAACATAATTTATTATGGCAACCACTTGGCAAGGGATTGGACTAGTGAGTGCATCTAATTTAGCTAATGAAGTACACTGGGAAAAATTCTCCAATATTTTTGTTGTTGTTGTTAATCCTCACCTGAGATATTTTTCCATTGATTTTTTTTTTTTTTTTGAGAGAGTGGAAGGGAGGGAGAAAGAGAGAGAGAGAAACATCAAGGTGAAAGAGACACATCAATTGGTTGCCCCCTGCACAACCCAACCAGGGTTAGGGATTGAACCTGCAATCCAGGTACATACCCTCGACCAGAATCGAATCCTGACCCTTCACTCCACTCTAATTGTTGAGCCAAACTGGCCAGGGCTCTCCCATACTTTTGATCAACCTTCCTACAAATTAGACTCTGTAGAAGCAGACTGCCTCCTCCAAATCAGACCTTTCATGTTCCCTTTAGCAAAGATGTCATAACTGTCATTTGCATGAGAGTTTTGTTAATACAGAACTATGTTATTATAGGCTTTCAGCATTTTTTTTACATAAACCTAACAATGTAGCAAATAAAACTATCCAAGCACATTCAGTTTCTGGACCAGAAGAGATGGGTTCTAAAATCTGAGCTGGTTCATAATGACTTACAGAAGTTATAAAAGTCTACAACTGAAAGCTTTGTATTTCACATTTATGCTTTCATTTCTTAGCAAATGCAGAATGCAGACCATGAGGAGTGAGGGGTGTGGAATTGGTAATGCTCAGAAATTGCATTTGTCTTAATGTATTTTCCATCCATGTGGCACACATTGTGCTCTCTCTGTGTTTTGAATTTTATTATTTCATTGAGCCACATTAGTGATACCTAAAGGTCCAGTGACTTAACCCAGACGTGACGGTTCAACTCAATTTCCTATTCATATATTGCATTTGCTAAATCAAATTTAGTTTGGTTTATAAATACTTTGTTTTTTCAATTTTTCTGTCACCATAAACTTCAATTATATGAACACATTAAACATTATGAACCTATTTCTCTCTATTCATTATTTTTCTTTATCCTGATATAACTAATATTAGCTGGCTTCTTTAGAACTTGGTGCAAAAATTGATCTTTATTTTATAAAATTATATATGATGATTTTTACACACAATTCCATGGAAATGTATATTCATTACTATGAATTGTTACTCTTTTGCACATAATTTACATATAAGGGCATGTGAGTTACTAACAGAAGCAATCCTGAAAACGGTCAAAAGGAATATAGAGGAAAGGTAAATTGTTTAAAGACAATACTTTAGAGACATTAATTTATGAAAAATATTTCAGTGTAGTTTGATGTTATGATGACACAAGCAAATGATACAGAAAAAAATCAACTGCTGCTAACTTCAAACCTTATAAGTGGTGAACTGAGGTGCCTGGACTACCTGCTCACAGGACTTACTTGTGCCCACTGGTCCAGCTTAGACTCTATCATGTGTCAGAGCAGCTTAGATACATTGAGTATTAGCTATAATTTTCTCCAGGCCTCTAAAAGCTACCAGAGCAGTGAATTTACCCTATCATCTTAAGTCATTGACAGTGTGTTAAATCTCATGTATTAAACAAGCATCCCCCTACACAATAAATTATTATTATCTAGTCTTATACTCTGTTGATCAAGAACTCTCAAAATTCAATCCTAGGACTATTCCTCCTGGCTCCAGGTGGTATATGCCAACTGGTGCTTGAAATTATTTGCATAAATAGCCTCTTTCCTTGATTATCAGAACCAATATATACTTACCTGAGTTATATTGAAATTTAACCCATATATTTAGTCTGGCAACTAGGAAAGGTGATGAGGGACAGCCCTAGGTGGGGCACATATTGCCTTATGAGAGAGATATTTTTGTGAAATAGTTTAGTATAAGAAGTTTCCTGATCCTTCCAAGGGAAGTGTTGGCCCCCAGCACAAGCACAGGGGGTCTATGTAAGGATAGGTCATTGGAAGGTCAACATCCTCAGAAGTATCCATTCGTATGTTATTTGCTGAGTTTTCAGGGTCAACGATTTTCCCTACCAGGTCCTTCATCTTTACATAATAGACCTGTCTTGACTGAGCATTCAAATGTCTTTGCAGCTCTGTTAATGCTTAAGAAATTAGGTCTTCAGTCTGCTACTCAACTGCATCTAACCTTCCACTGTAGGTGGTAAGGACTTCTTTTTAAGCTTCCACAGCTCTTCCTTAGCCATTATCAGCATTTGGTTTATCATTTTCCATCTTCAGGACATCAGTATAATTTCACAGTAATTATCCAACTCCCCCTTCTTTACAGAAATCATTTTCTCCATATTATTAAAATACAGTTGTCCCTTGCCACTTCAACTTTCCCGGCTTCACTCTGTCATGGTTTTTTAAATATATTAATTAAAAAGTTGAGCAAGACAGTGAAAATGATGCAATGTGTTCTCTGTTGTCTGAGTCAATTATACACTCCTGTATTACAATTAAAATTAAAACTACTGTATGTATGGACTGTAGGCCTGTGTATTCGAGCACCCCTGCAAATCTTTCAATGCCAGGTACAACCACTCGACCACTCCTTGTGTGTGGGAAATAACTTTTTTTTCCCCAAAATTCGAGTGTGGTGAAACCAAGCCAATCAGAGCGTGATGTTCACTGATTGGCTATCTTATCCTCTTTCTATCCTGGCCACTGATGAGCTCAGCCTCATGCAAGTTTGTTTCTCTCATACACACTTCTACATTGCTATGCATCAGAAGCATCTCTGCTCTTGTAAGTGTTTGCGATTTCTGAGAACATTTATCTAAAACCCACAATGGCTTCTAAACTTGGTGCTTCTTCTAAGCCTTCTGACAATGAAACTAAGCACCAGAGGAAGATGCTAACAATTCAGGAGAAGGTGAAACTCATGGATATGATCAAAGATGGCAAGAAAATCATGGAGGTTTTCCGTCATTATGACTTGAATGAGTCTACCATTTGCCCCATCCATAAAGATGAAAAGAACATCCATGCAACGTCTACTGTCCCTTTCAACAAGGAAGCTAAGCACATTATGACAAGTTGTAATAGTTCATAGTGAAAATGGAGTCTTCCCTAGCCATTTGGATCAGCGACAGCATCAACAAAAACATTCCATTGGATTCACCGGCCATTCCGAAGAACACGAGGCCACTCTATCAGCACTTTATGGCAGATGAACCTCAACCAGGACCTTCTTCTGCAACGTTCGTGGGTTTCACAGTGAACAAGGGTTGGTTAGAGAAGTTCCAGAAGAGGTATTATCTGAAGAGTGTCATTCTCCATGGAGAAATTGCCTCTGCTGACAAGCCTGCAGCAGAGGACTACGTGAATAACACATTCGAGAAGATCCTTGAGGAGGGCAAGTATCATCCAGAACAGGTGTCCTTAACTGATGAGGATCTGGTAGAGATCATTAAGTCTGGGAGTGAGGAGGAGCAAGAGCAGCCAGAAGTTCCTGGAGGTCAGGAGGAGGAAGTTGGCCTTACACTTGAGTGTCTCTCGCAAGTTGTGAAAACTATTAAGGTAGTACAGGGTATGATTGGTGAATGGGACCCACAAATAACGTGTGCATTGCAGTTCTACAATGCACTTGATGGAGTGATAGAACCCTACAAAAGCCTCCTCATGCATATTAAAAGACAACACCAGCAACTGCCTATCACCATGTTCTTTAGCCGAGCACCTAGACACCCACTGCTTACTCCTAGTGCTCCTTCAGCGGAAGAAGATGACGACGCACCTACTGAAGATACTGAACCACCTGAAGATGCTCCTACTGAGGTCATGCCTTCAGAGGAGCAGTAAGTTTGCTCTTCTTTGCTGTGCAGTATGTCTTTTCATCTTCATCGCTTCATCATTGAACAAGTTGCACTAATTTCATAGGTAAGTAGTTGTGTGTAAGAACTGTGTGTGTGTGTAATTAAATGTGCAATAATAATATGATATCTGTAACATCTAATGTCTTATTTTATCTTATTTTGTCTAATATATTGGGTAATACGAGTGTAATGGTGACTAAAGGGTGTTATTTCATGTCTAGAGAGCTCTAGTAATGTTAAAAGTGTATTTAGAAGATCATAAACAGGTTTTTTATGCTCTAACTGCAAAAATATTCTATTTATAAATGAAGAATACTACTTTGCAGAAATTCATTTATCACGGTAGAGTCTGCAATGGATTAACCGTGATAAACGAGGGCCGACTGTAGCTGTAGCATCACAGCATTACTCACTTCTGAGCAGAAGGCAGGCATTTCCTAACTATCGAGCTGTCATTTGTTGAAGGTTTTCTTTTTTTTTTTTTCCTAATATAGACACCCAGATTATATCTAAATGTTTAGAGTAAATCAGAATTGAAAGTGTTAGTCCAGCCCAGCCAGTGTAGCTCAGTGATTGAGCATCGACCCATGTATCAAAAGGTTGCTGGTTCGATTTCCAGACAGGGCACATGCCCAGGTTGTGGGCCAAACCCCCAGTGAGGGGCATGTAGGAGGTGGTTGATGTTCTCTGTCATTGATGTTTCTATCTCTCTCTCTCCCTCTCCCTTCTTCTCTCTCTAAAACCAATAAAGAAAAGAAAAAAAAAAAGGTTAGTTCAGGGTTGATTAGCTATGAAACAAGAACTTCCAAGTCCTTTCGGAAATAACTTGTGGGGTTCTACATCAACTTTTCAAAACATACTGTTACCCATCCAAAAAATGGTAATTGAGGTGAAAGACTACTGCTGGTGTCTCAGACTCATCTGTCTTGTTGAAGAATATTGCCAAGTTGTATCTGAATGTCTCAAATGGATCAATGTTCAGGTGTTAGTCTAGGATAGCTTTCTGTGAAGATAGGTGGATCAAGTCTGTATAGATTTCCTAGGTGGTCACACCTTTTCAATCCATATTTAGAATTCAGTAGGAAATACATGCACAAGGTGAGGGTCCAGAAGCCTTCACTGCACTGAATTAATAACAAGTTGCATATGCCGAGAAAGCTACCCAGCAGCGACCTCCCTAAAAGAAAAAAAAAGTCATAGCTGGGAGTTTTCTTAGGTATATCAAGTGCCATGATGTAATTAGAACCCAGGTGTGTATAGTCAAAAATTTATGTCCTTAATCAGAAATATGCTATAGAGACTTTCACTGTAGTGAGAGTATTACGATTTTCTACCTTGAAAGTGACCACAAATATAACCTCCAAGTACAAGTGAAGAAATATTGAAGATCACAAATGCAAATATGGAAATTGATGAGTTGCAAGAATATCCACAATCATATACATAACTCAAATCCTGAGAACTTGAGATATATATTTTTTAAGTACAGAGATGTGAATTGAAAGAGCTTTATGACTACTAGACTTTATCTGTCCTCCTCCGATTATTAATGACTTTAATTTCTGTAAGCACCCACAGTGATGATTCTCACCATTTGATAACATTCGGGAACAGTCACAGTAAATCTGGCAATGGGTAAGAAGGATTAAAATGTATTAAACTGAACACAAAAATTGAACCTTACAAAGATTTAGGGTTATACACAACCAGCTACCGTTTAAAAAGTAAAGATTATGTTTAAAAATTTTCAGTGAGAATAAATGGGAGTGATAAAGAAGAGAGAACTTGATTACTCTGCTAATGATGAAAATGAAGACCCAATGTCAAAGACACCTAAAGGAAGAAGAAATTAGAAGGAACTAAATAGATCCCTGAGGAAGATAGTTACCACTAACAGTTATAGAGAACAATCCTAAACTCTTAAAGGTTTAACACACTAGAGGTTGATTTCTCTCCCATATCACAGTCTAAGTAGTTACACAAGTGGCCTTCCAAGTGGTGACTGAGGGGTTCCGGGTGTCTTGGCATGCTGCAGGGCCTCCTCTATGTTCTCTGTCTCAGCTGCCCAATGAATAAACAAGGAGAGAAAGTGTTCAGAGAAGGATCCACAGTCGAGGCCTGGAAGTGGTATCTATCACTCCCATTCATATCCTGTTGCTACAACTAATTACATGGCCTGATGTAGAATTTGTCTTTACCACATCAATCATCTAAAACTGACTTTTCTTTGTATGGGAAAGTTGAATTGAAATAAAATACAAAAAAGGTGATGAGGAACAGAATGAATCATTTATCATGGTAAAATTAGAACAGGATACATTTAAATGGCCTGAATGTGAAACTTCAAGGCAGACATACTGCTAATAGATGAGAAGAAGCCAAAGAATGGAAGGTAACACCAATAAGACAGATAAGCTGAAGAGATGGTAGAGATGGTATTGTGTCAGCTTTAAAAGGGTTCTGAAATTTCTCATAATAACTGACTTCTGAATGATCTAAAACTAAAACTAAAAGTTAATCATTTTGGTTATACATTTATTTTGAATCACAATTGTGATAATTAAGTTTATGCTATATTTTATTTATGTATTTTTAATTCTTACCCAAGGATATTTTTCTGTTTATCATCAGATAGAGTAAGAGGGAAGGAGGGAGGAAGGGAGAGAGAGAAACATCGATGTGAGAGACACATTGACTGGTTGCATCCTGCATGACTCAACCAGGGCTAGGGACAAACTGCAACCAAGGAACGTGTCCTTGACTGGAATTGAACCCATGACTCATTGGTCTGCAGGCTTAGGTTCTAACTGCTAAGCCAAACTGACCAGGGAAGTTCCTGCTGTATTTTAAATCTAGTTCATTTTAACATTTTGAATCACAAACTCCTATGAAAAACTAGTGAAAACTGAGGACCCTCTATTTAGAAAACAGAAAATATGCACCTGTTGACAAAATCTTCACTTAATTTCTGTGAATTCCCAAGTATTTTAAAGATTCAGAATTTTTGTTTTAGTATATGAAAACAGACTATAACAAACTAAAAACTTTTCTTGAGGCACATGTTTAGGTCAAATTAAAAGCACTAAACTTTTTATATACAGGGAGAATTTGAACTCCCATCAAAGTATTTTCAACCACAATTTGTAAAATAGTTCCTAGGACAAAATTATTATATTTTTAGAGAATCTGATGTCATTGAGATTGAAGAATTAATCGGTCTCTTTTTCAAATTGGTATTAATTCTTTTATTGATTAAAGATAGTAAGTATAAGATAAATAGTAAGTTTTACCAAGACCTCCCCAAATAAGATATACACACTTCCCCAAATAAGCATATGAAAAGATGTTCCATCCCTGGCTTGTGTTGCTCAGTTGGTGGGGCATTGTCCCCATCCATGTAAAGATTGTTGGTTGGATTCCTGACTGAGCCATGTACCCAGGTTGCAGGCTTGATCGTAGGTGAGGGACATGTAGGAGGCAGACGATAAATGTTTCCTTCTCAAATCAATGTTTCCCTCTCTCTACCTCTCCCTTTTTTTCCTCTCAAAATCGATAAAAATTCTTTAAAAAATTTTAAAAGGTAAAGATGTGCTACATAATGTCATCAAGGAAATGCAAATTAAAACTCAGATATAGCCTTGACCAGTTTTGCTCAATGGTTCGATTGACCACCTGTGGTTTGGTTCACTGGTTAAATTCTGGTCAAGGGCAAATACCTCAGCTGTGGTTTGATCCCTGGCCCTGTTCAAGTCGTGAAGTAGGTAGTCAATCAATGTGTCTCTCTCCCACCAATATTTCTCTCTCTCTCTTTCCCCCTTCCTCCTTCCCATCTACCTGGGGGGAAAAAATCAATGGAAAATATCCTCAGGTGAGGATTAAAATAATAATAATAATAAAATAAAACAGAGAACTATTATTACAGACTTATGACAATGAATGAAATCCAGAACACTGATATCACCAATCCACACATGTGGAGCAACAGGAACTCTCACACATTGGAAGATAGTTTGGTAGTTTCTTTCTATACTCTTACCATGTGATTCAGAAATGGTGCTCCTTGCTATTTACCCAAAATAGTAAACTCATGTCCAAATAAAACTTATGTCCACACAAAATATGTACATAATATTTATGGAGGTTTTCTTCATAATTACCAAAATTTGAAAAGCAAGATGTTCTTCAGCAAGTGAATAGATAAATGAGCTGGGCTACATGCAGAAAAATGGAATACTTTCAGTGTTAAAAATAAATGAGTGATTCAACTGAGAACCCAAGGCTCTTCAAATAATCAAGACTAGTAGCCTCCAGGCAAAAAGCTAGAGGATAACTGAACTATTCCTGGACTTTCAAATCTACCCAGGAAAGTAAGACTTGACAGTGGTGGTGTTTAACATGGGTCTTCCCTCGCTCATCCAAATCCAGTAGAGGGAGCCACAAACAGCAGAACACCAACACCCACAGGAAAAATTTGGCAGGCTCCAAAACCCACTGAGATAGCCAAAATGGTAAAACAAAGAAACAAATCCCAAATGAAAGAACAAGAGACCTCTACCAAAGATGAAATGCAGTTAAGCAAGTTATCAGAGGTAAAGTACAGAGCCATGATCTTGAGGAGGCTCAACAGCATGAGTAAGGACATAGAAACATCAAAAATCAACCAATTGGAAATGAAAAACCACCAAGAAAAAATGAAGAATGACATAGCAGAGATAAAGAACACATTGGAAGGACTAAACAGCGACTAGAGGAAGCTGAAGACCAGATCAGTGAATTAGAAGACAGGGTAGAAAAAAATCAACCAATCAGAAAACCAAAAAGAAAAAAAATTAAAAAACAGGAAGACAGCTTAAGAGAATTGTGGGACAACTGGAAACGTAGTAATATTTGCATCATAGGAATCCCAAAATAAGAAGAAAATGAGCAAGGGATAGAGTATATATTTGAAGAAATAATGACAGAAAACTTCCCTAATTTGGTGAAGGAAGAAGGCATTCAAGTTCAAGAAGCAAAGAGGGCCCCAACTAAGAAGAACCCAAACAGGCCCACACCAAGAAACATAGTAATTAAAATGGCAAAAATTAAAGACAATCCTAAAGGCAGCAAGAGATAAGCAGCAGGTTACCTACAAAGAAACCCCCATAAGGCTCTCAGCTGACTTCTCAACAGAAACACTACAGGTCAAAAGGAATGGCATGAGGTAATCAAGGTCATGAAAAACAAGGATCTGAATCCAAGACTACTTTATCCAGGAAGGCTATCATTCAAAACAGGTCAAAAGATCTTCCCAGACCAAAAAAAATTATAATTATAAGACTTAAGAAATACATGAGCACCTAACCAGCACTGCAAGAAATGTTCAAAGGAAAGCTATAATTAGTATAATAGGAAACAAAATATAACCATACTAAAAAAAAATGGCAGTGAATAAGTACATATCAATAATAACCTTCAATGTAAATGGATTGAATGCTCTGATAAAAGAAAACAAAAAACAAAAAACACAGTAGCTGATTAGATAAGAAAGCAGGACTAACATATTTGTTGTTTATAAGAGACTCACCTCACAACAAAAGACTTACATAGGTTGAAAGTAAAAGTGTGGAAAAAAATCTGCCAAGCAAAAAGAAAGGAGAAAAACAAACAAAAAAAAAAACTGGGGTAGCAATACTCATATCTGATAAAATAGAATTCAAATTGAAAGCCAAAACTAGAGAAAAAAAAAAAGGTCACTATATAATATTGAAAGGATTTATCCAACAGGAAGATATAACCTTGGTAAACATATGTGCACCCAATATAGGAACACCAACGTATATTAAACAACTTCTAGAGGACTTCAAAGGAGAAATCGAAAGCAATACAATCATAGCAGGGGACTTCAACACCCCACTGACATTACTGGATGGATCCTCTAGACAAAAAAATTAACAAGGAAACAGAAACTCTAAATGAAGCACTAGACCAAATTAATTTAATAGATGTATACAAAGAATTACACCCCAAAACTACAAAAGTCACATTATTCTCAAATGCATGTGGGACATTCTTAAAGACAGATAACATATTAGGATAAAAACTATGTCTGTACAAGTTCAAGAAGATTGAAATCATATCAAGCATCTTCTCAGATCACAATGGCATGAAACTAGAAATCAATTGCAACATGAACGTGCAAAGACATTTGAACACATGGAGGCTAAATAGCATGTTATTAAACAATGAATGGGTTACTGAGGAGAACCAGGAAGAAATTACAAACTTCCTGGAAAGCAATGAAAATGAACACACAACACAAAATGTATGGGATGCAGCAAAAGCAGTTCTGAGAGGGAAGTTCATAGCACTATAGGCCTACCTCAAGAAACAAGAAAAATTTCTCATAGACTATTTAACCACGCAACTTAAGAAGTAGAAAGCAAACAGAAAGAAAACGCCAGAGCAAGTAGAAGGAAGGAAATAGCAGAGATCAGACATGACATGAAAACCAAACAAACAAACAAAAAACAATTCAAAGGATGAATGAACCAAAGAGCTGGTTCTTTCAAAAGATAAACAAGACTGATGGACCTTTAGCTAGACTCATCAAGAAACAAAGAGAGAAAACCCAAGTACACAAAATCAGAAATGAAAGAGGAGAAGTAACAGCTGACACCACAGAAATACAAAAGATCATTAACAGCTACTATGAACAATTATACAGCAACAAATTCGACAATCTAAGCGAAATGGACAAATTTCTAGAAACACACAGTCTCCCAAAACTGGACCTGGAAGAGATAGAAAACTTGGACAGACCAATAACAACTAAGGAAATTTAAGAGGTCTAATCAAGACTCTCCCAGCAAACAAAAGCCCAGGCCCGAACAGCTTCACGGAGGGAGTTTTATTGAGCATTCAAAGAAGAACTAATACCAATTCTCCTCAAACTATTTAAAAAAACTCAAGAAGAAGGAAGACTTCCAAACTAAATTTATGAGGCCAGCATAATTCTAATTCGAAAACCAGAAAAAGACACTACAAAGAAAGAAAACTACAGGCCAATATCCCTGATAAATATAGATGTCAAAATCCTTAACAAAATCCTAGCAAATGGGATCCAGCAATACATCAAAAAAAAATTATTCACCATGACCAAGTGGGATTCATTCTAGGGATGCAAGGCTGGTACAATATTCACAAATCAATAAATGTGATACACCACATAAACAAAATGAAAGATAAAAACCACATGATCTTATCAGTAGATGCCAAAAAAAAATCATTCTACAAAATCCAGCACCCCTTTCTGATAACAATGCTCATCAATATGGGAATAGATGGATCATATCTCAACATAATAAAGGCCATATATGAAAGACCTATACCACCATCATACTCAATGGGCAAAAACTAAAAACATTTTCCTTAAGAACAGGAACAAGACAGGGATGCCCACTTTTGCCACTCTTATTTAATGTAGTACTGGAAGTCTTAGCCACAGCAATCTGACAGGAAAAAAAAATAAAAGGGATCCAAATTGGAAAGGATCCAAACTGTCATTATTCGCAGATAACATAGTATTATACAGAGACAACCCTAAAGATTCCATCAAAAATCTATTAGGCTTAATAAATGAATTTCTCAAACTAGCAGGATACATAATTAACCTCAAGAAATCGTCAGCATTCTTATACAACAACAATGAACTCACAGAAAGAGAAACTAAAAAAAAAATCTCATTTATCATTGCAGAAAAAAAGTTAAGATACTTAGGAATAAGATCAACCAAAGAAGTAAAGGACCTATTTGCAGAAAACTATAGGACATTGAAAAAAGAAATAGAGGAAGATATAAAACAGTGGAAGCACATACCTTGCTCATGGATTGGAAGAATTAACATCATTAAAATGACCATACTACCCAAAACAATCTATAGATTCAATACAATCCCCATCAAAATACCAATGACATATTTCACAGAACTAGAACAAATACTTCAGAAGTTCATATGGAACCAAAAGAAAAAACAAAACAAAACAGAATAACCACAGCAATCTTGAAAAAAAGGGGCAAAGTGGGTGGAATCACAATACCAGATATCAGGTTATACCACAAAGCTACTGTAATCAAAACAGCCCACTGTTGGCACAAGAACAGGCATATAGACCAATGAAAGAGAACAGAGAACCCAGAAATTGACCCAAGACATTATGTTCAATTAATATTTGGCAAAGGTGGCAAGAGCATACAATGGAGTAAAGACAGCCTCTTTAATAAATGGTGTTGGAAAAATTGGACAGCTACAAGCAAAAAAATAAAACTAGACCATCAACTTACACCATATACAAGAATAAACTCAAAATGGATAAAAGACTTAAATGTGACCCATTAATCCATAAAAATTCTAAAAGAAAATGTAGGCATCAAAATTTTGAACGTCATACTCGGCAGAATTTTTACTGATATATCACCTAAGGCAACAGAAACCAAGGAGAAAATGAACACATGGGACTACATCAAACTCAAAAGTTTCTGCACAGCAAAAAAAAAACAAAAACAAAACAAAACATCAAAATGGAAAAGGAACTCACTGTATGAGAGAGCATAATTGCCAGTGATATCTCAGGTAAGGGTTAATTTCCAATATATATATAGTGCTCATACAACTTAACAAAAGGAAGACAATGAACCCAATTAAAAAATGGGCAGAGGAACTAAATAGGCACCTCTCCAAACAGGACACACAAATTGCCAAGAGACATATGAAGAAATGCTCATCATCACTAATCATCAGAGAGATGCAAATTAAAACAACAATGAGGTATCACCTCACACCTGTCAGAATGGCCGCCATCAACAAATCATCAAACAATAAGTGTTGGCAAGGTTGTGAAGAAAAGGGTCTCTAGTACACTGCTGGTGGGAATGCAGACTGGTGAAGCCACTATGGAAAACAATATGGCATTACCTCAAAAAATTAAAAATTGAACTGCCATTTGACGCAGTGATCCCACTTCTAGGAATACACCCTAAGAAGCCTGAAACACCAATCAAAAAGAATATATGTACTCTCATGTTCATAGCAGCAGTATTTACAATAGCTAATATCTGGAAACAGTCCAAGTGGTACATATACACAATGGAGTACTATGCAGCTGTAAGAAAGCAAGCTTCTTATCGTTTGAGACTACATGGAGGGACCTGGAGAGTATTATCCTAAGCAAAACAAGCCAAGCAGAGAAATACAAATATCACATGATCTCATTTATTTGTGAAATATAATGAATATAACAGTCTGAGGAACAGGGTAGACCCAGAGACATGGAAGTAGGGTACAGACTGACAACCCTCAGAAGAGGGGATTGGGAGGGAGGGAAGAGCTAAATCACAGAACTTATATGCATGTATGCATAACCCATGGACATGGACAACAAAGCTGGGGACTACTGGGGGAGATGGGAAGGAGGGTGTCAATGGGTAAACAGGGAGAAAAAAAGAATAAAATATTAAAATAAATGAGCTATCAAGCCATGAAAAGACATGGAGAGACTGTAAATGCATATTACTAAGTTATAGAAAATCTGAAAAGAATACATACTGTATGATTACAACTATATGACATTCAGGAAAAGGCAAAACTACCTTTTCAAAACATCAGTGTTGTCCTGACCGGTTTGGCTCAGCAGTTAGAGCGTTGGCCTGCGGTCCAGAGAGACCTGGGTTCGGTTCTCGCTAAGGGCACGTACCTCGGTTGCAGTTTGTCCCCAGCCCTGGTTGGGTCGTGTGGGTGGCAGCCTCTTGATGTGTCCCTTTACATCGATCCTTTCACATTGATCGTTCTCTCTCTCCCCCCCCCCCCCCACACTCTATCTGAACAAAAAATGGAAAAATGTCCTCGAGTGAGGATTAAATAAATAAATAAATAAATAAATAAATAAATAAATCAGTGTTTGCCAGAGTTTGTGGGATGAAAGGGTGGAGTAGAGAGGATTTTTAGGGCAATTGAAATATACTCTATATGATAACATAATGGTGGACCATATGTCATTATACATTCATCTAAACCTATAGAATATATGACAGCAAGCCTGATCCCTAACATAAACTGTGGACTTTGAGTGACTATGATGTGTCAGTGTAGGCTCATCAGTTGTAACAAATGTACCTTTCTGGTGGAAGATGTTGATAATCACACTGTGCAGGTGTTGAGGTCAAAGGGCATATGCAAAATCTCTGTACCTTCCTCTCAGTTCTGCTGTGAACCTAAAACTTCTCTTAAAAAGAGCTTAAAAAACAATATTTTAAGAAACCAGAAGCTGTATTCTTCAAAATAGCCTCAAAATTTTCTACTCAGAAGAATATAAATCTAGCAAATATGTAAATTCACCACCTCTCCCCAAATTTTCTTACAGTACGTTCTTGTTTTGTTTTTTTCCCACACACACAAATATTTCTTCTATTGATCTTGAAAGTAAGAAATATGATTGCAGGCGAATTAGGAGCAGCATAAAAATAGGTAATTAATCCTTATGTCCTAGAGCTAAAGTGTGCCTGGTCATTTGTGTCCTCAAAAAGCACTCTAATTCCACAGCAGGGGGAGTGTTGTCAGCTGAAAAAAAAAAAAAAAAAAAAAAAAACTGTTCAATTCTCTGTACTCAAAGATCTCATTGCAAAGAGAAATGCCCTTTGAGGTAATTGGCAAATGAAATGATGCATCAAAAACCTTTAGCACTGTACCTAGCTTGTACTGTATGTTCAAAAAACGTGAACTACCCTTCAAATATTATTAGTTATCAACATTCCACATAAGAAAAAATATAAGAAGTATTACTAGTTTCATTAATGAGTATACAGAATTATATTAGTTTTCTAATTTTATTTTCTTTTGGCTGTCAGCTTTCTATGGTGTGTGACTGCATTACTCTAATTTTTGTCTCCATCTCCACATCACCTTGTCCTCTTTGTGTATATAAAATATCCCTTTGCCTACCCCTTATAATTTATAAAAACACTTGTGATGACATTGAAATCCCATCCAAATAATACAAGATCATTTCCAGATCGCAAGATCCTTACTTAATCACATAGGCAAAGACCCTTTTCCAAATAAGGTAATATTTACAGGTTCCAGTGGTTAGGGCCTGATATGTTTGGGGGACATTTTTCAGCCTACCAATCACAATTTTATAATGTGAAATTAAAATACTGCAGTTGGTGCCAGAGATCAGAATCTTGGCTAAGGTTCTGGTTGTGCCATTTACTTTCAAGGTAAACTTGGTAATAAAACTGGCTGACACTGATGAGTGATTACTCTGTACTCTGTTCCAGGCAGGAAGCAGTGTTTTGTGAAGACTCTCATTTATACTTAGAGTGCCCGTGTGAAATAGATATGGTTATTCTCATTGTACTGGTGAAGACACTGAATTTTAATCAAACCAGGTCTGTTGCACTGCAGAGCCCACAGTTGCTGCCCCTGCACATAGTTGTACTCCCTTTCCAGCATCTGATTGTAATTATTGGTGTTAGTCCAGCCATTTATCAAACAGTGTTAATATTTATCTAACATACTCCATAGGATAAGATTAAATGAACAAATATGTGTAAATTTTATCCACAAGTATAATGTATTATTTATATATGTTGAAAGAGCAATTTCCAGTCTTTTGTCAATTATCACAACATAAGTATTTGAAATGGACTATCTCTCTGTCTCTAAATCAAAGTTCAATTTCTATTATCAACTTATATACAGGGGAGTTTTGTTTTCTCTTAAAAGACTGAATAAATGAATGAATGAATACATGAAGAAAATGGGAATATGTTCAGTTTTGATTGGTGATGCGGTTTCATCTGGGTGATTTTGGTGTTAGAATTAAGTGGTAAAAATATAATTTATTAATATGAAATATAGATTCAAGCAATAAGACTTTGAGAAGGAACGAAGGAAATCACTTTAGCTCCAGTATCCAGTGATGGAGGAAAGAGTTTCTCTTGTGTACTGTTCAGATTATCAGGCCTGACTTCCAATCAAGACTTGCTAATATTTAAGAAAGAACAACTGCAGGAATAACATTTGGGTCTAATACTCATAAATTGTGAAAACATTTCAGTTATTATTTTAGGTCTAATTTCGTATCAGCCACTATTCTGAGTTAGTTGCATATTTTATCATAATCAACTTGAACTAATTTCTTAGGACAATATTATGGAACCAAATACATATTTCTATTCAATGAGAAAAGAACCATCTTTATAAGAAGTATCTCTCTTTTTAAAAAGCTGCCTTGATTAATTGTTATTTGTAATTACTGGTGCCTATCCCAGTGATCATATCCTTTCTTTCCAAGTTAGAGTGCCATCTTGTGATCCAAACTGGGCTCCCACGTTTTTTTCTATCATTCAGTTTTTTCACCCTAGGTCATCATGGTTCTTATTAGTGAGAGCAGGTTAAATGACTTCAATCTGTGCATCTCTGTGCTCATCACCAGGCCTGCCACTTAGAGGTTCTCAATAAAAGACCTTATTTTGTAGCACCTTGTCTGTATAGAACACAAATCTAGACTTTTTCAGGATTTAAGGGTCATATAACTGCCTGAAGTAGTGAAAAAGGAACAAGCTAAACTTAGTCTTCAGTGTTTGTGTAGTCATGTGCCACATAACCACTTTTCAGTCAGTGATGGGCCACATATATGAGGGTGGTCTTATAAAATTGCAATGAAGCCTGGCTGGTGCGACTCAGTGGATTGAGTGTCATCTCAAGGACTGAAAGGTCCCAGTTCGATTCCTGGGCAGGGCACATGCCCAGGTTGCAGGTTCAATCTCCAGTGGAGGACGTGCAGGAGGCAGCTGATCGATGATCTCTCTCACATCAGTGTTTCTCTGTCTCTTTCTCCCTCTCCCTTCCTCTCTCTCTAAAAATCTATTTAAAAAAAAAAAGATTGTCATGAAGCTGAAATATTCCTATTGCCTAGTGCCCTTGTAGCCGTGGTTACACTGTACTACAATGATTACTGTTTTATGCTAGCCACAGTATATTAATAATAATGTTATTGGCAAGAAATGTCAGAGGCACTTACCTGAGCCCAGGTGGATTTTCCACAGACACCCCATCCCTTTCTAAACCAGTGTTAAAACTGAACCAACCCTTGTGTTTTTTATGATGATTGCAAGGCACCCTTCCACAATAACCCTTACAAAACTTTGAAGAAGGAAGCAAGCAAATAGCATAAGAAAAATATGAGCAATTTCAGAAGTTACAAAATCTGAATAATGCATAGGAACAGTAGAGGGATAAAAATAATGATCTTTTTTAGCATTGTATTATTTTGGGGGTGTCATAACACCTTTTACAGTATTCTAAAATGCTATTGTCTCTTATAATAATTAAAAGAATGAAAAACACCATTCACATCCCCTTTATTTTGAAGTTCGCTAACAGAGATAAGCTTTTAAAAAATACTCTCTTTTAAAAGAAGTGTCCTTTTAACCTTTGGTAGTGCTTTGCCCCAGCTCTGCTGTGATTCTTCCAGACAGTTCAAGGGCAGCTGGAGCAGGAATGGTTTCTAGACAGTACAATGAGTTCAATTGAGCCTGGCACATTAGGTGTATTTTTTTCTTCTTTCTTAACAACTGGATGCCAATTTTATACACACTTCCCTGATGCGCCTTACATAATGGCTGGGCGAAGGGAAAGAAAAATCACTGCTGCCTCCCGTCTGTGTGCTCAAGCCATTGCAGTGGCTCATGGTCGTCATAATCGAAAGGCATGCTGGGCTGCCACACAAGTGGGGGGCCAAGGAGATTGGGAAGTCTGAGGTAACACATAGTTTGGCTCCAAAAGGAAGGATAATAGTGCTTTAAGATTAGGGCTATATGTGCAACACACAATAGAGAACGAACCAATTATGGGGTACCTCAGTTCATTATCATTGAACTAAGTATGGTTTAGAGCCTAAAGTACTGTGATAATTATACCTCTTTTCTTTAACTCTCTAGCTCCCCGATCTTGGGTCTGTAATGACACATATCCAATGTATCCCAGGTTCTGGTTCTTTGCCAAATACCCACTCCCTAGACTTGCCTCCAAAAACACCTTGAGCATAAAGGTTTTTTTTTTTATTATTATTATTACAGATTTTTACCTCCCAGAAAGTAAAACAGTCTGGTGCAAATATACATTCTCAATAAATATATATTTTAGTTAAAGTAATTTGAATGTGACTTCTTGGAGTGTTTTTGAATTTTATTGGGGTCAATAGGGGATGATAACCTAAACTAGGTTATAAACAGATGTCTCTGATTATGAACAATTAATATCTTAAAGCTAGCTGTGCATAGAAACTAGACAGCACAGAATATACTAAATCTAGGTAGATTTTTACTCCAATTCCCCCAGGTTGTGAAAGCTCCTTTAAAATTACCTATTTTCTAATATTTTTCTTTAATTTGCTGAAAGAACTTCACAATATTAGCCCCTATTCCCTACTATACAACAGCCAATTAGAGAAGGAAAAACAAAAATACTCTTCAGGGAAAAAAATGAAATCTCTAGTTTTCATAATTAGGTTCTTCCTTCCCGCTAGGATTTACTAACTTTTGTTTTGATCAACATATATTGATTGTTTTGTGGTTTTCAATTTTTGTATACCTTTTTACTTTCTTAAACTATATCTTGGCAAATACACACACACACACACACACACACAGATACACACACATACATACATATATGTAGTATGGATTTATAAGAGATATGCTAAATATTTTTGGTTACATATGTGGTTTTTTGTTTTTGTTTTTTTGCCACATATGTTCGCCATACATACTTTTTCTCAAATTTTGGACTTTCTCGTAGATGTTTTTGATCATAGTTTTATAAATAAATAAATAGTAAGCAATACAGGTACAGTGTATTTGTATTGTATGTATTTGTTATGTATTTGTGTCTATAGTTGATTGCAACAAAACAGACTGATGATGTGTCATGAAAGTTACCTGCTGTTTTAACAAAACAATATAAAAAAAGGAAGGAAGAAGCAGATATTATAAGTAGTTAATTTGTGCCTTTTTTAACAGACCAATGAAATACTAAAACAATATAGGAACTTATTATCAGGATAAGATTCTCAATAAATATTTTAGATAACATTTCTATACTTAACCTTGTGAACTCTGGAGTCCATTTAATGTTCTGGATAAATACAAAGTTACTTCAAGATTTGCTAAATTCTGAAGAATATTGTAATTTATGGAATGTTTATGCTCTGCAGGAGAATTTTCTTAACCTGAGGTTTGTGGATCCCTAGTGATCTCTGGATAGGCTTCAGTGGGTTTGGAAATTCTACTGAAATTAGATCAATAGTTTGCATAAATGTATACACAAAAATACACATCCTTTAAAGGGTCCACATCACAGTCAAGGTTAAGAACTTTTTATTAGTACCTTAATGAAACAGTTTATTGCAAACAGTGTATTTCTCATAGGAAGAAACCGAGGTTTCTAAATTAGCAATATTGCATACCCAACATCTGAGGTAAGTATGACAAGAAATGTACTCTCCTGTTTTGCATCTGAATGTTTTTTGTTAGGTTTGTAACTCTGGTCTAGGTCATTAAAAGCAGAGAAAAAGTATGAGCATCCATTCAACTCATTCATTCATTGACTGAGTAAAGAATTTTGAGTGTCTGCTATGTACACCTCTCTAGGTTAGACAAACATACAATCTACTGAATAACCTATTCACAGAAAACTACAGGTCACTGAAAACAGAAATAGAAGAAGATATAAAAAAAGAGGAAGCACATACTCTGTTCATGGATTGGGAGAATTAACATCATTAAAATGTCCATATTACCCAAAGCAATCTATAGATTAAATGCAATCCCCATCAAAATACCAACGGCATACTTCACAGAATTAGAACAAGTACTTCAAAAGTTTATATGGAACCAAAAAAGACCTCGAATAGCCACAGCAATCTTGAAAAAGAAGAACAAAGTTGAAGGAATCACATTACCAGATTTCAGGTTATACTACAAAGTCACCGTAATCAAAACAGCCTGGTACTGGCACAAGAACAGGCATATAGACCAGTGGAACAGAACAGAGAACCCAGAAATAGACCCAAGGCAATATGCTCAATTAATATTTGACAAAAGTGGCAAGAGCATACAGTGGAGTAAGGACAGCCTCTTTAATAAATGGTGCTGGGAAAATTGGACAGCTACATGCAAAAAAAATTAAACTAGACCATCAACTTACACCATACACAAGAATAAACTCAAAATGGATAAAAGACTTAAATGTAACTCATGAATCCATAAAAATCCTAGAAGAAACTGTAGGAAACAAAATTTCAGACATCATACGCAGCAGAATTTTCACTGATACATCACCTAAGACAACAGAAACAAAGGAGAAAATGAACACATGGGACTACATAAAACTCAAAAGCTTCTGCACAGCGAAAGATACAATCATCAAAATGGAAAGGCTACCCACTGTATGGGAGAGCATAATTGCCAATGATATATCAGATAAGGGGTTAATTTCCAATATATAGAGAGTGCTCATACAACTCAACAAAAGGAAGACAATGAACCCAATTAAAAAATGGGCAGAGGAACTAAATAGACACCTCTCCAAACAGGACACACCAATGGCTAAGAGACATATGAAGAAATGCTCATCATCACTAATCATCAGAGAGATGCAAATTAAAACAACAATGAGGTATCACCTCACACCTGTCAGAATGGCCGCCATCAACAAATCATCAAACAACAAGTGTTGGCAAGGGTGTGGAGAAAAGGGAACTCTAGTACACTGCTGGTGGGAATGCAGACTGGTGCAGCCACTATGGAAAACAATATGGTGCTACCTCAAAAAATTAAAAATTGAACTTCCATTTGACCCAGTGATCCCACTTCTAGGAATATACCCTACGAAGCCTGAAACACCAAACAGAAAGAATATATGTACCCCCATGTTTGTAGCAGCACTATTTACGATAGCTAAGATCTAGAAACAGCCCAAGTGTCCATCAGTAGACGAATGGATAAAAAAAGCAGTGGTACATATACACAATGGAGTACTACGCAGCTGTAAGAAAGAAAGATCTCTTGTCCTTTGAAACTACATGGAGGGACCTGGAGACTATCATCCTGAGTGAGGCAAGCCAAACAGAGAAGGACAAGTATCATATGATCTCACTTATTTGTGGAATATAATGAACATAATAGTCTGAGGAATGGGGTAGTCCCAGAGACGTGGAAGTGGGGCACAAACTGACAATCCCCAGAAGAGGGGATGGTGGGGGAGAGATAAACCACAGAACTCATATGCATGTATGCATGAACAGTGGACATGGACAACAAAATGGGGACAGGGCATGGAGGGAGGAGGAGGGGGGAATCAGTGGGGGAAAAAGGAGAAACATCTGTAACAAAAATTAATTAATAAAAAAAAAGAGCCAGTCTGTGATCTTAGTTTATAATCATGTAAAACAGTAAAATAAAACTAAACAAAAGTAGATACATAACTTTAAAGTTTTGATGAATTTAGCCCTGGCCGGTTTGGATCAGCGGTTAGAGCGTCGGCCTGCGGTCCTGAGAGACCCGGGTTCGGTTCCTCCTAAGGGCACGTACCTCGGTTGCAGTTTGTCCCCAGCTCTGGTCAGTCGTGCGGGTGGCAGCCACTCGATGTGTCCCTTCACGTCGATGTTTCTCTCTCTCTGTTCCTCTCTCCCCCTTCTACTCTACCTGAACAAAAAATGGAAAAATGTCCTCGGGTGAGGATACAAAAAAATAAAATAAAATAAAGTTTTGATGAATTTAATAGAAAAGTTTACAAATACTAATATTCAGGTAAAATGGAACGTATTTTAAGGAGGTGCTCAGAAAGGACCTTCTTGAGAAAGAGACATTTAAGCACAAACATGAAGTATGAGAGGAACATCCAGGTTAAAAATGAGAGAAGAGTTTTCTAAACATAAGGAAGAATATAAGAAGAGTCTGTGAGAGGATAAAGGTTTTTCTAGATGTTTTTGAGGAAGTGAGTTGAATTCGGCCTGCTAGCATTCATGAGCTTGTTAAGAAAGGGGGAGGGTGGAACAACTCCAGGGGGCAACAGGCAGGTGTGCACCTTGGAGGCCATGAACAGGCATTGGGCAGGCACTTCAGATTTTCTGGAGCACTACCACATGCTTTACAAACTCAGCTCGTGCTTCTTATAGCAACCTGTTTGAAGTAGATGTTCCCATTTTAGAGGTTTTAGAGCTGAGTGAGCAGAGCCTGTACAAGGTCATACTTCTGGTAAGTGGCACAGGTAGAATTCAAAACCAGGTCTTTGTGAGTCAGATGATGCTTCTGCTTGGGGCCCCACACTGTGCTATCATACAGAGGCCTTCTCCCCTCCCCTACCCCTACTCAGCCTTATGTAATATAAGAGAAGTCATTTATTTATTTATCCACTTATTACATGAAAACCTTGTGCCCTACCCAGTCTAGGAGTGGGTTTCTTAATAGAGAATTACACATATACATGTGTAAGAGAAAAGTGTATTATGATGTAATTGGGATCAAGAATATTTTCTTCTATTTCTCACTTTTTCATTCCCTTTATCATTTCTCTGTTTATGAAAATACTCTGGCTTTTTAAATATTTATTACTAACTTTCTCCTGGGTGAAACTTGCAATGTCCCAGTGATCTGAAAAAAATCAGTTTGTGCCCCCAAAGTATGATCTTTTAAGCAGCAATTAATTTCCTAGATAGATTTATGCAAATATGTATAAAACCACCTCAAAGTCATGATAAGAACATAACTTTGTATGTTCAGCAAACTTTAGAGACAGACATTTCTTGTTAAATATATTTTTGTCCTCATTGGTGAAATCTAGTAGAAATAAAATAGAAGATATAGGAAGTACTAAAGTATTCTAGCATTAGGATTTTAGCTAAATCAAGGACAACACTTTAGAGTTGAGAAAAGTTAACCATGTGCCTTCAAGGTCTAATGGAGCTTTCAATGCAGTGCAAAAGATAAATGCATAAAATACAAAGAATTTCATTAACCCTGGCCAGTTTGCTCAGCTGTTAGAGCATTGGCCCACAGGTTAAAGGTTGTGGGTTCAATTCCCTGTCAAGGGCACATACCTGGGTTGCAGGTTCCATCCCTGGCCCTGGTCACGGTCCTACAGAAGGCAACCAAAATTGATGTGTCTCTCTCACATCATGTTTCTCTCCCTTTCTCTCTCCCTCCCTCCCTCCCTTCCACCCTCTCCTTAATAAAAGAATTACATTAACTACTTGATTGTTTTTTTTTCCCCTATATAATATAGAACAATTATTTAAAAGAAAATTATGTCTGTTTTTCATATGTCATGGGACTTTCCACCTAGATAGTCTTTGAAACTTGAAATTATATAGTGTAATGAAGAACATGGTACCTCTTGATGGAAATGTCTAAATTGGGCATGGAGAAACAGGCCCAAGGTCTTCAGTGGGAAGACATCAGTTCTGTTCCCCCTTCTGTTTCTAAACTTCTGTGTGGTCTTAAGAAAGTCTCACTATATATGGACCATAATTTTCTCATCTGTAAAATGAGTGACTTGGTATAAGTTGAGGAATTTATCAGTTAAGTTTCCAGCAGAGAAACAGCCCCCAAGGCAGGTATATATCCTGTAAGGCAGGCCCTTGCTGGGGGCAGGGGGGAATTCCTGAGTGGGAGCTGCAGCTGCAGTCTGCAAGCCAAGTTTCTTGTTCTTCAGGGCAACCTCAGTTCTATTCTTAAAGCCTTTCAACTGATTGAGCTGGGCCCATCTAGATTATCCAGGATAATCTCTTTATTTAAAGTCAACTGATTACAGAATTTAATTTCATCCACAAAATATCTTCACAGCAACCTTTAGATTAGTAATTGATTTAATAATTGGGGATTATAGCCTGGCTAACTAAAGACATAAAATTGGCCATCGCTATTATTTCAAAACTTTTGGATTTCATGGTTTAGCAAAAGTCAAATTAAAAAGTAGAGGGGGTGATATTATTGGTTTACTTTTAGTTTTCTATATAAATCTACCAGATTTAGCCCTGGCCGGTTTGGCTCAGCAGTTAGAGCATCGGCCTGCAGTCCAGAGAGACCCGGGTTCAGCCCCTGCTAAGGGCATGTACTTTGGTTGCATTTTGTCCCTGGCCCTGGTTGGGTTGTGCAGGTGGCAGCCACTCAAAGTGTTCCTTTCATATCTATATTTCTCTCTCTCTCCCTCCCACTCTATCTGAACAAAATATCAAAAAATGTCCTCAGGTGAGGATAAAAATAAATAAATAAACCCACCATATTTAATAAAAAAAATAAGCTACTTAATATATAAATGTTAAGCAGTTATTAGTAGCAAATATTTCTTTAATGGAATATATTTAAATTTTTTTGAAAAGTAAAACTATATTTATATTTCTTATTTTACTCCTACTGTCATGGAACAGCTCTGGTTTATGCGGTTCAGGGAAAACTAGATGTATCATCTCTAGTGTCTCTTGCAACTCAAACATCCCCTGAATCTGTTAAACCAAACAAATGACTAATGGTTGTATATGTATGGGCAGCTTCTATTGTTGGTGTGGGCCAGGTAGATATAAAAGGCACTGTGTTGGTAACATTATCACAGCGTGCTTGTTAGTATGTTATAGTCACTAGCTAGAGGGATCTTGGGCAATTTAACTCATCACTCTGTGCGTCAGTCTCCTGCAAAATGAAAGCAATAGTGCTCACCTCAGAGGATTGTTCCAAGAATTAAGCATATAAGATGTTTAACACACAGTTCATGGAAGGTGTTCAGTAAACACTGCCTATTTGTTGCCAGTACTGTTTCCAAGTATCATGCCTCTCAATTCGTTTAGTTGATCATCTTCTAGCCTGCTCTGTAGCAAGTACGGCCATGCACACCAAAGGAAAACAAGCAAAATAAATTTCCACCTGAGGACATTGAGTTTCTGCTCTATTATAGACACTCTGCTAGATTTGTTAAAGTTAATCCTGTCCACACCCTATCAGAAAGTTTTATTATGTACGTTTTATAGATTAGGACATCAAGGGGAAAATGTTGCAAATAAGAGTTCAAGGTTGTAAAGCTAGTGATGTAAAGGATATATTTCAATCCAAGTCTTCTGTTTTTAAATATTTTATTATCTTTCTACAGATTGCTGATTTTAAACATATTTGTCTAATTTAGTTATAGTAACCAATTACTTCATAGCCTCCCTCTTTCCCCATCCTTCCCTTTCATTTGTAAAGTGGTCGTGGGTTTCAGTGAGGTTGCAGCTTTTGGTGGATGAATTCAGCTTAGCAGGAGGACCATTGCTAGGAAGGGAAGGCATGCCAAGGTCCAATCAAAACCAGAATCTAACTACTCTTCAGTCTTTCTTCCATACATCTCTTCCTTTTGTTCTTTAAAAAAAATTTCTCATGTCCTCATCATCCCTTGGTTATTATACCTCTAGTGGTATATACAAGTGTGGCAGGTGTGAGAGAGCCTACATATCATAACACTAACAATTCAGGGAAATAGAAAACAAATAGTCTTTGATTTACTAGCCTTTCCTAACAAAACAAGCAAACCTTAAAATGTAATAACAGTTATTTTCTTTGGAAGGTTGTTGCTTCAAATACTATATGAATGCTGTGCTATAAATATGCTTAATAAACTCTCAATTCCTTTGCTGTTAGGAAGTATATTTTAAAAGAATTCTGTGATCTTTGGCAATGAACTCAATATTCAAAAAGGCATTTTGATGTCTGTGAAACATTTTCCCAATTCAATTTGTTGTTCAATCACAGGGAACAGGTAGGTAAGTTTAGAAAAATTAACTGAATACATTTAACTTAGAGGTCATGTCTAAGTCATGTATTTTGTTTCAAGTTGGTAAGTCAGCTCGAGCTATTGATCTTGACAGATGATAGTCCAAAGTTTTCAAAATAGTCATTCAAATGATGAAATATTTTTAAGTTAAAATTGTTTTTGACCTGGCCAGTCCGTGGTTGAGCATCAACCCATGCACCAAGTGGTCACCGGTTCGATTCCCGATCAGGGCACATGCCCAGGTTGTGGGCCAAATCCCCAGTGGGGGACATGCAGGAGTCGGCCAGTCGATGTTCTCTCTCATCAGTGTTTCTGTCTTTCTCTCCTTCTCTCTTCATCTCTCTCTAAAATCAATCAATAAAAAAAATTTGTAATTGTTTCTGTGAGAATACAAAGAAATAGAAAATCATTTTACCTGAAGGGACAACCTACTGCTTCTCTAAGTTATGTCATATCCTGTTTCAACCAAGATTTTTCTACTTTACTACAAATGAATTTCAAAAGCGGTGCAAGAATAAAAATGGTGCCTTTTATATTTTGCACTAAATATGCTGGGACAAAGGAAGAGATGAGGCCTCAGAGGACTCATCAGGCCAATGTTCCATATAGCAGATTACAGAATGGTGGCCTCAGACAGGCTGCAGCTGAATTACCTAACTGAGCTTGTTATAGATTCCAGAGCTCACACCTGTCCTCCTGAGTCAGAATCTCCCAGGGTTGTACCCTGGGATCCCCATTTCAAATCACTCCTGAGGGTAATGTTTATGCCCAGTCAGGTTTGGTAACCATACATCAAGTCCATGTCCTATAGGACATAGAAATTATCCCACAAAGAGGAAACATGGCTCTAACTCTGGAAATAATCCCTTCATCATATTTTTCAGTAGCCTTTCTAATAGTTTGTAACTTATGCATTTTATTTATTTTTATGTTTATTTAACTATAAGAATAATAATTTTATTATAGTTCTCTTAAGACACACACATTTTATATATACATTGAGAGAGAAGAAGAGACAGAATGAGAGAAGCTTATACACATCCATTTAGCTTATATGCGTCATATTGCTGAGAGGCAATTCTGAGTCCAGTGTCTACACAACTCTCAGTTATTTCCACCACTTTGTCTAACAGCTCCTCTCGTCTGTCATACTTCCCTTCCCTTCTACTCCCTTGTTCTCCTATCCCAGCCCTCTTCACTACAGCTCCAGCAAAAAGGTTGTTTCCTTTGACTCACATGGAGCTGTTTTCACTTCACATTACAAAACATTCAGTACTGCAACAGTTTTATCATTTTCTTGTGAATGAGTGTTTTATCAAGTTATGTATTAGACACAATCCCTACAGACGGCCG
Source organism: Molossus molossus (assembly GCF_014108415.1). Classification (NCBI taxonomy): domain Eukaryota; kingdom Metazoa; phylum Chordata; class Mammalia; order Chiroptera; family Molossidae; genus Molossus; species Molossus molossus. Next base: position 30,319,139 of record NW_023425348.1, read on the forward strand.
GTATTTTCTTTTTGTTATACATGCATTTTAGCTTATTGAACTAAAATGTACAAACAATAAAGTGCACAGATTTTAAATGTATGGTTAGATGAATTTTGACAACTAGATACAGACAACATCTTTGTGCCCTTTGTTGGCAGTCCTGCACCCAGAGGCAATAACTTTCTATTTCTATCAAAATAGCCTGCATTTACCTGTTCATATAAGTGAAATTTCACAACAGCATTTTTGTATCTCTGGCTTCTTTCATTTAATACATAATATTGTTTATATTCATCTGTGTTTTGTACATCAGAAATGTATTGCATTTTATTGTTGAGTGGTTGTATGTGAATATAGTTTATTCGCTCACCCTTGACAGTTGTTTGGGTTGTTTCTAGTTTTTACTTATGAAAAATGTACTACACAGTACAAGTCTTTGCATGGACATATGTTTTCATTTGTATGGGTAATTAATTAGGATGATATTTCTGGTTCACAGAGTAAGTGCATATTTAACTTTAAAGAACTTGCAGAGCAGTTTTCCCCTAATGTAGCTGTACCATTTTATGCTCCAAAAAAATAATGTATGCAAATTCTAATTGTTGCATATTCTTGACAATATTTGCTATTTTCAGCTTTGTATGTGTGTTTGTGTGGATATTTGTTATATTAGTAGCTAAGTGGTATCTGAAGATTATTTAATATGCATCTTGTGAATGACAATGAGCACCTTTCTTTGTCTTATTAGCCATTTCTACACATTCTTTTTTTTTTACTCTATTTTTATTTTTGACACTATTACAGATGTCTAATTTCCCCCCATCGTTTTCCCACCTCCAACTAGCCCTGGTTCCCCGTTCCCTCTGGCCATCAACTCAATGTTGTCTGTGTCTGTGGGTTATGCATAGGCTAATCTCTTCACCTTCTTTCATCCAGTCCCCCTTCCTCCACTCCCTCATGACAGCTGTCAGTCTGTTCCAGGTATTCATGCATCTGGTTCTATTTTGTTTGTCGGTTTATTTTGTTCATTAGATTCCACATATAAGTGAGATCATATGGTATTTGTCTTTCTCTGACTGGCTTATTTCACTTAGCATAATAACCTCCAGGTCCATCCACACTGTTGCAAAAGATAAGATTTGGCCACATCGTATCCCACTGTGTAAATGTACCATGGCCTTTTTATCCATGCATCTACTAATGAACACTTGGGCTGTTTCCAGATCTTAGCTATTGTAAATAAAACTACTATGAACATAGAGGTGCATATATTCTTTCTAATTTGTGTTTTGGAATTTTTAGGATATATTCTCAGAAGGGGATTGCTGGGTTAAAAAGTAGTTACATTACAAATTTTTTGAGGGAACTCCATACTGTTTTCCCCATTGACTATACCAGTCTGCATTCCCACTAGTGAAGTATCTTTTCAAATATCTTTATTAAGTTGTAGATCTCTATAAAATCTAGCTAAGTCATTTATTAGATAAATGTGTTGTGAATATACTTGCCAAATATATGGCTTATCTTTTCACATTCTTATGCTGAGTTTGGAAATGCTGAAGGTTTTAACCTTGATAAATTCCAATGAATAATTTTTCTTCTTTTGTACATTATTTTTTTTATATTTTACTGAAAAAAAAAAAGTTTATCTTTCAGGTTGCATGGCTTATATTACAAATTTGATCTCTTTAATAAACATGCAGATATCTAGTTTTTTATTTCTTGGGTTAAATTTGGAAGTTTTGTTTTCCAAATACATTTCTATTTTATCTCATTTGTTGAAGCTATTGGCATAAAGCTGCAAATAACAGCTCCTTATTATATTTCTAATGTCTGTAGTATCATTGACATGTTTCTTCTCTCTCACTCATTATCTCTCTCACTATTTCTTGAATGGACTTTTAGTATTTTTTCTTTTTAGTATTAGCAATTATATCAATCTTTAAAGAGAAATCTGTTGGTCTTACAGATTCGTTCTATTCAGCCCACTGATTTCAACTTTTTTAAAATGCATTTTTATTGTTGAAAGTATTACAGATGTCCTTCCTTTTTCTCCCCATTGACACCCTCCTGCCCGCTCCCCTCCCCTACCCCCTGCCTTCACTGCACTGTTTTCTGTGTCCATTGGTTATGCATTATCAGTTCTTTGGTTTATCTCTTCCCACCCATCCTCACCCCACTTCCCTCTGAGGTTTGTCAGTCTGTTTCCTACTTCCATGTCTCTGGATCTATTTTGTTCATCAGTTTAATTTGTTCATTAGATTCCATAAGTAAGTGAGATTATGTGGTACTTGTCTTTCAGTAACTGGTTTATTTCTTTTAGCTTAATACTCTCCAGGTCCCTCCATGTCATCTCAAAGGATAGGTAAGAGATTTTTCTTTCTTACAGCTGCATGATATTCCATTGTGTCAATGGACCACAACTTGTTTATCTACTAATCTACTGATGGGCACTTAGGCTGTTGCCAGATCTTAGCTATTATAAATAGCACTGCTATGAACATAGGGGTGCATATATTCTTCCTGATTGAAGTTTCAGGCTTCGTAGGGTATATTCCTAGAAGTAAGATCACTGGGTCAAATGGCATTTCAATTTTTAATTTTTTGAGGAAACACCATATTGTTTTCCACAGTGGCTGCACCAGTCTGCATTCCCACCAGCAGTGTACTAGAATGCCCTTTTCTCCACACCCTCACCAGCATTTCTTGTTTGATGATATATTGATAGCAGCCATTCTGGCACGTGTGAGGTGATACTTCATAATTGTTTTAATTTGCATCTCTCTAATGATTAGTGATGAGCACTTTTTTCATATGTCTCTTGGCTATTTGTATGTCCTCTTTGGAGAAGTGTTCGTTCAGGTCCTCTGCCCATTTTTTAATTGGATTTTTGTCTTCCTTTTGTTGAGTTGTATGAGCACTCCATATATTTTGGAAATTAACCTGTTATCTAATGTTTCATTAGCAAATATGTCCTCCCAGGCAGTGGGTTCCCTTTTCATTTTGATGCTGGCTTCTTTTGCTGTGCAGAAGCTTTTAGTTTGATGTAGTCCCATTTATTAAATTTTTCCTTTGTTTCTCTTGCCCTTGGCAATGTATCAGTGAAAATTCTACTTGGTGTGATGTCTGAGATTTTGCTGCCTACATTTTCTTCTGGGTTTTTATGGTTTCATGATTTACATCTAAGTCTTTTATCCATTATGAGTTTATTCTTGTGTATGGTGTAAGATGATAGTCTAATTTCATTTTTTTTATATACATGTCCAATTTTCTCAACACCATTTATTGAAAAGACTGTCTTTATTCCATTGTATGCTCTTGCCTGATCTGTCAAATATTAATTGAGCATAATGTCTTGGGTCAATTTTGGGGTTTCTGTTCTGTTCCATTGATCTATATGCCTGTTCTTGTGTCAGTACCAGACAAATCAATAAATGTGATACACCACATAAACAAAATGAAAGATAAAAATTATATAATCATATCAATAGGTATTGAAAAAGCATTTGACAAAATCCAATACTCATTTTTGATAAAAATTCTCATCAAAGTGTAAATATAGGTGAACTCTCCCATGTCAACATAATGAAGGCCACATATGACAAACATATAGCCAACATCTTACTCAATGGGCAAAAACTAAAAGCATTTCCCTTAAGAACAGGAACAAGTCAGAGATGTCCACTTCAGCCAATCTTATTAACATTGTTCTAGAAGTCTTAACCACAGTGACCAAACAAAATAAAAGGCATCACAATTGGAAAGGAGGATGTAAAATTATCATTTTTCACAGATGACATGATATTGTACGCAGAAAGCCCTAAACACTCCACCAAAAACTATTAGATTTAATAAATGAATTCGGCAAATTAGCAGGATATAAATTGACATCCAGAAATCCATAGCACTTTTATTTATTTTTTAACTTTTTTTTCTTTATTGATTTTTAGAGAGATAGAAACATCAATGAGAGAGAACATCAACTGGCTGCCTCCTGCATACCACCCGCTGGGGATCGGGCCCACAACCTGGGCATGTGTCCTGACTAGGAATCAAACCGGTGACCTCTTGGTGCATGGGTCGATGCTCAACCGCTGAGCCATACCGGCCAGACCATAGCATTTTTATACACCAATGATGAACACTCAGAAAGTGAAACTAAAAAAAAATCCCATTTGCCACTGCGACAAAATATTAAGATACCTAGGAATAAACTTAACCAAGTAGATAAAAGATCTATTCTCAGAAAACTACAGGACAGTGGAAAATGAAATAGAGGAAGATATAAAAAAGAGGAAGCATATACCCTTCATGGATTAGGAAAATCAACATCATTAAAATGTTCATACTACCCAAACCAATCTATAGATTCAATGCAATTCCTATTAAAGTACCAACAGCGTATTTCACAGATCTAGAACAAATGCTCTAAAAGTTTATATGGAACCAAAAAAAACCCTGAATAGCCACAACAATCTTACAAAATAAGAACAAGGTTGGAGGGATCATCACACCGGGTATCAGGTTTACTAAAAAGCCATCAAAATCAACTCTATTATTCCCTTCCTCCTATTCATTTTTCCACTTAATTTTCAAGTCTTATTTTTTTAGCTTCTTATAATGGAAATGTAGATAATTGGTTTAAAATTTTCCTGCTTTCTGTTATATACATGTAATCTTATATATTACCCTCTGAACACAGTTTTATTTGTATCCCACAAATGTTAGGTTGTGCTTTTATTATTTAGGTCAAATTAATTTTTAATATCTCATTTATTCCTTAACACATAAATTTTTTTATTATTGCTTGGTTTTGTTTTCCAAATATTTGGTATTATCTCAACATTGTTTGGTTTTTTGATTCTTCTTTATATTTTGTATGGTCAGAGAAAGTTCTTTGTATGAATTCAAGCCTTAAAAATTAACTGAGCATTGTTTCATGGAAAGGTGTATGATATACCTTGGGAAATATCCCATGGTTACTTAGAAAGAAATAATGTGTATCCTTTAGTTTTTTATATTTGATAATCTTTAAGTATCATTTTAGTCAAATTGCTCAGGGATTTTTAAATTTTTCTATATCATTATTGATTTTCTCTTTATTTCTGCTTTTTTTTTTTATCACTCAACGATAGAGGATACATGAAATATGCAATTGTGATTATGGATTTGTGTATTTTTTCCATTCTGGATTATTAATTTTTACTTTACATGCTTTGAATCTCTCTTATTAAATGCATATCCATGTAGGATTGGTATGTTTCTTGATGAATTAACTCCTATATTTACACACAATCAACTTCTTTATCTCGGGTACCACTATTTTGGAGTCACTTTGTATTACCATGGTCACATCAGCTTTCCTATGATGATTTTTTTTTTTTTTTGCATCATATATTCTATTTCACTGTAACACAGAAATGTGAAAAGAGATTTATTATTATTTCTTATGTAAGTGTAATCAACTTCAGTTAACAAGAAATAAGGATTAGCCTCTAAAAGGAACTCAAAAGCAAGGGCTGTTTACTTATATCCTTTAAGAAAAAAATTCCATTAAAAAATAAGTATATTACTTTTAAATAAATTTATTCAAAGTCTAAAATTAAACAGATATTAAATGTACTAAAAATACTCCAAGATTGGACATGTATCCTAATATTTACTATAACATTTGACCTTATCTTATTGGGCCATAGTATTAAACAAAATGCAAAACTATTATCATTAGGATAGATAATATGTTAAGAAAAAATTACATTTTGATTTTTATTACTATTATCTGTCAGAGGATATCATTATGCAAAGCAGTGACTAGGCATTATTGACCATTCTAAACATTGCCTACTTAATGAATATTTAATGAAATTCAGTTGGCATAGAAAATTAGGGAATGTCTAATTTAACTATTAGAGCTATTTAATAAAGTGTTTTCTGCTCTAGAATATTTGTGAAACAAAGCGTAAACAGGGAATATAATTAAAACCAATAGTTTAAATTAATTCAAGCAGTTCTTCATTCTGATGTAAGGCAGTTCTGAACTAAAAATGACTATTTTTTTCTTTGAATCTTTCACCACATTATTATTTTTTTAAATAAAAGGTTTCATTTATTTGAATGACAACAAAAATTCCAGTTAAGGCCCAAATTATTCAGTACTATGGATATTTTTGGAAGTTTCTAGTTCTGTTCAGTCTGGCTGCCCTCATAAGGACCTAATTGTTTTGCATAGAATCAATAAGTGTATATTGAATAAATGAATGCAGAATCCTGTCAATTCTTTCTCCAAAATATATCTCAGATCTCTGTAGACATATAATCTACTGCCACTGTCCTGATCCAATTATATATTTTCCTAAATGGCCTTGACTCAACATGAAGTATTCAGAACTTCCTCTGAAATCATGTATCACAGAACACATCACTCTTCACATTTCTTTTTCTCTTTTTCTAAGAATTAAACTGAAAATCTCTACTATGAAGTTAAAAGTCACTTAGGATTCTTACTACCTCATCACATGATGAAGGTTAGCTCCAATCACATTGACACTTTTAAAAAAAAAGTTACATCCAAGACTTATGTATCTTATAACTGGAAATTTGTACTTTGTAACCACCTTCATCCAGTTTCTCCTATCCTCCCACCTCTGCCTGTGGCAACAGCAAATCTGATCTCTGTTTTATGAGAGTTTACTGTTTTTAGATTCCATATATAAATGAGATCATGTAATATTTGTCTTTCTCTGTCTGACTTATTTCACTTAGTATAAGGCCCTCAAGTTCTATCCATGTTGTCACAAATGGCAGAATTTTCATCTTTTTTTTTTTTTTAATGTTAATTTTAAATTATTTCAATTAACATTAACCTAAGATACTTTGGGGGGAAATTCTAAAATAGACATCTTCCAAAAGAGAAATGTTAAATGGGAATTAAATTTAGGAAAAGTACATTTCTCATGCTCTAATTGTAACTTTGGTGACAATAATTTCAATCAGCCATGTGAAAATTTGCACACACACATTTTGGCCAGTTCAAGAATGAATAATGATTATACTAACATCTAAGTAAATATCTTTCCAATATTGTAGCATTGTTAGCTCTGTAATTTTGATGTTTTCATTTCTTTAATTATGTGGAGTATTGACACTTTAAAATTATATCTTACTCTTTGGAATAGAATAATTTGGTTGTACAATTTAATTACAACAGAACATTTGCATAGTTAATAAATGAGGGTATAAAGGGGATAGGATGTCCCCTTACAGCAATAGATATTAACTCTCTCCCAGTTTTGTATATAGGTACCACATGTTCTTTATCCAGTAGTCTATGGATAGACATATAGGTTGTGTCCATATTTTGGCTATTGTAAATAATGCTGTAATGAATATACGGGTTCATATATCTTTTTGAATTACTGTTTTATATTTCTTTGAATAAAGAAGTGGAAATATTGGATCATAAGGTAGTTCTATTTTTAACAAATTGTATATTCTTAAGTCATTGATACATCTGTTGGTCTCCCATTCCAATGTAGTTTAGATTCTCTGCTCTCTTCCAAATTTAAGCTTTATCATTCATCATGTGTGCAGAATTTTGGCAAGGCAGCAATTTTTTCATAGACACTTTACACAATAACATGCTCCGCATTACAAACTATCTCATATGAGCTTGAGTTGGTTCCACTTGGTGAGCAAAATGGTGGTTTTACGTTGGAAGCATCTTGGGCACAAACTACACAGAGGAAAAAAAGGTGATAAAACATTTAATTTCAAATAAGGCACTGAGCCAGTAAGAACTGTGGATGGAATAGTCCACGATTAGGCCTAGGGACCAAATACAGCTAACACCTGTTTTCGTTAATAAAGTTTTATTGGCAAATAGCATTGTCTACTTGTCTATGCCTTGCTAGCACTGCTTTTGCACACCATGGCAGCTGTGAGTAGCTGTGACAAAGGCTATTTGGCCCCAAAGCCTAAAATATTCACTGTCTGGTCCTTTGATGAGAAGTTTTCCAAACCCTGCAATAGCTTGATACTCTCACTTTATGTCAAATGGCACTGGGTGCTTAAATAATATATTCTGTTAAGAATTTTCTGTGGCTCTGCCTTTTGTTAATAGGGCTCAGAAGTGAACAACTTCACCTATTTGTTGCACTAAAACAGCCGTCAGTTTAAAGGTTCTTAAACCACCTGAGAGTTCATCAGTTTTCAAAAGGCCTGTTTTAATCTCCCTCTCTGGGTGACCACACTGTATCTAGAGCAGTGATAAAAAATGAAAATTGGGTCAGGGATGTTGACTATATTTGAAATGAAAGGCTGTGCTATGTGGGAGTCCAGCAAACACATAAAAATGTTGGCCTTCATAGAAACCCTCAGTTTCAATACTGTATTTTGGAGAGATCAGTACATCAGGCGCAGGGAGGTACAGAGAGCTGGAATAAAAAGCACCTCGGGAACTGCACATCCAGGTGAGAATAAAATGACCTAAAGGAAGGCAGTGCAGGGGCCATACATTCAGAGAGGAAACTAAGAAATAAGATCTCATGGGTAGGGGAAAAGTGCAGGAAAGAATGGACGAAGAAATAGGTGGGAAGCACCAGAGCAGAGTAATCATGGTACTCAGGTTTCCCTTATGAAAAGGCCAAGCAGCTTGGCCAGGAGACGGAGCGCAGCACCTCTGCACTGAACGGGAGCTTTCCAAACAGCATCCTTGCCTTGCCCTCCCCACAAATTGCACCTCTTTCCCTCAGCTGCAAGTGCCTTCAGACCCTGCCTGTTTTCATCCTTCCTTTCTTCTTTCCCCATTCTTAGAATGTCCTTGGAATTTAACCAGCTAGTAACTTGAAACTGCTTCTGCTACCCGAGTCCAGTTAAGTCGAAATAATATCTGATATCTTTATTCCGATTTTTTTTTTTTGGATCCTCTTCTATCCAGTATTCTGACTTGACGTCAGAAGTCAGTTCCAGCTAATGGGGGGCCAGTTTTTTATTTTACCCTGGATTTTGATTTTTCATACTCATGTCATATATAATAGAACTGTAATTACACTTCTAGGAGATCCAACATTCTTCTTTAATAACTTTTTGATATAACACCCCCTTTAGTATCCTTATGGAATTTACAAAGAATATTAAACACGTACATATATTAATTAAAAATCAAAATAATATCTGAATAGTAGTCAACAAAAGAAATGTTTTAAATTATGGTTAAAATTGTTATTTAATATGTAAATGCTTTGGCATAGCTATCTTAGAATATGTAATGAAATGGTCATATGTATGTTTTTATAGATAACTATTAATGAATCAGCCATACATTCAAATTGATGATTGTATGATGACTCAAATGCCCCAAACTGGCATTGCTACCCATGATGTAATTTTTCTATTTCTTTTATTTTTATTTGCCACCCGCACAACCCCAACTGGGTCTGGGGACGGACTGCAACCGAGGTACGTGCCTTTTGTGGGAATTGAACTCGCGACTCCCCAGTCTGCGGGCCAATGCTCTAACTGCTGAGCCAAACTAGCCAGGGCTTATGTAATTTTTCTAAAAGTGAACAACTCATGTTAACATATACTATATTCCTGAAAAACGTAATAAATATTAAAATCTGGAAAAAATTGTCGGTTTAAATGTTTTATAGATATATATTTTGGGATTATATTTCTATGTTTTGTGCATAAAAAAATATGCACAAACATATTTATAGGTTCCATAGGATGTAGTACACTGTTTCAATAAATGGGACACTCCAGAACCTATAGCAATGCTAGCATCCTTGCAGGTCACCTCTCCACCCTTGGCAGTGGTGTCCCACACATTGGGACAACATAACACACATTGAGGACATTGTGCCCCATTACGATAGAATAAGGAGCAAAAAACATAGCCTTCCTGTGGTCTGCTCCTATCTTGTTGCTATGGTTTTAGAACCTTAACTGGAAGAACTTTATAGTGGAGTCCTGGGAAAATTATAGAAGTAAACCTATGTTTTGGATATCATTTATTTCTATGGCTTAAATTTACTTGGGATTGAAGACAGAAAACAGGAGAGGAGTTATTTATGACTGGTGGGAATACATCAGTGAGAAAGAGAATGTTTGGGTATATAAATCATTATTCACACACATACTACTGAATCCCACAATTGGATTAGAGTAGACAATACTCACTGATAATTTACATCAGTGATTTTATATTAAAAACAAAACAGAATGGCTGTTGAACACTTCACTGGTTGTATTTGGAGTATCAGTTGAAAACATTGATGATAATACTAATAGCCCAACAACCACCATGCATTTTTCAGGGGATAATAATAGTCATAGTCATGAATTTGCCTTTATTTAAATTTCAATTAGAAATCAAATGCAAGTCAATTTATTTCGGCTTCAAGCCTGAAACATAGGTTGTTATCAGTAAAAAGTGAGGTTCCAGAATGGTCGGTGTGACTCAGTGGTTGAGTGTTGACCTATGCACCAAGAGGTCACCAGTTCAATTCCCAGTCAGGATACATGCCAGGCTGTGGGCCCGATCCCCAGTGGGAGGAATGTAGGAGGTGTCCAATTGATGTTCTCTCTCATCAATGTTTCTATCTCTCTCTCTCCCTCAAACTTCCTCTCTCTCTGAAATCAATAAAGAAAAAAATAAAATTATTTTTTTAAAAAAGTGAGGTTCCAGAGGTGAAATTCAAAATGGTGAAATTCTGACAGCTTATAAATTTCTAGAATATTTTATTTATTAATGTACTTCTGAAACCTCAAATAAAAGCATAACATAGACATGGCAGAAAAAAGCAAATGGCATGTTAATTGAAAACTGGAAAGGGATATTCATGGATTAATAATATCTTTATCTACAGAGAGATCTGTAGGAAAACAGATCAGTTGTTACAATTCTCATTCTCCTACATTTTTATCCTTCTTCTTACTGAGAATGCTAGATCCCAAGTATTTTGTCTTTTTGTTGGAAACATTTTTTTTAAATCTGCCAGCTTTCGCTATCAGTGTTAGCATTTCTAACTTCTCCCATAGTACAAAGTAATGTCAGAATATCTTGTTCTGAAATTTCAATCAAAGAAATGTCATACTGAAATCTTAAGGACTATCAGAGATTGTGAGTTTGAGTTTTCAATGATACATCACCATTTTTCCTAAAAGATCAAAAAGTAATACCCAGGAGAATGTGGCAAGTTAATTAGTAAAAGGGGCATGTAAGCAGGGATACCCGTGTGGCAGACATCTGGCCACACCTCCTCTGTCTGTGCTATGGAGAACCACTTGAGGTTTGGACTAGAATTGGACATAAGCAAAAATATAAGCTAAGCTTGAATCTTTCAGTCAGACCTGGGATAAATCACTTAACACATATATCCATTTCCTTGTTTTTAAAATGACAAAATGCTTTTTCCCCTCCCAGAAAATACAGTAACTAGAAGTCTTTAAAGGATACCTTGGAGTCTTATTTTATTAATAGAGTATTATTTTTCTTTTAAGAATAATGATTCTGGGGCACTTATCCCCTAAGCCACTATCCATCAGGAAAGGACAAAGCATTCATAACGGTTGCCTTTATTTCAAATGATTTATTGTTAATGCTGAATATAGTTCTTAATGACTCCAAGCTTGAGCAGAACAACAAAACTGGATATCTGAGATTTATTTTTACATTCAGATAAAATTTCACGTATGCTAGAAGCAACTGAAGTATGGGGGAAGCCTTTGTTCCCATTTAGACCCTTTACAAACTTTAGAAATATATCACCATCTTTTCAACATGAAATAGTCTCCAGCTGGGAAATTATGTTACAGGGAGACCGAGTCAGGCTGGAAAGTTTGGCTGTAGAAGTCACCTGGGAATTTCATAAGTCAAAGCACAGGAAAGACATTTACACTAAAAAACACTGGCTTTTGGAGGTAACTGATTATTACTGGAAGAATGACATCAGACTTAGTTATGAGAAGAGACAAAAACCACAATTCTCATTAAAATTGTCTGCAAAAAAAAGAGCTGAAAAAAATAGAAAAAAAGATTTTTAATGGAAAAGAAAAAATCTGGGCATTTGAAAGTGAAACATGTAATTGGCTGGCTCCTGGGCATTCCTTTCAATAAACCAGTTGACGGGGGTTCATGGGAGTCAGGTTCAGTGCAGGGTTCTCAGGCTGTGATAGCTGCCTTGTGTGTTCTCCAGCCCCTGGACTCACCTGACCCCAGCTCACCAAACTCATGTGAAGTATCTTCTTACATTTCACTAAGCAGAAAATTAACTTGGGTTTGCATAAAGATTTCTCAAGCAGCAATTTCGTTAGATATCTCCATCATTTTTCATTTCCTCCCCTTCACTCACCCCCTTACTTATTTTTTATACTTGGTCTCACTTTGTATCAATGTTCCTTTCAGCTCTAACCTTCCTCATTACTGGTTCTATGTATATGAACACATTTCTGTATAATAGGTGTGACCTCTGTTATATTGGAAAATTTAAGAACTAGAGTCATGTGATCCAGCCCATAGCACAGAATTAGTCATGTAGAGAAATGCAGATGTAGGTGATAGTAATGAAAATGGCAGAGTAGGGGATTCTGGGGGTCCCCCCTTCCCAGAAATACTGAAAGATGTAGCAAAAACTGTCAGAATCAATCTTACCAGAACTCAGAGACGTAGAGTAGCCCCCTGTCCCCCATCCATAGTATTGTTTTTAACAGTTTTGCTTTCCTTTTTTTTTTTTTTTTTTTTTTACTTTCCATGGTTTTATGGTCTGAAAATATTAAATTGAATATTCCAGAAAGTATCAATTCATAAGTTTTAAGTTGCGCACTGTTCTGCATAGCGTGAAGAAATACATGTACACTAAATCCATGGCAGCACAGTTCACAACAGGCCAACAATGGACACAACCCAAGTGTTCATCAGCTGATGAATGGCCAAACCAAATGCAGTCTACCCCTGTGCGGGAATTTTAATCAGACATAAAAAGGAATGAAATGATGCACGCCACAGCATGGATGAACCTCAAAAACATGATATTAAGTTGAGGAAACTAAACACGAAAGATCACATATGATACAATTCCATTTATAGGAACTATTCAGATTAGGTAAATTCATAGAGACAGAAAGCAGACTAGTGATTCAAGGATGACTTCAGGAAGGAGAGAAAGGACAGCAATGCCTTACTGACTATCGGTTTCCTTTGGGGGAGATGAAAATATCTTAGAACTAACCATAATCTTGGAGAGAGAGATATATGTAATATTTTAAAATAAAATGAAGGTTAGAGCAACTTATTCACTTTTGGCAGTATTCACAATTAGTAAGCTTTCTTAATACAAATTTTCTAGAAATTCCATGTGCATATATTCAATTTAGACCATAGCCACTGTATAAAATGTTATATTTCAGTGATCAATTAATCTTATACTGATGTGAGGAAATTTTGCTGCAAGCCATTATTAAGGAAAATGTTTGGACTGAACTGAAGGCAAGGTATCTATCAGCAAGACTCATAGAAATGATCTAGCAATGTGCCTGTCTCTCCTGAAATCACTAAGCTCCTAAACCAAGAAGAAAGGTTAACAATTTCCATAATAAACCCGTAAACAAACCACCTCCAAAACAATGATGTTTTTCTCTCTGTTCCACAGGTGGGTTTAGCTGGGACTGCTCTATATTTCTCCATTTTCCATGAAATTAGCAATGTAACCAGGGCATGTTCTTTGCATTTTGATGGCAGAAACACAAAAACAAGCAGAAACTCATGAACGAAACTACTCTGGTCTTCGTTTTGAAACTGCCACATTCTCACATCTGTCTACTTGCCAATGGTTGAATCAATTTTAAGTCGAAATTCAAAATCAAGGACAACAAAGTACACTAACAATGATAAGGTTATAGTAAAGGTGTGAATGCAGGAAGTGGTAAAGTGCATCCAATAATTCCGATGACCACAGGAAGTATAATGTCTTATTTATTTTCCACCAGACATGACATAGTGACTGCTTCCTAACAGGTAACAAATAATAAATGTCTATTGAACTGTATTGAATCAGAGTATTCACGTTTGACTCAAATCTGCACTGGGTCTTGTTGATTGCAGTCAGTACACATTGACTCTTATTAACTTGAAGATATGGGGAAATTTTTGGAAACATTTTGGTTAGCCCACAAAATTGACAGAATGTTTTATAAAAATGTCTAAGAAAATATAAGAACCGGGAAAACACTAGTGAATATGAACAGGAAATGTGCAATCAGATCTATCTGGGTTGTATTAATAAAATGATTCAATATATATGGATATTTGTAGCACATTTACTCCAGGAGATCAGGGTGTTTTTGTTTTTAATCTTTTGTACACTGATTCTGATCTCTAGAAAGCAACTGGCATAGAGAAGAGGCTTAGAAAATGAACAAATACATATTTAATGAGTAAATATATTTCTATCATTTACTAGTTCAATCTGATTTCAAGTTCTCAGAGATAGAATCTGACTGCCTAAGTTAGGTCACATATCTATCAGATGACCACTAGCTCACTTTGATTTACCATCCCATGGATTCTGCATATAAGAGGTAGAAGTAATCACCCCCCCCAAAACCGGCATGCTGTTTCCAGAAGTTGGGTGATTTCGTATGTATACTAAACTTATCATATTACTAGACTGCTTAAAAATCTGATGAGTCATGATTATATCTACACAACAATGCAAACCTTTCATAGGAGTCTTCAGAACCTAGTCCTATTATTTCTTTCCAGACTTAGTCCATATCACTGTTCCATTTATACCTGAGTCTCTAGCCTTTCTGAGTATACCACAAGCATACCATGTTGCCCCAGAGTTTTTTTGTATTTTTTAATGTATTAATTAGAGTATTACCAAGCTTATGTTAACAAAGGGAACAGTAAATTTGGCAGCTCTGAGAAGGTACAATTTTATTTCTTTCTCATGTGAAAGTCCAAATGTATGCTGACAATCCACAGTGGACAGGATCCAGGTCCCTTCTGGTTCTTCTGTTAGGTTGCTCCACCGTTTCCTTGGATAGAGCCCTCATCTTTATGGTCAAAGCTGACTCAGTATCACATTGTATGCTTTTTGATACATTGAGGAGGAAAAAAAGAAGCAAAAAATAAGTACCTTTTTGAAAACAGAATATGAACTGTTAGAAGCAAACATAACTTCTGCTTGCCTCTTAATGTTAATGAGGCCACATCTAACCAGATATAAATCTTAGAGGACAATTATTTTTAAAAAGAAGGGGGAGTGGATACTGGAAAACAGTCATCTCTATCACAACTGTTTTTGCACATTTTCTCTTCCTGAAATGCTGTACTTCCTCTTCCCTGTGCCTGTGGCATCTGTACATGCTGTCTGTCCTGGGAAACATCTAAGTGCTTCATGGAGATTTAGTTGCTCTTTTTCAGGCCTTGAGCACCTTCACTTTGGGACTTGCCACTTCTCCACCTCCTTGAAGATACAGAATTTAACTTATACACACTTTTATTTCCAGGGGCTAGGTTCAGTTCACTTTTGCTGAACAACCAAGAAGTCTTTAGAGTATATTTTTACTCCAGCCTACTATAAGATCACAAAATATTATTTGTGCTCATTAGTAAGATGGTGTTATGTCAGGAAGCAGTTATTGAGAATGGGAGCTGCTCTACGTAGAATTTTTGCCTTCCACTGTAGTCTGTTAAATGGGTTCATCAAAGCTGAACAACAATGACAAAAAGCTAACTTTCCACAGATATCTCTGGATGCAAATTTTTTTGGATAAGGTCAGTTTGGTGTTCTTATTAAAACCTATGCTGTACAGGGGGTATTATTAGGAGACATTCAAATACAGGAGTATAATAATGTATGCCTTGAAATTGTAGGTGTAAATAATATTTTAGGGATAATTTTCATGGTAACTGAGTATGCAAAGCAACATACTTCTTCTGGGCCTGGTTATATTCCAGAGCAGAACTGAAAACTAAGTTTGCTAATAACTGAAAAAGTCATTTTTTTGCATTTATGTTTGAATATGGTGAATGTGCTTTTTGTTGAACACATTTTCCCTTCACAACAAACAGTAATAATTAAAATCCTATTCCACTACTTGGTGCCTTGAAAGTCTCAGCGGCTTTTATTTTATTTTATTTTATATATTTTTTTAGTGTAGTTCACTTCTGTTAAACTACTACTTAATTATTGAAGTGGTTCCTTAATGATGAACAAAGCTTTTAATACATAAATAATACAAACAGGCTCTTCTTGACATTAAAAGTTTCATCATATCAGCTTAACGTTTCTTGTCCACCAAGATAAAAGAAGCAGAAAAGCTAGTGTTTCTTTAAAAACAGTAATCACCATGAGACTTGGAGATTATTTCTTAGTTCTTCACACAAGACCTAAGTATATCATGATAGGGATGAAAAGTCCAGTCAAACTGCAAATTTGTGTTTTATATAAGTCACAAAAAAAGCTACTGGGCTAAGTCTGTTGGTGCTTTTTATTTTTAACTTGTTAAAATTCTGGATTCCTTTTTAACATTTTTTTTTGTCCAGATTCATCTAGCTATTTTAGAGTACTTGCCTTAGTCCTTTTGTTGTTTTATTGTTAATCCTTATTGGAGAATCGTTTTTCCATTGATTTTTAAAAAGAGTGAAAGGGAGGGGAGGGAGGGAGGGAGAAATAGAGAGAGAGAGAGAGAGAGAGAGAGAGAGAGAGAGAGAGAGAATGGGAGACACATTGATTGGTTGCCTCCTACACAACCCCGTCTGGAGCTGGGGATTGAATCTGCAACCCAGGTATGTGCCCTTGACCAGGAGTCAAACCCATGACCCTTCAGTGAACAGACTGATGTTCTAACCACTGGACAACACCAGTGAGGGCTCTCAGTCATCTTTTTATGTCTTCCTCAGTATAATACAAGTTTTTGTCCCATTCACTGAAGGATCGTGGGTTTGATTCTGGTCAGGGCATATACCCAGGTTGCGAGTTTGATCCTGGAGTTGTGTATGACGCATCAATGTTTCTCTCTCTGACCCTCTTCCTTCCTCTCTCTTGGGTGAGGAATATATATATATAATGTTTGTATATGTATATCTCCACAGCTGAACAGAATGCCCTAATGTTAATATCAAAAGATTGACCCAATGTTCTTGAAATTGTTAATAGCTATGCATAAATATTAAAACATTTCACATGTCAATTTATTTATTTTCTTGACAATATACTTAATAAACTCATTTGTTTCACATAGTAGCAAGAGTTCAGCAATAGTAATTTTGAAGTAATGTATTCAGGATTAAGCACAGATTTTAAAAGATATTGAACAGACTCTTTCAGAATTGTGTTCCTGTGACTCATAAAAGTTTTCCTGGAAATTATCTTCTTTAAGTTTGAATGACATATTAGTATTAGATAAATGAAATGTAAACCCCATCTCAAAACACTTTTCAAGCTCATTGCAGTGTTCAGCTTTACCCATATTTTCTAAGTCATATTCTTCTACTTTAATTGAAGCTAGGTAAAGACTTGTATTCATAGTGCCTTTTTGATTAATTTCATAGTGTTTTTTAAGTTGAATCTCACTGCCTGTGACCAACAACCTACAGAACATAAATCTCTGCTTTCCTTATACCTGCCAAACCTCACACAACTACTTTTGCCAACTTTATCTTGAACTCATAGAGTAAAGGAGGTTCTGGGAATTGTTGTTCCTAACTAATGGAGGTGATCCTACCTAGCTCATCTTTTGTCAATTTGACATCCACACAAACCTCCTTAGTTATATTTAACTCCCACATAAAGGTGATAGCAAAGTCATGCTTCTTTATAATACTATGCACAAATCCTTGCTTTCATACAATCATAAACCCTCTGATATTCTTCCAAAACATCATACCACAAAGCCCAATTTATCTATTTTAGGGTTATTTTCTCTTCTAGCAGTCACACTTTTCCTCCTGACAGTCTGCAACTTAAATACAGAGATATAAGTTTGACTATTATTAACACATCTTTTATTAGTAGGCAAATGAAAGAAGGAAAAATAAAACAAAAATAATTCTAATGTCTCTGGATAGATAGGTATGTAGTTAGAAAGAGAGAGAGATGTATATAGATATAGATACATATTATGGCATCTACATCTATATACATGTATGTATTATGTAGTAATAGACATTGTTCCTGATCATAGGTGGTATGAGGAGTTCTCTTCTTGGATCAGTAGTGAGTATGTACAATTGATTAAAGGCAAATGTCAGAGAATTCCATGTGAGTCTTCTACTCACTGGAGCATTTTCTTTCAATATAACCATAAAAATACAGGATGTTTTGTTTTGTTTATTTGCTTTACATTGTTTTTCATTCAAAAAATAATAAGGTAAGCAGGTAGGTAGGTAGGTAGATAGATGATAGATAGATAGATAGATAGATAGATAGATAGATGATAGATATCACCAAAGAGTGATTCCTGAAAAAAAAAAAAGTGAAGTTGGTGATTTGTTTTTAAGTTCAATAATTTCTCCAAAAGCTCCACCCCCATTTTTTATTTTCTAAGCAAAGATATTTTCAGTGAGTTATGAGTACTGACTATAAGTTAAAAATGTATTCCTTTATAATAAATATTTTTATTGGAAAATATTCACTTCCAAAGTGTGGCCAATAAGCCTGCAAAAAGCAATGACTGTAATATAATTACACTCCTCCTTATTAAAATGTTCAACCATTTGCTACAGATGCACAGTTCATGGTTATGGAAAGGGGTAATTTGTTTAGTAATATATTCATCCAGCTACGCATAATGTGATTTAATCAGTCCATTATATGCAGGCTTCAAATATAAAATATCTCAAATGATAAAAATGAATTATTAACAGTTTACAGTCATCAAACCCTCATGGGGGGGGGGGATGGAGGTTCATCTTTTCCCTTTGCAAATCTCTTACCTTTCTCCTACATCTAAAGACTAATATTCCGAAAACTATCTGCCATATCACACAATGGAATAACAGCTCTACCTGTGGTTGATAAAATCAAACATATTCTGATGATTTGACATTGGTTTGTTTAAGTTGTAAGTTCATGTCTTTTGAGAGTAATATAGCAATAAGTTCTTATTTAGGCCAAAAATCTTTCTTCGTTCATTCCTCATATTGAGTCTATTCCACAACTTTTAGCCCTCCCTCGAAAATATAATCTGACCAGTTTTGTTTTTACTGATGTTACCCTGATCCAAGCCACCATCATTTATCACCTAGATTATTGCTACACACAGCAGTTTCATCTTTCTTTGTCCTTGCCTCTGTTAAGTATATTTTCAGTTCAGATGCCAGAATGGTGCTATTTAAAAGCCAACTCCTGCCCTGGCCAGTTTGGCTCAGCGGTTAGAACATCGGCCTGCGGTCTGGAGAGACCCGGGTTCGGTTCCCGCTAAGGGCACGTACTTCGGTTGCAGATTGTCCCCGGCCCTGGTTGGTTGTGTGGGTGGCAGCCACTCGATGTGTCCCTTCACGTCGATGTTTCTCTCTCTCTCTCCCTTCCTCTCTCTCCCTCCCACTCTATCTGTACAAAAAATGGAAAAATATCCTCAGGTGAGGATGAAGATAAAAAAAATAAATAAATAAAAGCCAACTCCTGGCACTCCTCTGATAAAAATTTTCAAGTAACTCTTCATATAATAAATAATAACAGCCAAAAGTCATAGGATGACCCGTAAAACCTTCTGGTTATCTGTCCCTAACTATATTTCTGACTTTGTTACTCTCAATCCTATTTCTCTCCCCATGCTTCATACTGATCCAGGCTCGCTGGCCTCCTCTTGATTGCTTCAAAACCCCAGACATCTTTCCACCTTAGACCTGTCACAGTGTATCTAAACGGGATGCCTTTTGTTCCCCACATATACAAAAGCTCCTTATCTCCTGTGAGTGTTTATCAAACATCACGTCCATAGTGAGGCTTTTCCTATTCCACTCCTCTATATTTTTCTTCTTCATACTTATCACTTCCTACCACCTTTTACTTATATATCTATTATGAATATTTTTGTCTGAGTGTTTTAATGTTGTATCTCTAACACCAGATATAGAGTAACCGTGAATTAGTAGGTGTACGAAAGGTAGTGAACATGAACCATAAATCTACATACCTTGAATGTATACTCAAATATAGCTATTTTCTTTTGACATGATGGTAGAGTGAAAAAAAGTGTCCCCAAATTTAAATCCTAAGTTAAGCATTCTAAAATGCTACGTTAGTTACCAAATGCTTCATTAAAAAATCACTCCTAAAACTGAGTGGTTAAAAAATAAGCATTTATTTAACTTTAGCTCACAGTACTATAGGTTAATTGAATAATTCTATTGGTATATTTAGAGTTTACTTGATCAGGACTAGTTTTGCTCATGGGTCTAAGAGGTCAGCTGGTTGATTGACTGGGGATTAGCTGATCTAAGATAACTTCAACTGGATGAATTAGTTTTACACCACCTGATTTCTCAGCCTCTAGCAGGCTAACCTGGATTTGTTCACTTGGTGCTCATATGGGTCCAAGTAAGAAAGTAAAGCACACAGGCATCTCAAGGTCTAGGCTTAGGACTGGCACACCTTTCTTTTTGCCATACTCAATTAGCCAAGACAAGTCACAAGGAAGCCAGATTTAAAGGATGAGGAAAGATTGCATCCTTGATAGAGGAGTTGCAAAGCCACATTGCAAATAACATTTGCCACAT
This sequence comes from Molossus molossus, assembly GCF_014108415.1. Lineage (NCBI taxonomy): Eukaryota > Metazoa > Chordata > Mammalia > Chiroptera > Molossidae > Molossus > Molossus molossus. The sequence continues at coordinate 30,339,849 of NW_023425348.1, forward strand.
AAGCATTTTAACAATACATCTCACAATGCCACAGTGGTCATGAATCATGAATTTTTTTTTTTTTTTTTTTTAATCCTCACCCGAGGACATTTTTCCATTTTTTGTACAGAGTGGGAGGGAGAGAGAGGAACAGAGAGAGAGAGAAACACCGACGTGAAAGGAACACATCGAGTGGCTGCCACCCACACGACAGACCAGGGCCGGGGACAAACTGCAACCGAGGTACATGCCCTTAGCGGGAACTGAACCCGGGTCTCTCTGGACCGCAGGTCGACGCTCTAACCACTGAACCAAACCGGCCAGGGCATGAAATTTTGATAATAGCACTTCCCAGTATGGCTAAGCTGGTTGAGCATCATCTCATGCACCAAAAGGTCACCAGTTTGATTCCCGGTCAGGGCACATGCCTGGGTTGTGGGCTCAATCCCCAGTAGGGGGCATGTAGAAGGCAGCCAGTAGATGTTACCCTCTCACATGGATGTTTCTTTTTCTCTCTTTCTCTCTCTTTAATCCTCTCTGAAGCAGTAATGAAAACATATTTTTAAAAGAAAGAAAATATTTTTGATAGTAATATGGAAATTCTAGGAGGTGATCTCTGCATATTATATAATCATGTTACATCATTATCAATTATGAATTGACTATCTATGTTGTGTACAAGATGTCTAGTGTAATCATGATTGTGTTATAATAATATACACTCAGAATTTTCTGGTTCTATTTGCACATTCCCTTTTTATTTTTATTTTTTATTGTTGGAAGTATTACAGATGTCCCCCTTTTTCCCCATTGACCCTCAACTTCCTGCTCCCACCCCCCTCCTGCTTTCCCCAATCTAATGTCTGTGTCCATTGGTTGTGCATATGTGCATATATGTTCTTTGGTTTATCTCTTTCCACTCCTCCCCCATCATCCCTCTGAGGTTTGTTAGTCTGTTCCCTACTTCCATGACTATATCTTTTGATCGACAGCTTATTTTGTTTATTATGTTCCATAAATAAGTGAGATTATGTGGTGCTCTCCAGGTCCCTCCATGTTGTCTCAAAGGGTAAGAGATTTTTCTTTCTTACAACTGCATAGTATTTCATTATGTAAATGTACCACAGCTTTTTTATCCACTTATGTACTGATGGACACTTGGGCTATTTCTAGATCTTAGCTATTGTAAATAGTGCTGCTATGAACATGGAGCTGCATATATTCTTTCTGATTTGTGTTTCAGGCTTCTTAAGATATATTCCAAGTAGTGGGATCACTGGGTCAAATGGCAGTTCCATTTTTAATTTTTTGAGGAAACACCCTATTGTGGCTGCATTGGTCTGCATTCCTACTAGCAATATACTAGAGTCCCCTTTTCTCCACACCCTCACCAGTGCTTGTTGTTTGCTGATCTGTTGATGGCCACCAGTCTGAAAGGTGAGAGGTGATATCTCATAGTCATTTTAATTTGCATCTCTCTGATGATTAGAGATGTTGAGCATTTTTTCATGTCTCCTGGCCATTTGTATGTCCTGTTTGGGTAAGAGTCGATTCAGGTTCTCTGTCCATTTGTTAATTGGATTGTGTGTCATCCTTTTGTTGAGTTGTATGAGTATTTTATATATTTTGGAAATTAACTTCTTATCTGATGAATCATTGGCAAATATGTTCTCCCAGAGAGTGGGTTCCCTTTTCATTTTGATGCTGGTTTCCTTTGCCATGCAGAAGCTTTTTAATTTGATGCAGTCCCATTTTTAATTGTCCCTTTGTTTCTCTTGCCCTAGGAAATGTATCAGTGAAAATTCTACTATGTATGATGTCATATTTTTCTTCTAGGATTTTTATGGTTTCATGGGTTACATTTAATTCTTTTATCCATTTTGATTTTACTCTTATATATGGTGTAAGTAGGTTGTCTGGTTTCATTTTTTTTGCATGTAGCTACACGATTTTCCCAACATCATTTATTAAAGAACTGTCTTTTCTCTATTGTATGCTTTTGCCTCCTTTGTCAAATATTAATTGTTCGTAATGTCTTGGGTTGATATCTAAGTTCTCTTTTCTGCTCCACTGATCTACATGCCTGTTTTTATGCCAGAACCAGGCTGTTTTTACTACAATGGCTTTGTAAGTGTAACTTGATATCTGGTATTGTGATCCATCCCACTTTGTTCTTCCTTTTCAAGATTGCTGTAGCTATCCGAGGTCTTTTATGGTTCCATATAAACTTTTTAGTGTTTGTTCTAGATTTGTGAAATATGCTGTTGTTACTTTAATAGGAATTGCATAGAATCTATAGATTGCTTTGGGAAATATGGACATTTTAATGATGTTGATTTTTCCTATCCATGAACATGCTATATGTTTCCACTTTTTAATATGTTCTTCTCTTATTTTTTCAATTATTCTGTAGTTTTCTGAAAATAGGTATTTTAGCTCCTGGGTTAAGTTTATTCCTAGGTATGTTAATTTTTTTGTTGTTATTCCAATAGTAAATGGGATTGATTTTTTAGTTTCCCTTTCTGGGTGTTCAATATTGGTGTATAAGAATGCCATCAATTTCTGGATGCTAATTTTGTATACTGCTACTTTGCCAAATTCACTTCTTAAATTCACTAGATTTTTTTTTTTTTTTTTTTTGCAGAGATTGCCTTTATTAGAAAAGCAATCTTTTTTTTTAATTAATGTATTGATTTTTGATACAGATGTTTCTTTTTTCCCCCAACTGACACCTACCTTCCACACCCTCCCTACCCTGTCCCCAGCTTTGTTGTCCATGTCCATTGTTCATGCATACATGCATTATAACTTATGTGGTTTATCTCTCCTCTGCCACCCCTCTTCTGGGGATTGTCAGTCTGTACCCCACTTCCACATCTCTGAGACTACCCCGTTCCTCAGACTGTTATATTCATTATATTCCACAAATAAGTGAGATCATGTGATATTTGTCTTTCTCTGCTTGGCTTGTTTTGCTTAGGATAATACTCTCCAGGTCCCTCCATGTTGTCTCAAAGAATAAAAGGTCTTTCTTTCTTACAGCTGTGTAGTACTCTATTGTGTATATGTACCATTGCTTTTTTATCCATTCATCTACTGATGGACATTTGGGCTGTTTCCAGATCTTAGCTATTGTAAATAGTGTTGCTATGAATATGGGGGTACATATATTCTTTATAATTGGTGTTTCAGGCTTCTTAGGGTATATTCCTAGAAGTAGGATCACTGGTTCAAATGGCAGTTCAATTTTTAATTTTTTGAGGAAACACCTTATTGTTTTCCATAGTGGCTTCACCAGACTGCTTTCCCACCAGTAGTATACTAGAGTCCCCTTTTCTCCACACCCTCACCAACACTTGTTGTTTGATGATTTGTTGATGGCGGCCATTCTGACAGGTGTGAAGTGATAACTCATTGTTGTTTTAATTTGCATCTCTCTGATGACTAGTGATGTTGAGCATTTCTTCATATGTTTCTTGGCTATTTCTATGCCCTGCTTGGAGAGGTGTCTATTTAGCTCCTCTGCCCATTTTTCAACTGGGTTCTTTGTCTTCCTTTTGTTGAGCTGTATGAGCACTCTCTCTATATATATTGGAAATTAACCCCTTATCTGATGTATCATTGGCATTTATGCTCTTCCATAGATGGGTTGCCTTTCCATGGTTGTTTCTTTTGCTGTGCAGAAGCTTTTTAGTTCAATGTAGTCCCATGTGTTCATTTTCTCCTTTGTTTCTGTTGCCTTATGTGATGTATCAGTGAAAATTCTGCTGCATATGATGACTGAAATTTTGTCACTTATATTTTCTTCTAGGATTTTTATGGATTCATGAGTCACTTTTAAGTCTTTTTTCCATTTTGAGTTTATTCTTGTGTATGGTGTAAGTTGATGGTCTAGTTTTTGTTTGTTTGTTTGTTTGTTTGTTTGTTTTTTGCATGTAGCTGTCCAATTTTTCTAACACAGTTTATTAAAGAGGCTGTCTTTACTCCACTGTATGCTCTTGCCCCCTTTGTCAAATATTAGTTGAGCATATTGTCCTGGGTCCATTTCTGGGTTCTCTATTCTGTTCCATTGATCTATCTCCCTGTTCTTGTGCCAGTACCAGGCTGTTTTGATTACAGTGGCTTTGTAGTATAACTTGAAATCTGGCAATGTGATCCCACCTACTTTGTCCATCTTTTTCAAGATTGCTTTGGCTTTTCGGGTCTTTTTGGTTCTATATGAACTTTTGAAGTATTTGTTCTAGTTCTGTGAAGTATGTCGTTTGTATTTTGATGGGGATTACATTGAATCTATAGATTGCTTTGGGTAGTATGGACATTTTAATGATGTTAATTCTTCCAATCCATGAACAAGATATGTGCTTCTACTTTTTTATATCTTCCTCTATTTCTTTTTTCAATGACCTGTAGTTTTCTGCAAATAGGTCCTTTATTTTATTGGTTAACTTTATTCCTAGGTATCTTAATTTTTTTTGCTGTGATGGTAAATGGGATTGTTTTTTTCAGTTTCTCTTTTTGTGAGTTCATCATTGGTGTATAAGAATGCCATCGATTTCTTGACGTTAATTTTGTATCTTGCTACTTTGCCAAATTCATTGATTAAGTCTAGTAAGTTTTTGATCGATTATTTGGGGTTTACTACGTATAGTATCATGTCAACTGCAAATATTTACAGTTTTACTTCCTTCTTTCCAATTTGGATCCCTTTTATTTTTTCTTCCAGTCTGGTTGCTGTGGCTAAGACTTCCAGTACTATTGTAAATAGGAGTGGAGAAAGTGGGTATTCTTGTCTTGTTCTTGTTCTTGTTCTTGTTCTTAAGGGAAATGCTTTTAGTTTCTGCCCATTGAATATGATGTTGGTAGTAGGTCTTTCATATATGGCCTTTATTAAGTCGAGATATGATCCCTCTATTCCCAGATTGCTGAGCAATTTATCAGAAATGGGTGCTGAATTTTGTCAAATGCTTTTTCAGCTTCTATGATATGATTTTTATCTTTCATTTTGTTTATGTGGTTTATCACATTTATTTGTAAATATTATACCAGCCTTGCATCCCTTGGATGAATCCTGCTTGGTCATGGTGAATAATTTTTTTAATGTATTGCTGGATTTGATTTGCTAGTGTTGTGTTCAGAATTTTGGCATCTATGTTTATCAGGTATATTGGCCTGTAGTTTTCTGTCTTTTTCTGGTTTGGGGATTAGAATTATGTGGGCCTCATAAAACAAGTTTGGAAGTCTTATTCTTCTTGAATTTTTTGAAATATTTTGAAGAGAATGGGTATTAGTTCTTCTTGAATGTTTGGGAAAATTCCTCCGTGAAGCCGTCCAAGCATGGGCTTTTGTTTGCTGGGAGAGTCTTGTTTACATCTTCAATTTCTTTTGTTGTTATTGGTCTGTTCAAGTTTTCTATGTCTTCCCCGTTCAGTTTTGGGAGACTATGTGTTTCTAGAAATTTCTCCATTTTGCTTAAGTTGTCAAATTTGTTACGTAGAATTGTTCATAATAGTTGTTAACAATCCTTTGTATTTCTGTGCTGCCAGTTATTATTTTTCCTCTTTCCTTTCTGATTTTGTGTATTTGGGTTCTCTCTCTTTGTTTCTTGGTGAGTCTAGCTTAGGGTCCATCAGTTTTGTTTATCTTTTCGAAAAACCAGCTCTTTGTTTCATTGATCCTTTGATTTTTTTTTTTTTTTTGTCTCTATGTAATTTATTTCTTCTCTGATCTTTACTAGTTCCTTCCTTCTAATTGCTCTGGGGTTTTCTTTTTGTTTGCTTTCTAGTTCTTTAAGTTGTGAAGTTAAATAGTCTATTAGAGATTTTTCTTGTTTCTTGAGGTAGGCCTGTAGTGGTATGAACTTCCCTCTCAGAATTGCTTTCCCTGCATCCCATAGATTTTATGTTGTTGAGTGTTTATTTTCATTGGTTTCCAGAAAGATTTTAATTTTCTCCTTGATCTCCATGGTAACCCCATTCATTGTTCAATAAGATGCTATTTAGCCTCCATTTGTTCAAATGTCTTTGAATGTTCTTGTTGCAATTAATTTCTAGTTGCATTGTAATCTGAGAAGAAGCTTGATATAATTTCAATCTTCTTGAACTTGTAGAGACTTAGTTTGTGCCCTGTCATGTGGTCTGTCTTTGAGAATGTCCCATGTGCACTTGAGAAGAATGTAAGTTCTGCAGTTTTGGGGTGTAATTCTCTGTAGATATCTATTAAACCCATTTGATCTAGCGATTCATTTAGAGTCTCTGTTTCCTTGTCAATTTTTTGTCTAGAGGATCTATCCAGTGAAGTCAGTGGGGTGTTGAAGTCCCCTGCTATGATTGTATTGCTGTTGATTTCTTCTTTGAAGTTCTCCAGAAGATTTTAAATATATGTTGGTGTTCCTATATTGGGTGCATATATGTTTACCAAGGTTATATCTTCCTGTTGAATAGATCCATTCAATATTATGTAGTGGCCTTCTTTGTCTCTAGTTATGGTCTTCATTTTGTGGGAAGGAGCACACTGGCCGCTGTTCTTTGTGGCAGCAACTCAGCTAAAGCTTGAGTGCCCTCCACGTCCTGTGTGTCCCCACAGAGTTCTAGCCCAGATTGCCCTCCCTCTGCTGTAGCCCCCAGGTGAGTGCCTGTGGTTATTTTAGCACTCTGTCCCTGCTTTCTGCGCTGTGGAGCAGGCTTAGCCTTTATTCCCTAGGGGTGCTGCTCACAGCTAAGGCTGCTGCTGTCCTTGGGCTCCTTGCCCACCACCCTGTCCCACCTCCACAGATCCTACCAGTATCCCTGATTTTATGGTCCTCTCCTGCTGCTTTTCTGTTGCTTTTTTTTTTTTGAGGATTTGTCTTTATTTTATTGTAATTCCTGTTTGGTCCTGTCTGTATAGCTTCCATTCATTCCACCTCCATTTTCACATCCTCTAAGCCTATCTTGTGCGCAGCTGGGTCATAAGGATTCTTTGGTGCCCCCGCACACTGCAGGTCCTGCGGGTGGGCAGCTGGATCTCACCAGTCTCTCTTGGGCTGTGGCTTCCTACTGCACTTGTGAGCTGCTGGACTGCACAGGCCTCTGTGGAGCCCCAGATCTGGCAGCTGGTGGCAGAGCAGTGCTGCTGCCCCCTGGGGCTTGACTCCTACTCAGCTTTTGTTGTAGTTTTTGGGGTTGGGCCTCAGCTGGTGGTCTGTGCTTCTGTTGCCTGGGGATGGATGTCTGCTCCCCAGCCTCTGTTGTTGGGGGTATATCTAGAGTCTTATTGGGCTACTGTGGGGGATGGTGCTGGGTTCCCTGCTGTCTGAGGCTTCTGTGACTGGCACTTTGGCAGCTCCACTACTGTGCACTGGTCTGTGTTGACACAGAGTGTCCACTGGTCCGATGGTTCCAGGTGCACTGGTGGGCTCAGTTTGCTGGGCCCTAGATGCTCCCACTGCCTCCTCCCCGGGAAGACCCACGATCTTCCAAAATGGTGGGACCTCCCTGTGGCACAGGGAGAAATGCCCTGAAGAGCTGCTTACTATGGTAGCTGGCTGCTCCAGTCCACAGCACAGGAACCTTTTGCTCTGCCTCTCTGCACTGCACGAGTTGGGTCATCCACCTTCACGTCCACTCACACTCTCACACACTAGCTCACTCTCTCACACACTTGCCCTCTCTCTGGTCCTGGCTGCTGCCATCTTCCTTTAGTAGATTTTTGATGGAGTCTTTAGGGTTTTCTATGTACAATATCCTGTCATCTCTGAATAATGACAGTTTCACTTTTTTTTTTTTTTCAATTTTAATTCCTTTTATTTTTTTCTTCTTGTCTAATTACTGTGGCTAAGACTTTCAGTACTATGTTAAAAAAAAGAGTAGCAAAAGTGGGTATCCCTGTCTTGTTCCTGTTCTTAAGGGGAATGCTTTTAGTTTTTGCCCACTGAGTATAATCTTGGCTGTAGGTTTTTCATAAATGGCCTTTATTATATTGAGATATGATCCCTCTATTTCCACTTTTCTGACCACTTTTATTCAAAATGGGTACTGGATTTTGTCAAATGCTTCTTCAGCATTTATTGATATGGTCATATGGTTTTTATCTTTCATTTAGTTTATGTGGTATATCACGTTTATTGATATGCAAATGCTGTACCAGCCTTGCATTCCTGGGATAAATCCCACTTTGTCATGGTGAATAGTTCTTGTTAATGTATTGCTGGATCTGAATTGCTAATATTTTGTTAAGGATTTTGGCATTGATGTTCATCAGAGATATTGACCTGTATTTTTTTTTTCGTTGTAATGTTTTTACCTGGTTTTGGAATTAGGATTATTCTGACCTCATAAAAGAAGTTTGGAAGTATTCCTTCTTCTTGAATTTTTTGGAATAGTTTGAGAAGAATGAGTGTTATTTCTTCTTTGGAGGCTTGGTAAAACTGCCCCATGAAGCTGTCCTGGCCTGAGCTTTCGTTTGCTGGGAGTTTATTGATTATAGCTTTGATTTTCTTAGTTGTTATTGGTCTGTTCAAGTGTTCTTTCTCTTCCAAGTTCAGTTTTGGGAGACTTTGTAATTCTAGAAATTAGTCCATTTCATCTCACTACAGCTAGGTTGTCCAATTTGTTGGCATATAATTGTTCATAGTACTTTTTTTTTATCCTCAACTGAGGACATTTTTCCATTTTTTGTTCAGACAGGGTGGAAGAGAGAGAGAGGACGAGAGAGAGAGAGAAACATTGACGTGAAAGGGACACATCGAGTGGCTGCCACCCACACGACCAACCAGGGCCGGGGACAAACTGCAACCGAAGTACATGCCCTTAGCGGGAACCGAACCCGGGTCTCTCTGGACCCCAGGCTGACGCTCCAACCGCTGAGCCAAACTGGCCAGGGCGGTTCATAGTACTTTTTAAAAATCCTTTCTATTTCTGTGGTATCAGTTCTTACTTCTCCTTTTTTGTTTCTGATTTTGTTTATTTGAATTCTCTCTCTTTGTTTCTTGGTCAGTCTGGCTAAAAATTCATCAATCTTTTTTATCTTTTCAAAGAATCAGTTCTTCATTTCATCGATCTTTTGAATAAATTTTTTAGTCTCTATATTGTTTATTTCTGCTCTGACCTTTACTATTTCCTTCCTTCTACTTGCTCTGGGTTTTTCTTTTTGTTTACTTTCTAGTTCTTTATGTTGTAGGGTTAGAAAGTCAATTAGGAATTTTTCTTGTTTCTTGAGGTAGACCTGTAGTGTTGTAAACTTTCCTCTCAGGACTGCTTTTGCTACATCCCATAGGTTTTATGTTGTTGTGTGTTCACTCTCATTCATTTCCAGGAAGTTTTTAATTTCTTCCTTGATTTCCTTGTTAACCCCTTTGTTGTTTAATAACATGCTATTTAGCCTCCATGTGTTTGAATGTTATTAAGTGTGTTTTTTGTAATTAACTTCTAGTTTAATTCCATTGTCGGCTGAGAAGTTGCTTGATATGATTTCAATCTTCTTGAACTTGTAGAGACTTAGTTTGTGTCATAAATTAATTTAGACAAACTAAGACATAACTTAGTTTGTGGTCTATCTTTGAGAATGTCCCATGTGCACTTGAGAAGAATGTGAATTCTGCAGTTTCGGGATGTAATTCTCTGTAGGTATCTATCAAATTCATTTGCTCTAGTGTTTCATTTAGAGTCTCTGTATCTAGCTAACTTTTTTGTCTAGAGGATCTATTTAATGATTTCATTGTGGTGTTAAAGTCCAGTGCTATGATTGTAGTGTGGTTGTTTTCTCCTTTGAAGTCCTCCAGATGTTTTAAAATGTATGTTGGTGCTCCTATGTGAGAGCATATATGTTTACCAAGGTTACATCCTCCTGTTGGATAGAATCTTTCAATGTTATGTAGTGCCCTTCTTTGTTTCTTGTTATGGCCTTCATTTTGAAGTCTATTTTATTAGATATGAATATTGCTACCCCACCTTTTTTTTTCTTTCTATTTGCTTGGAAATTTTTTCCATCCCTTCACTTTCAACCTGTGTGAATCTTTTGTTGTAAGGCAGGTCTCTTGTAAACAACATATATATGAGTCATGCTTTCTTATCCATTCAGCTACTCTATTTCTTTGATTGGAGTTTTTAATCGATCTATGATTAAGGTTATTATTGATATGTACTTATTTTTTTGTTATTTTTATTCATTATGACTATATTTCTCTCTCTATTTCTTCTGCTTATAACGTCAGTTCTTTTAACATTTCTTGCCGTGCTGGTTTGGTGCTAATGTATTCCCTTTGCCTTTTTTTTTTTTGGTCTGGGAAGTTCTTTATTTCACCTTCTATTTTGAATGATAGCCTTATTGGATAGAGTAGTCTTGGAATTAGATCCTTGTTTTTCATTACTTTAAATACTTCATGCCCTTCCTTTCTGGGCTGAAGTGTTTCTGTTGAGAAATCAGCTGATAGCCTTATGGGGACTTTTTTGTAGGTAACCTGTTGCTTTTATCTTGCTGTCTTTAAGCTTCTCTCTTTGTCTTGTCTTCAATTTTTCGCATTTTAATTATGATGTGTCTTGGTGTGGGCCTCTTTGGGTTATTCTTACTAGGTTCTCCCTGTGCTTCCTGAACTTGTATGCCTTTTTTCTCCACCAGATTAGGGAAGTTTTCTGCCACTATTTCTTCAAATTTCTACTCTAAACTTTGCTTGTTTTTTTCTTTTTCTGGAACTTCTATGATGCAGATGTTGTTACATTTATATTGTCTCACAGCTTTCTTAAACTGTCTTCCTGTTATTTAATTGTTTTTTCCTTTTGGTTCTCTGAATGGGTGATTTTTTTCTACCCTATCTTCTACTTTCCTGAACCAGTCCTTGGCTTCTCTAATCTATTTGTTATCCCTTCCAATGTGTTCTTTATTTCTACTATGTCATTCTTCATTTCTGCTTGGTGGTTTTTTATTTCCAGTTGGTTGATTTTCATTGTTTCTATATTTTTACTGACTTCTCAGAGGGAACTGCACACAGCTAAGACAGCCCTCAGCTGCTACCCATAGGCATGCAGCCAGCCCTCTAATGCCTCTGTAGCTCCTACCAGTCTTGATTTGGGGTCCTCTTTATGTTGCTGGTTATAACGGTTTCTCCAGCTGCTCTCCAGTTGGTTTTTCCAGATGACTTTTCTTTTTTTTAGTTGTAATTCCAGTTTGGTTGTGGGAGACAGCTTCTATTCACTCTGCTGCCATTTTGGATCTTCTATTTGCACATTCTCAATTTCATCTGTAAGTGTCAAATTTAACTCTAAAGAGGAATAATTAGCTTAAGGTCAATTATTATTAATGAGGAAAGATATTTTGAAAGAACTAGTTTTATACACATTTAGCAAAGAATTTACAAAAATAACTGAAATGAAGGACATATTAAAATCATATTAGAAAAATGGCAATAAGATACTACTTAACATCTATTACAATGGCCAAAGTTTGGAATACTGGGAACACCAAATGTTGGCCAGGTTGTGAAGCAGTAGGTTCTCTAATCATTGCTGGGTGCAATGCAAAATGATACAGCCACTTTGGAAATCAATTGGAAAATTTCTTACAAAACTAAACATGTTATTAGCACATGATCCAGTAATTGTGCTTTTTGTTTTAACCCAAAGGAGTTGGAAATGAATATTCACAAAAAAGTGTTCACATAGATGTTTATAGAAGCTTTATTCATAATTACCAAAACTTGGACATAAACAAGATGTTCTTCAGTAGGTGGATGGATGAATAAACTGTGGTACATTCAGACAATATTATTCAGCACTAAAAATAAATGAGTTATCTAATTTTGAAAATATATGAAAGAATCCAAATGCATATTTCTAAGTGAAAGAAGCCAATATTTCAGGCTTCATGCTGTACATATCTAATTATATGACATTCAGGAAAAGGCAAAATTATGGAGACAATACAAAGATCAGTAGCTACCAGGGGTAGCCATGGAGTAATGAATAGGCAGAGCACAGAATATTTTTAGGGCAGTGAAAATACTCTGTATATACTGTAATGATGGATACATGTCATTATACATTTGTCCAAACCCATAGAATGCACAGTACGAACAGTGAATTTGTGGACATTGGGTGATTATGATGTGTCAGTGGAGGTTCATCCTTAATGAAAAAATTGCCATTCCAGTGAATGGGAGGCTGTGCACGTGTGAGAGAAGGGAGTATATGGAAAACCTCTGTTCTTTCCTCTGAATTGTATCGAAACCTAAAACTTTTCTAAAAAAATAAAATCTTAAAAATCGTATTAGAGAATCAGTACTATTTCAATGATGATACTCCAGTGTTTTAACGTGAAAAAGTGGTCTTGGAAAACAGATGTAACCTCTGTAACTCTCTCCAGAAGCAGCAGCCAAATGCAAACACACACATACACATTCTATCCTTCTTTATATGCAGTTAAGCCTATGCATTTTGGTTATTGATTGTTATTGCTATTTCTCTTTGAACTAATACCTATTCTTTTCCTTTCAGATTTTTATGCCTTTTCTCCAAAATAACCCACAAGTCTTTGTCTTTTAACCTGCTGACCTTGGCATCAGGCTTCGCTTTGCTTTCTGTCATCTTCCCTTTCTAACTACAAATTGAGTTTGAAGTAAAGGCAGAATTTTCTGTTGTTTGGCAGATATTTAAAGTCTTCTATATAATATTTTCCACTTGTGGTCAAAATACAAACACAGGTCATAAAACGATAAAAAAAAAAAAAAAACCCATACAGTTGATGGGATTTTGAGTGTTGAGTATAACTGTAAACAGAAAATGCTCTAAAGAGTGAGAGAGAAAATAGTAGACTCAAAATATAGCCTCTGAAATATCTTTTCCAAAACTCTAAAATGTTCGTCTGTGTTAATTTAGTTGGGGACAAAGATTCTGATACTAATGTTGCCCCTTTAGGATAAATATATTTTGAAAAGAACTCCCAAATCATGCATAGGTAGCATTTTTGCCTATCAACAGCCCTAGAATTTGGTTTGACTGAAACTGAAACCTTGTTATAATATAAACAATTCATGCTGACAAACCATGCATAAATTCTACCCAAATGTAATTAGCAAAAATTCATGTATGGCAATACAGCAGCACTTGCAGAACTCAAAAGTTTTGGCTTTAGTTATAGAGTCCTGGATATTAAAAAAAAAAATGTATTCTTTTGTGTTCTGCAAATTATTTCACCTCATGTTCAGACAGAGACTTAGCTGAAGTTTCCTTTATGGGCTTGAAACCTACTGAATATACACATGTGTTTATTTCCCTCTCTTTGGGGGAAATTGTGATTGTTTATATTATTCTCTCATAAATGCCCCAAAGATCTGTGGTAATCTTTCTCAGAAAAACAAAATTGGTTCTACTATAACAAATATAACTTGTACATCTAGAAAAATATTTTTTAAATCCTCATTCAAAAATTGTTGAACATTTGCCACTTACTACTGCTACTAAAGAACAGAGAGGAGCTGGCCTATTGTACTCTAAATGAGGTAATGGAATTTGTTTGGACATCCTAATTGCAGTAATGGCTGCCCTCAGAGAGATGAGGAAATGGGTCAGAACACCTCCACCATTTGAAGCAGCTTCTCATGTGTGGATTAAAACCCCCTGAGCATGTCTGAAAAATCTGAAGTGACCCAGATCTGCTTGAATGAATAAAAAATAAATCCCCAAAGCAAAACATTGAAAAAACAGTGCTGTTATATTTAAATATTATTTAATACTGTTCAGAGTAATGAAGGAAGAAACTGATCTCTAAATCTTTTATATTTCTTACATTTTTCTCATTGTTTATGAGGGTTATATTAAATAATATATAAGTGGTTACTGTTATTCTAAGTCCCATAATATTTTTTTGAAGGACCAATTAATTATAATGATTCAGAGACATTCCCTATCACCCTGTGACTGTAAATTCCAATTATGCTCCCAATAGATTAGTAAATTTCCAGAATAGCCATCAGTTCAATTTGATGTCTCTGGGTCACAATAACCAAAAGTCAAGGGACAAAGCTACTTTTAATTTTCTCCCCAGACCCAGTGCAGCTCAGTACTAATTGGGGAGTCCAGCTATATACTTAAGTTATACAAGAAAAAAAATCCCCTAAGTCCCACCTTCATTAGAATGTAGGAACAGGGAACCATTAGCTCTATTTCTCCATGCTAAATTAGTTTCTGGCTTCCCATTGCTAGGTCCCCTAGCTGTTTTATTAATGCTCCAGACATTTACTGGGCAACCATTCTTAGTGGGTGAAGTTCTTATGCCTTAGAAGCAGAGACTCATCTTCTGGTCTTATCAATGTTCATCTTCTCCTTCTTTATGTATCTACATAAGTATATTTGGTCTGTGCCCTCTTTTAGATTTAGAGGGCCTTTCATCCCTCCCTGGTTCTTTGTATGTGGATGTATGAATTTTTATAGAGTTTGCCTGTCCAAATCCCCCTACCATGACCCATCTCATATTTAACTTTCTTTCTCATACTATTGGCCAGAGGTATACACATTTCAAGATTTAGATGCAAGAGAAAATAGCAGATTCCTTTGAGGCTTCCAGTTTTATCTGTGTACTTCAAATCAACCTGCTTTACATTGTAATACTAACTCAGATGTTAAGGGAAGACTACTGAAATCATCTACATCCTGTTGTTTCACTTATACTCTACTTAGTATGTGCTAATTAGTGGTGGGGAGAGATAGCGGATTATGTTTTGTGCACCCCTGTATCTATGCCTATAATGTCGTTAAGTACAATCAAAACCTCACTAAACTGAATTAAAGAGAGGACGAAGGGGTGGCTTGACATTTGCATACCCAGGCAGACCACACGGAAATGGCTCATGTGTTTGCAGTGCAGTTTCTTCAGCCTTCCAAAGTTCTCTTTCCTGCAGGACACAATTCCCAGTGTCTGGACAGAACCTTCCACGCCTCACCAGCAGTCTATTGTGTATGAAATTGAGGTCTGGGAAAGTAGAAATTCCACTTCTAGCCAAGACAATTTAAAAATCTAGCAAAATAAAAGAGAGCAAAGAGAAATGCATGTATATTCACCAGTAATAAAAGTACTATATACATTCAATTCAATGTTAAAGTAACTCACAAATACAAAAGAAACTGGATAACATATTTTGGATTGTTGCCTTGAACACATATCCCTTGCTTTTCTTCCTAGTCATATACCGTTTAATTGAATTTCTTGGGGTGACATTGTAATAAAATTATATATGTTTCAGGTGCACCGTCCTATAATACATCATCTTTATATGGTGTGTGTTTTCACCAACCCAAGTCAAGTCTCTTTCTGTCACCATTTATACCCCTTTATACCCTCTTTTATCTCTCCCCACCCCCCTTTCCCTCTGGCAATCACCATACTGTTGTCTGCATCTGAGTTTTTGTTTTATTTATTCATTCATTCATTCATTCTTTCATTCTTTATCCCCTCACCTTTTTCATCTAGACTTCCAAACCCTCTCCCCTCTGACATCTGTCAATCTGTTCTCTGCCTATGAGTCTTTTTCTATTTGTCTGTGATTTCACTCATATGTGTAATCTAATAAACAAAGTAAACCTATTCATCTACTTTCATAGTTAAAGTAAAAAGACATTTAATTAAGATTTCTGACAATTCAGGACAGTGTGAAGTGTAATTCTTCACATTAGAACCCTCAGGCAACCTGCCTACATCTGCTTCACTGACTTCCCTTTTTTGTCCTCTTTTTTCTTTTTTATTGTTTTCCCTTTTCCTTTGTTACTACTGTACATTCTTTCCTCCTTCACCTTTTCCTTCTGCCTCCTTCCTCTCTCTCCTCCTTCTTACTGCTTTCTATATTCTTCTTCCTTCCCTTCCTTCCCTCACACCTTCTTCCCCACCTACTTTTTTTTTTTCTTTAATCTTCACCTGAGGATATTTTTCTATTTATCTTCAGATATGGTGGGAGTGAGAGAGAGAGAAAGAAACGTTGATGTGAGAGAGAAACATTGATTGATTGCCTTCCCCACAACCCTGGCCAGTGCCGGGACCAAATTGCAGCCGGGGTACATGCCCCTGATCAGAATCCAACCCATAGCTCTTGGGTCCAAGGGCCTTTGCTCCAACTGCTGAGCCAAACCGGCCAGGGCTTCCCCACCTACCTAAATCCCCTTCATTTTTCTCCCCTTCTTCCTCTCTTCCCCTCTTACTTTCCTTCTTAATTCTCCTGTTTTTCTTTCCTCCTTATTTCTCTAGAAAAGTCACTCACTTTGCTCTTTCTGATCTAACATTTTAGTCCTGCTCAAGAAGAATGGGAGCATCTATCTTTCAAAAAAGGAGTCAATACACACAAATAAATTATTTAATATACTCCACTAGTTTCAATCAGTGGAATTTACCTGGTTTCAGTTGTGAAGCAAGTGCTATGAAGTCTCGGGTGTTAATATGTTGTACTATTTTGTCACAAGAACAATTTCCTAGCATCTGTTAGAAATGGAACACATTTAGAAACTCCTGCCAGTTCAATAAAACAGCAGAATAAATAAGAATTTCACCTTTAGCTGACAAAATTATGTATATAGAATAATGGCAAAACTCATTCTATAATTTTTTAATATAAATATTTTCTAATGGAGCTTGTTAAACTATAAAATATAGTCACCGAAAAATCTTTTCTTTTTAAAAATTATAATAACCCCAATGATGACCTAGCATAATTGCAAAACTGAAATATTTTCACCCATGGGTTAATTTTATTAATCTTTTCTTTTAAAACATAATATTTCAGTATAAAATACTGAGATAATTTCCCAAGATCCCAGTATATGTACATCTCTAAAGAAGAATAAAAACTGGAAGAAAAAGTTACCAAGAGTCAATAATATGATGCTATGTGAACCAATGAACTCAAACTTAAAAAAAATGTATCCAATAATAATTAACCAGAATCAGTTTAAGCACTACTAGTTAGGAATGCAAGTTCAGATGATTTATTTAGCAGTAGAGTCCACAGCTTAAACCCTTGCCTCTAAATGTAACTAAATGTGTATTCTTTATTTTTGTAAAAATTTTAAAGTGAAGCTAAAAAAATTATGATAATTTTAGTAACTGAAATTTACCATGTGAGGTAGTGACTCCAAATGGCTCAGGTAACTCATTACCTAGTAACCATTCCCTGTACAGCTCATAAAAACCCAATTTCTATCGGAACACAATCTTCACTTTTTCTGTGATGCTGCTAGGCCCTTTAGGTTTTATTCTATTATTAAACATTCAAATTTATAAACATGTAATGAGAAAAAAAGCAAGGAATTAAAGGCAGAATTTGTAGGTAAACATCTTCTAACTACTTCTCTGTCTGCCACCCTTTGCCTGGCAGGAGGGTATTGCTGATATGACAGTTTTTATAAGTCCCAGCGAGGAAAGACTATTTGCAAATTCCAGACATCACTCCATTCACCACTTACACCAGAACAAACTGCTACTTAATTTCATGAAACAGCTCAGACAGTGATGAGACACAGATATTCCAATTGTAAATATAGTCATGAAAGCACAACATAATCTTCTGAATCACAAGCAGCAATATTTATATATGGCAGCAAATGACCGTGTAGAGATCATTTGAAGAACAGCTTACTAACCGTCTTTCCTATACGTCTACGTTTTCTTTCTGTTATGGTGAGTGAGTGCCTTTCCTTTCTGTCAGTTTCATTCTTTGTAATTGCTGTTGCCCCAATTCTTGACCATTTCAACCTTCTTTCCTTTCTTTAAAGCTTCTCCCTTTAGAGTCGAAAGAATGACATACTAATAAAATGAATTATTGTTTTATTTTCTTAACTTGAAATAGAGAAGATTGTAAAAACCTAGAAGTTGTTCAGTATGACTGAAGTTTCTCTTTACTTATGTGTATGAGGAGCTAAAAGGATAGAATTTGCCAAATATTCACTGTATCAAGTGTTCATTTATTTCTCTATGGGTATCTTCCCTGAATAATTTTCTTTTTCCTAAATGGATTCATGACCTTCAATAGATCTTTTCTTTTCTTCTAGTCAGAGATACAAAAAATTATTTACACGAAGTACAAACGATCACTTTTATGTAGAGGTATAAGTACAACTAGAAGGCATTACGTCTTGCTCTACTTCTTAGAAAAGAAGTGTGCACCTGGGCAATACATAGTCATCAATATTCAGTGGAGTTAAAAAAACTTTAAGCTGACTTCTTATGTCATTGGTCTCAGTTTATGATACTATGAAAAATTTCTACTTGTAATTTTCTGAAGCTCATATTTTTCAAACATAGGTCATTAAATATCCCTACCCTAATATGTTTCTATTCATATTATATTTAATTATTTGAATTTATTAGAAATTCACTATTAATGATAAAATCTAATAAATTATTAGAATTATAATAAAAATAGAAATGTATATTTGTTATATCTCAATGAATTTATATTTTAAGTATGTATTTATTTATTTTCTTTTTATGTATGTATTTATTTATTTTTTAATCCTTACCCAAGGAAGTATTTTCTAATAGAATTCCCATAATTTGGTCATCTTTTTATCATTCCAGCTATTAGTGTTTAGCAGCAGAATACTTACAGTGTTCTTGGAAATCTGTTAAGGAGCTTACATTCATTTTATCTAACCCCCACAGCAATTCTCTGACATAGATGCTATTATTTCCACTTACAGCTGAAAAATCAGAGTCTCTGTGAAATTAAGCAACTTAATAAAAATTCACAGAATCATAACTTAAATCTGATTCTGTCTGATTCAGAGCTACTTCTTTCTTTGTCTCCCTGATTCTGTATCTTGTAGCAACTTGAGTGTGACATAGATGCTGTTTCTTTTGCCTAAATCAGTCACTCAGGAGTGGAATAGAATTGCTGTAATTATCTTACACCAGTGGTTTTCACCCAGGGGCAATTTTGCCTCCAAGAGTACATTTGGAAAATTTGGTTAGGAAAATTTAGTTGTCAAAATTAGCTGGGCCTGGAAGAGACATTACAAGTATCTAATGAATAAAAGACAAGGATATTGCTAATCAACCTAAAATGCATAGAACAGCCCCTATAACAAATAATTGTCTGTCCACAGCACTAGTGTTGACAAACCATGCTTTAGGGTTTCAATAACTGTGTAGTCATACTTCCTTCCTAATTAACCACTCCCTGACTTCCCCTCAACACCACAATATACTCAAAATGCAGATTATATAAGAGAAAGTTTGAAGAAATGGGAGTCAAAGAGACTGAAAAAAACAAGCTTCAACTATTGATTTTTTTCCAAGGATATATATTAATCATTAATTTTATTTTCTGTCTTGCCTTCTCAGAGACACCGATAGTGTGATAATCTTGTGCTCTTTCAGAAATGATATTAATTTCATGGAGTTTTTGTGGGTAAAATATCCTCTCTTCCCTAGTAATTCTGAGAATGTCTGAAGTATAATATGGGTGTTCTTGTCACAAATCTTTATAAATGCATTCAGTTAATAGAAAACATATATATATATATATATATATATATATGTATATATCAGGCATTAAGTCTTTAGACTATATATATGCATTATTTTTTATTTATTTTTTATTTTGTTTTATTTTATTTATTTATTTTTGTTACAGATATTTCTCTTTTTTCCCCCATTGACACCCTCCCCCCTCCCTCCCCACCCTGTCCATTGGTTATTCATACATGCATATAAGTTCTGTGGTTTATCTCTCCCCCCACCCCCTCTTCTGGAGATTGTCAGTCTATATCCTACTTCCACATCTCTGGGACTACCCCATTCCTCAGACTGTTATGTTCATTATGTTCCACAAATAAGTGAGATCATATGATACTTGTTGTTCTCCACTTGGCTTGTTTCACTTAGGATAATACTTTCCAGGTCCCTCATGTCGTCTCAAAGGATAAGAGATCTTTCTTTCTTATAGCTGCATAGTACTCCATTGTGTATATGTACCACAACTTTTTTTTAAACTCATCTTTATTGTTGAATGTATTACAGATGTTTCTCCCATTTTTCCTCATTGACCCCCTCCTCCCCATTCCTTCCTTTTCCTGCCTTCCCCAAACTATTGTTGGTATCCATTGGTTATGCATATATGCATAGAATTTCTTTGATTTATGTCATCTCACCCTCCCTCCCTCTTTCCCTTTGAGGTTCATCAGTCTAACAACCAATTTGTACTTCTTAATTCCTTCATCTTTTTCACCCAGCCCCCAGCCCTCACCCATCTGGCAAGCAACAAAAAGTTCTCTGTATCTATGAGTTTGTTTCTGTTCTGCTTGCTCATTTTGTTTGTAGATTCAATTGTTAATAGATAATGTATTATTTGCCATTTTATTGTTCATATTTTTGTTCTTCTTCACCTTCAAGAAGACCCTTCAACATTTCATATAATTCTGGTTTGGTGGTGGTGAATTTCTTTAGCTTTTTCTTGTCTGGGAAACTCTTGATATGTCCATCAATTCTAAATGATAACTTTGCAGGATAGAGTAATCTTGGTTGTAGATCATTGCTTTTCATCACCTTGAATATCTCTTGCCACTCCTTTCTGGCCTGCAAAGTTTCTTTTGAGAAATCAGCTGACAGTCTTATGGGAGCTCCTTTGTTAGTAATAAACTGCTTTTCTCTTGCTGCTTTTAATATTCTCTTTGTATTTAACCTTTGGCATTTTGATGATGATGTGTCTTGGTGTGGACCTCTTTGGGTTCAACCTGTTTGGGACTCTCTGTGCTTCCTGGACTTGTATATCTGTTTCCTTCACCAAGTTAGGAAAGTTTTCTGTCTTTATTGTTTCAAATATTTTCATCAATTTCTTGCTCTCTCTCTCTTTTCCTTCAGGTACCCCTATGATGCGAATGTTGGCATGGTTGAAGTTTTCCCAGAGACTCCTTACACTTTACTCATTTTTTTGGATTCTTTTTTTCTTTTTGCTGTTCTAGTTGGGTGTTTTCTGCTTCCTTATATTCCAAATCAATGGTTTGCTTTTTGGCTTTACCTACTCTACTATTGATTCCCTGTAAATTATTCTTTATTTCAGTTAGTGCATCTTTAATTTCTGGCCTTTTTTTATGTTGTTGATGTTCTCACTAAGTTCCTCAGAGGTCTCCTTAAGTTCCTTGAAGGTCTTACTAAGTCCCTTGGATGTTTCACCAAGTTCCCTGAGCAACCTTATAACCTGTGTTCTGAACTCTGCATCAGTTAGATTGCTTATCTCCATTTTGTTAATTCTTTTCCTGGAGTTTTGTTCTTTTCTTTCATTTGGGACATGTTTCTTTGTCTACTTATTTTGGCTGCTTCCCTGTGATTATTTCTATGTATTAGGCAGAGTTGCTATGCCTCCTAGGCTTCATAGGGTGGTCTACTGTTGTAGGTGTCCTGTAGGATCCAGTGACACAGTCTCCCTGATCACCCCAGCTAGGCCTATGCAGTGCACCTCTAGTGTGGACTGTACACCCTTCTGTTGTAATTGAGTCTTGATTGCTGTTGGCACATCAATGGAAGGGGTTTACTCAGGCTGGTCAGATATAAAAACTGGCTGTGCCCACTAACCACTACCTTGGAGGATCAGCTATGTAGGGGCCCACCGCACAGAACAAGACTTACTTCAGCAGGGCTCTGGTACCCACTGAGTCCACTCATTGAGAGTGTCACTTGTGGAGGTGGTTGGGTGGTGGTGTTTCGATGTGGTCTGAAGCTGTTCACCAGGTGTGCTGGCTCTGGGGCAAGGTCAGCCATTACCTGTGCTCCATCCAGGGCAACCTGGCATAAGTTACAAAGTAAACTACAAATGGCTGCTGTTTGTGCTGGGCTTGGAGGTGTCCAGGAAAAGCCAAGCTGTGAACCAAGGCTGGCTGCTTCTAGTGCCAGGCCTGGGGCTACACGAGAGGTATGGGCTTGCTGAGACTGGCCTCTCTTGAACCCTGGCTCTACACCGCTCTTGTGGGCCACTGGGCTACACAGGTCCATCTGGAACCCCAGCTCCACACCGCTCTTGTGGGTCGCTGGGTCGCACAGGGCCCTATGGAGCCTCGGTTCCTGCCGCTGGGGGTTGAGGAGTGCTACTGCCCAGTGGGGCTCAGCTTCTGCTCAGCCTTTGCTGTAGTCTTTTTTTGGGTGGGAGATAGTTCTCTGCAGCTGGTCTGTGCTTCTGTTGCCTGGGGATAGATGTCTGCTCCCCAGCCTTTGTTGCTGGGGGTATATCTCAACTCTGATTAGGCTGCTACTGTGGGGGATGGTACTAGGCTCCTGGCCATATGCAGTTTCCGCAAGCGGCACCTTGACAGCTCCACTACTGTGCATTGGTCTGTGTTGACACAGGGTGTCCACTGACCCAGTGGTGCCAGGTGCACTGCTGGGCTCAGGTACCAGATGCTGCTTGTTTGAGAGATTTTAGGAAACTCTGAAGCAGGATCCAACACAGGCCAATCCTATGGTAAAGCCTTTGGAAACAGCTTGGGTGGGCCTGAAAGTTGGGTGGGGCGGAGCCGCAGGGAATCACCAGGGCAGGGCCAACAGTGTGAACCAGGTTGCTGGAGTCCCAGATATGGTGGCTGTCTGCCTGCCCTGTGGGGTAAGGGCTCACCAAAGGAAAAATGGCCTCCACCAGCACGTCTGTCCAGGAGAAAGTTGCCCCTCGAGCCCTCATCCGGAGACCAAACAGCTCAGTTCTTCCCTGTTCTCTGGTGCCCTTCAAGATGCCCCCCCCTCAGAGCTCAGAGGAAGTGTGTCTGAGTAAGTCTGTGCACAGGGCTCTTTAAGAGGAACTGCTGGGGCTTCCATAGCTGCACCCTCCCTCCGTCTCAGTTCCCGCTGGTTTTACAGCCAGAAGTTATGGGAACTTTTCTTCCTGGCACTGGGACCCTGAGCTGGATCCCTGAGCTGGGTGCCTCATGTGGGATGGAGACCCCTCACTCCTCAGGGAGGGCCTTCCCAGCCAAGGTGACCCTCCTGATTTTTATCCTCCACACGTGGGTGTGGGACAAGCCAGTCTGAGTCTCCGCCCCTCCAACCAGTCTCCATGTGACAGCTTCTTTAATTTTGTAGTTGTAGGACTTCAATTCAGCTGGATTATAGGTGGTCCTGAATGATGGTTGTGTTGTAGTTTAGCTGTAATTTTGATGTGGTTGTGGGAGGACGCGATACTGCGTTTACCTACGCTGCCATCTTTCTGTCCTCTATATATGCATTAAATTTTTTAGAATGCTCTCAGTATGAAAAGTTATTCAAATAACCCTTAAATATTATATGGTTTCTTGTGAGGAAGAAAAACAACAGTAATAAAAAAAATCAGGATTTGGGGTTCAGTTTCATCAATACTTACCCCCCTGGAATTTTTCTGAAAGTTCATTGCGTATACTACATTCAGAAAGTAGCCTGGAATTCACTTTCAGCACCACATCAGTCAAACTTCAACTTTTCCTTTCCACTGATGCTATTTCTTCCACACTGTTGTATTTGTGATCCCTTCACCTCCTGTCATCCAAAAGGCAATGTCCAGACAGTAGCATGTGACCTTCTAATAGAATATACCAGCCACCCTTAAGTTACAGGAGTGCAGAGGTGATATGACTCACCCTGGATCTGAGGGCCGGGAAGGGCAGAATGGTAGTTCTGTGGGTTGTTGCCAACTTATCTTTCTCTCTTCATCACTTTTCCTGTCTTGACCAGAGAGTACCTTTCCACTATCAGCTCATTCTCTGATGAACGCTACGTTTAGTTTTTCAAGACTCCTATAATATATCACCTCTCTGCATTATTGTCTTGATACATTGCAGTGACAAAAGCTTATATCACGGAGCTAAAGAATAAAATCTTTTGTCTGGGCATTAACACAAAAACTGTCTTCAGAGGGAAACCCCAAAGCAAAACATTCAGTGTGTTTATTACTTACCAGTAGGAAGATCTCAGAACTATATCCTGAAACACAAGCCAAATTAGTGTATAAAAAAGACCAGTTTCACCTATAATCACAATAGAAAGCTATAAAAAATGAGTTGTGTTGATATTGAATGAGTTCTAAGAGCGGTACAGATAAGGCTCCAGGGCCTGATTTCATAGCGTTTTACACCCACATAGCTGCCAAATATAGAACTAATAGCATAAGATTGTGATTATTGCCGGAAAAAAATGATACAGTGTTTAACCAAGTACATTTATTTGTTGCATCATTAAAGGCATGAAATAAAGTGGTAATTTTAAACTGATTTTATTTCCAAGAAATATAATAAAAACAGAATTAAAGGAAATAACTTGATTAAAACAATTTCAAATTTTATTTCACTAATGTGGTTTTATCTTTTAAATAAGCTAATGTATACTATCATTCAGTAAAGAACTGTGGAGTAAAGTCATGCAATTTGTAATGCTATTTATTCTAACATTTTAAAAAATTCTCTACAATAGTAATACCATTGCTAACACTGCCCCCTACTCCCACATTCTCAAATTTAAATTTGTATCTGGAATTCTTAACTATTCTTCTACTAGGTTGGCTTGATAGACTTAAACAGATTAGCTTTGCTGAGCTAGTATTATTTGTAGTGCAAAAGGAAGGAATCATTCAAAAGAATGAACAGTAAAAATGGGTTTTTATAAAATCCTTTGGTAATTAAAGTTGGAAGATTTATATTTGAGTGAATAATATGTGTGATGTTATTGAGTTGTATTATTATTTAGGAAAATTACCACCTTGAATGTCCAAGTGCCTTAGTTATTTAATTGGTAGATACTGAAATATTTGAAATATTGTCCCTTTTCATTTCGTTCAGTTTTATGGAGAAAAGAATTATCTGATATAAAAAAATTTTCCTTCAGTGGATTCATACAAATGCTTTCTTGGTTTATATTTCATTTCCATAGCCTATAATCACAAATTTAATAACAGCTAAAATTTTAAGCAGCTTATATGTATAGTAAGTAGTCAAAATCATTGTTTTTTTCACTGGTTAATTCAATTTAAAAAACCTCCCCTAGCCCTGGCCAGTTTGGCTCAGCAGTTAGAGCGTCGGCCTGCGGTCTGGAGAGACCCGGGTTCGGTTCCCGCTAAGGGCACGTACTTCGGTTGCAGTTTGTCCCCGGCCCTGGTTGGTCGTGCGGGTGGCAGCCACTCGATGTGTCCCTTCACGTCGATGTTTCTGTCTGTCTTTCCCTTCCTCTCTCTCCCTCCCACTCTATCTGTACAAAAAATGGAAAAATATCCTCGGGTGAGGATAAAAAAAAAAAGAAAAAACAAAAAACAAAAAAAAAAACCTCCCCTAAACTTTTATATACTCTTCACTTGTTAAGATCAACAGCACATGTAGATATTAACAACTAACTTGTACAGGCAAGAGGAGTTTGCTAGAAATATTATTGAAGAGATTATCTCACTACTTATAAACATAGAAAAAGACTATAATATAAAAACAATATCATCATTTCTTGGTAGCAAAGTCAGATGATAAAAACTCATACAATGGAACATGAATAAGTTTTAAGGAAAAGATTCAATCGTGATGCATTCAACTCAATACTGATTGAATACTATATATCAGGCATTAGAGGAGGTTCTAGTAATATAGAAACATGGACAGTACATTTTCTATTCTCCAATGATTTATAATACGAGATAAGTAAAACTAATATTTGCTGACATTCATTGAAAGTTTACAATGTCACTATTTTTACCACCTGTTTTTATTGGTAGCACTTATCTATTTATACCTGAGTTCATATCCAGGATCATCGGCCTGGCCTTCAATATTTTGTGATCTACATTAGAATTAGAAAAAAAATGGCACATAAACAACCAAATTTCATATTGAAATATGTTCTAAATGATACTTTTGGTGTTAATGAATATTTTATGAAGAGCTAATCAGTAGCTTTTACCCATAATGTCTCTAACTTTGAGTTTTCTCATGTATAAAATTCTGCTATTACAACCTCAGTTAATTCATGCAATCATGCATTTGTTCAGTCTTTCTGTCTTTATTGCATGCTTTCTCTATGTATGCCCCAATATTCAGCCTCTATCTGAGAGAAACATTCTTGAACAGGACTTATTTTAACAAATTTCTTAACAAAACTCTGATTCAGGATACACATAAAATCTGGTGAGGTGAAGATATATGAATGGAGTAAGGACATAAATTTTAGGGATAGTTAGCAATGGTGGGAACTGGAAGGAAAAAGCAACATAATGGTCTGTTGGGGAAAGTATAGAGGTAAAGTCAAAAGAAAATAGAAGTTATCTCTCTCCTGAGCAGACCTGCCATTGCTGCCCCTCATTACGAGGAATTGGTGCTATAGAATTTGTATTTTTGTTTAAAAAGGCATAAGGTGTATTAGATGTAAAGTGGGAGTAATACACACTCAAGTTTTCTGGAGGATATTTTTGTTTCATATAATATGTATAAGAAGTAAAATATTTGGGAACTGTAACATAGTACAAATAAAAGTTTTACTGACCAAAAACCTTAGTAGATAAAAAGTCTTCTCACTTTATTTTAATTTGTGTCAATTCAATGTTTTAAGCTTTTTAATTTTGAAATCAATGCACAAGAAGTATTAGCAATAGTACACTCCTTCAGATCTCCCCATTGGTTGCATTTTTTGTTACTGAAGTATAATTTCTTTCTTTCTTTATTTTTTTTATCCTCACCCAAGGACATTTTTCCATTTTTTGTTCAGATAGAGTAGGAGGGAAAGAGAGAGAGAAACATCGACATGAAAGGGACACATCGAGTGGCTGCCACCCGCACGACCCAATCAGGGCCGGGGACAAACTGCAACCGAGGTACATGCCCTTAGCAGGAACCAAACTCTGGTCTCTCTGGACCGCAGATCAACGCTCTAACTGCTGAGCCAAACTGGCCAGGGCCTAAAGTACGATTTCAAAACCAGGAAATCCACTATGTGGCATTTAATCACAACTGCAGATTCATGGAGCCGTACATGCACTCAAAAAATATAATTATTTTATCACCTCAAAGATCTCCCTTGTGACCCTAGTTGCTATGCTGCTAGATGTTTACTGTAGTTGCCTGTGGCAGGTATAACAAGTTGCCACAAACTGGGTGGCTTAAAATAGCAACATTTCGTTTCATTCGGTTCTTAAGACCACAAGTCCAAGGTCAAAGTGTTGACAGCTATGTTCCTGTGGAGGTCTAGGGGAGAATCCTCTTTTCCTCCTCCACTTTCTGGTCAATATCAGCTTTCCCTTGTTAGTGTCGCATCTCTCTCCACCAGATTTTCACGTGTCTTCCTCTCTGAGTGTATCTTATAAAGACACCTGTGGTTGAATTTAGGGCCCACCAGAACAATCCATCTCTTCTCAAGATTCCAAACTTAATTCTGTTTTACTATAAAAGGGATGTCCACAGGTTCTGGGGAGATGGATTTGGATCCATTTTTCTGGGGACCACCATTCAACACACTGCTCCCTTTTTAGCTAATATATTCCATCCCATCTCCCAGTCCCTAGCATACCTACCTAAGTTTCCACAGCAACCAACCTGTTTTCTGTCTCTAAAATTTTATCATTTCATTAATGTTAAATAATGAATTCACACAGTATGTTATCTTTTAAGATTGTGTGTATATGTTTCTCATTATAATGCCCTTGAGGTAAACATTGCTGTGTGTCTTAAAATTTATTTTTACTGCCAACTAGCATTCAATGGCATGGATGTACCACACTGTTTGTTTAGCCAATATCCTGCTGTAGAACATATTGGGACCTTCCAGGTCTGGGATATTATATATACAGCTGTAGTGAACAATCATGTGTAGGTATTTTTTGAACATGCATTTTTTTAAAATGTATCTTTATTGTTGAAAATTATTACAAATGTCCCTCCTTTTCCTCCTTTGATCCCCTTGACCCCCTGCTCCCACTCACCCTTGCCTTCATGGCCCTATTTTTGTTGTCCATTGGTTATACATATATGCATATAAGTTTTTTGCTTTCTCTCTTCCTGCCCCTCACCCCCTTCCCTCAAAGGTTCATCAGTCTGTTCCCTACTTCCATATCTCTGGATCTAATTTGTTTGATAGTTTATTTTGTTCAGTAGATTTCACAAATATGTGAGATTGTGTGATACTTATCTTTCTGTGACTGGCTTACTTCCTTTAGCATAATACTCTTCAGGTTCCTACATGCTCTACTGTTTTTTTTTGTTTTTATCCCCAGTAGATACCCATTTTTATATTTTCATTTATATAGGATAAATAGCCAGGAGTTTGACTCTCAGGTCTTAGTGTATAGTTAGTATTTACAGAATTATCTAACTATTTTCCACAGTGGCTGTAACATTTACTTTCCATCGACAATGTATGAATGATATTGTTTTTGCATATCCTTACCAACGTCTAGTATTGTCACAATTATAAATTGTAACTGTTCTAATAGGTGTGTAGGGATATTTCCCTAGTGGCTAGTGATGCTAGTGATGAGGAACATCTTTTATGTGTTTATTTTCCATCAGGATAGCTCCTTGGGTAAAATGTCTCTTCATGTCTTTTGCCCATTTTTTAATTGGAGTGCTTTATTTTTCTATTGAATGTTTAGATTTCTCTCTTTATATCTTGATATGATTCTTTGTTAGATATGTGGTTTTAAATTGTCTCCCTCTGTATGGCTTGCCTTTTCACTATTTTAAAGGCTATTTCACAGAGAAAACATTTTAAATTTTGGCAAAGTCCAATATATCATTATTTTTCTTTTATAGATTGTGCTTTTATAATCATGTCAAAAAACCAAGCCCTGGATTCTAAAGTTTTCCTTCTGTATTTTACTCTAAAAGTTTTATAGTGCAATGCTTTTTATACTTAAATCTGTGACCCATTTTGTGTTAATTTTTGTGTACAGTGTGAGGGTTTTTTTTCCCCCCATTTAACCCCAACTGCTATAGCACTGTTTGTTAAAAAAAAGTATCCTTTCTCCATTAAATTGCTTTTGTACCTCTGTAGGCCTATGTATGTGTTCTCTATATTTCTTAAATTGTAGTAGTGAAAGTGGAAATCCTAGCCTTGTTCCCAGTCTTAGGGAGAACAACTTCAATCTTTCACTATTATATATTTAGTTAACTATATGTAGGTTTTTTCTAGGTATTCTTTATCAAGTTGAGGAAGTTTTATCTATATTTCTGGGTTTCTGAGTGTTTTTATCATAAATAGCTTATTGAATGTTCCCAAGTCTTTACCTGTATCAATTCATATGATCATGTGATTTTTCTTCTTTGGTTTGTATTATTATGGATTTTATTGATTGATTTACAAATGTTGAACCAGCCTTGAATCCCTGGCATAAACCACAATGGCTCATGATATATATATATATATATATATATATATATATATATATATATATATATATATTTTAAATGTTGCTGAAGTCTATGTGTTAATGTTTTGTTAAAAATATTTGCCTCTGTATACATGAAGGATAGTAGTGTGTATCTTTCCTTCATTTTACTTTTCTCCTTATTTTTTCTTTTTAACTGTTTCTATCTGGTTGTGGTTGCATGCTAAATAAATTGGGAACTTCTAATCCAAACATGGTAATGGAAACCCATTGCTCCTTGATCATTGCTGATAAGTACTTGTATGAAGACTAATTAATACAAGATGTAGCTATAGAAGAACTACAAAATATAGGATAATAAAAGATAACTCCAGAAATGAAGGAGTAACATAGTAACAGGTTACATTTTTTTGGTTTGATGTCACACTTATTGTTGTGTGGAAATTGAACCACTCTTATATCCCTGGTGTAATTCCCACATGATTACAGTGTATAATTCTTTTAATGTACTGTTGAGTTGAGTTTACTAGTATTTTGTTGAGAATTTTGCCATCTATGTTCATCATATTTGCCTATAATTCTCTCTCTCTCTCTCTTTTTTTTTTTTTGTAGTGTGTGTGGTTTTGGTATCAAAGTTATTCTAGTCTCAGAATGAGTTTAAAAGCCTTCTCTCCTCTTCAGTTATTTTGTGGAATACTTTGAGAAGGATGGGTACTAATTTTTCTTTAAATGTTTGGTAGAATTCATCCGTGAAGCTCTCTGGTCCTGGGTTTTTGCTTTTTTTAGGAATTTTTTGATTGTTGCTTAATTTCATTGCTAGTAATTGGTCTATTCAGATTTACTGTCTCTTCCTGGTTTAGACTTGGAAGGTTGTATGTTTCTAAAAATTTATCATTTTCTTCTAGGTTGTTTAATTTGTTAGCATATATTGTTCACAATATCCTTTAAATGCCCTTTTTATTTCTGTTGCATTGGTTGTAATCTCTTCTTTTTAACTTTTGATTTTATTTATTTGTATTCTCTCTTCTTGCTTGATAAGTCTTTTATTTATCTTTTCAAAGAATCAGCTCTTAGTTTCATTAATCTTTTCCATTGTTTTTCTATTTTCTTTTTTATTTCTTTCCAGTCTCATCTTTATTATTTTCTTTCTTCTGCTTACACTGAGTTTTGCTGGTTTCTCTTTTTCTTGTTCCTTTAGGTGTAAATTTAGATTGTTTTGTTGAGGTTTTTCCTGCTTCTTGACTTTCCTCTTACATAACTTTCCTGCTTGTGCTGCATCACATACATTTTGCAAGGTTGTATTTTCATTTTATTTGCCTAAAGGAGTTTTTGATTTCCTGCTTGATTTTCTCTGACCATTGGTTGTTGAGAAACATAGTTTTTTGTTGTTTTAAAAAAAATATTTTTTTCTTTATTGATTTTTAGAGAGAGAGGAAGGGAGAGGAAGAGAGAGATAGAAACATCAATGAGAGAGAACATCGATTGGCCGCCTCCTGCATGCTCCCCACTGGGGATTTGACCCACAACCTAGGCATGTGCCCTGACCGGGAATCAAACCGGTGACCTCTTGGTGCATGGGTTGATGCTCAACCACTGCGCCACACCAGCAGGGCAAGAGAAACATAGTTTTTAATCTCCATATATTTGTGTTTTTACAGTTTTCTTCCTACAGTTGATTTCTAGTGTCATGCCGTTTTGTCAGAAAATATGTTTAATATATGCATGCGGCTCTTTTTATTTGATGAAGTCTCCTTAGATGACTTTTACAACAACATTCATGAGTCAACATTGCTTAGATGATATAATGTGAAGGATGAAGAGAAGTTTCTTTTAAAAGTATTCTTTGCATTGATCTTACAAAATTGTTTTTGAATCCTTAAACTCTTTCCTGTTTCAATGATTCCATCTGAAATGCAGATACGTTTGCAACAAATAACTAAGATAAATTAGAAGAAATCTTATGTAGTCAGATTTTGATTGAATGTAATAATACTAGGAAAAATTTAATAGTACCTCTTACTTCTCTTCTTTGCTTTGCCAGACACTTATTTCTGAGACTTGTCATAAACTAAAAGATCCTTAAGGAGGAGCCATTTGAATTATTATTTATAGCCAAGAAATATATAGAAACCTTTTCAACATAACATTCAGAAGTTACTTACTTAGACTAAGATGCCAGAAAGTCAGGGTTATTTTCCTTCATTATTGTGATGTTCTTTTTATTCAGCAAAAATCTAGCTTCCTTTAGTTTCAATTAGGAAAAATAAAAGTAAATGTCTGGAACCTGGCCACAGTGTCAAGGTGAACTGGAATCCTGTGACTTTAGGAGAGCCAATGCATTAAGAGAGAGAGCAATCCGTGACGGAATAATTAAGCGGCAGATTTCTCTAGAAAAATGTTCCCCTCCTCTGAGAAAAGGTGAAGGACTCTAAGAAGTACCAGCAAGATAGAGTACCTCTCCAAAATCCTCTCCAAAGGTTAATGTTGTATAAACTGTAATTTGCACCTTGAGTCTGAAGTACAGAACTATACTGTCTATTCTGGATTGTCTCTTGTGCACAGGTATGGCTAATAACAATACGTTCATTTTTTGCTATAAGATTATAGTAACAACCTAGCCTCTAGATATGATGAACATAGGTAAGTGGTTTCATGAGAAACACAACTAAAAATTTTACAGCTCTTCGAGAAGCAGTGAATCCTTGACAGCAGAGGTGTTTTTTTTTTTTTTTTTCCAGGCAATGGGAGTCAATATGGATTAGTGGGGAAAATAAAAACACTTACATTTGTAGAACCTGGAAACAATTCAGAGTAATAAACTTCAAAGTGATTTGAACAGTGGAAGCTTAATATAAATATTAAGTATAACAGTAAAATAACTGTAAAGATATAAAAATAAATAAAACTCAAAATAATACCCTAGCACTGTGGAGTAACCAAGGAAAGGAAAACATGGGAGGAGGCCCCTCCTGCATTGCTGGGAATCAGACCTCTTTGGGGAAGATGTGGTTACAGTGCACTCAGTTGTGGAGGAGTTCACTAAGTTCCCATGCCAAAGCTAGTCCACAGTCAGTAGGCTAGGAGGAGATACCCTTCTGGAATATAGGGGACCAAGGATGGTGAGCCAGCAAAAATAGGGAATTGGCACATTGCGAACATACATACCAGGAGTGTCCAGCCTAGGAAATAGAGTGTCCATATTGCAAGGGCCACAAGAAATAACCACTGTGTTGCAGGCAGGTAGAGGTTGCCAAGAGTTTTTTATAAGGCAACAGCCATAGATTGTATTAAATACCCTGTTTTGTTTATTAAAAGGATCACTTTTTTTATTTTCAATTTGATATTATAATATTTTATTAATTTTTTTCTAGCGTTAAATCAGCCTTCCTAGAATAGATCTCTCTTGACCATCACATATTGTGCTTTGTATGTACCATTGAATTTGATTTGCTACTTTTAAAAAAAGATTTTGCATGTACATTTATGAGCTGTATTGATTGGTGTGTGTGTGTGTGTGTGTGTGTGTGTTTCTTGTAATGACTCTAGTTTTGCTATCAGAGTACTGTCATTGATTGGCATACTATCCAATATCTAACTAAAGGGAGCTAAAGAGAATAAACATTGTGCCCATTAATCTATAGATCACTTTCTATAATCTATCTCATATCTCATTTCTATTTTTTATTTGTTTGTTTGTTTTTGCAACGTCTCTTACAAAGTTAAAAAGAACACATGCCTGGTAATAGGTAAACTGCAATTAAATTGTGTGGCATCTATCATTTCTTTACCTGTGTTGTAATGACTGGCTGGTACCTTGAAGCATTTTCCCTGAGTAGCAAACATAGTGCCAGCTGAGGTGCTAGAGGGTTAGTATAAGAGGAAGGTTCTGCCCAGCCGGTGTAGCTCAGTGGTTGAGCGTTGACCCATGCACCAAGAGGTCGCCAGTTTGATTCCCAGTCAGGGCACATGCCCAGGTTGTGGACCCAATTCCCAGTGAGAGAGATGCAGGAGGTGGCCAATTGATGTTCTCTCTCATCGATGTTTCTCTCTCTCTCTCCCTTCCTCTCTCTAAAAATCAATAAAGAAAAAAATTTTTTTTAAAGAAGAAGGTTCTTCTCTTTGTTCCTGTTTTTGCTTTTTCTCCTTAATCTTGCTGTTACATGATCAGAGGAAATTTGATGCAACCATGCAACCAGAGAACATAGTATCTTATGAGCTTGGATCCCAGTGCCACCCCACTAACCTAATTGCTGCAACCATCTCAAGGACACTGTGCACTCCATCTGTACTGCCCTGATGCCAATAAGTTTCTGACATATTAATTCCTTTTATGCACCTGTCTCTTAATCTATACCTGCCTGCAACACAGTGGTTATTTCTTGATTACCATGATAAAGGGC
The DNA here is from genome assembly GCF_014108415.1 of Molossus molossus. NCBI lineage: Eukaryota > Metazoa > Chordata > Mammalia > Chiroptera > Molossidae > Molossus > Molossus molossus. The sequence continues at coordinate 30,373,485 of NW_023425348.1, forward strand.
ATCTTAAATAAAATCAGTCTTTCACCACACTTAATGGTATAGATGGAATGTTACTAAGATTGGGAACAAGAAAGGAAGTCATTTCTCACCACTTTTATTCAACATTGTACTAAAATTTCTAGCCAGTGCAATCAGGCAAGAAGACAAAAGGCATATAGAGTGGAAAGAAAATAAAATGCATCTGTTTTGCAGATGACATGACTTTCTACATAGAAAATGTAATAGAATCTGCAAAAAATAAATACTAAAACAAAAAAGTAACTTTAGGAATGTGGAAAGTTACAAGAACAAATAAGTCACTGTACTTCTTAATATTAGCAACAATTTGCAATTAAAATGCAAAAATAATTCAATTTAAAAGAGCACTAAAATATATATTCTTAACAATGTGTGCATATTGTTAAGAATAGTACTTTTTTTGATATTGCAAAACTGGAAATAATCCAGCTGTCTACACAGTCTGTGGTATGTACAAATAATGAAATACTACTCAGCAATAAAAAAAAAAAAAAAGTACTGCCCTGGTCAGTTTGCTCAGCGGTTAGAGCATCAGCCTGCTGCTGTCCAGAGAGACCTGGGTTCGGTTCCTGCTAAGGGCACATACCTCGGTTGCAGTTTGTCCCCACCCCTGGTTGGGTTGTGTGGGTGGCAGCCACTCAATGTGTCCCTTTCACATTGATGTTTTCTCTCTCTCTCTCTCTCTCTCTCTCTCTCTCTCTTTCTCTCTCTCTCTTTCTCTCTCTCTCTTCCTCTCTCTCCCTCCTACTCTATCTGAACAAAAAATGGAAAAATGTCCTCGGGTGAGGATAAAAAAAACAAACAATGTATTGATATACACTGTTAAAGCATCTGAAACCCAGCTCGAGTGGTTCAGTTGGTTGAGCATCATCCTGTGCACCCAGGGATTGCTGGTTGGATTCTTGGTCAGGGCACATGCCTGGTTTGTGGTTTCAATCCCCGATCCTTATGGAGGGCAGCCATTCAGTGTTTCTCTCTCATGTCAATTTCTCATTCCCTCTTTCTTTTTCTCTCTTTCCCCCTTCCTCTCTCTAAGCATGTCCTCGGGTGAGGATTTTTTTAAAAAGAAGAAGAAAAAAAGAATCTGAAAATAATTATATTGAGTTAAAGAATCCAGATAAAATAGAGCACATGCATATGGTTTCATAAATAAATAATCTAGAAAATACAAACTAATATTTAGTACCCGAAAGCAGATAAATTGTTGCTTGGGAATGAAGGTAGTGGAAGGATGTGATTATAAGGAGCCACAAGGAGACTCTTGTGGCAAGGGGTGGCGTGGGGGGATGGATATGTATGTTTATTTTCTTGATTGTAGTCATACATTCACAAGTGTAGATATATATCAATGTTATCAAATTACATACATTAAATTTGTGACCCTATGTATGTCAATTGTACCTTAATAAAACTGTTGAAAACAATGAATACCGCTGACTAAAGAAGATATACAGATGGCAAATAAGAACCCAAAGAGTCCCACATCATATAACATCATTAAATGCTCATTAAAAGAACAATGGCATATCAGTATATGCACATTAGAATTAGAAATCCAGAGTTCTGACCGTACCAAGTGCCGACGGAGATGTAGGGCAACAGAAACTCTCATTGATTTCTGTCGGGAATGCAAAATGGTTCAGCCACATTTGATGACCATTTGGTAGTTTTTCACATAATTAAGCATACTCTTACCATACAATTCACCACTTGTGCTTCTTAATATTTACCTAAAGAATTGAAAACTTGTAACCACACAAAAACCTGCATACTAATGTTTTTAGCAGTTTTATTCATAATTGCTAAAACTTGGAAGTAACTAAGATGCCCTTCACTAGGTGATTGGATAAACTGTAGTACATCTAGGCAACGGAATATACTAAAAAGAAATGAGCTATTAAGCTATAAAAAGATGTAGACGAAGCTTAAATGCATATTACTGAGCAAAAGAAGCCAATCTGAAAAAGCTGCATACTATATGATGCCAACAGTGTGACATTCTGAAAAAAAGAAAATTATGAAGACACTAAAAAGATCAGTGGTTGCCAGGGGTGGTTTGAGAAAGGATGAAAAGACAGAACACAGAAGATTTTTAGGACAATGAAAATGCTCTTTATGATATTATAATGATGGATATAAGTCGTTATACATTTATCCAAACCCATAGAATGTACAACACCAAGAGTAAATTCTAAGGTTAACTATGGACTTGAGTAATTACAATGTGTCAGTGTAGATTTATTTATCCTTAGTAAATATGTAGCATTCTAGTGAGTGATATGATGATGAAGGAAGCTATGTGTGTGTGGGAGCAGGCAAGAGATGGCAAATCTCTGTATCTCATTTCAAGTTTTTTTTTGTTGTTGTTTGTAAACATGAATTGCTCTAAAAATAATTTAGTCTTTTAACATATTTTTAGGATAAAAACAAAAACAAAAAAAAGAAGAGTAAGTATCTTTGTAGCGCCCAGAAACACTCTTATACCTACTCCTTCTTAAGCCAATTTATTGATATTTACTTTGAGAAGCTTTCCTAGATTTCCTAGGTCAAGTTAATTCCCAGGTGAAGTTTATCTCCTGTCGCACTGTGCTTTGTATCTGCAGTCTGTGGTCTTTTCTGTCCTGCTCCCCGGTGCCACTCTTACTCTCCCTACAGTGTTTTCTTATAACATCCAGAGTGATAAAGTAAGATCACATCACTCCTCTACTTCACAGCAGTCAAGGACTTTTCTTAGCTAATGACTTAGAATAAAGTCTAAATCCTTTTCCATAGTCTACAGTAATGTACACGATAAGCTCCTATCTCACTTTCTGAGCTCATCTTCTATTTTTGTTGTGTTTATTATTATTCAAATTTCTTTTTGTTTTTTAAATGCTCCAAGCTCATAAAGCTTATATTGTCTTTAATGACTGGCTCCCTTAAGCACTAGACAGGAATAAATTACATTAAATATAAATTCTCTAATTTTATGATGATTGTTTACATGTTTCTCTTGTAGATCCTATTTCCAAAAAATACTTCTTTTGTCTTTATATCTATAGCCTTAGTAATATATCTACTAAAATATTACTGATGAATGTTTCAATGAATACATATATCATCATTAATGTTTAATTTGTCACTTGTTATTCTTAAAACTTGTCAGCACCTTGCCATTACCTTCTTGCTGGGATGATAACAGGAATGTTCAAATGCAACCTTCATTTCTTGGTAAATCTATAAGTCATTCAACTTCACAATCTCCTCGCATTTAAATCCTTCCTTCTGAATTAATATTTTACTGGTTAATAGCTGTCATAGTTTCCTCCTCATCATAATTCTGTCTCTTTAATATCTTCATCTATATATTTTTATGGATTCATATGAAATATCTTTAGAATTGTTATATTAGTTCTTCTACGTGTAGTAACATCTCATCTTTGTCCAGAAATATAAGCCAGCATAAGTATTTTATTTTTCATTAAGACATTTGTAAAAATGAAAGAAAAACTAAGCCCTTTTATTATTCTAACTTTTGGGCTAACATGAACTCAAATCTATTATGTTTTTTTCTCTCTGCTTACAACAGCCTTTTCTGACTTCATTGTATTTTTCTTCACTTTACTTCTTGCCAGCATTCTTAATTTGCTTTAGGGAGAATTCTTTTTCTGTGACATAATAGCTATGCAAATTTCACTACTGGAAAAACTGTCATCCTTCCAAGATGACCAGTTTGCTAACTATCAAAATCCAGAGGCAGGGAAAGGTCTACATTTCTCAACTAGGACATACAGTGGGTGTGGCTCCTGTTATTTTGAGACCTTATTTCCATTTGTACTCTGTCTCTGAACTAGATCAATGTGATACCTATATTTTCGCAACAGCTACCTATATCTGATCTGTAATTGTGCTCACTGGTCAGCAATTGTAACTTTTCAAATGACTTTCTTCTGACTTTTCTGCCTACTAAAGTTGATGTTTACAGTCTGCTTTGGTTAATGACTCACAATTCTGTTTAATTTAATTTATTTATAGCAAACATGTTATAAAATGCCCAATTTTATAAAAATTTAAAAGAATGGCTTAACATTTATATATTATCATCTAGCTATTAAATGTATTAATATTTCCCATATTTTGGTCAGTTTTCTGAAATATCTTAAATTAAATTTCACACATCATGATAATATTTTTTAAAAAATGTTTCATTATATGTATACTTTTAAGAATATAATAAAAATACATCAAACTTTCCTACATAAACACAGTTTTATTATCACACAAAATAATGACTAGTTCCTTTTATAATTTAATTAAAAATACCAATTTTTCCCCAAATTTTCCTAAATTATCACAGATAGCATGCCTTTGATGGTGCTCCTTATGTCACATTTAATCTAAAACAGAACCACAATTTTTGTGACATTGATTTGTTGAAAACTAGGTAAATGTTTCCTACAGAATGTTCCAACATTTGAATCTTGATGACCACTTTCTCATGATGTAATTTTATTCATTCGATCTGTCTCCTGTATTTTTTGTAAGTTGGAATTAAATCTGAAGACTTAATTAGTTTCAGGTTCAACATTTTTGGCAAGAATAGTTAATAAGTGGTTCTATATAATTTGTTTTATATTATAGTATACATGTAATAATTAACCTTTTTATATTGCTTGTATTGATGAGTGATTTCAGGTGGTAGCTATTTATTTATTTATTTATTTTTTTACTTTATTTTTATATATTTTTGAACTTCAGGCAAATTGCAAGAACAAAACATATAATACATATATACACATTTTACCTAGATTTACCAATTGATTATATTCTGTCCCATCTTGTTTTATTCTCTCTCTTTGTTTATACATATACACATATATATTATATATGTATGTGTGTGTGTGTGTGTGTGTGTATTTAAAACTTTTAGCTGAGAGTAAGTTTAAATATCACACAACTTCAACCCTAATAATTAACTGTGTGTTTACTAAGAATAAGGGCATTTTCTTCCGTATTCCACAATTATTAAAATCAGTAAATGTAACATTGAAGCAATATATTTAGTTTTTATTCAGAGACTATATTCATTGTTTGTCAGTGCCTCTATGATGCACTTTGCATATATATTTTTCCCATTTCAGAATCTAATCAGGTATCATGCATTGCATTTACTTGTGATAGCTCTTCCTCATTTAGGGCAGAATAAGATCATAGTCTTTCTTTATGCTTGAAGATCTTAAAAAGTCCTAGCCAGTTATTTTGTAGAGTCTTCCTTAAATTGAGTTTGTCTGATGTTTTCTCATGACTGTGAAAATTTGAGGAAGTCAGATTCACTCTTGATAATCATGGATTGCTTTAAGGCTAAATTGAAAACCAGATTAGAAAATACTTGGTAAACTTCATTTCCTTTTCTTTACTCCAAGAAAGATATTGCTAATAAACAAAGGCCCTGTTTCTACTAAGCTACATTTGAATTCAGAATCCTTCTCAAAACAGCACTTCTACAACTAAAAGAACTCAAAAGGAATATATATTTGACACACTGTAATATTACACTCTTTTGTCTATTCAATCTATATGGTTACTTCTATATGATTTGCCTATTCACTTTATTCTACAGCCATTAAATCTACATGATGCTAAACCCTCAACACAAGTAGTAGAGCAGTAAGCATTAATTAAATGCCATAATGAAAGACAGTAAGTTTCATAAGGTGCTCTGGAATCTAACTGAATTTTTATTCTGGTTAGGATTGCCATTGTGGTAAAATGACTTACTTGTTTTGAATTTCCATACTCTCATCTATAAAAAAAACAACATTGCCTATCTCATCAGGCTAATGTGAGGCATAGAAATATTGGACATGTACCTAAGCCAGTGATTTTCAATCCTTTTCACTTCATGGCACACATAAATTAATTACTAAAATTCTGTGGCACACCAAAAATATATTTTTGATGATCTGACAAAAAAAATAAGCATATTTTTTATTGATTTACAAGTAATAATAATAATAGTAACTACCTGCCCTTTATGCTCCAAAGTGGCTTGAAAAAAAAAAAAAAATAGGTGCCTATACTTGTATATAACAATTTCTGGAACCAAGAATTAACCAATCAGATGCAACTTTACCATGCAACATGACCAATAAAATACAACTCTATTGTTCGACCTATATATTTATGGTTCAAGGCAGGGCATTCACACCAGACAGCTGTTGTAGTATCGGCTGTTGTCATTTTTTACTTTGACAATCTAAGGAAAAAAGAGGTCAGTGCCCCTGCTAAATAGTCAGCTATTACAAGTTTTAAAAATTCTTGCAGCACACCTGTGTGCAGTGGCACACTAGTTGAAAATTGCTGACCTAAACTATTAAAGGCATTGGGCAACTGGTCACTGCTAGTTATTTTTATTACTTGCTAGACTGTGCTCCAGGAGTTTTTACTTTGAATCCTATCTCAACATTTCCTACTAACTGTGAGTGAGAGATTATAAGAAACCACATCAAAAAGCACATCCGTGCACAGATAGCTATGAAAAAAAATTGTAAGCAATTAGAAAGATGTGGTATTGAAAACATACTGCTGACTGTATATCTATCCCAAATTCCTTCCTCCCTTCATAGTCCTTTTGCTAAGCAATCACACTGCAGAGTCTTCAGTGCTGCTTCTAACTCTCCCAAAGCAATAGGTCTATTTTTCCTTTTATTTTCAACAACTCAGTTTTGTTTTATTTTGTTTTGTTTTGTTTTGTTTTGCCCCTGCCATATCCCTGCAACCAGCACCCTCTCAAACGCATTGAACTGCATGGGGAAAAAAAATGAGTAATAATAAAACTGTTGCTAATATTCAGGGAGGAACTTGAACTTTCCATTTCCTAATTATCTATTTGCATCATACCAGGATTTTCAAAGTTTTACTTATCCCATGATCAATAATGAAATTACATACTAAGGACTCTATGATTCACAAAACTCTCTTTCAGCCCAGGGCTGGTTTTGCTCAGTGGTGAGAGTGTCAGCCCATGGACCAAAGAGTCATGGGTTAGATTCCCAGTCAAGGGCACATATCTTGGTTGCAGGTTTGATCCCTGGCCCCTGTCAGGGTCATGCGAGAGGCAAGCAATCCATGTCTTTCTCACATTGATTGATGTCTGTCTACCTGTCTGTCTCTCTCTCTCTTTCTTTCTCTCTCTCTCTTTTCCTCCTTCTCTCCCACCCTCCCTCTTTTCCTCCCTTCCACTATCCTCAGGTGAGAATTAAACAAAACAACTTTCACAGACATTGTTTCATGTGATCCTGAGATATGGATGTCTGGGGTGCTCAAGGTGCAAATCATTGTATATATTTCAATGGTAAATAATCTCAACCCAGAAAATAGCAATGACTACTCTAATATAATATATATAATCATTTGATTAGGGCACAAACTGGTTTCCTCTAACTCCATAGTCCTTGTTATTTCTACTACATAAACTTGCTTGAATGCTTCATGGTTGCTGTCCAGTTTCCTAAAGTTCTAAAAACTAGTTTGGTGTCCACAAAGGAACTAAATCTCTCAGTGAGAAAAAGTTGGAGTCAGGCAAACCATTTCCATGATTACAAAGGATTGGTGTTCCTTTCTCTTATATCTTCTATTTCTAACATTATCATTTATTTCTCTATATTGTCATTGATGTTAATCAGCTATTTTTTCTGTTTGAATTTTTTAACAAAGTTCTTTGGATCATCTATCCTCAACTTAAAATCAGTTGGAATGTAGGAAAAAATAATAATAGAAATGAAATTTATTAGGTAAGACAGAAATTGACTATAATTTTTGTTAAATCAAGAAGCAAATAGATTACCACTTTAGGTTCCATGGCCTTAAATATCATCTCTATGATAATAATTTACCAAAGTATATCTGTAGCCCAAATACCCAACAACTTCAGACTTTTATGCTTAACTGCCTACACAACTTCTATAACTGTATTTTTTATGTTTTTTTAATCTTTATTGTTGAAAGTATTACAGATATCCCCCAACGATCCCTTCTTCCTTGTTCCCAACCCCATCTTTCCTTCCCCAGACTATAACTGTATTTTTAAGGACATCTCCAGTTAACATGCCTCATAACCAAACTTCTGAAATATACCCACCTCAAAAATTACCTTCTCCTCCCTTATTTTCACATCTCAGTAAATGTCAATTCTATGATTTTACTTACTTGGGCCCAAAATATTGAAATTATCCTTGACTCCAAGAGCATAGCCCATATTCAATTTACCAGCAAGTTCTGTTTATCTTATCATCAAAATATCAGTTCCCAGATATACTTCTCAGCAATACCAGTACCACCCAGGTGCAAGTCGCCATCAACTCACGCTTTGTTGAGATAATCTAAGATGTCTCCCTACTTCTACTCTTGCCATCACTGTTCATTCATTTTCAATCCTAAAACAAATTGATTCTTTTAAATAAAAATCTAATCATAGCAATTCTATATTCAGAAACCTCAGCGGCTTCTTATTCCACTCAAAGTAAAAGCCAAAATCCATTAGATGGCCTAAAAGTTTGTCATAGTCTATTTCCATCCTCAATATTTTTATAGTCTTACCTCCTATAGCTTTTATTCTAGTATAATTCTAACATACTATGCACATTCTTGCCTCAGGACACTTGAACTTTCTGTTTTCCTGTGTATGGACTCGCCATTCTCCAGATACGCTCAAGATTTTCTTCCTTACTTCCATTACATCTCTGTTCAAATATAACCTTATCTATGAAGCCTTTCCTGATTGCCCTATTTAAAATGGCTAATTTTACTGCCTCAATTTCTTTTATTCTTATTATTTAATTCTATTTATCACCATAGAACTTTTTCCTACCAGATAAACAATATATTTTACTTATTTGCTGACCTGTAGTGTATTTCCACCAGCAAAATTAAATCTTTAGTGTGAAGAATGTTAGTTTATTAATGTATTCCCAGCAACTAGAATAGTACCTATCACATAGTAGGCACTTAGTAAATTTGTTTGAATAAATTTATGCAATGTAATTCCTTTCATTGTGCATTCTATCAATAAGAAAGATAGAACCAGAGATAGTGGATAACCTATTCAAGTGGGTACAAGACAGTGACAGTGCAGGGCTAATAAGAAAGAAAATCTCAGCTCAAAAGGACAGCTGGTTGCATCAGGCCAAGGTGTCCCCAAGCCAAAAAGAACTGCTTAGACTTGATTCATTTGGTGAAGGTCAGTGGTTAAATGTCTGTTCTTATCACTTCCATTGAGGTTTTTATGAGCTGTGCTAAATTAACAGTGAGTGGTACACTGGCAATAAAAATGTTATTTGAGTTTAGTAGGCAATAGTTACATATTAAAGCATATAATACTTATTAAATTTTAAGTCAGACAATGCTTACTCAGAGTTTATTAATTTAACATTATTTAACCTTGAGGCCATGCTGGCAAAAGAGGAGGGTATATTTGAGCTAATGATTTTGAATTTTATGTAGGAAAATCTTTAAAAAGTGTACCACACATACTTTGTTCTGAAAAATTAAAACATTTTAAATTTCAAAAATCGTCTGACTGCTGCTGGGAAAGGAGTACCGTGGCAGCTGGTACAGTGAAGTTCTCAGATGACACAGGTATTCAGAGGAGCGATAGTGTTCTCTTCTGGCCAGAACTTACGAGGCTAGACTCAGTGACAGCCACGGAACTCCTGACTAATCACATCAAGACTCAAACTGTTTATGCACCATGGTTAACTTGTCAGTGATGCTCGGAGTAAAATACTAATTTAGAAAATAGAAAAAGAAGCAGCTATTGATACAAAAGAGTTAAAGATAGTGTGTGCGGTAAAAACTCAGTCCCCCTGGAATTTAGGAGCTATAAAACAAAAAGGCCATTTAAGTTATTATTTAACACAACCATATGAGCTTACATAAATTTCTTTTTTCTTACTTTAAAATTTACATGGGTGGAATTTTTTTAAAAGAGTAATCAATTTATAACTGAAAATAATGAGAGTGGAGCCATCAGGAAATAAGATAGTTAACGGTTTTGAACTTGAGGTGAATGGTAGAATAATGTCAGGTGGAATAGAATCTACCACCTAACTATGCCCAAAGCACGGTAATGGAAAGAGAAGAAATCCAATGACTCTGAGCTTGGAGTTTGCAAGTGTGATGAAAGGCTGAAGAGAGAAGATGGCTGAAAACAAGATAACTAAATATCAACATAGCAGAAAATCATATGATAATTTATGTATATTAAGTTATTTTGTAGAGTTACATTGGGCAAGTTACTTAGCTTAAGAAATATAAATATTTCTCAGGATGATTAAAATCAAAGAATTTGAAGGAAGGGTTCTGTGTGGCTCACAAAATTTCTGGGAAGGCTGGAGAACCAGAAAATGGAATAAAAATAATAATGACACAATTTTAAACATCCATACCCACAGAACCACATCTCAGATGGTCTCTCACAATAAATTCAATCTTGTAGTACCACCACTGAGCACTGGGCTCCATGGCCGCACTGATACTGTACCTGGTAAAGGTTGACAATGACTCTGAGAATGAAGCCTCTACTTGCTGATTCCTTAAATCACTACAGAATCAAGACTCCAGAATGGTGCACTGGTTCACTAAACTGAGTTCCCATGTGCATTCCTTAGCTGCTAGGCTACAAAGAAAATAAGATCTTGTTTTATAGAGACAAGCAGTTTATGCCATCAGTATTTCTTTATTGAGCTCAGATATTTGTCAAGCAAAGGAACATAAAGTTTCAACATTGAGAAACAACATTAATTGTTGAAAGTGAAGAAGAGGTAAATGGGAGTCTATAGATAATATTTATCTGTATGTGTATTAACTCCATACATACAGTTAGAGATAAATTTATATAAGTTATATAATTTTATATAATTCAATATATAGATTTAATCAGAACTAAAGCTAAAAAAAGTTAAACATATATGGCTTTCATTTAGTTGTTAGTATGGGATGAAGAAGGTACAGAAGGAAAAGATGGCTTTTTATTATAAGGTCTTTCCTACTTGACTTTGTCACATCCATATATTTGATAAATTTAATTTAAAAGTAATGCATTTGATCAGAGAATTATAAAGTTATACAAAACTAAGGGAGGTTGTACTAAAGACTGTCTATTTCCATGACTCTGACCCTGGGATTCCATGAATCAGTGGTATTATGATTCCAAATTACAAGTATAAACTCTGTGGCAGTTTATGGAAGTCCCATTTTCTTAGATGACATCACTTGTCATTAAGAAAATGAAAAACAAAACTACAATGAGATAACACTGATACCACTGGTGTTGTTGCTGGTGGAAGTGGGGTTCGTTCTGTATGATGAGAGAAAAAAATTTTTGACCCACAGGAAGAATGAAGTCTTAGGGCAGATTTATTTGTTATGCCAAATCAAAGGAGTGTTCCTCCTGGTTTCCCAATGTCTCATCTCTGTCCAGCTATGGAAAATCAGGGCAGAAATAGAGTCAACATCCAGAAATCCTGTGCCATATTAAAGCTTAGTCCAGTCCAGTATTTGACTAGCTTTGCTTATGTTCCTGGCTGCAATCCATTGCTCTGCTGCTGTACCCAGGCTCCAAGCTGGAGGTTGCATGTGGAGTCCACATGGCCCTTGGCTATGTGGCTGCTAGGGTCATATAACTACTGAGGAGAGAACAGGTAAACACATGGTAGGAGCCTGGGTCATGAGCAATAGAGATAGGAGAGAGAGTATGCGCACATGTGCTCTTTGTTCCCATGGGGTTTTAAGCAGGAGGTTTTTCAAAATAACCAATCAATTTTCCAAGATTTCAAGGGCTTGCATTGGGTCCACTCTCTAGCCAATGATCTTCTTTTCAGATTAGAGTGGCAGGCCTCTATGGTCAAGCACCTCTCCCTGTGCTATTTTGTATTCTACTGAGCATATTCTTACCTCCTGCTGCTTGCACAACAATCAGATATTGGAGGTAGGAAGGGAGGGGTGTTAATTCTTGGCAGAGCAATGCTGGGATTCCCTGGAGTGGGAAAGAAGTTGTAGCTTCCTGGTGAAGACAACAGGGTCATGCTCCACAGCTGATCATGCTTAACAATGTCTGACTTCCCTATCTCTCTTTCTATCAATAACTAGTTAACTATGGTAATAGTATGGCTATAATTAAGTACTCAAATAATAAAAGTAAAAGTGAGGGATGTGGAGAAATGGAGCCCTTTCAAACTGTCATTGAAAATATAAAATAGTATAGATATTTTGGAAAATAGTCTGGCAATTCTTCCAATTGTTAAACAGTTAATGTATGACCTAACAAGTGCATTTCTTAGTATATTCTCAAGAGAAATAAAAACATATGTCCACATAAAAATTTGTCCAGGAGTACTTATAGCAGCATTATTTGTAATAGCCCCAAAATGGAAAACCCAAATTTCCACCAACTGAAGAATAAATAAACAACATATATCAGTCACAAAAGGACAAATACTGCATGAATACCACTTATATCAAGTATCTAAAGTAGTCAAACTCTTAGGAGTAGAAAGTAGAATGGTGGTTCAAGAGTTAGGAGAAAGAAAAAATGAGGAGTCATTGCTCAGTCATCCATGATGAAAAAGTCCTAGAGATCTGTTTTACAATTATGTTAATATAGTCAACAATACTATCTGTACCGTACACTTAAACATTAAGAAGGTAGATTTCATGTTATGTGTTTCTTTCCACAAGAAAAACAAATGTTATAGAAATATTAAAATTTTTTACAAGGAAAAGACATTTGAATAGCCACAAAATGAAACAAAAACATACAACTTGTGGCATGTACATACAACTGAATTTTTATAAGTAATAAAAAAGAATGAAATGTTGATGTATGCTCCAGCATAGATGACCTTAAACATATTAAATGAAAGAGGGGTCAGTCATGAAAAAAAACCTACATGTTACTTAATTCCTTTTATATAAAATAGCTAGAACAGTATAATCTATAGATTAGAAAATAGTGGTTGTTTAGGGCTTGGAGGGATGGGGTAGGGACTGATATATCTAAAGGGTATGGAGTTTCTTTTTTGAGGTAACAAAAGTTTCCTAAAACTGACAGTAGTAATAGTTGCATAAATCTGTGAATGTACTAGAAAATATTGAGTTGTACACTTTAAGCAGATGAACTGTGGTGTGTAAATTTTATTTTGACAAAGCTGTTATTAATAAAAAAATAATAATTTAAAAGACAGGAAATTACACATAGTATTCTTCTGGTGGGTCATATGAAATACTTCATGGAGAAAATCAGCCAGCAGCCCTGGCACTTGAAAAAAGAAGGTTAAATATATATGATGTCAGAGTATAGACAAGAAAAAAGCAATCTAGGAAATAATTAAGTAGTTTATTAATGAGTGTACTCAAATGTACTTGTAGTGAAAGCTGTAGATCTAGTCATTGAGGTCTTGGAATAAACCTGTTTCAGAGTAGTGTCTACCATTGCCCTGGTGTCCTTGTGAAAAGATGCAACTCCCTGGAAGAGTCAAGGAACCTGCAGCGTTTCTTCCCCAGAAGAGAGTACAACTCTGGGGACAATAAAAATGTAAACAGATTTGTTTCTTAATTGAATAAATTTATTCTCAAGTTCATAAGGAAAAAAATAAAAGACTAGCCTTGGAAAAAACAGTAATACTGGGAATTATTTTTATAAAATATTGAAATACATTACAAAGTTGTAGCCAATAAAAGTGTGTGTGTGTGTGTGTGTGTTTAACAAAAATATACCTTTATTGTGTTATAATGTCCTTACATTGTATAGACACCTGGTCAAACTTAGTCTTATTAAATATAAATCAAATACACAAAATTATAAACAAATCAACAAAACTGCTGGAAAATAACTCCAAGCATTGAATACTTACCAAAAATCTACTCTGGGATAATGAAACTGTTGTAATCACCATAGTATGAAAATTGTTAACTCCAGCCAAATCTAAATACTTAAAGAAGTAATAAAGGGCAAAGTTATATAGAATACACTCATGAATTAGTGGTTCAATGAAACTGAAGAGAAAATCTAGTTCAAACCCAAGTATATGAGGATATGCAGTTTTTTAGGCAGTATTTGAAATCAGTAAGAAAAAACATGAATTAACCAACAAATGGCATTCAAACAACTGGATAGTCATGTAGAAAAAAATTAGGTGCATTTATTTATCCTAATTACAGTAGTATAAATTCAAGTTTGAATCAATAAGCTTAAATTGGAAAAAAAACAAATATATGAAAATACAAAATTACATTATTGAAATATCGATTGCTCTGATATTAGGAAGACCTTTCTAAATGTGACACAGTATCCAGAGAAAGGAATAATAAATTACATCAATTTCAAATATATTCTGAAAACAGAAACCATCATCGCTGAAAATTATAACACACTGGGAAAATATTTGTATCTCACATAGTTACACTTCTATATTATATTTTGCATAATACACACACACACATGCTTCACATATAGTGATTACATTAGAAAGACATTTAATACATAATGAGGCCTAAAAATAAATATAAAGGAAATGAACAAGATAAAGGAGTAAACAAAAATACAGATAGCTCATTTGGAGGGAGAACCTTTTGAAGATTTCTGATGGATTGAAGGGAAGAGAATGACGTATAGAATCAGGGCACAGGGAGAACACGGAGAGGAAACAGGAGCCATTCAGTCCTGACTACAGGGTCGTCTCTGAGGAAATAGATGGTTCTAAGACTCCATCACCCAAAGTGCAGAATCAGCCTCAACATACCCCAACCATTCCTAAGCAAAGGGAAAAATTGTGGAGAGTTACAGATTGAATTGGGAATACTACAAATTTGTATGTTTTCATTACTTACAAACACATCTATTCTTGTATTTGTATTATTTTATGTTTGTATGCTTGAATGTAGTTCATACTAAAAAAAGATTTCATTTACCCCAATAAAATAGTATAAAAATCTGCCAAGTAAATTATCCTAATTGGAGCTTTTTTTAATTTATTTTTTTTAATATACTTTGCTTCACTCCTTTAACTCTTTCCCCCTAACAACTATGCCTCAATATCTGTCTTAGAAACAACTACATGGTAAAAAAAAAAAAAAAAAAAAAGCCACAAATTTAATTTTTTTTAAATGTTGCTTATTTAAAAAACAGTGAATGGTATTTGAAAAGCATGAATTTTCAGCATGTTAGCCATTATGTTATCAGGGAAAGTGGGGTTTCCCTTTTCCCACTGAGTGCTGGGTTGGGGTCCTTATATGATATCTCAAGAAAAATAATTTTCTGAGATTCACACGGGAAGATGAGTGATTTTTGTTTGTGTGGAATTATACCCCTGGGTTTCCAAAGTCCCATTTCCCTTAGATGAGTCCTAGAAGAAGGCAGCTAGGGATTCAGTAGAACTAAAAGCAAAGCCACTGTCCAGAGTTTCCATGGTGGAGTTGGGTCCAGTACAGCATCAGGCTAGTTGCAGTCCATTGGTCTATTGTGTGTGGGGTTTACATGGCCATGAGCCATGGGTTTGAATGCAGGAACACAAGAGGCCCACAAGCCAGGAGTCAACCAAGAGGAACCAAGAGAGACCAAGAGCCAAGAGAGAAAACTTCTTTATTTAGGGCATTAAGTATTCCCTATGCTTGCAGTGACTATGTTCATTCTGGCCAATGACCTGTTCCCAGGTGTGACTGTCAGACAAGCACCCTCCCTATTTACTGGGCATGCATCTATTCTCCCCCTTGTTTAGTCCTTTCCTCCAGCGATCTGCAGAGAATAATAGACCTGGATAGTGCTAAACTGCAGCTTCCTGGCAAAGCTGCCCAAGTGGCCTGCCTACAATATTTGACCTTCCCTTTGCTTCATTCCTGTTATCAATAACCAGGTTAATTACAACAGTATAATTTATACCTCAACATGAATTTTTATATTTTAATATGGGGGCTAATACATGAAAAGATTTAATGTATTAGCATAAATGTCCTATATTTATGCTATTTTCCTGCCTGTTTTACAGATTTCATGCCTATTTTTGTTTATGTAGAGGGGTTTATGAAATGTTGTCATTACTGACAGAAGGAGTCTGGGAAACATCATTTCATATCATCAGTGACAGTAGCATAGCTGAGGTCAGGTCACATGTTACTCTGAAGACACTGGTAAACCTTCAAAGCTGGCGTGCTAGACTCAAGCTAATAGCTCTTTCTTTGCTGATAACCAGCTTTAGAGATTCTGATTAATTTGACGTTTCTAGATTGTAGAGGTTAAGGGTCTAGTAGGTGAAGCTAAACTGACCAGCTCCAAAATGACTAGTATTTGACCTTGAGCATATTACTTAACCTCATTGTACCTCAGTTTCATCATTTTCAAAATGACACTAGTAAGTTTTTTATAATGATTAATTATGTTCATAAATTTAAAATGCCTTCAATAGTGCCTACTAATAATGTAAAATTGATTAATGTGAACTATTTACATGAGAATAACAAGGCTCTTAGCACCAGAAGATCAAATCTGAATATACAGATGAGACTGAAGGGGTGAAAAAGTCTCCATTAGCACACTTTAGAACTTGAGTTTGTATTAAATCATTGTCATCTAAGAGTTAGCAGACTATTAAAAAGAGGATAGTCTTTGGAATCAGATTGGCCTGATGTTCAGTTATAATTCTGACATTTACCAGCTACGTGGCTTCAGATAAGTGAGTTTTTTTTGTTTTGTTTTGTTTTTTAACCAATTAACAAGTATTAACTTGATGGTTCTATATTCCTGATATAATAACAGGTACTTGGGATAGAGAAGTGAATACAAGAGATAAAAGCTTCTCTCTTGGAATGTACATTCTACATAGGGCCTCTGTGAGGTACCGAGGATTACAATGAGTTTTGGCTTGACATTTGTAATCCCAAATTCACAACCTTGGTAGATCCAGAACTGAAATGGTGTCCTACCTACATGAATCTCTATGATGGTACTGCTATTGCTCTTGCCTCTACACAGCTGTGGAAGGATTACTCTTGCCTATCACTCTGATGTTCAGCAAACTGTAAAGGAACCTAGGAGGGAATATATTTATATAATGGCCATCAAGAAGGGAAAGACTTCATAAATGGAAATACCTCATCAAAATAATTCATGTTCTATTTATTACATGTTAGGGGAGTTAATTGATATACACAGAGATGGACATGACAAAGTATCTGCCTTAGAGGAGCTCAGAGACCAGTCAAGTTAAAACTTGTCATGCTCACCCTGGCAGATATATGGACAAAGCAAAGTATTATAAGAGCACATAGAATGGAAATTCTCTTTTCTGAATTGGGAAGGCAGGTGGAAATAACAAAAGTGTAAGGTATGTGTTAGGAAAAGGAACAGAATATCGGGATTTTCGGGCAAAGATGAGCAAGGAATCTTTCAAGTAACAAGTGCAAAGCATTATACACAGAATGACTAGTGAGTTTAAAAATGATAAGAATTTTCAGTGACCTACACCACTCCTTTTACTGGTGACTGGGATTAAATGACTAGAGAAGATACAGATGGCGAAAGTATGTACCAGTGTGAGAACAGTGTGATTGAAATACATGTGGGGAATAGCCAAGTACATTCTTGGGCAGGAAAAGGAAGCTAGTCTGGGGAACATGATACCAGAAAAGACTAAGATATGAAGCTAAAAGTGAAAGTAGGCACATACATAGTAAAAGTGGTGTTTTTGAAGAAAAGTTTATTCATCATAAACCCTGCTGAAATTGTTGCTCTGTAGATTCTTCGTGAAACTCACATATAACAGAGTGTGGCCTTTGGGGCTGAAAAAGACTTTCCTCACCCATCTTAGGGTCCCTAGCTGGGTCTGAAACTGAAACAGGTAAAGGCAAATTACCAGGAGAAAAGCATACAAGTTTATTCAATATTTTAATTTTATATAACATAGGGGACTTCATAAAAAATAAAGACCTGGCCCTGGCCGGTTTGACTCAGTGGTTAGAGCGTCCGCCTGCGGTCCGGAGAGACCCGGGTTCGGTTCCCGCTAAGGGCACGTACCTCGGTTGCAGTTTGTCCTTGGCCCTGGTTGGTTGTGCGGGTGGCAGCCACTCGATGTGTCCCTTTCACATCGATATTTCCCTCTCTCTCTCTTCCTCTCTCTCCCTCCCACTCTGTCTGTACAAAAAATGGAAAAATGTCCTCGGATGGGGATTAAAAAAAATAATAATAATAAAAAAAATAAAGACCTGAAGAAAGGAATAAGGCTGAATGCTTTTATGCTAGGTTTGATAAAGAGTGAACAGTCCTGGAAAGCTATGATAGGACAAAAAGTAATGATATTATTGTAATTAACCTAGTTATCAATAACAGGAAAGGAGCAGGGGAAGGCCAAATAGTGTAGGCATGCCTTTGTGCAGCTTTGCCAGGAAGCTGCAGTTGAACACTCCCCAGGGGGCCACCGGTCTGTTCCCTGCCTTAGTTTGCTGAGGGAAGGAACTGAACAATGTCGAGAATAGACCCATGCCTAGTAAAGAATGGGTAAAATAGAGGAGATACTTGCCTGTCAGTCACACCTGAGAACAGGTCATTGGCCAGAGTAGGCTTGGCCACTTCAAGTCAGGAAGATTTGGGATATTTAATCCCCTAAACAAAGGAGTTCACGCTCTTGGCTTCTTGGTCGCTGGCATACTCCTGCACTTGCTCACATGGTGCACAGCCACGTGGACCCTACACAATGGACTAGTGGACTGCAACTACCCTGATGCTGTACCAGACCCAACTCCACCATGGAAAGAAACTCTAGACACTGGCTTTGCTTTCAGCTCTACTGAATTCCCAGCTGCATTTCTTCCAGGCCTGGATTAAGGGAAATGGGACTTTGGAAACCCAGGGATGTAATTTTATGCAAATAAAAATCACTCATCCTGCTCTGGCCTGGGTCTTGCAGGAGGCAACCAATCAATGTGTCTCTCTGATATTGATATTTCTTTTTTTTTTTTATCCTCACCCGAGGACACTTTTCCATTTTTTGTTCAGGTAGAGTGGGAGGGAGAGAGAGGAACAGAGAGAGAGAGAGAAACATCAATGTGAAAGGAACACATCGAGTGGCTGCCACCCGCACTACCAACCAGGGCCGGGGAAAAACTGCAACCGAGGTACGTGCCCTTAGCGGGAACCGAACCCGGGTCTCTCAGGACCGCAGGCCGACGCTCTAACCACTGAGCCAAACCGGCCAGGGCATCATATTGATATTTCTATACCTCTATCTCTCTGTCTCCTTGCCCTCTCTATCCCCCTCCCACTCTATCTAAAGATAAATGGGAAAATATCCTCAGGTGAGGATTAAAAAAAAAAAATCACTCAATCTCCAGTGTGAGTTGCAGAAAATAACTTTTCTCGAGATATTGTAAGGACCCCACCCCCAACACCCAGTGAGGAATGGATACCCCACATCCATCAATAACAGTGTCAGCCAAGTGTAGAGAAATGGGACAGCTTCGCAAGCACTGTTCATTAGATTGCTCTCCCTTCTCTGGGAGATAAGGATGTCCCTTCCTTCCCTGTGTAAGTATAGGGAGAGCCCCTCTCACATGAGGCTCTTAGAACCTGCTTCAGAGAAGGGAAAGGGAAGCTCAGAGAAACTCTGTGCTTCAGCCATTTCCTCAAGCTCCTTCAGCTTAAAATAGTCAGTACACCAAGGTGCCATACTTAGGTGTTGCATGCTCTGAACCCAGTCAGTCCTAAATTATGTTGTGTCTCAGCTGCTGCTTTGCTCTGCTATCTGGCAACCACTATAGCAGTAATAGCTGAAAATGTCAGGGTTTCTCATTATTCTGTTGGCAGACAAAATGCTGGACTACAGGATGCTCAGTTACATTTGCATTTGTAAACAATATATACATTCTTTTTGTATAACTATTTCTCTTGAAATATTTAAGACATACTCTAAAGGAAGTATCCATTGGTTATCAGAAATTCAAATTCAACTGACTATCCTATGTTTTTATTTGCTAAGTCTGTATCTCTTTCTAGAACTAAGAAAGCAATCAGACTTTGAGTAGTTCTTATTTGTTCTAAGAATTTCAAATCAGAATCTGCTTACCTGTGATATTCTTGTTTAAATCCATCGGATGTTCGGTATGTCCTATGTATGAACGGAAAATTGTTTTCTCAGTAGGAGTTACCACTTTGTAACAATTGGTGCAGGGTTTTGCTTAGTTGCAAAAGCAAGCAAAATAAATAAATAAAACACAAGAGGAAAAATACCAACTCAGCCATTCAGAGTGAAGCAATTTCAAAATGGCAAATACCAGCTGTGACTGCCAATTCCTCTTCTTGGTGTGGCTAAGGACAGGAAGAGGTTAAGTCTCAAAGCTCCCTTCAGCCCTTTGCCCCAGGACTCCTTTTTATTTTAATGGAAATCACTTTTCCAAGGCACCACACAGGGTTCTGAAACATAGGGTTAAAGGTCATCCTGCAACTCTCAGAATAATAAATTTGCAATTTGTACTTTCCTGACCTCTAGAAATGTTTTTAGGTGTTTGAGGCCAAAGAAAACAAAGCAGCGCTTTGAAAGGACTGGAGAGCTATCAATTGATCAATTTAAGTGGGATTATCTGATAATTGGGTAAATACATTGTTATTGATGTGCAGAAGGAGGAAGATGTGCCAAGCAAACCCTAATGCCTAGGCCTAGATTTATCTGCTAATCCTTGAAGGAGGCAGTTTACTGAGGACATGAGTAATTGCTCTGCTAACAGATTTATTCTTCCTTTAGGCCCCATTTGGAGCTTAAATCCTCCTGTCTCTTTCCAACAGTTCAAAATGTGGCCTGAATCCCACTGCCCACAGTATTACACTTTGCAGCCCTTCCTGGGCATGTTCAGACTCCAAATTCTGTGATTTAACATTCATTGCTATAACAAGAGACGAGCACTCCAGCCAGATGTGTTTTATGTGAATGAACTTTCAGGAATTTTGCATTTGATTGAGCTACCTGGAGAGACTTGCTTCTTCTCTTTCACCATATTTTTAACCAGATTATTTTTAAATAGAGTCCTGAGGAGAACATGGCTTAGTGGGAAGAGCCCATGACTAGAAATCAAAAACCAATGTTCTAATCTTGACTCTGTCCCTAATTAACTTTGTGACCTTGATTAATCTCATTACATTGTCTAACTCTTGGCCTCTGATTTCTCGCTTGTGAATCAAAGGAGTAGAGCTAAAATTGCTTCCAGCTCAAACTATTAATGAAAGGATGAAGTAATTAATCTGCATTTTATGTTGAGCGTGTAGACTCAACTACCAGAAATTTTTTTATGATTTTTATTTTTATCCTTTCTGATATTGATACAATAGCTCTGCAACATGAATGCTTTTTGGGTAATCTTGGAATTTCCACTGGGAGATAAAGACAATTGCAAAGAGCAGGACAATTTTTGTGTATTGAAAAATTTATATAGAATTTTCCTGTGGATATTACACTGCTCTGAAACCTCAATATACCCAACTCATTTTAGAAACAGGGTCCTTTTAATAAAACAAGTTCCAAATCCAAATACCTAAATGCATATGTGTCTGCATATGTAGTCAAAATAAAATAGATTTACAAACTTCCCCTATATTCTCTCATGCAAATAGTAACTCTTCAAGATTACAAAATAAATTATTCTATAACTGATGACCCTTTCTTTTCATGGATTTCTCAATCTACTTTGGCAAATTTTATGCCTCAATTTAACAGCTGACCTTTCTAGAGACACCTATGATTAAAGTAGTTAGTACTCAATCAAAAATTATGTATTCATTTATTCACTTATTTACTTAACTATGAGTTGGGTTTATTACATTTGAAAAGTTTATAGCCATCTTGATGTACAAGGACAGATTTAGTACAATTATACTGAGAGATGTTTTCCCATCATATATCTTACATGTGGCAAGGGACTTGATAAGATTCACATTTATTTTGAGAAAAATTAACAACAAATCGGACAAATTGTGAATGAGAGAGTAATCAGCCCAACCTCATTTAAAATACATTAGAATGTGTATTAGTTATAGTACAGGCTAAGCTTCTTAGGAAATATGAGACAAGGAATACTGTGAGTTAAACAAAGTAGAAATTTCTCAGATAACTAGGTTAACAGGAAGTAAGAGCAAAAGGCATCATGTGGTGAAGCAGCTAGGCATAGGCAAGGAGCAAATAAAAGGAAACTTGTCAGAAGCAAGGCTAAGGCCATCATCAAAAGGGAATCTCTGTTCCATGAGGTGCTGAGAGCCTATGTTCCCTTTGTCTTAAGACTCTACATTCATTAAAGTGTTCCTCTTAACTGCATAGTAAATGCTGGTTTTTATTCTGGCCCCACATTTCTCCAGATGAGAAATGTCAAATGAACTGCTTTCTGAGATAATAGTACTCAGATGTTCTGTACATCATTTCTGCTCACATCCCCCTGGTCAAAGCTTAGTCAAGTAAATGGTCACTCCTAACTGCAAGGAAGGCTGGGAAATGTAATCTAACTGGATGGTTATGTGACATACTTTTATCAAAGTTCTAGCTAGAAAAAGAAGTAGAGAATAGCTAGGGGGTGGGGGAGATACTGCAGTCTCTACTACAGAGATGTGTCATGGTCTAATAATTCTAAAGATTCCTCCATTAGTAGGCAAAACATTTTACATATGAGGAGTTCAGTCATAACAAAATCTTGGTGATAATAATAAGAATATTGTTTTATACCTTCAGTTAACGAAAAGGCCAGCTAAGGACAAATAATTAACTTCATAACTTTCTTATTAACATGAATCACTACAAACTAAAAAAAAAAAAAAAAAAAAAAAGGTTTGTTTTTAGGATAGTGTCTCAAATCTTCTGTTTGGTCAAATTTCTAATTCTTCTTGAATGCTTTTCCAGGCTCGGATATACATACTAGTATATTTGTGTATTGAGATTGATTGGCTCTACCCTAACTGGGCTGATGTTAGACATGTCTTATAGGTTAGAGACTCATTGATTCTTTGAATAAAAGAGCTATGTCTAGGCATAAATTACTCTCATAACCTTTCTTTCTCATAGTGTTACTGAATTAAAGGGGTTTGTTTACCTGTGTGTATTAAAATCTCATCAAATGCAATCAGGAATTTTTAGCAAGTGAAGTCAAGGTATGTTTAAGGAATGCACCTAACCTGGAATCACAGGTAAGCTATTGCTTTAAGACCTGGCTCCCCAATAGCTTCAGGGGAATAGGCTACATAGGGAAAAAGAACATTAATCATGGTGGAGTTAGAATCATGGTCTCTATTTTGTTTTATTATTATTATCATTATTATTATTATTTGTTAATCCTCATCAGAGGATATTTTTTCTATTGATTCTTAAAGAATGTAGAAGGGAAGGGAGGGAGGGAAGGGGGGAGAGAGAGAAACATTGATGTGAGAGAAACACATCAATTGGTTGACTCCCATACGTGCCCACTTTGGGCCAGAGATCAAACCTGCAACCTAGGTAAGTGCCCTTTATCAGAAATTGAACCCACAACCCTTCAGTCTATAGGCCAATGCTCTAACCACTGAGAAAAACTGGCCAGGCCATGGTCTCTATTGATTGGACGGTGCTAGGGTAGGGGGCAGTTGATCATTGCATCTGGTCCTGATGTCAGCCACAGGGTCCCTTTGTCTAGTTTTACAAAGGTGTAGTGGGTGGGGTCATTCTGATTTTCTGGGTCTGCAACTAAAACACAACTGAGGTCTAGATGTTATCTCTAGTTTGACTAAAATCTGTCTCTGTGGTCAACAGACCTAAGGCTTTGTTCCTAAGGTTATTTGATGAGGCAGTGGATGTGCAAGGGAGAGGCAGGTGGGTGAGTCGGTGCTGGATGAGGCCAGTTGGAAAGAAAGGAGAAAAATTATGTTAAGGAAATAAAGTTTCTGCACTGTTACAATAGCAGCCATGTTTCTCTTTATGCATCTACTCCATTTCCCTTCTGTTTCCTCTGAGCAATCTTAAATTTATATTCTATAATACAAATTGTAGAGTAAGCTTGTCAAAGTTATACAAACAGTTAACACTCAGCATAACTCTTTCCAGGTGGCCCTCTTATGGTTACTGCAAAGTTATGGAGTTGACAGTGACTGGCCCTGGTCAGGTGTAACTTCCAGAGTAATTCAGGCTGCTTATGAGCAGATACCAGCTAACAGCAGAATCTGAACAGGTGGCAGTTTTATCTGAAAAGTTGAATATTGCAAATACTGTAATGAATAAAGCTAATACCATATTTTATCCAATATACCATTGATTTTCAGACTCATCCTTCTTATGCATTTCCAAGACAGAAAACAAATGCTGTTGTTTAAGACATAACTCAATTTGACAGAGGATATAATGTGAAAAAGTGGTGCATCATATGATTGATGAGACACAGTAGACACATTATTGTTAATAATAGAGATGATAACTAGCAGTTATTAAGCACTTACTATGTGGCAGAGATTATTTTATGAGATTTGCATGAATTAAATAATTTAACTACCATAATTATCGTAGAAAGACTATAAGGTATTTAATATAACAAATTTAGAAATCTTACTTATTACATCTCTGGTAGGTAACTATTCAGACTTTAGGAAATGGTAGGAAGCATACTACTTCACATGTTAGATCTTTATTTTTTAACACTGAATATATTTTGTTATTTTTTCTAGTTTTATTGAGTTATAATTGACATATAACATTGTATTAGTTTAAGGTATAAAAGATAATGATGCCAATATATGTTTATATTCATAAATGATTATCACAATAATTTTAGTTAATATACATGACCTCACACAGTTACAATTTTTTTCTTGTAGTGAGAACTTTTAAGATCTATTCTCTTAGCAAATTTCAAATATATAACAGTATTGTTAACTATATTCACATGTTGTGCATTATACCCCTGGAACTTATTTAACTTATAACTGGGAGTTTGTACCATTTGACTATTTCACTTATTTCCTGCAACCCCCGCTTCTGGCAACCACCAATCTGTTCTCTCTTTCTAAGAGTTTGTTTTTGTGTTGTTGTTAGGGTTTGTTTGTTTGTTTGTTTGTTTGTTTGTTTGTTTAGATTCCACATATAAGAGAGAGAGAACATATGGTATTTGTTTTTGTCTTTCTCTGGCTGATTTAATTTAACTTAGCATAATGCCCCAGGGTCCAGTTTTGTTGTTGCAAATGAGAGGATTTCTTTCTTTTTCATGACTGAATAATAATCCATTGTATATACATACCATATTTTAAAAATCCATTTATTTATTGAAGCTACCACTTAGATGGTTTCCATGTCCTTATTATAAATAATACTGCAACAAACATAGGGGTGCAGATAGCTTTTTGAGATAGTGATTTCATTTCTTTTGAATATATACCCAGAATTGGGATTGCTAGATCATATGGTAGTTCTAGTTTGAATATTTTGAGAGATCTCTGTACTGCTTTCCATAGCAGTTATACCAATTTATATTGCTACCAACAATGCACAAAGTTTTCTTTCTCTCTACATTCTTGCCAACATTTTTTATCTCTTTTCTTTTTATAATGGCCATCCTAAGATGTGTGAGATGATATCTTATTGTGGTTTTGATTTCCGTTTCTCTAATGGTAGTGATATTGAATACCTTTTCAATTTTACCTGTTGGCCATTTGGATGTCCTCCTTGGAAAAATGACTATAGAGTTCCTCTGCTCATTTTATAATCACACTGTTTTTCTGTTGTTGTTTTTTGCTATTGAATTGTGTGAGTTACTTATATATTTTGTTTATGAACTCCTAATCAGCTATACAATTTATAGATCTTGTCTCTCATTTATAGATTGCATTTTTAATTTGTTGGCACTTTCTTTAGTTGTACAGAGCTTTATAGTTGGATGATTCCCACTTGTTTATGATTTTGTTGGCTTTGTTTTTGCTGTCAGATCCAGAAAAATAATTGGCAAGACCATTCATTGTCAAGGACTTTACTTCCTATGTTTTCTTCTAAAATGATTTATATTTGAAGGCTTTATTTCTTAGACAGTTTTTCCTTTGGTTGAATAATGATCCTCATCAATACCCTTTCAGTTGTCTTAATTTTATTTCCTTCATACAAGTGAAGTCTCAGGTAAAATGCTTAAAATATACAACCATGCCACTCTTCAAACCTTCTCTATGATAATCTTCTCTAGGCCCTGCAAACATTTCTCAGTCAACATGGTAGCCCAACTGATTGTGATTCTTTTTACCTTCCTCTAGTCAGAATCCATGAAAACCTCCAACCAGTTTCTAAGACTAGGTGTATAAATCTCACTTCAGGGCTGATTACCTGAAAGATTAATATCTCAGGCCTCCCTATAGTTCTACTACTTAACTGTGTTCCATAAGGACATAGATGTATCCCTCATGCCAACTAGGAATTCATCTTTTCTCAACATCAACTTCTTCCTATTTTTTAAAATATATTTTTATTGATATAATATATATATATATATATTAGATATATATTTTAGATAGGGAGGAAAGGAGATGGGGAGAGACAGAGAAACATTGATGACAGAGAACCATTGATTGGATGCCTCCTTCATGCTCCACACTGGGGATTGGGCCTGCAACCTGGGCATGTGCCCTGACCAGGAATTGAACCAGCAATCTCTCAGTGCATGGGATGATGCTCAATTTACTGAGCCACGCAGGCTGGGCTCAACTTCCTCTTTTATGGTCAACAAAATAACTCTGCTCTATGCCTGACAATTCCACAGCTAACTGATGACTTATTAAGATTTTGTTATTTTGGTGACATGTTTTTGAACCTGGAGGTTGGTCTAGTGATTAAAGGAGTAACTAACAAATGTTTAATCTCCTACTTAATTATCATACTATTAATAGTAAATACCAGGAGATAGATATATATAATTACATTGCTAGTTTAAGAGTGATGTAAGAAAGTAATGTTTGCAATACTGGAATAATAATTTAATTTGAACAGCATCATATTGGTACTTGGGACAACAGTTGTATAAAAGCATAAGAAAATATAATTGCCTGTATTTTAAACCAGAAAAACTCATTGATAACTTTGATAATACTTAAGTTGAATGAAAGATTTTCTTCCTGGAATCTGGAACCCTTCTAAATAGTATTTCTTTACATAGACTATTGTACAATATTTTCTCTCAGATTATTTTTGACCTTCAATATTTAAGTCATTGTTGATATGACTGGCTTATTTATGTCAGACATATAAAAACTCCAAACAAGGATTATCCATCTTAAATATTAATTTATCTGCTTAGTTATCTCCATCTTCTGATTATTAAATGCAGGTAATAATAATACTGAATTCTGAATAAATTTTGATGGTTGTTTCTACTGTCTTTCATAGACTAAGGTTGTATCAAGTTTACTTTCCTTCTAACAAAAAGTGTTACCACTCATCTGCTTAAGCATGAAATGATTTCTATAATAGGGGCCTACCCTTCTGTTGATCAAGTATCCTTTTGGTCAAAAAGCAAGTATTTTCTTGATTACTTTCTATGTATTAGGCACCAGTCTTTGGCACAGAAGATCTCAACTTTTTTACTTTTATGACATATATAGAAGATGACATTCACCTGTGAGACATACCATCAATATGCAGTACCATGAAACGTCAGCTGCTGTTCATTTTAGTCTGATATTCAAAGAAGAATATTAAGATGTAGCTGAGTATTGCTATTACACAAATAATATTGAATATTGACCTTACTCTAAGTTATATGACATGAATAGTGGGTACTTAAAATCATATTAGTGACAAATTGCACATAACACCTGACTTAGCAGTATGTCAAACACTGGTGCACAGAACCAGACTCTTCCAAGTCCTCCAAGTCCAAGTGCAGTTCTCCTGGCCCCCCTATGTGCACACTTTTCATTTCTGCTTCTGTGACATTGATCAGTCACTTTTCCATCCTATTTTTTTCTTTTCTGTGTCCAGAATCTGATATCTACCCCTCCTTTAAATCCCAATTCTTCTTTTATTTTTCTTAACCCTACCCCAATTATTCTATAAGTAACAGTCTTTTCATGTATTGAATTCACATTTTAAGTATTTATTCTATATTTATAATGTATACAGCATGCTCTAACTTCTCCTTTGGTTTCTATCAGCCAGAACTATTTTAATTGGTTTAATAGGGTTTCCTCTGTTCCTCTGTAGCAGCGATTTTCAACGTTTTCCATCTCATGGCCCACATAAACTAATTACTAAAATTCTGCGGCACACCAAAAAATATATTGTTTGTCTGTCTGACAAAAAATGAGGTATAATTTTTATCCATTCACATTGGACAGCTATTGTTGGCTGTTGTCATTTTTTTATTTGACCATCTAAGGAAAAAAGGGTCCGTGACCATGCCAAAATAGTCAGGTATTGCAAGTTATAAACATTCTTTCAGCATACCAGTTGAAAAATCACTGCTCTATAGAAAAGCTAACCTTACTTTTTAATTACTGTGATGGGAAGGACACACATGACTTACTTTACTATTTTCCATTGTACATAGTATAACTTGCAAATATATATAGTGCTCAAATGAGTGTTGATAGATTGATTTATGCTGATGATAGTGTTCTGCATCGATCCATGCTGATATGTCTAAAAGATAAATTAAAGGTGGGAATTCTAGCATCACCTGGGAACTTATTAGAAATGCAGAATTTTAAAAATCATCTCAGAACTACTAAGTTAGTTTTCGTATTTTTAAAAGACCCCCAGGTGATTCTCATGTATATTGTTTATGAAGCACTGATAAAAACTAAAGCACAAAATGTTTGAGTTTCACATTATTCAAAATATACAGATCATTTAGTATTCAGGATATAGAATATTTACAGCATTTGGTTAATGGTATTGTTCAAAAATAAATCTTTGCCCAAAAACAGAAATCAAAGTAAAAATGATTATTTTCTTTTATTAAGCTCATATTTTCAACATAAAAAGCCATTTATATCAGCATATTACATACACTCTATAACATAAACAGTCCAACATATTCTTTTACTGATGTGGTAAGTGACTTGTTAAAAGGCACAAAGTCAGTAACTTATATGTTAAATTTCAGCTATTCTGTTTTATTTTATTTAATATACTTGGAAAGCCTGTAAGGTAAATGCTCATTCCATTTTAGTGATGAGGAAGCTAAAGCTTAAAAGTGATAAGAAACTTCCTTTAAATCAAAGAGCAAATAAATAAATCAGAGATTCACACATACCTTTGACACTATGCTCTTAATTGTGCAATTCTATGATTACAACAACCCATAGCTTTGATTTCCAAAGACGAGAAATAGAGAAGAATTATGGCAGATTCCAAGTCAAAGAAGGTTAATTTGGGAAAAGCAAGTAAGGTGGAATGTATTGATGCTGTAAAGTTGGGCTTCATTTTATGGACAAAGTTATAAATTTTAATTTTTCTCAAAATAGTACTGAATCATTTTAAACAGGAATGTCATGTGAATTGTTTTGTTTTTGAACAAAAGTTGTTAACATAGATACAATACATTTTTTTTTTCATATAAGACTCTCTTTCAGGTAACAAGAATGTAGCACACTGTAAAAAGTAAGGGGTGAGTTTCCCAGTAATGACACATTCAGCAGTGTAAACAGATAAACAGGCTCATGAATTTCCCTTAGTCCATCAAATGAAGCAGTTTTACAAAGTGAACCGTCGGAGATTTTAGAAAGCGACGCTAAAAAAACCTCTTGTTTATTTACAATTTTTACTTACATTTCTTAGAAGTTCTCAGAAATTTATCACTCTCTCTATCCTATCAACATTAGAATAAAATGTTCAATCACCTGAAGAAATAGTGGTTTACTATAGTGAGAGCTTATTGTTCAGTTTATTACATGATAGGACCTTTAGGAAGCTATGTAATCAATTCCTCTTCTTTTCATATCATATAAGATTATTAGACTCCCTTTTATAGTGTACTTTAATTTTTCTTTAAACTTTATCATTTTGATTATTGCCAGATTATTTGTGTATGGACAAGAAACACTTTGTTCCATAATCATCTTTTTCCTCCAGACTGATTTAGTTAGTTTTTGTAGTATCACAGTGGATATATCACCATGGGTATAACTAAACTGTAACAGATATTGGACAAATAAAATAAAAAGAGCACAATTAAAAAGTTCAATTAATTTTGTTTTTTGCGTGAATAGCCTTACAGTAGTCAACAGTACATATATATTTAAATATTTATTTAAACGTATTTTATAATATATTTTAAATATTTATGTAAACTATATTAATTCTATCTTTTAAATATCATATATTTTTACTCTTTTAACTCTTTCTCACTAGAAGACATTTTTGATCATATGGCGTTAATATTTATCCAAATATACATTTCTCTTTAGAATCTCTTCTCTACTTTACTTTTAAATTAGTGACACAACTCTATTCATTTAGCAAAGATGGTCTTTTCTTAAAGATCTTTCTTTATAATTCTAATCAAAAACAGAAAGTTGGCATGTAAGAATATATTTGGAATTACTTCTCAACCCACTGAAGCAATAGCATGTATTAGCAAGAGAATATACAGAGAAGACATGGGTTTCACTGTTGGCTCCACATTTTCCAGATTTACTAGTTTTATAACTTTTGAAAAATTCTTTTGTAAATGAGAATGACACTAACTACCTAATTTTATTTATTTACATGCATATTATTGTCTCTGAGTTAGGTATATATGCATATAGATCTATAATTCTCATAAATAGTACTTATCTTTTACTTCTGGGATGAAAGAGTTAAAAAATCAAATTATGGTTCTGTATTTCCTGCCACAGGTATGATCAAATTCTATCAGCCTGAGTCCTCTATCACCACTGGACATATAGGGTGAGTTCTTGTCAAATCCTCATTGAGCATAGAGGGTGAATAAGAAATAAATCTTTTTACATTAATTTACTGAGGTTTTCTATTAAATTAATTTTTATTATAAATATTAGTAGTTACTACCTATGGTATTATGTATCCCTCAGAATATGCTTGGTAAAAAATAAATCTCAATATAGAATGTACATTAATTATATCTTTAATTATAGAGTTATGCACATTCTTGGCTCACCTCACTTTTTATCTCTCAGTATTATAAAGAGCTTTTCCTTTTTCTTATCAATCTATGTTGTAAATGCCTATGAGGGATACTTCTGCTGGCTAGTGGAAAAATGCAAGGACTATGAAATGTTGTCTTTCACTTGTTGCCCTATTTAGCTATTCTATAATAAAGCTTTACATTCATCTTTATCTTTACTAGTCACCAAAATTTATTTAACTTGCACCTACTTATTTAGAAAAGGGAAATAGTTTAGTAGTAAGTTTTATATCATCTGATTAATACAAATGCATTATCAAATTATACTCCTTTAGCATAAATTTTTATTGATGAATTTGATCATACTATGGAAAGTATAACTGACAAAACTGAAGTTAATACTATAAGTATTAACAATCATACCTATGAGTTTGACAAAATTAACATTTTCTATAATCATCCTTTAATACTATTAGTAAGTTAACCTTTAGGTCAATAGCAATGGATGAAAGAGGCAAAATCTTATAAATAAAGTTTAGTATTCCCCGGCATTTTCATATAGTTCCAAATATTTGATTATGTTTAATGATGTATCTAATATGACAGAAGTAAGCATTTACTGAAATAACATATGCTGGAAGACTCAACACTGTAAACAATGAATACTAGTGGTATTATTAGAGGAGTATAAACACTAAAGACTTCATTTAAATATTTGTAACTGAAGAAGACTGTTATGGTTAACTCTCAGTGCAATCTATATTAAAGAAATCCCCCCTTTTTTTTGCAATAACATTTGCAACAATAAGGATGTGCTTATCAAGAACCGTAAACAACCTGGTCTTTGCTTTCCAAGAATGTCTAGTCAAGAAAAAAGGAAAAGTAGTTCAGAAAGCGGGACTCCTCAGATGTCTAGTCCTAGTGACTGTTAACAAACTTTTTGAGTTTTCTCTTTTGGAACAGAACTAATACTTTATTTACTTATTAATAAATATTTAACTTCTAACTACTCTCTGTTCCCCACTAAATTTCTTTCTTTACTCTTCAATTAACAATAATTCTGGAAAATATTGCAAGTGGGTTTGGTTGCACATAATCCAATGATAAGAGCACTGTATTTGGGGAAGAAAAATTCTTCCTTTATTTTACTTTCATGGTCTCATGGTTATAAATAGTATGTGTTCTCAAGTTACAGAAGGACTCAGAGAATGTATGTTCCAGTTTGCCCAGAATAGTTCTCATGTGCACTGCTGTTAAATCTTCTTTACAGTGCAACATTTGTCTTAGATTTTCCATTTATTTAAGACACAATTATATTTAATAATTTGTACAGTGCAGCCCTGGCCGGTTTGGCTCAGCGGTTGGAACGTCGGCCTGTGGACCAGAGTCCTGGGTTCGGTTCCCGCTAGGGGCACGTACCAAAAAAATTTAAAAATTTAAAAATTAAAAAAAAAAAAGAATTGGTACAGTGCAACAGGAAATAAAGATAAGTAAGAATGACCCTAGCTAGGTGGTTCAGTTGTTTGGAGTGTCGTCCTGTACATCAAAAGTTTGCTGGTTCGATCCCCTGTCAGGGCATGTTCGGGATCAATATTTCATTCTCACATTGGTGTTTCTTGCTCTCTCTCATTCTCTCACTTCTTCTCTCTCTAAAATCAATAAAACCATATCCTCAGGTGAGGATTTAAAAAAAAAATATTTTAAAAGATAAGTAAGAATGAGAATGAGTCTTTATTTCAATGAATTCATTCTTTTTTTTTTTTTTTTTTTTGATTTTAGAGAGAGAAGAAGGGCAAGGGAGAGAGAGATGGAAACATCGATGAGAGAGAACATCGACTAGCTGCCTCCAGGATGCCCCCCACTGGGAATTTGGCCCACAACCTGGGCATGTGCCCTGACCAGGAATAAAGCTGGTGACCTCTTCGTGTATGGGTTGATGCTCAACCAATGAGCCACGCCAGCCGGGCAGAATGAACCCATTCTTAAAGGAAAGGTTTTATATATACATGACAATGTCTGAATATATACCGTTCTTAACTCAAAGAAACTAGGTGGACTTCACTGCAAAAACTGGCAAACAGATTAGATTCTAAAGGGCAAGTAATCCAGAATATTCTATCTGGGATATTGGCGGGATTGACTCATGCTAAAACTTTTAGAAGGACTTGAGCATTCTGCGTGCCAAATCTAGAAGGATAAAAGGGAGGTGATACATAGAAATGGGTTCAGAATGTCAACAGTTCAGCAGACTATACATGAAACATAGTAAGTAGGAATATTGTCTGAAGAGCTGTGGGAGAATCAGTGTCTGAAAGGGATGGCTCAGAACCTATAATTTGCTTTAAAAGGCATGTGCCAGTGGAGACTGCAAAAGTAGTGTGTGGAAGAGGTGAGATGCGAGCAGAACTGCAGAATGTTTAAATCTCGGTTTCCAGAATCAGAGAGACCTATTCAGATAAGGGACGTGGTTATCAGCTGTGTGATTTAGGTCAAGTTATTCAATCTCCCCTAGACTTAGTTTCCTCTTGTGAAAAATAAGTATAAAATAATAATAATCCTTATATGAGGTTTGAATTAGGTCAAATGCTTATGTCATGCTGTCACTGTATCTGGCTCATACCAACTATTTAATAAATAATAGTATTTAATATAGGGGAGAGATTAACATAAGATGGGACAATACATAAAACCAGTTGTTTTCATGAAAGGTTGGCCTATCTATGACCCAAAAAGGTCTCATCAAATGCACTTTATGAGAGTAATAACATTGAATTAGGAAACATTTGAAAGATGGGGCATAGTGACTCTCATGATTAATTCAATAAATTCAAACAGAATTTGGCAGTAATTGTATTTGGTATTTAAATGTAGATCATCTTTCAATTACTTTGCCTTCTCACTAATTGCCCTCTGGTATGTGTAAAGTATTATAAATCTCAAGAGTTTCAATGACTCATACTATGGAAAAAAACTTAGGATTTGATTTGGATTTAAATGAATTTTGAAATATGTATCTAAGCAGAGGTATAAATCAAACTCCTGTTTATCTAGACTGGTTGGGGAATATAATGATTTAGTTGATTGAATATTTAAGTTAAAAGGTCATTACAATATATACATACCATGAGCTAATTGCATGTTTCAACACTTCATCCTAAAACTAAAGTGAAAAAAATTGTTTTTGAATGTTTATAGGCCTTTTGAAGTTCTTACCATGTCTAATAGTCTCCATATAAATATTGCTTATCCTTGCCTTTTCTAAACAGAGCCAACAGAGCCCCAATTGATTTTTTAACCTATAACTTCAACCTCTTTGCTTGTCCAGAAATTCTCTACCACTGTACCAACATAACAAAACACAGCCTCTGTGTTAAGCTGGGGGTGCTCTACACTCTTGCAAGAAAAACGATATCAGGAAGAATCCTTACAGTGTACATTTATGGCATCTAATCATGGACGTAGCCTCAATATTAGCGGTTATTATTATTATTATTTAGTAGTAGTAGTAGTAGTAGTAGTAGTATTTTATAAGGAACAGTTTCTTCTCCATTCTTCTCAACAGTTATTCCAAATGTTCACCATATCCTCAAATCCACTGCCACTTACTGTCAATGTCTCTCTCACACAGTCAAACAGCATTGCTTCATTTTTTTATAGAGGAAGCAGAGATTATGTGACACAAACACAACACCTCTTAAACCCACCTACACATTTACTGCATCTACCCCAGTTCCTGAACCTTTCACAGCTGTCTTAGAGGGAGGGCTGACACTCCCTTTTACTCACCTAAATTATTTTCAGGCCATATAATTTTTTCATGCTTGGCTGAAGTCTCAACCAGCAAGACGGCATCTTAGAGTTTAGCACTGAAATATCTCAGGCATTGTTAATAAATTTTGTTCTAATTGATTCACACCTTCATTCTTTATACAGTTCTAGGTTTCCAATTACATTTCCCTGTCCCTACATTATATTTAGAAAAAGTGTTTTTTTTAAAAGTCAGACTTTTTCATTGTTCTCCCAGTGAAACTTAAGTTTTATAATTACTTAATCCAATAGAGTATCATTTATTGTGGATGGATAAATTATTATTGCACTCACCCTATTAATATAAACTTTTGCACTGTATATATAATTGTAAAATACATTAACATATATATTAATTTATAAAAGGAGTCATTCTCTGTCCTTGAAAGAGAATTGGATATATATAAAGTATCTTGAAAAAAAGAGAGAGAGGTGGATGAAACAAAAAACACCTTTTCTTAGTTAGATTATTTACAGTTTCATGACTTTCCTCCCTGCCTTACCTCATTAGCACATAAGGAACAGTCTCTAATTTACAGATGTGTTAACCGTCTGTTAAAAGTGAGTTTTCTTAAAGGACACACACCTTTTCAAATAATTTCATCATATTTTGATCATTTAGAACAGACATATATAACACTAAATAGTGCTTTCGTCATATAAATATTTGTAATGTACAAAATTACACAAAGAAATACATGAATGGCATTTATACTACTCACGTGTCAAACAGTAGCAACTACTCATTTTTGATTAAATATTTATGTAAGCCGAACCACTTGTAAATGGGAAATAAAAGATGTTATTAGATTTGGGGAGATAAATTCTTAGAAGTTCTAAAGAATTATTCATCTTAATAAAATTAAGAAATTGATATTTTGGTGATAAAAAATTTTTGATAAGCTTCTTTGTAATGGAGTGTGACTTATGATTTGTGAAAATGTTGATAGAGGAAATGAATTCTTTTTCATGAAGTATATAGCTGTTAAAATGATAGCAGAAAGATTAATTATGGTAATAGTATAAAAAATTTATTCAGGGTTCTTATTTCCATGGTTAACCTGACCTACTTACGTAAGGGAACTATGTGTATTGGCCATTATGAGCTAGGAATTTCATTTCTCCTTATAGTTAAAAACATGTCATTTTAAGCTGTGTGGTTCTATTTTGATTTACATGAAGCAACTTCTGGCTTTTTAATTTTATTCAGAAGATCAGACATATTGTATGATCCCTATTACTTACACCCTGGGGTATTATTACCAAACTCTGGTTCATGTGCTCCATGCTTCACAAAGCCAAAATCCAAAATGTCAGAGTTTAAATCAAAGGAGAGTTCATTGATTGAGAAGGCACCAACCAACAAGATGGGAAACTTAGAAATGTCTCAAATCTATTTTGCTGGCTAGACTGATAGGGGTTTGTAAGCCCCAGAAGGGGGATGGGAGGGGGAATTGGAGTAAATCTCTATGGTTTGTGGTTCCTTGATAAGATCTTGACGTACAGACTTGGAGAGCCACTGGACGATCACATGCATCCCAGGGTGGTCTGAGGCCTCATTCTTTTCTGCAAAGCCA
Organism: Molossus molossus; assembly: GCF_014108415.1. NCBI lineage: Eukaryota > Metazoa > Chordata > Mammalia > Chiroptera > Molossidae > Molossus > Molossus molossus. The sequence continues at coordinate 30,409,970 of NW_023425348.1, forward strand.
ACCTGTTAATCATTCTCTCATGACCATTTCCTCTTTACTTTTTCTATGAGGAGGAACAAAGACATTAAGATGTTATCTATAGTTTCCCTAAGATTGTTGAATGACAGGTTGCACAGGTTATTGATTCAAGACATGTTGCAAACTTATTGAGTCTTATGTTTAGGATATTGAGCAATTTTAGTTATAACTGTGGTTACAGTTGTTTAGGTTCAACTACTCCTAAAGAAGTGTGTGTGGGGGGGGCAATTAAAGGAGAGTGCTCGGCTGTAGGAACATGGTTATAGTACCACCAAAAGACTGATTTCTGTGACCTCCACTTTTTTTAAATCTTTTCTAACTAATTAAGTGAAGATCTTTTGAGTCCTGAAAAGGAAATGTTGTTTTAAAACCTCACAAGTTTAAAGTCCAAAAACTCATTTTATAAGTAAATATGAGGGACATAGTGTTATGAAAATATATTCCAAAATCAATATTATTTTGATTAATTGTTTTGGAGTGGATGTTGAGGAAAACCACATAAATACCACTTCTGGACTAAGGAACTCAGTTTTTCAGCTGCCAAGGGTGTTGCTCACTAATGCATGCCTTCTGAATCTCTTACTGGTAAGACCATCCTCATCCATTACCTGATTGATGGGGCAATACAAAGCCCAGTACGTGGCTTGGTGGAGCATGGTTCCAGAGCTCCCCATAGGAGCGACTGAGGCCACTATTACAAATGCATGTAGTTCAACTTTTCCCTCTGCCAAACCCTGCTTTCCTCACTCCCTCGGATGGGTATTCCAGAGACAATTCCCTGATAATTCCCCAATAAACCTGCTACCTACAAATGTCAGAATCTCCAAATCTCTTTCTCTAGGAAATTAACCAATTGGTGCCCAAAGTAGTTGTACAAGGCAGACTCTATAATGACATTTTGAAGCTGGATGATAATTAGAAAAATAAATTGGTGAAACTTTTAATGATGGTAACTTGGATGGGACTATCAGAAAAGGAAATTCACTGGCAGGTATACCATCTCAAGCAATTGAGAAATATTGAAAAGTGGTAATTATAAGGACCATATAGCTGTTGATGGGGCAGTTTATACATTATAGAAAGGCTGCAAAATTAAGGGTGATTAGTCATCAATTTAAAGCTGTTGGTCTTCCTTAGCAGGAGACCTTCCTTGCCAACAAATAAAGATCCTTTTATCTTTAACCAAAGGACAAAAAAGCTTCAGAATAGGCCCAGGATTTATTTATAGTAGTAGAAGAGTTATAATAGGTGTTAAATCCTCAGCCTTCAAAAATTGGATATATCAAGATCCCTCTACCCAATTGGCTCAGTGTACCTGCTCATTTAATTTGTGTGGAAAAATAAATAGTCTGAGGTAAGAATATATGAAGACTCATGGACAGTGCTTAAGGGCTTGGAAGAAGAAAAATTGGGAGGTTTGGGACAAAGTTTTAGAGAAGATACTTGTTGATGAGACTATGGGAATAGGTACAAAGCATGAAAGTATCTACTTTGGAAAAGACATTTCATATTCGAGTAAGCTACGTGTCTCATCCAATTGATATCAGCCTGCCCCCAACATCTACCACTCCAGTGTTGGCACACTAGGCTTATGACCATTGTGTCAAGAATAGAGGACGTGCATAGTCCCACTGGGATGTGCTTGCACTTACCAATATTTCTCTGCCTACTCTGCTGCTAAATGTCCAAACTTCCAAAAAAGGAAACGGTGCTAAACCCTTGAAATGGCCCTATTCTTTAAGGAAACCAACCAGCATTGTTGTGGCAAATTGATGAATTAGGTTATTTCACCCTAAAGTGTCAGCAATTCATCTTGACCATATTCAGCACAGGTCTGTATCTGCTTTTTTTGCTCCCAAGACCTCAATCAGCACCACTCTCAGATAACTTAAAAACATCTTTGATCTGCAAACGCATGACACATATAACCTCATATCAGACTGAGGGATTCATGCCATATCTTTTTTCTTTTTAAATATGTTTCTATTGATTTTTTTAGAGGTAGAAGAAAGAAGAGAGAGATAGAAACATTGATGCGAGAGAGAAACATTGATCGGTTGTCTCCTGCATGCCTCCTCCCCATCCCCCGCCCCACCCTGGGAATCAAGCTTGAAACCCAGGCATGTGCCCTGACTGGGAATTGAACCAGGACCTCTCAGTTCATGGGACAATGCTCAATCCACTGAGCCTCACCAGCTGGGCCCATGTTATATCTTAGCACAAAGGTTTGCCAGTGAGTTCATGACCAGGATATCCACTGGTTCTGTCTCCACACATTGTAACACAAAAGCTGCCAACCTGACAGAGCAAAAAATGATCATTTACATGTACAGGTGAGGTGGCATCTTGGAGATAGTGTCTGAAAGGATGGGGAGCCATCTCCTATGATATAATATGCACCCTAAATTAGCAATTATTGTATGATGTTATGTCCCCAATATGTAGAATCTGTGTTCATGGAAAACACAGATAGGAGTAGGAATAATCTCACTTATCATCACTCCCACTGGGAATCTGTGGTGCATTCCTCCACAATTCTAGTCTCTGTGTCCTGAATAGGAATATAGTCATGTGCTGCATAACAACATTTTGATCAACAACAGAGTAGCTATACGATGATGATCCCATAAGATTATAATGGAGCTGGCACCCTTCAGCAATAACCATTAGGAAACTTTGAAGAAGAAAATAGTTTATTACTTACAGGTCTTGTGGTGTATAAGGAAAGCTAGGGGGCACATAACAAGGTCTTGGAGGGCTGAGAGAGAATGGGCCTGGGTTCTGCTTTTATTGGGTCAAGGATGGAGGCCTAGGGTTTCTCAGGCTTGTTCTTTATTGGTAGATTTAAAACATAGAGTGAATGGGGAGAAAAAATAAAATGAGTAGCCCAAGTGGTCAGTTATAAAAATTAACCAAGTTCTCTAAAACAAAGGAGCCTCAGTAAGGAGCAGTGGTCTTGATCTTTATATAGCTTTGTGGCTGGCAATGTGTCTCTTTGAAATGCCTCCATTGAAGTGGATGCTTTTTTGATGTGGTTAACTCAGCAATCAAAGCTTTAGTCAGGAACTTGCATTACAAAAAGAAAAGCCAACTATCAGAGTTTACACTATCATACTCAAGTGTTTGTGGTGATGCTAATATAAATAAACCTACTGCTAGTCATAAAAAAGTATAACACAGATTTGTGTAAGACACCATTATGTCCACACAGTGATGAAATTGTCTAATGAGTTATTTTTCAGAATGTATCCCCAATCGTTCAGCAGCACATGATTGTACTCTAATCTGGGGAGAGAACAAGACTTCCATTTAACTGTAATCTATGCAACTGACACTCATTTCAGATTCCTTACACAAAGAGATCTATGGGAAAGGAAAGGGTAGGAGTTACCATCCTGGGATGAGAAAATAATTCTAATTATTATAGGAAGAGGTCCGATATTACCAATGGATGTTATGTTTTGTCATTCTATCAGGCAGGATTCAATCAAAGAAATAGGATTAGTAGGAGATATATACTAAGAGATTTGTTTCAAGGAGTTAGCTTCCATGATTGTAAGAGGCTGACTAGGAAAGACCCAGATCTTCAGGGCAGGCTGTCAGGAAGGACAGGCTGAAAATCTTGGACATGGGCTAAAGCTTCTGTCTACAGGTAGAATTTCTTTTCCAAGGCAGCCTCAGTTCTGTTTTTAAGACCTTGTTGTATCAGGCCCACCCAGAATATTGAGGATGTCTGCCTTACTTAATGTCAACTGCTCATGAACTTGAATCACATCTACAAAATAACCTTCAAAGCAACATATACAGAACTAGTAGTATTTTATTAAATAGCTGAAGGCTTTAGACTATCCAAGTTGACACATTAAAAAGGCCACCACAGCCACCCTTATTACATTCAGGACTGAGGAACAGATATTGGCTCTGAGATCAAAGCAGTGGCCAGGAATTGCCCTCAGCAAAGGATCTGCTTTGACCATGGCTGTGCTCCCTTTGTGAGGGTAATTTTCATCCAGTGACTAGTCCTTGTGGGGATATACAGTTATAGAACACCCTCTGTGCAAGAATTCTGGGGACATCCTCTGAGGAAAAGCACCACTGAGATAGAAAATGAGCAGAAATAAGAAGAGGTTGAACTGCCCTGTGGTGACAACAGTGACCTTAGTCACCAATTCAAACTAAATTGCAGAGCATGTGAAGTATGCTGATTGTGGAGAGTTATTTAAAAAAAAAAAAGGAAAGTCTTTTTTTATTTTCTTTAAGCAAAAAGTCTGATTTTGTTGAGAATAGCAAACCTGTCCAGAAACAAAGCCTCATACGTTTATAAATTTGTTTACCTTTCTTAGAATCTGGGCCAGTAGATATTTCTAAATAAATAAGTGACTCAATAGTAAGCAAGAACTGTGATGTTGTGAATGAGATCAGATAATATTCACTTTCTAAAAAGTATTTTAAGACTCTTAATAATTTCCAGTTTGAACTTGAAAACAAGTTACTAATCATGGAATACATACAAAGGAAAGCAAGCAGGCCTTGGAAGAAGAGTTGGACAGAATGTTGTACTCAACAATCTTATCTACAAAAGCAATGTTTCCTCTCCCCTCCTGTTTCTCATCAATAACTAATACGAGTATCCTCTAATATTTATATCAGGAAGTTAACAGAATCTAATCTGAGCCTGATTCATAGTGACAGACACTGGGTGGTGTAAATGCCAGAGAAGATGCTATATTCATGCTAACGGACAAATCATTAGCTTCGCCTCTAAACTCAGATGTCTCTCAGCTGGCTGACGCATTCCTGCACTGGAGTTTGAATCATACGTGTCCCTCTCCAGTAAGTTCAGGAGAAAAGCTGTCCTGTCATTCATGAATAAAGATAAGCACTTTCATACAGTTGTCTTCCTCCAATGTAGTCCATTAGCCCATCCTCACAGAGTAGCTATCTCTCGTGTTCTTAGAGAACTACTGACCATTCCATGAGTCACAGATGCATGTTTTCATAATGCAATGCCATATTTCTCTATCTCAAGTGAATCATGAAAAAAGAACAGAGAGAAAATCTTGATTCAAAAGTGTTACTAAGAAACATTTAACCCATTTGAGTAGTTTACATGGCATAGGAGTTTCCTCTTGCTGAGCACTAAATCCTAGGCATCTTCAAAGTGATTAATGTCTTCAGGCTTCACTTGTAATGTGTTTGAGGTTACCATCCCATAACATTGCCATCAGGACAAGTAGGTGCTTTCCTGGCAAAATAAATGAAAAAAAAAAAAAAAATGATTTGCTATTGTTAGGAAGAGCAACTGAATATCAAGAAGCAGGTGCTCTTTTATTTTTGAATGCTGTTTAGATAATTTTCAGAAAACCAATATTAACTTCCATAAAATACCCATAAGACTTGTCAGAGAACAATACTATTAAAACTGTGAGGAGCTCTTAGGAAAGAAAATAAAAATTATAGGCCAATAATTATTATTACATGGGGAAGTTTCAGGGAACTATAAAGTAGATTTTATAGAGCTTGTGGAAAGCTTCCAATATGACAATTGCCATCAAGTATTTTATGGCAATGTGGAACCAAGTTTTAACTCCTCAAGAGCAGAGACCTTGAAAAGCCTCCCAAGTGCTTCTCAGACTGCCCACACTGGTACTTCATTGTCACGGTACAGCTATGTCTGGCCATTCATTCCCAGGCGACACATCTCCCTGCAATTTCAGTTATTTCTAATGTGAGAAAGATTTGACCAAAGACTGACATTCTTTCACCTTTAAGCAAATGCCCACTAAAGAAAGACTCTTCCCAGTAAACTTTAGCCACCTCTTTTGATAACCTCAGTGGGAGGGCATAACTCATCCATAAACTACAGTTCACAAAACATCTTTCACATATAAACTAACGTACAAACACTTTCCTGCCAATCCACAACCCATGAGACAGTTCTATTCACCTGCCCCAAAATAACTTTTATGCATGCATAGCCTTTGTGTAGAATAGCCCTTTGTTTGTTTTCAGAATGCTCTCTTGATTTTGTTTTGAAGCCCTGATCAGAGGATGATCAGTACTATTGAGCAGCTGGTAAAGTCTATACTGGAACCAATTCCTTTCACATTCTAGACCACCATGTCTCAGCCCTACTCTTCCCTGCCCAGGTGGCAGTCAACTAGGGAGAACTCTATGCCCAGGAACCAGAGAAATTATTCAAATAGACAATCCACATGGAGCCTGATAAACCTAGCTAACCCCACCCTACTTGCCTCCTAGAGATCTAGCTTGCTTTTTTCCTGTCCCTGAATAGAAGCCCCTGTGTTTGTGGTCCAAGTTGGTAGCCTTCTCTCCTTTGGGAGTAACAAACAGTCCTGCTTTTTATCTATCCCAGTGTCATTATGTTTTGTTCTGCAATCAAAAGAATCTTTAAATCTTGTAAAACACTGCGTGACCAGAATCATTACCCCAAATTCACAGGTCAGCCCTTCCCTTGCCCATAATCCACAGACATCACTTCTAACCTGAAATGTCATTGTGGTAAAATAAATATGTTTACATTATTTGTATCATATTTGCTGATATGAAATTTCTTACTTTCACTATATCACTGATGATATGTATTGATCCTATTGATTCTTCCAGTCATCATCATCCTGTGGGAACTACACAGTTTTATACACAATTAAACATAATCTTCTAGATAAATATAGGGATCTGACTCTAACTTTGTTCTCTTTCTGCAAGATATAGGACTGTGTTCTACATCTCTTTTCCTAAACTGATCACATGGCACTGCTTTATCCTGTTTTTTTTCTCTAATTCATTAATTTTTCTGTTCCTTCTTCTAATTGATGGATAACTGAAAAGTTTTTCACAAATTGTTTATTGAATATCATTCTCATTCAACAAATACTAAACATTTACTATGTGTCAGACTCTTTACTGGGCAGCATTATGGCATTGAAAAATATTGCAATAAAGATACAATTTCTGCTGCTAAACAATTTACAGTCTGATGAGGGAATTAGGGATTTACTATCAATATCTTCTGCATTGGAGATGATATCTCTCTTACCTCTTAACTTGCTTTTTCATCATTCTTAAGCATCCTTATTTTATTCTCCCTAAGTTATATTTTCATGCATTTATGTATTCATCCATTCTTTTTTTTTTTCAAGGAAGTTCTTATAATCATTTTATGATGGTATTTTATTTTTAATATTTATTTTTAATTACAGTTGACATACAATATTATATTATTTCAGACACATAACATAGTGATTAGACATTTATATGACTTACAAAGTTATCACACCAATAAATCTAGTACCCATCAGACTCCATACATAGTTATTACAATATTATTGACTATATTCCTCATGCCATTTGTCAGAATAATAAAGGAGCACTGCTTTTTTTTAATCTCTGTGAATTGACTGTCCTGCCTATGTCTCCCATAATTTTCTTCTTCCCTGTCCTTATTCATTCTCTATTTTTTTTTCTGTCTGAAATTACCTTCCCTAGATCTTCTATCTCCACTATAAAATCTCAAGTTTTAGTATAAAATACTGTTCTGTATAATCGTTTATATTTACCTAAATGCTAAACACACAGGAAATGTTTTCTTCTGTTTCTGACAACCAGTATTATGATCTGTGTCATACATACTATTCTAGTTACCTCATTAAGGTTTTTATTTATGTGGGCGTGAGGACATGTAAATGTCTTTCTTGTGCATCAAGCTCCAAAGGCAAGCTTTGTCTGATTCTTCTTTATTCCTTCACAATACTTTATTTTAAATGTAGTTGGTACTCAGTGCAGATTTGTGGAGTGAACAAATATATGACCCTCATTACTTTTTGCTTTATTCCAAATTAATTTGAATTTACAAATAATAATTGGCTCCCATCAGTCCTTACAGCTGTATTTCAGACAGAGAATTTGTCATGTGACCCAATGTTGGTCCCTTAAGTATGTCTCACTTATTTTGTTGTACATATTCTTTTAAAGAAATCAGATCAAATAAATCAATATTATAAAATTTCATAATTTTTAAGTTCTCTTCCCATTTCCCACAAAAACTTTTTTAAAGAGGTCAATCTCTATTTGAAAATATATAATTAAATTTTAAAATTACCCAGTTGAATGTTATGTATATATTAAAATGGATAGTTAGTAAGCCTGTATGTATAGATATTATAATGTGCTGTCTTACAACTAAGTAAATAAATGTCTGAGAGGAACACGCAGAAGAAAACACTCAAATGATGGCAAAAATAATATTTGTAGTGTGGATTTATGTATATTTTTATGTCCTTTTCTTATGCTAGAATATTTATGATGGGATATTACTTTAATATTTAGTAGTAAAATATTAAAGTAATAGTGACACATTCTTGTTTTGAAAAATAAACCAGTTTTACTTATCAAAACACTAAATTTTACACAAGAACATATCATAGCTAAAGAGTTCAGAAAATATATTAGCATTTTCACTAAATTGGTCTTAAATGCAAGCCAAGTTTATATTTAACGATGCTCTCCTTATTTCTTTTTATTTATTTATTTATTTATTTATTTATTTATTTATTTATGTATTTATTTATTTTTGTTACAGATGTTTCTCCTTTTTCCCCCACTGATTGCCCCCTCCCCCACCCTCCCTGCCCTGTCCCCAGCTTTGTTGTCCATGTCCATTGTTCATGCATACATGCATATAAGTTCTGTGGTTTATCTCTCCCCCACCACACTCTCTTCTGGGGATTGGCAGTCTATACCCTACTTCCACGTCTCTGGGACTACCCCATTCCTCAGACTGTTATGTTCATTATATTCCACAAATAAGTGAGATCATATGATACTTGTCTTTCTCTGTTTGGCTTGTTTCGCTTAGGATACCTTCTAGGTCCCTCCATGTTGTCTCAAAGGGTAAGAGATCTTTCTTTCTTACAGCTACATAGTACTCCATTGTGTATATGTACCGATGGACATTTGGGCTATTTCCAGATCTTAGCTATTGTAAATAGTACTGCTACGAACATGGGGTACATATATTCTTTCTGATTGGTGTTTCAGGCTTCTTAGGGTATATTCCTAGAAGTAGGATCACTGGGTCAAATGGAAGTTCAATTTTTAATTTTTTGAGGTAACACCATAGTGGCTGCACCAGTCTGCATTCCCACCAGCAGTGTTCTAGAGTCGCCTTTTCTCCACAACCTTTCCAACACTTGTTGTTTGATGATTTGTTGAAGGCTGCCATTCTGAAAGGTATGAGGTGATACCTCATTGTTGTTTTAATTTGCATCTCTCTGATGCTTAGTGATGTTGAGCATTTCTTCATATGTCTCTTAGCCATTTGTATTTCCTGTTTGGAGAGGTGTCTATTTAGTTCCTCTGCCCATTTTTTAATTGGGTTCTTCGTCTACCTTTTGTTGAGTTTTCTGAGCACTCTAAAAATATTGGAAATTAACCCATTATCTAATATATCATTGGCAATATGCCCTCCCATACAGTGGGTTGCCTTTTCATTTTGATGATTGTATCTTTTGCTGTGCAGAAGCTTTTGAGTTTAATGTAGTCCCATATGTTCATTTTCTCCTTTGTTTCTGTTGTCTTAGGTGATATATCAGTGAAAGTTCTGCTGCGTATGATGTCTGAAATTTTGTTGCCTAGTTTCTTCTAAGATTTTCATGGATTCATGAGTCACATTTAGGTTTTTTATCCATTTTGAGTTTATTTTTGTGTATGGTGTAAGTTGATGATCTAGTTTCATTTTTTTTGCATATAGCTGTCCAATTTTCCCAACACCATTTATTAAAGAGGCTGTCTCTACTCCATTGTATGCTCTTGCCACCTCTGTCAAATATTAATTGAGCATATTGCCTTGGGTCTATTTCTGGGTTCTCTATTCTATTCCACCAATCTACATGCCTGTTCTTGTGCCATTACCAGGCTGTTTTGATTACAGTGGCTTTGTAGTATAACCTGAAATCTGGTAATGTGATTCCTCCTACTTTTTTCATCTTTTTCAAGATTGCTGTCATTATGTGGGGTCTCTTTTGGTTCCATATGAACTTTTGAAGTATTTGTTCTAGTTCTGTGAAGTATGTCATTGGTATTTTGATGGGGATTGCATTGAATTTATAAATTGCTTTGGGTAATATGGACATTTTAATGATGTTAACTCTTCCAATCCATGAACAGGGTATGTGCTTCCACTTTTTTATATCTTCCTCCATTTCTTTTTTCAATGACCTGAAGTTTTCTGCGAATAGGTCCTTTATTTCTTTGGTTAAGTTTATTCCTAGGTATCTTAATTTTTTTAGCCGCAATAGTAAATCAGATTGTTTTTTTAGTTTCTCTTTCTTGAGTTCATCATTGGTGTATGAGAATGCCATCGATTTCTTGACGTTAATTTTGTGTCCTTCTACTTTTCCAAATTCATTTATTAAGTCTAGTAAATTTTTGATGGAGTCTTTGGGGTTTTCTATGTATAGTATCATGTCATCTGCAAATAATGACAGTTCCACTTCCTCCTTTCCAATATGATGATCTCCTTATTTCAATGCCTGATACCTACACTGCCTTCTTTTACTGAATGAATTTCTCAGATTCATCATAGGCGTTGTATCTAAGACTTCTGTTTGTACTGTAGAGAATCCCAAGTCATCAGAATATATCTGTGATATAATATAAATATGTATCCAGCGTCAAATTATATTCATCACACATATGATGCTTATTTTGGAAACCAGCAGTAATTGTTTCTTTACCTACATAACTAGATTTTAGATTGCATCTAGCTATAGGTAAATAACCACATATAAATACCAAGAGTTTTAATAATGTATATGCAAAGAAAGAAAAATATATTATTATTAATTGTGCTCATAAAATAAGCAAAGTAACATATCTCATTAATAACCTCAAACTACAATTTTAAGATATATACAGGGTGAGGCAAAGGTATGTTTACAGTTGTTTGTAGCTAAAATAATAAATGATAATACAAGAATAAACTCTGGCATATTCTCACCTGTAAACCTACTTTTGCCCCAGCCTGTATGAACATTCTGCCTGGCATGCAACCACTCCAGACAAATTTACTTTACAAATGCACCGTACTTAGGGAATGGAATACATTCTGAGTAAAATAAACAAAATTAATATTAACTAGTTGATAAATTATTTATTGTACCTCTGTTGGTGACCTTTCTCAATTCTTATTAACAACCTCTGATAGTATTTTTTCTACCCTGTGTCTAAAAAGTAGTCAGAAAGACAGTAGCCTAAGAATACACAATAAAACCCAATCGAGAGAGAGAGAGAGAGAGAGTGAGAGAGAGAGAGAGAGAATAAAGAATTGGTTTACATAACTATGGAGACTAAGAAGCCCCAGGGTCTGCACTCAGCAAACTGCAGACTCGGGAGGGCCAATGGTCAGGATCTGAAGGTAGGAGAACCGATGGTGTAAATACAAGTCCAAACGCCTGGGAATTGAGAGAGCCATTGGTGTAAGTTCCAGTATAAGGACTGGAAAAGACTGATGTTCCAGCTGAAGTAGACAGGATAGAAAAGACCCTTCTTATTCACAACCCCCCCCCCCTCAGGCCCTCAGTAGATTAGAAGAGAGTCACCCATTTTAGGGAAGGCAATCTCTTTCACTCAGGCCGCTAATTCAGATCTTGATCTTATTTTTTTAAATGCTCTTACAGAGACGATCAGAATAATGTTTGACCAGATATCTAGGCACCCCATGGTCCAGTAAAGTGGACACATATAAGTAACCATTTACAATCAGAATCTTCCTGGCTTCTAAACTCTTTGACTGTGATCGTAATTGAAACTGTCATTTGGAAGTCATTGGCTTTGACCATTATTTGAACATTGTTCATGAAATTATTGGATCTGAACAAACTTAGCAATTGTACTTGGAAACAGAATTTTACTTCTCTGACTTGTAACTATAAAGGTATCAGTTTCACACCCTGCTTCTTACTTTACTCTGACTCTTCTTGTTCCTAGTTACTGAGAGTAACCACTTCAGTGTATACTGCTGGGCAATGGCTCCAAAAGGACTGATGCAGAGGTTTCTGTGCAGCAATAAAATTATCTTAGCAGCAACTTGACAGCTTAAATATCATTGACTGTTCCGGTGTTAACCTAGGATTTACCATTTCACTCTTTTATAAACTATAGTTTGGCAAGATGGAAACCCGGGGAAAATAACCCAAGACTTGGGTCAGATGTCTGAAAAGAATAAGATCATGTCTAATGTTAAATGGGATGTAGAGAATTCACATTGTAGTTGAAAAGATAGAAACCTTTACAAAGTTAGGAAAGGTAGGCAGATCACTGTATATAAACTCAAATTGTGAATCAGCAGCATTGACTCAATTAGTCCAATCACCCCAAGATCACAAATAACCAACTCTACTAATACTGGACTGGAGTCCCAGTAAATACAGAATTTAGTGGTAAACAATTTTAGTTTAAAATTAACATTTAAAAACTAAGATGAATTATGAAATGTGCATGTGATGATTCATAAAAATACTAGTTTTTAGCCCGAGGAATAGGGTAGACCCAGAGACGTGGAAGTAGGGTGCAGACTGACAACCCTCAGAAAAGAGGATGGTTGGGAGAGGGAAGAAGTAAACCACAGAACTTATATGCATCTACACATAACCGATGGACACGAACAACAAAGCCAGGGACGGGGTAGGAGGGATGGGGAGGAGGGTGTCAATGGGGAAAAAAAGGAGAAACATCTGTAACAAAAATAAATTAATAAAAAAAAGAAAAAAGAAAATGCTCATTTTTATTTAGAGATATAGAATATATAAAAAGATAAAAAGTATTTTTCATAAATAGAGGTACAATTTATCATTGGTTCTTAATTCTGTTTCTTGGTGAAATGATTAGTTATAGGATAAAAATAATGGCATTAGGCCAGCTGGTGTGGCTTAGTGGACTGAGCATTGTCTCATGGACTGAAAAGTCCCAGTTTGATTCTTGGTCAGGGTACATGCCCAGGTTGAGTTCTCAATCCCCAGTAGGGGGCGTGCAGGAGGCAGCTGATAAATGTTTCTCTTTCTCCCTTCCTCTCGCTAAAAAAATAATAATAATAAAAATAATAATGGCATTAGTTAAAATCTTGATGGATTTACTTTTCATTTACTTTTATATTAATTTCTGCCAAAATCTAAGCATAAAACCTGGCTTGGTTTAACTAACATAATATTTTTCATATTTGAGTGTAATCATAAAAATATTTTTCTTTAATTCTGAAATATTAAGTAACACTTCTAAAACATTTTTGAAAAGTAAAACAGTACATAATTATTACAGTTAGTGGTTGGAAGAATGATGCCTAATTATAACAAAATAAAGAATTGCAAAGCAAAAATATAAATTATGCATTTCAGTCAATTGCCAACAAACTACAGATTTTTGAGTTAACTGAATTGTTTCACTGCTTTGTTCTTCTGTAGACATACCAATGGAGCAGCGATTTTCAATCTTTTTCATCTCCTGGCACACATAAACTAATTACTAAAATTTGGTTTCACATGAAAAAATATATATTTTGCTGATCTGACAAACAAAAATAGTTATAATTTTGATTCATTCACACCAGATGGTTATTGTTGTGTTAACTGTTGTCATTTTTTATTTGACAATCTAAGAGAAAAGAGGTCAGTGCCCCTGACTAAATAGTCAGGTATTGCATGTTTTAAAAACTCTTACAGCTCAGCAGTGTGCCTGCCACGCACACCGGCTGCAAATTGCTGCTGTACAGTCATACATCTGTCCCCTGGGGGTAAACTCATGTTTCAGGAAAGAATAAAGCAAGAAGTAGAAGTATTGAGACAGAGATTTATTATTAGAACCTTGAAAATGAGTAGGGATTATACATTTCAAAGTATATGACCCTTGTTGACCTTCACAACAATATTCCTAGGTAAATAAGACAAGTATTGATATGATTTCTTAGTATACAAATGAGATGACATAGTACTCTGGACAGGACTCTTAGTTACAGTTAGGAGATACAAATTCTTGTCTTGGTTCTATCACAGGCAAGTTATTTGAATGTTTGAAGCCAAAGATTTTTAGTTTTTCTTTTCTGAAGTCTCATTTGTAAAATGTAGGACAGTGGTTCTTACAGATTGGTATATGAGTCCTTGGAGCTCCCCAAGACCCCTTTCAAGAGTATGGGAGGCCAACGTATATTTATAACAGCACTAAAATAATATTTGCCTTTTCATTCTGTTGACATTTTTGGTAATGGTACCAAACTTATAAAAGTGTTGGTACCTTAGCACAAATCAAGGCAATGGCTCCCAACACTGCTAATATTATTGTATTTATCACCGTGTTTTTATGAAGCAATAAAAATAAAGTTTTAAATTTATATCCTTAAATATATGTCTTTTAAATATTCTGTGTGATGAAGTGGAAGGTACACATAAAACACTTTTGTTGCATACCCAAGTTTGAGGACTGCTGAAGAAAAATAATTGGGCCACTATGTGATGGGAAATCTGAACTAACTGCTTTATTGTTCCTTGAAAGAATTGTCAAACGATGGTGATTTAAACTTAGCCTTTTGGCAGCTATTTCCTTTAAAATGAACAAAGTAAGACTGCCACTTCAAGGGAAACCATGGACAATATTTGTTGTCAGTGAAAATGTCTTCAAGCAAAATTTTGAATATTGGAAAAGCTGTATCTGCTAGTGTGAGCTTGGTTCTGTATCAATAGCTAAAAGGCTTTTTTGATGAGGTAAGTGGTAATATCCATAAATGTGATTTTAAAATATTATATAATAAAATTTGTCAGTAATTGAAAGCTCTACATTACCATGGTAAACAATATTTTTAAAATGACCAATACATGATGTTACAAAATACTTTAACATAAAAGAAAAATCAGTTGTTTTAATGTAAAAGTGTTTTTTAAATACATAATGATGTATTACATTTGGTGTTGCAACTATTCTTTAAAAACAACCACCACTGTCCTGGCCAGTTTGGCTCAGCAATTAGAGCGTCGGGCAGCGGACCAAAGAGTCACAGGTTCAATTCCAGTCAAGGGCACATACCTCGGTTGAGGTTCAGGCCCTGGCCCTGGTCAGGGTCCTGTGGAAGGAAACCAATCAATGTGTCTCTCTCACATCAATTCCTCTTTCTCTCTGTCTCTCTCTCTCTCTCTGTCTCCCTCCCTGTCTCTTTCTCTCTCTCCCTCCCTATCTCTCTCTCCGTCTCCTCCTCTCTCTCTCTCTCCTTCCTTCCCTCCCTCCCACCCATTTTATCTAAAGATAAATGGAAAAATGTCCTTAGGTGAGGATTAAAAACAACCACCACCACAATTGCCCTGGCTAGTGTGGCTCAGTTGGTTGGACATCATCCCATGCCCTGAAAGGTTGCCAGTTCAATTCCCGGTCAGGACCAGGATGGCAGCTGATAGATGTTTTGCTCTCACATTGATTTTCTTCTCTCTCTCACTTTCTTCTTTCCCCTCTCTCTAAAAAGCAATACAAGTATTTTAAAAATATATATATATATAATAAAGATAAAAACAACCACCTTTTGAGTTTTGACCTAATAGCAAAAAAGAATATCCACAATTATCTCCAAACATTATTAAAATATTCCTTATATTTATAACATATATATGGATAAGGATGAATATTCTTCATATACTTCAACCAAAATAACTTTGTAATAAAATTAATGCTGAAGAGATGAGAATCAACTCTCTTATTAAACCAGACCTTAGAGATCAATGAAAATGAGAAACTGCCTCTTTTCTCAACATATTGGAAAATGTTTACCATAAAAACTATGCCATTTATATCACCAGGTTAAGCAGGTTAACAGGTTTATGTTAATGGCTTTATCTGGAGTTGTCAAACTACAGCTCATGGACAAAATCCAACCTGACGTGTGCAAATAGCCCGCTCGCTGTTTTTGTAAATAGAAATTTCTTTGGGATAGAGTCACGCTCATTGGTTTACATACTGTGTTATGGCTGCTTTTGTGCTGCAACAGCAGAACTGAGCAGAAGCAGGAGGGAACTTTATGGTCCACCAAGCCAGAAATATTTACTATCTGGCCCTTCACAGACGAAGTGTGCTGATCCCTGAGTTGGCTGTTTTTATCTTTAAGTAAAGTAATACACATTTTTTAAAATTTACATTTTCATTTCCAAGATGGTAAATACCAAGAGATATTACCTCACATAAATAAAAAAATTTTGAAGTTCTCAACAGTTTTTAAAAGCAAAAAAAGAATCCTGGGACCACAAAGCTTGAGAAGCATTGCCCTAAACAACTAGAATAAATCTTATCTTTCTGGAACACAGCGGGTGCTGCTAACATAACTCCCCTTGCAGCTTCCAGAGACCCCTTTTTCTTGTCTCTGGGTCTCAGGCTGGTGCCAGCACTGCCCACAGTCCGTGCACTTCTTCTATCGCCTTCTCTAAACTCCATTTTTCGTGATTAATTCTTTTGATAATAGTCCCTTCTTCACTTATTTTAATTTGAATGTTCCACATATATTTCTTTTGGGACTCTAGCTAACTATATATGTTCTCTCTATCTCATTTACGGCACACAATAACTATGAAATATGTACCTTTTTGTTTTCATTTTACAGAAATGAAAAATAAGACACGGAGCTTCAATAATTATCTCTAGGATGATGAGTTAGTATGTGAAGCCACGATTATAATGCAGACAGCCTCACTGCAGATTTAGTTAATCAACTTCCAAATAACTGTCATTTGATTCAACAGAATTTTTACTTATTTATGTATCATCCATAACTCTATTATCACCCTTACAAATAAATAAATGTTTTTTTGTTGTTATTTTGTGACCACAGTATTAGCAAAATCCACCAGCAACTCCTAACTATATTTTTCAGTGTCGTGCAAGCTCAGTAGTATTGCTTTGGATTTTTCATATATTGTAGGTAATATATCAAAAAAATAAAAAGCTACTGAACATAAGTTATTTCAGCACAAACAATGACAGCTGAAATAACAAAATAGCTGTTGTTTCCTTATGGCACCTAAATGTAACCTTTCCTATCTCCTATATCATTTCAGCTTATAACCATAATATCGACATCAAAGCATATTTTATTCCATCAGTGTTTATTTTTAATAGGTATATCTAGCATGACTCCATAGAGTGCGGGAAAGACAAACAACTTATTGATTTGCAAAACACAGGGGATAGTATCCCTAACTACACGGGCAGTTGAATTCTTGAGCTAATTAAACACTTTGTCATAAACCATGAAACCCATTTGTCATTTCAGCTGTTGAGTTCTGCGCTCTACCAGAAATCTGTGTGCTGCTCAGAGCTCAGGTGTAAGCGGTGTACTTACGGGGGAATCTCTGTGTGTTCTGTCAGCAACATGGTTTTCTAATTTCCTCTTACATCTTTAGCCTCAGTCATTTTAAAGTATAAATTCCAAGAGAACACCTGAATTCCTACAAAAATATGTTAAATTCACATAATTGTTCTTTACATTCTCAATTAAGCTCAGAACAGTTTTAAGCATAAGGCTAGAAGGTTGCCTTTCCTATGCTGTGATTTCAGGGGTCCTAAAATAGCTTCTTAGTCATTCCTCCCACATTCCTCACCTGCCAGTGTTCTGAATATTTCATTCCCTAACCATAAGGCAGAGCCTTTCCTCCCACATCCTGAGCTAAAGCTAAAATTACAAACTCCCTAGGAGAGGAAGTACTATAAATTCATACTCAGGTGTCAATGACTGATATAAAACTATTGCCCAGGGAGGTTTTGACATAAGGCAAATTCCAAGGAAATACTCTAAAAAGTGGTGGAAATTAGGGGACCATATAGTAAATAAAAACCTCATAGAAAGGGATGTCTTGGGCCACCATCACATCATGACATGACACAGTATTCCCCAAACTTGCCTGGTGATAAAATGACCTAGGATATATTTTGTTAAAATCACAGATTCCTTAGCATAATGCTCACCAGGTCCATCCATGCTGTTGCAAAGGGTAAGATTTCTTTCTTTTTTACAGCTGAGTAGTATTCCTTTTTGTAAATGTACCTTGGCTTAGTAATCCACTCATCTACTGATGGGTACCGGGGCCGCTTCCAAATCTTGGCTATTGTAAATAACACTGCAGTGAACATAGGGGTGCATATATTCTTTCAAATAAGTGTTTTGGGTTTCTTTGGATATATTCCCAGAAATGGAATTGCAGTTTTATACCAGAAATGGGTATAAGGCAGTTTTATTTTTAATTTTTTTGAGGCAACTCCATACTGCTTTCCACAGTAGCTGTACCAATCTAAAATCCCAACAGTGCACAGATGTTCCCTTTTCTCCACATTCTTGTCAACACTTGTTGTTTGTTGATTTATTTGTGATAGCAGTTTTGACAGGTGTGAGGTGATATCTCGTGGCTTTAATTTGCATCTCTCTGATGACTAGTGGCATTGAACATCTTTTCATATGTCTTTTGGCCATTTGTATGTCCTTTGGAGAAGTGTCCATTCAGATCCTTTGCCCTCTCTCTAATAAGGCCAGTCAGAGAAAGACAAGTACCATATGATTTCACTCATATGTGGAATCTAGTGAACAAAATGAACTAACAAGATAGAGACAAACTCATAGACCGAGAATAGACTGACAGCTGTCAGAGAGGAGGGGGTTGGGGGACTTGGTGAAAAAGTGAAGAGATGAAGCAAAAAACAGACACAAAAAATAAAAGCAAAACTCACAGACATAGACAACAGTATGATGATTACCAGAAAGGAGGGGAGGGTGGTAGGAGAGGGTAAAGGGGAGAATAAATGGTGATGGAAGGAAACTTGACTTGGGGTGGTGAACAATACAATACAATATACAGATGATGTATTATAGAATTGTACACCTGAAACCTATATAATTTTACACCGGTGTTACCCCAATAAATTCAATAAAAAAATAACAAAAACCCCAGATTCCTGGCCTAACTCCAAAATATCAAATCAGAATTTCTGAAGGAGAGGCCTGGAAATTTTATTTTTAAGTTGTATCTGAAAAGATTGTTTTTCTAAATCAAGCAATTTTTAGAAACATTGATGTAGTGAGAAGGATGGGAAATGTGATTATTTACCCCTAACAATGTGGTTCTAATTTTTACTGCTTAACCTCTCTTTGTATAAATTGTATTATCAAAAATATTGATAATGATACTTAATTTATATAGTTTTTATGAGACTTAAATAAAATAATACATATGAAAATCAGTCAGCACCTAATAACGATCTCTCTCCTTTACCTCTGTCATAGTTTTGTCACAGATCATCAGATTAACAGTGTTAGGCCTGCTTCTCCTATTCTGTAGAAGGCTAGACACTCACAGAGGCTGTCGAAGGCTTTAAAATGCCAAAAATTCTCATCATTAACGTGTTGAGATAGATAGGGTATATAAGTGTCTTCATCTACATTGTCATAATGTTACCGTCTTAACAAGCTACCCAGTAATAGTAGTAGGAAAGGAGCAAAGGGGAAGCCAGACATTATAATCACGGTCACCTGGGCAGCTTCACCAGAAAATTGCAACTTTACACTCCCCAGAAAACCACTGGTCCATTCCCTGCAGATTACTGGGGGAAGGGAAATGGATGCACACATAGTGAAGTTAGGGTTATGTAGGGGAGGAACTTGCCTGTCAGTCTAACCTGGGAACAAAGAACATTGGCTGGGAAGGTGGACCCCAATGCAAGCCTGTGAAAATTTGGGAATACATAATCCCCAGACAGAGTTCTCACTCTTGCTCTCTTGTTCCTCTTGCTTTGCTCCTTGCTACTTTGCACATGCTACTCTGTGACCCATGCTAGCCTGTCATGTGGCCCTGGAAACCACCTGCATGGCCGTGTGGACCCCTTGTGTAATGGAATACTGAAGGAGATGGGACCTTAGAAACCCAGGGATTTAATTCCATAAAAATAAAACTTTCCATGATATTGCATCCTTCTGTGGGGATCTCAGGGAATTCTTATTCCCATGGCACCCCAAGAAGCCCACTTTTACCAGCAACATGTGGGGAAACAGAGAGCATCCCATGGATAACAATAACAGGATCCCACTGGCTTCAATGGGTTATTTTAAGTATGTTTTTCATCTTGCTTTAGAACATGAAGAAGCACAAATGAACAGCCTGTAAAATTCAAGCTCCTCACAATTGATTGGCTCTTTCAGGGTAGAGTTAATTTAGCACTTCCTTTTGTAGTGTGTCTTTTGAAAATTAAATGATAGTTTCACAGAATGACACAAAAAGAAAAACTAAATAGATACAGGTCAAAGTCCGGCCTTGTGTGACTTCAGAAAATTCTAGTATAGCCAAAGAGAAGCAGTTTAGTTCTAAATCCAGAAGCAGACCTCTATGTAATAAAAGAGGCAGTATCCTTGAACCCTTGCTTGCACAAGCAGGAATTTGGTCAATTCTACTGATAAACTGAACCAACGGGGATACTAATCAGCCTGTCCCAGTGGCCCATTTCCTGAGCAATCCCATTTGACCATGGGTATAGTTAGCTCTGTGTAATTCTTCTATTTCTTAGCAGATTTTAAGCTCATTGAAGGTAAAAATGTTGAAGTTATCTTTTTTTTTTAAATCTTCTGTTATAGCATTTTGTGCATAGAGATGCTCAGTGACTTTGTTAAATTGGCTCAAAATCGCCTACGAAAATTGATTTTATTGATTGTTTCCCTTACTGATTTTTATGAACTGTACCATTTTTTACTGAACAAATTAAATTTAATTCAACAAATACTTTTATCTTGCCCTAACTTTTTTTGTTTCTCAAGCACAAATAGAAGCTATGGGGCGGGGAGGGTTCTGTTTATAACACAGCTTTCTAAGTGAAACACACATCACGCCAGATAGGCCCCCTGAGGGACACTGGTGAAACTGAGGTGACATCTCCAGCCTTCTGATTTTATTCAGTGTGGTAATGATTTCATGATGATATAAAGCACTAGGCTAGAAAACTGTCTGGAGTGATGGCAGATGCTCCCTCTTTAGATAAGAAATTAAGTACCTATGTGTGTCTAGTGGTAAACTATACTTCATACTCATTAATAGATATTTACACATATATTATGATGTTAGATCTTCCCCTAAATTCTAAGAGGTGAATTATTCTCATTTTGAATAAGAGAAAACAAGGGCTCAGAGAAGTACCTTGAATCAAATTACATAGTTAACATTACTGTTGGGATTGGATCCTAGACCTGCCCTATTCTAAAAACAGAGCTCTTTTCCCTCAAGACACAACCTTTAAATACCAATTAGATTAGAATCACAAAGGAGGCTTCAGTTATTCCTCCAAAGTCTTCTGTCTCCAGTTCTCATTTTCATCCATGTCCACTTACCCGATAGGTTAGCTCTTCTCCTTTTATAATCTTCTTATCTGTTCTTTGCCTTTAAAAAAAAAAATACATATGTTTTTATTGATTTTTAAGAGAGAGAGGAAGGGAAAGAGAGGTAGAAACATGAATGTGAGAGAGAAACACTGACCAGCTGCCTCCTGCACGCCCCCTACTGGGGATCAAGTCTGTAACCCTGGCATGTGCCCTGACCAGGAATCAAACCTGGACCTCTCAGTCCATGGGACAATGCTCAGTCCACTGAGCCACACTGGCCGGGCTGGTCTTTGCCTTTTGAAAAGCACCACTGCCAGTCCCTTAAAATATCTTGGTTATCTCTCAGCTCCTTTTTCCTCTAGCCTTTGTATGCCCAGTTAGAGCGTGTAATTCACTGAGTGGGCACTTGAGTATTATCTATTTTCACATATTTTAAATCCAATGTGCTAAATTTGCTTTAGGCAACATAGCATTGTTGAGAAACGTGTCCATGTCAACTGTAAATGAACAGATATTATGTAGAATTGCTTTGAGTTCATTTTTTCCCATTTCAATTTAGTATATTTATCTTTGAGGACAGCATTACTACTTTGTGATTTCATCAGTTCTTTAAAATTGAATCTACTTGTGATCCAAATGTGAATTGCTTGACTAATAGCTTATTTGGCCAATGTTAGAGTCAATTTTGGCATTCAAATAGATTTCAAATATTAGAAATATGTATATCCACAGTTGGGGAAATAAATACATGGCACACTTTCCTGCTAGTAATAAAGTTCAAGATATATTCGCAGTACCATCTGGATATAAAGCAGGGAGACGACCTACCTTTGACGGTTAACACAGAGTAAATTACAAGTATTTTCATGTAAACAAATAAAGAAGAATTGCAGTGTATAACAGATGCAGATAAAATTATATTAGTGATGCACTTGTGGCGATAGTGGGTAGGGATGGTATTAGGAAAAGCATGGTTGCTTTCCAGATTTTTTTTTACTGTAAGAAAACATATTCATTCTAATAAGCCTCCAAAAAAGGGAGTCAGCTTCGAATAACAGTTGGGGTGTAGGTTACATACTCTACTTCTAGCTTCCAGCAGTTCCTGCTGACATACTCTGCCTGGCCCATTGTCCACTTTGCAGCTGGACTGTTCTGGTATCACATCTTGCATCTTCTCGGTGATTCACTGTCTTGTGCATAATCCAATAAAATGTAGTCAATAGAAGGCTGAGCATAGATCAAGCAAGCAATGCATTTTTCAAAGCTTTTACCTCTGCCCTTTAAAACGTCACTAACCCTTTCACCTGCAAGAGAGAGAGAACTCCTTTGTTTATGAGTTTAAATACCTCATGTTCTTGACTTGCAGTGGCCACACCTACTCTGGCCAATTACCTGTTCCTAGATATGACTGAAAGGCAAGTACCTTCCCTATGTCACCCAGATTTTACTGGGCACGCCTATAATATTTGGCCTTCCCTTTGCTCCTTTCCAGTTATTAATAACTGGGTTTATTGCAGCAGCATCAATTTCATGCAATAAAATAAAGCATATTCACTTATCTTCAAATTATTCAGTTATTCTTTGGTAATGACATTTGAACCAGTGTGCTAAAGAGAATAAACTTTATGAAGACTACAGAGGGGGGTTCCTCTCTTGGGTAAGGGGGACAATGTTGTTTTGATCTGATATTGTTTTTCCTGCATCCCAATCATTTTTCAGAATAGTCAGAGGTCTTCATCTTTGTTTATATGCGATAGCTTTCTACCTTATTAATCAAAGGTTTCCATTACTTTATCATCAATCAACTACATTCTCTTTTTGGAAGCTATTTTTTTTTTCCTTTTCTACATCTATTAGACTCCATTTCTTTATTAGAATCAGCATTTTAAGGGGTATGAAAAGAGTTTTTAACTTTTTTGGTTGAGGGGAAGCAAGCTCCTGATCTAAACCAGATTTGAAAATAGATCTTCCATGTTATTAACACAATAATACTTCCCTTGTGCATTATTAAGCATCAGTTGGGAATGCAATACATTGGAATTTTTTATTTGTCACTAAATATGTAAGTTGACTCAGGTTTATCTGTGAATATGACACTGTGAAGAAAGAGTGACTTCACCAACTAGATTTTCTGGTTTCAGGAATAGACTTTTTTTTTTTAATGGCATTGTATTTCACATGGCCAAAACATTTCAATAGATTTGTTTTTTAACTCCATGCTCAGAAAAAAGATCATGAAGAGTGTGCTATTAAACATCTTTCTTTATAAACCTATTTAGAATCATGTCTCCTTCAAAATATGTCCCAGTATTCTATGCTATTAAAGTTAGATAAAAATATTGCTGACAAATGAAACAGGACAGAATGAAGTAAGAGCAAGATCTTCAATTTTGATTTAAGTACATGAACAGATGTAGCAGGGAGGAGTCTGGACTGGAATAAGTTCCAGATGGGGTGCCCATGCCAATAAAATCCTTTGAAGAGTTAGTGGCAAGTAAAATCCCAGCACTTGGAGACCGAACACTTTTAATTACTCTACTAATAAAACATAGTTGACAAGCTCTAAAACATTTTGACCAGCTTGGATTGTTATTACTATTTTTGTAATACAGTTGGAACAAGAACAATTAGGGAGTTCAAAAATGGCCAGAGAGCAAAAGAATGCAACATTTTAGAATTAAAAAATTTTTAAACATTATCTATACAGCAAAAGAATATTTTAAAACAACTAAAGCAATGCGCTGGCCAGTGTGGCTTGGTTGGAGCATTGTCCCATTCAATAATAGATGGTAGGTTCGATTCCTGGTCAGGTCACATACCTAGGTTGGAGGTTTGATCCCTGTCAGAGAGTATACAGGAGGCAACCAATAGATGTTTCTTTCTCATGTTGACATTTCTCTCTCTCTCTTCCTTCTTCTTTCTAAAAAACAAAAAACAAACAAATAAAAACCAGCAAACAAAAAAACTAAAGAAATATAGAAAATACTTGACATTGCTGTATCAAACTTTAAGTTAGTGTTGAGGCAGGCCTAGAAATTACTGCTAATTCAGTGGTGAAGATTTGGTGTACAAAATTTATTTTAGATTGATAATACATATGTAATTATAGTCCTAATATAACCGCTTACTCTTTGATTTACTTATCACATCTATACTGTAAGTATTTTATGATAAAAGAATATAGCAAGTACACTAATTTTTCATTATTATTTACTTTGTCTTTATATCACTGAGGTTTATTTGATTGTTTTTACTTTAAAATGCTATTCATTCTGTCTTATCAAAAAAATCAAAATGTTTAAAAATGACCTGGGGGATCCTTTTCTCATTTGACTCCAAATACATCACAAATCTTTTTCATACTTATACGAACTGGGGCCTGCCTTTGCAACTACACATCCACACATCCACACAAAGCCTACTGCTCCCTAACTTTTTCCCTAGAAAAAGTTAGGGAGCAGTAGGCATTCTTATCCAGAAATGTTCATTCTGGGTCAGAGCTTTATCTTCATGTGGTACCTGTTATAATGAACAGATATTCCCTGAGAAGGATAGACCTGCTGGGTTATTATCAATTAAAAATGAATATTGTACAAGAAATCGAAAACTGAGGCCTCTGGCACAGGAATAACTACCAGGGTTTCCTGTGTTGAGAACTGAGGCTTGGATCTAGCTTGCTTTAGGAATGAATGGTTGGACTGGGCTCTCTGAAGTGGGCCCCACTGGGATAAGGACCAGGCTATTTGGTACAATGAATCTTGCAAGCGGTGTCCCAGAATTTCCTCTGAAAGAAGAGTACAGGTGTGGATAGAGCTGTAACACAGGCAAGTCCCTGTTGGACCATTTTGCCACAGCCTGATGCTAGCAGATTCTGTTCAGGGCTTTGACCACTGAGACTCAACTGACCCTCAAACTTGTGCCAAAATGTTCCCACATCTACAGTCACAAACCCCAACAGATTCAATACCTTTCAAACCTTCCATGTCAGTCTGTATATTTTTTCTATCTCTATTGCCAAACTGTGGTCCTGAATAGTATCAGCTCTTACCAGGATTATGCCACCACAATTCTGAATGGTCTTCCCTCTTTGACTTACCAAATCTGACCTATTTTCTATACCACTATCCCCTTCAATAAATGTGTGCCCTCAAGACTAACTTCGAGGATGATCCATGACTATAAGGGAAGAAAATATTAGAGGGTCACTTAAGTTTCTATAAACATGTACAATAATAACATTACATTTAGTGCCCTCTGGCGCCCACACTGACACCGGTGGCCCTTTCATTCAGTGTCTCAGACTGTCACGTGTCATGTCATTAATGAGGCAGTCCGCAGTGAGGACAGTTGTTCCACAGCACAGAAGGGTCGCTGGAAACATGGTGCCATGCTTGTTTCCTTTGCAGGGTGTTGTCCCTAACACAGTGTATGTGTTCCATTAAATGTTTACAAGGATTATGTTGCCTAGTTTTATGTTAAAATGTCGCACCACATGGACAGATGGCGTGAAGCGTCTGTCCTTGTGGAGCCAGTGTTGTGTTAATGAAGTCAGCAGAAGCAACCATAAGGAAAAACTAGTGTGGGCACTTTTCTTACTCCTCGTGAGTTCTCCAGATCAGCTGCATTACAGAGTAGCATACAAAATGGTAATTTAATCATCTCTGAAAGAAGTGAGTCCAAAACTCCAACATATAAAGGACTATTTTAAATGTGAATTGATTTTCATGTTCATTAACAAGGAACCACACCACAAGTGTATAATTTGCCTTAAAATACTACCCACTAAAAGGAAAAGGCCAAAAGGATTAGCAAGACATTAAAGGTTATTTAGTTAAACTTTATTTCATTCTTTGTTAATACAGACTTAAATGTTTTATAACATGTATTCATAGAATGGTATGTGGGCACACAAATGTGCGCGCGCACACACACATACACACAATTTATTGAAGGGGAATGGTAAAAATGATTTACTAAGAGAGGTACATGATCTAAAATATTTAAATACCAAAGCCAAAGGTAGGGTGATGCTTCTGAAACATTGCATTATTAGTATATCCTTCTTTTGTTTAAAATCTTTACATGCATATGCAGTTTTTTCAAGATGAAATTCAAGCTCCTCGCCATAGCATTCAAATCACATTTCATGGCATGGTCCCCGGTTACTTTTCCACATCTATCTCACTTCACACACTAAATATTGCATATTTTCTTATCATTACACATCATCTCTCAATGCCAAACACATGCGTTTTCTACCCTTTAGACTCAAAGGGACCAAATTATATTGAAGCTCTCATACTTGATGCTTGTGGAATATGTATTTGTTTAGTTGATAAAGTGAAAGAAAATGCCCTTGGCACAGTAGAAAAAGTTTTGCTTGCTGTGAGATTTCAGCATTCAATTGGCTGGATATTAGCCATCATATTCGCTAAAGGAGTTTCTACTGAACTTACAATTCCCTTCACAGACCATGTTCTCTTGATCCAATAATACTATTTCCTCCCCATCTTTTCAACAAGTTAATTCCTGTTTCATTTTCAGATCTCACCTTGCATGTCCCTTTTTTCGAGAAAGCCTTCCCTGAATCCCACAGGTCCTCTCCTATGTGTGGCCGTGGTGCCGACTTCTTTCTCCACCTGGCCCCTTGTCTGCCAGTGAGGCTGTGAGCTCCTCTCAGACGGTTTGCGTATCTTATTCACAACTGCATCTCTACAGCCTAGCCCAGTGCCTGGAACATAGTAGAGGAGTAATACTTATTGAATGAATGAACCAATGCAAATTTAGTTTCAAGGTTAAAGAGGGTCAAAAATGAGAAATATTCATTTTCCCACCAACCCCCCTCCTTCAAAATCCCTTCTCATTTCCAAGCACCCTGTTTTTCTTCCTTGTATGAGACATATATTCAAATTCAGAGGCCAATCAATCACCAGAAGTTATTTACTGATAACAAAAGGAGTACTTCTTCCAGCAGTTACTTGATAAAAATAATTTACACAGCATTTTGCTGTTTGCATGGCACTTGGCGTGTGTTAAATGTCAAGAGGAATGTATATCCTTGGCAGCAGAATAACAGGTTATAGGACTGATATTTCTGGACATGTGACCCTGAGACTCCTCTAAGAAGATGTTCATAATGATTACTCATAAAACCATCCCTTGTAAGTAATCTGTGCATTCTGGAAATGGGTTTTGTCTGAAGTAGGGTAATGATGATAAACTTTTACATTTGTAAGGTATTTGCACTAGTTTTTCTTAGCATTTGTCTCATTGGTTACTAATTACAACTCTTTCAAACAGGCTTGGAAAGTCTTTTCTCCCTTTCTTCTACACACACACACACACACACACAATTTAAATGAGAGAAAGAAGATAATTTAAGCCACCTGACTGTGTCCACAAAATACAGTAAGAGTGAACACCATGGGCTTCCTGATTCCTAATCCCAGGTTCACCTCCATGCATCAGGTAAGTAAGTCACCTCTTCCCTATTGACTCAAGCAGGTTAGTTTTGTGACTAGTAACCTCTTCGCATCCCATTCACCACACCAGTGTGAATAAACTCGGGTCATGCACAGAACAGCCCATGTGAATCACTGCTCTGTAATTGCAGAGAAAATGTGCTGATTAGGGGGAGGCAGCTGCTTCCCACACTGTTCTGTCCATGCTTAGATGTGATACCACATTGAAAGTGAAAACTTTGATCTAGAGAAAAATTACAGCCCGATTCTAATTTGTGGCAGTCTAAACAAGAACAAGCTGTGGCATGCTCATTCATTAGAAGCTCTTCTTACATCTTAATCAGGCCAGGAAACGGCACAGAAGTTGTGAAGACATTAATATAGTTTTCCATTTGTAATTTCAGAGAGAATGAAAACAGAGTGGCAAAACCTACAATTTAGCGTCTTGCACAGAAGGAACATCTCTGCAATTCTTTTTCATCAATTGAGTCATATTAGCTCTATTGACTAAAACTCATCATTATATTAATCACAGCTTAAAATAAAATTTGTCATATATAAATATATCAGCCAGGCACAGTCCTACTCATTTTGCATACATTTGATTAATTCTCCATTTTAGAAAATTGAGACATAGGCAGGGTTTCCATTGATAGGTAGCTAGGAAGTAGTGAAGATTCAAACGTAAATATCCCCCACGTTCAAGTTCATTTACTTAAGCACACTTAATATTTATGTTTCACATGCAATAGGATTGTGGACCTGATTGCAATAGTAAAAATTGTTTAGCCCAATTGAAAATTGTAGCTAATGGATTTGTTTATTCTCACCTAAAGATAATTGTAAGAGGTATCTCTTTCCTCAATATTAAGTATTTTAACCTGTGAGTAGACTTCATGATATGAAGTATATACCGTGAAACAGCAATGGTTTTCTTTTGGTCCTGACAGTAGGATTTTCTACAGTGACACTGACCCTGCCTGTCTGAGGCTATTCTCCCTGCTAGTTGCCCTCAGGTATCCCAGCCTTTTGTCCTGAAAAATTCATCCTTCATGTATTATTCAAACTGAGGCTAGAGTGAGTAGAAATGGCACAGACCTTCAAAGGACCCACGCCAGCTTTTCAGGGCAAAACAGATTTCCTTTTTCTAATTCTTTCTGCCTCTATCATTCTGAACCACCTTAGCACCTTGGGATCTCTGGTCTATTTTCTGATGATGAATAGAGAATTCACTCTAGTTCAAGATTTTTGCATTACGACGTCTATCTAGCCCCTGGCCCTTTGCGGTTTTGACCCCTAACTAAAAATCTCAGGCAATTCCCAGATTTTCTTTTCCCCTTACATCCTGCCTTTTTTTTTTTTTTTTAATGCAGTCTGCTCACTGGAAAGAGCAGAGAGAAGAGAAATATACTTTAAAGGCGTAATAGTACAAAGGAAATAATGTAGGGAAATGGAAAGTTATTCAATATTGGCAAGAGAGATTTTTGTTTGTTCTCTTTGCTTGTTTTTGTCTGGTAGGTCTTTTACCCTGAATGTGCTAATGGAAGTAAAATGCTTTCTTAGGAAGATCTGCATCTGTTTCCAGGAGGTTTTGAGAATGAGACACACAACCAAGAAGTCTCGTGTTGCTCCTCCAGGCTGGAGGCAGGATTCCAGGGGAGAGTGGAGGTGATGAAAGAAAGAAAAGATTATGAAAAATAGAGGTAAAAAGAAAGATGAGAGAAAAGAACTCATGGATTTCCTTCTGAGGTGGTAAATGGGAACAGCAAAAAATGTGTTATGCCATCTTCTAGATGCTTTCTATGTAACTGCAAAATTGTATAATTATTATTTTCCAAGTAGAGATCCAGTCATACTTTATATACTTTCTCTATATATAAGCCTAAATCATTATGCATATTACATCAGTCCTTACTACATTTTGGAAATGAAGAAACAAAGTCATAGAGAATTTTAAAAGAAGGAAATAATCACCAACACCAATAACTCATTGCCAAAGGTAATAGACCAAGATTAGATAATATCAATGCTATCTGATAGGTAAATGTTATCATTCTAGGGGTGGTGTGTGAGAGAGAAAGAAGGAGGGGGGGAGAGAGAGAGGCAGAGAGTGCGGGAGGAAGAGAAGAGTAGGGGAGGGAGACGTCACACATGCCTGTTAATAGGAAATCTCTGGAGTTGTTGGTAAAGTTAAAGTCATATCCAGGAATTGGCCCAATGTTGAGGAAAATGGTAGCCAAAGAAAATCAATCAGAAGCTTTGGACAGGCTGACTCGATAGCAGGAACTGGTAGATATGAGGAAGCTTTGAGAGCGTTTGCGACAGCTTCGAATACCACATTTTTATTTTCTAGCTGCCTTCAGAATAGGAAAAGCCCAGAGTTGAAGTCTCTCTCTATTAGACAAATGATCCACTTGGGTTTTTTTCAGAACAGGGTGAACTTTGCTATCCACCTACCAGAGGAAAGAATAAAGCATTAGCAAAAAAAAAATCTACCTTCTGTACTTTTTGGCAACCTTCTCCTAGAGGGGACAATCTCACTGTTTAAACCTGTTTTATTACTGATTTTGTCTCTTTTCTAAAAGACCTGAAGTCAAAATCAAATACAAGTAAAATTAAAGTCATATTATACTCTGTATTTTCTCTTTACTTTAATCATCATATTTTTTTTTTTCTGAGAGTAAAGCAATTCTCCCTTTCTCTTAACCTCCATCATTTCAGTTTCACCTTTTAGGTTAATAATTCAGAAGTGTTTCTGTGCTGAGTATAGACTTATTAAGTGTGTAATAAGACAGGCGATATCAAAAACATAAGAGCAACTTGGGTCATTTAGTCTATTTCCAGGAACAGCAAAGTATGGCTGTCTTACTGTTAGAAATAACAATATTTGGGTTCAGGTTGGAGTTTTACTGACTCCCTTGGCAATGCATTTGTTGACCTAAATGTCAGATATTCCTAATATCTAATTTCAATGTTTTAACTTTACCTAATAAGATACATTTTAAATGTATCATTCCTTCAATTAAGCTAAATCTGTTTTTTCACTCTTTTGAAAACTAGACACTTGGTACTAGATACTAATATGAGAGATATATTCCATTGTTTAAAAAAAATGAATTTCTATCAGAAATATTCCTCTTTCAGCTTATTAATAAATCAGTACATTGTAACTTTACATACTATGTATTTTACTTGATTATTTTGCATATTGTCTGATAAAAAATTATGGGATTTTTATATGAGTTGTTTATGCTGTATCCTGAGAGCAAAAAATAGTACTGGCATACAATAAACTAGCCACTAAATTGATATTTTTTGATGGTAATATTTATTGAGTCCTAACATGTTATACTAATTGATAAGGCATAAATAATGCCAAAGCTAATTTATACTAATGGAGATAAAGCACATAATAAAGATGATTTATAATCAATATTTACTGAGCTCCCTGGCACTTTACTTGTATTTGATAAATTGAAATTTATTTCTAGAAACAATTAAATATTATTTTTATTTAATGTCAAGCAGCCTTTATAATTGTTACTGAGTCTGGCCTGGTGTGCCATATGGTCACACACATGCTAGCAAAACTGAAAAATGTCATTTGTTGTTGTGGCTGTGGTTGAAATCAAGCTTATGGGTGCCCTCTACGTAGTTCCACAGACAGGGAATTCTACTAGAGAGGAGGAAAGGGAAGACAGATACCCGATGACTCAGCGGCTCGAGGCCTGCACTCTCTAGATGCACTCCGTCATTTCTCCACCCTGTAATGCCCATTCCTCCTTAATTTCAATCCCATCTCTGTGTGGGTTGTGCAGATTACTACTTGATTTCATGCTGTTTTGTAAACACTATTAGTTTTGTGACTGTTTATTTCCTGAAATAGACACTATCTGAAGCTTTTGCCTGGGGTCAGCCTTAATTGCAAGAATAGATACTATGAAATAAACAGCAGAATGGCATTTTCATTTTGTGTCAGATTTCTTACCAAAGGCCCAAAGATAACATAGTTTGTAAATATTTCTACAAGAGCAGCTGAGAGGTATGTCCCCACAGGACTCACAGAGATGTAGCTGCCTTATCCCTTGACACTAATCTCACCCAATCCTGCTTTCAAAACAAACTAGCCTCGGGGAAGGTGCTTTGTACAATTGCCTTTATTACCCCATAAGAAGAGAAATAAAGACCCTTCAAAGCAAGTGAAAGGACTCTAAGAGAACTCCACAGGTGTCCTGAGTACCTGAAGATGAAAAGTCGGGCAATGCACTTCCTTTCTGCATGTTTATTTACTTCCGTTTGTACAGTACTCATGCTCTCACCAGAGCAGAATGTCATACTTTCTTACCTGAGCTTAACACGTGTCTTCTGGAGTTTGAGGGACATATGTGAGCATAAAAACTGGTATCTGCTTCCTTTTTAAAGGACTTGGAAGCAAGAATTTTGACTGACAAAGACACATGAGTTTTCATCAGCTAAGTTGATGCTAGAAAATGTGACTAGGCTTTTTATTTATTTTTGAATCCTCACCCGAAGATATTTCTTCATAATTTTTCTTTAGATAGAGTGGGAGGGATGGAGGGAGGAGGAGGAGGAGGAGGAGGAGGAGAGATCTATGTGAGAAAGACACGTCGATTGGTTGCCTTCTGCATGACCTGGACTGAGGCCGAGAAGTGAGACATGTGCCCTTGACCGAACTCGAGACTCTTTGGTCTGTGGTCTGACACTATAAATGTGAGCCAAACTGGCCAGGGCTGGCTAGGCTTGCACCATCTTAATACAACCTGCACAAAAGTGTAGCTTATAGAGACACCAGAAATAAAACAGGTATGAGTCACCAGGAACAAGTTGCAAGTGGATGTTTAAACAGGTCACCAGAAAGTGCACCATGTGTCATGGATATGACAATATAATGAAGAGGTCCATGTGGAGCCTCAAAGAATACAGGACTGTGACTTACTAACACTTACATTATGATCATGACCAGTAATTACCACCTAAGAAAGAACTCCAGCTGCCCAGTGATGTAAGACTTCTTTCCTCTCTCCATCTAATATGCCTTCCCCATACTGCAACCCTGGAACAGACAGAAAATGAAGAACAAAAAAAGGTAGAAAAAGAATGAAACCACACCACTTCTGCTTTCCCCAGTGTAGATTGGCACTGGGTCAGTTAGAATCTTGAGGGAGAGTATAAACTATGATGTAGATATACAATTAAAGTTTTGTTTTAAATTGTGGAGAAATGTTGTAATGCCTATTAATGAGTTTTAGTAAGAGAAATGAGACTGTTACTATAACTTAAAGTTATCAGAAAACAACAGGAACTGTCTGGAATATGTCCAGATGTGCAGAAGGCTTCCCAACAGAATGTCTGTCGTTTATATATATATCAGTACTATTTCCTCATCATTAAAATAGATTTTCCATGTATACCCAAGACCAGGCCTTTTTTTCTCATGCTTTCTTCTCCATTTGGGGACTGTCTCCAATGTTACCTCCTGCTTATGTATCTTATTAAGTTCATCTCAAACACCACTTTATCCTGAAACAATCCTTGCTTTCTGCTACTCCACACCTCCAATCTTTTAGTTATGATACCCATCACTTCCTTCGCAAACACTTACCAAGCACATACTTTTATCATCTCCATGATACTTAACATAGAAATAGAAAAAGAGCACTTTCTGTCATTAAGAAGCTCACAGTCTAAGGAAGAAGCAGTCACCTGAACAGTGTCAGTGCAGTGTGAAGGTGAGGTGTGGCCTGCAGGTGCTATCAATGTTCCCTGGGGCTGGAGGAGTGTGATCTCATGGAAGCAAGCAGTGTGCATCTAAGGAATGTTCAGAGAAGATGCAGGAAGTGGCTTCTGATGGATGTCTTGGGCTAATTAGATACTCTCTTGCTCTAACTTAGATTCTGTCTCTCAAATTAAAAAGAATGTTTTCTCCATTTCAAGCTGTTGAAACAGAATATGGAAACAGGACCTATCCATATGGATAGTCCTTAATAATTTAAAGTCATGGTAGGCAGAATTTCAGCAGTGTAAAATCTGTGAAGGAGGAAGAGGAAGTTAGTTGGTAGCCTGACAGAAGATAATTAGACATGAGAATTAAAGACAAATCACATTAATAACAGAACACTGAAGTTAAGTTCTGGAACTGACTTTTTCTAAGGACTTTGGAGGGTCTTGAATGCAGAAACTCACTACCGCTCACATCTCTGTATAGCCCAGCACATACCCTCACCTGCTATTGAACACACTTGAAATGTCTCTAAAATGTTCTTCTTTACCTATATTAGGTGGGGGTCTATTTCTTGTGAATAGAAGATAATGCCAGCAATGAAAGCAACTAAATTAAATTAAAAATTGCGTGTGAAAAATGCTATTAATAGCAATAGAAAGTATGTGTTAGTAAAAGTAGGGAAAGCTTTTATATTTTAAGTATCTTGAGAATAGTGTACTTTTCATCTTTATTTTTATTCCCTATATGGTAGAAAAAGTATGTTACAGATTATACTTTCTTTATCAATGTTTGTAAGATTTAAAGTAAAATAAAGTATTAGTGAATACCTTTGTGACCAGGTGTTGTAGAAGAGATAAGGTAATAATAACTAATAAACTATAGAATCATGGTTTTCAAGAGACTTTTATCTGTCAGAAAAGGGAAAACAAATAGATAATTTCAGTGAAGGGCAAGCATGGAGATAATAGTAAAATCTAAGTAATTTACTTATGGGGAAGAGAAATGTTTGCTATGGGAAGGTGAAAAATGCATCAAAAGACAGGTTTTTGTTGGTTGGTTTAGTTCTGATTTCTGTTACGTGTCACTCTCACACTTTTTAAGAAATATATAATTTCACAAAGAGTAATAAACCTCAGCTAGTGGCTGCTTGATCTTGTGAACCATGCATTTAGTCAGAGGATTTACATTTTCTTAAGAGACATGCCAATAACAAGTTGGGTAAATTACTTGCTAAGATTAATCTAGCCTTTCTCGTGTGGAGGAAATGCACCCACTTTTGTTCTCTTGGACTTTCTCTCATGGTTCCATAGCACAGGATTTGAACCAAAAATGTTTAT
The DNA here is from genome assembly GCF_014108415.1 of Molossus molossus. Classification (NCBI taxonomy): domain Eukaryota; kingdom Metazoa; phylum Chordata; class Mammalia; order Chiroptera; family Molossidae; genus Molossus; species Molossus molossus. Next base: position 30,444,923 of record NW_023425348.1, read on the forward strand.
CAATTTTATAATGACCCTGAAATCACTTGCAGTGTTGTATGAATATGAAGAATAGACACAGAGAGTAAAATTTGACCTTAATTAGGGTCTTGGAATAGGATGCAAAAATTTATATTGTCTCTGTTTTGTTCTCAAGAATTCAGAATACCACTACTGCTATGTATGAACTGAGTTAGTGTATCTTATAATTTGGGAGCTTGGCTAAGTGATTATTAAGTCTTATTCTAGCACTGAATAAACCTACAAGTATTAGTTATTATTTCTCAAACATATATTTTGGAGGGGTAATGTTTTTCTTTTTGTTTTTGTTTTTTTGGAAGCCTAGAAGCCATTGACTATTTTTTTTTTTAATCCCAGGAATGCATTTTCTTTTTCAAAAATCCCAAGAATGCAAAACTAGTTGATAATAGTCTTTCTTGTTGTTGTTGTTTTTGCTTTTCATAATGGTGGGTATTTCTGTATAAATTTATGAGTTTAAAGTTACCAGATTAACCTAAATATTTTATTTAAAAATCAGAACATAGAGGATTATTCAAGGATAAAAGCTTCTTTTAAATTAATTGACTACAAGGTTACTTTTGTTTTTTTCAAATAGCTTTATTGAGGTAAAATGCAAAGAACCTCACATATTTAATGTCTATAATTGGATGAGTATAATGTATGTAAATACTTATTACAGTGATACCTCGGTTCTTGAACATAATTCGTTCCAGGAGGATGGTTGAGAACCGAATTGTTCGAGAACCGAAGCAATGAAACCAATAGGAAAGCGTGACTCCCCAAAGCGTGACTCTCTCTCTGCACTCACACTGATGACGCAAGCAAGGCGCGCTGGGCCGAATGAACGCCATTCGTCTCATCTCGGAAGTTCGAGTTCCAAATATCTGTTCGGATTCCGAGACAAAAGTTTCTCGAATCTCCATTTGGTCGAAAACCGAGGCGTTCGAGAACCGAGGTTTCACTGTATACTATCACCATAATTAAGATAATAGACATATCCAACGCCTTCCAACATTTTCTGTATCCCTTTGTGTTGTTTTGCTATGTTTGTGATAAGAACACTTAACATGAGAATTACCTTTTTAACTTTTGAAGTGCATAATAAGGTATTGTTAACTATAGGCAACGTGCTATACAGTAGACCTCTAGAACTTACTCATTCAGCATATCTAAAACTTTATACCTATTGAACAACCAAGAACATACAATGAGGAAGGAATTATTTCTTCAACAAATAGTGTTGGAAAAACTAGATATCCACATGCACTAAAAAAAAAAAAAAAAAAAAAAAATTGAACTCCTACCTTATACCATATAAAAGATAAACTCAAAAGAATTAAAGACTTAAACATAAGACTTGAAACTGTAAAACTCCCGAAGGTTAGCTTTGTTTTTAACTTTATTGAAAAACTTTTAATTAGATTTAATTTAACAAGAGAAGTTCAACACAGGAAAATAGTTATCAGCAGGTTGAGGCTATCATTCCTTTAATACAATTTTTCTCTGTACAACACACACACAAAAATGTGTTAAGTTTTTTTTGTTTTCCTGTTTGTATAGTGTAATTTAAAAATTTTGCTTACTACAATTATGCTAGCTACATGAATAGATCCCCAAAAGTTCAAGCATAGTAGATCAGGGAGCTAAAAGAAATATGAGGTATATAGAACATTAAAGTTTGAATTTCTTGAAGACTCTTTTTTAACCCTTAATTTTTATTAAGTTTCTATTCTTCCATGCTCTTATATATTTTGGAGGGGATAATGGTTATTATTATTATTATTTTCTATAAAAGTTAATAAAGCTCAGTTTAATGCTCATTATAGCCAAAATCAGATAATAAAAGACTATTGGTGCCCTGGCCAGTATGGCTCAGTGGTTAGAGTGTTGGCCCACATACAGAAGGGTCAAAGGTTTGATTCCTGGTCAAGGGCACGTACCTGGGTTGTAGATTTGCTCCCATCCTGGTTTGGTATAAGTGTAGGAAACAACAAATCAACATCTCTCTCTCTCTCTCTTCTAGTCTCTCTAAAAATCAATGGAAAAAAATATCCACAGGTGAGGATTAAAAGGAAAAGACTATTGGGGGCATTTGTAATTATGATAGTATATTAGCATATTAGGCCTTTACAAGTGAGATCAATTGTTCAAGTTTTTCTTTAAGTATAATAATTCATTTTCTTTCTTCTTCTTCTTTTTTTTTTTTTTTACCTTCTCGTACTTATGTCTGTACATCTGATATAAAGTATTCTAAATCAGGAAAAGTATATTGTTACTTTGATGTGTTCTTTGAATTGCTTAATTAAGTATAAAAGTTAAACTCTTTACAGCCTACTATGTAGTCTATATAAATTAAAACATTTTGGACTTTAGAGAAACCAGAGAAAGAATTCTCAGAGACAGAAAATAGTTCTCTCTCTTTTGGTGAGCCATAGAAATTATTTACTCATCAGAGAAAAATTGTATATTTAACATATAGGATGTATTTATAGAACTCAATAAATGATCGCTGGTCTTTCCTTCAGGAGTCAACTTTTCTAAGTTTCCCAGCATAATTATATGTATCTGCTGAATCACAATTGGACTGGAAATATTGGAATGTGTGTTTTTTTTCCTGATTATATAATTCCATTCTCTGTTTATTCTAAATGTAACTTAGCATATAATTTCAAAATATATATCCAGTAGATATGTATTAAGATATTACGCAGGCAATAAAAAACATGTTCTGGTCATATAATGTTAAGGCAAAACTATGGTTCATTCACCATGACAGCATTTCTCAGAGCCTTTGATATCATAACAATTTAGCACGGTCCTATAGGTAGACAATAATATCCTGCTTTTGCATATTGTTTTTTTTTGTTTTGTTTTTTTTATCCTCATCCGAGTACATTTTTCCATTTTTTGTACAGATAGAGTGGGAGGGAGAGAGAGGAAGAGAGAGAGAGAGAAACATCGATGTGAAAGGGACACATCGAGTGGCTGCCACCCGCACGACCAACCAGGGCCGGGGACAAACCGCAACCGAGATACATGCCATTAGGGGGAACCGAACGCGGGTCTCTCTGGACCGCAGGCGGACTCTCTAACCGCTGAGCCAAACTGGCCAGGGCCCTGCTTTTGCATCTTAAACTCCATTAATCTTGCCTTAAAATACTACTTTGGATTTAAGAGCTGAAAACAAACTTTAATTTCCATATATTACTCCTTTACCTTGTCATTTCTGAAACCCTCCACAACACTGCCACTAAAACCTCATGAAAATGATAGATATTTCTAAATGTATCAAATAGCTAATATTTGTACATGCACAAACTTCCCAATACATTACTCAGTGGCAAAGGTACATGGCTTCCACAGACACTTCAAATAATGGGGAAGCAGGAATACTGAGGTGTAACCCAGCGTTCACTGCAGCTCTCAACATGGACAACTGTGAACCCAGGTATCTGGAGTTTTGGCTTTAATTCTAATCAGGACATTGATGAAAGCAGGATAAGCCCCCAGTGGGGAGTTTAATAAGAGATTCCCACACACAAGCTGTTGAAGGGAACAGTAGGATACTGGCTATAACCGGAAGGAGTAAGCTCTTCCAGGAAATGATGATATCAAGCTGATCCTTATTTGAGTTTTTATCTGATATTTGCTATACTTGTAAGGGTGGAAAAACCCAAAGAATAATAATTTTAAGGTGGTACGTTCAGTACTCTGGCAAAAGCAAATAAAAATAAATCAAGAAAAAGACATCATCTAAAATAACACAAATGATTACATAAAAGTAATAAGGGTTCACAATCAAAAGCCACCAAGCCAGTCAAGGAAAAAAGGCACTCAAAGTGAAAAATGCCCAGAAACAGAACAGATTTAAAATATGAGTCACAAATATTTTAGGTATTGATATTTTCAGGCATAGAACAAAATATATAAATATATATATATATATATATATATCTGTTTAATATATCTAGATAAATAACAGGTTATTAAAAATATGAGCACAATATAAGAAACTCCTAAAATGACTGAGTAGATTTTAAAATAATTTCAAAAATAATTTATAGAAATGAAAAGAAGAAATTAAAATGTAAAATGACTAAGGAGTGAAATAATAATTCAAAAATATATTTTAAAAATTACATAGACTATGGCACATAAAGATGAAGTATTTAAAATACTCTATTTTGCCCTGGCTGGTTTGACTCAGTAGTTGGTTAGAGTGTTGACCCACAGACCAGAGTTGTGGGTTCAATTCTGTCAAGGGCATGGCCCTGGTTGGGGTTGTGTGGGAGTCATCTAGTCACTATGTCTCTCTCAAATTGATGTTTCTCTCTCTCTCTCTCTCCTTCTCTCTCTCTCTGTCTCTCTCTTTCCCTCCCTCCTACTCTATCTGCAGATAGATGGAAAAATGTCCTTGGATGAGGATTGAAATGAATGAATGAATGAATGAATGAATGAATAAATAAATAAATAAATAAATAAATAAATAAAATACTCTGTTTAGATGTGAAAGAGCAAGTAGAACACACAGAGTAACCCTGGCCAGTTTGGCTCGGCAGTTAGAGCGTCGGCCTGCAGTCCAGAGAGACCCGGGTTCAGTTCCCCCTAAAGGCATGTACCTCAGTTGCAGTTTGTCCCTGGCCCTGGTTGGTCGTGCGGGTGACAGCCACTCGATGTGTCCCTTTCACATCGATGTTTCTCTCTCTCTCTCTCTCCCTCCCACTCTATCTGAACAAAAAATGGGAAAAAATGTCCTTGGGTGAGGATTAAAACACACTGACACACACACACACACACACACACACACAAACACACAGAATAGGGTACAAAGGCCCAATGTGTATCTAACTGGAGATTCCAGAAATAAAAGAGAAAAATGAAGAAACGAGATTTTAAAAGATAGGGGAGGCAACCACAAAAAAATAAATAAATAAAAATAAGAAGGAAAAGGAAAAACAGTACAAGAAAAAGAAGTATAACTCATGTAATAAAAGAAGAGAGAAAAAATAGAATCATATAAAATGCTCACTTGAAACTACAAAAGGCACCCTGGCCAGTTTGGCTCAGCAGTTGGAGCATTGATCCACAGACCAGAGTCCTGGGTTCAGTTCCCGCTAAGGGCACGTACCTTAGTTGCAGTTTTTCCCTGGCCCGGGTTGGGGCTTTGTGGGTGGCAACCAGTCGATGTGTCTCTCTCACATTAATGTTTCTCGCTCTCTTTCTTCCCCCTTCTCTCCCTTCCGCTCTGTCTGAAGATAAATATAAAAAGTAGACTTTTGGGGACCATTTTGAAATATATAAAAATATTGAGTCACTGTGGTATATACCTAAAACTAATGTAATATTATATGTCAATTGCATCTCGGTTTAAAAAAATCACATAAAACAGAAAAAGAGTTTTAAGACTAAAATATGAACAAAAAACAAAGGCAACAAATAGAAAACTAACAAATATGGTAGATACTAGTTCTACTGTATCAATAATTATTTTAAATGTCACGTGTCCAGCCCTGGCCGGTTTGGCTCAGCAATTAAAGCATCAGCCTGCGGTCCAGAGAGACCTGGGTTCAGTTCCCGCTAAGGGTACGTACCTCGGTTGCAGTTTGTTCCCGGCCCTGATTGGTCGTGCGGGTGGCAGCCACTCTATGTGTCCCTTTCACGTCAATGTTTCTCTCTCTCTCTTTCTCTCTCTCCCTCCCAACTCTATCTGAACAAAAAATGTCCTCAGGTGAGGTTAAAAAAAAAAATGTCAAGGGTCTAAAAGCTCTGGTTAAAAAACAGAAATCATCAGTGTTTAGATCAGATAACATTTAGCAATATAGAGTGTTCAAAATTTTAATAATCTGAAAGTGAATGAAAATCCATACCCACCAATTTTTGCCTACTTAGTAAAACCATTCCAATTTTTGTGGTCATTATTAAAGGTGCTTTTGAAGTGGTCCCAGAAGGCCCTTTTCTAATTTATCTTTTCTGTAGTGAGAGAGCCACTAATTTAGGGCATTCAGAAAGTGACTTCCGACTTAATGACAGGTAACATGGTTGGGATAGAGCTGACAAGTACTCAGAAGAGAACAGGATTTTCTGTTTAATTTTTCTGATATCTTGGAATGTTTCTGATTTGAAGAGAAGTTTCTTTTTTTTTGTTTTATTTTCCTGGCAGTGTGTGGCTTCTTCAGAGATCAAATAAAACATATTTCCTACTAGAAATAGGCAAATTATACATTTTCTTCACGGAGACTAAGGGCACTTGCGACTCCCATACTTGTTTGAATACTCAGTATGATTTTAGGAAATAAAAGCTATCCATATAACCTAATTCTAATTTGCATGGTTATAAATTAAGTTCTAAGCTTTTTCAAAGATATAGTGGAAATATTTGAAGTTTCCTCTGAGAAAGAAAAAAACAGTGAGCAGTAATTTTATTTCTAGCCTTTCTTTATGAATTCCTAGAATAAGTACTATTGTATTTTATTGAATGGTATTTTTCCATAGGGTGTCATTATCAAGTATTCAAAACAGGAGACTGAGTACCTCAAAACCAGGTCCTTGACTTATGAGATAAGTGTGCAGAGAGTTGCATGAGAGAATTCAATTGAAGTTCAATTATTTTCCTATTCTTCACACAGTGATTATGCTAAGACAACACAAAGTTCAGTGAGATGGAGAAAGCCAGGTGAGATGAGAAAGTTTCTCACCCTGGTGGCATTATCTACTTGAAGCTAAGACATTGTGGGTGTGTCTAATCACAAATAGGATACACCAGGGGCTTTGAGTCTCTGTCCCTCCTAGACACCCAGGACCTAGACACCTCAATATTTGCAGTAGACTCCACCTACATCAGTGTTAATATTTTGCCCATATTTCCAAAAGGTTTTGATTGTTGTTTAAAAATATCATCTGCTGTGAACAACAAAATAGGCCAGTGGAACGGGATAAGAAGATGGAATAGCCCTGGCTGGTTTGGCTCAGTGGTTAGAGCATTGGCCTGCAGTCCAGAGGGACCCGGGTTTGGTTCCCACTAAGGGCATGTACCTCTGTTGCAGTTTGTCCCTGGCCCTGGTTGTGTCGTGCGGGTATCAGCCACTTGATGTGTCCCTTCACGTCTATGTTTCTCTCTCTCTCTCTTCCTCTCTCTCCCTCCCACTCTATCTGAACAAAAAATGAAAAAATGTCCTCGGGTGACGATAAAAAAAAAAAAGAAGATGGAATATAACTATAGGAATCTTTGAGGTAGAGGAAAAGGTGGCAATAAGTATGAAGCTGATTGAACTTTATATAATCAACTATTCAGAAAATGTATATAACTTTGTAGTCTGCTGATAACATAGATGAATAAACTAAGATAAAATCCTGTGTGTTGAGATAGAAAAACAGACCACTGTGGATAGACACCAGAAATGATGGGTTAGTGGTGGTGGAACATACTGGTACCTCAGGTAAGGGTAAATTGGATGCAAGATGTGTAGAGCATCCAATTATTGATTGTAAGATATAAAATCTGTGCTGTGTTTTGGGCTTTGCTGGCTTAGACATACCTTTTTAGTTGGTAAAGGATACAAAAAAGACCATAATGCTTCATTGCATACTAGTATGCGTAGTTTTTTGTTGTTGTTGTTGTTGTTGTTGTTTTAATCCTCACCCGAGGACATTTTTGCATTTATCTTAAGATAGAATAGAGCAGGAGGGAAGAGAGAGAGAAACATTGATGTGAGAGAGACACATCAACTGGTTGCTACCCACACAGCCCCAACTGGGGCCAGGGACAAACTGCAACCGAGGTGCATGTCCTGAGCAGGAACTGAACCGGGGACTCTCTGGTCCGCGGGCTGACGCTCTAACCACTGAGTGAAACTGGCCAGGGCAGTATTCGTAGTTTTTAAATGGGAATCCTTCTGCATTCTCAGGCTGGCCTATCACTTGGGAATCACTACAAGTAGAAAGCTAAGTTAAAGTTATCTTAGTAAGTCATCCTTGATCTAAAACTTTCAGGGTAACATTGATCCCTGGAGAAGAATATTTATTATAAAACATCTATAATAAAAAAAAAAAAAAACAAGAAAATATTCAAAATATCCCATGTCAAAACCTTCTGTGTAGTGAGTAACTGTCAATAAAAGCATGGAACTGACTGATAAATCTCAGAGTGAAGTCAGGGGAGTGGGTAGGGGAAGAGGTTAACCAAAGAGTTCATATGCATATATGCATAACCCATGGACACAGACAATAGTGAGGTGAAGGCGAGGGTGGGGCGACAGAAGTGAGGTGGAAGGGTCAGTGGGAGAAAAAAGGAAGGATATCAGTAATATTTTCAACAATAAAGATAAATTAAAAAAAAAAAAAAGTATGTCCAGACCTATAAAAAAGATTTATAAGCATTTACTTGAAGCAAATTAGAGGATATGCCCAGAAGCAAAATCTCAACAGTTTGAGAAAATGTTGCAGAGAAATGTGGAAATGGTATGCAGGGAACAAGGTAACAAGAGAGGTCCTGTGGTCTTGTGCTCTGGTGCTGGCCATTGTGCCTTTGAGGGGTAAGAAAAGAAAGTTACTCTGACCCTGGCTGTTTTGGCTCAGTGGTTAGAGCGTCGGCCTGCAGTCCAGAGAGACCCAGGTTCAGTTCCCGCTAAGGGCGCGTACCTTGGTTGCAGTTTGTCCCTGGCCCTGATTGGGTCGTGTGAGTGGCAACCACTCGACGTGTTCCTTTCACGTAGATGTCTCTCTCTCTCTCTCTCTCTCTCTCTCTCTCTCTCTCTCTCTCTCTCTCTGTCCCCCTCCCACTCTAGCTGAACAAAATATCAAAAATTGTCCTGGGTAAGGATAAAAAAAAAAAACAGACGGGAAGAAAATGGCGGCAGAGTGAATGGAAGCTACACAGACCATCTCCATGGACCAAACTGGAATTATAACAAAAATAAAGACAAATCGTCAGGAAAAGGCAACTGAAAAGCAGCTTGGAGGACCCCATAACCAGGGACACTGACTCAATCCTGGTAGGCTTGCAAAAATGAGAGAGGGGGCTGGGAGACCCCGGTCTGGAGCAGCCTCAGCTGGGACCTGCAGCCACGGCTGGGAGCCTTGCTCTCAGCTGGGAGCTGCCACAGCCTCAGCCTGGAGCAGCACACTTACCTGAGAGCGGCGCCCTCAGGTTAAAGTCACAAGCAGCTCCACAACACAGACTCGGGTCAGAGGCTAAATTACCAGCAGCCACTCACGTTGGGCTCCAGCAGAGGGAGGGCAGTCTGGACTGGAACTGTGTGGGGACACTTGGAATTTGGAGGGCGCTAAGAGCTTTTGCTGAGTTGCAGCCACTCAGGACTATGGTCATCTTACTCCTTCCCAGGGCCCTGTGGAGAGGCAGCAGCCCCTCCCTTGGAGATTCAACCCCACCCGATTGCCATTGAAATGCTAATTGAGGCCCATTAACAACCAGCATCTGCCCCATCCTAGGAAATCCTCTTACACTGAGCACCTGAGGGAGTTTTTCAGTCAACTCAGAAACCAAGGTTCTTCAGGTGACCCCTACTAATAGTCTCCAGGCAAAAAAGCTAGAGAATAATTACCATTCCCTGGGCTAGCAACTCTAACTAGAAAAGTAAGACTTGACAGTGGTGTTTAACATGGGTCCTCCCTACCTCATCCAAACCCAAGAGAGGGAGCCACAAACAGCAGAACACCACCACCCACAGGGAAAATTTGGCAGGCTCCAAAGCCCACTGTGATAGCCAAAATGGTGAAACACAGAAACAAAAGCCAAATGAAAGAACAAGAGACATCTACTGAAGATGAGATAAATGAGGTGCAGTTAGGCAAGTTAACAGAACTAGAATTCAGAGCCATGATCTTGAGGAAGCTCAACAGCATGTGTAAGGACATGAGCACCATGAGTAAAGACATAGAAATGTTGAAAATCAACCAGTTGGAAATTAAAAATGACCAAGAAGAAATGAAGAATGACATGTCAGAAATAAAAAACACATTGGAAAGTCTAAATAGCACAGTAGAGGAACCTGAGGACGGGATCAGTGAATTAGAAGATAAGATAGAAAAAATGAACCAATCAGAAAACCAAAAGGAAAAAACAATTAAAAAGCAGGAAGACAGCTTAAGAGAACTGTGGGACAACTGGAAATGTAATAACATTTGCATCATAGGAGTCCACAAAGAAGAAGAAAATGAGCAAGGGTTAGAGAATATATTTGAAGAAATAGTGACAGAAAACTTCCCTAATTTGGTGAAGGAAGAAAGGAATTCAAGTTCTAGAAGCACAGAGAGCCCCAAGTAAGAAGAACCCAAACAGGCACACACCAAGACACATAGTAATCAAAATGCCAAAAATTAAAGACAAAGAGAGAATCCTAAAAGCAGCAATAGATAAGCAACAGGTTACCTACAAAGGAAACCCCATAAGGCTCTCAGCTGACTTCTCACAAGAAACACTACAGGCAAGAAGGGAATGGCATGAGGTAATCAAGGTCATGAAAAACAAAGATTTGAATCCAAGACTACTCTACCCAGCAAGGCTATCATTCAAAAATAGAAGGTCAAATAAAGAGCTTCCCAGACAAAAAAAAGGCTAAGGGAATACGTTATCACCAAACCAGCACTGCAAGAAATGTTAAAAGGACTGCTGTAATTAGCAGGAGAAATAGGAAGAAAAATAGAACCACACTAAACAAAAATGGCAATAAATTAGTACATATCAATAATCACCTTAAATGTAAATGGATTGAATGCTCCCATAAAAAGACACAGACTAGCTGATTGGATAAGAAAGCATGACACATCTATATGTTCTTTACAAGAGACCCACCTCACAACAAAAGACTCACATAGGTTGAAAGTGAAGGGATGAAAAAAATCTTCGAAGAAAAAGGAAAGGAAAAAAAAGCTGGGGTTGCAATACTCATATCTGATAAAATAGATTTCAAAATGAAGGCCATAACTAAAGACAAAGAAGGCCACTACATAATATTGCAAAGATCTATCCAACATAAAGATATAACCTTGGTAAACATATATGCACCTAATATAGGAACACCAACATATATTAAACATCTTTTAGAGGACTTCAAAGGAGAAATCGATAGCAATACAATCATAGCAGGGGACTTCAACACCCCGCTGACATCACTGGATCGATCCTCTAGACAAAAATTTAGCAAGGAAATAGAGACTCTAAATGAAGCACAAGACCAAATGGATTTAATAGATATCTACAGAGAATTACACCCCAAAACTACAAAATACACATTCTTCTCAAGGGCACATGGGACATTCTCAAAGATAGACCACATGTTAGGGCACAAACTAAGTCACTACAAGTTGAAGAAGATTGAAATCATATCAATAATCTTCTCAGATCACAATGGCATGAAACAAGAAATCAATTGCAACAAGAATATGCAAAGACATTGGAACACATGGAAGCTAAATAGCATGTTATTAAACAATGAATGGGTTACCGAGGAGATCAAGGAAGAAATTAAAAACCTTCTGGAAACCAATGAAAATGAACACACAACAACACAAAATCTATGGAATACAGCAAAAACAGTTCTGAGAGGGAAGTCCATTGCACTACAGGCCTACCTCAAGAAACAAGAAAAATCTCTAATAGACTACCTAACCTCACAAATTAAAGAAACACAGAGCAAACAAAAAGAAAACTCCAGAGCAAGTAGAAGGAAGGAAATAGTAAAGATCAGAGCAGAAATAAATGACATAGAGTCCAAAAAAACAATTCAAAGGATCAATGAAACAAAGAGCTGGTTTTTCGAAAAGATATACAAGATTGATGGACCCTTAGCTAGACTCACCAAAAAACAGAGAGAACCCAAATACACAAAATCAGAAATGAAAGAGGAGAAGTAATAACTGACACCACAGAAATAAAAAAGATCGTTAACAACTACTATGAACAATTATATGTCAACAAATTCGACATTCTAAGCAAAATGGACAAATTTCTAGAAACACATAGTCTCCCAAAACTGGACCAGAAAGAGATAAAAAACTTGAACAAACCAATAATAACTAAGAACATTGAAGATATAATCAAGACTCTCCCAGCAAAAAAAGCCCAGGCCCAGATGGCTTCACCGAGGAGTTTTACCAAACATTTAAAGAACTAATACCCATTCTCCTCAAACTATTTCAAAAAATTCAAGAAGAAGGAAGACTTCCAAACCCGTTTTATGAAGCCAGCATAATTCTAATTCCAAACCAGAAAAAGACACTACAAAGAAAGAAAACTACAGGTCAATATCCCTGATGAACATAGATGCCAAAAGCCTGACCAAAATACTAGCAAATCAGATCCAGCAATACACCAAAAAAATTATTCACCATGACCAAGAGGAATTCATCCCAGGGATGCAAGGCTGGTATAATATTTGCAAATCAATAAACGTGATACACCACATAAATAAAATGAAGAATAAAAACCACATGATCATATCAATAGATGCCGAAAAAGCCTTCAACAAAATTCAGCATCCATTTCTGATAAAAACACTCAGCAATGTGGGAATAGAGGGATCACATCTTGACATAATAAAGGCCATATATAAAAGACCTACAGTCAACATCATACTCAATGGGCAAAAACTAAAAGCATTTCCCTTAAGAACAGGAACAAGGCAAGGATGCCCACTTTCACCACTCTTATTTAACATAGTACTGGAAGTCTTAGCCACAGCAGTCAGACAGGAAAAAAATAAATAAAAGGGATCCAAATTGGAAAGGAGGAAGTGAAACTGTCATTATTCGCAGATGACATGATACTATATGTAGAAAACCCCAAAGACTCCATCAAAAACTTACTAGACTTAATAAATGAATTTGGAAAAGTAGCAGGATACAAAATTAACGTCAAGAAATTGATGGCATTCTTATACACCAATGATGAATTCACAGAAAGAGAAACAAACAAACAAAAAAACAATCCCATTTACCATTGCAGCAAAAAAAATTAAGGTACCTAGGAATAAACTTAACCAAAAAATAAAGGACCTATTCACAGAAAACTACAGGTCATTGAAAAAAGCGATAGAGGAAGGTATAAAAGAGTGGGAGCACATACCCTGTTCATGGATTGGAAGAATTAACATCATTAAAAGGTCCATACTACCCAAAGCAATCTATAGATTCAATGCAATCCTCATCAAAATACCAACGGCATACTTCACAGAATTAGAACAAGTACTTCAAAAGTTCATATGGAACCAAAAAAGACCTCCAATAGCCACAGCAATCTTGAAAAGGAAGAGCAAAGTTGGAGGGATTACATTACCATATTTCAGGTTATACTACAAAGCCACTGTAATAAAAATAGCCTGGTACTGGCTCAAGAACAGGCATATAGACCAGTGGAATAGAACAGAGAACCCAGAAATGGACCCAAGGCAATATGCTCAATTAATATTTGACAAAGGTGGCAAGAGCAAACAGTGGAGGAAGGGCAGTCTCTTTAATAAATGGTGTTGGGAAAATTGGACAGCTACATGCAAAAAAAAAAAAATGAAACTAGACCATCAACTTACACCCTACACAAGAATAAACTCAAAATGGATAAAATACTTAAATGTGACTCATGAATCCATAAAAATCCTAGAAGAGCCCTGGCCAGTTTGGCTCAGCAGTTAGAGCGCCGGCCTGTGGTCCGGAGAGACCCAGGTTCGGTTCCCGCTAAGGGCACGTACTTAGGTTACAGTTTGTCCCCGGCCCTGGTTGGTCGTGCGGGTGGTAGCCACTCGATGTGTCCCTTCATATCGATGTTTCTCTCTCTCTCTCCCTCCCACTCTATCTGTACATAAAATGGAAAAATATCCTCGGGTGAGGATAAAAAAAAAAAAATCCTAGAAGAAACTGTAGGCAACAAAATTTCAGACATCATACGCAGCAGAATTTTCACTGATACATCACCTAAGGCAATAGAAACAAAGGAGAAAATGAACACATGGCACTACATCAAACTCAAAAGCTTCTGCACAGCGAAAGATACAATCATCAAAACGGAAGGGCTACCCACTGTATGGGAGAGCATAATTGCCAATGATATATCAGATAAGGGGTTAATTTTCAATATATAGAGAGTGCTCATACAACTCAACAAAAGGAAGATAAAGAACCCAATTTAAAAATGGGCAGAGGAATTCAATAGACACCTCTCCAAACAGGACATACAAATGGCCAAGAGATATATGAAGAAATGCTCAACATCACTAATCATCAGAGAGATGCAAATTAAAACAACAATGAGGTATCACCTCACACCTGTCAGAATGGCCGCCATCAACAAATCATCAAACTACAAATGTTGGCAAGGTTGTGGAGAAAAGGGGACTCTAATACACTGCTGGTGGGAATGCAGACTGGTGCAGCCACTATGGAATACAATATGGTGTTACCTCAAAAAATTAAAAATTGAAGTGCCAGTTGACCCAGTGATCCCACTTCTAGGAATATACCCTAAGAAGCCTGAAACACCAATTAGAAAGAATATATGTACCCCCATGTTTGTAGCAGCACTATTTACAATAGCTAAGATCTGGAAACAGCCCAAGTGTCCATCAGTTGACAAATGGATAAAAACGCAGTGGTACATATACACAATGGTGTACTATGCAGCTGTAAGAAAGAAAGATCTCTTATCCTTTGAGACTACATGGAGGGACCTGTAAAGCATTATCCTAAGCGAAACCAGCTAAGCAGAGAAAGACAAGTATCATATGATCTCACTTATTTGTGGAATATAATGAACATAACAGTCGGAGGAATGGGGTAGTCCCAGAAACGTGGAAGTGGGGTACAGACTGACAATCCCAGAAGTGGTGGTGGGAGGGAGAGATAAATCACAGAACATATATGCATGTATGCATGAACAATGGACATTGACAACAATGCTGGGGACAGGGCAGGGAGGGAGAGGGAGGGTGGAATCAGTGGGGGGAAAAGAAACATCTGTAACAAAAATAAATAAATTAATTAATAAAATAAAATATATTAAAAAAAAACAAAAACAAAAAACAAAATACAGAAATTTACTCTGCCATTTCAAATGGTATGCTATCCTGGATGCACAAGAACCATGGACAGAGCTCACTTAAGGTAAAGATTGGCCTGTACTAAGGAAGCTATAGGCCTCGGATATGACTATCCACTATAACCTGTACAACTGTGAATTCATGATCAGACCACCCTCTGTGGTTACTTTTGGTCACTGAGCTTGTCAGGCCTGCCACGTGGCTCCTCTGAGCTTGTCAGTTTATCATATAGCCCCTTTTCCTTCGCATGTCCATGAAAATCTGAGGGGTTAGAAAGATGTGCTGCTCTCATGATTTTTATGTATTTGCTTCCAGTGTTCTTTGCAGATCTCTTCCTGGTGAAAATAAGAGCCATACAAATATATTCTTTTTCTTGGTCCTTATTATATTCAATCAAAAAGCTTATTTTTATGAAGGATAACACTAGTTCTGGGACTTGCCTACAAGTAAAGCTGAAATGTGTCCCCGTACAGTCACCTTTATTCATTTATTCATTCCACAAATACTGAGTACTCACCATGAGTCAGACACTGTTAAAGGCACTGGGAGTTATTCAGTGAACAAAACAAAGAACGTTTAGTCCATACTCCCATTGACTTACATTCTAATGGGGAATATGCTAACAAAGAACTATATACTAGGTTGTTGCTAATAAGTACTATGAATCATAATTATGATAATAGTAAAAAAAAAATAGTAGTAGTAGTAAACACTCATGTAACACTTATTATATGTGAGTGTTAAACAAAAAAAATCTAACTTCCATGGCTGAAGGCTTTTTTAAAAGAAAGTGCTTGCTATGCCATTGCTAACAAAAGAAGACTGGTCTTGGGGCAGGAGTCTAAACCATCAGCAGAATGGCTGCATAGGAAAGATGGCATGTCTGTCAGCCAGAGTTTTGCAAGTGTTTTTATACCTCAGGTAGGGGAGAGAAAGATGTAAGCTATTCTGCAAAGATTTACATTGGCTGTAGACAAAGGCGATGGGAGAAGGTGCAGGGGGGGTGTTGTGGGATAGTCTCAGCAGAGCACGCAAGGAAGACATGTCTGCTCCTGTATATTAGCTGTGGGCAGCAGATTGGAAGCTCATGTGTAAATAAGAAGTGGAGGTTCCTGGGGTTCTATGATGCCTTGCTTTTAGGGATAATTGGGGAAATAGCCGCCTGAAAATTAATCCTAAATTTCAACAGATATATAGGAATGTGAACATTCTTTTGTCAGAGAAGAGCTGATCCACAGCTATTAATAGGTTAATTATTTTGTCTCATTCTCTCACTTTCTAGGCACTGTAATTTCCATTTAGAGCTTCTTAAGGTATTTTCTTGTCATCAGATATTATTAATGTTTTTAAAAATATTTTTTATTTTTAATCTGTTTATGAGAAAGACTATGAGTATTTTCACTTTATAGATGGGGGAAATGAAGCACAGAATAACTTGGCTAAGAAGATAGTCATTAAATGGCTGAGCTAGAAATCCAAGGAGATTGACTCCAGATTTTGTGATAAATAAGAATAAGACACAATGAACACAGAAAACTGCGGTGAAGGTGGTATGGTGGGGATATGGGGGAGCAGGGAGGCGGGTGTCAATGGGGGGGGAAGAAGGGACATCTAGAATACTTTCAACAGTAGAGATAAATTAAAAAATAAAAATAAAATATAATAAAGTAAAAAGTCAAACACTTCAAAAAAATAGTTCAGTAGTCACTGCTTCTATAGATACTTCAGTGGTCCACATATTACATTGTTTATAAAAATATCATTATTCAACATTTCCCCACTTGATGGCACCAAAAAATTAAAGTATCTACAAAAAAAAAAAAGAATAAAACAGATTAAGGGGGACTAAGAGAGGTGGAATATGTACTGTTTTTTTATAATGTGATCTGGGAAGGGTTTCCTAGTGACAGGATATTTGATGAGAAATATGGTGGGACTATGACAGCAAGCCATGCAGAAGTGGCTGGCACACAGGACTAAGGGAGGAAAATGGCAGAAGTTGAAGTCAAAGACTTAATGAGTGGGAGCTGCAAGAGTCAGATCATGAGGACCTTACAGGCCATTGCAAGTATCTTGAATGATAGGAAGTGATTAGAGTTTGCAAGAGAAAGGTGACATTATCCAATTTAAGCTTTAAAATGACTGCTGTGGGTGATTATCTGGACAACAGACAAATATAGAAGTAGTGAGACTGGTAAGAAGACTGTACAATAATTCAGGTAGGAGATGATGTGTTTGGACTGAGTGATTGTGTTACTGGTGGAAGTGGGGTATCGCTTTTCCTACTGAGTGCTGGGGGTGGTATCCTTATGATATCTCAAGAAAAATAATTTTCTGAGACTTGCATAGGAAGATGAATGATTTTTACTTGCATGGAATTACATCCCTGGGTTTCCAAAATTTTATTTTCCTTAATCCAATCCTGGAAGAAGTGCAGCCGGGGATTTATTAGAGCTAAAAGCAAAGCCAGTGTCCAGAATTTCCATTCCATGTTGAATTTGGTCCAGTGTAGCGTTAGGCTAGTTGTAGTCCATTAGTCTATTATATGGGCTTCACATGTCTGTGGGCCATGGGGGCAAATGCAGGAGAGCCAAGGGAGCTTGTCCCCTACAACAACCATCCCAAGAGAATCAAGAGAGACCAAGAGCAACCAAGAGTGCAAGAGCAAAACCAAGAGGGTGAACTTCTTTGTTCAGGGTCTTATGTATCAAAAATCCTCCCCTGCTTGCAGTGGCCATGCCTCTTCTGGCCAATGACCTGTTCCCAGGTGTGACTGACAGGCAACTACCTTCTCTAGTTCACCCAGGCTTTACTGGGCATGTGTCTATTCTCCCCACTGTTCAGTCCCTTCCTCCAGGGATCTTGGAACAAAGACTGGTGGCTTCCAGGGGAAGCAGCTTCCTAGAAAAGCTGCACAAATGACAACCTATAATATTTGGCCTTCCCTTTGCTCCCTTTCCTGTTATTTTTCCCCATTGACCCCTTCTACCCTGCTCCTGACCCCCCTGGGCTTTCACTGTACTATTGTCTGTGTCCTTGGGCTATGCATTGATGCATATAAATTCATTGGTTAATCTCTTTCTGCCACCCCATCCTCCTCCCCACTGAGATGTGTCAGTCTGTTCCCTACTTCCATGTCTCTGGATCTATTTTGTTTGTCAGTTTATTTTGTTCATTTGATTCCACATATCTTGTTATTAATAGCTAAGTTAATAGTAACAGTATCAATAGCAGTGGAGGTGGTAAGGTAAGAAGAAGTCATATTCTGAATAAATTTTAAAGCCCATATGATTCAGATGTGTTGGAAGGTTGAATTTGCTAAGTGGGATAGCGAGAACACTCCAGAAACTCTAAAAGTTTTGGTTTGAGCAATTGGGAAAAAATCAAGGGGCCATTTATTGAGATGTAGAATAATAGGTGAGAAAAGAAGTTCAGAAGTCTGTTTTGGAAACACAAGGTGGGTGGCATTATTGGATATGCAAGTGGAGATGTTAAGTGGGCAGTTGAATTTTTATGGCTAGAGCACAGAAGAGAGAATGAGGCTGGAGTTATAAATGCCGAAGCTATCACCATACAGAGCCTATCTTAGTCCATGGGACATGATGATATCATCTCGGCAACGATGTAGACAGAAAAATTTGAAGTGTTGGTATGGTTGGTGTTGTGCTCACCTAGAAAGAACTGTACCATTTCATAAGTTAGGGACCAGGCCAGCTGGCAGCAGGTTGCCCAAGTCTGAGCATAAAAAGAAGAAAAAAGCCTTCTTCCTCTTGTTTTAAAATTGATGACCTACTTTAGCACCTTTAATTAGAAAATGATGGGTGTGGAATCAACAGAGTAGAGTCTTCCACCCCACCAAAAAAAGAGCAATAGTGGTGACTGCCATGAAAAATAGATCTTTGCTGAAGATTCAGACCTGAAGGAGCAGGGTTGTGCTTCTATTCCAGTAGGGCACCACAGATGGATTCAAAGATATAGATAAGACATCTGTGACTTGCAAAAAGAATTGGCAAGAAAAATCCCAAGGAAAGATTCAGTTTTCTAAGCAATCGGCAAATGAATGGCTAGAACCGTTGTGACTCAGAATGTAACATTAATGTAAATTCAGTAATAGTCACAGCTCACATAACTTATAGCATTGTTTGCAGTCAACAACTTGTTAGAGCCTTTGGTTTCTACAAAGAAAAAGTCATATTTATAGTAATTCACATTCCTTTCCTAACCTTTATTGTATATAGATTTTTAAACTTATTGTAGACAGACAATGCAGAAAGATATAAAGATATCATCTAATTCTTTAAAATAGCTTAAATTGGTATGTCAGTGCATTGATATTTTTGTTCTCTTTAAATATTCTCTTTGATCTTTTAATCATTTGGTTCATTTTCAAATAAAAGAGTGACGTGATAGTAAAAGAATTTTAGATATTTCCTGGGTTTATGCTTTGTTTGGATAATAGACAGTAGAATGTTTTGTTGCTAGCTGTCACAGGGTGAATGTGAGCAGGCTAAGGCCCCCTTTGCAGACCCCCATTTCCTTCTGCCTGCGTTGTTGTGGTGTGTATTTGTGAAGAAGCTTTGGCTTCACATTTTCATTTTTAACTCTTGCAACCAAAGTAAATGAGCTGCAAGTCTCTAGGCATGTGGAGTTCAGTGTGATGGTTCTCTGTAGAGTAGTTGGTTTACCTATAGCACCCAAGGAAACCTGTTGGGTAAAATCACTTGGTTCTAACCGGTCTTCAAGTTAAGTGCCTTTCTGTGGCATTGTCTTTTTGAGAGCTGAGGCAGTGTTGAGTATTAGCTAGTAGTCATATATTAATATAATAAAAATAACTAAGAGGTCAAAAAAAAAAAAAAAAAAGGAGGAAGAATTCAAAAGGAAAAACAAAGGAAGAAACTAACATAGAGGCAGAGAATACTAGAACTGTGTTTCTAGTACTTGCTCTGTTGCTAATTGTGTGACTGTGGACAGGTCAGGTAACCCTATTAATTTAACATAATAATCTGCCTAATGAGGTGTTATGAGATAATATATGAAATTGTTTAAGCATAATATAAAAATGCTGAATAGGTTTACTCAGGGCATAGCAACGTAACGTAGGTAAATTACATTCTTAATAATAAAAGCTCGTTTTTAACTAGCATATTATGTATCACTTCTAAAAATTGTTAACAACTTAAATGTTTAGAAATAGCCTTGCTCAGTTAATTAGTTCATTAATTAATCAATTAGGTAAGAAAAGTAATTTGTGTTTTAATTTAATATATGTTAGCTTGTGTCTTGTTAAATGGTCTCCCACAGAACTTTCACCGTAGATCACTCTCTCTCAGAAGCATAGCCCCATCTCCAGGCTGATACTTCCACTAGCACAGTGGTATTCCTTTGCAGGTGGCCAGCATAAATATATTTAATGAGTTGCTGCATCAGTAATCTATAAAGATTCAACGAGAGAATAGTCTCTTTACTGATAATATTCTAAAATTATTGCAGAGCCACTCCAAACTGTGCATAATCCCACTATTTATTCTATACATTTCTTCATTTGAACTGCATAATAAGCTAATCATAAGAAAATTAACAGTAAAAAACAGATTTCAAATATTATTGACCAAAAATTGCATTTAACCACATTGAGAATATGGAGAGACAAAATATAAATGCTTATACAAGAAAATAGAAACTCTTCCTTAGATAAAATATATTTATTTAAGTCTTGAATTTTAACACATTTTAATATATTTTATCACTTCAGAAATAAAATTTTTATGTTTCATCTAGGAAATGCATCAATTTTTTAAACTTATTTTAAATTACATCAAACTAATTGTGTCCAGAGTAAGCCAAATAAAGGTGATCATGGCAAAAAAAAAAGAATGTTTTAGTCTGCCCCTGTTATTAGCAAAAGCAGAAGTGTGTATGGAAACTGTTTCACACACTCACACTCACACTCACAGGCACCTAGGCAACATTTTAAAATTGGGACATGCAGAAAATATTCTAGTTAGAATCAATTTAGACATTTGTCTAAGTCCCTTAGTAGACAGAAGACACATGATAAAATTCTTAAATACTGTATGCACAGAAACTTTATTTGTTGTTTTTTGTGTTAATTAGAACTGGTGCTTTATAGTTCTCGATTACAATACCCTTGTGCCTCCTTCTGTACCAACCCCTGCTATCTTCTTTTAGATGAAAAATCCCTTTCTGCCCCTCTTAACATGTAGCCACAAAGGTGGAGAAGTCATGGCAATCTGGTTGTGAAAAGGAGGGTCTCTTCTGGGAGCTAGCAGTTAAGTTGGGAGGTGACTGACATGCTCACTTCAGTAGCCTGCCTTCTCATGGGAAATTGAGGATGTCTCTCAGCAACAACAGAACACAGTGTAGAGATACACAAAGGTTAAGTAGACTAAGATAGGCTCACTGGTCACCTAACCAAAATTTATAAATTGATTTCATGGGTAAAATATTCTGGGATTTAAGCCTATTATTCTCAGATGAATTCTTGTAATATTACACATTTTCCTGATGGGGCATTTTGTATCGGCATTATACTGCTGCTCCCTTTTAAGATAAAGAGCATTTTAAATTATGAGTATCTTACCTAGGGTAGAAACTGTATATATGGAAACTACTTTTATAAACATTAATTTGCTTCTCAGATTACTCATTGGTCACCTTATAGGGAGTAAATGTCTAATGGACTGATAAAGAGGACAGCTAATATTGAAGAATCAGAGAGACTGCTCTGGAGAAGAAAAAGCAATACATTTTTAGACTAAGAGATTCAGGTAAGATTTGTTACAGACGTTTCTCCTTTTTACCGCACTGATTATGCTGTCCCCCTCTCTCCCTGCCCTGTCCCCAGCTTTGTTGTCCATGTCCATTGTTCATACATACATGCATACAGGTTCTGTGGTTTATCTCCCTCCCACCCCTGCTTCTGGGGATTGTCAGTCTGTACCCCACTTCCATGTCTCTGGGACTACCCTATTCCTCAGACTGTTATGTTCATTATATTCCACAAATAAGTGAGATCATATGATACTTGTCTTTCTCTGTTTGGCTTGTTTCACTTAGGATAATACGATACAGGTCCCCCCATGTAGTCTCAAAGGATAAGAGATATTTCCTTCTTACAGCTGCATAGTACTTCATTGTGTATATGTACCACTGCTTTTTTATCCTTTCGTCTACTGATGGGCGTTTGGGCAGTTTCCAGATCTTAGCTATTGTAAGTAGTGCTGCTATGAACATGGGGGTAGATATATTTTTTGTGATTGGTGTTTCAGGCTTCTTAGGGTATATTTCTAGAAGTGGGATCACTGGGTCAAATGGCAATTCAATTTTTAATTTTTTGAGGTAACATCGTATTGTTTTCCATAGTGGCTGCACCAGTCTGCATTCCCACCAGCAGTGTATTAGAGTCCCCTTTTCTCCACACCCTCGCTAACACTTGTTGTTTGATGATTTGTTGATGGCCATTCTGACAGGTGTGAGGTTATACCTCATTGTTGTTTAAATTTGCATCTCTCTGATGCTTAGTGCTGTTGAGCATTTCTTCATATGCCTCTTAGTCATTTGTATGTCCTGTTTTGAGAGGTGTCTATTTAGTTTCTCTGCCCATTTTTTAATTGGGTTCTTTATCTTCCTTTTGTTGAGTTGTATGAGCACTCTATATATATTGGATATTAACACCTTATCTGATATACCATTGGCAATTATGCTCTCCCATAGAGTGGGTTGCCTTTCCATTTTGATGTTTATATCTTTTGCTGTGCAGAAGCTTTTGACTTTGATGTAGTCCCATGTGTTCATTTTCTCCTTTGTTTCTGTTGCCTTAGGTGATGTATCAGTGAAAATTCTGCTGCGTATGCTGTCTGAAATTTTGTTGCCTACAGTTTCTTCTAGGATTTTCATGGATTCATGAGTCACATTTAAGTCCTTTATACATTTTGAGTTTATTCTTGGATATGGTGTAAGTTGACGGTCTAGTTTCATTTTTTTTGCATGTAGCTATCTGATTTTCCCAACACCATTTATTAAAGAGGCTGTCTTTACTCCACTGTATGCTCTTGCCCCCTTTGTCAAATATCAATTGGGCATATAGCATTGGGTCTATTTCTGGGTTCTCTTTTCTGTTCCATTGGTCTATATGCCTGTTCTTGTGCCTGTACCAGGCTGTTTTGATTACAGTGGCTTTGTAGTATAACCTGAAATTTGGTAATATGATCCCTCCAACTTTGTTCTTCTTTTTCAAGATTGCTGTGGCTATTCGGGTCTTTTGTGGTTCCATACAAACTTTTGAAGTATTTGTTTTAGTTCTGTGAAGTATGTTGTTGGTATTTTGATGGGGATAGCATTGAATCTATAGATTGCTTTGGGTAGTATGGACATTTTAATGATGTTAATTCTTCCAATCCATGAACAGGGTATGTGCTTCCACTGTTTTATATTTTCCTCTATTTCTTTTTTCAATGACCTATAGTTTTCTGTGAATAGGTCCTTTATTTCATTTTTTAAGTTTATTCCTAGGTATCTTAATTTTTTTGCTGCAATAGTAAATGGCATTGTTTTTTTTTGTTTCTCTTTCTGTGATTTCATCATTGGTGTATAAGAATGCCATCAATTTCTTGATGTTAATTTTGTATCCTGCTATTTTTCCAAATTCATTTATTAAGTCTAGAAACATTTTGATGGAGTTTTTGGGTTTTCTACATATAGTATCATGTCATCTGTGAATAATGACAGTTTCACTTCCTCTTTTTCAATTTGGATCCCTTTCATTTTTTCTTCATGTCTGATTGCTGTGGCTCAGACTTCCAGTACTATGTTAAATAAGGGTGGGGAAAGTGGGCATCCTTGCCTTGTTCCTGTTCTTAAGGGAAATGCTTTTAGTTTTTGCCCATTGAGTATGATGTTGGCTGTAGGTCTTTCATATATGGCCTTTATTATGTCGAGATATGATCCCTTTATTCCCAGATTGGTGAGCGTTTTTATCAGAAAGAGGTGCTGAATTTTGCCAAATGCTTTTTTTAGCGTCTGTTGATATGATCATATGATTTTTATCTTTCATTTTGTTTATGTGGTGTATCACATTTATTGATTTGCAAATATTGTACCAGCCTTGCATTCCTGGAATGAATCCCACTTGGTCATGGTGAATAACTTTTTTGATGTTTTGCTGAATCAGATTTACTAGTATTTTGTGCAGGATTTTGACATCTATGTTCATCAGGGATAATGGCCTGTAGTTTTCTTTCTTTGTAGTGTCTTTTTCTGGTTTTGAAATTTGAATTATTCTGGCCTCATAAAACAACTTTGGAAGTCTTTATTCTTTAATTTTTTGAAATAGTTTGAGGAGAATGGGTGTTACTTCTTCTTTGAATATTCAGTAAAATTCCCCCATGAAATCTTCCGGGCCTGGACTTTTGTTTTCTGGGAGAGTCTTGATTACATCTTCAATTTCTCTTGTTGTTATTGGTCTGTTCAAGTTTTCTATCTTCCCAGTTCAGTTTTGGAAGACTATATATTTCTAGAAATTTGTCCATTTTACTTAGATTGTCGAATTTTTTGCCATATAATTGTTCATAGTAGTTGTTAACGATCCTTTGTATTTCTGTGGTGTCAGTTATTATTTCTCCTCTTTCGTATCTGATTTTGTATATTTGGATTCTCTTCCTTTGTTTCTTGATGAGACTAGCTAAGGGTCCATCAATCTTGTTTATTTTTTCAAAGAACCAGCTCTTTGTTTCATTGATCCTTTGAATTGTTTTTTTGGTCCATGTCATTTATTTCTGCTCTGATCTTTACTATTTCCTTTCTTCTACTTGCTCTGGGGTTTTCTTTTTGTTTCCTCTCTAGTTTTTTAAGTTGTGATGTTAGATAATCTATTAAAAATTTTTCTTACTTATTGAGGTAGGCCTGTAGTGCTATGAACTTTCCTCTCAGAACTGCTTTTGCTGCATCCCATAGATTTTGTGTTGTTGTGTGTTCATTATCATTAGATTCTAGGAAGTTTTTAATTTCTTCCTTGATCTCCATGGTAACCCATTCATTCATTGTTCAATAACATGCTATTTAGCCTTCATGTGTTCCAATGTCTTTGCATGTTCTGGTTGCAATTGATTTCTTATTTCATACCATTGTAATCTGAGAAGATTATCGATATGATTTCAATCTTCTTGAACTTGTAGAGACTTAGTTTGTGCCCTAACATGTGGTCTATCTTCAAGAACGTCCCATGTGCCCTTGAGAAGAATGTGAATTCTGCAGTTTGGGGGTGTAATTCTCTGTAGATATCTATTAAATGCATTTAATCTAGCACTTCATTTAGAGTCTCTGTTTTCTCGTTAAGTTTTTTGTCTAAAAGATTGTTCCAGTGGTGTCAGCAGGGTGTTGAATTCCTTGCTATGATTATAATGCTGTTGATTTCTCCTTTGAAGTCCTCCAAAAGACTTTTAATATATGTTGGTGCTCCTAATTTGGGTGCATATATGTTTATCAAGGTTATATCTTCCTGTTGCATAGATCCTTTTGATACTATGTAGTGGCCTTCTTTGTCTCTAATTATGGCCTTCATTTTGAAATCTTCTTTATTAGATATGAGCATTGCAACCCCAGCCTTTTTTTTGCTTTCCATTTGCTTGAACGATTTTTATCCATCTCTTCACTTTGAACCTATGTGAGTCTTTTGTTGTGAGGTGGGTCTCTTATAAACCCATATATGTGAGTCATGCTTTCCTACTCTGTGTCTTTTTATAGGAGCATTCAAACCAGTCTATTTAAGGTGATAATTGATATGTACATATTTATTACCATTTTTGTTTAGTGTGTTTATGTTTTTCTTTCTATTTCTTCTACTAATTATAGCAGTCCTTTTAGCATATCTTGCAGTGCTGGTTTGGAGTTAATATATTCTCCTAGCCTTTTTTTGTCTGGGAAGCTCTTTATTTGACATTCTATTTTGAACGATAGCCTTGCTGGATAGAGTAGTCTGGGATTCAGATCTTTGTTTTTCATGACCTTGATTACCTCATGCCATTCCCTTCTGGCCTGTAGTATTTCTGTTGAGAAGTCAACTGAGAGCCTTATGGGGTTTCCTTTGTAATTAACCTGTTGCTTATCTGTTGCTGCCTTTAGGATTCTCTCTTTGTCTTTAATTTTTGTCATTGTAATTAGTATTTGCCTTTCTGTGGGGTTGTTGGGGTTCTTCTTACTTGGGGCTTTCTGTGCTTCTTGAACTTGAATGCCTTCTTCCTTCACCAAGTTAGGGAAGTTTTCTGTCACTATTTCTTCAAATATATTCTCTAACACTTGCCCATTTTCTTCCTCTTCGGGGATTTTTATGATGTGAATGTCATTGCATTTCCAGTTGTCCCACAGTTCTCTTAAGCTATCTTCCTGTTTTTTAATTGTTTTTTCCTTATGGTTTTCTGATTGGTTGATTTTTTTCTACCCTGTCTTGTAATTCACTGATTCTGACCTCAGCTTCCTCTACTCTGCTCGTTAGTCCTTCCAGTGTGTTCTTAATTTCTGCTATGTCACTCTTCATTTCTACTTGGTTGGTTTTCAATGTTTCTATATCTTTACTTATGGTGCCGATGTCCTTATTCATTCTGTTGAGCTTCCTCAAGATTATGGCTCTGAACTCCACCTCTGAAAATTTGCTTAACTGAATTTCATTTATCTCATCTTTGATAGAGTTCTCTTGTTCTTTCATTTGAGATTTGTTTCTGTGTTTCACCATTTTGGCTATCTCAGTGGGTTTGGATCCTGCCAAATTTTCCCTGTGGGTGTTTGTGTTCTGCTGTTTGTGGCTCCCTCTCCTGTGTTTGGATGAGCCTGGGTGGGCCCACATTAAACACCACTGTCAAGTCTTCCTTTCCTGGGTAGATTTGAAAGCCCAGGAAAGATTCAGTTATCCTCTAGCTTTTTCCTCGAGGCTAGTAATCTCAGTTTCTCAGTGCCTTGGAATGTGG
This sequence comes from Molossus molossus, assembly GCF_014108415.1. NCBI lineage: Eukaryota > Metazoa > Chordata > Mammalia > Chiroptera > Molossidae > Molossus > Molossus molossus. Next base: position 30,471,945 of record NW_023425348.1, read on the forward strand.
CCCTGGTGTTCTGCATAAGAGGCTTTCCAGAGGGTGGGATAGATGCTGGTTGTTAATGAGCCTCAATTTGCATTTCTTTGCCTCACCTGGGAAAGGCTGAATCTCCGACAAAGGGGCTGCTGCTTTTCCCCACAGCTCTGGGAAGGAGCACACTGTCCACAGTCCTTTGTGACCGCAACTCAGCAAAAACTCTGAGTGTCCTCTAAATCCCAGGTGCCCCCACAGAGTTCCAGCCCTGTCTGCCCTTTCTCTGCCAGAGCCCTCAGGTTTGTGGCTGTAGCTATTTTAGTACTCTGTCCTGGCTCTCTGCGCTTTGGAGCAGGCTTGATCTTTATTCCCACAGCTAAGATTGCTGCTGTCCATGGGATCCCAGCCCATCACCCTCTTGTGCCTTCACAGATCCACCAGTGTCCCTGGTTATATTGTTCTGTCCTGCTGCTTTTCTGTTGTTTATTTTCTGAGGATTTGTCTTTGTTTTAGTTGTAATTCCCGTTTGGTCCTGGGAGATCGTCTATGTAGCTTCCATTCACTCCGCTGCTATTTTCACATCCTCTAATCCTATCTGTGGGCAGCTGGGTCGCAGGGGCCTTTCTGGTGCTCTGGCAACCCTGCTGGTTTCGTGGATAACTGGATCTTACAGCTCCTTTGGGGACCCGGCTCTATGCCTGTCTAATGGGCTGCTGGATGGCAAAGGCCTCTCTGGTGCTTCAGCACCCCACAGGTCCTGCAGGTGACTGGATTTCACAGTCCCTGCTGGGTTGCACAGGCCTTTCGGGTGCCCCTGCACACTACAGGTCTCGGGCAGGCAGCTGGATTGCACCAGTTCCTCTTGGGCTCTGGCTTCCAACCACTCCTGTTGGCTACTGGACCGCACAGGCCTCTGTGGAGCTCCAGGTCCCACTGCTGGTGGCTGGGGAGTGCTCTGCCCTGTGGGGCTCTACTCCTGCTCAGCTTTTGCTATAATTGTTGGGTATGGGTCTCAGCTGTTGATCTGTGCTTTTGTTGCCTGGGGATGGATGTCTGCTCCCTAGCCTCTGTTGCTGGGGGTATATCTAGAGTCTTATTGGGCTACTTTGGGGGATGGTGCTGGGCTCCCTGCTGTCTGAGGCTTCTGTGACTGGCACTTTGGCAGCTCCACTACTGTGCACTGGTCTGTGTTGACACATGGTGTCCACTGGTCCGATGGTGCCAGGTGTGTTGGTGGGCTCAGGTTGCTGGGCCCTAGCTGCTCCCACTGCCTCCTCCCAGGGAAGACCCAGGATCTTCCAAATTGGTGGGACCTCCCTGCAGCGCAGGGAGAAGCACCCTGAAAAGCTGCTTACTATGGTAGCCAGCTGCTCCTGTTCACAGCACAGGATCCTTCTGCTCCGCATCTCTACACTGCACGAGTTTGGTTGTCCACCTTCATGTCCACTTACACTCTCTCACACACTCACCCTCCTTCCAGCCCTGCCTGCCGTCATCTTCCAGTTTGACCAGGGATAGGCTTTAAGAGCATGAGGTGATATGTGACAAAGTTGTAGAATAAATTATTGGACCAGTGGAAACGAGAGGAAAAAGGAGAAAAAATGACTATAGTCAAGTTAAGAATACTTTCACCTGCTTAAAAATCTTGTCTAGAGTTAGTTTACTACTCTGTGTCTAGTCCATGAAGCCTGAAAGTAAATAAATATGAAGCCTTGTGTTAAACATCCAGTATATTCTTTCTGTGATTCTACTAGGCCAAAAGAATATTTCTTATCATTGCCAGAGCACTTTCTGTCTTCAGCTACTTTCCTTGATTTCTAAACTAAATATCACAAATGAATTCTCAGACCGAAGATTTTTGTGTTGATTCTTGAGATTTCCCAAGTGCTGTATGCATTTTAAAAAACAAATTTATGAATTAAATGTTAAAATGTGTTTTTACTTCTTTGTACCAGTTGGTGAATCTGGTAAAACTATAGGGGCAATTAGGTTCTGTTACACTGTTTCATAGTGTCTCAGTGGGAAGGCTTCGGGCTTCGGGCTTCATCACTGCAGTCAGTTTAAACTAGATTGTCCAGGTATGACACTAGGAAGAGATGCCTCCTGGCTGTGGACTAAATGACAACTGCAGCAGTACTTTCTTCTCTATAATTTTGTGATAAATGACAGCTGTGTTCCTGGTGCAAAAATAAGAACTTAAAGCCACCCAGAGTTCTTCCCCAAAATAACCCATTTCAGGAGATATGAATCTGAGCTTCAAAGGTTTTACTTTTTTTTGGTTGTTATATATATATAAATTTAATTTTTTGTTAGTCCTCACCCTAGGATCTTTTTTCCCATTGACTTTTAGAGAGAATAGAAGGGAGGGAGGGAAGGGAAGAGAGAGAAACATCAATGTGAGGGAGACACATCGATTGGTTGTCTCCTGCATGAGCCCCGACTGGGGCCAGGAATCAAACCTGCAACCCAGATACATGCCCTTGATTGGGAATCGAATCCAAGACTCTTTGCGGCTGGGCTGATGCTCTAACCACTGAACCATACCAGCCAAGGCTATTTTTGGCTTTTCAAATGAGCACCAAAATGAGTGTACGTTGTCATTCCAGTGTTTGGAAATATTATAAAATACACATTTCTATAGATGCAGGATGGGGTGAATCAAATCCTTGGAATTTCCAATAGCATGATAGTGTTTGTCACCTAAATCCTCTGACAATTCTTAACTCAGGTGGCTGAGGGGTGTATATCAGAAGCTGTGCATGTGGACAGGGAGTGGTGGCAGGGGTGTCTGTGTGGGCATTTATCCTCTACGCTTTCTGCCAGCCCCACTCAATGCAGTTTAATAATTACTGCTTCAGATTATATAAATGCCAATCAGAACTTGCTGTGGTGACTTTCCCTTAATAATCTTTGTCTTTAGTT